>NC_089526.1:7476120-9876120 GCF_963924715.1 Thunnus thynnus | reverse complement strand
GCGGAGCTGCCGGAGCGTGAAATGAAGGGACAGCAACGGTAACAGAAGGGATGCTCATCCTGCCTACCAATACATACACGCACACACCCACAGACACACACACCCACCCCACCCCTCCCACACACATGCATGCAGGTACACGCACACACACGGAACAGAAGTACATGCTTACAAAAGCACAAACATATATTACAAACACACACGAGGCAGGCACACATCCTCAGAGCCATTAGCTGAAGAGGAAATACGGACTTGGCATCTGTGAGATGTGTGACACAGTCAGGTGAAAGAAAAAACTTCAAAACAGTTTGAAGTCATTTTTGTGAACTTGCCTGGACTGCAAACAAAGATAACCAAAGACCTTATATGCTGCCAGTGATATTGCCCACTGAGTCAGACTGCTCCCTGGTAAGACACCTGGCTCTGTCCATCTAAACTCTGCCAAATCACAGCATGACACCAGATACCTCAGCTTGTGCCCTCTCTCCATCTCCAACAATCTCGTTCTCCCTCTGCCTGTAAAATGACCTCAATATATCAATAGACTTTTGCTGCAGTCTAGCCTTGAGGTTTAATAAATGGTGACTTTATGAAACGAAGCCGCTGCAGTCAGGAGCTAAGAAGCACCTCAAGGTTTGTTAAATACGTGCACAGAGTCAGACACGTTAGGCATGCCGAATTGGAATCTGCTAAGAGATGAAACCCGAAATGACAGCAATGCAATGTGGATTTTAAATTAAATGAAGGTCTTGGTTTGATTACAAAGAATAATGAGAGAGGCTTGAAAATTATAATGCACATCATGGGCGCTAAAGGTTTCCAAACCTCATAGCAGAAAGTCCTGAGAAATGCCAACTACACTAAATAATAATTTATCATCTCTTAAATAACGGTGTGTTTGAGGATGATAGTTTGGTTTGGCAGATCTGTGTGGATATGCCATGGTAAATATAAGCTATATTCATGCTTGTGTATTCATATATTCATGTGTACATGATTATGTGTGCGCACCAGCGCGAGGACGTTGCTCATGGATGTGTACAAAAGAAATACAGTATCTGGTTGTCTGTTGCTCATGGGTGTGAATGTGTACGATTGTTTGCTGACATACCGGTGCAGAGCAAGAAAAGAGGACAATCTAATGACGTCTCAAAAGAAAACTGGCCCTGAAAATCTCCCGCTAAAAGCTGTAATCGCATTAATGGGTGCTGCTGCTGCCACTGCTTCTGTGCTATCTAGGCCGGCCAAGGATCCCAGAACTGGCTCCATCTCTCCCTCTCTAAAAGCCTTGGGGGAGGGGCGTAGCACATTAACCATTGTGTCCAATGTTCAAAAACTGTCAAGCTTTCGTTTATCTGCGGGTTTTTACTATGGAGTAATGTTGCATAGCGTGGCTGTGCTCATGCCTCCTGTCTTAGACTCAGACAGTCCTCAGCTCAAGCTCTCAGCTGTTCCCTTTCAAGTGCTCTGTTCTTTACACACTAGACTTTATTTAGGTTAATTCAATTCAATTCCAGGGCTTGGGGCTTGGAGACGGGTGTGACATGCTGTCATAAATACACACTACCCCACATACGCATTTACAGACACACATGTTGAGAAAAGACTCTCTCTATCACATAATGTAACCATAGGGATACACACACAACACACACACGCACACACAGTTTGATTGAATGAATGATGTATGCATACGCTGAATGCTCCAAACAACATTGCGAAGGTTACAAACCAGTGGGGAGCTATTCCCATTTCCCTACTCAATTCCCATTTTCACAGCTCGATTGGCACCTCGCATTCTAAAACCTGTATCACCCTGCCTCGACTCCCATGCGTCACACAACATGATAACCAGGTCAACACATTCAGCCCACACTTCCTCTCACACACTGAACCACAGGGCCAATCACAGACGCGCTAGTCACACACTCATCAATGAGCCAATCCAGCAGGGATGAATAAAAGTTTGTCTGAGTTTATCACGACAACGAACACAGCAAAGATTCACTTCACATTCCCAAAGGAAACACAAATGTAAGTGCGTACAGACACACATAGGTAAACAATAGAAACAGGGGAAAACACGCATACACAAATATTGAGTGTTGTTTTGTTTGGTATAGGCTAAGGTGATCACCCAAAAATGATGTCGTGGAAATCAACAGCTTGTGAAAAACACAACACATCCTCATAATTAAATAACAGTACAGTAAAATTAGGCTAGCAAAAAACGGCCTATTGTTACATGTACGCCATCTAGCAGCCTTAGTAATGCACTCCAAAATTACCACTTTCCGAATCTGTTACAAATCACTATTGAAAAGTAATTATGTTTTATGATTTGACAATGCTGTGGTTATGGTCTGGTTAGGTTTAGGCACAAAAAAACGCTTGGTTAGGGTTAGGGAAAGATCATAGTTTGGGTTTAAATGATGACTTGAAAAGTGGTTTATATGGGAAGCGAACAGTGGTCTCCTGCAGCAAAGTCCACTTTTTGCCATCAACTATCAAGCCATCCACCCAACCTGCCTCCTCCTAATAAGACAAAATCATCTTATCATGTCACCTTATATTGACGTCATCTGAAATGCGTCACTTCCGCGGGTCAAAATTACTACTGCCACTGGATGGCGTAAACATAACTATGGGTTGTTTTTGTCGGCCTGAATTGTAGACCTATGCTGTTGTTTGTCTTGTGAGGGCGGGCTGACAACAGATTTGGATCTGGATTTCCATCTGGATTTGAGAGGTGTTCTTAGGACATTGCGGGAGGTCACTCTGCCTTTTTTGCATGTAAGCAAAGCACTGCGAGAGAAGCAACTGGGTATCATTATTTGCTAGACAGCTGGATTGCTTTGTTTTGGCAACGAGATAATATTGCATTAATGCAGTCCAAGATGCATACAACCCAACCCCTCAGGAATGTCAAAGGAATGTTAAAGTTGATGACAATGAATGGAAACAATTGTGAAAACATGCACGGATATGGGAAAGAATTTTTTTTAATTTCAAAAACAAAAGACAAAACAAAACAAAATAAAATCCACTGTGTGTCTTGAATAAAGGCAGAAACTTTGAGGTAGATACAGACCAGAAAAAGTAAATTAATACAACTCACAATACAATCACAGTTTTCTTCTCATTGGTCATTTTTTTCTACTCTCTTGATGAGAATTGGTTATTATTTGACAGCATCATCTGATATTGAGCACTATCTTTGGTTAAAATTCAATGAACGTATGCAATGTTGGATGCATTATGTATTGTGTAATCTCATTTTTCATGCTAGATGAGATTTTGATCCAAAATTACAGCATTCTACGTCAAGAGTATTGCACATTGACACATGAATTTCTGTTGTGCAAATGGAACTAAAGCAATCATAAAATACCATAATATATGGTGGTAAATGGTTATTGCTATTACAGATAAAGAGATGCATCTGCAGCATCTCATTTATGGGAGAGTGGGAGTGCTGGATGTAAAACAGCAAAATGTAAACATCATCTGGCTGAATGACAGCATGTGTCTCCCACCCTTTGATGTAATCCACATTATTTATCCTTTTCAGGCAATTAATTCAAATGTTACCAACCAAACACAACTGACATGATCAAACAGAACAATAATGAGTCCAGAGAGCAACCAGCGGTGTGCTGTTGCATGGCCAAAACAGAATCTTCAGATGTCACTTTCAATTTCTGGGCTACTTTTGGCTTTATTGATCTCTATCTGAAATTCTCCTTTTTCTCTGCTTCCTCCTGGGGCTTAGCATGCAGGCCGATGAACTGCACCCACCGGGAGGATTCAGGAGTCGTGCCCACTGACACTCAAGAAGGGAGGGTGCTTGCCAATAAGGAAGCTTAAACCACCGGCTACCCCAGAGAGTCTAAATGTGGAAACACAAAAACAATAGGAATTCCAAAAAAACAGCCTTCTCGTTTTTACTGCTACAGTATTCTTCTTTAATAAAATAAAGGAGCATTTGTTTATGGGAGAGACATAACTGAGCTGCCTGTAAATACAAAAATGATAAATTACCATGCAGAACAGTGTTGGTGATGAACACTGCAATATATATCTGGACCCTGGTGCTGGTGTAGCCACCAGCATATTGTATTTCCCTGCTCACTGGTTTCACTTGTCTAGAGGAGATACAGTCTGTCCTGGCTACTGGTATCTCTTGTCCTTGCTATGACCTGCTCTTTTGGCACACAAACAGAACCCCCACCTCCCTACCATACATACATACACAGACACACACATACCTTCTTGTATGCTGTCCAAATCACTCCCCCCAGGTTTAGATTTGTCTGGAATTTTTAAGAGAATACAATTTTATGGATATGCCTGAGGGATTACACACAGGAAAGCACTGGCTACCATTCATTCGCCTATACTACTGGTCTTCCTTTGTTACTCAGTTCTGCTGTTATACACCCTGCTGCAAAAAAAAAAAAAAAGAAATCTGTTTTACTCATCTGTGGATAACACTTTATCTATTGCTGGTCCATAGGTAGACAGTCACATAATTCTTTCCACTTGTGGCCCAGTGTTTTTGTCTCTATGCTCTCCTGCATTGTGTCTTTTGTCTGTAAAAGTGTTGCAAGCCTGCTTGCTCAGTACCCACGAGACATCTATTATGTGATTTGTATTCTCTTGACTTTTACATGCGCCTGTTTGTAATTGCACTTCCTACTGGCAGACACTTATGAGTAGAGCTCTATTGAGCTGTACAACTTTAGCCTGTGCAGACCTTGCAAGGCTGTCTTTGTACTGTTCATCTATTTTGCATTGCCCTTGACGATCAAATAAACACAGAGAGGAGGGAAAGCTACTTCTGAAAGCATGATTGGCGTCAAGACGGATAACGGCAGAGGCTATAATGAAACCCATAACAATAATCCGTTTTAACAGAGGCTGCCGTGGTTTTGAAATTGAAAGGAGAAGGAGAGAGGCATACCACAAGGTTGGAAGGAAGAGGTGAAAATAGATAGCCAGGGCGAGGTGAGATCCTGAAAAGAAAAGTCGTTGAGAATGAGGAAAAGCTGTAGTGGAATATGGATTTACAGCATGTAGTATAGCAGCAGTAGAAGCAGGAATACTGTAACAGTGGAGGTAGTTATACAGATGTAGTAGCACTGAAGACGGTGATAACAGCAACACTGGCATAAATAGTAGCAGTAAGAGAAGAAGTGATAGAGAACATCATTATGATTAGGACAGAGAAATGTGAAGATGCAGTCAGTAACGCTGGGGCAGAGTGCGAAGCAAAGGAAAGACACACCCGCATAATTAACACCGGCGTGCTGCAGCCAATTAAATATTTACAGAGGCACTTCCCTCTGACACCTTGATGATGAAGAGAGGCAGCCCAAGGATTATCAGATGCCGGGAGCCTCAGGCAGGAGACAAGGGGTTGGGGGTAGGGGATTAAACATTAACCGGCACAGATATCCCTTTCTTTTCCTCTTCTGATCCCATTAACTCTAGACAGCCCAAAACCAGCGCCATGTCCACCTCTCTGAATCTTGCCCCCCTCCTGCTTTTCTTCACTCCACTGCTAATTCAGCCTCTCTACTCCCTCTCGATAAGAAAATCTCGACTCCTCTCCTAACTCCTTCCACCCTCAGCACCACCTGTCAGGGACAGAGCAACGGGAGAGCAGGTAGAGAGTGATGGGCAGAGAGTGAGAAACCACCTGGATGCTTCGCTCAAACAACACAACAAGATGGATATGCAGGTCGCCTGCTTTTCACAATTGCAGGTGAGGCAAAATGGATGTCGGCAGGATTCCACTTGACAGGAAATCTAAGAAATGTCAGAGAAGTCACGGTGAATGAATTGTTTTGAATCTGTCTGGTAATGTCATTTTTTCCCCCTCTCAGACCAAAGATGTTTTTTCCCGTCAGAGGAATGTGGTGGAATGACTATAATGAGTGTTTATGTGACTATGGCTTATTTCGACATTTAACTGCTCTGGTGCACTCGTTCTGGGGTGCCAGGAGGAATGGTTGGACTTTCAGCTGCTTGTCATTCAAGATCACGTATTTTGCTGGTCTTACAGGGCCCCCATATTCAAACCATTCTGACACAAACAACATATAATGGCTGACACAGCTTGATCTCAGAAGCATGCCAAAATGATCAACACCAAAGATGTGACATCTGCCCCTTTTTATTGTACACATGCTGCATCCACAATTTTGCCTCTGGTCACTCCATCCCTCCCTTCCGTCCAGCATCTCCTCCTCTCTCTCCCTCCGTCTTCCTTTGTCTCCCTCCCACCCACTAATCCCTCTTCACACATCAATCAATAGAGCACTGCAGAGTGCACAGAGCCATACAGTACTCAATGCAGCAGTTGTACAACTTCAATGGGCAGCCACAGATCTTTACCATTGAATCAAGCGTGGCCGGGGAGAAAAGCTGAACGCGCTAAAACCAGGGACGAGCCCCACTCTGGTTTCTTTTACCCCCCATTTTCCTTGGACTGACGCCTAAACCCCTTAGCACTCTTGAAATCAATACAGTAGTTAAACTGTTACTTCCTTTCCCAGTGAGTACACACACACACGCCCGCCTTACACAAGGCCCTGTAGACTCCCCTAAATACACCCTGTGCTCTGGTAATTTGACAGATTTGTGGGCAAGTGCAGTCACTGCTTTAAAAGAGTAGCTTAAAATACTGATTTACTTCAAGTAGCTAACACCTAACATCCTCTGGCAATAACATATTTTATAAGCAGCAAAAAGGAATAGATATGTGATATAACAGCAGGTTGATGTCTTCTATGGAACAGAACAAATCTGACTTGTAAATTCCCAGTTTAGTGTTATCATATAGTAAAAACATACAGCAAAGATACAATAGATGGATAGGCTGAAATATTATTGTCATTGTATTCATATCTATTTTACTGGACATTATGATAAAAATCTGTATTTTTTATTTTAATCTTTTGCTGGCACATTCCTTTGTTTCTTGATGCATTACTGCCACTGATGGTTGATTTGTGGATTTCCTCATTAGGAATTGGGAATGTGTATGAGGTCCTTGTGTCTGTAGAAGAAGATTGCAAAATAAAAACACAACAGACAACTACTCTTCAGCCGGTGGTCAAAAACTCTACATTACTTTTTCATAGGAACACAGTACAATCCTGTCTATATGGATATGGGGAATGAACAGCAGCCTCCTGTATTGATAATACATGTGTCACACTACTTCCTCCTTTTCTCCCAACAGAAAGGAGTCTTTGTCACTTGCATGTAAACATATTTAAGTTTTCCTTCTTCATAACTGCAGCACTTTTTACAGTGTTTCTCCAACACATTTTTCGGGTGTTCTCCAGGTGTATTAGTTTGTTTTCCAGGTTGGAAACCTTGTAAATGGTGATCTAAAAACTGGTTTGTACATGTTGGAAAAAAAAGTTTTGAAATGTTGAAACTTGAGTTTTGAAACTTTTGCAGGTGTACATTTGTACTTGTATTGCAGACTGTTCTTTCAGAGCTGAGTTTACAACGCCAACTTTTCAGAGATCTGCCCACACAGTTGCCAGCTTGCGAGTCACGTTATTTCTGGCAGCGATGTCTCCCAGCTCTGGTCTGAAACTCTGAAACAGACAGTCTGAAAAAAAAAAAAAAAAAAAAGCCAGGATGCTGGAGGCAGCCCTGGCATTTTCTCTTAACCTATTGTTTGCTCTCTGCTGAAGTACAGTCCAACCACCTGTCGTATTTACCGGATTAGGTGGGATTGGAGCACAAAAAAATGACATAAGCACAAACAAACAAATAAATAAATGGATTTTGGTAATGAGAAAGGACATCATTAAATTATGTCTTGGATTTCTTTTCTACATTTCCATAAATAGTCTTTTATTAAGGCTATTTCTGTATTTATTTCTGTATTTATATATGCATTTTTGCATTTATTCATTTATCTATTTGTGCATTTCTATAGTAATTTCTCTCTTGACTTAACTCTGCATCTCTTTGTTTATTTATTTCTGTATTTCTTTGTCACTATGTTAATTGAGTGAGTGGTCTTTACATCAGTCTAAAGCGGGATTGGTCAGCTGGGTGAACCAGACAGAAGCAAATGGTTCTTATCAACTCTGTATGACACAAGCTAGCTGTTCTAACCTTCTATTAACTACATGCACAGATTGTATATAAAGATGGACGATGTGTCTCCACTTCCTACCGCAGTGACACTGAAGCTGCCATAGTGCTTGTATGAAGGAATTTGCAACCAGAACTTGCAGTAGAGTCGAGGAGCAGGATTCAGCAATATGATGATGATATTCATCCCATAGTTTTTGGACATTTCCTGACACGGCAGATTTTCTTGTCAGGACAGTTGTGCAAAATCACATAAAACATTTTGAAAAGTTAATGTTTAACACAACGAACTGTTCCACTGTTCAATAACCAATTTTGTTAGATTGTAATCATGATTTGCTTGGAATCATTGATTTGGATGAAAGAATTTTATAAAAGTGATAACACAACAATCTTATCACCAAGAGACAACGTAAAGTATACAAACCATGATACTGAATTATCACACAGCCTTATACTATAATGTTAAAAAAAAGAAAAGCAAAACCTTTTATAGTTAATAGTCAAAGTGTGAATATGCTCTAGTGTTCCATACTTTCACAATTCATAGGAGCTCTGTCTGCTATGAAACTCTACAAATATTTCCAGCCACGCGGTTAAGCTTCCAACACAGTGGCAAGGCTTACCCTATAGTTTACACTTGAGCCACTAAGAGGCTACAATAAAAACAGCAATTACCAGGCGATAGTGACAGGAGACAAAGGAGTGTAATGGCATGGGAGCAGTTATTTTCGATAGGACTACTGGCTGTAAAGTGGAGTCAAAAAGAATGAGGCATCAAAAAGTCAGTTGAGTGTTTGGCAGTATGTGTGTGAAATGGATGACCAGGCAATAAAAGCTGCCAATGATGGTCATTTATGACACACTTGAAAAGTAGGACTAATGAGAAAAACAGTTTGACGAGAGATTGAGAATTACTGCCACTGTTGTTAATCTGGACATTAACTTACACTGAAAGAGCTGAAATCATGCAGTTTCTATCAAAGACAAAAGACGATGTGCTGAAAACGCATTCAGTGAATTTCGAACAAAGTCTCGATTCAATGTGGAGCCGAATAAAAGATCTCATTTAGGTTTTGATTAGATTTTTTTTTTGCATGCATAACGCTTTGCAGCACAACCACTGACTTAGCTTATTAATTTCCCCCCACCATTCATTTCATACTGATAATGACACATTTCTGTGGAAATTTGCAAAATATGTAATATACTCAAACAGAGTAATAAGACCAGTTAATTGTGATGACTGAATGGAGGGCAATTAGCCGCTGTCTGAAGCCGCCATGGTAATGAGCAATCTAAAATAAGTCATTCTTTGTCTGTGCCTTTTGCAAATAGCAAAACAAGTGGGAGCAACATTTTGGCTACAGGGGAGTAGCAACATTTTCACATCAACACACTTGAAGCTCAATGAATGCACAAATAAATTAGTGCACTACTGGAATGCGGTGGTTTCAAGTGCACCTGGGTTACATCTAAGCAAATGTGTTCATCCATGAATTCATGCATGTGTTTATTTCCTGGCATGTGTGAACGTTTTTGAGTGTGTATATCCATGTCAGCCTGCGTGCTTGTTTGTTGATATGTGTGGGCTGATGTGTTCAGGACCACTGGGCTGCTTGTCCAGGGTTCTCGCTACCTGCACCACAGGGGGTGGTAAGAGAGTGAGGATGAAAGGAGGAGATCCTGGCAGGGAGGGAAGGATGGAGGTGCAAGGTGCAAAGAGGAGGGAAAGAGTCAGGGGCAGGAAGGGAGAGAGGGTGTGGACCAGACCCCATGAGTAAGGTGCTGTCAGGATAATTCACAGCAGTGGTACTTGCTGCTAAGAACAAAACAGAATTACCTGGGGGAACAGAAATCAGCTAACACCTGCTTAGGAGGGAGCTCCTGAGGGACGGAATAGGAAAAGAAGGAAAAAAGGAGGGAGGGGGGGCATGCTGCAGTGCACTAAGACACTGGCAAGTACAGATGAAGTAAGCATCAGTGTGTGTGTGTGTAAAAAAAGGGAGGGACAGTGAGAATGAATGTGCATATGTGTATTTGCAAGCTTGTGTAAATCTGTTTGCTGCGTGCGTGTTTGTGAATCTGTGTGTATGTGCGGGTGTTAAAGTGTGTGTTTTCGTGCATGTTTGCATACTTCCGTCTGTTTGTGTGCAGTTGGATTCCGCCTGGCTGTGCCCACAGCCATCCTTACAGCTGTGGATGGGGCTCATTTGCATTCTGAATCGGAGCAGCTCTTGCCATTGTTGCTCCACTGCTGTGACTCGGCACCGCTAGCTCCCGCACACATAGCCGCTGTGCCAGTTATGTTTGGCTACAGCTGTGCTGGAGAGCCTGTGGCAGACATTCAAACCACCACCACCGGCTCAGGCCTTGGTCTGCAAGTTGGAGTGAGTTTGCTTGACGTCATTTTCCTTTGTGAGCTACCTGGTTCGCTAGGCTAGTGTATTCTCCTTCACCAAATCTTGGAGCTTCCCTCTCTTCCTCTCTGCATCCGTGTCTCACACCAGATGGAAGCTGGATGACACCTCGGCTTGCTTTTGGCGCTGCCGGCGTGCTGCCGCTGCTCAATTGCAGAAAAGCCCCTACCCATTCCCTCGACAGCGTGATAGTCTTGCTCACATTCTCCCTGGTTGCTCTCTTCATCTTGTTGAGCAAAGAGGCCCTCTGAGTTAAAAATATACCCGACTTTGAAGACAAGTCTGCCTCCCTTTTTACCTTCCAACCCCTTCTTTCAGCCTGGGTGATGACATGCTTTTGGTATTTCTTTGGAGAGGCCAGTGCATTAGAAAGGAGCAATCGATAGAAAGCCCATTTAATCTTTGCGGCTGAGCACAACTGAGAGGGGTTCTGTGTATGACATGCACAAAAAATACTGAGAATCAAGAAAAGAGAGATGAGAGGAGAGGTAAAGGTGAATGAATGTGTCAGTCTGTTTGAGAAGGAAACAAGGATACCAGTTACTTGGGGCGAAGCTAAGCAGTGCGTTTATGTTGGCCCTGGTGGACTGTGCCACTGATGAATCTGCTGGCTCATGTTCCTGATGAAGCTGTTTTACTAAAGCCTCAGGCTATTGAGGAATATGAGGAAATCAGTGGCATAACTAAAGCTGTGACAGATGTAATGTGTAATTAAATACAATGCCAATGGCTAATTTGTCTTTCATTTATCGCTACACATCAGTTTCTTGTGCATTTTCTTATTGTGTTTTTTTTTTTCAAAGAGGGTGTTGTGTGACTCCTTTTGTGGAGGTTATTAATCTTTCAGTGCACTGTTACAAACATAAACAAATTCCTAAGTCACCATAAGTTATTAGAGAGCCGTCTCCTTGGAGCTGTTTGAATTGGATTAATGCTCCTTCATGTGGAGCACTGAAAATGATCTCTGGCTTCCCTCTCCCTCATGTGTGAATGAGCTGCAAAAACAATTTTACTACTGTGCCACGAGCACACACAACCATGTGAGGACTGCAAACATTCCTTCTGCATATGCATATACCCACACACAAAAATAATAGTGGGTATTGCATACACATGCAGCACATTCTCACTTGCGATGTCACTTTGAAAACTGAAACTGCCCCGCAAAAAACCTGGAGAATCCTTTTTTTTTTTAAAAAGTGCCTCACACTTTACAGCAAATAATACACTAAGGAACAAAGGGGCATCAAGACATAGCCATCTTCTTGGGACAAAAATTGAAATATTAATAATTAAACACACACAACTGCCATGATATATTGTAAATACAGACTGAATAAATACTACAATACTAAAGACTAAATAAAAATGTGCTTGTATGGTAATGAATCCTGCTAAGGTGAAAGATGCACTCTATGGGATATTTCAGAAAAAATACTAAAATATCATAAACTTTTTGAAATGTGAGTAAAGTGTACTCGTTTTAGTCTGCATACTAATGTAGCAAAGCTGTTTTCATACAGTCAGTTTAGAGTTAAACACGCTAAAGACGATCAGGCAGCTTCTTTAATTTGCATGTCATTCATTATTACTATTCAGCAAGAGAGCGAGTGAATGTGTCATAGTGAGATTGCTTTTTAACATAATTTCTAACCTTTTTACAAGCTGTCTCATTATCTTTACTCACTCCATACTGCATGGGCACCGACTTCATCTGCAAATGACCCAACAAAACATTAGCCAGATGTTTATTCCCCACATTTGCACAAGAGTCTGGATTGAAGGATCAAAATCAACCCCCTGAGATGTAAGTTCACCTCCAGCAAGACATGATTGTGCCTGACTCGCTACATTCCAAGGCTCTTTAACAAAACCTTTTTGAACAAAGAGAGGATGATACTGAAAATCAGTTGAGGACAAGAACAAATAAACCCTTGGATTCTTTTACACTGTTATGTAAAGCAATTTATTATCAATCTGTGATGTTCAGTGTGTTCCAGAAGTTATTTTGTGGTGAAGAAGTTATTATTAATTATTAAAAGCTAGTGGGTTCATGTACTTCCTAGAACAGCACTTGCATTATGTTCTTCCAAGGCTATCCGTCAGCTGAGATATTGGTGTCTTAGTCTTGTCTAGACTGAATCGCTCCTTGTAAAATTGTTGAGACTTGGTGCTAATTGGTAAGTCTAGAAAAGAGCTCCAGCCCTGTGTTTCTAATGAACTGACAACAAAATAGTTGATCTTGTACAGTATAGAGAGCTTAAATGCCCTGCTAACAAACTTCACTGAAATCCACTGGAAATATATTTGTGCAATGTCACATCATCGACATTTGACTGGTTATCTGAGTAAAAAACATCAAACCACACCATGGGCTGAGTGAATTTTAACGGCATTAAAATTTTATTTTCCTCAAGGAAGATTTAAGAAAAGGAGTCAGGAAGCTGAAGAAATAAAAAAGAAAGAACAGTCAAAGCAACAGCTCATTTATGTTTTTCAACCTACTTTTCTGACCTCACAACTGTAGTTGATGCTTTACCTCCTGCAGCAGTTGTCAGCCATATTTTTATGAGTAGAACTTTCTTTATGTTCTTTATGCACTGAGCAGGACACAATGTCAGAGTGACTTTTGACACTTTAATAACTGTTTTTCCGTATGTCTCTCTATATAACTCTAAAATAATTTGCATGTTTTCTTTACTGTTCGCCTATTAGTACGGCTGACAATCTCCATGTTGGTTGCAGTAATGTACACAGTTTATGCATGCATAGCAGAGCTTGCACATGTCTGTGATGTACTTAAATGTCACACATACAAACAAAAATCAGAGGATTGACTGTTAAAACCTCCATAAATGTACATGCTGAAGGAGTGCGCACTAGATTGTAGTATGGGAAATACTCTGTATTTAGACTTTGAAAGATGGAGTCTTCTTTTTTTGCGTTTCCAAAACCAAAAATGCAAGCACAAAATTGTAAGGAATATATTAAACAATTGCAATTTTATCATGTCTGGCTAACTAGCTCCCTACCTGCAGTAACTGAGCATTACTCTCAAGGCCAAAGAGGATATCATTAACTAACTACATTAGTTTTTAGGTTAGAGTTTAAAGGTTACAGGCTACTTTTAAAGAGCCTTATTAATAACTAGCATATCCACTGTGTGGAAGTTGGTCCTGGTCCTGGATGATCTTAGACCCTTTTCACAAGATTCTCCTTTTTAAAACAAGTCAGCTGGAAACATTAAAAAGTCCTCCAGGACCTGATCTACTATGAATCCCACATTCAATGGAGAGAAATTGCATAAAAATTGTACATTTTTATTGACTGAGTTGTACAATCCCCTATCCCAGGTTGTAGAGGTTGCAAAACAAGCCCATTCAATGAAGCGCATGATCTGCAGGCACTGTTATTCTCTCAATACACTACAATGCTTGTGCAAAGGGGAAACATGCCAGTTTGCAGAGATTTCACATATGAACCCATTCAATGCATTGCACTGATTCATAAAAAGGGTTTCTTTATAAGGCGATTTTGGCTTATTACAATCCAGTATCACGGCAGTTTTTGAAATAGTCACGAAATTTAATCTATAGATTTGTGTACATTTTTTTCATGTCACTCAGCACGACTTTCAGACTAATGTATCTCAGCTGAAGTATCTTTCGTGTCAATTGGGACTTGGGAGCACAGAAGCTGTATTGTTTTTTCTCAATTGTTATTCTTTTGTTTTTAACTGTTACATTACTCAACATTTAATCATGATATTTTTTATTTCATTATTTTACAGTACAGTCAATAGTACTGTACAGTCAGTTAATGATATCCTCAACATTTCTCAACACAAAAACACAAATGTTATGGCCATCTGTTTTAATTGTTTCACCTTTGATTTTTTGTCAGTTTTTGATGGTGGTAGTGGCTATATTACCCATGAGCCTCATTAAAACATTACTATGGAGATGAAGATAGTCAAGATAAATAAGATTTTTTGTGGGTAGCTGGTTCACTGAGTCCCCCCCCTTCACGGACACACACATACACACACACACAGACTTCCTCAATTAATATTGAGCCACGTCATCCAATAAAGCACTCTGACATGTGTGTGTGTGTGTGTGTATGTGTGTGTGTGAGCGAAGGGGGAGGATTAAATGAACCAGCTGAGCTGCACACAAAAAATCTTAATCAGTTAATATAAATTATAAAAAACTGAATAAATTATAAATAAATCAAGGGTACTAACCCTAACCTGCATTTGCACTAAACTGCATCAAATCTTGTACCATGGCCTGAACTTGTCACTTTCATATATTTCATCAAACTGGACTTTACATCATGCATTGCTTCATAATTTAATAATTTATGCACATGTCACATTTAATTTTTGCTCTTGTGACCTTCACAGTGTTAATTTTGTTAATGAAAACTATGACTAAATATGTTCGTCAACGACCTTTTTTTCCATGACTAAGACGAGGTGGCACTGATGTCATTAAACACTGACTATGACTCTGTCAACATGCAATATTGTTGACAAAAGAGGACGAGACTAAAATGTAGTTTAAAAAATAAAAACTTCAAAAATCTCTCTTCATATATACTATATTTATTTATTTATTTATAATATTTATAATATTATAGGCTGTTTTTTTTCTGAATATGAGCGGCAAATACAAGTGTTGGTTAAGTGGTCGGTTATGTGTGTTGGGTGGGGATTTGCATAAATTAATAAGAAAATGCATAAATTAATAAGATGTTTAGAATGGTGTGTGGGTGTGAAACAATGACTAAATAAAAAATAGCCAACAAAATTAACACTGCCTTCATATATTTCATACACTTCATTTCTTTGTCTATAGCATAGTCCATATTCCCTTTGTACAGTCAATATTTCATTTCAAGTTTTATATCCCATTTCAAAACTATTACTATTCCATACTGTAAACGGATTTTAAAATTTCAATGTAATTTCAATATTACTTTATTTATTTCATTATTATTAATATTACCTTACTTTTGTCTATTTATATTCTTCTGTCAAGACACATTCTTTGTATGCGTGCATTGGCTAATGAAACAGATTCTGATTGAATGGGCTACTGTATGTCATGCCTACATAAAATCCCAAAACCATGAACCATAAAGAAACAAAAAATCTCCAGCGTTGTGTAAATAGTAATAAATGCATGTGTCAGTATTTGATGACCTGGAAATGAGAATGGGTTGGTCTTTTCAGCCCTAACCGTATCCCTAACCCAAGCACTTCAGGCCTTACTCCAAGCCTGATGTAATGCTCTAGACTGTCAGCAGTATTGTAATTTCTGAAGGTTATTCATTTTAGTCACTGTTTCCAAAAAGACAAAACAAACTAAAAGCTTCATTTTATATATTGGGCGTTCAAAGTGCTCTCCGAAACTAGGCCTGGGATGGCTTGTGTCCATGAAATGAGAAAATTAAAACTTTGTCATAGAGCTAAACCAAATACACTGTTGGAAAGGTCTTGGCCTGGAGAGTAACACTTGTCACTATGGAGATTCTACATGGCTCCTGCTTTCAAATACAGACTTTTGAACCTGGACTTTGGTGCATATTTGAAGGCTTACAATTCAGCAACAAAAGGGGCTGCAGACATGGGACTAACTGTTATAGAGAGCTCTTGACTTCAGCTATCATGTCAGTATAGTCAACAACTGGGGGCGCTGTCAAGTATGGGTAAAATATGGTTAAAATCAATTTTCACCCATTTAACAATTACCATAGATATTCAAAATCAGAATACACAAATGTGTTTACCATCCACTTAAACTCCCCAGTGTACTCTAAATTCAGCATTTACAACTTCCAACTCTAGAAAAAATACTTATTTTTATACTTATTTTTAAAATATTTTTTTAAAACTACAATTCCGCACCATGCAGTTTGATACATATCAGCACCACAGACCAGTTTACAAAGTAGGGTTCTAAGTAGTGTCCTAAAATGATATATCTACTGAATATATAAAATATCAAGTACAGCCAAACTAGTAGTTACATCCAGATGACCCATTATTCACAAAAAGTAAAGATGTTGGTTTATTTCAGATATTTTATCTAGTATTCTAGATCTTGTGATTAAATGTTGAGTAATGTAGCGGTCCATTGAATGGGCCTCTACAACCTAGGTTATGGGATTGTACAAGTCAGTCCATAAGAATGTACAATTTTTATGCAATTCCTTTCCATTGAATGGAGGATTCATAGTAGATCGGGCGCGGTCAGAGTAGCTACCTAGCTGCAGCTAGTAATCTGCCAACACTAGTTCTCATTTCAGCCTTCAAAACTGAATGAGAAGCCTGATTTTGTGTTAAAAAAAAAAAGAATTTTGAGTGGTAAACCAGCCACTGTTATCCCTGGAAACTGCATATAACTACCTCGCCACAACAGAAAGTCAGAAGAGTAGCAACAGAAGCTAAGGGAGGTAGGGTTTAATGAATGGCCAATTGCTTGATGATCCTCTCCCTTATTCTTCCTCCTTTTCAACTTCATTTCTATCCTCACGTCACCTCCTTTCTCCTTCCAAGGTCCAAACCTCTCATCGTATACTTTGCTCATCCTCTCCTCTCACATCCTAACCTCACCTGTCTCATCTTTTTCTATCCTTTTGCCATCTTCTTTCAACTCCCTTTCCCTCCTCTCCTCTTTCTCCCTCCCTTTTTTCTTATCTTCTCACCCCCATGCTCATCTCCTTTTCCCCTGCAATGCCACAGCTGATCTTCTCCACCCTCTAATTCAGCAGCTTATCTGAGCATACAAGTTCCACAAAGCTCTATGATCCCTGTCACCTCGCAGCCCTCGTGGGAATCATGAGTCAGTGCGGCAGATAGATGACGGTGTAAGAACTGGTTGGGGGGGATGAAGGAAGGTGGGAGGTTGAGGAGGTGACAGAGAGAGATTGGGGGTGGGAGAAGTGCTGTCAGGAAATGCTAAGGATGTCAGACAATGAGGGGAGGAAAGGCAAATGGGATGAGTACAAAAATATTAGAAATCAAAAGGAAATGAAATAGAGACAAGAGCATCCTGTTAAATTGATTTATCCAGTCCATCTATCTGTGAGTTTTTGGGTTCAAATCGAGTTCAAGAACTTTACCACATTTAATAGGCTCTCCTATCCTTCCTGTCACCTCTTCAGATTGTGTCAAAGACAGCAGAGACAGTTTGAAATAATTGTTACAGAGGCAAGAAACAGAGCAGAGGTGGGTAATGGATATACATTTTAAAAATATGGGGAGAAAGAGCAGAAAGTGAGTGAGAGACACAACTCCCTAGATAAAGACAGAGACAGACAGATTGCCGTTGTTAGAGATTTAGTGCAGATGTGTCACACAAATCCTGATCTTTAGTCAGACTCTGACAGGCACAGAGAACATCTTGCTGCCACATGGAGCCCCCCTGTTAGTCCTCCTCCTCCTCTTCCTCATCATCTCCTCTTCTTTGGCTCCCCTCTCCCCCAGTCTCTCTCTGTTGTCACTTCCTCTCCGCCTCATTTCTCCATTTGCTTCACTCCATTCCTCCCGTTTTTAACTCTTTTGCTCTGCATCATCTCTTCCTGCTCTCGTTTTCTCAGTGCACCTCAACCTTCTTGATTCTATTTTGACACTCTCAATCGTCTCTTTGCTTCTACATTCTTTTGAGAAGAGATGTTTCATTAAAAAGCTTCAAAAGTCAGTTTCTGCTGCCCTGTCCGCTCCTGCCCTCTTTGTCCCCTCTCTTACCTCCCTGTCTTTTTCTCTTCTTCTGCGTCACACTCCTGGTGGATTTTTGCTCCTCGTCTCCCTTGCCTCTCTCCACTAATGAATTTTGGGCACTTTGTAACCACAGATGGTGCAGCAGGCAGCCGCTGGCGGCAGGGCTCTGGCTTAACAAAGGGAGAGAGAAAAAAAGGCAGAGTGCTACAGCGATAGACCGTCTGCCATCACCCCTTTAAAAAGAAGATAGAATGCACCACATCGCAGAAAATGCCCTCACCTACACCTCACTTCCTTCCGTGTTGCATGCACATACTGATGTGCACACTTCAGCCAGACAGCCAGTGTGGGCACACGTGTCACGAACTCTCTTTTAATGTATTTTTGCTCTTTTCAACACCGCTCTCTTACCACCCAACTTTTTTTTTTTTTTTTTTCGCTCAGTGGCTCTCTGGTTAATTGCAAAGCCTTGTTTCATTCTGGCAGGCTTGAAACCTCCTTCCCTGCAAGGGAGCCTTGAGGCAAGGAAAATAACCCCAAAGTTATGTTTCTCTCCCCATCTTTTCAACCAGTACCACACCCTTATCTTTTTTCCCATTTTTTATTCAACTCACACACCTTGCAGGATTCCATGCTTAATTCATTCTGCCCTTGGTCTTTGAGAGTCTAAAAAGGCATCAAAGTGCAGGTAGAGGCACCTGTAATGGAAGCATGCATAAGGTGATGGGGGAAGCAAGGTTTGGAACAATTATATGTTCAGTAAAACAACATCCAAGGTCTAACTGTAAACCTTTTATAAAGGACAATTCCAGTTTATTACAGCTTGAATATTATTTTTGTAATTTTTCATTAAATTCCACAGGAGAAGAAGCCCTTCAGAGAGGTTGTAAAAAAGCTAGCACCTTAGCAAGATTATCTAAACTAGGAGGTCATGATCTCTCCAAAGGGCCATGGGAATAAAAAATGACATGATTTACTGGATAAAACAAAACGACAAACATATGTTATGTTATGTTAAAACTGGATACTACACCTCTTCAAGCAAAGAAAACAAGTATTCATAATTTGGTGGGACTACTCACAACTTGTTGACAAGTGGTTTCATTTTTTGCTTCATTTTAGGGGGTCAGAATGTAAAAAAGTTGGGAACCACTGATCTAAACCACTTTGGAGGTAAAACCAAAAGTGAGCACACCTGAAATGTACAAGTTTGGTCTGCTAAAGCCCCCATTTCCACATTTCAAGATCTCAGTGATAAATGTTTGAATACATTGCTATAAGTAACAACTGATAAGACTCAATAAGCCAAAATAATCCTTTATACATGAATTCCCTGCAGCCCGCTGACTGTGCTGAGCTCAGGTGCAATCTCGATTTGAGCATGTTTGGTTCCCTCTGCCCAACCCTTAGCTCCCACATCACTGTGTAAATGCAGAGAATACTGTAAATACAGGGACATCAGAGAGAAGATTGTGTACTCAGTGTATCTTGTGTGGAGGCGTTCCTATATGGTCAGCACAAACTGAGGTAACAGTGAATGATTTATGAATTCTGGGAGATTTAACATGCTCAAACGGCAGCAAACTATATCATTCTATGGTAACCTCTATAGAGTGCGATGTGTTGTACCAGTGGGCGTAAAGGTTGATTGTGCTAACTCAAGGGTGTCCCAGCTGTGGTGCCCTTGAGACTTTTACCATTATACATTTTAAGGCCAAGAAATCCCTCCCCCCCGAAGCTTTATTCTCCCATTTTCTCTATCTCACCCTCCCTTTTCTCCTATCTCTCTTTTCTCTGTAAACAAACTGCCTCGTCATCATTATCATCTCCCTTGACAATGTTGGTTGCTTTCAGCGCCCCGGGTGAAAGCTCTTCTCCCAAGCAGAGATCAGAAGTTCAAGTCCTCTGTCTACTCCCAAATTTTTTTGGGCAACATCACCTTGCTGTGCTTTTGTGCTGTTGACATTTTAAACAAAGTGCTTGTGATAAAAAGAGGGGGAAAAATTGCATAGATGCAGGGATTTTCTGGATATTCAGGGAAACAACGCAGAGATTTGATGTAGACCTGAAGTTATATCTTTATATAGGAGCTATTATATGCTGAAATGGCTGGATTGCATGCTGACACATGAACATATTATGTAATAACTTATTTAATTTATTTTATAATTTTTATCTCACGTGTTCCTGCACTTTCACATCTTCATTTCTTCCAGGAATATAAGCATTTACTATTTTGCTTCTTTAAATTGTCATACCTCCAAACCTCAATAAACTAAACTAGTTGGCGTCAAGGATAAATACTTCTCTCAGGCTATATGTGATTTTATATCCTGACAGTGTTATACATTATATTGTGATATATAGTAAAAATTAAATTGAGAAAGCATTTACAGTTAAAGAAAGTGAGCAAGGAAGCCAAATTCATTTGTATGGCACTTTCCACAACAGAAGTTATAAAGCGCTTTACATGAAGAAGACAGGGGGAAAGGGGAAGACAAAGACAATATAGAAAATCAGGAGAAATAAGTATACGCAAAATAAAAGTTATAAAATCAGGAGAAAGCCAAAGGAGTCAAACGAGGTTTGAGATGTTTTTTTTACACAATATGCACTGATTTGGCTTCTCTCAGATTTAAATAACGGAAATAACCAGGTGGGAATGCCTAATCCAGTGAATCAAATACCTGAAAAAAAAAAATTACTCACATGGATGCAACAGTTTTGTAAATCCAATATTTACAAGATAGAGCTGCCTGGGTCTATTACTATTGTTTTCGTTATTGATTAACATGTCATTTTTTGATTGACAGATTATGGGTAATGGTAAATGCCCATGACATCTTCCAGAGTATAGTCACTTTAAATTGATATAAAACAGAGAAAATCTGCAAATTCTCACATTTGAGAAGCTGAAACCAAAGAATGTTTGATATTTTTTTCTAGATAAATGATTAATTAAAATTAAATCAAAACTGCAATTACACAAAAAGCAGTGATGCTCATGGATTTGCAATATTGCACCAAAAGGCCAACAAGCTGTGATTTTAAGTGAATATCTACCTTCCAAGAAAGGCTTTAGCAACATGTCTTACTTGTTAACAAATATCCATCGTCTCAGGATATCTATGTTCATATCATCCAATGCTAAACTGAACTTCGTCCACCATGAAAGCAGATGAGGACTGTACTGTGTCACACTCATCACTTGCTCATACAATCCTTGTCCCTCCTTCTATCTCTCTCCCAGAGGAATAAACAAACTGCTAAACAAGTTTGCTCCAACTTTTTTTTCTCCAATTTATCTCCCATCATTGCACTTCCCTTCTCTCTTTGTCCTTCTGTCGTTTTCTCATTCTCCATCATTCCCTGAGGTGGGCGGCGGTGCGGGGGAAACTGACAGCCATCATTGCATCGTTTGTCGACTTGGCTGCTAATCTGCATGGCGTTAATAATTGATTGAAGCCTGCAACCACAGATCTATGATGGACTCTCTCCCCCTCCATCTCTCTCTCTCTCATTCGTTCCATCTTTTCTCCTCCGCCTCTAAATATACTCCCACTTCACTTCCCCCATGCTATCAAAATGCATTTTTCTAGCATTTTTCTTCATTCTCCCTCTCTTGATGAATCTACTGAACCATCCTAATTCTTTTCTCACACTCTCAGTCACTCTCATACATACACAAACACGTTCTGTGCCTTCTTGTCCCTCACTGTGAAACCTTTACATCTCTGTTTCAGCTTTTCATCCACCTGTTCAGTTTTTTCAGATGAGCCTTTTCAAGTCTTTCAGCTGTTTCTGCTGTGTGAGGTGGCTTTATGTATCCCCTCTCCAACAAACAACAACTGAACAATGCCTTGTCAATGCCTTGCCACCTGTCCTACTGTAGGCAGCACTACATTAGACGCATACAGGGGTGCACACACACGCACACACACACACGCACACACACATGCACACACACACACAAAGACACAATTTTTTACTTGACAACATAATCCTGCCATACTGCTGTCTGTGATTTATGAGACCCAGTTAAAAGGATGTGAGGGTTCTCTCTTGCCCCCACCTCTCTCTCTCTCTCACACACACTCTCTCCTTTCTTTATATCTCCAAGGGGTGTGTGTATGTATGTGTGTGTGTGTATGTGTGTATGTTGTAAAGGAAGGGGTGCATCTATATGTAGCACAGGGCGAATCAAGTCACTCGGGTCTCCATGTGATTTCTAACCACAAGCTCTTGCACCAAAGCACTGCAGTGCTCATCACTCACCTGTCCAGTAAGCGTGTATACACACATACACAACACCACTGCAAATTGCATGTTCACTGAAAAAAACATAAGCACCCACCTACACACAAACAGAAACATGTAAAAATACACATATGCATGTACACACACCAGGCTACCTGCTGTCTCTTGTAAACAAAGGTTTTACTTATGGACTATAATCCTTAAAATTCTTAAGATTTTTATTATATCAATTTTAATACTATTTGTGGCAATAATCATGAAATGCATTTACACTCTGTAATTGCTTGTTTGGCGGAGTATGCCTCCCCTGCGCAGGGTTCGAATGGTGCACCAGGGACTCACAGGAAACTATGCATGCATGCATTGGATGAGATATAGGAGACAAAAAACAAAAAACAAACAAACAACAACAACAACAACAAAAACAACAACAACAAAAAACGCCCCCCCCAAAACAGCACATGCAGGTATTTCACAGAAAACTGTTGGAATCAGA
Source organism: Thunnus thynnus (assembly GCF_963924715.1). Lineage (NCBI taxonomy): Eukaryota > Metazoa > Chordata > Actinopteri > Scombriformes > Scombridae > Thunnus > Thunnus thynnus. The sequence continues at coordinate 9,853,094 of NC_089526.1, read as the reverse complement.
TGACATTGTTGACCACTGCCTTTCTGACATTAACTGCTCAAAGCATGGCTGCTTTTATTAAATTTTTTGATTTTGATTTTCTAGAAAAACAAGTACTGAGTGTTAGTGGAAATACTTGTTTGGTATTTCCACTAACTCCTAGGTATTGCACAGATGATGCTGTGCTTTCATGGTACCTATTCCTAAATATAATTATGTTTAAAAAATTACAAACTGACTAACACAAAGCAAACCTGGGGCAAAAAACCCCACCAAAGCATAGTATTGGTTAGTTTCTGAGGTTCTGGGTAAAATATAATTAAGCTGTCATGTGTCGTAACATAAACTGTATTTGATGAGATACTTAAAAGCAACAGGACATATACATAATTGGAGGAATTGGGGCTTGACAGGGGCCCCCAGTGCTTTTCTACCCTGGGGCCCACTAGCGGGTTAATCAGGCCCTGCTTACATACATGTTCTCTCAGGCTGCCGTCTTTCACAGCAGAAAAATCAGTCTCATCCCTCCATATAGATGCACTCAATGCATACATGTTTGGTCCACTCACACACACATCTCTACCCCGCAGACACATAAATTCATAATAACGTCTTAAGGCAGTCATCCATAGCAACGTAAACACATTTAGAGGAATCTTAGCAGCAGGAGACCCAGAGATGTGTGTTTGGATGTATGCGTGTGTTTTTGTGTATATGTGTGTGTTGGAATGTACTGTGCATGGGGGCTTGGCTGTGGCCAGGGCTTTTGGCAGGCTGTTAGTCACGACGCTGTGACACCCCCAGCTCCCAGGCACTGCATGGGTCATTAAGGAGCAGCAGCACAGCCGGAGGATGACCACACACACACATGAGCTCACATAGACACACTGACACACATAAGCACACAAACATGCTCAAATGTGACATCATTGGTAAGAAGCAAACCCTCTCCTTTGCCACCAGGGTGGTTTAAAGGGACTGAGTGATACGTAGATACATCACACAGGAGACACACACACACACTCATACTCCCACTACCTTCCACAGGGGGAGCCAGTGTGGTAGGAGCCAGCCAAATGGGAATCGTCAATTCAATTACTTAATTAAATCCCAAGCCCCAAAGGGCCCAGGAGACTCAGGAGGAGGTTAATTGAGTGGTTGGGATCCTCACTGCATCCCCAGCATTGCTCTGCATCCTAACCCTTGCCACTGCATGTTACTGAGGCCAAGCAGGACAGCATGGGGACATGGCCCAAGATATGATCTCCAGGCAAAGCAGAGTGGGAGAAGTGGATTAGAGGTGATTTCTGCTTCCATGGACTTAACTTTGAACCTGATGTCGGGTAGTAACAGGATAGATGTAGTTGTGAATAGATGGTGGCGCGATAGATCTCCATTTAGACCCCCAGAGAGTGGTTGTTTACCATGGCTAGGGGAAAAAGGCGTTTTTATGACCCTTTTTTGGACTTTAATTGTGCTGATCTATAGGTGTAATAAAAGACGTTGAGAAATAATCAGCATCCCAGGGAGTGTTGAATGGTTTCTCTGCCACCAAAGTGAGATGCTCTCCAGCCGGAGGGGAAAGTTGTTTCTGTTAAGGGCATTGAAGGAGGAAGGAAAAAGTTAAATGGCTTTTAATTAAATTTTAATCAAGAGATAATTTTCCCTTCCCCAAACCAGTTAGGAGGAAGAGATGGATAGAGCTGAGTAGATGGCGAACGAAGAAGTGCCATGGCGATGATGGATTGGATGTTTAAACCCTGCAGAGAACCCATCACTGGTGTCTTGTTAAAATTTAATCGATCAGTTGATTCTCAATGAAGCTGCCAGATCTTAAAAAAATGAAGCCGCTATAAAGGTGAAATTCCTCAATTTGGCTCGAGCTTACTCACTTGAGGATAGTCTTTATCCCTCTGTGAGAAGAACATCTCATGGGGAAATTTAGACCAGTTCATGAAACACCTGTAGTCAATACTGTTGCTTTAACATCAGGTCAAAGTGAAATAGGTCATTGTAGATATACTGTTTTGCTCTGAGACTGAATACAATTAATGTTGTAGTTCTTAAACGAACTCAGACATTAATGTTGATAATGTCACCACCTCCTGTACAGCAAACACCTTCGCTTTGCCACCAGAAATGACCCAACCTTTAAGCAAAGCCTGGTGCTCAATACAACTTTATTACTTTATTGACTTGACTGGCTTAGCAGTAGCAGTGCTGCACAGTAGACATTTCATCCTGAATGTCAGACTGCTGATGTCAAAGTTGCCCGGGAAGCTGGACCATCTTCATGAAAGCATAGAGCCATGTAATCATCTAAAACCCTGGACTCCTCATCACTTAGCTTGACTCTGCTCTTTATGAGATGCTTGGTGGGATGGGCAGACTGCATCATGGCCTGAAGCCTGACCACAACATTACATTCTCCTCACTGATGTGCTGCCATATAACAAAACACCACCGGTAATCACATTATCATATTCACGCAGCATCTGTATGACTTATAGAGGAGCAGTGACTAGCTGCAAGCTAGATGTTGCATTGGATTACATTTCAACTGAGTGTTTCCTGCCGTTACGGCTAGCTATTACTATTATCACTTTTCTTGCTAGGCAGGATAGGAGTGCAGTAGCACATAAAGTGAAAATGTCACGGGGGTTTTAGTGGATAGGAAGTGGTTTGGAGGGGGAGTGTGGTAAGAGGCTCCGGTGTGCAGAGTAGAGTGTGTTTCTGACATGGTGTGTGACGAGGGGCATCGCGCCGACCCCTGCTCATGAATAAGACATGGGCTGAGAGGGCTGCCGGGGCGCCCGTTGTCCATTTGCCATTTGCACGCTTGGCCAAAGCCATGGAGGACGACTGGTGAGGGAGTGCTGTATGGAGTCGCTCTAGGAATACGGCATAGAGATACAGAGTACACAGAGGAGACTGCTGCATGCAGCTGTGCCATTTGTGGATTGAGGTTTTGAGGTCTAATACACTACCATAATTAATGACTGGCTTGCTTGATTACATGGGCATGAACAGCATGTCAATTTGATTGTATATTTAAGGGAAAGCATCTGGGATTCTGATTTGTGTGGCTCTGGGTCTCCTCACTCTTCTGTATTGGCATCATATATGGAAACAATGCAAAATATTCTGTTGCTAGTCAGTATGTGTCAAGCATGTGACAACAGTCTGAGAGACACAATGAAAGTAGAGATACAGCTGCAGGGGGAAATATAGTAATGCAGTTGAATGCAGTGCTTACTTTGGATACAGATATTTGCCTTGATCATTTCCAAAGTTGGCCTTGAGCTCACAAATTGATGTCCTTTAAAGATTTCCAATAACAACCAGCATCTCACGGTCACAGCATTTGCAAGTTCAATATGAAGGAAGACTGCTGATAATTGCATGGAAATCTCTATGTTGAGTTAGCTTTTGAAATTAAAATAAAAACCAAATAATTATATTTCTTTCGCTCAGGCTGGCAAACATGAAATGGTTAATTGCTTTCATCAGAATCACATGCGACCCAACCCCCCATGGGAGGTCAAGCTAACATCGATCCACCACCCTCCCCCTGTCTTTCTTGTTTTTCTTTTTTTTCTCCTTTTCCACCCGACCAAGGCAGATGGGAATCAATAGAAAATCAAGGAAATGGCTGGAAAATAAGTTGGTCGTGAAATCTTCCAGACTGAACTTTTACTTCAAAAGGAAGCTCTGAAACAGGGGGAGATACGGACACACCAGTTACAATAACTTTTAAGCCTGGGCCTTAAGCTACATTTACACCAAATCCGGCAATGCATGAAAAGCGGCAGTCCTCTCATTCATTTGAATAGGGGCAGTGCATTTACACTGTGGGAGTGGAGACTGCATAGGGCTCAGCAAAAAACCGCAGGGACCTTCCGGCAAGAAGTTGAACCAGACTCAACTTTTGCCAAAACGTAACCTGACGTCATGTGGTGGCCATCACATCCATGCAAGTACACATTCCTGGTGGACTATTTTGTAACGTGAATGCCTTATTTAACTGTTTACCTCATGATCATTGTGACAAAAGATAAAACAGTTGCCACTGTGAAACTTTCCAGAGTTGTACAATCTGGTCTGAGTTTTACAAACCTGCGCTGTGTTTTGGCTTCTGATACGTCCTTAAAGGGCACCTATTATACTCATTTCCAGCTCTATATTTTTATTTTTGGACTCCACTAGCGTAGCTTTGCATGATTCACAGTTCAAAAAAACCTTTATTTATCTTATACTGGCCCTTTATGCGGCCACTCAGTTCAGCCTCTGTCTCTTAACAGGCAGTCTTAGCTCCTGTCTCTTTAAGGCCCCCCTCCCATTCTGTTCTGATTGGCAAGCTTTCCAGAAGCCGTATCAGAGTTGTGTTGAGTTACTGCTGATAAAAAACCTAACATTTCCTGCTTTACTTCTTCAGCTTTTAAATGACTAAATAATGGGAGACTTTTATTGTGAAGAATTAACAGAGCTTCATTAGCAGAGTTAAAAACCAGTCGACATAACAAGATATGGACATATTTGGGGCTATTTGTTTAACGGATCAGTTATAAAATAATGTAGGGATGAATAGTACAAGCAGGAACAACCACAGTGAGATGTCTGATTAAGAGCTGTAGATGGCCAGCACACCTCCAACAGGTTAACAACTTATTTTACTTTGCTGTGCTGTGCAGTGGAAAAAAAACTCACAACGTGCCAGCTTGACTCAAGTCAAAGCTTAGCCTGACTTCCCCAAAACAATGGAAAAATGCCATATAGTTAGTGGAGTGGAGCAGTGAACTCACGAGTTGTGTGTGGAGCAGATGAGCATATAAAGAAATCCATCACAAGCTGACGTCTGCTTGGGCTGAGAGTAGAAAAAAACATTGGAAACCTAGCATTCAGAGCAGTCAGAGGCAGGTGCTTTTTGCACACAGGGATTACTTCTACATATGTTTACCTCATTATTTGACACTTTGGCCACATTTAATATGAACATCTGACATTGTAATGTAAATGTAAATGTAAATGCATTAATCTGTAACTCCAACTGGACTTCCTTGATTGTATTTCATTGTCTCACTGGTACCTCAAACAGCATGCCCCCACCCTTAAAGCCCCCTATAATGTAGTGCCGGATTTGGTGTGAATGCAGCCTTATGGATGTAAAGCAGCAGATTTAGGTGAAGAGTCTGAATGAGGATGCTGGCTGCTCAGATAGAGGGTAAGAGGTCAAAAATACTATGAATTGGACAAATAAGTGCTCTGCTGTTAATGCAACCTGACACCTGTACAGAAAGGCTAAGCCTTGCTCAACATGACTGTTTATGACAATGCTCAGGACAAAGGGGTATTAATGGGGTCTGAGGGTTTTCAACTGGCTGTTCAGACAGAAGGACAATGATGGAAACACACTGCTAGTTATGCTTTTTCTGTCTTTTTCTTGGATTGCTGATTGGAAAGTCTGTACAAACGTACTGTACAACAGTATGAAATCTGCCCGCTCTCCTTGAGGCTTGCTCAAATGTAAACACCTCTAACTGGTTGACACAGCCTTCAACCTCCAAGCCCATGGGTCTCCTCAAGCTTTTAATACACCTTTCAATTGAAAAACGTGTATTTCAGGAAGTAGCAGGATAGTTCATGGGAGCTGTTAACCACTGACCTTGTGGCTCACAGTGCCTGTTAGCAGAGTGACATGTCTAACCCAGCTACACTAGGCCAAACAAATTAGGCAATAAGCAAGACAAAGGACTGGTGGCACCTAGCTGAAGGCCCAAGCCACAACAGCTTCACTTGGCCATTCAATTTCCTATTGCTACCACGCCCACACTCCAGTGAAGAAGCTGGAGAAGCAGCTGGGGCCCCATACCAAAATATCTCTTATATAATGAAGTACTGAAGTGGAACAGAAGATTGTTTGTAGGAAAACCAAGGATTGATTGGGTCTGTCTAGACAAACTTACAGAAAAACAAACTCAGAAGTACCACAGTCCACACATCAGACAGCCCAGAGTTCACCAAACCACCCAGCTTTTCAACCCATATGTACAAAAAAGAAAAACAAGTTTGTCTCAGTGTGCAAATAGTTGGCTAAAAAATGCAACTTAAGTCCTTCAGCTTATCTGGGACATATTGCTCCAGTGTAGTACAACATAAGAAGACATAAGACTAAATTACAGAGATACCCATTAGCAAGAGGTAGGCATTCATTATGTAACAGATACGTATTTAATGAGATCACACTAAATGGCTACTACACGCTTAAGGAAGAGGACTCAGAGTAGTAGAAACTGGGTGTTCATATCAGAGAGCCTTTAATTAGAGCTGCGTGGAAGACATCTAGGGGACCAGGGAGCTTGTTCAGCAGGGACTTGGCATGGACAGACTCGGGTGAGGAGAAAAGAGATGGAAAAATATCAAGAAACAATTGGGTAAAAATAGGAGGAAACTCGGGTGATAATTACAAGTTGGAGAAGGGTAAACTGCTGTTGGAGGATTGATGAAGTTGGTGGAGGTGTAAGACAATCAAAGTTCCTGCCCTGTACAAAGGAGAACTTTGGCACACTGTGTAATTAAAGGTGATAAAAGCAGACTCTTCTAAGTGCAGAATGTAATGGAAGATGGGAGTGGATGGGAATAGAGGCGGACAAAGGTGGGGGTGGGGACAGGTGGCAGGGTTGGTGATGTGGTGTGGTAATTGGTTGGCAGGAAGCTAAGCTGAGCCGATCTCTGTGCTCTGTGGCAGTTTGAGGTGTATGTGAGTGTGTGTGCGCTGCAAAGGGAGCGAGAATTGATCATCAGATTTGTTCATTCCCGTGGAAAGGCTGGAGGCAGGACAGGGTACCAAGGGTCAGAAGAATTGGGCTTGTCTAAGTCCGATCAAGGGAGAACAAAGGTAAACAAGGGAGACATGGAGCAGTAGAGAGAGAAAAAGTGGTAGAGGGAGTGTGGAGATGAAATGTAGGGAGGGAAACAAGCCAAAAGAACACAGGGAGAAAGAGAAACACTGACTCATGGGAGGATTAGGAGCCGAATGCAGTGGAGGAAAAATAAGAAAAACTCATTTACAGAGGCTGGTCAGAGACATCTTGAAAGTGTTGGAGTCGATCACAGAATTTCAAGTTAGCCAGCCAGATTCCAACTAACTCACTTCATACTGGTCCACTGAGAGTAAGACATCTATTTTGATTCAGGTGGCTCAGACAGCAGTAGCGCACTATGTAGTTGCCAAAATTGTATGTCCAAGTCTAACTCACTCCAGTCTTACCTGTCTAAATTATAACTCTAAATAGTGCAGTACCGCGTTGACATTTATTTTAACAGGAAAGGCAGGGAACTTGTCGAGATTCTTTAGTTTTTCTCAGAGGGACCAAGGAATTGAAGTGCTGTAGCAAAGCTTTCTCTCTGATAAAGATTGAGGTGAAAGTCCATGATGAAAAATCCTTTTCTCTTTCTAAACCCTGGCTTTATGTCTCAGCAGTCCTTGTTCAATCCTCAATGCTTACATAAACTGTCGATGAGCAGAACTATCAAGTAATTCAAATGTTCTACCTTTGTTGCAAGTACAATGTTCATCAATCAATCAGTTTAATCTTCATAAATATCATCAGTTCACACCTACATAATCTACACTTTACCATAAGCCAGCTCACCTGTAAATCCATCAGGATCAAGTAGAGGGGAAATGCTGTGAATGAAATGTCTTTAAACATGTGTGTATGTCTTGCTTTAATGTGAAGACTTAATTTTCAAAAGTCATGTGGGCTGTAGGATTGCGCTTGGATATGCCAATCATAGTCATTTTGAAGTGGAGAAAGAGAGCTGGAGAGAGAACGACACCACGATAGAAAGAAGGGTAAGGAGACGACAAATGGAATTATTATAACTGAGGTTCAAGAACAAGACCACGCCTGTCTCCCCAATTCAATCTGTCAACCTATATCAGTATGCCTAAACCCCTTCCTTTCAAATTTGTCTCAGTCTTCACAACCCTGCCTCCCCCACCCCTTTCGATGATGAAGCCGAAGCTCATCCAGCAGTGCCCCCATCCTCAGTTTTGATCCCAGATGCATCAAGACCCCCATTCATCCCCTCCTACTCAACCCCTTTTATTCCTCCTCTGGACCCTCAATCATCCCACCACACATGACCCTCATCCAACCATCAAACCAAATTAACTATTTTGTGTATACTGTACAAATGGTGAGGTCTTGTTAGCGAATGAGAGTGAAAAGGAACAAAAATACAGGAAGGTGAAAGAAAGAGACACTGTCAGTGTATGCCGAGGCAACCAAGAGCAATGGAATGATAGAAAAGGAAAAGCTTAGATGTTTGTCGCAGTCACATTGCAAATCTCTCTAGAGAGGAAGTGAGGTGAAGGAGAGGAGAAAAAAAATTGAGGATGGCAATGAAGAGAGACATTAATATTGCACTAAGTCAAGCAAGACTTAGGTGTGAAAATGGCCTCCAGTTTGTTCGCCAGTGCTACTGCCAAGCTATCAGCCTGTCCCCTTCAGGCAAATTCTCCACAACACAAACAAACACTCATATTCAGGGAAAGAAAAAAAAAAAACTTCTTGCGGCAGATAATCAAGCTGCAGTTGCATGGTGCTGCATTTGTAATGTGTTTTTCCATGCTTAGGGTTATAATTCAAGACTGAAGGATTCGCAAGCACTTACATAGCCTTGGTCACTCCGCTGTCAAGATTATAGGTGAGACATTGATAAATCTTCCATGAAACCTTCTCAAAAGTGAGCAGAATAATTCTATAAGCCTAGAGGGAGGAAGGAAAAGAATGAAAGAAAACAGACACACTGGAAGAAATGAGCCACAAGCTGTCTTGTTTCCAAGCCAAGCACCCTTGACCTACATGTCAGGCCAGAGCCACAAAGCCCCCCCCCCAAACAAACTGGGTTAGCTGAATAAGGAGTGCCAGCCAGGAAGAGGGGTAAACAGATAACACAAGAGAGATGGAATTTAAGGCTTGAAAGAAAGGAGGCGACAGAATAATTGGTCACTAAAGAGACCGGACACTGAATTTCCTAGCATCTCCCTTGCTGAAACCTGTTCCCATCCTGAAGCCACTCTCTTGAACCCCAACTCTTTAACACGCCCTCCGCCTCCCCCAGCCAACAAACCAGTCCTCCAACCATCCCCCTGCCCGCCCCCTGGAGACTGCTCATACTTCCTGTAAGTTTCCACTTTTCAGTGCCAGAAACTGGAGCTAGTTGCCATAGAAACAGCCTTGTATAGGAGGGGAGGGGGAAAAAAATCTCTGCCGCATTGCTCGACTTGGATGAGTGTGTATGAGTGCATGTGTGCATGTGTGTGTGCATGCGTGTATGTGTGTGTTTTTCTGATACAGACCTTATGAATGACTGTGTAATCAGCCACTTGTAGAGATGGTATGCAATGTGTGTTTTGTATATGTGTGTTTTTGTGAAAGTCCAACAGAAAGACACAGGGGACAAAAATGTGTCCTTATTAATTATGTTACAATGTACACTGTCAAGTCAAACCTCTACAGTCCATCATGCTACTTTGTATGCTCTGTATGTCTGTGTGGTTATGCGCGTCCATTGGCATGTGAATGTGTTTCACCGATCCAAATCCCTGCCCATTAATGTATAACATTAATGTAAATGAGACAGGATGTTGGATTGGTGACATCACTTAGACCTGCTGCACACATGGCAGGCCCATTACGCTCCGCAGCATTTAAAGCCTCTCAACCAATCACAGGATTGTTATGGTGGAATTGAATCTGTTCAATTTGCTTCTGGATTCCAAAGACCTTAACAGTCTTTATTGTGGGCAGGCCCCTTCCCACCACTTCTTTGGCTCAGCCCCTCTGGTGACTGAGGTGACATTTTGTATTAGACCATCAGAGGAAGGTTACGGAGCCTTGGTCTGCGCCCCCCATTCTCATTCAGGCCCAGCCTCTGCCTCCCTCGCTTCTTCAGCCACTCAGCAGCCTGGCAGCCCCCGTCCTCTATTGATCCCACAATCTCATCAAGCACGTTTCCTTGAAGATGCAATTTCCACCACATCAACACACAGGGCCAGAGCACTTTGTTCTAGCCGCGCTCGCCATGTCATTGATCTAGTTCGCCGCTTGCTCACTGGCTCCCCATCCCCTCCTCCCCGTTCCGCCATCATTGCACTGCTGCCAGTATCACCTCCAGCTGCCAGCCGCCACCCCACACAAAACAGACACTCTCCACCCTCCGACGCCCCGTGAAATACACATCTCCACCCTCCCTCCACCTTGGCAAACGTCCACCTGCTGTTCACTTTCCTCCACTGCCTGCGCTTTTGACTGAATGAGGTTCAGAGGAGCAGTGAACCATAGTGCACCCACGGGCACGCACACACAATGCTTATAAACACACACAAAATGTACATGCAAACACACACCACACACAGAGACACACGCACACACACAAGGCATATGCCCCCCATCAAAACTGTGGCAGCAAAGGCCATAAGGGACTCAATGGGGAGGTTGATGGGTATCCTCACTCTCAAAAAAAACCTCAACTGAAAAACCGAGTCACATCCACTCAAACCTTTACACAAATAGCAGCTCTCATCCACTCTGGATACAAATTGTAGACAAAACCACCAACCTGAACATTCTGTATATATTTGCTTTATATTTCACCCTTATTCCCTCTTATCTGTCTTTGTTTCACACACATCAACACACTCTTTAGTATACCCACACAAATCTGCGCACAGAAATATCTACACATATACACAAATACACACACACCTCATCTGCTGGGCTTCAGCAGTGAGGTCATGGCGGTCTAAGTCCACACCTCGAGGCCTCCGAGACCTCATCCAATTCCTGCCTCCTCCTACTCCTTCTCCCATTTCTCCTCCTCCCCTCTTGCCCCTCTGTAATCCGCTTCTATTTTCCTTTATGTAATCTTGTCGCAAACGCGTTTCAGATATGACTAACACATCCTCCCGTCCATTCTCCTTTCCCTTTCTTCCACTCCTTTTTCGCCTTCTTTCTTTAATTACCGAGGCAATCATATTTACCAATTCCCCCGCTTGTTTATCCCTCCCCGCAACTGTTTGAATATTGAAATTGCAATATTTATTTGTGTTCTCGCTTCTCAATTCTTGGAGAAAACGGAAAATGTAAGACAGAATCGTGAGGGATTTAATTGAGTGGGTCAGTGGCTTTGGAATGAATTATTAAATAAGCAACAAACATCGCTGACACGCAGGCGTGTGCACTGGCAAAATTGTGATTAAAAACATCACACGCTTGTTCTGCCCCCTCACTCTACTCCTCGCTTTCCTTCCCTTCCACTTTGTCTCACCTCATCCCCTATATTGGATGTCAAAACGGTCTGTCACAGTTCTTTTTAGCAGGCAGACAAGACACAGACTTCGCTGCAAGTGGCCTTTGAGGCACTAATGTCAGCGTTTATTTTCTGGTGCCCACAATTATGTCGCTCGACATTTGACGACAGTGTCACCTTGATTGATGCCATGAAAACAGGGTGGGACAAACATGAAAGCAGGTGAGAACTCAAACAAATGCTGTATATTTTTAGGTATGCACCAGACATTTGGATGCACTCTATGTCTTTCTGATTTACCTGCTGCTGTTGGACGGCTCCTAACTGATGGCGCAAAACTCTGTACTAGACAACAGTGATCTAGCTTTTCTAACACACTGCATGTCTGCAGCTTTTATAGTCCCTGACAGAGTTTTTCCTGCAGAATAAAATACAGTGGGACCAATTATCACATCACTTTTCATACACTGGAAGAAAGGCAATATAGTGATAAATACCTGCTAAGGTTTGAAAGACATACAGTACACAGTAGTGGCTGCATAAACTGAGAGATGATCCCTTTAAAGGGTAAATAAGATGACTGTTGCTTTGATGAACTGAGTCTCAGAGAAGCAAGCTGCGTCCGGTCTCTAAATTGAGAATCATCGGCCATGATGCATGCGTAACCGGACCATCATCAAAGACTGTCACTGTTGACATATTTGACAATCAGCACAGAACCCCTCTGGAAGTCGGCCCTGATTACCCCATAGGGGGTAATGACATTTCTGAGTGTAATTAATCATGTGTTGAGCGCCACTTTCCCTGGTGGATGTAAATCATGTGAGACATACATACTAAGACGATTTCAAAAAAGACACAAGAAACGGCTGCTCTTCCCAGCTTGTGTTCCATTTACATCCAATTACCTGGTGGTGGGAGTGACACACACAAGTGGGCTCTGTTTCCAAGAATACATTGACCTTGTTTCTCCTTGCTTATGAAACAGAAATTAGAATGCCTCCACTGTCTGACCAATCCTTCCAAGTGTCTTGTTGCTGCGCTCCTCTTGGTTTTAATCAGTAAAAGGATGGGACTTGCTGGCCTGTCTGAGGTAATCAACATCAGGGGCCATAAAGCGATGCTAATTGAATGGTCTCCTCATTGTCATGCACAGGGGGTATCTCTCCTCACTCCCTTTCTCTCCCAATCCTTCTCTTTCCACTCTGACTCTCCCACCCCTTTTTCTCTTGTATGCCTCTCATACAAGTCCCTTGGAGACCCTCCATTGCTGGCGCTGGCTTTTCCCACCGACAGCTCTAAGAAAACAGGCCTTGTTTGAAGTGGATGGAGGAGATGCTGAGAGAGTTTAGCCCCTGTTTGGATCCCTATTTAGGGTGGGGTGAGGGGGGGTGGGGGTGGGGGTGGGGGAGAGGGAAGGAATTGGAGAAAATGGTGTAAACATTCTGAGAAGATCACCAGAGCAAGTGAGAACATGCACATGTGTGAGTGTCGGTTGGTATGTGTCAAACATACAACATTTGTCCGTGAAGTTTCCCATGATAGTGAGTGGGAAAAGACACTGCTATCACAAGAGTTCATATTGAATTTCACTTTTATTTCAAAGATTTATGAGTATGTCAACTGCGAAAATTGGTCATGTAAGGAATTTCACTTTAGTTCGACTGAAGCTGCTGAAACTATTGACTGTTTTAAGTGTTCTTCCCTCGCAATGGCCCCTCGCTCAGACCCACACTGTGAATATCCATAGAGACAAGCCAGGACCGTGACCGAGTACATTGACTAGAACAAAAGGCCACTGATTTCATATTCAGCTTTGCAGATGAAAGGAATTAGGGTTACATCACGTAGCAGGGTATGATGGCACATCAGTGACTCACATCGAAGCAAATATTGTGGGAGGATATGTTTTTGTTCCAGACATCATTCGACAAATTCATGTGGTTGCATAACGAGTCAGCTTAACCTGAACAAATGGCATTGCTCACACTTAGATCACTGCCTCTTCCACATATGGAGGCGATCCCCCATTGAGGCTCTTCCCTCCAGGCTACCATGGCAGAGGGATGTCATATGGGAAGGCATGCACGCCACTTCCAGAACCAGAGGCAGCATTCTCCAGCGACAAGTCTACAAAGCCGAACCATCGACACAGCACCTCCGGCGACAGAGCGGAAACCACACAGCAGAGAGGCTGCCTGCATGTGTGTCGCACAGCAGCTCAGCAGGCAGACCATAGCATGCTCCCGACAATTGATTTTCTTTTGTGTGTGCCCATTTTCACCTGGATATGCAACAAAACTGTAATCATCCCCACACTCTGCATCCTCCTCCCCGACAACTCCCCCTCATCACCACCCATCCTCCCACCCCCCAGGCAGCTGCTGCTCAGGCTGCCATCTGGAGAGAGGCTGACCACCGCTTATCAGCCCCTGGCTCATCACACAGCTGGCACAGTGGCACAAAGCGAGGGAGAGCGAGGAGAGAGACGGTGACGAAAGAGAGGAGGAGTTAATGAAAGATGGAGGGATGGTGAAAGAGCTGTGAGGCTGTGAAGAGATAAAGGAGGGACAGAGGAAGATGAAGAGTGACAGATGAAGAGAGAGGACAAAAAAACTATAGTGGAAGATGGAGGAGTAGTTAGACAATGTGACTGCCAAATCAGGAGATAAGCAAAGGGAATGCAAACCAAATGACAATAAAGGAAAATCAAAAGCGAACGTGTGTGAAAGGATAAAGAATACAATAAAAGAGAATCAGAGGAATCTCAGGGGCTGGGGTGGGCAGTTGGAGCTGAACCAATGTTCCTGTCCTTTATGCCTCATAAATTAGGGGCTATTGATCTGGAAAAGACAAACACACCTCCTCAGGTCTGGGGAGACAGCCGCTTGTTGCTTCCATTGATGACATGGTCGTTCAGTCACTCTTTCATTACAATCCATTCACCTCTCAAACGGAGAAGAGTGATCCACAACCTCCTCTGTTGGCCTCTTAGCATCCTGGCCAATGCCTCTAGAATACGGGAAGGGTGGGAGGCTCAAGGAATAGCCTCATGGGTCTCCTCTCCTCCCCTACCCGTAATGAGACTTTATGTTGCTGTGAGTCACTATGTCAGTCACCTCACCTAGTGGAGGCAGTGTGTCTGTCAGACAGCCAGTGTGAATCAGGGAGTGTGTCATGTGGGTTAAACGGTACACAGTCCACTGTATATCTCCCCATCAGCTGTCACAAAATGCCTGACACTGACGCAGATTAAATCAAAGCCCCTTGCTTTCCTTTTCTGCCTAAATACTCCGGCCTTGTTTATGAATCTGAGGGCTTCTCTTTGTCAGATAGCGGACGCTGCTTGGAGTTGTGATTTCCCTGGAGGCGGGGAAACCTGCCTCCTGGTTTGGCTCTGTTGTGTTCCTCCTCCTTGTTATCCAACACATATTTACATCAAGGCGCTGTTGGAGTGCTTGCATAGCACATCGAGACCCAGTTTCGCTCCTGCAGGATTTCTTGATGAGATCAGTGAGTAGGACTGGCGAGAAATGATGTGTTTCATATGCACAGCCAGTCTTATTTCCATGATTCAATGTCTAATTTGGCTCTAAATTGGTCCTCTAGTGCCGAGATCTCCTACTGGGCCTGCAGCTGTGGGAGCATGTTGAGCCTCCGTGGGCTAGAGCATCTCATAAGAGAAGGTTAGCCAGCACCAGGTGTGGTCCGACTGCCTCCTGAGACTCCAACTGGCTTGTTCATTTCCTCTCCACTCTCGGCCTTAATTATCAAATTCAACTGGTCATTTGGATAATAATTCACACAGGCTGGTTCATTCACTTTTTACGTCTTGAAGACATGTCCAAATGAGCTGATAATTAAACAATACCTGAACTTGCATGCCCCCCAGAGGAGTGACATTATCTCTTCTCTTGGATACGATAGATCAGTGAGATGCTGGTTGTCGCTGCCGGAGCTGCCTCCTGTCTTGGAAGCGGGGAGTAAACCCACTTGGTGAGAGACAAGCATAGCAACCTGATTAAATCAGCAGATTTATTTTCTGTGTTGGTCCCCGTTGTCTCTTTGTTCCAGTTTGCTTCCTTTCCAGAGTGCTTCTGATGGGGAAGAGGGGAAACAAAAGGAGCAGCAGCAATAGCTTTCTTCTTCTTCCCTCTAAAGAGATTATAAGTGCTTGTGAAAAGACTTCAAGGAAAAGTGCATGGAATTGTCTTTTTTTACTTCATATCAGCCTGCAACCATAAGCTTGAGACGGCTTCCAGGGAGACAAAATGACTCCAGACATCTTGCCACACACAAAGTAGCAGTAGACAATGGACCAGCCTTGCTTTAAGCCTGTTCCCCCAGCCACCATAACCATCTGGATGGTCTAATAGCTTGTTAGAGTGTATCCAGTGGACCAGTCAGTGGGCTGGTGTAGTGAGTAGAGTTGGCTGGCAAAGGCTAAAGGTCAGAGTGTTGGACGGGGCTCGCCCGCTAGGCATCCACAGAGATGATTTACGGTGATCCCTTTAATTAGTCCGTTCAAGCGTGTTAATACTCCTGCCATCCAGACCAGAGCTGACTTATTACACATGCACTGGACAGGCAACACTGATGAACAGCAGGCTTGGATTTACGAGATGTGGGTGCTTCATTGTGATTCCTTCCTTATTCTTTCTGTATCCTAATTTTCTCCTCGCAGTTGAATATAACCAAAGACAGGCGACACCCCACTGCCAGGAATTAGCATTAGCGTGGGTCTAAAGCTCATCCATCAAAGCTGGTGTTTCGCGATGCTCCCTGCCTCTGATGGTACCTGTTTCCCAGATCAGTCTGCTAAACCTACACCGCTGTCCTAGCACTCTCCCTTGTGAATTACTTGTCCAATCCAAAGTGACTGCTCCAATTCCACATGTGATAAAAAAATTCCGGTTCTGTATCAATGTGTGAAATCTCTGAAAGTCAATTGTAGCATTTACTCCCCGTTCTCTCTGTCCCATGACACTCATTTCTGCTTGGTGAATGTTCTAATGAGTTTTTGGCACAGCTTGGGCTGATGCAGGAGGCGCTGGTATTGGAAGAGACTTTGATGCCAGGTGGTGAATTGCTCTGTGGAAAAAATACTTGGATATAGTTGTCCTCAAAAGAATCCTATCCAGCTGTATCAACAAATAAAATTTAATGACTTACTATTTTAGAGTTTTAATTAAATTTAGCTGTGAGACTACATTTAAAGAATAATCTTTGAGTGATACTGAGGTGGTTTACTTCTACCGAAAGCCAGGTGACAAGAAAAAGTATGTTTTTCTTTGAGTTTGGGAATCGAGATTTTGTCACTTGATATTCGGTGGGCATGATTTCCTGTCTTTGGATGATAAAACGTTTCAAAATTCTTAATTAAATCAAGCAAATTAGCAAAAACAGATTTTGCTTTTGAAACAGGGCAGGTCTCATAAAAAATCTTTTTTTTTGCAGTAGGAGCATACAATTACAGTATATACATGTGCTTCATGAGGTCAGTAATCATGAATCAATACTATGATGTAGGTAACTCTTACAGTGGATAATTACCACTTCTGTGTAATAATTAGCCATTTAAAAAAAAAGAGCGGGCACAGTGTTGGCCTGATAAGCACTGCCATAGTTATATGGATAATAGGGATTTCCTACACAGCAAAGAAATGCATTTGCTTGGACATAAATCTTGACACAACAATCCTTTTTGTGTGCAGATGAACTCTTGTCAGAATGAGGGAAAAGGGGATATTGCTAATTATAGTTATTAAATGCATGCCTGTCAGTATCAGCTTGCGAGGAGTCGAACATGATGGGCTTACTGACTTATATAGAGAAACCACTTCATTTGCTAATTATCTGAACGGGCTTGGCCACTTATACAGCTTCCTGAAAGCATGAGTGTTGAAGCGAGAGGTTGTGTCCCTCACTGTCAAAAGAGGTCCTGAGCTGGCTTTTAGTGCTACCCTGCCGGGTCAAGTCACACTTGTGAACTTTTTAATGTCATTCAGAGAGGAATATCAATGCTCATCTCCATTTGATTGAGGCATAAAAATGCATGGTGGCCTGCCGCTCAGTGTGAGGATTTGAAAAAAAAAAAAACTGTCAACATGAGCGACAGCCAGCAAGCCAGAGCCGACGCATGATTGCACTCCACAAACCACCTTCTGGGGAAGGGGTCAAATGAGACTGAAATCCTGACAGGATTCTTAAAATTGGCAAGCTCATAACTCATAACTAAGTAAAATTTAAGGAAGACAACAAGGACTGTAGCTGAAAATAGCAGCTAATGACACAGGCCCTGGAGTTGTGTTGTGGAGGGAGTGACAGAATGATGTTAATGTGATGGGACATTTGATGGAATGAGAGTTAAAACAAAAAGCAAGTAGGAGGAAAAAGCCACTCAACCACCCCCCATCCCCCTTCCCCCCCGACCCCCACCCCATACCCTTCTCTATCTCTTTTTCTCTCTATTTCTCTCAGTGTCTTCTCATACACACAAACATACTGGCACACACACCATAAGCACATATTGGCCAAGTCAAGTAAAGCAGTCCCAGTTTTGCCCTGGGTGCTGCCCATCAGGGACAATTAAACCCAGTGATCTGTGACCCCCTTGCCACTCTGTGTCACTGGTTGCCTTTTCAGATATACAGAGAGACTCTTGGGTTCCCCCGACATTTACTGTGGGCTACAGTCAAATCAAGGAAATCGTAAATATCTGCAGTGACTCACACTGTTTTCTTTCCCTCACTTTCTCACTCATTGTCCTTTCACCTTCCATTAAGAGTCTTGCAAATTATTTTCAGTGTCACAAGTGTTCACCTCTTTTAATGCGAGAGCATAATTTAAAATGCAACAGAATAGAAAAGCATGTTTTTATTGAGCATATACAACTGCAATTAGTTGGCAGAAAGGAGCATGAGAGCTTTGAGAGGGTAAGAGGAGCGGAAACTCCCCACAATGCTGCTGGGTGACAGTGAAAAGGAAATTATGCCACAAATAGATCATCTCACAGTTGTAGTTGCTTTTATGTTGTTCCTTTTCTGTTGTCTATCAAGTCCATCAATCCACCATCACCCTAAACGCAGAACCCTGACATGCATGCGAATTGGCTAATTTGTTGCCTGCTCTTATTTCCCCCCAGACTCATTTGTGAGGCCTGGCGTCTGCCGAACATGAGCTGGATGCACACCAGCAGGTTCACAGTCAATTAAACAAAACACAATGCTACGGTGATGAATAGAAAGCAAATGGATTTGACAATAATTTGCGCCCTTGTAACACCATTTGTGAAACTTCGCCTCTGAAGCGATCTATGATGCTGTTATCACTACAGAGAGAAAGAGGCAGAAACAGAAAGAAAAGGAGAGATCCCATGGAGCCGCTAGCGTCAGCATTCAACTTGTATAACAGCCAGCTAGTTATGAAAAGCCTGGGCGCGTGTGGGTGTTCTGCTTTTAGTCAAGTGCAAACATTTTAGCCTTAAGAGGGAGATCTGCCAAAGTCCACTGCCAATATGAATGCACCATCAACACCCACGCCTTTTCTAGTAACTCAAGTACACACATCATACAGTACATACAAACAGAGCAAACACACACACCAAACAAGCTCTCCACATATATCTCCACATATATTTACTCATGCATAAATGCTTTCATGTACATTCTCACATGCCTCTACATTGTACGAACATGCGAACATCCAAACACACACACCAGGGTAATTAGTGTATTACATCACAGCTTACAGTACAGAGCCTAGAAGGCAACATAAAGCTCATCTAAGCTGAAATTTTTACCGCTGAGGCCCATTGCATCACCCCAAACCAGACAAACCCTGCATTAGATTATGTTGCTTGAGAATCTAATGGTTGATTTCCTAATAAAAACTCCTGAACTTCATACTTTTTAATGAGTTCCTTCTTCATGTTCGACAAATTCTCATACTCACAACTAAATAAGTAATTTCTTGGTGCATTAAAAAACCCTATGACCTTTCCAAAAACTACTCATGATGTTTCTGATGTGCCACCCCTATTATTAAGCTATGCTTATGTTTAAGCAGTTAAAGCTACTTAGTTAGGAGGAGATCGACTTCATGGTTGAAAAAAAACTATCTTTGTTCACCAGACTATTCACCCAGTCCTCCCCCTAAGACTTTTTGTGGTGATATATCAATGTCATGCCACTCCTGTCTTTGTGACTGAACAGAAATATGTCATTTTAACAAATGTCATTTTTTTCTGGAGAGGATAGACAGTCTGCCATTTGAAAAACAAGCAATGCTTTTGTTTTTCGGATGAGCACAGTCTTAAAGGACAGGTCCATGAGCTGCACAGGCTTGGCGATCCTCAGGCTTTCATCACTCTATGTGAACTTCCTTGGATTATAATGAAAAAATGAATGTTGGGGCTTAACCTGAAACATCACCTCTAAGATTTTTTAATAAAGTCTCCCGCTCTGAATGTCTCCTTGAGTCGTTCCAAGTCACAGCTCCAGGAGGCACCGTCAATCAACATAAATCTCTTTCAATCAGAAATGTCTGCAGCTCTCTTGCTCTCAGCTCGCCAGTTGTAGGAGGAAGACAGCAAGCACAGCAACAAGGAAAAATATTCTGCCTCTTGCCCCTAGACTTGTAAAATTATGTTTTTTTCTTCTGGGTACTCGGAGTGCCAGGAGTATGTTCACATTTTTGGGGAGCACCATGTGATAAACCTAATCCAGCAATTTGATGAGTCAGTTTAGATACACAAGGGCGCAGTGGAAATGTTCACATCATGCTCCGAGCCTTGTAGTTGACAACGCAATCATGCACAGGTCACTTGCAATATGTACGACAACGAAAGAAATTTCTACCATATTGCTCGGTAATGAGGGTGATGGTGATTCTGGGCTGTCATGTGTGCATTCTGCGGGTCCCCATCTGTAGCAGTGAAGGTCATTGCGACATGGCGACAGAACCAGCAAAACCTCTCACCCCGTCACAGTGATGAGCGGGCAATGCTGCTGGTTCCCATTACAGATCACCTCCTCACTGATTAATTAGGCTCATTCTGCTAATTGAAAGTCACCCCTCACCCACTGTTCCGCTGTGAGACTGAGGGCAGGCTGAGAGATTGCTTACCATCCCACTCTGGAATGGCGAGCCACTGAACTGCCACACTTTATTAAATCAACCAGCGACCACCATATTTTTCTCACAGCGTTTCCTCGTGTTCCCTCCCCTCCCTGTTTCTCATTGGTCCAGACAACGCCCCCTCTTTTAGTGTTTATGGAGGCCTCAGATGAATGACAGCCAACCCACACCGGCTGCCCTGGGAGCAATCGCCGTAATAAGCCAATTAACTAATTAAGACCTTGTTTGGAGGCCTAACGAGGAACACGGACACTCATTTGTGTAAATAAACAGGATTTTTTTGACTGCAGTTGGAGAGCTCAGATATGTGTGTTCTTCTGCAGAGGTCAATAAATGAAAAACAAAATAACGGAGAGTGTACACAGGTTTCTGCCAATAAACGCCTCTTCCTGTATGCATGAAGTGAAGAAGCAGAAACAGTGCAATATGGTGATTCATTTATTCTAATGATACTGCTGACATCAGCCAAGCAAAGGAGCGGATCAGATCTGTCTTATCACAGTAGGGAGAGGGGAAGCTCTTAGCCTTCTGACTGTCAACTCATTGGCAGCCGCCGTATCGTAATAGCATGGCTGAATACCAAACTGTAAACAGACGCGAGCTGAATTGTTACTGATTTTCCTGTCGTCCAGTATCAATCTACATCAGGAGACATGGCGCCCATTGATCTCGCAGCTTGGCACAGGCTTTGATGAAAATGCTCTATAAATTAGGACTGCATGATGGAAAACTGAATGTGTAATGTGCTCCCGCCTTGCTTATTGGACAGTGAATATGCAATGCATCAAATCAAAGGGTCTCTGTATTAATGCTCAAAGGCAAGAGCATCATCAGAGGATATAATGTTGAAGATCCGATTACAACTCTAAAAAAAATAAAAAGAAAAGAAAAAAATGGAACATATTGACTCACCTATCAGGGAAATGAGTTCTTTTAAACAGTCATACACGTTTCACACCTTTCTAATCGCAAAAAAGATGAAATATTAGATATTCTAGGGCACATGTGCACAGTGCACACAGCAATTTGTTGGCTGTCCTTGTATCTTTCATGAAAAAGAAAATTTGCACTTTCTCTTTGAAATTTCTGATTGGTTAATATTTGAAGAGCTCTATCCCAATGTGTGTCCATTCTGAACATAAAAATAATTATCTGAAACTTCTGATTAAATATTTCTAAAATACCAAAGGTACCATGTATTACATTGTTATCTCCCACAAAACACCTTGATTTGTTCCCTTAATAAATCTGTGAGGGTAGGTGCTTTTTTTTTTCCAATGACAGATATCTCTTTTTGTGGTGAGCTTATTCGCTGATTTTCTGAACTTTAATATTTTTGTAACTGGTACATACTGACTGGAATGATATGACACCTAGGGGTCACCAGGTAATTAAAGATGATGGGATCACATAATTGGCACATGACAGAACATATTCAGATTGAAATGTGTAACTGGTGGTGCAGAAATGATGTGCACTGTACAGGGCTCTCATTAAAATGTCTTCAGATAAGGGCAGACCCTTTTGAAGACAAGCATACAATGAGCAGTCCAGCCTGCCCCATAAAGCCAGAATACAGACATCAGGCTCAAGGCCTCAACATGTGTGTTATTAAGTGTCTTGTGTAAATCTTCATGCCACAGATTCAACCTTGGCAACCGCAGAGACTCTGATCAAGTCTGTGGCTAATCCCCTATGACTGAGCCTCCAATATGGGCTACAAACAGCAGGAGGGGAAGACAGAAAGAGATGAATGTGTGTGTGTGTCTGTGTTTGTGTACACAAAGCAATAGATGTGCAGAGGGAAGCAGAAAAGAGCAGATGCAAAGAGGAGAGTGTGAAAGATAGATGGGCAGGAGGTAGAAATATGAGAGATGGGGAGGGGAATTGGAAAATTGGATCTTAGGATAAAAAAAATGCTGAACAGCGGAGCAAACACAGAGAAAAGTCACATCTGATGTAGGGGAAGTGTTGTCAGGGGAGAAAGGGGTGAGACAGAAAATGGCAGGTATGATCACGAGGAAGGAAAGGGGACCAAAGAGTGCAGGAGTGACCTGTATTGTTGATAGCTGTGATAACGGAGAAGTGGGGAGGGAAGAAAAGAGCTGAGGGTTGACTTTTTTTTTTTGTCTCCCTTTATTTTCTGCTGGGAGTCAGCAGGTTTGGGTGTGGACTGCGGGTGAGCGGATCGATGTGAGTTTCTACAGCCAGAATACTCTCCTCCATCTCTGACAACTGCCAGGATGGTGTGATAGACCAATGGGATGGAGGAGAAGGATGGAGGCAGCAAAAACAAGAAAATGAGAAAAAGGGAGGGGAAGAAGTTAGCAAAAGAATGATTGAGTACAAGGCCATTAAATTCCCTGCTACCAGTATTTATAAATACAGCATATTTTTTTATTTGTTAATATTTAAAAGGCAAGCTAACATTGGCTTTCTGCTCCACGTACTGCATCTGACAGGTTTATCTCACATGGGCTGCTTAATCCGCACACAGAGCTCTATAAGTAAAACATCACTCTTATGCAATACTGAATACTGAAAGTAAAGTAAGATCTGGCCTTGGACTGCTGCCCCATAAGTTAACAAGCTGTCTTAAGTGAGGAAGGGGAGGATCGTTGTACAAGGTTGAACATGCTCATCAGGGCTGAACATGCTCTTAAACACACACAAATAAAGGCACAGACACACACACACACACACATAAACCCATACAATTCATTATCTCCATTCTGGCAGCTACTGTATGTGTGATGTTAATGTTAAGCCACAACTCTGTCATTCACAAGATAGCATTATGCTCTGGCTTAGGTGAGCCACTGAGAGATTTATGTTTGTCTTTATTTCCAGTACCACCTCACTCTAGGCCTTTCCTCACATGCAGTGTGATATACTGTCCAGTCAATAAAAGAGAAAAAAAGTCATGAAAACAAAAGGCTGTATTTTGGAGTAGAACCAGGTCATTCAAGCCTGCAAATGGGTTTTGAGCCACCTATTGAGGAGCCACAGTGTGAAGTAGCCCTTGCATCCACTCCACACTGGGGGACAGAGAGGAAGAGAAAGAAAAAAGGAAGTGTATAAGACAGCAAATAAGTCCCAAGATGAGGGAGTGTGTAACAGTGACAATGCCCTTCAGGAAGGTCCTTAACCTGGCCCACTCAGGCAGTACTAACTCGCTAATGTGCACTGTATGAAAAATGTAAGTGGCTTAAATTGCATTAGATTAAGGCAGCCATGAAGCGAATAAGTGACAGAATAAAACAATAAGTCTCAATGGGAGTAGCACCAGTGGAGAAAAAAAGCATGTGGCATGTCGCTTTAGTCCCCAGGCCCGCTGCTGCTGCCGGCTCCGTGCTGCCGACAGTCAATTGGACACGCGCCACAGCCAGGTGTAGGGGATTTTATGCTTGTTACCTTGTCCTCTGTGTGAATATTGAGTTAAATCACAATCCTATAACCTCAAATGTGGTCTAGCGACTTTGTTTTTTATTTATTTACTGTACCTCTACGGCAATTTATATCACAGTAGTGCCATGTGGCCACGACACACCTGAAAATGGATCAAAGTGCTGCATTGCATTTTTCTCCCCACCACTTTTAGTTTTTCTGCAGTGCCAGTTAGAACTGTGCTTGGTATGTATATAACAGCAGCAAATCACAGCCAACATAGTTTTCTTTGTCCCCAGCTGTGTCCCTTGATCCCAAACTGCTATGCACCAAGTCCTAGAGTAAAGGAACCTTGAGTGTAAGTGCTGGTTTTGCTTTTCATCATGAGTATTTTATATGCCTCTTATCGACCCTGCACCCCTCACCTTAGTGTTACAGCTGCAGAAAGTAGTTCTGTTTCTAATTGGAAATAAAATAACCTTATTTAGTCATTTTCAAAGCAGTACTGGATTTTATTTTCTGGTGTACACACTTATAACTAACACTAATACATTTTTTTATATGTCAGTGTTGTGTCTCTACACTACCTCTTTGTATCTGCACATGTTCTATAGAACAAGGACAACTGTGCAAGGGGGAACTACAGGACAAATTCACTATAGACAAATATTAGGGCTGTCAATTGATTAAAATATTTAATTGTGATTAATCGCATGACTATTCATAGTTAATCGTGATTAATTGCAAATTAATTCTTTTTTTATCTGTTCAAAATTTACCATAAAGGGACATTTTTCAAGTGTTATTACTCTTATCAACATGGGAGCGGGCAAGATAAGCTTGCTTCATGCAAATGTATGCATTTATTGTTGGAAATCAATTAACAACACAAAACAATGACAAAGATTGTAAGAAACCTCACAGGTAAAGCATTTAGCTTTTTAAAAATATGCTCAAATCATAACTTATGGCAAACTCAAACCCAACAGGAAACAGATGGGCACATTGGCCAACTAAATTTTCCATTACTTTAGTACTGATTAAAGATCACTCCCTGGATCTCTCACTTCAAAAGCAAATCACACAATGTAATCGGGTCTAACCTCACATGGGAAAAATGGCTCACAAAAACATCCACTTGTGTTATGGGATAAAAACAGGATAATAAAGAATAAAGCAAACACTAAATAAAGTGAGCAGGAAATAGTGGAAAGGGAGTATAAGAAAGAAAATTACTTTCGCTCTTTGGTCATCACACAGGTTGTGTATCTTCGATAGGCTGGTGGCTCTCAATGGCAATTCAAATGCAATCGTTGGATGTAATCCGAATTATTTCATACAGACCTTCATCCTCCACAATGTTTACTGGCCTGCAAGCTGTAGTTACCCATTTAGCTATTGCTGTTGAAAGCCTGCTACTTGTAGGTTTGTCTATGGGTTTCCCTTGCACACTAACGAGGCTGCCTACATTAGCATTAGCTATGTGCCTCGCTAACAAATGGTATTTAAGACTAAGGGTGAATGCATGAGAATGGGGAGTTGGTAGGTGTGGCCTCCAGTACATTACATTCAGTGTCAACCAACAGTAAAACATGTGAAAGTAAAAACTCAATACTAAAAAATTATTTTTGTTCATGATGTCAACTGTCTGTTATAAGGAGAAAAACATGACTGCGTTGTAATGCACAGTAATATGTAATATTATCATATTACATTAAATTCATTCTATTTTATTCATTTCATCAGTGCGGCGTCTCTCACATCTGTCTGCGTGATGCGCATGTCAGATCACTCCTTCTCCGTGACTGCCTGCAGCTAAACTTCCCCTGTCCTCATGACTGCAACTTCTGTTTCATTTTAAAAGCATTCAGGACTGTCACAGACATCTGGTCACCCTAGTAAGACTAGATGTACTCCAGTGGTAACTCAGTTCCCATCGACAGTAACTACAGATAACTTTGTCAACAGACCCATCTGACAGGGCTTTGAGGCTAAACTTGCCATTCAAAATACCTTTTTCTTCATCCATCGTTCCTTGCTAGTTGCCATCTGACTTATAGCGCAGCCTTCTTTTTCTTCTTCTTGTTTTACGGCAGTTGGCATCCAGCTTATTGGTGCATAATCGCCACCTCCTGCTCCAGAGTGTGACTCAGACAATAGTCTTATAATCTAAATCCCCATAACAGAACCTCTGTTAATGGTATCAAAAAAATGAGTGGTGTTAAAATGAATTTGTGTTAACGTGTTATTATTGCGTTAACTTTGACAGCCTTAATAACTATATGACATTTTAGTCTCAGCTGCTATTGTAATACAGTGAGAGTTCATCTGTGCAGTGGAGCATAAGGGCATTTTAAAAAAGATCAAACATATAAAATGTGCTGAGAGGGTTTTGGAGCATTGATGGGAATCCTGAGGTTGCATGGGCCACACGTGACATCATGTATGCACACAATTTCATAAAAGAATGATAACAGAATGACACTAAGCATTAATGTATAACTTGAAATATACTTAACTGTGGTGTTTAATATGTAAACTGTATCATTCTTACTGACCTCTAACAGTGGTTAAGGAGATGTAAAAAAAAAACATTTTAGAGGTCTGTAAATGACAAAAAATAATAAACTCAATTCTCAAAATAGACACTAGTAGGATAGTTAATTAGAGCACAGAACCAAAAGACAGGACAACCTTCCTTCTGGAGCAGTTGAAAACTGAAATATGAACAGCAGCTGAGTTAAGAAAATCCTAGCAAATTGTAAATTCATGTTTCAGTCTTTGTTGTTGGTCAATTATCTGACCACACCACTACAAGATCTCATTTTGTGCTGTGGTGGGAAATTAAAAATAATTTTTTACCACATCTTAAAATACAAGAAATATTAGAATAAATTATGATGATATGATTTTAAGGGAAGAGAAATGTTGGCGAGATCAGCAGAGAACAAGGGAAGTTCAGCTAAGTAGGCCAAGTATGGATACTCCTGCTCACCTTGGGGCTCTGTGTGTTTTGGTGGAAGCTAGTTAAACTGTGCAATGGAAGCCCCAGGCCTGCCAACGATCCCCTATCTACAGAAACAGAAACAAAGCTCTGCAATCATCATGCTTACTGTGGGTAACATGTAATTAGTGATGTAACAGGGTTATGAGTGATACCCTACAAATATACGGTGTATACAGTATATACTATGCAAAAAAAATAAATCAATCATTCTTAATTCTGAATAAACTGAATAATGTAACTAAAAATGAACAATGCAACCGTAATCATATTCCCATTGGGATGCCTGCTGCAGCGGTTGTTATTATCCTGTTTTATCTCAATATTTACTTTACTGATAACATTCTCTAAATATGTTATCACAGAGTGAAAATAATTGAACATAATGAGTCAATATGAAGAGAAGAATTGATTCATCAAATAGAATTTGGGTCGCATATCCTCCATTTGATCTACTACTAAAGTTTAAAGTCCTGGTCTATACTACAACAACACAATCAGCAAATTAGACAGAACACAATGAAACAGAATTGAGTATTGTCATTAATTTATTTCCAAGTGGAACAGCTTTGGCTTGGTTCATTGGCCAGTTCTCTTTGATGATCTGATGGTCTGAAATGATCCTTTCCTAATGATCCTCTCATAATGATACGGAAGGCAAAACTCATTACATATTGTCTCCTCCGGATGCAAAAATGTGATACATGCGGGGTTTATGTGTCAAGGATGCTGCTAGTTCAATGCTGAACTATGCTAATTTCAAAAAGTTTAGCATGATACCAACACTTCTCAGGAGAGGAAATTCATAATCTACTATCATGTGTTTCTGTGCCTCCCTTCATCTCTCACTTCTCATAGGCCCTTATAGTAATTATATTGTAATACTTTCCAGTCCTTTATTCTCCACCTGTCCACCAGAAGCCCTCGGACATTCCTAGTTACCTGATCTCCACACCCTGCACACCTGCTCCTCATGCTGCTTTCATGCCATATTGGAGTTATTGAAATTACACATGACTTGCAAATAGCATTCATGACAACTTCCAAGTCATAATTATGACTGGGAAACTTCCTGAAAATCTGGCAAATAGGGACGCCTCACGTCTGCCAAAGTCCGTTTCTCATTTTGATTAAACCCAAATGTAGTGGATATAGTGTTATGTTGTCAACGCACCATATTGTTAATTCTCACTCATGCCAACTCTGTATTCATACGAGCGTCTTGAGCTGTGTGTTGACAAGAAGTATCGCAAGTTGTAGACATGGGACTCTTTCCCATCCATCTCATCTGACATGAATTTGGCATCATCCCCACATCAACACACAACTGTCCCTCATCTATGCCCCTCAGTACACCCACAAACACTACTTCTCTATGGTCACAGTGTTCCTGCCCTTGTTCTACTGTTGCCAAAATGTTTTCTGAAACATTGTCCAAGTAAACATCATTATAATCTTAACACTGCACTCTGCACTCAACCCACCGAAATTGTTACACTCGACAAAAAGACTCATAAATGGTTGTTGCCTTCGGTGAAAAGGGCTGAGTATCGAGGCTCTAGACCTTTGAGTAAATGCCTGAAATATGTCTGTAGCATTGAGTTTTGAAAACACTAAAGTATTGAAAGTTTGCATCAACTTCTTAGCCAGATTCTTACTGTTATTTTACTTTACAGATTTATCTTGATCTGGCAATGTTGCACATTATAGAAGGTATTTTATTTATGCAAAACAATTGTAGCTGTCTGTCTTCACAGCCCACAAAGCACTATCTTCTGTGGCTTCAGTCTTCTGTCTACACAGGATGCCTTCAGGCACAGTATGGAGTATAGGTCAAGGCAGAGCTCAGAGCCCAATACATAATCACTGTAGTTACACTACAGAAGAAAACAGACTCTTAGAAGTCTTGGTGTTATATTTGATCAGGCTATGTACTTTGATCAACATACTAAGTCGTTGACCTGTATATGTTTCTTCCATCGCCAAACTCATGTCTATTGTGTTGCAACCTGAGCTTGAGATGATTATTCACACTTTTATTTCATCCCAGTTGGACCACTGTAATTCCCTTTTCACCTGCCTCAGCAAGTCATCTTTGGACCATCTACAAATAGTAGAATGATGTTGCAAGACTCTTAACCAGGTCCAGCAGGACGACTCACATCAGGCACCTGTGTACATTTGTGACTTGCTCCATCCATATATCACCAGCAGGTCACTTAGGTCTTCTGACCAGGGCTTACTGGTTGTCCCTTGCTCTCGACTTAAAACAAAAAGCGATTGTGCCTTTGAAGTTGTGGCTTCTACACTGTGGAGACACTTCCACTAGTTTCTAATGTGTTTTGTTGCTTATGTTATGTTGTTTGTTTGCTTTTTACTGTTTAATAGTCTTATTTTTAACTATTTTACTCTCGGTTATGTGCGTATACAGTGAGAGAAACAGGGCTGATCCACGGCCTGTGTTAAGCTGACACAGGTACTGAAACTTTAAGTAGTTTGGCATTTGTTGATTAAATAAACAGAATGTTTAGATTCCTCAAACAAAATTATTCAAAAAGGTATTGTTCAGTTCTGGACCAAAACTCAGGTGTATTGCAGCAATACATAATAGAAAAAAAAAACAAAACATCAATCATCACCCCATGTTACCTCATGTCTAGACCGCAAGTGTAGCGTGAGCAGCAGCAGCAGCGAGTGCTCCCTCTGTGTGTCTACAATGGAGGCGTTCAGGTGCAGTGTTCAACGTAGGTCATCTGCGTTTTGGAAGTTCCCAGAGCCCAACACACAATAATTGTAGTTATGCGCGTAAAAAACGGAGGAAAAAACACTTAAAGTGTAAATAAACACTTCAGGTCGCGGTAACACAGCTGAGACATGAGCCTGCACGACAGCTGCATAGATTAAAATGAGGACGTACCAGTTGCGTGAGATGTGCGAGTAAAAAACGCGTCTGATACGCTTGCGGTCCAGACACAGGGTTCCAGGCAAAATATCCCCGGCAACAAGCCCCCAAAAACAGCCCCAACACTGAGTCAAATATTTCCTCTCAATAAAATATTCCTATGAGAGAACATCTGTGCTGATTAACTTCTAGTTACAATGTTACCTATCAGAATCACCCTGTATATTACAACACTTAAACCATGTATAAAAACACGCTACTCGCTTTC
This sequence comes from Thunnus thynnus, assembly GCF_963924715.1. Taxonomy (NCBI): domain Eukaryota; kingdom Metazoa; phylum Chordata; class Actinopteri; order Scombriformes; family Scombridae; genus Thunnus; species Thunnus thynnus. The sequence goes on along the minus strand of NC_089526.1, from coordinate 9,823,097 downwards.
ACTTCAGCAGTGCCACAAGCTGAGCATCTCTCAGCACTCATCTAATGATGGGGGTCAGTCAGCACTGCACAAAGAAGAGAAAAACTTGACAGATTGGCATTCATGTCATGAGTGGAGTTCAGATCATTTGCAAAGCCATCAACTGGATGTCCTTTCATATCCAAAGTCTCTGCTGTCCTATCACTCCTACACGCTGGGGATCTTAATGATGGCTCTCTTATTTGCAGTTATTTCAGGAAATTCAATGACTTACTTGCCAGGGTCATGAGCAAAATGAACAAGACAAGCATCTTTGAAGATTATGATAATGGAAACGGAGGGCAAAATTGGAATTGTTTTAAAATTCACCCGCACGTTCCACATCTTATTATCCTTCCACTTGGCAGCCACCCATTTTCAAAGGCGTGATAAAAATACACATTCGATACATTCACTGCCACTCTATGTAGCAGAGAATTTTATGGCCTGTAAAGTTTGGCATTTCAGAATGAGAAAAATAAACACTCTTCACAGCAAAAACTAAAAGAGATCTACAGGCAAGATGGATGTTAGTCCATCCACAAAACAGTCATTAGGATTAACTCACTTATGCTCAACGCTACAGACGTCTATATTGAGATGAAAATTGAAACCTTCCATTCTTAGTGGGAGAATGACTATTCAGTGCTTGATACAGCACTAAACTAAAGACCAGATGGTACCAACTAAAACATTCTTTAAGAAGGAGGATGTTGTTTCAAAAGCCAAACTCATGCAAATCAGGTCCACAGTGAAGCTGTTGACTCATGCAATTTCACAGTGTTTACCAATAACAAATTGGAATGGAACATTAATAGTGCTTTCTGAGCAAAACCCTGGATAAGGCTAATTGTTCAGAGGAATGTGTTATTACAGCTGACCTCAGAACTGAAATGCTACATTAGCAAATTATGAAAGGCTTACTAGGTGCCCGGCATAAATTATGGCCGTTGAAAAAAGGACGCATTGACCTCCGAAAATAGACACACATTAAGAAAACGTCCATTATGGCTTTTGATCTTTGAGAGCTAAACAAGTAGTGACTAAAATATATGCAATTACATTAGCTGGGCAGCCTCTGAGGCCACATGTTCAATAGTGTCACTGACAGTCTGCCTCACCACAAAATTATTCATCTTATTCTGCTCCTTTGGTTCATTCCTCCAGCCTCTAATTAGAATTACACAGACTTTTGACATTGTTTTTTTTAGAACACAAATATTTTCGTGTAAGTGGAAATAGTTTAAACAACAAGGCACAGGGGTCTTTTGGGCTGTAGTGCTGAATTTGATTAAGTATTGCTGCATGTATCTGTATGACAACACTATATTTACAAAATGTTCCTTTTTCACAACCACCCACTGCTCCATCCTGTTTACCGTGGTGGACATCTGGAGTGCAGCAGTAGCTAAAGGAGTTTGGAAGGACACAGCAGGCTGCAGGGAAAGACAGGTAGTTGTGCGCTATGCAGGGGCGTGAGGCAACCAGGTGCTGTGAAGTGTGAGGCTTTGCCCTCCCAGCTGATGATCAAAGACAGGCATAACTGCCACTGATGACCGTGGCTGCTGGCCAGACCAAATGCACAATGTGGACTATGATGTCAGCAGAGCTATGCCGGCTAGAAAAATACTGTTATTGCTGGCATCAAACAACATAGTGGATCCACACAGAAACATAAACTGAATAATGTTTCATCAATTATGTATAAAATCCTTTTTCTGCTTTTACTAACCTTGAGTTCCCTCATTTAGTCGGGAATGACCAGACCACTATTTGGTATTTTAAAGAGAGTTTGGTGACTGGGGATTACTCAAGACGTTGCGGTGGAATTAGAAAGAATATGTCCCTCCAGTCAGCCAGCCAAGATAATGTTAATGATGTCTTGTGGGATCCTCCACTGGAAGGACTCTGGATCTAGATCCAGGGGGATCCACTGCAACTTCTGGCACCACTCTGGAGCTCACGATAACTCCTGCTATTAATTCTCTTCTAATAGAATTAAACTCTTGATAAAAGAACCTTTCTATAAGAAGATTATCTATCGTGTCAAGTTATGTGAGCATAGGTCTTCCTGGAGAACCTTTTCCCAGATGACAGTTACTGAGAGCACTTTGTCAGAGGAATCTTATAAAAGACGAAAAAAACAGTGCAACTGAATGGGAGATAGCTGTCAGTGTCCCAGTGCTCTGCTGTGAAAAAGTGGCCCTCATGGACCACAGACCATTCATTGAATCGATGGACTGAGCACTATCTGTAGTCCTAAATGACTTCACATAAAGAAACATTATATTACATCAGGCTATAACACAAAACAGACACTGCCTTGTAAGGCGAGGTCAGATTCAGTGCAATTCAAGTGCAAGAGCTTTACATAATGCATAAACCAAAATAAGGGAAAGTAAGCATAACAACTTAATACTGCATCTCTATGTATTGTTTTCGGCGCTGGGAACAGATCGTTGCCAGAAGAGGGTTCATATCCTTAAAGACTTTCAAATATTTATTTAGTGCCTAAAATCACAGCAAATCATAGACAATCAGTAGTAGTAGTATTTTAAGCTCAGGTTTTACTAGAAGCCAGTGTAGAGATTCGAGAAGTAGGTGAGAGTACTATATAATATCTTTGACCCTTACTTTCCATTATAGTAGTCAGCATTTCATGCACTTTTCATTTGACATACAGACATATTGACAGAAATGCCATATACTCTGTGCACAGCCTCCACTATGTGGTTACAATGCACCATGTCTTATAGCCATGCCTGGGTGTATTCCATTGTCATGGATGACATTCCCTATAGTAACAGCACTTAGAGATCAATGCATGCAGGGGCACCACCTGTGCTACCTGGAGCCCCACTAAAAGCCTCTGCGTCTCGTCTGAAGACAGAGCTGCCTTCCCTGGGGACTCACCTTACAGCAGAAAGCGGGAACCTCCCCCACTCCCACCGCCCCTCTCCCTGCATCATAGCTTCGGAAAGCTCCATCGTACAGTCATCCACTGCTGGGAAATCAACATGACTCCTCATAGCTACCCTGTCTTTTCTTTATTTTTTCACTTGTGTGGTTCGAGCAGGCCTAATTAACTTCCTGTAACAAAGGGCTCCACCGCTGTTGCTCCACAGCCTTATTGGCTAAGCTTGCGGCACAATAGTACGAGCTGAATGTCACGCTCTCCTTGGGCCGATCAATCCAGGCGATCAGATATCAGACACCTGAGGGATGGTTCTAGCCACAGATCACTCATGCGCAGTCTTATACAGGCACGCACGCAAACACAATAGAAACACACTGTTGGGCACATTGCAGGTACGCACACAATCGCACAGAATCAACACAAACACGAATTAAACTATGGTCAGGGCCAAGGACAAGAGCTCATCCACAGACACACATGCTGAGCCGAAAGCTTTTCTTCCCAAACATTTTGTCTTTCTCTTATTTCAGCCATATTATTATCTGCATGTCAGCTTGATGAGATGACTCCCACATTGATAAGACCCTCTGTTCAACGCAATTGCTGCTCTTGTCACATGCTCACCGACTGAAAATTGCGTACCTTGCTCAAGGTCACAGACAGTGGTTTTCCCCCTCGGGGAGAGGGAGCCAGACGAGCAACTCCCTCTGTTCACATGTCTACGTCTTTCTAATTGCCTCTGTGAGAGGTTATGGCCTGTGGGGTAAAAGTGGTACAGACAACAACAACCATTTTGTATTTGCCTGTATTAGTCATTCAAAAAACAATCAGCGATGGTAAACATGCAGTTTGCCCTCCCTGGGAGTGTTGATGACAATCATTCTGTTAGTAGATCATCTGCCTCTAACCTAAAGGGATAACAACGACTCCCTTATGTAAACCTATGAAGGGATGTTGTTTACAAAGTGGGGATGAGCTACTGTATATACATTACTCACACTACTCACTAGGCTGTAGGATGTCGTTCACTGTGGAGAATGAATGCTTCATTCGTCTAAATAACACCATTGTCATCCTCCGTTCCATTGCTCCCATCCATCACTACTCAGTTTCAACCCAGTGGTTCTCTTTTTTCTGTTTTCCCAGCTCAATCAATACGGTCAGCAATAATACATGAGTCGAGTTTGCAGCCGTATCTGTATCTCACCTTTTTTTTTGTCTCCCTCTCTGATTCTTTCTCATCCTCACTGTACAATGTACATCTGTCTTGCCAACCCTAGCCTCCTCATTATCCCACTCCGCCAATCCTTTCACCCTCCAAACTTTCATTTGCACTGCTCTCCACCAAGGCTGACAATACACTTCAGTGTTTCCGTCATCAACAAAGTCTTTCCCTTTGACACTGCCGTGACTTCTCGCTTCCATTACAACAAATACTCCTATTATTCTCCCTATGTCTTTCTTTCTCCCCATTCTCCACTCTCTTTATTTTTCCTTTTCCACCAAGTCAGTTTTGTTCTCAATAAAATGTAGAGCGGTTGAATGGACCCCAGCCATTCTCTGCGGCATATTCATGACCCCTCTAAGCAGCAAAGGAAGGCAACAGTGGACAAGCTTCAATCTCCCACTGAGCTGCAGTGCTAATCCATCTGGGGAATCACATGAAACAGAACTGCCCTTATGTGTCATTTGTAAGGAAAAAAACAGAAGCATGACTAATACTCTTTGCAGATGTACTTCTTGTAGGAGACTCACTATCATTAAACGGTGTAGCTGACTGCAACTACAATTCCTCTGAGAGTTCCACCACAATCACAATGGATGACACATTTGTTGGACACTGCTGCACAAACACATTCAGGCTGGCTCTCAACACAGATATTAGGGTTAATTTGCTTGGGTTTTCAGGATAATTTGGCTGGTGAGTAACAAGCGCTCCAGTGACGCGGGCTGCTAAATCAATCCAATCTGAGCATGTACTCTCTTCTCACTGAACTGCCAACATATTGAGCCGCCTCCTTCCTTGATACTGGAGTAATCCAATCAAAATGCATCATGGGGATAGCATTATGTGCTCATTTGTGTAGCTGCAAAGCATTCCCTTTGAGGAAATATGCAGAAATCAATAACTCAAAACCCTGCCCTCACTCAGCTCGTCCCTTTAAAAAGTTCAAATTAGGTTTTCCGAGGAAATTAAATAAAAGTTTTGTTTTTGCTCTCACAGTTGAGAAAAAAGAATCCTTCTTGTCTTAAGTACAACAAAGTGAATAAAAAGGTCCTATCATTCAATCTGGGCTTGGTATTTTGTTACACAGTTAAATTGGGGAGAGAATGAAAAGAAAGAATATAGTCTTGGAGTGCCTGGGAGATGCATAATTTTTTGCTTTCTCTCGTTCCCTTTCTGAAGGGAAATGGGCTTAGGAATTCAATCAGCTTTAGAGAGCCAAAGCTGTATGTGATCCAGCTCCGCCTTGGTGTCTGTGTCCTGCGCACATGAGTGAAAAGAAAAGAAAACAACAACAAAAAAAAAATCAAACAGAGAAAAAAAGAAGATATTCAACCAAACAGCAGCAGAGCGTAAACATAATGCAATGCCATTTCAAAAAAAATGTTCTAGCCACATGCACCTAAATTACTCTTTCAGGGAATGGAAACAAAATTAAACCTACAAAACTTTTTTTTTTTTTTTTTACAAGACCATATCTTCTTGCCATCTGGCTCAAGCGCTTCAGTCTCTGTTACACCTTTATGCTGTTGGCTGAACACAAACGAGTGCTGTGGTATTGATCCAGTCGTATACCCCTTTTATTATCTCTTCTCCCATCCAAAGGCAGCTTTCCGCTTTGATAGCACCACTGTTGTAGAAAAGCATAAATTCTCAAGCCCATTTGATGTGAGGGGGCGGATAAATGGATGTGAAATCAGGCCATGAAAAGCCAACATGGCATGGTGGGGGAATTTTATCCTGAGCTCATTAGGAAAAGCATGTTTCTTTATTCCTGCTCTGTAATTGTGCACAATATGCTGATTGAATACTTTTTTCTCTCTGACTCCCACATTTTCATGAATGCTTTTTTAATTGAGAATTTTGTTTGGGCTTTAGTTCTGCAGATATTCTTTGGCACACTAGCCGTGGGAGAAATCAAGCCTGGCTTCAGCTTGTCAAACTAACAGTGGGCCATAGAGGAGGTGAGGAAGAGGGTCCTGAAGCCTCTCCGTGCTTTGTGACAATAGGGCAGCTGTGTGTCAGGGAGACCAGAGTAAATAGGGCTGTGTGGAGTCACAGAGCTGCCCTGATCAAAGGCGCCTCTCTCAGTTTGCTGTCACAGTTCCGAACGTCCTCTCTGTTGCTTCTCTGCCCAGCCTGCCTCACTGACTGACTGGCAGAGGCACTGGACTAATAGAAAAAAACATAAGACACAGCCTGCAACACGCTATTATATGTAGTCAGTTTGTGTTTGAGTCTGGAGGTGCAATGGGTTAGAATTCACAATCGCCGCTACCCCATGATGCCTTTAAGATCCACTGTAGTCTTTTAAGTTCAGAGAGAAAAAGCTGCACAGGTAAGATGGTCCTGCAGGGTAACAACACCTGCTGTTTCAGCCTGTCCTCACAAGAAAAATGAAACTATAGGTCTAAAATTCAGACCGGCAAAAACCACTTATGCTTATGTTTATGTCATCTTGTGTCCGTTGTAATCATGACCTAGGGAAGTGATGCTGTTCAGGTGACATCAATATAAGGTAACTTTCTTATCATGGGGAGGCAGGTAGGGGGGATGGCTAGATAGTTAGCAAGATGGTAAAAAAGGCAAAAAGTGGCTGCTGTTCCACTGTTCGCCTCCCGCTTCAAACCAAGTGTCCTCCCCCACGAAAATCGCTGCGACTCGGGTGTGTTTTTCCCTGCAGGAAGCAGCGTATTTCACCGATGTTTACATCTTAAGTGGCTGCGGCTCGGGTGTCCAAACCATGATCTTTCCTTAACCCTAACCAAATGGTTTTTGTGCCTAAACCTAACCAGACCTTAACCACAGTGTTGTCACACCATAAAACATCATTATATTATAAAACGGTCCTGTGGGTCCTTCTTTTGTTCCCGATCCCTCCTCTAGAGGGCGCTGAAAACACTCATAGGTCGTTTTGGGAGTCATTGGAAATAGACCTATTCTGTCATTTTGGTATGAGGATGTGTTGGCTGTTTTCTCTTACCTCTACACATCCTCTATCTCTTCTCTCCTCCATGTCTGAGAAAACTGTACACGTGAAAGAAAGGCCTGAGGTGTGTTGTTCCAACAGGTATGCTAATAAGACTCACTAGAAGGAGGAATTTCTCTCTTAGCGTTCTTTCCTCATGGATGTGCTGAGCCTCAGGGGACTGCTGTGCATATATTACATTACTGCACATGGATTAGCATGAGTTTGTGGAAGGATATGTATGTTAGTGTGTGCCTTTGCATCCATATGTTTGCGCAGAAGCTCTTTGTTGCATACGCACAGAAACACATACCCAGAAAAGATGCTCTGAGGTCTTGATCTTCTACCTGCCCATGTTTTATCCCCTTCTTCTTCTCTGTGTATATTTTACCAGAGCTGCAGGCCATTTCCAATTAGGACAGCTACACTGCTCCCCCACTGCAGTTTGGGCCCAGTGTGCATATCTTGCCCGCTTTCCCACATGGTGGGATCGCAGTGAGGTGATGCGTGACTGCTCATGATTGAGCCCTCTTTAGCTAACAGGTGCTATCATCTTTGCAAACCTTTGCCGGCGCCTCACACTCATAGCCCCCACGAAAGGTGTAAAAGATGAACAAATGTATAAATTATCTGATCACAAAGAGAGGCGCAGCGTGAAATCCCAGACTGAATGAACATTGAAAGTGGGATTTTGGACTTCAGGATAAGAGCTAAAAAATGTGCTGAATTTCAGAGGCGGAGGTGGTTTCCTGGATTTGTGTAGGCAAACCCTGGTGATTTCCAGCTCTGTTGACCCAAACTGAATCAATCAAAAGACATAAAATCAACACAGAATTTTTGTGAATGAAGTATCCCAGCTTTGAAAAACAGCTGTCCTTGAATTAGGACCGGTGTTGGGAATGTTTGCTCTCAATACGCTCCTTAGAAACCCCCAGAAATAACCCAGAACCCTTCTCCATTTATCAGGATGACACGTCTATTGGTTTATAATTTGGAGAGAGGGGCTGCGTCCAATAAATCTTACAAGATGGCTGGCAAGAGTCTGGCTCTGTTACATGGACATGGTTTGAGCTCCCTCTCTCCATGTCCTCCTTCTTATCACTCTCTCCACTACTTGCTACAACATCCTCCTCCTCCAGGTTTTGCCTCCACTTCCCTCCCTCCAAATCACAGTCTTTGCACCTGTAACCCCTGGGTGAGAGATGATTACACCTTCTGAAGCAGAAATTGAACTGAGAGCTTGGCCCTGACCCCATTCGCACACCTCCACCTCCACCCACCTTGACTAACAAATGTGTAGAAACACCAGAACAACCACTTGATATACACCTGCAGAATTAAAAAGAACAGTAAATAGAAAGAATATTTTCTGTGTGAAAAAAAACATCTAAATTAAACATCTTGTTGGTACATCTGAACAGACATGCACCTACCCTTTGTTCATTGATAAGCACAAGCAACACACCACTTCCCTCCTGCTCCCCAAACCCCATCACCCAAAGCTGTTTGGCACTAGCAGGACAGCAGACCAAAGGCTGCAATTTCTAATTCACTAAGCCTCGAGGCTAAATGACAGGTAGTCAATGGCCTGTTTCTCTGCATGCTATATCTCCTACGGAGTCGGCAACAAACTCATTTTCCCTACTAAAAAGAACCACAAAGACTTCCCAAGCCTCCCCATAGTTCTGCTGGCAAACTGAGAGAGAGGAGATGGAGAAAGAGAGAAGTAGGCATAAACAGCAAGGGGAGATTGAGGTTGAGGGCAAGAAGAAAAAAAATAGGGGAAAGATGTGATGGATTGAAAAGAAGGGGAATCATGGTTTGAAGTGAGATGAGATAGCGTCAAGGTTGGGGGAGGGGAGAGAGAATGGGTGGGGTGGGGTGGGGGTGCAGGGGGGGGCACTGAGAAAGCGACACACTTTCCGGGCTTATTTACACGTAGCTGCCAGTATGACAGGTAATTTGGGCAAATTCTCCACAGAGCCTGCAGCAGACGGCGGGGGGATAAAGACGAAAGGAGAGAGCAAAAGAGAGAAAAAAGGGAAGGGAGGAGAGCGGGAGGGGAACGAGGGAACAAGCACTGAGGGGGACGTGCGCAGACTACCTGACATGGCTTGAGTTGGGTCTGAGAGCAAGACGGCAAATGGGTTTCCAGATTCCAATCAGAGGAGAGGGCTGGGCTAGGAGGTGGGGGCAAAGAGATGGTTGGGAGGAGGAGGGTGAAACAGGGGCGGAAGTCCTCCTGTTGACAGAGTCTGATCATTTTATTTATCTGCAGCGAGGAAGAGATATCAAAAGCACTTTTTTTTAATTCAAATTCTCTTTTCCTGTTGAGACTGAAAGATCAAGCAGAAGGCAGGAACTGATGAGGCAAAAGAAAAGAGGGGAAAAAAATACATATCCAGATCTCCAAATTTATTCAAGCTCAGATTTATTCACTGGTTTGTCTATCTCGTACTTCGTGTGTGTTCACATGTGTGCCTGTGTGAAGGCAGGTGTGTGTGCAGGATTCAGCGTGCATGTGTGTGTTCCTCTCAGTACACTTCACATTGGGGCGAAGCAAGCCTGTTAGACTGTATTTATAGAAAGCTCTTGTTCAGCGCATAGCTGTCTATCAGTGCTGAGAGCCAATTAGAAAACACTTGTTAATGGTGCAAGTGCTACACATCCCACTACCATGTGTGTGGGTGTGATGACTTTATTCTCCCTCGCAGTGACAGCAACGAAGGTGTGGACGACAGTAACAGAGATAACGATGAAGGAGATAACAAGGTGTTTGTCCCTGTGGGTGGAGGTCCCCTCAGGGGGTTGGGATGCACATTGCACTGGAGCCTCCGCTGGCTTCCACTTCCTGTGGTGACGCATGCTTTATGGGGAGTGGAGCCCTTACCCTGGGTTGACCTTTTCACCCAGCCTCCTTCTGTGATCAAAGCCTCGGGCATCACAGACGTGACCCATCCTTCTCGTCACACACATACAAGTGCTGATGCACCCATGAGTGCATGCTGCACACACATACATGAAAACTTGTGCACATCCACAGCTCTCCTGATATCAATCCTTCTTCCAGAATTTTGGATTCACTCAGATTCACACTGTGCACATGTACACGTGTGCATGACAGCGATGTACACACACTTGCACGATGTGCACGAACACATGCATGCACAAACACACTCTACACTGTCTATTCAAGCACCTGTTCAGTTCTTACACACCATCTGCACCCCAAACAGCTTCATACAGAGGAGTATGCTTGGTGTTATACACAGCAATCTCACAGTTTATGGCACAGTAAGAGGGGAAGAGCAACAGAGGTCCAGCATATAAGAATGAAGAGGGGCAAACTGAATGAAAAAGAAATGGGGAGCAGATGGGTTGAGAAAGGAACACCCAAAGGCATAGAAAGATGAGAAATTGAGGGAGAGAAAGATGGAAATGGGCTTAAGGAAAACATAAACTGACATACACAAAGCTACAACAAGAGGAACCTAGAGTCAAAAACAGAATAACAAAAAGGCATCAGGACAGATGGCCACATCTGGAGGTGGCTGCACAATCCAGACGAGGGTGGAAGGGCGGAGGAAGGGGTGAGAGTGAGATGGGGGGTGGTGGGTTGAAGAATGAGCACAATGAAATACAATCAAAGACAGCGAGAGAAAGGATTACCTCCTTTGCTTCAGTGGAGTATGTAATTGTGGTAAAAAACACTGTGACTTACTGCAACAACAAAACACAATTGTGCCGCAGAGAGCCGAGTCCGATGCTGGGAATTAGCAGTAGTGATAAAGATGGAGATAACAGTGAGAAGATGAGGAGGCTGATTATCAGTGTTGATGACAACAGTGTTGGTGGTTATCATAATGAAGGTAGTGAGGATCAAACGTGGCATAATGTCTTGATGATATGACAAAAAAAAGAGATGACTTGATTAAAATTGCTACTGATACCAGTGATGATAGTGGTTTTTTTGCTGGCACAATTTTAATCACAGAGACTCCAGATTCTACATTTTGTGCCATAATTCAGTATAACAGGAAGGCTGTTTTGCATCACATAATTCCCTTTTGGTTTTTTTTTTTTTTTTTGCATTTTAAAACACAATCTCCCATATGACTTCATGAATATTCAACAACCAGTACTGCCCTGGGGTATCAACACTCGTGTCACTCACTTGCTTTTATTTTCAAATCTAGTATGACTGCTAACCCTCAAAATTAAATTAGGCCTACATGGCCATTTTATACGTACAGAAGCAAACTATTACTTTAAGCTTTTAAGCTTTTCCACCCTCTTTACCCTTAGTCGTTGAAGGTTCCACCCCAACTCTGGTCACCCATACTGATGAGCTGCCGACTATATATCCTGATGCTGAAGTAACCAGCATCCATAAAGCCAACCGCAGGTGTGAAAGAAGAGGAAGATGGAAATCGGTAATATAGATAAATATTTGCACATGTTTATTAATGAGTTCTGTCTGTGTGTGTCTAACCTAAGTGACAAAGAAGGGGTTGGATTTTTAAGGTAATGCCATCTAGTGGACAGGTTTAAATCAACTCCAGTGCTAAAGTGTATCAGAGGCTGATAAGAGGTAGTATCTCTCCTTTGGGATTACAGGAGGGTTATTACATCGTGTTGTCTGGATTGGGAATATCAAGTGTTGGGAGTGGACAGGAGAGGGTGGAACTGTATCTGTTATTGTTTGACAGTAGTTGTACAGTGTGTAGCAGCATGTGTTTTAGCATGAATTATGATATATTTATTCTTTATTTGATCCCTATTCATGCAGCAAATCAAGTTGTATTGTATATAAACAAATTGGACAAATTGGAGGTGATATAGAGCGGGTACTGAAAACATTTAAAAGTGTTGTATTTGGTTCTGTTTGAGTAGAGATACATTTCAAAAGTCAACATGAGAAATAACTAGCCTACATTTTGAAACAAGATCTGGAGGTAATCACAGCTCAGGGTGTAACTGGCAACAAAAACAACTTCACTTTAAAGGACCAAAAGAAATAAATTGATATTGTGTAAGACATCCAGTGCCTGATAAGTCATCTTCCCATCGGATTTAAGTTTCACCCTCTGTACTCCACATCGGCTCTCTGCTTACTCTGACTGTTTCCTTTCCAAAAAACGACACTGTAAACCCAATGTAGTCACTTCAAAATCACAAGTTGTACTTATACTTGTGATCTAAGAAACGTTTACTATAGTTTACCTCACCCACAATAATTCCATTCATTTTTAAATATCTTTTGTCACTTTCTTTTTTGCTTTGTTTTTAATGTCTACTTTTTGCATCTGTCTTTTTCATTTTTGTGTAGCACATTCTATTGTCTCTGTTTTTATGAAATGTGCTCCATAAATATAGTGTTCTTGTTCTTGTTCTTATAATTATTATTATCATTATTGTATTGTATATTGCATATTGTATCTATTATAATATTGCATCTGATTATGTTATTTTGCCACTTCTAACTGGAAGCTCAGTATGGTGAGTAACGTACTTGCGTAAACAAAGCTTTGATTAACTGGTCTTTACTCTGACCCCGATCTTAGAAAAGCTCAGATATGCTTTACACAGGTAATGTGTGGCAAGGTCATTCGTCAACCTTGTGTAATTAACTGGGTGGCCTGAAAATGCACCTTTAGGATACCATTAACCCATGCTAGCCTAACAAGGCTGTGCAAACACAGGATAAATACACCGGCAAACACACATCTGTGGCTAGAGCGAGTGGGAGACCAGAGAGGAAAATCCATTTCATGAATATTGGATTTCATTATGAGGGTGAAAAAACAGCTTTGCTGTGGATCATTCTTTAATGACCTAAAGTCCACATGCATGAATCTTTTAGCAGTTGCTGTCTGTTTGATATGGGTGAGGGAATAAGAGAAAAAAAAGGGAGGAGAGCAGTTTCCCCCAGTGGATTTTGAACGGACCAAGAGACGAGACTAGGGTTGAGCACCTGCATCATGGACTTAGACAATCTTTTTGGCAAACAGGTCATCCTGTTGCAGACATAAAGAGTCCAAGTGGGGTTTAATTTCTCAGACACATTTGATGCAGATTATCTTATTTATGGAAACCTGTAGAGGAGAAACAACAGATTCTGGCTCCAGACTTGAATGTTTTCTTTGTTTTCAATATGAGAGAAAAAGCTGAGAGCCTCTCCTCGCCTCCAAACTGATCCTCACTGATTGGCCAAGAGGTCAGACTGCTCACTTCAATCCTCTCCTCTCTCCAACCACTAGACTCCACCACTGTTCAGTTGGGTTTGTCTCTAACAATTTAGAAACAATTCACCTTTCTGGCTAGGGCTGAATTTACACAGACACAATTTTCTGAGCAAATGTGACACAACAGATGTTTGAATCTGATTTGTATGCAACTCAAATCTAACATCCTGATATTTTCTGTCTTATTTTAGAAATGGAAAGCTGTCATGTCAAATATATTTAGTCCTAAAATATTTTTACTTTTACTCCAACAATTCTCTTCCAATCAATGAGTGACTCAGAGATTATTGACATTCGAATGAGTAACTACAAGGAATGCTGTGGTGAGAAATGGCAATCAACTTAACATGCCATGGAACATGATGCAAGTTAATATTAGTCAGCTCAGCACTGCCGAGTTGATCTGTCACCTTTAGTTATGTTGTTGCTCTACTGCTCAAGTCTGGATTTTGTGGTTATATCAAAGTACATCTCTATTTAATGATACAACCCAGACTATCTGAAAAAGGGATTACATGAGATCAAAAGGCTAGTATATGTGTAAGATCAAAAGCTCAAAGCTGATATTAATCACTTGTAATTAAAATAAATGCCACATTGGTATTACTTTATTAATTTTTTTTTCACAGTTTGCCAGAAAGCTAATGCTCCTCTGTTATGGAGCTACTTAAAATGAGCAGCTTCAACTGGAGATGCAGGTGGAGAAGCACAGGCATGAAACAAATGTGGCAACCAACCTGGCAGAGCTAATAAATAAAACAACCAACCACAGGCAGGCATAGCCCTCCATATGGTGTGCTTCTGTCTCAACCAACTCAATCTGGCTCATCCATCGTTTGTGAAAAGCACACTCCATCCCAGGAGGGGCCTTACCCTTTCCAGCCCAGCCAATTACTGCCTTTAATACAGCATTCTCCTCACCCTCCACTTCCTTACATGCAGGCGCCATTACAGGTACCGTCTCCGCTTGACCATCTTAAAAACAGGATTCATCAAGACTTTATGAATGATGTATCCATTCAATGTCACCCTAAAGTCACTGGTTTGCAATGTGGGCAAGGTGTAGGCAATATGCCACCTCCAATACAGGAGTCACTAGTGAAGCGATAAGGTTGTGATCCCTCACTGGCTTCCCATCAGTCAACACTACAATCTGGTCGATGTCATGTCCAGCCAAACTGGATTCACTGCAATCAAACCTCATCTTTGCAATGCTTGGCAAGTGATTTTCCTCTGTGCCACCCCGACATGCCTATAATGGAATAATAATGTTATAATATCAATAACTTAATGTCAAATATCAGTCACTTACTTTTGCATGAGAAAAGTATGGACGAGCAAACATTTTGCCAATTGTTAGCAAGTTTTATCAAAATCTGAGAAATTAGAGATATCATCTTTGCATTTAAAAATGTGATGTTTATTGTGTGTGTTTATTGTGTAAGTGTCCGAGTTAGGCCATTGATGTAATTTGTAATGGCTACCTCCAAATTCTATTAAGTGAAGTACCCAAAATTCAACTGTAAAAATGAATGCTTTCAAGTCAATTATAGTTTTAGTATTAAATATTGTTGGGTGAACGGTTATGTGTGATGTAGCCTAATGCATTTGCCGTATTGTGACATATATTGATATCATAAAACTATTCATATTAATATTGTGATATTTATCACAGCCATATGAGTGACGTCAGCCTGTCACCATGGAGAGTATATACACCAACATCTGCTGTTAAATACCTCTGACAGATTATTAGATAGTGTCTTCTTTTAACATGCATGGCATGAATTTAGTTGTTAATATCTGCGCACATTCCCATTAAACTTGCTGCAAGGGGAGTATGTTGCAGGGGGCATCACAGCAGGAGAGGCACAGCGTTTATTAGAAGTTGTGAAGATGTGGTGTTCCCCAGGTAATCAGGCCAACACAGATGGTTGACAACTGTGATGGTACATTTTTATCACATATGTCCATTTCCCTCTAGGCATTAAGTTGCCCCAGAAAAAAGCAAACAGATGGCCTTAGGTTGTACGCTCGTGTCTTTAAGTGTTTTAGGTGAGAGCAGGAAGTAGCAATGGGTGAGTGGGCACAGTCAGAAGGGCTGGTGCGTCCCTGGGTCTGAGCACTAAAGCATAACTTATAGAACACAAACTGGCTGGGTTTTACATTATAACAAATGCAGTCCTACTGTAATGCAATTCTATCCATTTCCGTGTTTGACTATGTAATTGCTGTCCTCTGAATTGAAATGTTGCAGTTTCAAAGACGCAGTATTTCAAAGCCGTTCAGTCTATATGGCTTGACAACTTATGTTGTGCCATCTTTGCTTTCACCCTGTGCAGCACACTTGTATAAAAGAGAATCTCTGCTCATTTAGAAGTCCCTGCTTTAAGAAAAAAATCACTGTGCCACATCAAACTGTACTGTCAAAACCCTGACAACGAACGTCTATATATTTGAGAATAAAATCCTCGCTGTGATGTAGGGGAGCAAAAATGAGGAATTAAATGACAGGCAATGGCTAAAGTGCTTCTTAGTCAGTATATTATATGAAACATGTTTGCTCAAGTGCATCATATTCAGCTCTTCATACTTTCATTTAATGACAATACGTGTTTTAATCAACTGCAATCCCTTACATGTACAGTATGATGTCATCTTTTTAATTGTCTGCAATAATTGAACCTTAAGGCAAGTCTATTCCCACCATCATAAGTCTTCACATTAATTCACCACACAAAACCAGTCTGGTAAAAAATCTAATTAAAGGAAAATCAATAGCACCAGCAGAATTCCTTCCAACATTTTTGGATTCATAAATGTTCTGTAGGGCTGAAGTAATATGCAATTTTTAGATGAAACTTTTTGCGCTGTAGTCGATCAGCTGCTATCTTTCTTTTCTCTCATCACAGAAAAAAGAAAATCTTAATAGAACCCCAATGTCAATAAGGCTTGATCGTGATGGATTTAAAAGAGGATCAATCACGCCAGTCTGATTGAGAAAACACCTGCACTGTCTGCCCCACATTTGTCATGTCTGATTTAGCTGCCTCCCTGTAGTATACAGATCAATTCTGATTACAGCTGTCAAACCTAAAATAACAAACAAAGGTAACTGTCGGTTTGATAAAGCAGATATTTACAATAAATAGGCCAACATGAAGCTTAATAACAAGTGTTGAATAGGGACATCAATCTTCTATGGTTCAGATATCATCCGATGTAAATCTTCAATATTGTGATTACTCTGACATCAGCCTGATAGAGATTTTGTTTTGTTGTTTTCTAAGACTACATTTTCTAACTTGAACCTTCACATGTTTTAATTTGTATTGGTGGCCTCTCATCACATCGTCAGTCTGTGATTACATTTTAAATGCGCCATTTGAAGGCATCAGTTTTTTTTTTTAGTCTGTCACAGCAGAAATGCATAATATCTTTGTTTTTGATGAATCAGTCAAACAAACTCAGTGGAACCTAGATCAACAAATTCACTTCTATAATGTCAAGAATCCCAATAGCTCTGATAGTGACTCTAAATACAGCAGTTGCTGTCACGTATAGATATCGACTTGTCAGCAAAAATATGTTGTATTAGAGTACTGTTGCCCAACATTAAGCAGCTAATTGCCCTTTTCTGACACCTTCATTATTTCTTAATGGAATTGGAGGTCCGCTGGCCAGATAAAGGTCACATCGATACAGCCTGTACCCCCTTAATGGGGAGAGAGTGTGATGTTTTGCTGCTATGACAAAATGATTTCACATTTCTGGAGAGAGTGGTGCTAGAATACTTGTTTTTTATGTACTAAACTTATTTGAGGTTTACAGCCATGGGCAGCGCCAGGGTGGGTGTTTAAGCCCAGAATCTTTACTGTTAATCACGCATTGCATTTTTTTTTACTGAACCTAAATAATAGCTGCAGGAACCAGTGTGTTTTGAACAGAATGGTTGGAGTGTAGCACTGATAGAACAGTAAACAGAGCCCCTCACCCCGTGTAGTCTTGTTACACAGACCTTGTTGCTGTTTTTCGGAGTACCAGCAGGAGGAGTTCCCACTGACAAGGTTCATGAGCTGACAGTGAGCACATAAAATGAAGCAAGTAAAGCAAACGCAACACTGGACAGCTATATTTACTTAGAACTCTGTTGTAAAAGCTTAGCAGTTGTCCATCAAATTGTTAACTTTACCATAGTATTACAGTTGGCAGCACATTTTGTGTGTCTATATGCACTTGCAGACTGATCATAAGACACTAACACAATGTTAGAAAGCGAGTGCTAACGATGTAAGAGACGGTCCCTTGTTCCTGGTAATGATGATAATAAAGTGTTGTAGTCAGTGCGGGCAACGACACAGTTCCCCTGCCTGGTCTGTGTTCAACCAGCCAACCACTTGACTTAACCCTCCCCTGGACCCCAGACAGCAATGAATGCCGAGAGGTTTGCAGGTGTACCTTGATAAATAAATAAATAGATAAATAATATGACAGCTGAACAGAACTGTTCGTTTATTAACTTCTGCACAGTGGCTTAAATATTTGTTTAAAGCTGGAAGGAGCATGTGCCTTATTTTATGGAAAATTTGCCATTAAATCTGGCAGTTGGTAATTTTACAGACTATAATATGTGCCTTGGTGGGGGTTTTTATTGTTGAATTTATTGTTCCATAAGAAATGCCACATCAAATCAATAATGTAAAATGTCAGTCATATTATCAGGACAGGGTGAGTTTCTTGTACATTGTTTGAATTATTGCATGTTTTCATTTGTTTCATATAAGGAAATGGCTGTTTTTTGACAGTTAATTGTGTGTTTGAAGTAATACTAATAATAATACTAATGATAATAATCATTTATTTATTAAGCACTTATTGATATTGCTTTATTTATTCATTGAAGAAAGATCACAGACTCATTCAAAGATTTCTGGGCTAAGAGGATCTCCACTGACCCAAGAACCTTCCCTGCTTTCAGCACTATTATTTATCAGTATATCAGCACACTTTCAATGACAGGAAATATCAGGTTCTGCCAATATTTTTACTGATATGTTTACATGTGTTCTAGTATTGCAATAACTGCTGCAACTTGGAGTATAAACAGGAGTTCAAGAAGGACGGGATGATGAGGAATTTTAATTGGAAATTTGACTTGCAGCTCTGGAATGATATTACGCATTTGAATTAGTACAACTTGGACACATTCCTTCTTATTTAGTGCTGCTCTGCCAGAAGAATAAAGCAAAGAAGTAATTGACATATGTTTTTAACGTGCAGCATATCCTTGAAATGTCTAATGAAAAAGACTTTTGAGCAGATTTTGCAAATCACACTGGCACTCCAGGAATGATATTTGACAACAAATTAGATAGCACTATTCACCAACATCCCTCAATGAATAAAGGAACAAAATGCAATTGAAGCACAATTTAAAAGCACAGCATATCCTTGAAATGTCTTAAATAATGCCCGCATTGAATATTGTGAACACAACCACCCCCATGCAGGTCCAAGCACTAATGGAATTTCACTCACTGCATTACAAAACTGGGAAGAGCTGCGCAGGCTTTTAGCGTTATCCAACCCCACATCTAATTAGTGAAATATCATAACACAATAACAAAGCAGTGTCTACTCCCAAACCCAATTATTGGTCTATTGCAGCACAATTGTTTGATGAAATCTCACCTAACATCCCAATTACCACAATATCAACATAATATCACAAATGTGATATTTTGTTCAAAAAATATCCCTATGATCTTTTGCTTCAAAATGTGTGCAGATATTTCCAACACCCAATACCCAGAGGAAATGGAGAAAGGAATCCAAATCTTTCAAGACACTGTGGAACATTTCCTGTAAGTCCCTTTTATGGGCTGTCACAGCCAAATCCTTGGTGAAATTCTGCCTAACTGAATCTTTACTGTCAGAATGTCGTGCTAATACGGACACTTTATTACAAGAAAATCCCATCGGCACCTTCACAGCTGGAGCTGGAGCCATGTGTCGGCCTCAAACGACAGGAGAATTGTGGCATATCTCTAAATCACAGCATAAGCTCTGAGTGGTGCGCCAAGTACTGCCTACCACTGGGCATCGGAATGGTTTGTTTTCCTAATTATGTGGCTTTCCAAATAGCAACACCGAAACTGGTATTTGATTGCTGTGTATGCTGCCAATTTTAAGGAGTATCTAAATATAATATTTTATGTAACCTGTGGATTCCTGACAAGTTCCAAGCCACTTACCATGATGTGGGCACACTGCATGAGTGTCTTATTAGAGGTGTGCTGCCTCGCTGGAATGACTCCCTAACCAGTGGCATATCACATTAGCACCAGCTCCTTAATGCCGCAATATCAAACAACAAGTGACCCTGAAACAATTTTACCACTCCCACTCACAGCAAAATCACCCAAACACAGTTTTCATTGGCAGGATAAACCTGCCATGTTTTTTATTCCACCTAATCATTTGCCTGCAAAATCAATCCATCTCGATCACTGCCTGTTGCGGGTCTTTGAATCCCTCCTCCCCTTCCTCCCTCACACCATCTGTCTCTCTCCCCTCGCTCCCTCCCAGCAGCCCTCCTTCAATCATTTTTTCATAACTCCTCCATCTCTCCGGCCTGTCCACCCTCATAAGCTTCCTCCGTCTTTTCCCCCTGCTGCTTCTCGCTCTCTGCATAAAACATACATACTGCACACCACATACGCTGCGTGTAATGCATGTTTTGTGTGTGCAAATCCCATGTCAATGTGAGAACATATCAGCTGATGATTGGCGCATGGTGGCATTGAAGCTGACCACGCCTGATTCATGGCAACACGTTTCTCAGCTGCTGACTGGCTCATTATCATTTAGAACTACTCGCTGCACAAACTACACACCCACACGGTCTGTCGCTAACTCCTGACAGGAATTAGAATTATGTGAAAGTCAGGAAGAGAGAGATTCTTACAGTCACTATTATGTAGTGCCAAAGTCCGGGGGCCCAGCCTCTCATATGCCTTTTTTTGTTCCCATAGGAGACAATGTTGGTATGTGGTGCTCGTTAGCACACCCTGTGTCGCTTCTCCACCCCTCACTCATGCCTTCTCTCTCTGTCTATTAAAGCCTGGGACACAATTATCCCCATTCTCTGTCTCTCTCTTTCACCCTCCATCTCTTTCGCTCACTGTGAATGAAAGTCTGGAACACAATTACCCCTGTTCTCTCTCTCTCTCTCTCTTTCTTGCACTTTGTCCATCCCTCCCTCTCTTAATCTCTCCCTCCACCTCTTATGGCTTCAGGAGAAGTCTGTGAAGGGAGCAGCTGCTGAAATATTTATTGATCTGTTTTCCTCAGTTTTATTTATTTCCCTCTCTTCCCTCTTGCCCTCCCTTCCCCTCCACACAGACCCAGAAACACCTCCAGCACCACAAGATGTCAGAGGCGGCGGAGGGGCTGAAAATCCACAACACGAAACCATTATTTAGCATTTGTTGCACCCAGTAGTTTTACCTGTGTAAACAAAAAGAGAAGCACAAGGATGGGATGAAGGCAAATGTGTGAACAACAGCAGCATCAGCTACAGCGAGAACAGATGAGGCACAGATTGAGCCGTGAGACAGGTGGATTGTTTGGCATATTTTGACGCCGGCATCCGCTGCAGGGGGTTGTTGACAGGAAACACCAAGGTGCTGCTCTTTTTCTTTTTATGAGCGTAAAGGAAGTTGTACACAACTGCAGGCTATTGAAGTAGTAGTAGTCATGGCAACAATGCCTTAAGCAATTATAATTGCATTCAATGGAAACAGTGTTAGTACTGGACTAAATGGATTCACTGATGAATCTGACGTTATCTCTGCGTAATTAAAGGGCTTCCGTGCTATCGTATGTCCCGGGGTAAATATCAGCGCAGTTAAAGTGGAGTTTTGAGGTTACTCCAACGGCGAGCAATTCAGTAGTCATTTGAAGCTAATGTTTTTCTCCAGCCTTCTGTTGTTGCACAAATGATTAAACTTACACACACATACACACACACACACGCGCGTGCGCGCACACACACACACACACAAGGGAAGATCACACACATAAACACATGCACATGCTGAGACACAAAAAAACCACACACAAAAAGCTAAGTCCCATCGCTAGGCATGGCCTGCATTAGTGCCTAAGCCTTTTCCATTGATTTGCCGGCGAGTTCCTTGTCTTTTGGTAATGAGGACAGGGAGAGAAGCGGGACCCTCGTCCCTCCCGGCTCCCTTAGGACAAGCCGCCTGCACTAATCTGAATTGTGTTTCCAATGATGCTAACTCCCTGGCACAAAAAAAAGATTAGAAGGAAAAGGAATAGCGGGAGGAAAATCACACAGCGCTCTCTCTCCCCCTCTAACAGTATTCATTCCTCTTAAATGTGTAACATCTGCACATCACCCAACAAGAAAACATCTCTTTTTCTCCCTCCCTCTTTCTTTTCCCCTGCAGATAGCTCAATCTACAGTTTGGATTGAAGCCTTGAAAACCAAAGGGATGAAATTCGCACTCTGCTGAGGCTTGTTCAATTTTCTCCATATGAATGCTATTGAAAACAGATCAATGAGAGTTATTAATATCCACGCTGATGTATATATATGTAGGCTATATATATATATGTATATATATATATATATATATATATATATATATATATATATATATATATATATGTATATATATGTGTATATGTATATATATATATATATATGTCTCTTTGTGTCCCTCATGGCTCGGCTCCCTTGGCTTTCCATTGATTTACCGCTTGCACCTTTAGTGAAGTTCATCTTCCCAGTGGTCTAAGTAAAGGAGCTATTCCACAGTGTACATATGTATACATTTATTTCTATGTAAGAGTGCAGGTAGGTGTGTGTGTGTGTAGGTGTGAGCATGTGTGGGTAGTGGTTGATGTGAGTACATGAGCCGCCACTTATTCCTGCTTCTACAGCCACTCGGCTCCCTCTTGAATGATCCTTCCCCTGCACTAAATAAAACATAGCCTTTTCATTTGTTACATTGAGAACCCACAGCTTATATTCATATTCACACCTGGACCAACGCAGGTCTTTAAGCTGGGACTGGGACACAGGGAGGACGAGAGGAGGTTGTATCGAAGCGAATTACTACAGTAATTAAACACAGTATAACTACCTGTCCCGAGTTGAAAGCGGTCCCAGTTCCTTTCCATTACACTGAACTCCATATATTATAACTGTAATTATAATTGCAAACAAGTCTCGCTGTAATCATTATTTATGACACTGACACTATGTGTAATTGCCAACCCCGCGAACCAATATGAGAGGCCCAGTAAAGTGTTTATCAAAACCGACAGGAGAAATCTCAAAGGCAGCGAGATGGTGCTGCACCCGACTATCATCTGCAGCAACATTGAGGCTAACCTCAACCTAACCTCAAAGGATTTGAACCTGTGACCTCTGTCACCACTCTGGCCAGAGAGCTGCTAACACTACGCATTGTAGAGTTCAGCCTCAGCCTGCCAGGTCAAAGGGTCACCAGCTCAGGGGTTATTCATCTCTGTCTAGCTATTAATTGGAAATGCTGCAAAACCCACATAGTGAGGGCAGGATATTGAATACAACTTTATTCTCTGTTCTGGTCAATTGGTTATATTTTACTGTCTTTGATGTGGATCCTGAACACTTTGAAATCAGTCAGTCAAGTGGTTGCGGTGGTTGTGTGACACAATTCTTTTTTAAGGTTAAAGTCAGAGCTGTTTCACTTCTAAGTTAATCTGAAGAAGTCAGATAATTGAAGTGATTCTACAAAATCATAAGACTTGATGAGTCATCAGTGGGTAGTGTTTGACTCTTTCAAGAATTTCTAGTATATTTTGAAATGTTTCTGCTGCTTAAAGCTTAAAATTGGAAAATCTGAGTGTGCTCACACTGTCAGCATTACCTAACATAGCTATGCCTACATGCACGTGTACTTATCCGTTCAAAATTGTTCATACAGCCAGCATGACAAATTGGGTTTCCATACTAAACCAAACTCAGCTACTGTTTTCCAGTCCTTGGTCAAAACACAGTTGTATTTTCATAAGGTAGTATCTTGGCTCCACTGTGTGTTAGGAATAGATTCTGTAGAAGATGTTGGATGAACTGCACCATAGGCCACCAAAGGAGCAAAAGAAATTTTAAAAAGTGAGACCCTAGGGAAAATCATCCAGACCACAGACCCACTCGAGGCTAGTTAAACCTCCAACCCTTGTCCTTGAGGCTCTTGAGACAAAATCCAGGCCCTCTCACTCCAGTACTTCCAGATAAATTAAACTTGCCAAAATGGCAGCGCATTTCTAAGCCAAACATGGGAAACAACAGCACACAGAGACTGCAGATTTCAAAGGGAGGGAGAAAAAGCAGAAGCCCCTCCAGAATAGGAGCACAAGGCATCTGTTGATGCTGGCATCTCTCTTCTCTTCATCTCCAAGCCAAGACTGGTGATCCAGTCGAGGGTGTGTGTGTGTGTGTGTGTGTGCGCGTGTGTATGAGGGGGCAGGAAAGAAGAAGAGTTGGCTACATGCTAACATGTGCAATGTGCATTGACCCCACTTGGCCCCCATATGTTGCTGAAACAAGAAGGATTGCAGGTTTCAAAGCGACCCGCCTGTTTTCACCTGTGTTCCTGCCTTGTACACTTCCTCTTACCAGAACCTACATCTCAGCAGTGCATGCTGGTGATAAGACCCATCTGTTGGACTGTTTGAACACTAGTGACTAGTATACACTACAGCGTGCAAGTGTGATTTCCTACAGTAACTGCAATAATGGATATCTGTGAGGCAGAGGTCTGTTTCTCAAAGATCTGAATTTAGTATTCAAATTGTATTCTTTGATATGTAACCTTAAACGTCCTCTGCTGTGACCTATGTAGCACCGTAAGCAGAGGCAATTTCTCTTGTCATCTTCACTTTTCACTGAATCAATGATGGCATTATTCTCATTATCAGATCTTGCAGGTTTCTGTCATAACAGGAATCCTTTGAGCGCAGGGTAAATTGTTTAATTTCATGTGGAGGTGTGTGCGTGCGTGCGTGTGTGGGTCTGTGAATATATTCGCAGCCTTAATGTTTCATCACTGGTAAAACATTAAAACCTCACACTGTTTGGTCTTGTAGATGAAACAGGTTTTGATTAATTGCAGACAGCTTGTGTGCCAGAAATAAAGCATATAGATATTTTACTGTATGTATGAGTGGGTGCTTGGCCATCCTCCTTTCCAGAGTTACTGCTCTCAGAAATTTTAAGTAAAAAGGGCGAATAAATGAGGTAGAGAAAGGCATGATGGCATGCCAGGAGCTGGGCATCACACCTATGGAGTGGTTTGTGGATTCACACGCCAAACCAGTAGGAAACCTTTGAATAACCTAATGGTGTTTTGCAACACAGGAAAAGCTCCTTTTCAACCTGACTGGCATGCCATTGCACAGGTCTGAAACATGTTTTTGCTATCTGTTTCTAAGGGTGTGAAAGATAAAATGCCACTCTTCCATAATAAATATTTGTCATGCATAATGTGGAGTGGCTAAATGAGTGATAATAACTGTCAAGATGAAGAAATATCTTCAGATGAATTAAAATACTATAGAAGAAGTACAGTCATTCAAAGTAATTTGTCTCATAAATCTTTAACCAGGTAATAATAACTCACAGACAGTCTGCTTAACAGTGCAGGTGAAGTATTTTGGCAACCACACACCACATTGGTTGGACTCTCAGGAGCAGAGCTACAAAGGATTATTTCACTGCTGCATGATTTATCAAGCAGCGGACAGTGCCCTTTTAACAGTCATGTTCTTCCTTCATAATGCATGCTTTCACCTTAAAAGAGGGACATGTTGTGGACCTACAGCAACTCAGAGCAGAAGATGGGATGCTTCTCCAAGATGAATCTGATTCACATGTACTGCAATGTGCACAACTCACATCAATATCCAATTATTTTTCAACTGTGGCTCACATGATTGGTCACACCTTCATGCTGCAAAACCCACAGGTTACAAATTCAGAAGGCTGAAAGCTGCAATGAGAGTCAGAATGGTTGTAGGGTTGGTTTGTGTGGTGCCGAGACCATCGTGTTGGTGTGCTGTGTACGTCCTGCAGGGCTGTCCGTCTGCTCTCTGCCTGGTGTGGAGAAGGGACTTGCTGTGTCAAGCCA
This sequence comes from Thunnus thynnus, assembly GCF_963924715.1. Classification (NCBI taxonomy): domain Eukaryota; kingdom Metazoa; phylum Chordata; class Actinopteri; order Scombriformes; family Scombridae; genus Thunnus; species Thunnus thynnus. The sequence continues at coordinate 9,797,518 of NC_089526.1, read as the reverse complement.
ACCATGACCGGCTGGGCTCTCCTGCCCAAAAGGAGCTCAGAAGCAGGAGGATATAGCCCGTCTGCATCTGCAGGTTGTTAACCTCACATCTTATTGCACTGACACATCAATTATTGTTATTAAGGGCTGGAGTAATTTATTTATATACTGATTTCCCACAGGACAAAGGCAGGACTAATTGAGCCAGGTGTGTGTATTTGTGTGTGTGTGTGTGTGTGTGTGTGTGTGTGTGTGTTCATGCTAGATGGGCAGGGGGGAAATTAGAGTACATGGTGAGAATGCCGCACACAACTAATATATGTAGGAACATCCCATAGCATGGTGAGAATATTAGGGGATGTCATGAAAAATGCAAGAAGATTTTAAATATTCCCTGGTCAGCGTTCCCTGTGGACAACAACAACATAACAACACTGTCTGTTTATATTATTCATAATGGACGAGCAGATTAAAATGCCATCTGAATCTTCTGGTTGAGCAAGTTCTCTCGACACTTTAAAAGGGTTTTCAACTGGAGGAATTTTAGAGCAGATGAATTAAGTGTGTTTTTCCTCTTGGTTCAGTTGTGGAGAATATGTTTTAAGCTGGTGATAGAAAGAGGGAATTATGGTTTGACTAACCAGCCAGTGCAGGTTTGACCCCAACTGTCCATCCTTCACAATGTATCTGTCTTTGTCTCTCTCGACCTTGGTTTTGAAGAGAGAGAACAAAACACTGTCTTTCTCTCCAGGGTCTATCTGCATTGCTTCTACCCCTTACTTACATTAACCCCCACCACCACCCCACCCACAGATATCCCCCCCCCCCCACCCCTCCCGCCCCTCTGTGCAGTGGTGGTGCGTCGTGTGCGTGGGATACCGGGCCATTCATGTCACGTAAAGGAATGTTCACAGAAGACTGGGGGTGGGAGTCTATTTTATTTATTTATTTATTTATTTATTTTTGCTCAGAGTAAACATGCATCACACGTTGCTTACACTGAACCACGAGGTTGGCTTGGAGATGAACCTGGCGCTGCACTCACACGCGCAAGCACACGCACACAGCCGCGCGCTCGTGCACGCACGCACGCACGCACACAGACATACAGCATTTCTCCTTCTCTCTACATTTCTATCTATCTTGCAAATGGAAAGCCGGAGCGCAGGGGAACAGCAGACACGCGTGAATCACAGGCAGGTAGAACCCCCCCCCCCCCCCCCTCCTCCTCCTCATCATTAGTATTCACCTCCACGATCCTTTTTTTAGAAAATGAAAGACAAAGATACATGCGTATAGGCGAAGCAGCACAGAACCACCAGGACATCGCTAAAGTAGCTCGTAAGAACTTACCTTTCGACAACAGAACCAGGATGAAAGCAGCCAACGCGTTCCGCAAGAGGGGGCAGCCCATGATGGAGTTCTGATTGATTTTCTGCTTGTTTTTGCAGCCAAAAGCCTGGTTAGCTATCCCTCCTTTATGATGTCGTTGCGGGGAATCTGTGTATAAAAAAACGAGCCAGTGTATTTCAACAGCAATAGTCCAACGCTTCTACATGTGACTGGACGAAAACATCAGTCTTATCCACTTGACTTTTCCTTTTAATGACCCCCGTCGGAGAGAGAGAGGCGGGGAGGGCTGTTTTTCTTCTCCTGTGTAGAATCTCTCAACCAGAAAAATGTCAGAGCAGAAAAAAAAAGACAAATATCCCAGACACTTAGTTTGGCTCTCAGTGCCTTGAAGAAAAGAGATGTGTTTTTGGAAAATGCATGGGAAGAGAAGATAAAATTTTAACTGTCCAACGACTTGACATGAATATGTGTTTTGACAGAGAGCAGGATGGGGTTTGTGCGTCCTTTCCAGTCGCAAGTCGCCACTTCAGCCTTAATTAGCCTGCTCCCGTATGTCTCTGTTGGTATGCAGCGCGCCTCGTCGCTCCGCACTCAGCGCGTCGCAGGCAGCAGCAGCATCACTGAATGCGAGGCGCACAAGAAAGAGCATGATTGACAGTTCAAGGAGAGCCCCTTTCTCCCAATCACAAGCCCCAAGGAAGGAGGCGGGATTTACGATTGCACCCATATCCCACTCGGAGAGGCCGACCAAGGAGCATCAGCGGCCAATTGCAAGCGCGCAGTGGGCGGGCATAGCGCGAGGCGAAGCACGGCGCGGTGATAATGCAATGTGATTTATAGCCAGTTCGGTGTTGCTGCAGTACTCAGAGAAAACAGTCCACAGGGGGACAGGCAGGCATAATAACTACAGGGACAGAGGTGGGGGGTGAGTGAGGGGCAGGTGGAGCCATATGGGCTCTGGTGCGCGGCTGTTTTATACACTGAATGAAAACAAAACGAGGTCGAATGACAGGTTGCACGGCTGATGAGCAGATGTTATTCAATTGCTGAAAATGAATATTGTCAGACCAGAGGAGGTGAAACTTGTAAAGAGTGTGAAAAAAACTGCCCACGTGTAGAGGCTATAAGTTCTGGGTATACTGGGTGGACTGTCAGAGCAGATTGCAACAGCACTGCAGAAAAAAACACCATCTGATCACACTGCTGACTTAATGGCAGGCAACATAAACCCATTTAGGCAGACACTTTATATTAGTAGGCTACTAATGAGCCATTTATAAACGTGTTAGCCTCTTAGTCTCTGCGCAAAAGTGCGAGGAGCAGTTTCCTATAGTGAAGATCTAATTTTCTATAAAAGGCCATTCACATGTCGAGATAATCATTTTGCATGAAAGCTAGAAGCCGGAGACAGACACCAGACATGGCACAGGAAGTTGCAAGATGCCTTGAAAACTTGACTGCTAAATTTATGCACACATGCATTCCTAACATTTGGCAGTTCATTACAGTCATATTGCATCATACATCAGTGGACCTTATAGTCAGAAACACACACAACATTCAGCTCCTGCAGTGCCCACTGGGTCCATTTTTTGCAATATTTACATTCTGTCTGTCTGAGATGTAATATGGGGCATTTATATATTAGCTGCTGTAGTGTTTCATTTTTGACTGATGCACTGGTTTCTTTATCCCCCTGAATAACCAATTAATGCTTTATTACTGCTGAGCTCATAAGTAATAAAGCATTGCTTGCTGATTTATGATATTCTGCCAAAGTTAGAATTAATACAGTGGGGGATAAACTGACTTCAAATCTTCCCCAGATGAAAGATAGAGGAAGATGATCGGGCAAGCACTAAGAAAACTCAGGACTGATTAATGAGTCAGCTAATCAAAGCCTAGCATTAGTTACTGACAGTGTGTGATTTGTTTGTAAATACTTATTATTCACTATTAATTAGATTTGACACAGTGGAGTGAATCAGAAACTAATCGTGTTTATGATGTTAACCACTGGCTCATTTGGCTGTTATTTTCAAATGTTACTTTTTGAATTTTAGCTTTCTGATGCGAAATTAATGATTTATGATTTATGGAACAGGAGATAGATAGAGCACAAGGCATCCTATAGCATTTGTATGAGGTGCTCCAGTCTTTCATCTTACTCCAATGTAAACCCTCCACATCATTATTAGACGCATTTTTTCAACGTGCAGTATCACAGCAGTTTGTGAAATTTCAATCATCACAAATAACTGTTAAAAAAATAATTATGTTTTATGGTGTGACAATGCTGTGTTTAAGGTCTAGTTAGGTTTAGGTACAAAAACTGCTTGGTTAAGGTTAGGGAAAGATCATAGTTTGGGTTAAAATGATCACTTAAGGCGTGGTTGGAGGCGGGAAAGCGAACAGTGGTCTCCTGCAGCAAGGTCCAGCTTCTTGCCATCTATTCATCCATTTATCACCTTATATAGACATCATCGGTCTCACGGCGTCTATTTCAGACATGGGAGTTCTATAGAAGTCTATCGGACTACGCTGCATGTTGAAAAATGATGCTAAGAGGTACCCAGTGCGTTAAAAAAGTGAGGCTGAGGGGCGTGACAAAGTATTTGACAAGTTGGGAGTGAGAATGGGCATGGGTATGCTGTTGCTCTAATCAGCATGTCCTCCTCCTCTTCTTTGTTTGGACATACAGTAGGCTATTGTCACTGAAATGCTGCAGGACAGTTATCGTACAGCTTCCACATTAACATAGAAAGATTGCCTCTACATGACACTAAAAACTCTGATCTAAACAAGAGAAACAGAATATGCACTTGTGTAGCTTCATTAAGGGCCTTCATGATTGCAATCAGTTAGTCAGCTAGGTTTCCGTGTACTCAGGATATTATTTATAGACCTGTCACAAGTTTCCGTTTGTTTGTACACTATTGTTCCAAGTTATTTGATAAAAGTAGAAACACCTGAGAAAATGTTGACATAAATTTGCATTTTGACTCAGATTTTACAAAGCCAATTACCCTCATACCTCACCAGCTCCCATCATACTGTATGACATCCTGAGCACAGTGGAAGCAGGCATGCAGGAAGACTGAGACAGAAAAATATTTCTTAATTTTTGAAATACTGACATGCATAATTAAGGAAATCGTGTCGCACTTTGCATTGTAATTGAAAGTGAAGAACCTCTTCTCTTCTCTTCTCTTCTCTTCTCTTCTCTTCTCTTCTCTTCTCTTCTCTTCTCTTCTCTTCTCAGCTGTAGCAATATATCCTAGAAAGGCTTTTTTTCTAGGTGTATAAACAATGCTGCAGCGGGTACAAAGTGCTGTTTATTTATAAAGATGACAGGTCAGGAGCGGCTCTGTAGCTGAATGGTTACTGCACGTGCCACATAACTGCAACGTCTCTGGCTCGATTCCAGCCAGGGAATGTCATACCCATCTCTCTCCCCTTGTTTCCTGTCTGTCACTTCACTGTCAACTATACAATACAAGCAAGAAATGCCAAAAAAAAATGATCTTAAAAAAAAAAGAGGAAGATGACAGGTCACCATTTCCTTCCACTATGTGTGAAGCCAAAAATGAGCAGGCTTCAGACTCAGACTGTTGCCAGATAGTATTCTGTATGATTAAGTGCCAAGTCGAATAAATCAGAGCTTTCATAAAATCAGATTTTCTGAGTCATAAATGGGACTTGGATGTTGATGTGAACGCTATTTACAAGTTGGAAACTCGTAATTATGATAACTCCAATATGACATGAACACAGCATGAGCCCACTGAACCCAGCGCACTGTCAATCCCAGCCTACTCGGAGGAGCCAAACTTTTCATTTGGGGAAATTGCCCAAATGTTACAAAAAGTAGCCCAAATTATCATAACCCATCCAAAACAAATTTCCCCATACAATTAAATAAAAAGTAGCCCAATTGGACAGAAAAACACCCAATCTGGCAACACTGTTATCAGACTTCCAAGCTAAGGACCCCGAGCCTGTGAGCCAAAGGAATACATGTAGAGTTTCCAAGAGAGAGAAAATTACTTTGTTTGCTTCCACAAAAGTATAATAGAGGATATGATTCCTTTCACTGTGTTTTTAAGTCCTTTTCACTCAATATGTGAACACTATTATAATCTAGATGTGAAAAAGTAGGCTGTAAGTGAGATAAAACAGTACAGTACAACTGGACAAATATAAGTTTATCTTAAGGTTTTAGGAAAGATTTAGGAAGACAGTAGTGCCACACTAAAACAGCACAGTGGGATGAAAGGTTGCTGGAGGTCATTATGGTGACTGTATATTTACCTTCAAACCCATTGAATCACACTTGACACATGAAAAGATTTATATTATGAGGAATGTTTAGTTGTGATCTTTTTTTTTTAACCATAACAAAATATTTGACTTGCCAAAGCATTACTAAACTTTTTCTTTACTAATCCATATATTCATTTTACAATATTTGTCCACAGCACCAGGTGTTTGTGTGTGTGTGTGTGTGTGTGTGTACACACAAAAGAAAAGCAGGAAAGGAAACAAGAAACATTGCCAGCTAGTGTCAATGCCATGTGAAAATAAAGCAGCACAAAATTCCCTGTTTAATATCTTTCAAAATCTCAAGATTCTGTTTTTTAAAATGTGTTACTTTGCCATCAGCTTTCCCCTAAAAAATTCCATAATTTGTCCAAATTTTGTGCTACAGATCATCTTTTCAGAGTGGGTGCCAGTTATTCCAACTGTTTCCATGTTGGAGCAACAAAGAGAAATTATTATGTACTGACAAGGTTTTCAATTGTCATCAGCATCAGAGCGCTGGAATAAACAGGAATGGACTAAGAGTCAGTGCACAATAGCCAGCTATTATCTCTTTATATCTTCTGATGGTTCAGTTTAGAGTCATCCTGGTTGTTAAGTTTGGTGCGATGTTTTTCAAATTTCCAGCAATTTATTTATTGATTTATTTTTTAATCTTAAAGCATTATTGTCTCAGTGTCTGGTTTGTCCCTGATGGCAACATTGCTGAGAGGAACATGAACAATCATATTAATCCTACATCAATGAGCATCAATGTGCAGGATTAGTATGAGCATTGATCTGGACTTGAGGGGCTCCTGGAGACTTGGAGGGCCCACAGAGGCTGAAAAGACAACCTACAGACTGATAGTGGACTTTTAATTTCCAACTATATGCTGGACAAAGGCACTTATTAGTGGCGTGGGCAAATAGAGAAAGAAGTACTTAAAAAAAAATCATACTTAGAGATAGAGATAGTAAAGGTGAGTAGACAATAAGAGCAGAAAAGTACATGTTTAAGGTTAGAAATGAGACTGTGTGTGCTCGCTCAGCAATTTGAAATGTTGGCTGAAGGCGAAGCAATGCAAAAGACAAGTTGAGGCAAAAGGCTCTGTGGAGGGGAACGCGATGGTAATAGAAAGAAGTAATATATTGTAAGATGAGCCAGGGAAAACTCGGGCTTAGAGCTTTTGTTGAGAGCTTCTCCCAGGCCCTCTTACTCACAGAAGAGCAGCAGACTTTTTTTATGTAGAGAAAGACCTCATCTTCTGTGAAGGCAATACTAATTAGAGTAGTCATCTTAAAGCTCTGACCTTTTGTAGATTTTCTGTTTTTAACTTCAGTCTTTAATTTCTTTTTAAGTGAAAGTTCTTATAGCTGCAGAAACCAGTTATTGTAACTCATTTGTGACTTAATAATCCCAGTCATTTGTGCAAAAATGTTACACTGTCACCCTCTCCGTGTTTCATGACTTAGGTGAGTGACCATTTTCTTGTAGTTCTTCTTGTACTGGGCTAACAAGCTTCACAGTGCTGCCATGGTGCAGTTAAAGCAAACTAGAATAAATCTTTAATTCCTTTTTTTGGCTTCCCTGAGTATGAGTTGAAATTTTAGAGTTGCTGCGGTCAGGGTGTGTTCTTGTTGAGCAGAAAATGCATACTGGAGTGTGACTGACAGGCCACAATGCCAGTGAGTGCATCAATACTCATCAGCGGGAGGAACAGTGAGGCTTGTTTGATGGCGTTTAACTGAGCCATATATTACAGTGAGCTATCTTGTTAGTTAGCTAATATATTTTATGTGTGCTTATGTATGTGTAGGCTTTATGTATGCATACTTAAATGTGTAAGGGTATATGCCTGAGTCTATGCACCTATCGTTTTCAGTCAGAGTCACTGAGACACCTTGAGTGCCTGGGCTGAAATGACAGTAATTTCACACCCAATTAATAGAGTAGAGAGCAGACTCATATTATAATGTCTGATGTTGGCACCTTGACTGTAAGGACAAACCAGTTTATGCAAACATGTCTGACTTAGAGAGCGTCTGGATGGGGGAACCTGCCCCTGAAGTGTCTGCTGTAGAGCTACCAGTTGGGCTGAGACGCCCCACCAGCCTTTTTAGTATGATAATGTATGGAGATGCGGGCACGGGCACTTTTTCCCTCTTTCCCCTTGCTCCGTCTTTAAGCCCCCCGTATTAATTGGCATGGCAGAGGCGGCAGTCACTTCGTTGTAATCACTTTCCCTCGGAGAACCCCACTGAGAAAGATTGAAGGGGAGAGGGACGGAGGGAGAGCGAGCGAGAGCCTTTGGTCTCGAAAGGCTTGTCCTCTGAATTATGTTATCCCAAGAGGTGCAAGGAAGCAGACAGACGAGGGGGGGGGAAGCAAGAAAGGAAGATATGGAACAAGGAGAGAGAACTAGAGAGGAAATTGTGATGTGAGCTCCCTGTCTCCCAGAGAAATGAAGGACTATAGATGGAAGGAGAGAAGAACCGGATGGGAGATTCATGTAGAGGATTATGGATGGAGAAAGTTGTATTGGTGGGAAAAAGGTTAGGAGGATGGGTTAGGATGTTTGATCGACATGAAGAAGATGAGAAGGAAAAAGAAGGGAGTGGTAGGGCAAAGGAAGATGACTGGGGTCGTTTGACACTTAAAGTTCCACCTGGTGTCATCTAATTGGTTTTCATCCTCTGTAAACTTTCTCAACTGAGTGAAATAGTCAGGAGGAAACAGGCCTCACATTTCTAAATCTATTAACCATAACCTATTACAGTAATTTGGCTCATTTCCACTGCTATTAGGACCCTTGCTGTCAGCGCCTCCAAGTTGATGATTTTACATCCACTTTAAGCACACAATTGTTTTCACTGCTGATTGCTGCTGCTACAACATGCCACGCTTGTAAAGTACCTTGAAATTGAGGAACTGCATCTGAATCTGAAGAGGAGACTACAAAGAAAGCCTGCACAAGAGATGGAGGAAATGGAGAGATGTCAAAGAAAAAGGAGAGAGGAAAAAGTCCAAAATAAAGAAAAAAAACTGAAGGTTTCTTCCTATGGGGTTTAAAATCTAAATGTTGCACTCTATCTTGGTCAAGGCTACTAATTGCTTTAACCAAAGGATGAGTGTGTGGGTAAGTATATGTGGGCGCACACGGGCATATATATATAGATGTGTTTCCCCATAGGCGGAGAATGATGGATAGTAAATAAATGATGAAACACAGCAGAGGGAGAGTCACCTTTTAAGAAGCGAGTCCGAACGCGTCAGAGACTGCGGCCTTGAAGCCAGATCAAAGCCACAAGCCGAGCTGTAATAGATGATGGAATTTAATCATGTCTGCTGCCTAACTCTCTCTCTCTCTCTCTCTCTCTCTCTCTCTCTCTCTCTCTCTCTCTCTCTCTCTCTCTCTCTCTCTGTGTGTTTTATGGCTTTCAAAATGCAACTGCCATTTTCTGTTAATTTTAATCCACCACATCAAATTTTTTCCATCACTGCAACACTCTGACTTTCTAGATGCAAGTACCTGACATCGGGTATTGGAGTACAATGACACATAAAAACATCAGCATAATTACTTTATTAGCGCAGACTGATGTCGAGTTTGGCCGGTCATGTTTCATGTCACATCAGTGCCTTAGTTAGCGTCCGCTGGTTGCCTTCTGGCCATGAGGAGGCCTTTTGCTGCTGAGCTCTGTCGTTTTTCCTCCATTCCCGGCATAAGTGCTGTGTCTCACTCCACAAACCATCCCCTACTAATTAAAAAATTCTTAATGATAGTACTTCAAGAGTATTCCTTATGCCATTAATCATCCACATATCCCATAGATCTTGAAACAAATGGGCAGCAAAAAACAGAACTTTTCAATGGAGGCGGGGGGGGGGAAATGGTTTGCTTCATTATCATCAAGAGTACTTTTGCATCCATTTGTATCCATAACTGTTGCACTTTAAGCAGCAACTCATTAATCGATGACGCGTTTGTACGGATTATTGAACTCTGACTCAGCAAAAAGCCAGCAACAGAGGGGTCCACAAAAGCATCTTGGCTCAGATCAGTCCAGTCAGAATGTTAAGGAAAGACAGGAGACGCCATGAAACACTTTTGCTCTGAGCCTGAATTGGTAGTCTTGCATCCAGCGGAAATGTGGCATTGATGAATAACTGGTTTCTGGAGGTAGATATCTATCATGGATAACCATGCCAACTGCCATAGTTTTAAGCTTTGAGCATGTCTGCTTATGACTGGCTCACACATCATCTTAGCCACTTCCGAGTTCCCTAATGGATTCTCTGCCCCTGTCGTCCGTCTCTCTGCGTCTCTTTTGTCCTGTTTTTTATTTAACCACACTAAAGCGTATCACTCCTTTTATCTGACTTTCTTTGATTTTTTTTGTTTCCAGTTGTTGTCTCTGTCCTCTTTTTATTTCCCTCTCTGTCACCCATTACGACAGTCTTCCCTTCCCAGTCGCCTATTTGTCTGTTGCCTTCTTACTTTCTCTGCTTCCAACCTTCAGTTTCCGTCTCCCCAGCTTGATTCAGCAGTAATGAGTGAAGCTTAAGGTGGGGCTGGCCTGAGGTGAGCTGGAGAGAGGCAGGGAGGTTAATGAGGATAGCAACCTCGCTTTTTGCCTGAGGTGTAAAAAGAGAGTAAATGGATGAGTGAAGGAGGAAGAGAGCAAGGAACAGGGAGACAGACAGACAAACATACAGACGGTACAAACATTTGCAATAATAAATTTAGCTGATGCGTTCATGTCTAACAGCGTGACCATCAGGTCAAAAGTATGCACAAGAGTGAAGGTGGGCTTGTGCTAGAAGCAATGAATTGATTATTTTTTTTTAGAAATACATGTGAATATTTTTTTAAGATTTATAGCAATACATCAACAGTTATAATCATTCATCATATATAATTCAAAAATGTATTTATAATTTCAGTATGATAAACTATTTAGCCATCTGGGATCTTCAGAACGATTCCATCAATTTTTCCACCAAGGTTCCTATGGTTAAGAAAATTAAAAATCAAACAAGGACACACTGTCAAAGACATGAAGCAGCCACAGTTCAGCAGCTCTGCCAAGAGGACGTGATTGAATGATGCTGCCTCTTCTTCTGTGGATATTCTCACTCATTCAAACAACCCCTGGGGACAGATCATCTTTCTATGAGTTGGTAAATGAGAAAGGAAATGGACAGATGAATAAAAAAAGAATAAATAAATGACATTACATGAATTAATAAATGATGCAGAGCTTTGGATCTCAAAATACAAATTAGACTAGAGTAAAAAAAATAAAAGACTAAATCAACATCAATCTTAAATGAAAAAAATCACTAGAAGAATATAAACTTTGGAAAATTATACAGCTTGAATATGATATCTTTGAATGACACATTAAATGTCTGCACATGAGGTTTTCATGTCATTTTACAATTTTGACGGCCTGTCACTTCCTCCGGTGGAATCCAGTCACCTATGTGACATCTCTTTTTGTCATCTGTCCATCTTTCCCTCCTTCTCACTCCCTCCTTCCTCCCACGTCTGCCCTTGTCACTATTTCCTTTGTTTCACTCCCGAATCAATCTTTCTCATTTCGTCCAGAATTGATTTCGCCATCTCTTATCATTGACGCAATCCTGCAATCCGCTCTCCACTACCTCATCCAGTCCTATCCCGCTCCATCTTTTGCTCTTTTTCTCCTCCTCTATCTCATTCTCTATCTATCCTCCTCTGCGTTCCACTGCAACTCATTACAAATGTGGCTCCTTTGCTCTGTCCCCTTACTTGGTAACCTCCGCAGAGTTGTGGAACAATGTCTTTATTGGATGTGGCTGGCATTGCTAAGCGTTCTGTACTGCAGAATTGGTGCCATGCATAAGATATTATGTTGGCAGCTCGCAGTGCTATACTGTACTGTGAAGATAGATTACCAGTCTCACAGGTTGTTTGTGTCAAAGTATACTGATGCACTGCATTTTTTTTACCTTCTTTCTTTTCAATTCAGCATCACATCTATCATAAAAGTAAACATTTGAATACCTTGTATTTTAACAGCTGCAGTGCTATAATTAACATCTCTAAACGACATACAGTATGTTTGGATACGGAAGCAACAATATTTATTAATTCTCACTGCTTCATTAACATTCATGCAGATGTCTATATAATACAGATTGTAATTTTAGTTATACAAACACTTCCCAGAGACAGAGCTGCTCTGGCAGCAGGATAATCACATTTGTCGACTAGACAGAGCCAAACAGTGCCCCCAGGGACAGAGCTGAACTGTGGTGATTTTGGCAGAGTGGGCAAAGTTGCACGGTGTACATGCGAGTCATGTGATGCCCTGAGGTCTAAAGAGATTTCTTTCCATAAAACTGTTCCACAAAAAAGAACCAGCTATTAAACTATGACAACTATATCCTGGGCCACTTGTTCCAAAACAATTTTTAAAAGCCACCGAGAGCAATATGTGGATGATTTTGTTCTTTGTCAGATACCCAGGTACCTTACTGTAAAACAGGACATTTATTAAAGGGTAATGTTGTATAATTGATAAATGTTACTATATGTAACACTGGCTTCTTCTGTAAAGTTCCACTGTGGAAATGAGTCAGTCTGGAAACAATTGAGATTGCATTAACATAACATAACTTAACATAGCATAACATCATCGAGTCAGCAAATGCTTAAAATTCAGTTTTCTACAGTTAAACCAACAAGCATATATAGATATACAGTATGTAGATGTTTGTATCTTGAGACTGAAATAATTTAAGATGTGAAAAGTAAAGTAAAGGAAATCAAACAAACAATTATGGGCCTAAAATAGAACCCTGAGGAACTAATACTAAAGAGGGAGACTCAGTGGACAGGGACAACCTGCACGTTGAGGGTCACTTAACTGATGAAGACAGCGGGAAGTGTCGGTAGCATTTCTGTCCCCTTGCTACATTGTCTACTTGTGCTGAAGGTAATCAGTGAAGAAGCACAACACAACTGTCATTGAAAAATTAGTAAAACTTCTTTCACCTCTGCATAATTTTGACAAATGATGAAAGATTTCTTAACATATGGGTCTGTCGCCTAGCAAAAGACTCCAACCAGCTCTGTTCAGGATGTCTGGCTGGAGAAATATCAATAATGAACAGAACACAAATCAGTGTCATTATGATAAATACACAACAAATGCAATTTTGATTAACCTGTCCCTACTGAAATGTGTCCATTATTAGATTTTCAAAAAACTTAATACTCATAAAACAGCATCGCCAAACCTACAGCCAATGTTTATAACATTGTAATAACTTGTTTAGCAGAAAGTGGTTAGCCTTCAGTAAACACGCTAGCAGATTAGCTTGCTAGCAGTAGTGCTGACTCATCTACCATGGGCAGGCTGTAGTGGTCTGTCAAGAGTCTCCCATATAAAAGAAAACACTGTGCTATTACCAAAAACAAGATAAAGTTTGTAGTCCTGAAACTACCTGAAAATTGTACAATCATAACCAGTTAGGGAGAGTGTGTATGCAGAAATATCAACTCTTTCATCAGTCTTGGACAAAGCATAATTGGAAAATATTATTATAATGCTAAGCATTCAGTACCACAAAATTAAATATTTAACTCAAAGAGTTGAGTGAGCCATTACTATTAAAACTAGCCACACAAGCTCATTGTTATCTATGTAAAGAAAGCTAGAAAGCTGACCAGGCCTGAGAGATTAGTGTCTGTATCTGAAGGCCAAGCTCCCAAATGTGATCATGTCCCTGCAGCAGACATTTCAGATCAAATGTAATAAACAGGCAGAAGGTTGCAGAAAGACTGTATGATCCTTGAACATTGGAATAAAAGATGCATGAATGGAGAAAAAGAATGAATCTATTGTTCTGCCAAGAGCTCAGCAGGAACACATGGAGCAAGTTTCAAAGCAGAGGGACAACTTACTAAACATCTAAGTACCATATTGACTTATTTTCATGGCTTAATTTAAAATTCTCCTTTTAAAAATCTCTTTTGGAGTATGAATCTCATATAATATCTATAATATTCAGACAGTAGCTGTACATTACATGGCTATCTTTAAGTGGCCTGACAAAATTATATAAAAATATGTCTTGGCTCTGTTTAATCCAACCAAAGAGATGATTTGTGGTACTGGGAAATGTTAGTAGTCCTCAGACTCTAATCTACATACAACACAAAAGCATACATACTACACTTGTTTTGTACCATTAACTTCACTATTATATAACCAACAACCATACAAGTGTGGGAGAGGGCAGATATTGATTCCTCCAACTTAACCCTCCAACTATGTTAGAGAAGCAGTTAAATGGCCCTGCACACGAATGATTTGTGATTTCATTCTGTCTCTTTGATAGTTGTCTTTTAGTAAGCTGTTACAGCAGTTGCTTGGAAACATTTTTCCCCCCTGAAGGACTGCTGCATGGTAAAATGAAAGGGAATTTATGAGCAGTTTTTAGATTGACAAGCAGGGATGTATACGAAAATATATACGCTTATCATCACAGATCAACTTCTCGTCAGTTTGTATATAAAAAAAAAATTCTCACAAAAGTGCTGCAGAAAAAGAGGCTACAGTCAGCTGTTTGTGCAGTGCAATTAGACAAGCATATACTGCTAGATTTATCCATTTCCTCTCAATGTTCCCCAACATCCGTACAATATTTCGGTCTCTAATGTATTAGCAGAGACTTATAATCAATCTGTGCCATACTATGTTTTCTCAGAAGGTTTCTGCTGTGTTTGTAATGCTCAGAGAGAACGGAAGAAAGGAAAAAGAGAGATGGAATTGAGAGGTGAGGGGAGATACAGAGACGGAGTTTCAGAAATTCAATCATTTTTGTACACAGTTGAAGTATTAAGGGTTTCAAACATGATGGTGATAAGTCTACAGCACATTAAATTTATCCAAAAACAGATTCCGCACTCCTGAGACTTAACTCAGTGGCTTTTAAAATTGATTATTTTCAGCTATCCGAGTTGCTAAGTGGAAAGAAATGTACAATTAAATGTTTGATTGTTTATGGTGCTGCCATTCATTTCACTGTCTGTCTCTTAACCCATTTACCATGGTCCATCAATACACATTTAAACAGTCATATACCGGAAATGCTATGCTGTTAATGTCACAGTTCTGGCATATTCACTTTGTGCTTGGACTGATTCCCAGTATAATCATTAATCAAAACAGGACTGTCATCAACATTTCTGTGTGATTATCACACACTACTGTAATTAACGTATTGATTGTAGACACTGCCAAGCTTCTACAATTTGTGTAAAAGAGTCAGAATATTGCCCACCCCACTGCTCTGCCCCTTCTTAATCCTCTAATACCCCTATAATATACCCCTTTTCTTATCCCCTAATTAAACACATCCTCCTATTTCCAAGCGCTGGGGAACATTCGTCAATACACTTTAAATCGAACGCTGTGGAACCTGTCCTGTCTGTATGAGAGTGCCAATCAATGACGCATCACCCAGCTTCTCTACTTGTCTGTCCCTATTGCTCTGCATCTCAATCACTCGGCCGATATCCATCTTTCTCTCAGCCCCTCCAGCCCTTTCTTCCATCTCTTTTGATGTCCCTCAATATCTCTCTGCTCGAAATATGCATTGATCATGTGTAATCAGATGCTGTGTCCCAAGTTTTAGGTTGTACTCTTAAAACTGTTATATCATCACTCAAATGATACAAAACAGTTGGAAAATGGATCCCCAGACTGGATGCTTTGTCTTGTTTGATAGAGTTGTCATGACAAGTCAGCAGCTGTTGTTACATAGTTCACTGACAATTCTGAAGAAAACAGATTTGCAACTCAGCGTGAATCTCATTATCATGCATTTGCAAACTTGCATCACCTTTAGGATAATCTATTATGGCATCATGACCATGGCAGTGTGCCACCTGTTTGGAGGAAGAGGCCACCGTGTCTGGAAACTGTGGCTTTAAAGGGTAAAGCTGGCATTTATTTTCATATGTTTAAGAAATCTCATGAAAAAACCTGAATCAACAATGAATTGGTCTGTCTCAATAGTATTTGACTTATATTACCTGTCTGTGGCACTCAACCCCAATCCCATTCATTCATACTGTATATGTAAATCTTTAAAAACAGATAATAATATATGTTTGCAGTTTTAGAAAAGGCAAAGTAATATCTGAAAACAGTTAGGCACAGTAGTTTTTAGCAAATGTTACTAAAAGAGTAAGCAGTGCATTTGTTAGTGACTGTTCTCAACTGTGGATTAATACAAATCTGGTGTGCAAGTGAATATTTACAGCAGTAGGATTGATTTAATCTCAATTTTAGTCACATTTTTACTAGTTTTTGGCCAACATATCTATGGTATAGTGGAATGAGATTCAGCAGGCTTTATCTACACAAGCTATACTTACTAGTAAGATTAATTCTCTCATTTCATTAGATTTTTTTGACAAAAAGAAAAATATAGAATATTACCACACTCTACTTTTAATCTCTGGCACTGGGTTTCCCATGACAGGTTTACCAGGACAAATCCAACTTTGTTGTTAGTTACTCACCCCCTGATGTGCACAATCTTCATATTCATGAGGTTATGTTTGTGTTATGTATATATTCAGCTGACTGCAGTGCACATGAAAGTCTAATATCCAGTATCCTGGGAAAACAATCGAGAGTGCTCAAAAAATAAGACACATTGGTGCCTCATCAAGCAAAACAGAGGGTGAAACGTGATTGAGTCATTACTGTAGGCTAATTACGCACTTTACCCCAACTAAACATTGATATATTAATTAGACAAATAGCTCTACAACGTCGAAACACAGACTGACTGAGTACATGTCAAGTAGAATTTATCTTCCCTCTTTTTTTATTTATTTTGTCAGTGCTTTCAAGTGACCACTGGGATTCACAGCCTGATTCTTTGTGAAATGTGCTGTGCTTTGATCTACATCAAATGCGAACTAAACTTGGGGAGGGGAAAACCAAACGGTTTCTAACAGCACAAAGAGATACGACAGGAAAAAGCCTCTGCCGCAGCTATTCTTGCTACTGCAAAGATGAAAAAGGGGTTTTAGATTTTTCTTGATGTTGGATTCAGTCCGTGGTTGATTTATAGCGGGGTTTTGGGCAAAACTCCTGGTGCATAAACAACTCGTGAGAGTGCTGATCAATGTAAATTGGTGTGTAAATGGGCACTGTGACCTTTGGAAAACTCCTCCCTGGGAAAGTAGAGGCTGTTCACTGATCTTGTTCTGTGTCCTCTTTTTTTCCCCCCAGTGCTTTCAGAAAACTCCTGCCACAGCAGAAACACTCCACAGCACTGTCTTCCAACTGACTGAATAATAGCGGAGAATCTGACTTCTCCAGGACTTCTGTGGGCCTTTGTCTTTGAAGCAACACGACACAGGGCCTTGACATTCTAAAAACGCTGCTTAGAATTTGACTGTACCCAAAAGAGGATGTGCTAAGCTCCACTGGTGAAAAGTGGCTCTGGCAGAAGGCGTCAGTGAATGATGGCCCTCATGTTCAGTCCCAAGCACTTAACGCTCGCTGTGAAAAGCCCCTCACGGTGAATGCAGGCAATGAATAAGCTGCCTTGAAATTTTTTTTCTCTTAAGACTCTGCTGTTAGATATGTTCTTTTGAATGTATTGAGTTTATCACAGTAGTCTGCTGATTGCATTGTGACAGAAATCTCAAGACTGAAATGCTTAACTTCCAGGATATAATGATGCAAATTGCTCATCAAGCCTAAACAGAGGTGTATTGCATTTACAGTGCTGTTGAAAAAACATTGTTTTTTTCTATTTTAGTCTTGATTTCTCAATAAACACGACTGAGAAATATCTTTTAAAATATCTTGTATTTCTCAGTCCCAAGAACTTATCGTTTATCGTCTGTCTAATGCAATTCCTAACAACCATTAATCTCATGACATGTATCCGCCATTACCCAGAGTCCATCAGATAACTCCTGACATCCATTTTCTTCATTCCTGTCTCTCTTAGGCTTTACTTCTGGAAGATGGTTTGAGCTGCTAACTAATGCCCTGAAGGAACAACATGCACCTGTAACCCAAGACTGCAGCAGGTGTCGGATGCTGAGCCTGCTTAAGGAGGCCAAAAGTGCCCATTTCCCCGCAGTTAAGATTGACTCTGAGAGTGGAGTACTATAATTCTAGCTTCGGGCACCACTTCTGGGTGGCTGCTTCCAAAAGCTTAGCTTCAAGATGCACTGCTGGTCTTCCATCCAAGTGGGATGCATTTCTTTGCTAGGCCTAGTTCCCTGGTAATTCTGTCTTCTTTTCATGGAGAGCGTGTGTGCTCAGAGATGGCTGGTGAGTCATGCGGTGTTCAAGTTTTTGAATTTATTCGGTAGCAAATTATATGTTAAACCCATTTTAGCATCTATGGTGGGTTATTACTGAGAACTGAAAAATAAATAAAGACCAAGTGGACGGCGTATTCAAAGGATCTTCCATA
Organism: Thunnus thynnus; assembly: GCF_963924715.1. NCBI lineage: Eukaryota > Metazoa > Chordata > Actinopteri > Scombriformes > Scombridae > Thunnus > Thunnus thynnus. The sequence goes on along the minus strand of NC_089526.1, from coordinate 9,779,376 downwards.
AAATTCAACTTTTAAACATTTATAAATATTTCAGCAAAACCTAAATTTGAATTCTCCTCGCTTTTGTGCAATGGAAGGAACCTAAATTCATGGCCCTGAAAAACAGTAATATATGGGGTGCTAACCACAGCAGAAAAACAAACTTTTCTTTTTAATCATTTTAATTTTGACTAAAAAGTATATAAACCAAAACAAACACCAACAATATACTGTATATACTGATATCTTAGCAATTTATTAAAAGCAATATAATATTAGCTCAACTTTAAGGCACCAAGAAAGTGGATTTATTATTAGTAATCAGCGCCACAAGTCTCATGCAAAAGCAATTTAATATTGCTTTATTGTCAGATTATCTCTGAAAGCAGCAAATCAAAATCCGGTGAGATCATTTAAAAGCACAACAGGAGAGCTCTAGGGAAGGTGGAAAGCAGAGCAAGTCATTTTGGAATAAGTGATCAGCTCATCAGGCTATTGGCAGACTGATTTATCTTAAGCTCAATAGGTTTGACTAAAGCTCAACAGTGACAACACAGGTGACACATATTAACACCTGTGCGAGAGTATTTCACCGTGATCTCGGCTTGATAATGAATAAAAGTGACCCGCGAGGCCATTGTGCATTCTCACCTAAACGTCACACCCTGTCAGCAATACCTGCTCTGCGTGATGACATATTGTGGCCTGCGGCAAAAGAGAAGAAAAGAAGTTAAATGAAAAAAGAAAAATAGGCAGACAAACATGAGTGGCAGAGGCCTCTGTAGTCGGAACAAAATGTCTCAGAGCGCAGTGATGGAGGTGAATAGAACTGAGAGGGAGACAGATTAAGCAGCATCTTTTATAGCCTAAACTCCCCAACACTTACATACTGTGGTTAAGAAGTGACTCATCGGATTGAACTCATTTTAAAACACACAGCTTTGTATCACTTTTTGTTTTGATGCATGTGCATTATCTTGAAAATTAAGTTGATTAATCAAGTTATAATTTGTGTTATTATGGGAACTTGATATCCAAATTCACCTATAAAATACATAGTTCAGATGGCACAATAAATGAATTAATGTATCTATGTATGCTGGACTCACACTGAGCTGGGATTGGTTTTAGTACCTTATTGCCGAGCCTCGTCCTCTTCACTGTGATTACAAAAGGAAGAAAGGTAGCATGGTAGGTTGTGAGTCCCTCAGCTACTATTCATTCTGCCTGTGGATAATAAATTGGTGCTCAAGAGGGGGTTATAAGGTGTTACATGCTGAAACAGAATATGTGTCATGTAAGTGCCCGGCTTTGCAGCTTGTCATCAAAAAGGCAAAAAAAAAAAAGGAAGGACAAATAAAACGGGAAATTGCTTGCATTACTTGAATGATAAAGCCTAGTACCTCTGTGCTCGAGTGCGTGTGATTTCTTGATGTTCTGCTCTGCTGAATGCACTTTTTCTTTTTATCAGCTAGCTTTTTTTCACCTCTTGAAAGGGAAGGTTTTGCTGATGACAGAATGATGCAGATTTAGTGACAATGGGCCTCATGCAAGAAGCACTCGTACGGACAGATTTTGTTCTTAAAGTACATGTACGAGTGATTTAAGAACATTTGTGGCATTCATCAATTTTCTCATAAGCCTATTCAGAGTTTTCTCTTAAGTATGAACAAAATTTACGAGTGGTCCAGACCTGTCGTACGTGTCATGAATAGATCATTTCTGCCTTTCTGCACTAAGGAGAAACACTTGCTTGACTTACAGTCATAATGCCCTAATCTGAAATAATTTTGAGTAAAAAAAATGTATATATAAGTAAAACAAACTTAATGCAAAATTTATATTCTGTTTATCATATTTTCATCATCATGGCTGCCATTTTTTTTTAAAAAAGGTTTTTTAGATTTTATAATTTTTATGGACATATTTTGGTGCAGCAACTTCTACATTTCAGTAGTTGCTAGGAAACTTCTCACTCCGACAGCTTCCTCTGTGTCTCTGCAGGTCTCTGTCCAGTATTATCTTGTGTTGCAGCTCACAATGTAAGATCACCTGTAGAATACAATATTCTCCTCTAATATCTCAGCAACTGTCTCATCCCTTGACTGCCTCCCATCAAGGAGCACTTTGCTTTAGAAAGACACATCTAACTTAATGTCACAACATTCCCTTTTATTTCTGTCACAGTCCAGAGCTGTTATGATGACATGTTAGCTGGATTCATATTTTCTGATTGTATTGGGTCTCCTACTGTCACTCCTAAATTTGTTAAGGGTTTCTTCCGGTGCACTGCTCCCCTGCTGTTCAAAACTAACGGGACAAAGCAATGAGGAAGGAGAAAGAGATAAGGAAGGAGAGTGGGCATTCGAAACTGCCAACAGGAGGAGATTTGGTCGGCGACTCCTTCCATCTACGTTCTTAAAAACCTGCCCTCATTGAGCAACAAAGTGGATGTGGACATACACACGGTATTGTAGATCTGTGATCCAGTGTAGAAATTCTCAGCATGACGATAAGACCTTTTCATTTTCCTGGAGAATTTTGGTGTATTCTGCTGTTTGGTGTATCCCAGCAGTAAAGCATTACAAGCCTGTTTTGATTGGACAAATTAGGAAATCTTTCAGGAGGATCCACTGGATGAAATGACCACAGTTACAAATGATCATTAATTTTTGTGTACAGCTGGTTGTCCCCACAAAGGAGATATGAATCTATCCAAACAATTAATCATATGTGACAAGGGACAAAGAAAGTTATAAATACAAGGAAAGTTGCTTTCCAAAACAAAGATTCTGGAGCATTCAAACAGACAGAAATAGAGCTGAAAATCAGATTGAGGAAAGCAAAATTGCCACACAGACAGATGCCTTTAAAGCCAATAACCCCAAAAAGGTATGGGATACCATGAAAACTATGACAGGAATGTCATCTCCAACTAAATCTATTGTGACGGACTATGAATTTTGTTTTGCCAATGACCTAAAGACTTTCTTTGCCATATTTGAATCACTAGATAATTCTGTGAAGTGCACCAAAACACTTAAAACTATTCCTCTAACTTCAGACAGAATTGTCATCACTTTCGAAGATGTCAGGAAAACATTTCAGTGTGCAAATGGCGAGAAAGCTGCAGGGCAAGGTGAGTGCAGTGCTTTTCTTTCTGCAACTGAGCTGGCTCCGGTGTGGCAACCAATTTTTCAGGCTTCTATAGACACACACACTGCCTCTCTGTCATGGAAAACTTACTTAACTTACTGCACATACTGTAAAACCATTATCTAAAATTCCATGTCCACAAGAACATGAGGAATTAGACCAATAGCCTTTGCCTCAGTGATTATGAAAATCTATAAATACTGCTCCAATATCTCGTCAGTACAACAAAAAACAAACTTGATCCATATCAGTTTGCTTATAAGCAGGATTGTGGTACAGAAGAGGCTGTTGCCACTCTGGTTCATGTCATCTCTAAATATTTAGAAAAACCCAACATCTATGCTTTCAACACAATACAAGCAGACATTTTGGTGTCAAAAATGGTCCAGCGGGAACTGAATCCCTATTTGAATCATTGGTGTGCCTCTTTTCTTACTAACAGAGTCCAGATTGTAAAGGTGAACAAAACCCTTTTATCTACCATCACAACCAATGTTGGGGCCCCCCAGGGCTGCATGAGTTCAGTCATGCTTGTCACTTTCTATACCAGTGATTGCCGTACAGATACACTAAATCAATATTTTCTAAAGTATTCTTTTGATACAGTTCTAATATCTCTGTTAAGTAACTCAAGCAGCCCTTGGCTGCACCAACATGGTGTGAACAAAGTGGTCGAGTGGAGTGATAATAATGCTCTTGAGATTAACACAAAGAAAACAGAAGAAATTGTATTTGGTTCACCATCTGACTCTCATAAAGTTCCTATTGTTATCCATAATTAAATAATCAAGCAGGTATTTTCATACAAATTCTTGGGTGTAATGATAGACCATCTGTTATCCTGGAAAGACCACATTGTATTTGTCTGCAAAAAGACAAAACAAAGAATTTATTTTCTCTGCTGCCTCTTTTGGGGCGAGTAGACAAATTCTTCTTTTGTTTTTTCATATCTTGGATTATGAGTGTTCTACAGTGTTGTAATACTACATGGTACAAATGTTTGTCCAATACTTTAAAGTAAAAACTGCTCCACCAAATGAAAATCTGCTTAAAGATTGTAGAAATTCTATGAATCAGCCTATCATAATAACATATTAAGGCTGGCCAACAACATTGTCTCTGACCCCAACCATGTCGTACAGTGAATACAAATTTTTACCATCAAACCGGGGATACAGGGTTCCATGATTTAATAAGTTTAGACTGAAGCACTCTTTTGTACACCAGTCAATGCTAAAATTAATAATGAGCTTAATCTCAGAGCAAATGTACATTGAATGGACTTGAATAGGCTTTTGTGATTGTAATGTTATGTTAAATCTATAAATCTTTGTTTCTTGTCTTAATTTTTGTCTTTTCTGTGATGTTTCAAATAGAGCTGCTGTGCTGCAAGAAAATTTTCAGACTTGATATGACAATAAAGTATTATCATCATCATCATTTGTCTTCTGATTTCTGAAAGCAGGACTTGAAGTTGTGCAGTGTTTTTACTCTTTGGGAACTTTTTGTGAATGAAACTCGCCCAAAAACCAAGTGGAACATGAAGCCATTCATTACAATTTTAGGGCCGTGAGTTACGCTAATGATCACATCTCACAAATGCTTACCTCCTCATGAACAGATGACATTCATCAGGCTGAAACGAGCAATTTACAACAAGCTCAGGCAGTTAAGGGAGTTTGTTGAATCCCACATAGGAAATTTTCTTATTTTCTTATTGCTTTGTGCAAGAACAAATAAAGGAGAAAAATAAGAACACATTCATGCATGAGGCCCAATGACTTTTGTACTGTAAGACTTGTAACCTACTGAACAGCTGTACACTGCCAAATGATGTGCTCCTGAGATTGCTTCGAGACCCTGATGACGTTTGCAAGATTTACATAGTTTTATTAATGCAAACTCCAAAAGTTTAATGCACCAATTTTTTCAAAGACCTCTGGCAGATAATGTCGAACATTTTTGATCCAAATGTAAATGTTGATATTCAAATACATATTCTAAGATAGATAGGTGTTATACAGTCTTACTTCCCTATACAAACTGCTGAAACCTATAACCAAAGCTGTAACCTGACCAAGTTCAAAAAGGAAAATTTCTTCCCACATGTTCCTCTGTAGGTAAATGTCTGTTATTTCCTTCAGTTTTTTTTTTCTGTGTCTCTTCTGCTTTCCCACACTGTCAAAATCCCTTCATTCACAATTCTGACATCACCATACCTGAACAATGATCTTTCTGCCCATGTTCCTGGAGCCAATCAGTCCTACATATTGCTGCAATTCTGCCGTTCTGTTTTTAAAACCTGCTTTTGTGTAACCCACCTCCTCCCCATCACCACCATGACCTCCTTGATATCCAGGGATGGAGACTCGTCCACCAGCATCTAGATTCCAGAGGGATCCTGTCCTATCTCCTATCTTTATATGGGCTTATCAATATGAAGATACTATCACATCAATTGAGTGTAATTGCCAGAAATCTTTATAAATAAATATTATTTATATCAAATTGATCTCTCTCTTGAACTGATTTAGGTGCAGTAGAAACAAGTTGTACATACAACACACAACGGCGATATATCACATTATCACATTTGAAGTTGATACAATGAACTATTTACACATCAAGTGGACATGAAGCAACATTAGCATTTATTTCGTAAGTCCAATATACACTATTAGCTCTGCGCAGTCTCCACCAACTCCTACTGAAAATATCTGACTCTTTTCCTGCGAAATGCTCTGCTATGTTCATCAGTGGGTCAGTAATGTTGTCTGAAACTTGGTGATGGTCAGGTAGTGTAAAGTGGGTTCTTCAAGCTTTTTTTCTGATAACAGCTGCCTGCTGCACTAAAAATGATGCACTGAGAGTTTTTGGCTAAAACAACCACAACCAACCAAAACAACAAGCTGAGAGATGCTATAAAGCTCCGTCCAGCTGAGGGGAACTGTAGTGTTGGGTGATAATTCTCTGTGAGTTTGTCACTACAGACAACCCCTTTCATGTTGGGTCACATTACACCTACTCATACATAAAAATATCGATCATAGCTGCTGTTCAAGTAATTAGATTTTATGTTCAGCCTGTCTCAGTAATTACTACGAATTTTGCGAAATGCTACTGAAGAGAGTGAAGAAGGTAGGGTTGGGGTGGAGAAGGTATATATATCCATATCAAATTGATATCCATGCCAGAGGGATGTCACTGTGTCACAGTGGGCAGCAAAGTAGAAATTTCAAACAGGACTATTTTTTTTGCTGTGGGACATTGTTTCAGAAATGATTAAATACTTGAATACTCATTTACAGCTAAAAAACAAAACCTCATCTAGTTACTCCTATAAAAGTCTCATCCATACGCAGATTTCACATTATTTATTTTTATTTCACCTTCTCTATTACACTCACCTGTTTGGAAGCTCCAGTTTATCAGTTACGTCTACCTTCCTGAAAGCTGTAAGCCATTACAGCTCTGTGTCTCCCTGGTCAGTCCCTGACAGTTTCCTGCCTCTAATCTGCCTTCTTCTTTCTTCCTCATCCTCTTTGCCCTCCTTATACCCTGCCGATCACCTATACACACACACACACACACACACACACACACACACACACACACACAAACACTAGCAAGCAAATACTTTCCTATCGTGACAGATGACACTGAAGGCAGGGGGTCTGCCGTGCCAGTCTCACTCCTCCAGCTTGGCATATGCCAGCCTCTGCACCACTGCAGCACTCACCTGCTTGACTCTCCGTTAATAGACCAGGCAGACAGAGCTCCAGCCCCTAACTACTTTGCACTAAACTGTTTGACTTTCACTCAGCGTCCCAGTGCTGTCCATTTCAGGGATTCAGTCGGCAGCCTCCGTCTTTGTCTCTGTCTGAGCGCATTTAGGGGAAGCAAGGAAGACACTTCCATTGATATGGCCTGCTAGTGCATCGCCAGACGTCAGGCAATTCTGTCACACCCCAGTGCTTCCTCTCAGTGCTGTATGGCATTAAAGTGCATGGGCACAGTCGTGCATATAGCCCAAGGCAGCATTGTGGACATCAACGGCAAAGGCTTGGACAAAAGTTAGATTTTCCTGGTATTGTAGTTCTATTGTAGAAACATGCAAAATGAGGAAGAATCTCAGTGACTATTAGTAGGAACTTCATTATCTAAAGAATTGCATCCTAATCTCTGCATTTTCTTGAAAATCTTTGCATGGGATAATGCAATTAAATCTGTAAAAAACATTTTTTAATCACTAGTGGGTAGACAGTAGACACCAAAAAAATCTCACAGCAACAAGTCTTAATAAACTATCAATTATTTATCACAGGGCTAATGTGTTAGCAAACAATTGCCAAACATTACTTACACACAGAAGAAACAGCGAAGCATGAGCATTCACTTGGAGTTCTCTTTCTCATCACCTGTTGAATGAAGTCCAATATTCACTGGCGCTTTCCCCCCCGGTTTAGTCCGCCAACTCCTGAGAAAAACATCTGGCTCTCTCTGGCTTCCTGGATGTGGCTGTGTTCACCAGCCACTCGGGTACTTTGGCTCTCCACCATTTAAAGCTGGGCAGGAAGCCGACAATCAGTTGTGAGTGTGCATGAGATCTCGGAGCGGTTGCCCACAGTTAAATATGTAGGGGACGGTGACAGGTGGAGTGATTCAACATTATGAACCCACAAACGAAAACTGTGAGGTGAAAGTGGCTGAAAAAGCAAAGAGCTACATTGACAGAGTTTTTGTCTGTCAATAGAATATGCAACAATTGCAACCCTTTCACATTAAATTGAGTAATTTAATTTCACGTTAAATATAAAAATTATAGCGTAACTGTAATACTTTCTACAGCTTTTCGAGATTTTACTGTTTATCACAACTTGATTCAGCAAAGCAAAAATGCCTTCCTCCATTGATTCCAGCACTCGCTTTATGGCATGGGGAAGATTGAAACAGTAGACATGACAGATTCCCTATGGATTAAAACTACCATCGAGCACAACGATTACTATAAATCTTGATACGCCCCAGTAAAATTTGTCCCATGTGAATAGGACTTTCCCCCTCTTTCAATCCATCTTTGTTACATATTTCATTTTTCTCATTATGCATTCTGCATGACATTTATATCTCAGTTTGCAACATGCTCTTATTTTTTCTAGCAGTTTTTACACTACATGACTTCTCTCATTCTGTTTTTCGTCTAGTGCTAGAAACAGTAAAATCCAAGAATCAATTACTAAAAGTAAGACTATGTTTTTTCTAAAAAAAAAAAAAAAAGAAAACGTATTGATCTCTTGCTGCAAATTCATTTTACTTAACATTCAACCTATAAACGCCTCTAGGTGATGTGTTTTGGCATCTGGTGAAGTCTTATGCTGGGGACATTTTCAAGTCATAGCTATTTAGAATAAATAGAGGAAGACAAGATGCAGCAGACAAAGAAAAGAGCACCCCATACAGAATCTTGAACTTAATTAACAGAAATCCCAGTTTATAAAAAATACATCATCACTGGCCGCAGTGATTGTATTGGAGCAATCTCTGATGTAAAAAAAAAGGGATACTCATGAGCACAATTGCAGCATTAGAACCTTTTATCAATCCCAAGTTGATTGACATACAAAAGCTAAAACTGTACAACAACTAAATATAGATTCTAATGGTTTCTGATGCTGTTAAAAGTTGTGCTTATTTGTAAACACAACAGGCTTATATTTTTGATTATGAATATTTGAAAAACCCACAAAATGTTTACACATCTATAGGCCAAACTGCTACATAAATAAAGATACCTGCAGTTATATGCTCAAAAACGTAAGATTGTATATAGTCTTTGAAGTGATTTGTGTATAAAACAAGAAAAAAACACTCATCACCTAAGATGACCCCACATACATAGAAAAATGGGAATTTTGCAGATTAGCACTTATAACATCCTCCTTCCTCTCTCCCATCACTGCAGATCCAAACCACTGCCCCTCCCTGGGCGATCCTGGTTAGCTACTATCACTGAGTTAATGGGCCTTGTCCGTCTCTTCTCTTTTCCTTTAGCTGGCTCTATAGACCCTGCTTGCATTCATTCCTGCTCCCACAACCCACTCCTCTCCCTGACCCAGCCGCACACATCCCCAGGACACACTCCAGTGGGCCCCCTGGCTCTGTTCATTTCATGCCCTTCACTCTGCAGGCCACAAATCTCTCTCTTTCATTCTTTTGCCATCCCTCCCTGTGTACACTATCTCGATCTGCTTGATGTACGCTGTACCATTTGCAGAACCTGTGATGTCAATTTCTGTCTGTTGGTGCTTTGTTTGTATCTCCTCCCTCCGCTCCTCCTTTCATATCAGTTCTTTTCTTCTTTCTTTCTTGTTCCGTCTGTTCCTCCCTCTCTCATCTCTCATTGCCTTCTCACTTCTTTCCTGTACAACCCCCTATCTGTTTACCCTTCCTCTTTCATTCCAAATTCCCCAAAGTGCTTTATTGGTGCAGTGTGCAATTCATTGCCAACACATTTTTCATGGTTGAGGTGTAGCACCACATTCGAATATAATATAGAATCTGTCAAGCAGAAACATTACAGGACATAAATATTTATTCTCTACTCTTCATTGCTGCTGCCTCCATCTTCATCTGTCCCTCCCTAAGATCCCCTCCCTCTCCCTCTCTCCCTCTCTCTTTATTTTCTCCATAATTTCTTTGACTGCTTTCGTTCCAAACTGCGCTGGGTAAGGTCCAAGCCTGTGCTTGCGTTCACCCGGTGAGGAAAAGGCCCTTGTTTATCAAAGAAAAACACTTCTGAAAAATTGATCCGCCATATCAAAGACCTCACCTCTTAATGAAAAAAAAATCCATTTCAGTGGTGCATGTCAGACCAAAAAACTATAAAGCTGATATGTTTTTGGCAGTCCCTGTGGGACTGGTAGAAACAGTACATTTAAAGAGATAAAAAAATAACGAAAAAAATAAGAAATGATGAAACACCAGGAGAATGCAATATCGCTCTAATTATCTCTTCTATTTCATCGTGGCCTTTGAGGGACGGCACCCCTTGCGGAGGATCTCAATGGAAATATAAATTATGTTCACAAACAATAAGACAGAATTGCTCTCCTTGATTACATTTTGCCCACTTGCTTCAATATTTTCCCAGGGAAAAATGAAAACACTTCATCGCAGACTAAACTAAAATTCAGTATTGAGATAATTTGCTCATTAAGGCAGAAACCCACAAACAAAGCGGCCTGAACAATTATAACAAAGTCCCACCAGCAAAAGGCTTTGTGTAGCTGGCGTAATTAGGATGCTCATACTTTATCTTGCTAGCTTTGTGTTAATGTTAAAGTAATTGACTTTTTATGATTTACCTGTTCTTTGATCCTATCTGTTGTACTTTGACAATCTCTCATTTTTCCCTCTCACTATTCGATGATTGCATTTACCCGTGTTGACAGCCATTCTACATTAATTTCTCGATCTTTAGAAGTCAAATAACTTTCTGTTGACTTTGCACCACCTATTAACCCTGACTGTCTATGCTAGTCTTATGCTGTAATTCTGACAAATCCAGGCGCACATCTGATCAGATGGTTGACACTTTGTGCAGTCAAGACTGGGCCCTGAGTGACAGGAAGGTACTACCTGGTAGGAATAAAAAACAATGAAGTAGAGAGTTGGTTCCCACAATGCCTAGAGCTCTGAATCAGCACTGGGACAAGCGAGACAGGGCATCAATCACAGTGCTAGTCTGTGTCAGCCTTTTCCTCTTCCCCATGTAGTTCTCTGCAGGATCAGTGCAGGTCCCACAAATGAATCAGTAGAGCGATAAAAGCCGAATGACAATAGGTTTTAGGTCATACAAGATGTTGCATTTTTGAGTGAAAGACTGGCTTATCACACTGGTTGGTTTGATAAGAAGAGGAAATATGATTTATGACGATGCATATGTGTTCACATATGCACGTTTTAGGTCATACAAGATGTTGCATTTTTGAGTGAAAGATTGGCTTATCATGCTGGTTGGTTTGATAAGAAGAGGAAATATGATTTATGATGATGTATATGTGTGCATATATGCACATGCTGTGTATAACTATTTACCTATGCTAATGCTTTAGTGGTGTTTGCACACAGAAGCATGAGTAACTGATTTCCTCCCCTATAAATATATGCGGCAGAGTTTCATTTTTTTCCACAGAGCATACACATTCAGGGCCCATCCATGTCAGCAGGATATATGAGGGTGAGAACGACAAGGTATTTATGATGTTGCTGGATGTATGTGTGTGAGCGTGAGAGAGAGTTCATCTGGATTAAGGAGGTTTTTGCTCTGATGCATCCGTGTTTGCCCGGGCGTTTCTCTTCTACCTGTCCTTGTTACATGACTGCTGCCTGTAGCTGGCACCACCTACAAGCCTGCGGTAATTAAAGTGTTTGATCTCCTTTCCCTCCCCGCCGAGACACACATTTCCAGACCGGCAAACACTTCGCTATTGCCACCGTGATCAATGACTGAAGGAGAAGCGAGAGCCACAAACTGACAGTGCAGAGATTGAACAAGGGGGTGTGGGGATGGCGAGGGAGGGTGGCAGGGTGGAGAGGGGAGGCAGAGGAAGCTAGCCAAGAGGAAGAGTGAGTAGGACAGGGGTGAAGTGAGAGCTGATGAAATAAGTTGAGGAATGTACAGGCTCTATGTTGTGCTGCACATTTGTAAAAACATCAGAATCTCATTATTGGTTGCTGCAATCCTTATATTACAAGAGGCTGCATTTTCCCAAGAGGACAGGTGGTTGAAACATAAATGATGTAGAGCAGAAAGAGCTGTGTACACATGCATTGCAATTTTTATTTCAACTGCATTAGTCAAAAAAAAAGAAGCCATATGACTCGTAGGCCAAGCTTTAAGTATAGAGTTTAGCTAACACCTTTTGAAATAAAAAAAATGTTATGTGGTTTTATGTTACCCTTATGGGCCACAAAATTGAATCTTCTGAGCTATACTTGAGCTGCATCCACAAAGAGATGATCTAGTGACATTTATACAGTACACTCATGAGGCTCACATACGCACACTGACACTCAATACAAACACTCACAAGTACACACACACACAATTGTAAACACACACCCAGATATTATACGCACTCATACTGTACATGTTCACACACCTAAACATGTGGGTGTAGAAAATAACAGCAATAGCCAAAAGCAAGTTTATTACAATGTAGAAAAAAAAAAAAGATGTCAAGTATCATGAGGATAACAATGATGCCAGTAAACATCAGAAATTGCCTCTGTGCTGAAACATTGTATTCTGTTTTCTTGTAGCTACTGTTGGTGGCAAAATGGCTAAAAAGAAGTCCTTGGTCTTTGATTCTGGACAAAAACCTTGTAAGCCAGACACGTTGCTCACACCGCAAGTCACATTCTTCCTCCTCCTGCAGATAGAGACTGTAGGAATGAGGTGACTCTGACCACAAAGTGGAAAGTCCAATCATAGTTTTAGTGGATGATCTGAAGGGGGCGACTTAAGCCACAGGTGATGCAGAAGAGGGAATAACAATAGCCGTGACTAAGTAAGGCAGTGTTGCTGGGCTGATTAAAATTGTCCCAAAAATGTCACATTAGCAGTAAATGTTTTTAACAGCTCCAGTGTGTTTAAAGCTTTGGGTTTTTCCTTTATCTCTAGATTTAGGTCCTAACCTTTAGCAGCCAGAGCCAAATCCTTTTCCTAAATATGATCAGCACTCATGCTGAGGTGAGGACCAGCTAAAATAACCTCAGCTTGGAGCAGCTTGATATCTTGAGGAATTACTTGGAACTTTTATGTAGCAAGGAGGGAAAGTAGGGGTGCACAGTGTTGATTTGGTGGATGGGTATATAACACTTCAGTTAGAGTCTTGTCACAGATCAACACTGAATGTTGTTTTTTGTAAATAAGACTCTTTTAAACCATGACAATAATCTTTCTCTAACCTTAACCATATCCTCACCGCACTGTGGCTGCTATGCTTGGATATTGTAGAAGTAGGTAATTTTAAAAAACAAAAAAACATTGTTACTGAACATTCAAAAATGCTGTCATCACTGTGCAACGTGCAATTTGAACATAAATACAACTGATTACTGTAGCTTTGTAAACATGATGGAAGCAGATGACAAGACATTGCTTGGCCCAGTGAATGGAAAATTTAATTTAAAAAACGTCCATGGAGCTATTGATAGGAGCACCGTTCTGTGCAATTTCTGCAGTAACAAATTTTCATACCATCGGAGTACTTCAAGCCTGAAATATGACCTTAACGTGAAGCACTTAGAAGTGAGCTGAGAGGTTAGACCTAGCACAGCCCCTGATGCTACCTTGAGCAACCTATCTTGTCAAGCCACACTTGAACAGGCGTTCAGATACAGACGGAGTAAGTCTTCCTGTGACAGATTAACCAACTCAGTCGCTAAATGGATTGCAATGGACTGCAATGGACTGCAGGCCAATTTCAGTGGTAGAGGACGGGGGTTAATGGAGGCTTTACAGATTGCGTCCTCTAACACAATTTATAAGCCGCCATAGAGAAATACAATTGTGTCTAAAATCCACCAGCTTTACGACACCAAAAAGAGAACAAAAGAGGATGTATTGGCGGAAGCCGAATATATTGCACTGACTGGGGATCATTGGACCTCGGCAAGCAATCACAATTACCTTGGTGTGACTGCCCACATCATTGGCAGTGAGTGGAAACTTCAGGCACTTGCATTAACCATGCTGAAGATGGTCACCAGGCACTTTACTGATGTTTGTGCTGGACAGTTTCTGTCTGTGGTATCTATAGGCCTGGGGAGTTCAACATAAGGTCACTACAGTCAGAACAGACGGCGTTCAAAACATGGTAGCTTCAGTGAGAAAGCTTCCCTTCAAGTACATGCTTTGTATTGTTACAGAGAACCATCACTGTTTGCCTTGATGACAGCGTGTTTGGTGACGCATTGGCAAGGTGTCGCAAGATAGCGGGGCATTTTAAATACAACCCTGCCAATACGGAGGAAGTACACCAGCAGCAGACAGAACTTGGGCAACAGAGAAAGCACCTGATACACTATGTTTTAAACATGATCTCCATTATCTCTCGTCTCCTAAAGAGCCAGGAGGCTGTAAAGGCTAATCAAGGCTGACAGAAGCACAAGATAATTATGTTGACCATATCTGAGTGGGACACGCTGCAGAGACTCCCTCCTTGAACCATGCAGGTAAAAGCACCCATACACCCACATCAGGAACTGTTGTTTTATTAAAATGGGATTAACTTGTTACTGTCCTTTTTTCTTTTTTGCAAAGCTTTTTGAATTGACTGCGAATTGGTGCAATATAAATTAAATTGCTTTTCCTAAATTAAATGTACTGATGTACTGATATCACTCTAATATAATAAACTTACTGTATGCATCTCTTATCATCCACAGCAGATATGTCACTGAGCTCCTGGGGCTGAGACGTATGTCTCATGCTCTGTGGTGTTGCCTGCTCTCTGCCACCTGTAAAGCACCATGAAGGTCTTGGAGAGATGGAGAGGTTCAAGACTGCCTTTAAGAAGGACCTATCCAAACGGCAAGCTAACATCAATAATGGATAGCTCAAGATGGCTTCAGCACTCGACCCACGTTTCAAGGGCTTAAAGTATGTACCAAGAGGAGAGAGAGGGAAGAGGTGTGGACAAGCCTTGAGGCACTGCGGCAAGAAGAACCCAGCAGAGCTACTCCTCAGAGGAGCGAGCAAAGAAGAAGAGGGGCCTCCTGCTGATGGCTTCAGACTCAGATTCAGATAACAAAATGGGGCCTAACAGGGATCTGAGCCTCTTTAAAGCAGAGCCTAGCATCAGCATGGAAGAATGCCCACTGCAGTGGTGGTCAACTCATTCTGGGGCCCATCTACAGCTGTCTGCCCTGGCTCGCAAATATCTGGCCACACCTGCCGCTGATGTCCCTTGTGAGAGACTCTTCTCACTCCCAGGCAACATAGTTCAAAAGAAGAGGGCAACCTTGAGCTCTAATAATGTAAACAAGCTAGTTTGTCTCAGTGACTGGCTGAAGGAGAAGTAAGATGTATTATGAGGTCGATAGGTCCATTACTGTTAAGCTACACTACATGCTGATAAATGTATCTGTTATGGCCTGCTTTGCCACACAGATTTTTCCTTGGCTGGGTTTGTTTGCTATACAAGATATTGGAGAAATAAGAGGAGGTCACTGGGACTATTATTTGTAGATGGTCTATATGTTCAATGAAATTAAAAATGTTGTGCCCTGGATTTGAAATTGCACTATATGTTAAACTGTTGGTCTGTGTTGCCTAAGTTTATTTTGGCACATAAGATATTGGAGAAATAGTATTGAGGTCAAAGGGACTGTTAGTCTATTGTTAGGTTATAATTGTGGCCTGAGATGTTCTGTATGTTCAGTGAAATTAAAATGTTATGGTTTGTGTCTTAAACTGCACCATATTTTACTGTTGGACAGTATGTTACCTAAGTAATTTTAGTTTAGTATTTTTTTTTCTTTTGGCATCTAAAATGTGACACATTGACAATCATTACAAGGTCAAGGGTAATCATTGTTCATCATTGTTCTTGCTGAAACATTTCTGATTTTTCTTTTTATTTCCTCAAGTAAAATGCACTAGATTGTATTTTTGATTGCTGTTGACCTTTGAAGTTTCTAATGTCTATTCATTGATTCACTCATCTACCAAAATCCATTTGAATTGAAATATTTTTAAATACTTCTCACAGCAAATATTGATATATGTGATTAATTTAGATTAATTAATCACAAAGCATGTAATTAACTAGATTAATTTTTAATCGCTTGACAGCTCGAGTTTATATACTACTCATTTTTAGTAGGAAATGTGGTTAACAGAGAAGTAATTTTCTGTTGTTTTTTTTTTAATCATCATATTGAGAAAACATTTTATTAAACATGTTTGCCAAGTTGCACATGTTTATATAATGCTCAGTTTGTTACCCCACAGTACCTGCCAGAAGCATTTATGGTTATATTTTTATTTTTAAGGTTATGGAAAGATCATAGTCTTGGTTAACAGCAAAGAAACATATATGTATTCACAGATGCACACACAATCATTATGAACCCTGTTATTCAACAAGGTTGGTAAGGATTTCTCTTATAAACACAGGAGGTTGGTCCTGGCTCTGTCTGTGGAAACCAAAGTGAGACCAATGCACTTAACTGTAGGTGGGCCAAGCAAACTGCATGTTGGCAGGCTCTGTCTCAGCAGTATGCTGATGGCGTTGATGTATTTCTCACATCTTTTATTGTTTGGCATGCACAAAAACACACACACACACACACAGAGAAAACACATAGGACACACAGAGGGCACAGGCAGACCTGCTCAGACCTAAGTCATGTACCTTGCTCCTAGACTCCCTGACATCTGTCTTCTCTCACCCACACACACACACATACATACTTTCCTCCCACCTCTGCCTCTGCCCTCATCCACCTCTTTCTCCCCTCTCCTCCGGCCAGCCAGCCAAGCAGCCCTCCCAAACCTACATTCCCATTCTCCACAACTCTGTGGCTGGCTGACCTTGGAGCAGTGAGGACGGATCACAGACAGACAGGCCGAGAGAAGGGGCCACTATTCATCTTATGTCGGCATGGCAGCCTGGCCAAACAAGCTTGGGGAAACAATCCCTAGCAAGGGAGAGCTGCAAGCATCACGGGCCTGAGTGGCACGATCCGTCAAATTACCTGAGCTTTCTGGACTGTGGCCCAGCCCCATATCGAGAGGCCGGCTGCAGGCTTATGGCTGAGCACACAAACATACACACACACACACACACAGACTCCCCCACAGCAACATGGGATCACAGTATTTTCCATGACATTTATTTTTGGTAAATTTCTGGTCTCCTCTGTTGTTTATACCTTTATTCCTTTGACCTTGTCTCACCTAATGTACCTATGCTTCTTGTTTATGCTACTCATACAAAAATCTCAGCTGTATTCTTTTTTGGAAAGGTGCAGGGTTATAGCTCTACCCCATCCTCCTGCCCCCCACACCCTCCTCCACACATACACACACACACACACACACCCTTTTTTAGCTAAAAGCAGCTAACCCCATCTTCTGTCTCTGCCCATTTTCTCCCCATCTTGTGGCATGTACCATCCCAATCAGTACCATTGTAGCGTCCTTTTTTTCCCCTTTCCTTTGCTTCCTCACCCTCCTCTTCCCTTTCGTTTTGTTCTTTTCTCCTCTGCCGACTTCTGCCTCTTTCTGTGTTATTTGGTTCTTTTTTTAGAAAGAAGAACCCTGACACCTCTTCAGATCCACTGCTGTGTTTTTTTTCTTCTTACATGGTAATCAGTTTGCAAATCAGTGCAGTGTCAGGGAGAGTGTTGCCAAGTTGTTTGGATCACTCCGCCTTAATCTGCGAGACGGCGGAATCGTTGCGGACTGCGGAGCACGCTAGTCTAGAGTGGATTTATGTTTTAAGGGAGGCTCAGAAGGCGGAGAAGAAAGAGATATTACATTTGAGAAATGAAGTGCTCTATAAAAATACCCCAAGCACCCAGGATGCGACAGAATAAAGAGGCTCAGTCATAATGCTGTTCTTTATGATTCATTGATGAATTATATTTCACAAAGAACTAGTTGGATGGTTAGGAATCCATTTGCTGCTGTCCCATGCTGGCTGATGATTCTCAATATTTAAAAATAGCAAAACTTTATAAATTTAAAAGAAAGGCTGAAATTAAAGTTTGATCAGTGACTGGTGGTATTCTCAGAATTCTAAGTAAAAATAATAATGTATGAAAACATATAGTAACAAATAGTCACTGGTAAATTGTCAGTAGCTTTGTTTTGTTCTGCTGTGATAAACAGCTAAAGGTCATAATGCTTCACTGAAACTCAGTTTTTCAGCTCCGGTAGAATAGAGGAAGTGGGTTTTATACAAGCTCCCCCCAGGGACCTATCTTACCACAAACTGTTTCAAGAGGAGATGAAAAAATGAAAAAGGCTCTGTGAGTGTGGTGGCTTTTCCTCATTGAGTTTGGTCAGTGTTCCAGTTTTGGCCTTGACAGCTTCAGTAATGCTTATCATTGACTGGAAGAGTGGTTGTTCAGGATGTGACGTGAGCTGCGGTGCATGGGCACACGGAGGATAGGTGTGATGGCAGTGGATTAACAAGGTACACTAACCAGAGCCAGGATTGGCACAATTCCTCAGACTGGGGGAACAGCTGGGTGTATCTCTGCTCCCTTTCCTAAAACTCTGTTCCTCTCCATTTAGCTCGTCATGCTGTGGCAAACACAGACAGAATGTTTTTCGAGGGGAAGTCACATTCAAGGACCAAAGGGACCCCCCCAGCTGTGCTGTACGGTGGCCGCTTGGCTCATGAAGTGCAATCATCTTTTCCCAGGCTTGGAAAAGCCTGGGTGTGGGTGGGGCATTTGGTTGCAACAGATGACAGGCACATACTGCACCACCTTGCAGGGCCAGGAGCAGGGATGGATGGATGGATGTTTGGGGAATGAGGTCTAGGTTTGCTGATTTATGCTCTGCCACTAGAGAGCTGAATCAGCAGGATAGGGAGATGCGTGTGTGTCTAATAAATAACTCCTCTTCAAGTCGGTGTTTTCGCCCAATGTCTTCCCAGAGGAGAGAAGAGGAACCTTTTGGAGGCCTCTGCCCCATGTCTGGATCTTGTGTGATCATTTTTTGATGAGAACGTTCCCCTTAGGACTGAGAATGTCAAGGTAGCTGTTGTAACAAGTTTATTGATCCTTTAAATTGTCATGAAAGTGCTGAATCATCACATACACACACACACACACACACATATGCATAGAACAAAGCTTGGATTAAGTCACAGTAGCTGCTCAGGGAACAAACAGAAACACCCTCCTTGAAATCCCTCCGAGGTGACATGAAAAAACAAATAATGCTGTGTTGTTATCATTAACGTGTTGCTTTCAAGAGGTGCTTAGAAAATCCCTCTAAGGCCTTCTCTTAGGGAATCAGTTCTGAATTACATAAGAGGATGTAAGGAATTTGGGAGGTGTATGCATATGAGAGCACAGCGGAGCAAAGAAACCAGACAAGGGTTTTCTTAATTAGGGATGATTTTCCTCCAGCAGTAACTTCAAATGCACTTTCCTCCTCTCCTCTCCCCATAATGCTTCGGTCTGGAGCATCCTTGGAGAGCCTGCATCACAAGAGATGAGTTACGCAGATATTCAGCTGGCCACAAGTCAACACATGTACTATTTACCAAAATATATTCATGCGTCTTCATGTTGTTTACTGACCTATTTTCAGATAAAAGAATTTCCTTTTTTTCCCAGCTTCAGCTTCTTTTGAGAGAAACTCCCCATCATGTTTTGTTTTTCTTTCTTTCATACTCATCCAGACTTTTTTGGCGCTATCTGAACTGAACTGAAATGAAATTGCATTTTCGCCAGAAGAAAATAACATAGGGCAGTTTATGTAACAGGTAAGCAAGCCGAGGAATAAGGAGTGGGGTGCCTTGAGAGAGGACCTTGCCAACAGTGGGGAGGGGAGAGGGAGGCGGAACACTGGATCGATGGCAACCCACAGCTCATTTTTAAGTCCAGGAGGAAGTTATTTGTGCAAGAGCTGTGGCATTGGAGATGGGGGAGCAGTAGACACACACACACATTTGCCTACAGATGTGATGGTGTCAGCAGGAAACATAGCTCTCCGGGGACTCCAAATGGCCTGTTAATATCCGTCCCCACTGTACCACCACACGTGATCTTACAAATCACCAACCTCACAGCGCTCAACTCGCCATGCCTCTGTCGAGCATATACACAGAGGCTGCTAATCGGACCCATCCATTATATGAGGGCAGGCTTGTTTCAGGCCACCGGTCATTCATGGTGATGGATGTGAATGAAAGCTGAGGGAGAGACAGAGAAAGAGAGAGACCTGTACAGTGGGAGAGCAGATTAAGTAAGTCATCTACGGCATTAAAGTATTACATGAAAACGCACTGGAGCATGATCCCATAGCAATGTATATTCCATGTATTAGTTTGTTATATAAATCCTGGGCTAATTTGACTACTCAATTCTGGCCATGCCCTCACAGTTTAGGAATATGATTCTTTGCTACAGGTGTGATTCCATACAAGTCTTCACAATAGAGTATTAACATACACCAATTGACAATGCTTCTCTTTGGGGTGGGGCAGAAAAAGAACCTCATTATCTTTTTTTTTTAATCTTTCACAGTGATCTGAATTGGTTACATTTATGTAGTGACAAGAAACGTCATCCACTTAAGTGTCTCAGTGCACATCGGCTGGTAAGCAATGGAATATGTGTGAAAGCTGGAATGACAAATCTATGCTGTATGATTTTGTAGCACTGTTACATTGACTAGAGGCACACAGGGGAGCCTATACAGCTCCATAGTGGAGTGTGAGCCAGTAAAACAATGACAAGCCCTATCTATCCACCCCAGGGTGGCTCCTCCGAAGTCTGGCGTATTAAACTGAGCCCTGAGATAAAGCAGATTCTTGCACAGTTCAGCCATGGGGGGAGATGCGCCCACTCTCCTTATGCATTCCAGTCGTGTTCCATATTGTTTGATATAATCAGCGTGGACCAGGGGGTACTGCGCAGCACTCAAACACATAGCCCTCCCAAGGGTAATATAAGCCTGAGTAATACTGACATGATTTATGCAGATTTCAACACATGGCTATGTGCAATATTGCATGTGAAGGCACACAGTTTTTACATGTTTTGGGAGGCACTGAGATATTTAAAGGCAGTTGTGTGATGTGTGCATGTATAGTATGCACATACTTGTGTGTGTATACAGTGTGTATATGCTCACGATCCGAGAGAGGATATTGCTTGGGGGTATATTCGGCTTTGCCAAGACAAACTGCGTCAGCCCAAGCATGGCCATTGGACCACTTTGGCCCAATGGCCATGCTTCACCTCAGATGCATTACTTTACCCACACGAATTACTTCATTTCCCAATGCAGGCTGAAGTGAGAGCACACAATAGTTATGCAATGCACTGTATACATTTCCACAGTTTGGCTGGGACTCAAAAATCCTTGATATATTTAAAAAAAAAAAAAAAAAAAAAGTTCCATGTGTCTGAACCAAGATAGGACTTAACATACCAATGGGACTGCCAGAGTGTTTCAGTTTTCCAAAACACTGGACTTACTTTCAAAACCTCCGCAGACACCCCCCAACCCCCACAATTTGGCATACATGTATTATGAGGATGAGGTAGAGCCTAAGCCATTGCAGTAGGCTGGAAGGCTGTGTTGAGTATTTGACAGCGAGGGACTGGAAGATTTGATAGGTAATGTAAATCATGGAATATGCCTCAGTGGAGAGGAGGGAGGGGGTTAGAGCGGAGTGATTCTATCAGGAACCAAATCCTCCAAATGCAGCTTTGAATAAGAATGAAACAGATAAAGCTTGGAGGAGCCATCATAGGAACTGTAATATTAGACAAACAGGAGATTTGCAATACTGTTTTCTGAAATATCACAAGACATTATCAGTGCCCACTGGCTAATGTATAGCTTTTGCCTGAATTTAGAGGATGGTGCACTTGCTTTTCCATCTACTAAAGCTAACAAGGTGTCTGTAGCAGTGTGTGGGTGGAGTATCAGGGCAGTGTAGGTGACTGTAGGTCTTATCAGTGTTGAGAGCAGGGTTAGAGAGGGGAGGCGATGTCTAAGGGTGCTGGAATCTACTGCTCAACTTTCTGCAACTGTCAGGAGGTTAATTCCATGAAGAGAGCACTTGATAAACCATATGTCAATCTCTTTCAACTGATTTTTTTTCCCTCTTGAAACAGCCAACACAGATTTCCACAAAGTCTCTCACACTACATAGTGCTGCTGTATATTAGGAGAATATTAGGAGAATTGACAACCAAATAGGGAGAAACAACTATGCCTGTTTTAATTAACCAATCCAACTGTTGACCTGATCATTCATGTGTTCATCCAAACAAACAATCCATTTTGAATTTAATATAAGGTCACGTAATTGTTGTGGTAGAATGAGTCATTTTGGAGCTGTTTTTCTAAATTAAACACTAATAATAAAAGAAAAGAACAAATACGCAGCACTATGAGGGAGCATCAGTATTCTGCTGCTCTCCAACCAGAGGGGATGGGTGGGTGGGAGAGGAGAGGAGCTCCTATCACTCCCCTCCGCTAATTAAAACTAACGACTCCAGGTGCTGCACAGCGCCGGGCAGAGGAACGGCCGGGCGGCGTGTTTGTGTTGGTGGTTCGCCTTCATTACCACCTCCATCCATTCTCCTTAGGAGCCCACCGCAGTATCGACTCAGATCCCGACACACAATGTGCAATGCAAGAAAAAAGGGGTGATCTAAATGCAAATGCTATGGTGTGATGCATTATGCGAGGTGTGAGGAGAAGTGATATGGGCAGTAGGAAGAAGATCCTTTCTTTTAGTAAAGGTGGTGGAATCTCAATGATGGCCGCTGGTCAATAGTGGTATCAGCCTTCTAATGTTCTCCAAAAGCTTGGGAATAGGGGAGGTTGTTTCTCAGCAGCTAAGGAGTCGATTAACATGTTCTTTCCTCGGCCTTTGAGGAAGCCGGTGATCAATGGAAGACGGGAAGAGAGTGAGAGAGCAACTATGTCTGTTCCCATCCCTGTCTTTTTAAATCACACCAGGTCTCAATAGCCCTTGGGTCATCCCGGCATTCCTCTCACACACACACATACACACACACACACACACACACACACACACACATACACACACACACACTGTGAAGTGTGGCTCTACCCGAAGGCTGCACTGCACAGATCCATAATTATGACAAATAGTTACCTTCTTGATACTGCCGGCAATATCACAAGTGTAAAATATGGCTAAATTTAATTCTGGAAAATGGATCTGAGTAAAAGGTAGTTTGAAGCAGATGATGGTTTTTCTGATGGGCACATTCAGCTGAAATATAAAAAAACGAGATTAGATTAAAAGATTTAAAATATGATTTTTGTGCACACTCACTGTACCATGATCTTATTGAAATTGTATCACTGTCTGTGTGACATAGAAAAAGAGAGGCTGTGTGTGTTTCCTGCTATCAAAGTATTGAGCTTTTTGCAACATCAAAGCGTTTCCCCTGTGTCAAAGATACTGTAGACACAGTGGCTACTGGCCAGTGATTAGTGTAAACAAACAGCTTTCTTGAGAATGATTATCCCTTTTTAAAGAACACATACAAACTTTTTCATTTCATAAAACTAATGGCATATCCAAGTGAATTTGTAAGGTCACATATGTCTAACTTTTACCAAAATGCTGCCCTAAAATCATCCCTGAGTTTGCAGAATGAGTTGTGATCTCTAAGATCAATACATGATGGATAATTGGCAACGCAGTGTACCAGATAATTAAATGATACACTGATATAACTTAATTACATCTGTAATGCAACAACATATCCAGTCTGCTCAGAAGACAAAACACTGGAGTTAGTAGCTGGTTTCCATGACTGCAGTCAGTGGCTTTTTCATTGGTCCATGTCATTATATGTGTAAACATTATTTGTTTTTGAGAAGTAAAAAAAACGTCAAATACATGCAGGTCAGTAACATCGCTATCTCAGTCTCTCTCCTCTGCTCCGCTCTTACGTCTATCAGCAGGTCTCAACGAGGGGAATCACATCCACCTGCTACATGACGCACATTTCCTAATTTGGACATCACTCCCAGAGTTGGGGATGTTCCCCAGAGATAAAGCTGAGCTACTGACACACACAAAGTGCTCCCGAGTGACTCTCCATAACCTGTTGTTCCCCTTCTCCTTTCCACAAAGTTAGGTTGTAAAAAATAGGCAATATATGCTAAGTGCAAAGCCAGAATCACCTTTGAAGTTCTTCCTTATACGTTACACAGTGTGCTGTCTCTGTGTTATGGGTGTATAAATAGGTAGAGGTCTGTCTGCAATGAGGCGAAGAGAAATGTTTTAGCTCAGTAATCAGCTCAGTCATCTATGATCTGGGAGACTCCAGTTCGAGACCTGGTGTGTGGACTTCCTCCGTAAGGTAGTTTATTCATGAACACTTATTGTAACACTTTAATTTTCAAAAATTAAAAGTGTAATAAAAACAAAAACAGGATTTTTAAGCCTCTTTCCACTTTTATTTCCCTAAAAGTAATCACATAATATTTCTCAGCTTTACAAGTTGGTGAGGGCTGCCTGAGTGTGCCTTGAAACAACTGAGTGGTACACAATGGATTATGGGATATTGTGAAGGATACATTGGTTTTGTACTCTAAATTCAGTAAAACAAAGCTGCATTTCTTGGACACATTTTTTGCACCCTATCCTTTAGAATGGGATAAAATTGTTGAGAACCAAAGTGGAAGGCATACACAGTCCAAAAAATTTTACAGATGGTAGTAAATCAAAAACTCAGACTCACTAGACAAAAGATCTGCACATTGTATTACTAGCTCCCAATAAAATTATCAGGTTAAGGTTTGTCCAGTACACATCACAGGGCAGAGCATTACTTACGTGGTTGCAATCTGCATAATTATAATAATTAATCTGTTTCCAGACTTAACCAGTTATGATGAGCGGTGCTAGACAACACATTGTAATAAATTCCTTGAGGGGAAAAAATTTACCTTTATAAAGAGGCTATGATAAAAAAAGTGACCCCTAGACCCCCCCTGTTAAAAATGCAGCATTGTCCTCTTTTTAAACTGCAATCAGACCAAAATCCACCCGGTGAAATCTATTTGTGTGGTGGGAGCAGGTAGGACAGGAAATAGCATGGGTAATGTTGTTTATAAATAAATAAATAAAACCTGCAGAAGCTTGCACATCTAGTGGGCGAACAACAACAGTCCACAAGCCAATCACGGCAGTCAACTTTCCTTCTCTTCTTCTTTTATTATTTCGCTGTTGTGTTATAAAACAAGGATAAAAACACATAATATTCCCTGATTGGGAGGTCAATCCCACCTCCTCTCTCAAACTGGCTGAACCTCGGAGAGCCTGGTGATTTTGTGTGTCAATCAGATTGAACTATGTGAAGCTAAACAGGCAGGTCTGTTCGCAACAGGAAGTGCATTGCCTCTTCCACATGGACATGAATTGGACGTAAAATCTGGTCTGACTGCAGCATTAAGGGGGAGACATGATTCCAATGTGCTCTTTGTAAAGGATTCCCCATTTCTTCATTTTTTCACACAGCTTTCCACAGTATGACTGTACTCACTGCTCAAGGCTGAAAAATGTTTTCTTAATTGTGGGTGGTTGTGGTGAAACAGTGCCAGAGAGATCTCAGAAAACAAAAAGTAAGTACTGTATCAGATCTCAGGAAAACATTTTGATGTCTTTTTGTGAAGTTTAATTGTCAGTGACAAGACAGTGTCTATACTGTTGCTGTACTGTGCAGTATACTATGACAATAAGTATATACTGCATAGTATTAGTATGTAGTATGGATTTGAGACACAGCTTGTGTGTATCCTCCTGTCATGTCATACCTGTTCAATTGAAGCCTTCAGTTAGTTTCCCTCCTCTGTAGGTCACCTGGCTGCCTTTGTGATCAACCACCTGCCTGCACAGCTGCTTCTCATTTGCTCATTAACTCCCCAGTATATAGTGAGGAATTGTTTTCCCCTGCGCTTTTGTCAGGTCATTTTATGTAGTTGTCGTATGTGTTCTCTGAGCCATTCATGTCTGCCTGTTGATTTTTCAAATGTGTATGTGTGTTTGTTTGATTCTACCTGGCTCCTTGTTGCCCGATGTTTAACAAAGTCAACTGTCTCTGAACTCTTTGACCGTTGTCTGTACCCTGACTGGACCATTCACCATGTCTTCCTCCTGCACATAAAATGCCTCGAACACTCAATGAGGTAACTTTAATTTGAATGCAATCCAATAAACAAACTTGCCTGAAGTGGAATCACTAAGCTATCAAGGATGAGACAACACAGGGATCATTGCGCTTGTTATGCCTATAGCATTCATTCTGGTTGTGTCATTGAAAATTCTTATTGAAGTTGTATCTGCCCTCAAAAGTGTTGATTTTCTTTTGATGACTTTTTTTGTCCTACCTAGCATTAGATGGCCTTTGGCATATTAAAGGCTGAGGTCCTGGCTTTAATGCTCATAAATCAAAATGGACTTAAGCTATTGTAACCAAACTTAGTGCATGTGTTCAGATGCAAGGTCCAGGCTTCAATTCACAGTCCTGGGATATTCTGCCACTATGGGGCGCCACAGATACGAAAAGTTTATATCTCGTAATCGGCTGCACGGATTTGCACGAAATTCAGTTTGCATGATCTGGGCTCATGACTCAGTCAATGCATAAAATTTGGTAACGATTGCTTAAATTTCTAAACATTTCATATTCCAAACTTTAAAAAATTAAAATAAGTCACCTGTATGTCCTACAGAGCTGAAATTGTGTTCAGCACATCCACTTAATATATCTATGTCTCCACAAGTCTTCATACAAATTCTACAAAAATTCAGACATTCTCTGGATACTAGATATCCAAAGATCAAATTATGAGTCTGCAGCTGTATTCACTATGTTGCTGTAATTTAGTGTATGCACAACATTTTCTTTTTTGCTCAGTGTCGAATTCAAAACCATCAAAATATTTGACAATACACCCAAAACCAGCAGAATGGTGTGTGATTTTTTTTTTTCTGTCAGAATTTGTCCACCAACATTTTGACAGTTGTAAGCATTTAAAGTTTAAACAGACAAAAATACCCCAGTTTTGCACGTGTGATGTTGTTGCCTAAAATAGTGAGAAGGTGTGTGGAAACCATGTCTCTCCAGTGGTGCAGTCAGTAAGTCACCTGGGAATTCAAAGGTCCAGGGTTCAAATACCCAGGTGGCCAAGTCCCACTTGCCAACAATGTAGCAATTCATGCATGCAGTATGTTTTCAAGTGCTTATTGAGGTCATATTAAATTGAAGGTTACCTATTGTGACCCTGTGAAAATTTCTTTTTATTATTTTTCTCTGCTAAAAGTGTTTGTGCAGCAAAAACCGTGAGACCTAGAAAGACCAAAATTGGCAGCTAGGTTGCAAATATTACCCACTACTCATGCACATATAATGACACTCATTGACCTCAAGGTGATGCTGTAACAAAGTCTACGTTTTCACAATTATCTTGAAAACGACTTTCATCATTTTAATCTTTCAAGTCTCTCAAGTGCTCTAAAAATGTCAAATTATGTGACTTTCTCAATTTTCTCAAAATCCTATTTTTGGCAACTCGTCAGAAACTGCTGGTCCAATCATCCAACATAGTCAGGATCATCTACAGACTTCAGTTGTTAAAGAAATTTTGATATATCAATCCATTTCAGTTATACAAGCCAATCCATTTTTATCAAAATAGCAACAAATGTAGTTGTGTGACACACGTCTTCACTGAAGGTCATAAGCTACATCAAATATTTCTGAAAGTAGAGTTATATATGCTCTGAACCGAGCATCAGCATATAGTATGGACCACAATGAATTACTTTAAAGATGAAGAGTTTTGCTTCTTGTCAGTTTGCTTGGACCCTGATCATTGGCACTTGCAGCTATATTTAGTATTATCATTTCACCATAGGCACTTAAATGAATTGGCATTTTAAAAGTAAGTTGTTTATTTCCAATGGAAATTGAAATTTGTCTGGCCATATAATAGGGTTCCTTATTTGATGTAATAGTAGGCAATATTTTAATGAGAACAATATATTTTTGGAAAAAATGTAATATCAATTCATGGAAGCTTTTAAACATTTCTTGGTAGAAAGAGCTTTTCTGCGGAAAAAATGCTCTGGCTTCAGGAAATGATGTATTTCACATTTATATCACAGTGATGACCATTTATCACCTACATTTTCAAAAGGATCTTACACATCAGAATATTTAACTGTTCCTATTTATACATATGCTCACAGACAGACCGAAAAATAAATAGTAAGGCCAAAAAATGTAAAGAAAATATTTAATATTCCCATGCGTCCACCATATTGAAAAGAGTGACAGCTGCATAGAAAATGCATAAGCAATGTCTGCTGTTGGATTATAATAAATGTTGAAGGATGTCAGCTGCAATCTTACTCTTGAATGTGTGTGACGGTGGTGATGACAAAACACGGACGACATGGCAATTTATAAAATGAGCATCCATCATTAGACATTGATTATCATGAAAATGATTGTCAAAACTGACTGATTGCACTGAATTCTCTCTGTATGCATTTATGTATCAGGCACGTGTGTGTGTGTGTGTTTGTGTGTGTGTGAATGAAAGCTTGCTGCCCACACTGGTCACAGCTTATCACAAATTATGAGCTTGTTTATTCTGGCGATGTCTTTGATGGTGTTGCTGTGAGCCCATCACTGCAGTGTTGCACAGTGCTCCCCAAAGATGGTTCTAAAAATTTGATTCTGTTTAAAGGTCTGGTAACAAGACTCATTTATACCCAGAAAATATGTACATTTTCTTTAAAGTATGTTTGTCAGCATGCCTGTTTTTATGCCATTTAATGTATAAATTCAGGTATGTCCATTTAAAACCTGCACTATACAATGGATGATGTTTATAATTTATCATTTAAGTATGACAGAACTAAACTTAATTTAATAAATGTATGGTGGTCAATGGCATTTATCTGTTAGTAAGCTTTAGTGGCATTTGGTTTTCAGTAAATGTTAAAGGAGGTGAGTTGCAGGAAATCATATTGCTTTATATACTTTATACAGATATCAAATTGAAAGAGAAACTTGAAATAAGGAGTGTAGAAACTGAATGGTTTGAGTATGCAAATGACGTGATTCATCATTTTGCAGACACCAGATCCCCACCCCCCAAGAGAGACAGAGAGATTTTGGACCGATGTGTTAAACATCATCATCAAAACAAGCACCAAATGAGGGAATATCTTTTGGAAGAACGGTGTTCATCCCTCCTGTACGAGTTCCACAGACTTTGAGAATCTGTGATAAGAGGGCTTGTGAGTGCAAAACACCTAACAAAGACACTTAAAGTTACCTTTTCCTCTAATTTGTCACTGTGATGACCCCTGGTGTTATCTTTGTTTTGCTGTGTGATTCACCTGCCTGTTTGCTCTTCTCTTGCAGGTGATCATTAGCGCAACTGGGAACACCCCCCAGGT
Organism: Thunnus thynnus; assembly: GCF_963924715.1. Lineage (NCBI taxonomy): Eukaryota > Metazoa > Chordata > Actinopteri > Scombriformes > Scombridae > Thunnus > Thunnus thynnus. The sequence goes on along the minus strand of NC_089526.1, from coordinate 9,750,010 downwards.
GTTCCCAGGTTATTTAAGTCTGGGCTGCAGCACAGCTCATTCTCTGGCTGACTCTCTGGCACTCAGCCGCTGCTGCTCTAGTTCTTCCCCTCTTCCCCACAGACGCCTTTTTGATTTGGTTATGTTGCTTTAGTTCTTCATCTAGGCTTTTATGCACCATACAACAACCCCACACACACATCTTCCACTCACGCACATTACACTATTGATTATACTGACATCCACACCCCATATTTTAAATATTTAATTATTTGTGGATCTATCTCTTGTTACTCCTGTATCATGGTGAGTCTCCTATTTTGTTAAAGCTAAAGAGACGGGTCATAACAGTCACCCATTTTTATATATAGAAATAGATTAAAAACATTATGGAATGTGATTCTGCAAAGACATACAGTACATTTGAGTGTCGTGGGCTTTTCGGAGCACTGTGGTGATTATGTGACTTCTCTATTTCGTTTTCACTTATTGTCTTTTGCAAAATGTTGTGCACTCCTTGTGAGGAATTGGTATTAGTCTAAAAGAAGAAAGTTGAAAACAGGTGTAATTTTTTTCCACAGTAAATATAGTCTGTAATGTTCTGCAAGGAAAAAAATATTTATTCACTGATGACATATTGAAAAGGAGGTTGCGTGTCAGTTATTCATGAGGGCAACCTTCAGTATAACCTTGCTGTTAAACCTGACAGTCCTTGAATGAAATAATTTTCAGTTGATAATACAGAGAGGGAATTCAGTGTCTGCTGCCCTTTTTTTTTTTTTTTTTTCGGTGAAAACACCACAGGAAATCTAAAACACAGTATGATTTCTTTTTCTCTGGCTTTTAACCTGATTCGCCAGGGTTTGATGGAAGATACCACGCTTACTGAGGTGGAGTAGAGAAGGCTACATCTTTGAGTAAACTGATTTTATTTTTTCTCACCAGTGGTAGCTGCAATAACGGGCTAAGCAAGCACAAGGGCATATTGGTAATCTGAACATGCCAGTGCTTTCTTGAATTTTCCAATAACATGTTTCACACAAATACAAATACAAATACAGACAGGAGGTACACACACCAATGTAGCCAGACTTTTTATTTCTATTTTTAATTATTTTACTACCAAATACTATTGAAAATAATAATCAAGTTGATCAGCTCAGAATTTGCCCCGCCCATCCTGTAAAATTGCTTCTGCTGACTACTCCAAAACATGAAATTAATAATTTCCTGGGCTCCAGACAGAACTCTCATTGACCTTGTGAAGATCATCATACTCATTACACAATGCTGTGATTTAAAAATGAAAAATTAAAAAAAAAAAGGCTAAAAACTTTAAATATGGAAAAAGGAAGAAAAGGATAAATAGCGACTTCATATAACTGGGAATGACATTTTAATATTTCGGGAGATGAATATCTGTTTAAGTTTGTCAGTGACAGAGAACAGGAAACAAAACAGATCTTATAAAAGTTATTCATACTGGTATTCATTTTGTGTTATGCATTGTGTTAACAATTTTAAGTGCCAATAAATTTTAATGTGATAATAAAATGTAGGGTCTAAAAAAACAGTGCAGTTGCATCACCGACTGAGACCAAATCCAACAATATTTTCAGAATTGTGAAAGAATATTTACAATTCAAAGTGCCATAAATTGCCTTTTATTGCTTGATATCTTACTATAATTTATGTGACACATATTGCAAAGGTACAATATTTACCTTATTCCATAATGATCAAGACACTTGTGTTATTTGCCGTAAACCTACATCTATATCCAAATAGGGATAATTTAAGACTCATTGCTGTTCAATATTTCCTTTAGTAAAGAACACAAAACATTTTTGCATTTGCTTTAAATGTTCATTATTTATTCTAGAACAAATATTAATTCCATAGACTTAATTTAGATGAAGAAAACCATCATGTCTGAATTATTTCTAGAAACAAATTTACATTCATTGAGCTTACAAAAAGACTTACAGGGTGAAAGTATGAAAAATAATAAATACAAAGAATAAAGAGTAGCCATTTTTTCATTATTTTCCAGTGCTGCTCAGTGAATCACACCTCCTTTAAAATATGTTACAAAAAAAAAGTTAAAGAATGTAGCTCAGGCAATGCATTGGAGAGAGAGGTCAAGAAGAGGTCATTCTTGGTGTGAGACAAAAAGCAAAGCAATAAATTAATATTTAGTGGTTGTTGTGCGAATCCTCAGAACCTGCAGCAGAAACCGCAGCCCCTGTTGCCCTTGCAGCAGTTGCAGCACCAGTGGCACAAGGAGAGGTGGCTCTGACGCTTCTGTCTGATGTGATTTGGCATCTGTGAGAGAGACAACAAGCATGAGCAAGGTGTTCATCACCAGCATTTCATCCTCTCCTTGTGTGGAGAGAGCACCAGGGTACTCCGTGGGGAAAACACATCCACTTACATTTTAATTTGCTCATGGTAATTGGCTTAATTCATTCAGTCAATTGAACATACCATCCACGATTCCATTGATATCTCTTGATGTGCCACAACTGGAGTGTCATTGCTCCCTGCCTCCTCCGGCTCTTGCACCTGTTAATGAATTATGCACATTTAAGAGCCATGTCTTAGCATCCTGACAAAACATTTATAGTTAATAAGCAAATGAAGTGAGTTTAAGTCAAATTCTTACCCCAGTGAATGGGAGTGCAGAGCTCTCCAGAATGCAAATAAAGGCAAGCACGAGTGTCACTGCAACTGCAATGCTGAATGCCTTCATTTTAGCGGGGGTTAAATGGTTTAGTTATTAAATCCTTTGAAGATTAGAGCTGATAGATCTTCTCTCTCATGGGTGTCAGGCCACCGAAGAGAACCACAATATCTTCAATTTATTCTTCAGCTCCAGTGATGGATGGCGATTGTTTGGGAAAGTGGATTTCTTCAGATCTTCCAGTGACCCCTGTCAGCTCTTTCTCAAGTCCTTCCGCTGTCTGATGGTTGAGCATACCGAGTGTGCTGGTATTTATACACACTTGGGCGAGTGTTGCTTCATCACTCTGGGAAGCCCTGCCCATTCCTGGCAGCAGTTACCTAACTCCACTGGGGAAGTTTTGACCTCCTCTTTTTACCCCTTCATAGTTCTGCAAAACTGAGGGAAATTCTCCGTTCTATTTTTGATTGTGGCCCCCACTGTCTGTTCAGCAATATCAAATCAACTATAAACTTTTAAATTAAATTACTTTCCGCAGACAGAACACATAATTCCACACATGAACAAGCTGCTGCTGCTGCTGCTGGAGACCATCAGTTTTACAATATACGAAGGCAATATGTTTTCTGAATATGTATTCCTTCATACTCGTAGAGATCCGTGGAAAAGAATATGACTTTTCCTGAAGAAAAAATGGGAGAGAGCTTTGGAGATTCCCACAGCAAAGGCCAAGGCTGCATTGGTCAATCTATTGCATGGCTGACTGAGCTGCACTTGTTTCGACCCACGAAATCCTTTACTAAGGAGAGGGAGCCACTTTGGAATATCCATTGCTGAGTCTAAAGGATGTAATTACAACCTCTCAAATGGAATAATTAGCCCCTCATTTTCAACACATTCAGTTTTTGCATAATACACAGGAACCTGCAGTTGAACCAAATTAAATCCTTTTGAGCAGCGGAAGAGTAGCCAGGATTAAAAACCCCTATTTGAGAGTCAAGGTGTCTCAATAAGCAGCAGTTATAGATGAATATAATGTAATCTGATGAGGTTTATTACTGTATGCGTGGATGGCAAAGAGTTGCATTGCTCCAGGAGTTTTACCCTGCAACAAAACATATCATGACTTAATGTCCATGACAAGAAGAAGCACAGATTAGTCGTTGATAGATTCATAAATATTTTCAACAGTGTGGAAAGACAACAGTGTGGATTTAATGACAATGACATCATAATGAACCAAATTTTTAAAAACTGCCTGGAAAAATCACAACTCTAAAAATGTAGGATTATTTTTCACCTTATCACCAAAGGAGTGACACCTTTAAGTTTAATTAACCTGTGTTAAAAAAAAAAACTACTCTAAAACATCAGGCTGTGAATGAATACAAAAATCAACAATGGTGGGAATGAAATAACAAAAAAAGCAAAATAGTACAAAAGGTATAAACTGATAAACTAGGCTGTGCACTCTGATAAAATCAGAGGCCATTTGAATTCTCATTACACCTTCAACGTCTTTCTAAATTGCCTGCGCTGACTCAATTAGTGAAACAACATGTCGCGGGACCCCTGCGTCAGTCTGTCTCGTTCACTGATAACCCTGCTGGCCCATGTGCTTGCTTTGGGTGACCACAACGTCAGTGTCAATAAATACAACCATGAATGGCACCACATCTGTTGGAATCTACCCATATTTTTCTAATACGAAGCAAGAACGTTATGTTATCTTTTATTTATGCATTTTTAAGTGTGTGCTTATCTGTGTGTATGACTAAGAGTATTGGAACCAGCACGCCATGTCCACTCATGATGAACACATGTCATTTTGTTTGCCATGTTTCACTGAGTATGACTCATCTCATGAGAAATCTGAATATGACACTGATTGACTCTGCAAAGACAAATATATTAGGCTATATACAGAATCTCTGTGAGTGTGTGAATGTAAGAAATAAAGAAGATGACATAAAAAAAGAGTTAAAAAGAAAAAAGTAGAAAGCGTATAGATCTGGGTATTCCAATCATGCGTGTTTGGGTCTGTGTTTTCCTGAGTATACGTGTCTCTAAACAGCCACCGAGACTATCAGTAGGAATCTTCTGGCCAAACAAAGCTAGGCACCAGCACGGCGGGCAGACTCACTTCAGCAGGCGCCACTCTACCTTTTTCCCCTGGTCAAGGGCATTGTCCCTGTCTGTCACTGTTTCATCATCGTCCTCTTCTCTGGCCATTTCTCACCCCCTTTTCCCTCCTCCTCTCTGTCCCTACAACCTTTATATGGAGCTGCAAAACATTACTACACACATGAAACTTGACATCTATGTCAGCTTGTCTTCTACAGTCTTGTCTGGCAACACAGACTGTCGCCCGAGGTGTTTACATCTGTCCTGCAAACTGGGCTACAGAAGAACCAGTGTTGGTACATTCATGAACATGTCAATCTGTAAATAAATATGAGAATGTCTCATAGTCATGGTCTCTGACCATGTGCTGCTCCTGACAACTTTTGACAAAACCAATGTCACTCTTCAGACTGAGGGGGCAGTGTGGAGCTCAGGTTAATGGGTTGCTGCACTTTGTGAATGGTGACCGAGGAGAGGAATTCCCCAGCTTGTGAGGAATGACAGGCATGTTACAGTATGTCAGTGGAACTTCCAAAGTATAATTGATCAGTGTCAGCCTTTATTATATGCAAGAATAAGGCTAAAATAATATGAAGTAGATTAAATTATATTTATATAGCACCCTTTATAAGAAGAATGTAGCTGAAAGTGCTCTACAATAAAGACGGGCAAGAAAACAGAAACAAGACAATCAAATACAAATACAATACAAAATTATTACTAGGTAAAATATTAGTTGAAAGATAACTTAAATGTTTTTGGCTGTAACACTATGGGACACATTTCCCACAAAAAAATTGGATTTCTTTGAAAAAAAAAAAAAAAAAAAGACAAAAATTGGAAGAAAAAAAGCCTCTTAGAGATTTTTATACAATTATTAACAAGATCTTAACTTTTTTGTAATAGGGTGGTGCACTAAATGTTGCAATCGCCTAAATCTGCTGACAGGCTTCACACATAAATGTCTTTTTATGATAAATGTAAATGTATGGTCTTCAAGTCCAGTGTTTCACAATCTGATTTTAGCTGCTTGAAAAAAGTGCTAAATCAGTTGTTTACTGTAAGCTGGTTGTTGTAAAAGGTTTCAACCATTTAATGTGCTGAATAAGCCCCATTGAGTGAATTAAATGCATCCAAATCTGAACTGTCATATGTCTGACATTCCTTGTTGTGGTCAGAATATCTTGAAAAACATACAATGATTGGAAATAGTGATATCAGGCACAGGACATTTTCATTGTTTATCCCCTGCAATACTATTCTTACTTGAGGATAAGTTTGATCAGTGCCTATGATACTGTAGAATCAGAGGCCAAGGCTCTCCTAGATCAATGTTTTTCCATTTGATTTTAGATGCTTTGCATGATGCTTTTACTGTTTAAAAGGTAGTTAAATGATTGTGCTATATTGTCATAACCTGTTTTTGACTGTGGTGCAGTGTTAAACTGATAGTTGTACAGGGCATAAAGCATTCTGTGTACTACCAGGCTTTACTGAATGAATTACATGAGCTAAATGAATAAATTATATACAAAAAACCATTTCAGAGAACATAACTGAACTGATTCTGAACTGTGAGTTGTCTGACGTTCCTTTTTTGTTGTCAGGAAGCCTTTAAATAAATACACAATAATGATCGGAAACATTTTCAGTGTTTATCCCATGCAATATTATATTAAACATTAGTTTTAGACAGTACATTCCTGGCTGTTTCTTCTTATTTGTAGGTGCAATCCAATCTGTGAGCCCCAGAGCTTTAAGGTTGAGTCAAAGAGGTCTTTCAGCATTTGCAAAATAGATCTTCCTGTCAGTCTGATCAGTGCCTGATACTGCAGAGACCATTTTAGATCATTTCTATCCCCTTTTTCCTGACAGCAGCAGAATACATACCTTTGTGCTGATACTACTATTATAACCAAGACAGGTGCTGTGTAGTTATTAATGTAGGCCCAGGAAAGATGAGAGTCAGTGTGGTGCACAGGTATGAGAAGCATTATGTATGTCAGATGGAATAAGAATCTTTCTGTCAGACATTCTCAACAAATAACAACCTCTGAGAGAGAGAAGGACTGCGAAACAGGCTGAGGCAGTGGACAATATACGCTCCTGACAGGGCGCTCCTATAGCTCAGAAAGCACAAAGGTAAGACAAGCCTGCAGGACATGAAACTGTGGCTTTCCAGCAGAATTTGTTGGCCAGCATGAATTCAATGAAAATCAGTCAGCCGTGTGCTGCCTTTGGTGAACGTGCCTAAACACAAAAATTAAAACAGGACTTTTCCAATTCACATGAAGGATTTTACTGCAGGTGGCTTTGTCCACCCCCTCCAGGCAAATGTGGAAACAGACCAGTACTGACAAGACATAAACCAGAGTTTCAAACCCATTAAATATAATTTCAGCAATAACAATTTACTGCTCAAAGCGGAGACACGTTCCTCTTTCAATTAATTCATCAATTAATTGTAAGTGAATTATCTCCACTGAGAGGTGAAGTGGCATTCTCCAATACATGCTTCATATTACATTTGCTGGGAGAATATGCCTGTATGTCGTTTAGATTTCCTTTCCAAAGTGACTTCATTTAAAATCTGCATGGTTCTCTTCAGAGAGCTTTTACAGGTTCGGGGTGAAAGAGGCAGACAGACAGACAGAGAGTACATTTGTTCCAATCAGAGAGGAACTTAGGTTCAGAGATCAGCCACTTCAAACAAAGACAGGGACACACAGACGCCTGCCTGACTAGCTGTGTGTTAGAATGGCAGCTGACAAGCAGGTCACGAGACAAAACCGAGGCAAATTTAACACACAGTGTCAGTCTAATGAGTACTCATAGATAATGAGTCTTTAAGTTATAAATAGTCTTACTGTTTGGACGTGTACTGCATCCCATTCTGCAGTTTAAGATCATCCAAATCACGCCTGCACCTTCTTTAATAATCATGCTTAAATGCCTTAGACCTGTGATGTCAAACTCAATCTCACAGAGGGCTTAGATGCGCTTCTTATCCACCATTGATCTTTCTCACCCAAGGTGCCCTCCGTGTGTTTTAACTACTTACTGGTTTCAATTTTACTAGTCTGTTGATCAATCGATTTTTATGATCTAGAGAACACACAGATACTTTTCCTAGGACGCACAATCCTTCAAATTTGTTATTTTAGTAACAGCAATGTATAAAAATAGTTTAGTCTGCATATGATTAGATTCTACACTAAAATACATAGTGATAAGCAACCATGCTGAGTGCCTGTGTTTGTTTAATACCTAAACCCGGGATTTTTAGAGAATACTAACATACCTCTTCAGGAATATTACAAGAGTTAATAGTGCGAATTTTCAGTTGAATTAAACTAAGGACCACTGAAATGTGGCCATTTAGATTTATCATGTTGCTGTAGAGCCATCTACAGGTGACATCACCATAATTTTTTTTCAGAATCCCACTAAATGTGTGAACCTGCTCTGTAAATTTTTGGTCCCAATTACACAATGTTCGTACAAATTGTGGTAATCAATGTCAAATAGGCCAAACCTATAAGAACTTTAGGGTGTTTTATTGGGAATTTCTAGACTCATTATCTTACGTAGAAAACTTGACAAAGACTAAATGAAGTGAGAGATTCAAAATGGGCGACAATAAATTTAGGCAGAAATGGGCGTGGCCTACTGAGATTTATCTAAAACCGTGGAATTCAGCAAAATAAAAATGTGTTTTTATATCCCACAGTACAGGAGTTGTGACCTAAAATGTAATGACAAAAAAATTCACTCAATATAACAGTTTTTCAGATATCCTGCTGACTAACAGACACTCATATACACATGCAGGACTGAAACATCACTTCCTCAGTAGAAGTAGTAAAACATTGATTTCTGTAGATGTCCAAGACCTGGGGAAGGACAATGAGCCACAACCAAGTCTATTAAGGCTATTAGCTAGTGAAATTTTATTTTCCACCATTTTCCTTAGAAAAGATGTCTTACAATCTAACCTGAGAACAGTGAGGCTGCTACAGAGAGAAAAAGGAATCTTTTTTTTCTTCCTTTTGCCATTTCAAAAAAGAAATGCGACAAAAAAAAAAAAAAGAATTAGCCACCAATGACCTTTCATTTGTGAACATCCATTTTCCAAAGCATTATTCATGTCTTCACATTCTCTGCTCTCCTCTTACTGAGTTGTAAAAAAAAAAAAAAAAAAAAAAAAAAAAAAATTTCTACAGCAAAACATCTATCACTCAACTTTGGCTAGGAGCCTCTTTTGATAGATCAGACACTTGCAGTATCCATATCAGGTTTGAATCTAGCAGTAGTAGCAGAAGAGCACTTCCAAAGCACAAGCTGTTAACTTACAGAGTCTCAGATATTAAAATGTGATAGTCTGCCTGATTTTGCCAGGGGTCTGAGTGTTGGTTTTGCTTTGCTGGATCCTGAGCTGTTGACACAGGGAGAAGCAATCGTGCTCGAATAAGTAGCTCCGAAGCTTGATGTCTTTCTTCCACTTGCACTCTCATCGCCCAGAGCAGAACAAAAATACTTCATGTATATTCATTCACAAAATCATCAACAATGTTAATATTGGCTTTTGCTGTTTGTACAACCAATTACTGTTTACTGTTTGTTCGCCTGAGTGGGTGGAGACATATGTGAGATCATTTCCAAGTTTCCCATTTTCCAACTATTCCGTCTTTTCATGGAGAACGAGTTGTGCTCGATTAAGAAGTGCAACACAGAATTACTGTGTACTCCTTTTTCCACAGTGAGCTGAGAGTCTTTGAGTGCCGCTCTCCAGGGTGCCTTCCCCCCCTTGTGCGTTGAGCTCCATTTGAAGTGTTGCAATACCAAAATAGAGCATACAGCTTGAAATGAAACGTGGGGATTATTCTTACACATAAGACACCGGTAAATCACATATGAACAAAAGATGAAAATAAAAACCCATAGTACCTATATATATGTATATATATATAGTTTGGCAAAAGTTGGAATTTGCACCGCACTCCTCTCCAGTCCAGAATCATACGCACTGGGCTTGTCAATAGTCTACATACTCCACATTTCATTTTGTTATTGAATAACTGAACAGTTAAAAGTGATTTTGTTGACTTTTTGAGTTATTTTCCTGGTTAAGCAAATGCCCAACAATTCAAGTATACCACTTTTTTTTTTTTTTTTTCCAAATCAAGCTTCACTATTGCACACACTTCATAGTAATTATTATGACAAAGGGCCAGCGTAGAGTTAATGAGTTATTGATTGTTTACTCCTGGGATAAACTGCTCTAACAATCTGTAACATCTGAATTAAAACATGAGAAGTCATATTTACATAAATCATCCAGAACCAAAGGCCAGCACAGCTCCTTGTTTGTCTTTGGATCTAGGTAAGCTATGTGTGTCACATTATTTCTGCCTGTAGAATCATAATGTTTTTGCACACTTTGATGTTTTCTCACTTAAAATTCAATCTGCTTCTCTGGGGTATGTGAGATTCAATGTAACTGCTCTCCATCAAGGCTTCTGTCAGCAAGCAGACTAATAAATTAAAGCAGCTAAAAACAACATATTAATACCGAACTCAAAAACACAAACAGAATAAAGCATGAACTAAATCAAAATTAATAATCAAGGGGAAAACATACACTGACAGGGAACAAAATTAAATGACAAACATCATAGTCCATGAGTGAGGCTACATAAATACAAAACAAGGGAGGAGTTCAGCAGAGGTTCTCTCTCATGGCATATTTTCTTGGAGCACATTTCTACCAAGTTGTATCTGGTGGTTATCTCAATAGGATTGGAACAGTCAAGTACAGCCACAATTGGCCAGCGAAGGGTTCACGACCTGGGAATCCAGGGAATTCAGTAAAAAGAAAGTGATTCTTCACAAGTCCTTCATCTCGCCTTCTTTTCCACGGTGTCAGTTATGTGTCTGAGTGGTGTTGCTCCTCCCTGTTCTTTATGTCTCTTTCACTGCGGTGGTGTCTCTCCAACCATCTCAATGCCATGCTGCTGGAGTTGCGCTCGGAGCAAAGCATTCTCATTCTTCAGCTCCTCAATCTTAAGAACAAAGAACAGAAAAAAAAAAAAAAATCTCATTATAAATCTCATTACCAACATCTTCATCCCCATGACAGCTAAATATAGATCCAGGTTTACAGACCAAACTTTTTCGTTTGAAGACCGGGAGTGCTGGCTGAATGTAATGTACACACAGGGCTATGCAATCCCTGGGATTAAAGAATACTGTATGCAGCCCTTTTCAAAAGACACCCCCTGTCCACAACCAACTGGATTATCAAATCTTGAGGTATGTCATCTCCGCTACATTTCCCTTGGGTGAATCCCGAATTCAATACCTCCCCACTGAGGGATTGAGGAAAGCATATTGAGCTTTGAGCATCAGAATAAGAATATATTGCCGAGTGCCTTGCAGGCCTGGGATTCAATGGAGCGACGTGGCAGCCTCAGAGCACCAAGATTTCACAATACTTTGAGTGCATTAGCATGCAGTTAGTTCTCACACAACCCCTGTGTATCTTATTCCCACAGTCTCTCAAAGCGATGATTTCAGGTAACACTTCTCGTTATATGAGTGCAAACTCTTTGATCCTCTTTGTCAGGCTGTGATGATCAGCTACACAGGCTGCAATCTCAAAGGGTTTGTTTTGGAGAAATGAAGATGCATATGGAGCTAGGTGGATTTCATGCTTCTGAGATTTAAGTGAAAGGATGTTGCAGTGCACTCTAAAGTGATCTATTGAAAGCAGTGGCAATCTTCGCAGTCACATATGCAGCCCACTATGGCTGCCTTATTATATGTGAGTTTATGTATCTCCTACACCCAACCACCTGAAAGGAAGACTCTGACATTAACATTCATATACCTTCTTTACCCATTATGCCAGCCCTGGAAACTTCACTTAGTGCCAATTGATAAAAATACCCAAAATATTTGCAGGCTAGAGCAAATACCTAGCCTGCAAATATTCAAAAGCCTGCAGATATTCATACCTGCTGCCTGCACAACTCGTTGTCCACTTGTATCCTCTCCACTTCCTTCAGACTCTCCTGCAGTCGCTGGTTGCTTTGCCTGAGCTCACGGATGTAGTCGCAAGCTTTGGACAGGATGCCTCCTTTGCTCTAGAAGGAGACACACGGTTGGAAGGAGATGATTTATAAAAAACAGTAAAAAGATTATCAGCAGTGCAGAGTTGAGTAAGATTGCTTACTGCTCCAGTCTTGGTGCTGTCCATATTGCAGTCTGGGATGATCTTGGAGAGGGTCACAATCCAGTTGTTGATTTTGTCTCTTCGCCGCCTCTCAACTGATGGAATGTCATGAAATACCAACAGGTCAAAAAATATAATATATACAGTACATATATCAATGTGAGCATGCTAGCAACATGATTGGATGGGCATGAGGGGTGATTTTTAGTTTGAAAAACCAGGTAAATTTTCTTCAACCTTATCAGCTCAGTGGCTGCAGCTACCAAACACTGCCAGACTTTGACAGCTCAACAACAACCTCTAGTGGCCAATTTGAAAACATACGTTATCTATTAACAGAGTATTTTGACAGGGCTTGGTGATTTTTCTTTCAACAAAAAAAATACTCTATTTAGGCACCGCGCTGCATTGTCACACTGTCTGATGAAATCAAAAGCCACAATCATAGCTAATTACCCACCTTCATTATGTTGCGCTCTTCTCCTTTCATCCCTCGGTGTTCGGGGTCCATCCATTTTCCTGCAGAAAGACAGAAAATAAAACACTTTTCATGCACTATAATATCTCCCATCTCTGACTACCATACAATCGGGCACAAATCCAATCCAATCCCCTGAATTCACCTAATCCTGTGCCAATTAAAAGTCTTCTTCACTGTTATCTTTAAATTCATGCCTTTTTTTTTTTATAATAACAGCCCGTGCCTCCACCAAAGTGCTATAGAAAAAGGAGCCTCTCAAGCTGCGTAGTGCCTTTGGTAGAAATGATGAATGCACAGCCATATGAGGCCACATATGCAGTCCTGACACCTCTGATGGCCTGGAGCTGGCATGCTTTGACTGGAATACCAAGACCCATACAACCTTCTTATTCTTCCTGGCTGTCCTCTTCCCAGGTGTGGCCCAGAGGGAGCTCACTGTTTTATTATGCTGTAAAATTACAACACTGTAGAAAACCAGATGCTGTCTATTGGAGTCTGGGCGTACGGCTAATGACACAACTGTCTCTTGTCTCTTTGTCTTCCCTTAGGTATTCTGTTAATTAAGTCCCTCAGACGTGACAGGGAGACTTATCCAACCACCCACTACAGCAGGAACAGGCCAGTAACACACTCCCATCTAAATATTACATGGCCTATATCTCAACCATGTTTTCTAATGGTTCCTAAAGAAATAGACAATTAATCCTTCACTCACCCTATTTAAAAAGAATCAACATCCATGCAATAAATAGACACTGTTGAAAATAACGTCATTGCTAAACAAAATGTTGTTGTGAAACCTTTCGGTTTTAAATTAATTTAACAAATGTCCACTGGATCATTTTAGCTTATTCATGTCATGTAAAGTCATTCTCTTTCCTCGTCTGTCCCTCTGTGACACATCTTTATTCTACGGCGCTAAATTTGTGACCCATCAACATAACTCCACTGCTGATATCTTCGTTGGAGATAGTCAGCCAAGCCAAACTGCAGTCTCTCTTGTATCTCAACGCATCTTAATGGGATTTCAGCTGTATAATGGATTCAGCAGTACTCTTAGGCAGAGTGGGAAAAAAAAATGTGGATGACTGTATGAATACGTAAATGTACAGTCCTAGAGGAATGTCTTTTAACACCCCCCCCCCCCACCCCTCTTTTCACAACTTATAGAGGCACATATCATCTAAAGGCCCCTGAGAGTTATTTTCCCATAGAAATCCAGAAAATTAGTGGAGCAAAACCCCAATGTCGAGGCGATTTATCCGTACAACTTGAAGCATAACTAAGTTTGTATGGTCCTGTATTGATCCTTGAAAGAGAAATGTGATTTTCACATCGTCTGCCCTCCCCTATCATTAGGCTTCAGTATTATACAGAGCCAATGCCTGGACGATGAGTCAAATTCATCTATATTTAGAAAAAAAAATAAGTGTTCATTGAAATACAAGGAGCTGCAGCTTCTGTCAATGGGTGTTATGAACAATGTTGAGTTTTAGTGATCATTAAACACTTATGTACAAGAGATACTGTCAAACTAACATCGCATGGTTTTCATTAATTTGACTTGCCCCAATATCCCTGTCATAAACAAATTATGAAACTTTTACAAGATCATCAAATAATGTCCAAATAGCTTTACCACTAACTTATTAAAAAATAGACTAAAAGGAAACATAAAAACAAATAAACACACTTTGAATATGATAAAATAAAAGTGTGGAGAGAGCCATTTGTTTCCAGATGGAGAACAATGACCTAATTTCTAAGTCCTAATGGAAAAATATGGTTGCCACAAGCACAACTAACAACAATGGATCGGGGTCAGCACTGAAGAAACGCTACATCTGTGTCTCACACATCAAGAGCAAGGAGAATCACCGGGGACTTGTGGGAAGGGAGGGGTGGAGAGGAGAGGAGGGCAGAGGTTTGTGTGCTTCTTCTCCCTTCTTGTGATCTAATTTGATTAGTTCATTTGCTGCAAAAGGAGTGTAGGAGAAATGTGGAAGCTGTCCTCACCAGTTTAAACCTTCATGTTGCAGCACCTCGTTTTCATCTCTGCGAACGGCAGATAGGGTTGGAAGTTTTCATTCATTTTACTCACACGTCAACCATAATGTCACTGTTCATTACACTTAAATATAACTATGAGGTTTATGTCACAAATCATACATAATTCATGCAAGAGGAGATAAAGAGAAACAAACATATTGCAGACAGGCATTCTGAAAGATGAAAAAACATTTCACTCCACATTTCAAGACGCAGAAATGCAGACATACACAGCAACAAAGCTTATTCTTTACTTTTGACTGGAAAGCAGTCTGTTATAGGCTGTGAACATCAAGCAACACTGAAAAAACAGCAGCAGAGCTGCTGCCAAATTTAGGGCAGATCTAGAGCTCCCCATAATGCTGCCCACAACAAAGGAGCTTAAAGGGAAACTAAAGTATTTTTCAACCTAGGCCCTATTTTCCCATCATTTTGGGTCTAAGTGTCTAATGGGGACACCAGTTTTTGAAATTGGTCCACTATGGAGCGAGACCACTTCAGCCAGCAGCCGCGAAACAGGATGCAATGTAATTTGTGCTTTTTGGTTAAACGGAGGTAAACGGGAAGTTATGTGCTCTCTACAACAACTGGCATCAATGTATTGTGTCTTTGTGTAAAACAACAACTAGTAGTCACTGAGGGTGAGTAAGTGTTCATCCTGAACCATCATGGTATGGACGTTACGGTTTGGTGCATGTAGTCGTACGAAGAATATGCTTCGTAACCCGAACAATTACTGTCAAAATAGTTTGATAATCCACTTGGTCCGACGTGCAGAATAATAATTCTAGGGTGCGAGTTCCACCTGTAACGTTTCGGCAGCGCACCACTTAGCTGTAGCATGCTCATGTACTGTATGTATGCTAGCCAGCTTAGCCAAGGTAGCCTAGTTACCCTGGTTACCCTGTAGCATCACTGCTGTCAGAATGACAAACAAGAGACCCATAACACTGACCAAGTGCAACACTACTATTAACGTACACTTCGTTATCTCTGCAGTGAAACGATACCACTTCTCCCCGTCCCCCTCCCCTCTCTGTGGCGGTCGGCTTTTCATTCTGTCGTTCAGAACAACAATAAACACATTTGATTTCTGACGTGGTCAGACAGCACCAGTTCTGAGAGAGAAAAATGTAGTTAAAACGTATTAAAGTAAAAGTAGTGGTTTGGTCCCTCTGACTGATATTTTTTTATTTAACCAGGAAGTCCCTTGAGATTGAAATCTCTTTTCCAAGGGAGACCTGGCCAAGACAGCACAACAGTTAGGAAATATATACATCAAACACAAAAGGAAGATACTAAATCCAGCTCAATTAAGGTAGTTTCAGTTCTCAGTTACATGGACTTTTAACATAGCTTTAAAATTTTCCATATATTATATATATATGACATCATTAGATTATTAATACTGAGACATCAGTGTGTAAGCAGCATGTTACTGTTGAAGCTGCAGGAGGTGGAGCTTGTTTGAACCACTTTATATACAGTTAGACCATAAATCAGCACAAAACAGCTGTCAGCAGGTGTCCTCCTCCTAGCAGGAAACACAAGGGTTGTTTTCCTTTTCCACTGCAGCAAAACTAAACTGTTTCTGTAATAGTTTTGGCCAATGAGCCATTGTTGGATGTTTACATTTTTCAAAATGAAAAAGCAAAATGTTATTTTCTACTATTCTTTTTTTTTTCTGTTGTGCCGAAATCGTACTGACCCCAAAACCGAGGTAACATACCAAACTGTGAATTTTGTGTACTGTTACACCCCAAGTAGTCACTGCATATTGAAGCAGTAGTTAAATGACTTTGATGCAGTCAGTTTCACGAGTTAAAGGTTAAGTGTAAGCCTGGTGGAAAATGGAGGAATATTCATTTAGGTCAGTGCTAACTCAATTTGACAATGGGTCATGTGCTCATTTTGGGTGACCACACAAGCAAATGGCTGTGCTTTGGCTTTTTCCCTAACATGAAGAAATCTTAGCTGCTTGACATTAAAAAACCTTGCATCCAACAGCAATATGGCTCATTTGTTAATGTGTTTCTGGCAGAAAAAGTGTAGGCTGAATCGAAAATAAAACATGTCGGAATTCCTTCTCTGAATAAATATCCTTAGTGAGCCAGAACCAGGCTGGTATCATGCAATTAAAACCATAAGTCAGTTTGTCTTTGCTCAGGTGAGCCTGCTGATTATCTTAATAACAGCAATCACCAGCATGTGGCTAACAGTTGGAGAGAGTCTGAGATAGATCCCTTTTGATGCATGATTATAATGATGCATGTGGTGAGTTTTAGAGATAAACAACATAAGAAGATTTTGGAGAAGGAGAAAACAGGCCAAACAGGATGTGATGGAGATCGTTGATATAAAAATCAACCTTCACAGCAAATTCAGAAGATTAATGAGGAAGACTCCCTAGCCAGAAACACAGTCTGCAGTAAAAGTTAAAGAGAACAACAACTACAGCAGCATTTCATGTTGCATGAATTGAGCCTCATGGTAGTCGAGGTGATCAATATTAACAGATTACATTACATCCAATCTTGCTTGGATGTAAATTTACATCCTCCATGTCTCCCACGTCTCTGGCCTCCACCTGCATTAGCATTTAGACTTATGTGAATTCACCACATTTTATTCTCTTATTATGAGCTGATGTTCACTGAGATGTCGTGTATCTCGGGCTCTGACAGTTGGGGTTTCTTGACCTCAAAAGAAGTCAAGCTTCGTGCAGATTTGTTGGGGAGCGTCATAGGAGCAGAGCCACACTGCCAAACTCAAATGCGTGTTATTGTTGCTCTAAATAGTTAAAACCTCGATGAAAATGTACAACTGGAAGAACTCCAAATTTAATTAATAACTGTGAATGGTTCTGAACGCTGAACATTAAAAAGCAATCTGTTCCACTTTTACACAACAACCGAAATTCACTTTCAAACTTCAACTGAGCAATTCACAACCTGTCTGCTACAATCACCAAACGGCCTATTTCAAGAGGCATTTACATGGAGAATAACAAGTGTTCTACAAGAACTGATCAGCAGTTAGTTTGTTTTCAGAAATAGCTGTGCCTCAGACTGCAAAAATCAAATGTCTCCTTCCAAATAACAACTGATTGAGTTGATACTCACGCAGGATAGGACTGTGTGCGTGGGGCGATGGTTCGTGGCGTGCCTGTCTGAATGACATCAGGGGGGGTCATCATCACATAAAACTGACCTGTGGAAGGCATGGGAGACATCAGTCAGAAGGACAACGCGGCATGAAAAATACACCACATTAAGATATTTAGTGTAAAAACTCGTGACCGAATCCATTTGATCCAACATTAGACCACTGGAAGTCCTCACAGTCAAGACTCTCTTTCTCCCAGTCCTCATGACATTCACAAATAACTAAAATATAATTTCTGACAGAAAGATGCACATGCTCCGCTGTAAGGCATGCAGGCACTGTTCTCTTTGGCACTGCAACAAAGTCTGTAGGATATAAACACCTCATCCGGTTCCTGCAGGTCAGCCAGATGGCTAACTTTGCCTGGCCAGACAAATAAAATAAAAATTAAAAAAAAAAAGAAAAAAAAAAAAAAAAGTCAGCAACACCATTTACTGCCATTTTAAAGACAGAGACTATGTGTTAAGGTCCCTTCATATAAAAACCATCCAGAGTAACAACAGTAACAGGACGTGTAACTGACACAGCCAAAACACATGAAGGGGCTCTAGTATTTAACAAAAAAAGAATCAAATTTTATTATAAAAATACAATTTACATTCCAAATAGCTTGTAGTTTTTTCCTATTTTAAAAAAAAAACCTAGGATCAGGGAGACTGCACTGTGAAAATTGGTTTTAATTGAATTAGTCATTTTAAAAAAAGGGGGTAGGGGAGGAGGGCATTATTTGGTTAAAAAAAATACAGTTTAAAAGTATAAAAACTAAAGTGATGAGGCTTCCTGATAACCCACGGAAAGGTCTAGCACGTCTCACCTCTGGAGTCTTGCCAGGATGTGGTTCATTGCCAGAGCCCCGTGCACTACTACCCCTCGCCTCACAGGTGATAGCAGCTTGTAAAGCACTCTCCACCTACACCCTGCAGTGCACTCCTTGGCCAGTGTGTCACGTCTACCCCAGGCTCACAGAGCTGATATACAGCAGCCAACTTCCTCCTGCAAGCCCCTGGTTTGAGCTCCATGTCCAAAATTAACTTTTTTTTTTACTCGCCTGCCAAGGGGACTGGTAAATGAAAACATCCACCAGCAAAGCCTGTTTTTTAACCGGCCAAAATAATAAATTGCCTGTTTGTGTCACATATACATTCGTTTCAGTACATTTCATTAAAATATGGTATTAATAGCTATTTAATTAGCGGTAACTAGCAGCAGTGACTGTTCAGCAGAGAGCTGTGATGTCAAGTGCGGTGGAGAGTCTTCTGAGATTTACTCGCCAAACAAAACAGTGCTTGGCGGGTGTTAATTTCGGATCCTGTTTGAGCTGTTACCCACAATAAAAGAAACCACATGGTCTTCTTCCCCTTCTGTGGCATCACTAGGCAGCCAGTCACAACACCCACCAAGAAAAAACAAAACAATACTTCTCTAATAAAATCAGCAGGGTCAGTCTGGTCTGTTGGCCAAGGATTTGGAGTTTTTTGACCACCTGCTACAGGAGATGATGTTGCGCAATACCCCTTTCTCAATGTTTTAGGATGCTCAACACACATCAGAAGCACTTCTCCCCACATCAATCTACCTTAACACATTTACACCAAACCAAAGGAGCTGAGGACCCAACACTGCAGAATTTTGTGGTTTTCTTCTACTGAGAGTCACATAATTTGACACCTGCAGTGCTTCATAGAAGTGATAACTGAGGTTTGTCAATTCGCATGGCTCGATGTCATTAAGCACATCTGACTTCCTTGGATGTGTGTCATGTGACGCAAGTACAGCACGAAATACTGCGAGAGAGGCAGACAGTGTGTAGACGTGGTGCATTAGCCGGACAAGCTATGGGTCAGTAATGGATGAAATAAAGCAAAACCTCGCAGAAGCAGAGCTTTTCAAAAACCCCAGAGATTCAGGGAAGACTTCTTCATTTCGACCTTGCGTGACCCATGTTCGTGCCTGTACATTGTTATTAGAGTATGACTAAACTGAAACATTCTGCTGGGAAAGATGTTCCGGGTTTACCAGCCTCGTTCATCGTGCAAAAAGCGAATATGAGCTTAATATTGTGTAACAGGTAAGGCAGGTGGTTTATAACCAGGGTTTCCCCATACATTCATTTATTTGTGGCAGCCCGTCACAATATCAACATTGCCTGCCACATATTGATTTTCTATGTTTGGAGCTGCACACCCCACAATCATGCACCTTTTAACATTGGGTTGTAGTCTGTCAGTAAAACCAAAGAAGAAGAAGAGGAGGGGTATATATGTGCTTTTCATTTACCTAACGTGTCTCCTCACTTCCCTCACTCGCATCTCTTCCTTGTGTCTCAGCTGCTCCCAGCGAGGACAGGAAGACGGAGAAATTTTATTCAGCAAATGGGCCGTCCTTGCACAGTACAGCATCATTTTGTAACAGTTTAAACTCAAAAGTTTTAACTTAAATTATTAAATGTACAATTAAGTAACACTTTAAACTGTTACTTAATTTTCTAGGCCAGAATGTACGCGAGAATCCATCTTGTCAGGCTTCAAGTTATGTGCTTGTGGCTGAACCACCAGTGGTTCGGACCAATAATCGTCCTAGAACTACTGGCAGCTATGGGTGTGGTTTAGGTGTGATGATAGCAAGAAGTTTGCTTATTTAGTTTGTCAAAGTCTGATGTCCTTTTCAGGCTGAGGATGATATTAGAGGGGACACGCAGCTGTGCAGCGTCATATTTTCCTGAAGGAGCTGAGATGTACTTGAAATGGAAAAGAAGAAAGGAAAAGCCTTTGTCTTATGAAGCCGAATAATAAAGTTACACGAGTTAACTCTGATAAGTTAAGTCTATCTATGTTCTTAACACAATCTCGGAGACCCAACTCTTCAAATAAGTTATTTGAAAACATGCAGGGCTCGAGCGGACCTCCCGTCATCCCTGGGAGGATGTGACATTAAAGTAATTCTGTGACAAATTTGGGACAAGACTTGAAAAAAAAAGGGACAACACAATGTGCTTTACATAAAATGACAATACAATTGCAACATAATTCGTTCATTCAGTTATTTATTTGTCAGAAAGTACTTGGCAAGTAAAATATTTGCAGTGGAGCACTTTTATATATGGTATTATTTAATAATTAAATAATTAAGCAGCCGTCAGCTAACGCCACAGATTGATTCTAATTCTGTGGGATACACTGATAACTTTGAGACGCTATAGTGCCATGTTGTGTGAAATGTGTGCAGTGTTCTTGCCACTGAAGAAGTGAGAGAAATGCTTTATTGGGTCTTGTAAACTACATTTGTTTTGCGGCCACCACTGCTTTATTCTGTGTAGATAAATGTATTATATCATAGCAGAGAAAGCCTTGATGAATGTCCGAAGCAAGCATATATCTTTCTTTTATAGGGATTAAGTAAAATATAACATCAGATCGGATTGAGTTTCAAATTTGGCAGAACTATTGGTTCAGTAAGCCTGGGTCTTAAGTTGCTGGTACATGTTGCATTTGGATTTCAGTTTTTATGCCTGTGCAAAGAGAGCACAGACACCAACAGAAACACTAGGTGATGAAATACAACTTCTTCCTATAAGCACTGTCCAGACTAGAGCTGCCACAGTTACCGCTGTAATGCAATCATGTCACGCCCACCGCAAAGTCAAGCCTATCACCGCTTCACCGCTGAGTGAGCAGGTCAAGTGATGGGACAGAAGTTATTCTCTCAGGCTTGTTTTAAAGAATGATGTGCCTGCCGAATGCCAACCAATATTCCTGCTGCAAAGTCAGCCTCTTAATAACACTGCAATAAAGACAGACATTTAGACTATAGAGGCTATGAAGAATAGACTACTACAGGAGTAAATGCATATGAAAAGTTTACCGTATTGGTCCAATTATAAGATTATTTTTTTTCCCTGGAAATACATCTGAATAAGTGGGGTCCTTTTACATTCAGGGTCTTGACAATTACGTGTTCACAACATCAAATATTCTCTTTGAATGGAGAAAGTAACTTACTGGCATAAAATGGTGGTTGTTTGTAGCCTTAATGTTGCTAGGCTGGCAAGTGTCTTAAAGGCTATTTATAGTGAGCGTGTTAGAGTCAGTCAGCCCTAAAAGTGTTTCATTAGTCCAGTTTAACCTGCAGGAATTTCTGAAGGCTTGTGTAACGTGTTTTTCTGCCACAGAGGAAATATTCATGACGAGTGAAAACGAGTCCAAAACGTCTTCCAACGTCTCTGCTGCAGACACGGAATATGTCTGTCACAGATGATAAAGAGCTCAAAAAGACAAACAGGCAGTCGTATTAATGCTAACTGCTTGAGAAAATAATTTTTGACCGCTTCCACGAGTCTGGTAGGAAAGTCTGTGAGTATGTAGCTAAAGTGTAACTAAATTATTTTTTATGGCAGTTACCACAAAGGTTTGAATAGCTTTGCTAATTTGTGAAAAAAATCAATACCGCAGCAGCTCTAGTCCAGACACTTTCTCTCAAAAAACCCTCAGAGACCTGGGTTTCTGCTCCTCTAAAATCATCAGGCAACACTGACAATCTACCCCTTTAACTGCCAACCATCTGCAACAGATTGTCTGCTAGATCAATCTAGATCTGGCTCTGTAATACAGACCAAGCAGAGGCTGGTTGTGTACAACAGAGCCAGAAGCCTACATCATTACTCTCCAGGTCAACCAAACCTTGACCACCCTCACTGAAAGCAGAAGACAGCAAACTTTCAGCCAATCATTTCCTGACGGACCTCTTCTGGATCGCTACCATAAAAACGACAAGGACAGCCAGACGACAACATATGGCGGTTCAGAGGAAGACAAGTCGAGTGGGAGGACATGTGACATGAAGTAAATGGTAAATATGATCAGCGTAGCTAATTTCATTTAGGCTTCTGATAATATTTGCCTTGAATAATTTACACACTGTAATAGGAAGCATAGTCTAACATTAGTGAAAATGTTTCAGGCGTATTACTGAGTGAGGCGTTTTGATATTGAGAGAAATATGTTGTTGAGTATATGACACAAAATCTTTCATTATTCAGAAGTGAGCAAAATCTTAATATAAAGCATCTACATCATCTCTCAAAAAAACCTCTGAGGCACCGCTGGATTTATGGAAATTTCTAGGGAAAGTCTGAACTTCAATGTCTACTTTCTTTCACATCAGCGAATGTTGTGATCACAGTTCAGTTGCAACTACTGAAAAAAAAAAGAGGGTTGTTGTTCTCTCAGTGCAGTATTCCTCAATACACTCCTGTTTGTCACAGAAAATAATGGCTGAATTTGCCCTGTAGCACTGTGGTAAGCTTCAACCAAAATTAAGTGTGAGAACTGACTCACCCCCTGCCTGTGTGAGTGTGGGGTCTGTGGCGGCCTGCAGAGACACAGTCCCGTCGCTCACTGCGGTCGCGGGGAAGTAAGCGAAGCGCGTCTCCCCTCCCACCGCCTCTCCTGCTGGGCTTCCTCCATTATTGAAAGGGTTTTGGATCACAGCCTGTGACAGATAAGAGACAGACAGGGGAAAGCTTCAGCAAGTAGCAATGGAGCAGTCACAGCAGGTAAAAGCACACCTGAGTCTCTGTCAGACTAAATACTGGTATCCCCTCTAGACCCCCAAGCAAGGATAAAGGATGACAGCTGGGATAAAGAGAGGGGAAAAGCAGCAGCAGTGATCTTGTTAGCAGAAATAACAGCAAGGTCAGTAAAGCCATCAGTATAATATGAATGAAAACCTATTTGTTGTGCTCTTGCCAGGAAATTGCATGTTTTTTGACCAAAAGGACAGTTTGAATTTGGCTGTGATTATTATGCACATTTGCTACTGTACCTTACTCTAAAACAACTCTGCATTTTCAATCTATGAAAGCAGCTAAGTGCTGGGCAGACGTCATGTTCAGGCAGATGCTTCACTGTTTATACTGCTTTGCTAGTTTGACAAGCTGAAAGGAATTAACTACCCACGCAGCTTTACTCACAATCAAGGAATATGTCACTAAGAACAATGGTGTGTCTGTTTCACATGTTTATAATAATGTTTGGACAATATTAGAGCTTTATGGCATGAGCACCATCAGCCTGTGTCTGGAAATACTGTTGGAAATACTAAAATATTTGAAGACATGGCTGAAGCATCAGTTACCCTTTAAAAACAGTGAGTCCATACTACCAGTTGGTTCTCATTTAATAAAAAGGGGGAGATTGTGGTACCTGAGCCACAGCTTGAGGAGCCCCAGTGAAGGCGGCTGTAGAGACGACGCTCACTGCTCCTCCCCCATCATCTCTTCCCTCGAGGTGCTGGTCAGTCACCTGAACAACACGGTACGTCACCTGCATGGTGGAGAGAGACACACACCAGTAAAAAAAGAGAGAATGAGTGAAAAACAACAACAACCGACCGACTTTTATGTAAGTTTCTACAATCCCGGTTGTACCACACACACACACAAATCAAAACCTTACCTGACTTGTAGATTTGTTTATCATATCTAATGTTTCAGTTCAGCCAAGTCTTGTATCTGACACTCTAGTCCTAATTTCAGCAGTGCACCGATTTAACCATTCCACACAATATGCTTATGCTTCAGAATGTCCCTGATTCGATTTTAAAAACAAGTCAAGAAAATGAGCTTGTTTGTTCCAAGAATCAGTATTTGTATCCCCACATCATGTGACTCTCCTCCTGACTGACATGTGACAGCGGCCCCGTGCCAATCCTAGACCAGACTGAAATCACATGATCGCTCACACTAGCCCTGTTTACCCCAAATGAGCCACATGGATCACTGACTTAATTCCCTCCAGTGTAAATCATCCAAATAAGGATAAACCAACTTGAATGTCACACTACTTTTCACCAAATCACCATCTCATTGTCCGTCGCTGACCACCGCTGGAGTGAATACTGCATTAATGGAAAGCAAAGGGGACAATCTTGACAAAAATCACCAGTCAATCATTGAACCAGAAAAAAGATGAACGCACAATCATACCTTCAGGCAATTTAGAGCCTGTTATCCTCCTGACTTGTCTTTGGAAAAGGGGAGGGAGCCAAAGCATCCAGAGAAAACACATGGTAACATAACACGACCTTACACCTTACACAGAAAGGACTGTTTGTGAGAAGAATTCTGTTTTTTTCTCACTGTGAGGTGACAGCACCAACACAAAACAGAATATGACAAAGCCTAAATCTCGATTAGCACTCCAAATGATGAACACACACATGTGGTGAGAAATGTTGTTTACTGATTATCTCCCAATGTCACGTTGCACTATGCATGTGACCAAATCCTACCTACCACATTTATCAATATGTAATGTGGAGCTCTGTCAGTTAGCTAATTATATCTCTGCACAAACACCCCTTGGACATTTATTCAACCTCACATCCAAAGTAATTCTGGAGTGTAGGGTTTTCTGTTGTAAGTGCTGAATAGATGTAATCTTACCCTAAAACTCTAGGCCCATATGCCATTAGGGGCACTTAAAGGTGCAGTATGTGGAATTTAGTAGCATCTAGCGGAGGGGATTTGGCAGAAATGGAATATTCATAGTTCATATTAATTAGTGTATTATCACCTAAAAATAAGAATTGTGTTTTTGTTACCTTGGAATGAGCCTTTTGTATCTAAGTGGGTAGTGGGTCCTCATCTACAGAGCCCGCCATGTTTCTACAGTAGCCCAGAATAGACAAACCAAACACAGGCTCTAAAGAGGGCCTTTCACGGTTTTCGTGAGTTTCGCAGCCACTGCTAGATGCCACTAAATCCTACACATTGGTCCTTTAAGAATCTTTCTGAAACTGGTGGTAAAAAAACAATAAACATATATAGTGTGTCACAAATCCGTCCATGAATTCCTTACCTGCCCACCCTCAGTGCGGAACTGGTATTGTATGTTATGGTCACCAAATGCTGCAGCCTGCTGAACACTGGCGATTGTAACAGCTGTCTGCTCTTCTCCTGTTCCGTCTCAGGGGCAAAAGAAGAAAGAAAAGCCAGTTATGAGAAAAGGAAAACTCATAGAAGACAGCCACCAAGCCCTGACTTTAATATAAGCCGCTTCATGTACATGCTGCATTTTGTTAAACCTGTTATTTGCCAGCTAAAGCAATTTACATTTTCTATGACAGCCACCAGACATCAGCTGTTGGCTGTCATACAAAATATAAACACCACTGAAGTTCAAGTGCCAGATGTTGTCAGTGGAAGGTAGATTTTATTAACTCTTACCTTCAGATGCCTGGACGACCTCTTCTTCTTGCTTTTCTTGGCTGCAGACCAGAAGCACAAATAACTCAGTTAGTTAGTATTCTGGATAAAAAAGTCAAGGTGATTAATGACCCGTAACTTTATTTTAGCAAACTTGTGCAAGAAGGCAATCGACCTACCCTTCACAACGTAAAACACACAGTGCTACTGTCCTCGGGTTACCTACAGAGGCTGACAGCTCAGTTGTTTGTGTTTTAATAGCTAGCTTAAGCTAACCTAGCTGGCATACTCTTAATAGCTAATTATGGTGATGTTTTTCACAGCTGGACGTGTCGCATAAGATACAAATAGGCAGCTATGCGGCTAAGCAAAGTCGTCCACTTCTCTTGCTAACTTATCTACTTTCTTTATATTGAATTCGTATTGACAAAAGTCTTTTTAGATCAGGCCTTTCGTTAGCGTTGTAAACTAGCTATCCGAATAGCATGTCGTAGCTAGCTTGTGTCAGCTAGCCATTTTGACAGACTCGGTTACCTTGCGCTGTCCAGACTCTGTTCAAGCATATCCATCAGGGTTAAAATAAAAAGTGATATTCGGTGTCACAGACGGAGATGGAAGTGCTGATCACGGGAACAAACACTCGGGTCATGTGAGAGAGACAGCCCAGGACACGTGAGGTACAGCTCGGTGTTGAAGTTAAAATGGAGGCCGCTGCCGCCGCTGGGTGATCCGAGGTGACTCTACTCGATCAGCTGTCGAGCTGGAGGATTTACAACACACCGGCGCGGCGACATAACAGTCAACACTTTCAACTGTTCCCCCCACCAATGACCAAAACACTGTGAATAATAACTGGCTGAATTCATATCAGCGATGCTGAACACCATAAGAGGATGTTGGAAGGACAAAAACGGTCATAAACAGACCAATTAACATTAAAAACAAAAACAGTCTCATCTGTTTGTATCTTAACAGTAAAATAAATGCTGTAAAATGCATCTTTAATGTGACCCAGATGCATAGAAGTAAAATGTGGCTTAAAGGATAGCCTCACAATGTTTCAAGACTGACTTAAAATAATAGTCAGGTGCCCAAATGAACACTGAAACATGTTTTTCTTGCTGTATTTACTCCTGTTCATACCATTAAGAGATCCCTAATGCGCTTTCAGTGTAACTGATTAACAAAATCCACAGACCTCCTTCCAAAAAATATGCAAAAATGCTCGTATGAGGCTTCAGCCCTCCAAATAAGTCAAATCAAGTAGGTATCTTTCAAAGTTACTGTCATTCTAGTGCTAAATTCCTTCTTATTGTTACTATCCTTCCACTGTTGAACAGGAAAACACTTTTGAGACACAAAGAGGGAAAAGACTTGAAGATATCCTCTTAATTCGACTAATTTGGACAGCAGAAGCCTCATATTATCTTCCACTGTCACTTACATTGTAAGTGCATTTGGAGGGGATCTTATGATAGCCAGTACTAACAGAGGAATAATTACAATGAGGGAAACCTGTTTAATGTTAATATGGGACCTGAGTTTTGTTTTAAGACAGACTTAAAAAAATTGTGACCCTGTTCTTTAAGAGAATGTGAAAAATGGTCACACAAGACCAATTAAAATTAAAAACAAAAACTGTTTAATTTATTAGTATCCTAAAAGTAATATAAATGTTGCAAAATGCATCTATAATGTAACAAAGGGATAATGATCTGGCTCAGAAATGAACAAGCATTATAGGCTATGAAACATTTGTAGTCTGTGATACATGTTTATTATTGATCCCCGGAGAATGAAGGGCTTACAAAATGCAATGTCTCCTATAAATTTCACATCATTTATGGTTATTTAATTATCATTTTATGAATGTCATTTGAGCTGTTTGTCAAACCCAGCAGCAAAACCCTCTTCTTATAGTTTAAAACTACTTATCAAAGCAAACAATGATCAAGTGAGATTTTTATTTTATCTGTTATGGAAAGGAGAGGAAATGGTGTAATCACTTGCCCAGAATACACACAAAGGAACATTTGCAATGATATTTTGGTCTAGTTTGACAATCTTAAGTGAATGTTGTCATACTGTAGGTGGTTTAAAAAGCAGCTGACACAGGTCCACAGAAGATAAAGAAATCAGGCACAAGATATGAGCAAGAACAAGATGAACAGGATCAAGGAAAATTTTCCCTTAAATCATGGATCCATAGTTATTTATGCTTATGCTTGCACATTACTTACAAAACAATCTGAACATATCCTAATCCACATCTATACTTTTTGGATGCAGAGCCAGACAGCTATCCACAGTTAAAGCTGTCATTGAAGTTTGTCCCATCGGATCCCAACAACCATCTCTCTTGGTTTCAGCACATTTATAATGTATAAAAATGGGGAAAGGAATAAGCATCTGCAGGAAGTGGTTTTCTACCTACATCCCTCCAGATGTTATGAATATGGTTATATCATCGCTGGTTCTTCTAACCCACCTTTAGTATTGCTCTGGTGTTTGGTCCACAGCCTAAAAAGATGGACATAAAAAGGTTTCAGTTAGTTCAAAACAGAACTACTAGACTAGCTCTGCACTGTTCATATCACACAGGTATTGACAAAATGCCCCCCATATTGTCCTGACTGCCTGTCATAACCAGACCTCAGCTAAGTAGTCTGTTGTTTATTTGGAAAACCATCTTCTGAGGTAAACCTTTTTGGCTCAGTGTAAATACACCAGCCAAAAACAACCTCTTTATACAATAGAAAAAATAAATAAGCAATAAACAATTATACAAGAGACAATTAGATTGAAGATATTTATCATTATACAGCGTTTTTATTTTTTTTTATTTTTTTCTATTTCTCTCTGATGTGAGAAGAAACTTTATCCTAAGAATAGCCAGACTTGATTCAAAGGTAAATTATTAAATCATAAAGGTGACCAAGTCATGTTTTGTGTAAATTGACATGTATTATTTGAAGCTAAAGTGACATGACCCTCATTATGTCATTCTACTGTTTACTGTGAACTTTGCCCCACATAAGCGGAACGTTTCTTCTGTTGGTTTTGTTTTCGACACAGATCAGAGGAGCACCACAATAATTCACAGGTGATTTGTCGTAATTGATAGATTTTAAGCTGTTTAAACGATAAGGTAATCGATGATTAGGGATTTAAGGTTAATTTCCCCAAATTCTACATAAATTTTAGTCATCATTCATTCAAAGAACCCGAAGCGCAGATGACTTCGTGTTGAAATTAACAACGACTTTAACCGCGTCTCAGCCAATCAGCGTAGAGAGCGTTCATTTATCTTGCTTCTCATTGGCTTGAATGGTAGGCGGTCCCCTCAACATCCGCCACTGGAATCACCCTAAAATAATTCCGTCCTCTCCTCCTTTGCTGAAGGTTCATTGCGGTGACTGTGTCAAGTTAGCTGTGTGCAATAGTTCAACGCCTCTGCTATAATGTCTGGCCGTGTTCTCGTTGGAGTTAAGCGTGTCATTGACTACGCAGTTAAGGTAATATCCTTCGACTGTTTCAACTGGGTCGCTTTCGTCTTGAAAGAAAATCCCCTCTGCTCACTCTTTTGACTTTCTGTGTTCTGCTAGCTAACGTTAGCCTGCTGCGGCCAGCTGGCTGTAGCACAGGACCACATATTGGACAGGTTACCTGTCAGGTTGCAGCTAGTCACATTACAGAAGGCAGGATGATGAAAAGTTAAAGTGGTCCGTAAGCAACGCTGCAGAGTATGACTACTTTCTAGTTACCTGAACAGCTGTCTGGTCGATGATTTCAAATTGTGTAACCTAACGTCTGGCAGCCCCTTTTGCATGTTCTTCTCTTAACCCAGGATCATTTTCACATTTTAAACGAGCCTGTAAGACCATGGCGTATGTTGCTGTCACACAATAATTGTAATCTCAAGGTGTCGCTTTCACTTCTAGCAGGGATACTGTTTCTCAACGATGAAGCACAATACCATAGTCAATATGTGTTTGCAGCTGTTTCTTGTGGCAGCAAGATCACTCCTGCCTCAGCTGCTCTCAGCAGGATCCGTACAGTATCAGTGCTCTATCCTGACTAGAGCTGCAACGATTTGTCGATTAATCAGTCAGCTGATTGAAAGAAAGTTAATCTGCAACTATTTTGTTAATGGAGTCCTTTGGTTCAAGCTTCTCAAATGTGACAATTTGCTGTTTTTCTTTGTCATATATAACAGAAAAGTTGGTTTGAACTGTTAGACAAAACAAGCAAACTGAAGAATCACCGTAGGCTCTTAGATATTGTGAATGCCACTTTTTACTGTACGATTACTTGATTCGTCAAGAAGATAATCAGCAGATTAATAGATATTTTAAATAATTGTTAATTGCAGTTCTACTACTGACATATTCTGTTCCCAACATTATCAGACAGACTATCAAAATCTAATGTGTCAAGAGAAGCAACTTTTGTTTAACTTGTGGTTTGGAAAGTACATATTTTTGCTTGTTATGTTTGTTTTTATGTCCAATCGAATTGAATCTGGCTCGATTATTGCAAGAACAATTATTTTAAGGAATTTTCAAGAGGAATGCTGTATGTGTAGCATTATATGATGCAGATATTGTAGGCAATAGTTGTGCTTCCTCCTTTATAGCTCTTTACCGTTTCAGCTTGACGATGCCTCCGAGCACAAAGCCAGATCCATAAAGAAATTGTTTTCCCATTTTGGTGTGGAAGAACACGACTGGCTCGCACAGAGCTCTGACCTCAACCCCCTCCAACACCTTTGTTATGAATTTGGACTGCGTGCCAGGCTTTATCATTCAACATTGGTGCCAGAGCTCACTAATGCACTTGTAGCTGAATGAGAGCAACTACTTCAGCCAGCAGTCTTCAAAATCCTGTGGAAAGCTTTTCAAGAGGAGTGGAGGCTGTTATAGAAACATATTGATACCCACATATACCTTTTGTTTAATCATGCATCATTAGACGTCTTTCCTTTTCACCTTAAGACACACTGCTGGCTCACTGCCTATGTCTCTGTCATCTTGTCTGACAGTTTGCCGTAGAATCTAGGCTGTCTGGATTGTTCATCATCCTGCACCTCCACGATGACTCTGTTTTGCCATCTTCTTTCTCCTCAGATTCGTGTGAAGCCTGATAACAGCGGTGTGGTGACGGATGGTGTTAAGCACTCAATGAACCCCTTCTGTGAGATCGCTGTGGAGGAGGCGGTCAAGCTGAAGGAGAAGAAGCTTATTAAGGAGGTTGTGGCTGTCAGCTGCGGGCCACAGCAAGCACAGGTGGGTAGATGGGACCAGTCTGTGCACACCTGCCTTGTTAACCAATGCCCTGGAGAAGTACAGTGTACTGTGGCACGTTGCCTACTTTCAGCTTTATCTGCAATATTTTTTTAAGATATCATTATTAAAATAAGGATAATTGGATTATTTTTCATTTCTACAATAATACATATATAACTTTAACTTTATATCACACATTTCATTTTAAATAAATAGCTGGAATTCCATGTGTATAAACTGAGGATATTTACAACATTCAGTCACATTTAACCAGCATTTCAGGTCCAGAATGTTTAATTAGTCATACTTTAATTGATCAGGGTGAACTTAAGAGGCATTAGAAAGTATTGTGCACCGATGTATTTAAAAGTAGTCATTGTTAGAGTCATTGATATTGAGATAAATGTGATATAAATGTTAGTTCATATAGCCCTACCATATTGTGTTGTAAACCTTTTGGGCTTGGTCACAAAGTATAATTGGAGAGCTGTGTTACCTAATGATTCCAGTTTCCCCCTAATACCAGTTCCTTTGGCCTGCATTTCTCTCTGACACAGGAGACCATCCGTACTGCCCTCGCCATGGGGGCAGACCGTGGCATCCATGTCGAAGTGTCTGGGAAAGACTATGACACCCTCGGACCCCTGCAGGTCTCCAAGATCATGGCTGCTTTAGCCAAGAAGGAGGATGCTCAACTTGTCATCTTGGGCAAACAGGTGAAACATCAGGATTAATTTCTCTTAATATACTCATTTAAAATCAGATCACACTTTCTGATCTCATACTCTGATGAACAGTCAGGTCTTTCTCTGCTGTGACCTCCCATTTAATGTCTCTTCTGTTGCTTTCATAGGCCATCGATGATGACTGCAATCAGACTGGCCAGATGACCGCAGCCTTACTGGACTGGCCTCAGGTGAGCTCTACCATTAAATAGTCACCTGTCCCAAAAAAATATTCATTACTAGTATTAAGTAATTACTTTAAGTTAACATGACCACAGTTTATCCTTAACCAGCGTCAAATGTGTGACACAGCAGTGCTGATATCAGGCTATGTCCCTGTGTGCCTTATCAAGGTTAGCAGAGACTAGTTTGTGTCAGTAAGAACTACAGTGATCCTGCACATATCAGCAGAGCAGGTCAAAGGTGCTTGGGTGGTTGGGGTGAAGTTCCACTGGCTGGCCAATAGATGGAGCACTTTGACATGTTATCTTGCAGTCTGAGGCTCAGATTATCATGTAAATCCAGGCATCTAACAATCTCATTTCCAATGTCACTACCATTTTCATATCTGTTCTATCATTTTCATGCCATTTTTACTCACATATTATTACTTCTGTTACTACTGTCCTTTTTTATAAACGATAGTTCATTCCTGTATTTACAGTTAAAGTGTTGTTAGATAAGCCAGCCAGCAGATGGTGCACACCGACTACCTCATGACCTGAAGTGACCGCACACTGTTTTTGTCTCCTCTTAACATTGCAGGTTCAGAAATGATGACGTGAGAAAATTAGCTCACAATTTCAGAGGAACTTCTTTGAAAAGAGTTACTTTTGTTCCTGTATTTAATTTTTTTTCAATTTGTGCTGTATCTTCTTGCTGCAGGGAACCTTTGCGTCAGAGGTATCACTGGAAGGAGACAAGATTAAAGTGGTGAGAGAAATTGATGGTGGCCTGGAGACTATTAAGATCAAGACACCAGCAGTGGTGACCGCAGACCTTCGACTTAACACACCCAGATATGCCACTCTCCCTAATATCATGGTAAGAAGCAGGAAATTGTGCTTGGAAACACAAGAGGCAAGAAAATCATATTGTCCCTTTCAGAAATTTTTTTGGAGTTGTATTCTGAAACAAACAAAAAAAAGGCATACAGCCAAGTTCAATAAATCTCGACAAGTGTTTGGTTCTATACAGGTCTTTTCATAATTGATTGGTACTTTTTAAAAACAAAGTCTCTCGAGTAAAACATGAAGTAGCATAGATGTTACTCATCTCCTGTGTTTCCCTTCTTTCAGAAAGCCAAGAAGAAGAAGATAGCTAACATGAAACCTGCAGACTTAGGGGTGGACCTGACTTCACGGTTGGAGGTGGTGAGAGTGGATGAGCCCCCACAGAGGCAGGCAGGAGTGAAGGTGGAGACAGTGGACGACCTGGTGGGCAAACTGAAGGAGTCAGGGAGGATATAAAGCCTGTAAGGGCATAAGCCAGGGAGCACAGGACTTAATAGAAGGGTAAGCATCAATGTACCTGCTTGGAACCATTAGACTTGGTCATCAACCAATTTACAATGATTTGTAAAGATTTTTATTATGATACTGGAGTTCTCCTTTACAGTCTTTGAATTCCAGTTCTCGGAAAAGGTTGGCGGCATGCCTATAAAAGCACACACGGGGGCGTTGTTATGCTGGCTTTATTTGACTCAGTGTAAAAAAGCAAAGGCGGCTTAGTGATGGATCTTCTTTACAGCTTTAATGCAAGATCTCTGTATAAAAGAGCCTAATGTCTTCCTGGAATTTTAGGGTCCTCCCTCGTATGTTTATAGGTAGGCAATAGGCTAAGATTTATTTTAACGAAAGGTTTATAGGAAACCTATAAATCAAAATGACATTATTCTGAACAAAGCTACACTTACACACTTGATACGCTCCAAGCTTCTGCATGCATGCGACAAAGTTGTCTCATGTGATGAATGATATGATTGTTTGCTTGGAATATTAATGTTATATCCTCTTTATCACCAACTTTTCATTGTTTTTTAAAAAAAAAAAACTAATTAATTGCTTTGACCAAGAGGATCATGTTTCTTGCGATGACAGAAGCAAAACTAATTTAAGATTTTAATTGGAACTCTTGTCTGTTATTGCATATCTTCATTCTCCTTTCTCATTGTAGGACTCTAATGAATAAATGGACTACATTACATAAGCATATCCAGAGGACGAGCTTATGTATCCGTCTAATCCCTCTGTTTGAGACTGTGACTCCTGAGGATATGCAGGGAGGTACTGACAGGAGAGGAGTACTGAGAAACACTGTCCTGCAGCAGACCCAGACAGCCCCAAAAGGATCATCTTGTCTTTTATGTGCATTTTAACTTACATGGAAGGTTCATCTGTATCATAGGCTACTAATCTACCATTAGATGACTTGATATGGATTACCCTACAGTCTTTATGCA
Source organism: Thunnus thynnus (assembly GCF_963924715.1). NCBI lineage: Eukaryota > Metazoa > Chordata > Actinopteri > Scombriformes > Scombridae > Thunnus > Thunnus thynnus. Next base: position 9,715,621 of record NC_089526.1, on the reverse strand, counting down.
ATAATTAAACCCAGAAACCTCCAATCATTCATGCTGCTGTTTGTATTGCACTGTACATTAACGCCACCAGTACGATGCATTTCACCAACAGTCACTTGATTCAGCTGTTCTCATCTTGAAAATCTGTGGTCACACATGTTCAGGTGTGCAGTTTCTGTAAATGATATTTGTAAATATGGACCCAAACATGTTGAGATGACTATGTCCTTCAAGATTAATGCCATGTCTGCTGATGTAATTTGTATAGTTTGTGTGATTTCAAACTGGGTCTCAGGACTGCCTAGATTGTGTCTCTCAGTATGAGTAGGGGAAGATGATCTGAATTTTACCATAAGCGCCTCAATTCTCTGATTGTACAGAACATTACGATAACAATAAAACAGCCAGTCTTTTTCATATCCAAATCAACCTGTGACTGTTCTTTTGGCATTTTTTTTATTGTTTGAATGCAGTGCTTGTCTCACAAAAACAGTTCCCCACAGATAGAGTTGAAGTTGGAAGTTAACAATTATGTCATTAAAACTCATTTTTTAACCACTCCACAGATTTCATGTTAACAAACTATAGTTTTGGCAAGTTGGTGAGGACATTTACTTTGTGCATGACATAAGCTATTTTTTACAACAATTGTTTACAGACAGATTATTTCATTTATATTACAATCTTTGTTTATTTCATTTCATTTCAATCCAGTGATTCAGAAGTTCACATACACTAAGTTGACTTTAAACAGCTTGGAAAATTCCAGAAAATGATGTCAATCATGACTTTAGAAGCTTCTGATAGGCTAATTGACATCATGTGAGTCAATTGGAGGTGTGCCTGTGGATGTATTTAAAGGCCTACCTTCAAACTCAGTGCCTCTTTGCTTTACATCATGGGAAGATCAAAAGAAATCAGCCAAGACCTCAGAAAAAAATTGTGGACCTCCACAAGTCTGGTTCATCCCTGGGAGCAATTTCCGAACACCTGAAGGTACCACATTCATCTGCACAACTAATAGTACACAAGTATAAACACCATGGGACCATGCAGCTGTCATACCGCCCGGGAAGGAGATGTGTTCTGTCTCCTAGGGATGAACGTAGTTTGGCACGAAAAGTGCAAATCAATCCCAGAACAACAGCAAAGGACCTTGTGAAGATGCTGGAAGAAACAGGTACAAAAGTATCTATATCCACAGTAAAATGAGTCCTTTATCAACATAACCTGACCAGACCACTCGGCAAGGAAGAAGCCACTGCTCCAAAACTGCCATAAAAAAGCCAGACTACAGTTTGCAACTATAAATGGGGACAGATATCTTACTTTGAGAAATGTCCTCTGATCTGATGAAATAAAAATTGAAGTTTGGCCATAATGACCATTGTTATGTTTGGAGGAAAGAGGGAGGCTTGCCTGCTGAAGAGCACCATCCCAACCATGAAGCACTGGGGGGGAGGGCAGTATCATGTTGTGGGGGTGCTTTGCTGCAGAAGGGACTGATGTACTTCACAAAATAGATGGGAATATGAGGAAGAACAATTATAAGGATACATTGAAGCAACGTCTGAAGAAATCAGCCAGGAAGTTAAAGCTTGGTTGCAAATGGGTCTTCCAAATGGGCAATGATCCCAAGCATTCTTCCAGAGTTGTGGCAAAATGGCTTTAGGACAACAAAATCAAGGTATTGGAATGGCCATCACAAAACCCTGACCTCAATCCAATAATCCAATGGGCAGAACTGAAACTGTGTGTGAGCAAGGAGGCATACAAACCTGACTCAGTTACACTAGTTCTGTTAGGAGGAATGGGCCAAATTTCCAGCAACGTATTGTGAGAAGCTTGTGAAATCTACTCGAAACCTTTGACCCAAGTTAAACAATTTAAAAGCAATGCTACCAAATACTAAGTGTATGTAAACTCTTGACTCACTGAGAATGTGATGAAAGAAATAAAAGCTGAAATAAATAAATCAAATAGTGCATATTATGGATTTTTGCCCATTTCAACATAACACAGTGCTATAAATATATTTGAACAGAAACCAGTTTCTGCACCATTATATCATGTTGAGTCAATCAGCAAATACTCAAAATATAGCTTATGTGTCAGAAGACATATGCGGGTCATCTCACGGCATCAGGTTTTCCTCACTTTCCCACATCATTGTTTGTCATGTTGACTGGTTTGGTGAGGGTATCAGCAAGATAGAGCCCAGCACAGAGACACCATTATTAGATACCTAAATTTAAAAATGAAATCTTAATGGGCACTCATCACGTGCCCTATTCAAAGGAGATACATTATAAATCAAAGTAACATTGGATTCCTAACAAAACACAAGCACAGTAGATACTGTTATGTGTTATTAGATAAGAGGCGTGGCCTCACTTGCACAATCAAGGCTTTGACTCAGCACAGGTGAGCTACTCACTCGCCCTGCTGACAGCTCCCTCTGCACTGCACGGAGAGGTATACACAGGCAGCTCACACAGTCACTGCTGTCCAAGGACATTTCTTCATCAAAGTCTTCTAGTTCGTTAATGGTTCTCAGAGGTGGATACGCTTGAGTTTGTGCTTGGCTGTTTGTGGTGTTTTTATTTTCATGAAAATGAAGAGGCTAGATCAATCTGAGCGATTAAGTGCATTATTTCTGATGATTATTCTTATCTTTACTTCTCAAGGTAAGATTTGTATTCTTCACAGAGGGGGAAATGGGCATTGAAAAATACCCTTGCTTGTTCTCTTGAATCCCACTGAACTATATTCATAATATATTTGTTTAGATTTTTTAATAGGGGCAGGCATGCATAGGATATTCATTCCAATGTATGGCTTTATCCCTACACAAGCTCACCAAGCATTTAGAAAATAGAGAAATACATATTTCCTCTTTAAACTAATTACTTGGCTTGACACTTACAGGTGCTCACTGTGAATTGGTTGTTTCTCCGGCTGGTCCTGCATTGGTGAATGCTGTAGCTGGCACCAATGTGACTCTGACTGTGTCCTTCAGTGGTGCCCCTGACCCAGCAGTTACCTGGTTTATGGGTAATTTACCTGTCGTCACCTGGACTATTGGCTCCGATAGTCTCCCAGACATAGACAACACAAAAGTGCTGAGGATTGAGCAAGATGGATCTCTTACCTTTGTAAATGTGCCACTTAACTATACCAATGACTACACCATTGAAATGACAAAGTCCGGACTGGGTACAGCCACCACAAATTTCACTCTGAAAGTATTTGGTAAGTACCTGACTAGAGCTGTTGTTTTGACATGTGCTGCTGAAGTGGAATTGGGATTTACTTGCTGCATAAACTTGTTCATAATATTAACCAGCATTTTCACTACATATTTTGTATATTCTTGTTCCACAATTTATATGACTGCATGCCATTTTTTAAGGTTGCACTATTACAGCAAATGGAGAAGGAAAAAGAAAGAAAAACAAAGTCAAGTAACACATGCAGCATTTTTGTGTCTAGTTGATTACCTTCTGTATTGAATACAGTCTGAGAACAAGATTATTGGATCTCTGCCAGCTCCAAGGGTGCTGTTGTGTTGTTGCCTCTGCATAGTAAATGTGGTTAAGTAAGCAATAATGTACTGCAGTAATCCTGCAGGTTTTAAGAAAGTTTACGACTGATTATTTAATCTAGATTCACCAGTATAATAACATTACAACAGTGCATTTGAACAGTATGCCATCCACCTGTTCCACCATTCACCTTTTCTTTCACAGAAAACATCCAGAATGTGACTCTGAGCACACAGCCTGCGTTTGCCAAAGAAGGAACTGACCGGTTCATTCTGCAATACAGCATGCTGCAAGGAGTGGTTGAGCAACAGATGTGGTTCTTCGATGGCAGAGAGATTAAAACCAACTCACACTACTCAGTGGAGCAAAGGAGCCTTGTCATCCTCAGGCCGAACCGAAGTGACTCAGGACGGTACACGCTGTCACTGACGAACCCTTTCAGCAATGTGACAACTCACATGAATGTCACTGTGCTGTGTAAGATTAATAACTGACTGAAATTCTTCTTTATCAAATCCATCTATCTAAAACATCTGTTTCTGATGGTGTCCCCTCATTTTCTCATAACTCTCCCCTCCATTCTTTGTGGTGTGTCATAGATGGACCAGATGAGCCCATACTTATAGCCAGTCCAGCTAAGCAGTTTTATGTATCAAATGATTCACTTAGCCTCTCCTGCCACGCTGATGGATTCCCCCGGCCGACTGCTGAGTGGGTCTTTGGTGGTCAGACCCTTTCTGATTCCCAAGGAGTTCTCAATCTGACCAATGTACGGACCAGTCAAGGAGGTGTTTATACCTGCACGCTGCTCAATGCGGAGACTGAAGAAAAGCGCCAAAAGAACATTATTTTAAACATTTATGGTATGTGAACATGAATATCATGTTTAAAGCATGTTTGCATGTGAAAGGATTTGACATTTTTGCAAATTTCTGAATTACCATGTATTGAGGAATTTTAGAAGAATAAGTACTAGGAATAGTACTAGGTTAACACGTAGACAAAAGCTAAAAGTAAGACTGCTTTCCCTAACCCTTAAAAAGTTGATATTTTGTGATTTGTAAATACAGGACTCTCACTCAACATTGTTCATGATTTGAAAATGCTGCTTGCTTCATAAACATTTTATGATGCATGATCAATTTTCATTGGACAGAAAAGCCGCCAGGAAACCCAGTGTGCTCTGTGCAGTCGGTGAATAACAGCAACTTGCAGTACCACTGTCGGTGGTCAGGGGGAACCCCACAGGCCCAACTTTCTTTCCCAGCCTTAAGTAACACCAGCAATGATGCAGGAAGCTTCAACCTGACTGTCACCGCTTCGGACAACCTGAATGGGAAAATTGTCACCTGCATAGCAGACCACCCAGTCAAACAGAATAAGTGCCACATTACTGCAAGTAAGTTTCACTTTTTTTTTTTTTTTATGGATCATCTCTCCTGATGGATTGTAAATCCTATCCTTCAAAAAATTATGTTCTGCATCCGTGACTTTAAAGATGGCATCTAAAAATCACTAAATAGAACCTGATACTCTCTAGGTAGTCCAATGGAGTTCCTTCCAGCTGTGAGAACCACAGTTGACTCTGAGGGCAAAATAGTGGTCAGTATCCATTGTGTCAGTGAGGCCTCGCCTAAGGCTGTGGTGTCATGGTCCAAAGGCAGCGAAGATGTCATCAATGGGACGACAAACCAGATCAGCAACAACACCACTCAGCTCATGATTCGTCATTATAATGTCAGCATCTTTCTCCTCAGAAACTACACCTGCACCTGCCACAACCCATTGGGCAGCCAGAGAAGGGAAATACAATTACGAGGTATAGTATTACCTTTGGAAATACACACCTCCTGCCTGCTGCTATTGGTTTGTGGACTGCCTGTCACTATACAGCAGGGAAGAAAAGTATGTTACTCAAGTTATGTGCAATTTCTAGGTACTTGTACTTCACTTGAATCTAATAATGTTGTGCAACTTCCACTCCACCACATTTTAGAGGAAATGATTTTACTTTTTTACATCACTACAATCATCTGACGGCTGAAGTTACTTGTTATTGTACAGCTTTACATAAAAAAACATATCAGTTCATTTAAAGGATACATGATAGATCACATCACAAAATATTGAAAGACTTATTGTAACAATTGATTGTATTACTTTTTCCACCACTGCAATTCATTACGTAGTGTAGTGATTATTTGTGCTGTCTTTTAAATACTAAGGATTCAGTTGTTTCTAATTTGGACTACTAGCATTACCAGAGTGAAAGGAAACAATGGAGCCTCAGACAGAGAGCTAAGTAATACCTGAGGTTGCTCTTTCCCTTTAAACAAAGCTCTCCAGTCTTGTTATACATATCCCTCCCCCCTGGCCCCTCTTGATCTCCCCCTCGCTCACAATCCCCTCTCTCCAGGACCGTCGATCTCAGATTCCAGTTTGTTCCTTAATCAAGATGGAACTGTTGTCACATTGACCTGGGAGGTCCCGCCTACCTCTGTTGTTACAGGTAAAGCAGTGATTAACTCTAGGAAGGCAGCTCCAGAGCAAACCCAATCTTCTTGTTTTGAATTTGCACATCTCAGTGAAACCACTCAGGAAGAATGCCAACACAGTGTTGAAAACAAAAACTCAACATAGAAGATAGGGGTGTAAATATTGTCTAATGTGTGAAGCCACTAGCAGGGCAATGCTGTGTTTTGGAAAAAAATGTTTTAAGGACAAATGTACAATGAAAAGCAAATGCCAGTTTTTGTTTTTACGTACAGTACATCAAATATCAACAAGAGTTTTCCATATCAAATAGCAGATAAAAGTTGAGATTCTGACATCTAGTTGGCTGATTGGTCATCAAACTGGTTTTAATTCAAGGGGACAGTAAACATTACTCACATGTGCCTTTACACAGGGTTTGACATCCAAATGAAAGGACCAGACCTCCTGAGTGGAAATCGTAATGGCAACCAAACTAAAGGCAACTCAAACAGATACCGCACCATCCAGAAGAAACCTGGCTCTGCCCGGAGTGCGGACATCTTTGTCCTTAATCCTAAATCAACATACTGGTTTCGGGTCATCCCCAGAGCACGTATGACTGAAGGAGAGCCATCAGAGGTCCAAAGAATTGGCCCAGGTATGGTAAAGTGTTTGTGATTGTGTGTGTATTAGAGTGGCACATTTCATATCACGAGTTCGATGATGATACTTCAGTAATAAAAATGATTGGTTACTGTGTGTTCTGGTGATAGGTGAGGGGCTAAGCGGCCCGGCCATCGCTGGCATTGCAGCTGGAATTCCCTGTAGCCTTCTGTTCCTGCTCCTGCTGTGCGGCTTAATCTACCTCTGCGTCTACTGCACCAAGAACAAAAGTAGGTGAAATATGCTTGTTTTGCACCAAAATCTGATTCAAAGATTTCAACATGGTGGCATGTAGTATTTTCTTTCTCGCTCTGCGATCAGATATTTTTTACTTTTTTTTTCTGTGTTTTGCAGATCGGCAGACAAGATATCCAATGTCCAGAGCAGTGGAGAAGGTTAGAATCACTTCACTGGTCAACAGCATAAATGTAGCTTCAATGGCAACAGATTAGTAAATAGTTTTGGAGTGTAGAATATACACCATATTCTACATCAGATAGAGTATGTATTCATTAATTTGTGTGTTGCACAATGAATTCTGCATCTGTTATTTTGGTTGGTTTTTTCAGCTTCTCTTCTTCTCACTCACAGTCAATAGCAACACAACCAGATGTAACTCCTCATAACCTGTTGACAGGAGGGCTGAAGTCTCCCCCTGATTACAATAGATTGCAGCAGGTAGTCTTTCTAATAAAATATCCAAGTCGAAAATTGTTTCTTTTGTCAGGTTACAGCAAATGATCTGGCTTGTTTCTGTTTTCTTTCAGACTCCATCTGAAAGGTCAGTGGCTCTCCCCACATTTGTCCCTCCACCGCCTGTCAGAGTTGCTACAACTGTCTAAATTCCTACGTTTGTCTTGAGATGTATTTTGATTTTGTATAGTGTGCTTTATTTTTTATGTGTTGTGTTTTAATGTATGAGATATTCTACATTTGTATTGTTATTCTAACTAAAATAAGGATCAGTGTTATTAACTATTTTCTGTGGAAATTGAGCTTTGTACCACTATTCTGTATAATCTGAAATTTTCAAAGTTTTAAATATCAAGGAAAAAATAATAATAAAAAATAATTTAAAACTATACTAATGTAATGTCCCCCATCACAGTATGTTATTTGAACATAATGTGCACTTGCACAAAAACTCCCTCTCTACGTTATGATCAACATATTGATCAGTGTAATTCATTTTCTATATTTCTATATTTTTAGGCATGCAATTAACCATTTAAACATTTATTTTATGAAATGTATTTAAAAAAATGTTGATGTTACTTACAAAAAAAAGTAAAATTGGAATCTCTTCATAATCTGCCAATTAACTCAATTCACTTAAGTGTCCTCATTTCCATTTGCTATTTTTTGCATGTTTTGTTAAATTGTAGTTTTGCCATTTTTTATTTGTCATCACTGATAGTGATTAAAAATACTACTTTTTTATACCAGTGGACATGGAGCATGACTTGAAAGAGATGTTTTGTTCCTTTACCTTTTCAGAAGATTATTATTTAGTTCAATCTCTGACACTAGCACATTTAGGACTACATACGAAATTGTTTGTTGTATAAGACAAAGTCACACCACTGGCCTGGCCTCACATGGAAAAAACAGAAGTGACAGTGCAGAAAACACTGGATCCAGTATCAACCAAAGGTTCAAAAAACCTCCAAGGTAATTTAGTTTCTTGATGTCATGACTGAATGTGAAGAATGTGGAAAACATGTTTATGCTTTAAATACATAACAATATCAGGCTTATAGTAGAGTAAGTACTAGCATACACTGTCAACATATTTTTATCTGTTTGCTTATGTTTATGCTTCCCCCATAGAACAGACTTTCCCAGAGGACCTCACTTCTCTGTCATCCAAGGTATTCTCTTCATTTTTAAGCTTTTCATGTGTTCAAACCACTTTGTGACAGTGATCTGCTGCTGTATGTGGATTCGGTAGTGGCTGTGAGTGGTTGGATAACAATATAAAGCATTTGTTATGATGCTGGATCTGTTTTGTTTTCCTCCAGAGACATATGCTGCTGTGCTAATCCTCATACTGTGTTTCTTATCATTACATCTCATCGTTCTATCGTATTTGCTTGAGCATGATTAGATGTTAATTGCTTAATTGTACCATGCAGTGCACCTGTGTGGAAGCATCTGCATGCAATATGTTTCTCCACTCATTTGTTCAGGTTTTTCCTTTAATTTGTCACCTGTCTTTATGCTACACTGTGGCCCTGGAGGAATGAAATTTCACTCCTCTGTGTGCCCTGCGCATACTGTGGATTGACAATAAAACTTGGCTTCCTGGATTGGCTTCCAAAGTATTTGTAATGTCTCAAGTCATGCTTGTAGTCCCACCACTTAAAATTGGATTTTCAATGAGCACAGAGAAACTTTCCACTTTCAGCAGACAAACATGAAAACAGCCTTCTAGTGTCAAACTCTGCACATTCTCAAACATTCAACTGTAGGAACAAGAAGAAAAACATATTTTTGAGTGGAGGGGAACTGTAAGTACACAATTAAAGGACAGGTTCACAATTTTTCAAGTCTGTCTTAAAACAGTAGTCAGGTGCCCATATGAATATTGAAACAGGTTTTGCTCACTGTAATCATTCCTCCTGTTCATACTGACCATGAGAAGGCACTTTCAGTGTAAGTGATGGGGGACAAAATTCATTTTGAGAAAAAATATATTTAAAAGTTTCAAAGATAATATGAGACTTCAGCTGTCTGAATTAGTCAAATAAAGTGGATATGTGCCACAGCTACAATCCGTTTAGTAAAAAAAATCCCTCTTTGTGTCTCAACAGGGTTTTCCTATTTAGCTGCAGTGGAAGGACAGTAACAAAAAGAGGGAATTTGGCACTAAAAAGACAGTAACTTTGAGAGATATCGACTTGAGTTGACTAACTTGGATGTCTGAATCTTCATATTAGTTTCAAACAAACTTTGAATACATTTTTGCACAGAAAGAAGAAGGAAGGTGATTTTGTTCCCCATCACTTACACTGAAAGTGAGTCATGAAGGGATCTCGTAATAGCCAGTATGAACAGGAGGAATTATTACAGCAAGAAAAACATGATGTCAATGTTAATTTGGTCACCTGACTGTTGTTTTAAGACAGACTTGAAAAACTATGAATCTATCCTTTAAGACCTTTTCAGGACAATAGAGGTTGAAAATCATTGGACAAATTTCAATGGTGATAATAAGAGCTGACTATACTATAGTCACGTTCTTTGTCTGCTTGCCTTTTCACCCCCTTGAATTTGATCTTCCTTTAGTTTACCACAAATTCTAAATGAACAGAAGTTATAAGGGTGTGTGCTGTAAAACATCTTTCAACATTTACAGCCACATCATCCAAATGTGGATGATGAAATGTGGATGCAACTAAAAATGCAGAACATTCAACTGAAACCTATTATCACTCACAAACTGACTGCTAGGTAATCTAATTACCACAGACATTGCACATTGACTAACCACAGACAACAACTAAATGTTGAAAAAATGTTTTCTGATGATGTTCAAGTCATTTTTTTTACATTATTTGTAAAAATTGCCGCAAAAAAAATTGTGATCACTTGAACAACACAAAATTTTGATGACTATAGCTTAAAATCTTTGAAACTGTATGTATGCTGAAATATGTTTAGTCAAAAATATGTATTAGGCCTTTAAGGCATTTCAGCTGCTTATACTTTAAAGAAGTAAACCTCATAAAATGAGGAAGGGCTAATCAAAAAAAGTGTGACATTGCAGACACAGTGTCTGTCTAGCCTGCACAGAAATGTTGATTTTGTGTGCAACATAATTTACCGCAGTTAAATTTATGTTACTCTACTTGTCTTTTTTTCTTTTATCTCAGGACTCACCAATGTCTGTCTGTATCCTACAGACAAGACAATAGTTCAATTTTTTGCAAATGTATGTGCCTGTGATGGCAAACCTCCAGTGAGATACTTCCTGTGTAATGACATGAAGGGTGGACCTCTCACAGCTCTGACTCAGAATGCACATAGCATCATGCAGACATTTTACACTGCAATCAACACCCCCACAGGCAGGGCCAACAGTTCAGAGTGTGAGTATACTCCCTAAATCAGTTTAATTTTAGATTTCATGTAATACTCACTGCCTGTCTCCACATTCAACCACTGACCCAAGAGACTGAAATTCACATGACAATTCAGTGTCTTAACTCAGATGTCCAGCTGTCTCTACCATGTGAGGTGCCATTGGGCACAACCAACATGCTGTGCAGGTGTTGCTGTCAGGATTTGTCCTTTGGCACAATTGTACTAAAATCCCTTATATATCTCTCTTCCATTGAATAAAATCACATGATGTGTAATTCATTCAATGCATTGTGGTCCCAAATCATAATGAGCTTTGAATACTTTAGACTGAGTAACACTCTTTTCCAAACTCCTGACTGTGCTATAGTTTCCAGGGCTAATGCTGAGAGAGTGCAATTGCTAACTTGCGATTGTTCACACACTTACCATTCATGGAAAAACCAATATAATTACCCAGTAACCAGCTCACATCATGGGAAGAGAGATCACCATCCACAGTCCTTTCAAGGTTGTTGCACTTCCATCTGGTAGCTGAGGGAACTACCAGATTTGGAATTTCTAACAGGGGTCTTACAATCTGGAATTCAATTCTCAGTAATTTTGTAAACTTTTCTTGAGATGGTTTTTATTTTTTTTGTAATGTTAAGAAATTCCTCATCGTTAACTTTTAGAACCTTTCTATTTTGAACAATTTGTTGATCCTGGTTTACACAAATGAATGTGTGAATGTTGACTGTGGATATTTTGCTCCCGAAATAAATAAAAAAAAAAAGATACTTTTGGCTTTTGGCTTTGCCTGCACATCTTTTGTGATTGTATGAATATTCCTTTGTGTTTTAACCTCTTATAATAATAGTTTTTCTCTTACTTTTTATATTTTATCTTCTATTTCAACATTGTGCATATATACAAACAAGCAAAGAAACAAAGGAATAACCAGATGGTAAATGTAATAAATTACCTAATGCCTCTTTTCAAGGAATTTTGGATTTATGATCCATTAACCCAAATGTCCATCTCTTTCTCTTTGTGTTAGATGCCCAATGATCTTACCACACTTACCATGTTTGGTGGTAAATGAGGTCATCAGGTGTGAGGCTGTTGTCATCTGGACACCACTGGACACTCACAATGTAACTTTTGAATTAACCTGGAGGATCATGACATTAGTTCTAATTAAACCAAAGAGCAAAAATCAAAAGTGCTGTCTGCAACAATGTATCTGCACACTTTGACCTAAACAAGCTGCTTTTTAAAATAGTATTCATTTTGGCATTTTTAAATCTATGTCAGGTGATTTGTCTGTGACATCAGCATTCTATGAAAGAGTTGGATTTGCCTCGATACTAGTACTACACCCCATTTGTATTTCGGGAGGTTTTCACAATGAACAGTCATGTGTAGACATTAGCTGTACCTGAACAGACAGTATAGAGAATACACATCTACCATAATTGATTGTCCCTCAGCTGTGATGTAAAATTCATCATTCCCTTCTTATGAACACAGTGGTTACACAAATTAGGCGAGACTTCCCCAGAAGCTGTGTGGAAAGACAGTGCTCATTTTTTTTCTTAGTCATACAATATTTTGAAAGAATACTGAAACCCATTTTATGCCTGCAACTGCAGTGGAGATACACCTTTTAGCTGCACTGTGTTTTCTTAAATAATCTCTGTGTTCAAGGCAGTTTGTATATATGCTGGGATTGTCAAATAAACCTGATCACTCATGAGAAGCCCTTATGCAGATTTAATTAGGTTGCTAAACACAAATGACATCATTACTTACTTTGTGTTTTAACCTCTTACAATAATAGTTTTTCTCTGACTTTTTATATTTTATCTTCTATTTCAACATTGTGCATATATATAAACAAGCAAAGAAACAAAGGAATAACCAGATGGTAAATGTAATAAATTACCTAATGCCTCTTTTCAAGGAATTTTGGATTTATGATCCATTAACCCAAATGTCCATCTCTTTCTCTTTGTGTTAGATGCCCAATGATCTTACCACACTTACCATGTTTGGTGGTAAATGAGGTCATCAGGTGTGAGGCTGTTGTCATCTGGACACCACTGGACACTCACAATGTAACTTTTGAATTAACCTGGAGGATCATGACATTAGTTCTAATTGAATCAAAGAGCAAAAATCAAAAGTGCTGTCTGCAACAATGTATTTGCACACTTTGACCTAAACAAGCTGCTTTTTAAAATAGTATTCATTTTGGCATTTTTAAATCTATGTCAGGTGATTTGTCTGTGACATCAGCATTCTATGAAAGAGTTGGATTTGCCTCGATACTAGTACTACACCCCATTTGTATTTCGGGAGGTTTTCACAATGAACAGTCATGTGTAGACATTAACTGTACCTGAACAGACAGTATAGAGAATACACATCTACCATAATTGATTGTCCCTCAGCTGTGATGTAAAATTCATCATTCCCTTCTTATGAACACAGTGGTTACACAAATTAGGCGAGACTTCCCCAGAAGCTGTGTGGAAAGACAGTGCTCATTTTTTTTCTTAGTCATACAATATTTTGAAAGAATACTGAAACCCATTTTATGCCTGCAACTGCAGTGGAGATACACCTTTTAGCTGCACTGTGTTTTCTTAAATAATCTCTGTGTTCAAGGCAGTTTGTATATATGCTGGGATTGTCAAATAAACCTGATCACTCATGAGAAGCCCTTATGCAGATTTAATTAGGTTGCTAAACACAAATGACATCATTACTTACTTACTGGATATTACAGTAACAAAGATCATCTGAGATGTAATCATGTGTGCACATATTTGATTTTTCTCTTTTTAGATAACCCACTGATATGGCAAATGTATCAGCAGCTGTGACTGTTCACAAGCCATGTGAATTAGGTTGATGCATGTCCTGTGGCTTGCAGTGTTAATACTGATATCATTTAGTGACATTGGGCAGCCTTTTACTGTCAGTGCAATGTTACCACAATGTCATTACATATTCAGGGTGAATATGTATAGTGCACGCTGCATGCAGTGTGTCATTTTATTAAGCAACTCTTTGGTCATGTGTCTGTTCTAAGCGTGTATCTGTCCCCATGACCACACCCCAGCCACACTGAAAGAAAATGTGCGCTTCAGCATGTTCCATTGACCACAGCAGTACTGCAAGCCTTTGCACATCCACAGTTCCAGAATGCCTAATAGAACAACAGACAAGGACTGCGGTGCACCGGCCTCGTATCCCAGACCCTCCCCCATCCCCAAACACCATCACCCCTCCCTACTCCCCTGACCCCCCAAATACACCCATGTAGTTCACTGTGAAAGAGTCACGTGGGTTTTGGCCCACCAGCTCAAGTGCGTTTGTTCTGTGCTGATTGTTTTAAAGGATTTTGCCTCCATCGACAGAAAAGTGGAGGGGATAACTTTTTGGAATTCAGCCTAGGGCTTCCTCTTTGACGTTTTGCTCACTCCTGGCTTGCACTCCCTCTCACTCTTTCCCTGAGGAAAGGCTGATACTTAAGAGGGTTGGTTTATCCTGAGGAATTCAGGTAAGATATCTTTTGTTAATGGCTGATGACACTTAGATGCTAGGAACGAGTAGGAGAAAAATAAAATAGAAAGCATATCATGGCATGCTAACCAATGACTGTATATCTCACAGGTGGGCCAAGAGGGCCTTCACCAAGTGATGGTGACAAGCTTTCAGGGGTTTAACTCTCACTGTTTAGATAACATGTGCTACATTTAAGTAACATACATTGCTTTTACTTAATACATGATATATTTCTTGAGATTTCTTAATCCTGAGATTCAAGATTTCTCTGGTTTACTTCATATATACAGATACATTTATTGTGTTCAGACCTTCTTTACCCAAGAGTGTGGGAAGTGTATGCTGTCTCTGATAGCTTGGAGCAAAACTGACACAGCAGTTGACACAGCTGTGTCACATGCCCTGCTGATTGTGTTGACCAGTTCATATCAATTTGTTGTGATACTTACTTAAAACAGATTATGCCTACAGCCGTTCATAGGAATAGTGTTTAACCTGTTGGGTTGTCTTGAAGGAGTCAGACTAATTCACAGAAAAATTATCACATGCTTTAATCTGCTGTCATTGTTCTCATTTTAAAACTTTTGTTCAATATTCCTTACACCTCACACCCGTGCAATGCCCAGAAATTATTTATTATTCAGTTTTTTATACATATTTATTTATAGAGCTCTCGTTTTATATACTGCTTTTCTTTTTATTTATCTGTGTTTTTAACGGTACCATGCTCGTAATTTCGTTCTGCTTTGCATCACTGATGTTTTGCTGAATGACAATAAAAGGATCTCTCAAAGCATTATGAGTTGTGTAGGAGTTGACTGTGGTGTTCTTAGGCTATTTTCTTATTTGGGTTTTGTGTGGTTGTACTAAAGATGTAGATTTGCAGTAGTGAGTATAAAAAATGTGTTCAAACAGAGAGAGCACATGTTGCTATGTGCTGGTTGTACTGTGGTTGGTATGAGTACTCTGTCCAGGTGAGCAGTGCTCATGAAGACTTCTGTGCTTTGTTGTTGCAGCTAACTGTGTAGTCAAGACAAAATGTGCATACATGGATTGACTAACTCTAACATCCTCATGTATATAAGCAGCTTCTCACTGAATGAACAACTGATTATGTTGCTGCTATTAGAATAGTGTAGGCCCAATGTTTATATAACAAAAATAACTGTTCCTGGGGAATGGAGTGGTATAAATTTAACATGGTTAAGTAATGGTTAGCAAAGATGGTACGTGCCAGAGAGCATGTTGGTTTTAGCCCCCTGTCCTCTTAAGTAAATCTGAAAGGGAAATATGAACTAATGTCTTCATGATGTCCTCACCATAACTCTTAAATAAACCTCCATTTCTACCTGTTGTGTTGCTGGCTAATACCGCAGCACACTGACAAATTTTGGCAGCTCCTATATTTTTCCCTGGCCCTGCATCTACTCCTTCAGGCTATATCTGTTTCCTTAATCCATTTCCTACTGAATAAACACTAAAACTAAATTTACAAACCCTGTTATAGAAAATGACTACTCATTACTACAAGCTCACTTGCACCACTGACTCCCATCTTCTTTTCTCTTTGCCCAGTGCATAAAGCCTTAACTGCTGTCATAGTGTCACTCATGATGTACAGCTTCATGGGAGGGGGCCTGTTTTGTGCCATTGTGGGGAACATCCTGTTGGTGGTCTCCACAGCTACAGACTACTGGATGCAGTATCGTCTGTCAGGCAGCTTTGCCCATCAGGGCCTGTGGAGGTACTGCATGTCTGGCAAGTGCTACATGCAGACTGACAGCATTGGTAAGTGGGACAATATCTTCTTGCACCCTTAAAAAGTTGTCTTGGGTCTCCCTGAGGTACAGCAATGCTAACCAGAGTCCAAGTCTACTTATCTGGTTGATTAACACTGATGATTATATGACTGTCCTTACTTTTGAGGTAGAGAAACAGGAACTTCTTGAGGAGACTTTGGATGAGTAGTGCATACTGGCACACTGGTGTGACAGAACTAATGGAAGAAAAAATATGAAACAGTAAAAGTACTGAAGAGTCAAAAAACAACAAAATTTTATTTCTTTTACTAGTTTAAGTAAAAGAATGTTGTGATTGATTATCAAAAGTCCTGATTCTGATCTGTCTCTCACAGAGTTTCAGTGTTTTAACCTGTAGGTATAGTATCTTCTTCCTCAATCCAACAGGGCCTAGTTGGTCTATAATTACAATAACTGTGTGGACAAGGGCTGTTCAGACTCACAGAACATTATTTTAAATTCTTGTCATGATTCAAAAGTTTCCAAAGTTGAACTATAGTACTGCATGCCATCCTGAATGATGGGTAAATGTGCATAAAATGATACACTTCCTAAAGCATTTGCCTTTGACATAATGCACAACCAAACCAAAAGTCAAACAAAAAAATGTTTGACTTTTTCACTCAGAGAATAAATATTATCAAGTGTTGGAACAAATAAACAATATACAGTAAATACACTGCTGTAATACAACCTGGAAAAATAAAAAAAAACAACCTTTTTATTGCTAAGGCATCTAATTTGGCAACTGGTCTAGTTTGCAATAGGCCTACCCACTCAATATAGGGATTGGTAGTTAATGCACTGCTTCATGTTTTGCATAAAAAAATCTTGTTTGGCACAGTTGCTTTTGTTGTCAGATAAACAGTTGTGGTGTTAAATTTAGAGAAGTTCCTCTGAAATTAAGTGGATAAAATGTTTTTAACATCATACAAAATGTAAATAAAAGTACCAGTATCTTAAAATTGTGCTTAATACTGTAAATGCACATAATATCTATCTGTGCAACCCAACCAATTGATGACAGTTGGCTGTAGTCCAGCAGTGCACTGGAACAATATACATGAACAAGGACAAAGGTTATGTTGAATAAAATACCAGAGATCATTTTTAAAGGCTCAAATAAGATTTATTCATTTCTAGTGAGCTTGTCAAATGGCTAAGTTCATTTTGTATTGAAACCCTTCATATCAAATAAAGGTTTTATCATTTTTCATTCATCATCATGCACATATCTTCATAGCATGCTTTCCTTCTCTTGTTTTACTCCTTCTCAGCCTACTGGAATGCCACTCGTGCTTTCATGATCCTCTCTGCCATGTCGTGCTTTGCTGGCATCATTGCAGGAATCCTCTCCTTTGCCCACTTCTCGGCCTTTGAGAGGTTCAACCGCTCATTTGCTGCTGGGATCATGTTCTTTGTTTCAAGTGAGTCAAACAAGATTTGAATAAACCACATGGATACATTATTTTGTTTTGTTTTCTATGTCACACATGCTATGAATGATGTATTATTATTCAGTGAATTTGCATATCATGTAAATCTCAGAGGAAGTCTACTAGGCCTGCTAAAGAAACTCTATAACCTTTGCCTGAGGTGACCTTCACTATTACACATATTCATTTAAATATGTGTGTCTCTCTGTCTGCCATGCCAGCTCTCTTTGTTTTGCTTGCAATGGCCATTTACACTGGGGTGACAGTGAACTTCCTGGGCAAGCGCTTTGGTGACTGGCGCTTCTCTTGGTCCTACATACTAGGCTGGGTGGCACTGCTCATGACCTTCTTTGCAGGTTAGTTCATGAACATTAGTTTGGTAGATTTCAGTGTAACTATTGTATATTGCTGATGGTAGTTCTTAAATACAGTTTAATTTTTTTTGAAACTTTATTTACAGTAATTCTTGAAGTTGGTGCCATTTGCTGTTTCACAAGATTTGAACTCATTAATACATATATATATATATATATATATATATATATATATATATATATATGGGGTTTTTTTCAAACTCACACATCAGTAAGAATTATTTACATTGGAGAACTAAAAACAAAGAAAATAATTCAGTACAGTTGTTTATTATTGTGTTATTATCTTGTACTTTACATATTATATGTAGAGATCAGCTTTGAAGTAAATGCTATACCACTCTACAGTTTACCTATGCTTTGTTTTGCAGGTATATTCTACATGTGTGCCTACAGAATGCATGAGTGCAGAAGAGTGGCTGGCCCACGTTAAAATTAACAGGAAATAACATGTCAAGGATGCAAATTTCCATCCAAAAATAGAGGACATATATACAATAATAAAATTTGGAATTGCATATGCACCTAATGTGTCTTGTGGTTTTGTCGTAAGATGGTCTACAGTGGTTTGGGGGAGAAAGCAGCACAGTCCCTTTGAGCAAGTTTTAATCACCCTTAAAAGCATCTTTTGTTACCAATAACCAACAAACCTAGATGTGAAACATTGCTGTATAATTTAACTGTTGAATATGGCCATATACGGTCTTTAATACAGTATACAATACAATAAAAACATTGAAGCTGGGTATACTGTATAGTCTTGAAAACATGTTTTACTCTTAGCTAGAGTTTGTGCCTTGCTTATGTGATCCTGAATCAGGTAATCTACCATTCCTGAAAACTGACTTTTCACCAGTGCAGCGGAAGGCAGAGGTGGAAAAGTAGAAGATTATGGGATCAATACAGGTGTTGAAGGTGCAAAGCAGCAGGGTGTAGTACCTCCATTTTGGGCTGTCACCCTGGAAGAATCCCAGTAAATGAGAGACATTATAAGGCAATACACAAATGAGAAACACAGCAAGAGTCCCCAAGGCCATGCCGATGGCCCTCTGCTTCTGCATCCGGGATATCCTGGGGCGGCTGTACAGGATCCAGATGCAGCTCAAGTAGCAGTAAATACAAATTAGGAGAGGTATAAGGCAGAGTACAAAGAAAAACTCCAAACGTACTGGGAGGAGGACCTTCAACTGCTTCTCTGTAAAGTTCTCATAACACACACTGGTGTTGTTGCTGGACAGGGAAGGGTGGTGTTGGGCGATGAAAATTATGCTGCTGTGTGCTGCTGAGATAATCCAAATAATAGCGCTGATCACTATCGCATACACAGGTTTCTGCATCTGATGATAGGTAACTGGAAAAGCTATACCTATATAGCGAACTACACTCACTGCCATCAGCAACAAAGAGCTGGTGTAGATTGTGGAAAAGAAGATGAAGGAGGTGATGGAGCACAGGAAGTTGGGTAGATTCCACATCATGCCTGATGCCGCCTCATGCATCTTGAAAGGAAGGATGATCAAGAAGAGCAGATCAGAGACGATCAGATTGAGTAGCAGGATGTTTGTTGGATGTGGCTTGGAGTGGATCTTTACACTGAAGGCATAGAGAGCCAGGAGGTTGGCTGGCAGGCCTATCAGGAAGGAAATTATGTAAACTGAGAGAATGACTTCGCTCTGCACCACCAGCTCCATTCTGACCCTAAACCAAAGCAAGTAAACAGACAACAAACAGAATTTAGGGACACAGGTGGTAGACCACTGCTCAAAAACATTGATTCTCTTAGTGAGAATGACATTTGACTTGATTAGTCATTGATGTCTATATGCATCATGTGGAAAATACCCTAATGAGAAACATTTACTTTGTTTCTGATGCTAAACAAACAGAGGTTATAAGAGAATATAATTTTTTTAAACATTTCAAACCACTTGATAGATCCAGAAATTAACACATGAATAACATAAATTACAGCCCTACCATCAAAAACATAAAAACAGAATTGCAAAAGGATACAAAAAAAGTACATCATTTATAACTATTAGGGAAAAAAGAGCAGTTGAGAAAAAGCTGATCTTCCATATATAAATAAAATTATGTGATAAAAATAGATGAAAATAGTTAGGAAAATGTTCTTTCAAGTCCATGATCAGAATCCCAAAAGAGATGAACCATTGTCACCTCTCAAAACAAGACACCATCTACGGCTTTAAAAATGAAAATAAAAGCATCACTCCAGATGTAGAATTTCAATAGCAAAATAGATGTGCAATATTAAGTTTGATTAATGTAAGGTAAATATATTAACTTACGTAGCTGAAGAAATTTTCAAAAATGTCAGAAAACCAACTGTGTTTGCCTGACTGTCCCTTTTACCAAAGACAACCTTTTTATAACTTGGGGGTTTAAATATGAACTGATAAAAAATGTTGCAACCCGGAAATAGTGTTTCATATGTTGTGACACAACAGTGCTCCTCCTGTTGTATAAGCAGCCAACAAACTATGGGCATTTTAGTGAAGGACCTCCTCCCACTAGATCTCTGCTGAAATAAACTATGAACATGATCAGATTTAGAATTTTAATCAGGCCATGAGCCTGCATTTATTTAAAGTAACACCTACACCACAAGCTTAGAGAATAAGTCATCATCCACACAGACATGCTAATTCCAAGTCCAATATGGCACTGCTACTAAAAAGTGACAAAAAGTCTGTCAAGTCTGACAAAACTGTTCCATTATATAAATAATGCACCAATACATTTGATGTAAGCCATGCAGTTAATTGGGGACTACTGTAAGGAGCCTACTACTGTGAGAGCAGCAGCAGCAGATGTCGTCTGATCAGCAGTTTAGATTCGTGTTGCAAGGCTTATCCTGTATGAAGTCATAAGTATAATTTCAATATTTTGAAATGACTGAGGAACAAAAGCAATAGTAAGAAAAAAAAACTTTGTGTGTGGCTTGAAAATGTTTGATGTGAACAGTATGAAGCACTGCAGAATTTCTTCTTCAGTCACTACTGCAGTCAGTACCTTATCCAGTGACTGTATTTTGCCTTCTCTTTGGAGGGTTGTGTTATTCTGGTGCTGTTAAGTTGGTCTATGCATTTCTTCCACAAAATCATTGTCATAAACACAGGAAAGGCTGTCCTCCTCTGCATTTCTCTCAGGTCTGCACAGGCTTGATTGGGTGTTGTCTTCTTGTGATCTAATATCAAAAGAGAGAGTGGAAAATTAGCCAATTAGGCGCCTTGTGTATTTCCCTGCAAATTAAATGGCTTTACACGGCCCATGTTGTTAATAACTATATTTAAGGTCTTAGAAGAGAGACAAAATTTAAAAAGGCTACTCATGTCATAATATTTTTTTTTCCACTAATACTGAATATCATTTCAATACATAAGGCCAAGAACTTGTGCTGAGAATGAGATAGTAAATAGTTTTCTAGTGTTCCACATAAAGCTTGGTGGTTTTCAGTGAGTAAAAATGATAACAATAAAAGGATTAACCATCACTACACAACCGTGATTTGTGACAAGGTATGATGTGTACTAACCTGTTTCTGAAATAATTTCTGTAAATGAACATTGCACATCCAAGCAACAAAGCAATTCCCAGTAGCATTAAAGTCAACAATCACAGCAAAAAAGCTGAAAAAGGAAAATAGCTTTATTAGGAAAGATGATACACAAAAATACCGTCATTCTGCTCTTTGATGTGATCTAAAAACATCATCATACAGATTGTAGAGTAACTTAAGTGTTTTTGAGAAGTTGTCTAAGGACAGTTGTTTTGTGTCACTGCCCAGTGAGTTTGTGACTATGCAAGATACACTAGTCTGGCTTTGAGCTGGATCCGTTATTTTCCCAGAGACTATATTTTTCATATTTGTGGAGACGGCGGTGAAGAAGGAAGGGAGATTGTAATTACCATTAACAGTCAAGTATGTATTGGTATTAGGGGATTGGCATTATCGTGTTTTGTGTGTGTGTGTGTGTGTGTGTGTGTGTGTGTGTGTGTGCACAGCTAAAGAGATGTAATTTATATGGGCTGCAGTTCAAATGACTCCTTTCTCCCTCTCTCCCTCTCAGACACTCACATACACACACTTGTGAGGTGTGTGTGCTTGGAGTGACAGAACAAGTGCCTATCTGTCACTCTGTCTATGTGTGTGTGAAAGAAGAGGACAAATGATTACCATGGCATTTTTGTCATTTGCTATGATTTCTGTGTCTTTTAAATACTGATTCATATGCCTTTGAAATACAGAGATAATAGTAAGTTTAAAGCCCCCTGATTAAATAGATGCCCATAAACACCCATACATGCACTTCTTCAAGCCATAACAACCTGCAGTGCTGCAAAGACACAGTGGGGCAAAAACCAAACACGGCACCCTAAACCATCAGTTTGTTTATGTAGCTGTAGTCATAGCTAAACTTATAAATACAGCCAGCTCTGGAGCTATGCATTACTTACCTGTGTCACACACAGACACACACACACACACAAACCTCCTAAGAGACCATTTCTGACCAAACAGCTAAAAATTATGGCCTGAACTAAAAGCATAAACTGACCTTAAGGCCACTTGGACCAGAGAAAAACAACTTCCACCTTACATGGAACACAGACTCTTTTATCTTGCCAAAGCCATAAATTCTAACCCACATTCCTGAGGACTTTGTGAAGCCTCCCTGCGAATCTGAGCCAAACTGGAATTTCATGTAAATGAAATATCTAATCATTATGTAAGTTTTGTAATGTTAATTGTCATGTAAATACAAGAAGAGTGGTATAAGTTTCATAGTTGTGCAACTATCTACTAAGGAGATATTAAGCCTTGATTGTATTAACTATTATTAACTTTATACTACATGTAACAATACTACCCTCTAGTGACAAGAGTTAAATTCCCTTATGTTAAGAGTTGATGAATGTTTGGTAACTATGAATTTGTTTTGTAAAATCACCTAAGTGTTTAACTTTTGATCTATTAACCTCATAGACAATCATATTTAAGTAGTTAAATTAGATAAGTAGTTGAATAGAAAGAGTGAATTTTCTGAAGTAATAGGAATGTAAAGATATATTTTTCCACTTACAATTCATGAGAGAAAACTTGTTATTTAAGCAGCATGAAAAATATAATTAATGTGTATTAGATACTAGGGATGTACAGAGGGCCCAGTATTTGTATTTGTATCTGTATTTTTTGAGGCAGCAATATTATTTGTATTTGTATTCGTATTTGAATAAAAGTGGAAAGAGGCTTAAAAATCCTGTTTTTGTTTTTATTGCGCTTTTAATTTTAGAAAATGTCACTCATTAAAATCCATATTATATATTTTCAAACTCACACATCAGTAAGAATTATTTACACTAGAGAACTAAAAAAAAGACAATAACTCCGTAAATTCCGTACAATCAATTGTAATTGTGCTATTATCTTGTACTTAACATAGTATATATAGAGATATAAATATATAAATTATGTTTCCACAAAGATTTAATTCAGGACATCCTTTTCTGAGTTAAAGTCCAATTTGTTTTTGTGGGGAAGTGTCATTTCCATCAACAGCCCAGTATATAGAGGCATTAAGGGATGTATTTATGTGCTCACTATCTAACGTAATTTATTGCATACAATCTGTCTGTCATCCTCAGTTTGTTTCCTGTTTCTTTTGCAGGAAGCTACAGTAATTTCTTCATGCTTTCATTACAATTTCATCCTCTATAAAATGATCTGGAGAGATAATGACTTTATTTCAATATTAATAGGATACATCATCCCAGAAAACCTGCTTCCTAGTTGTCACAGGTTCACTGTATTTCTTGCTAGATCAGTTTTATCTAAACTGTTGTCTCTTGTAGCATGGGAGCTGTAACCTATAGTGTGCATCCACAGCTACAGTTTGTTTTCCCTTGACTGAAGAATTTCACTGTTTATAATCCAAACATAGATTATAAACAGAAGTTATATGGTAAATGGTTTCAAGTGAGAATTACCAGCTAGACATCAGTCCCAGTGAAGCTAACGTCTAAGTGGCTGATAATGATTGGACAGCCAACCCCTGCTCCACCATTTCCAAAAGACCACTATTTACTTATTTTGGGACAAAACTAAACAAAGTAAGTTCACAGTGTTACCATGTTCATTTATACAAGAGTAGGTGCAAAGACTGGCCTGTACCGCGGCATACACTTCACAGATAATATGACGTCATATTACCCGTCATATTAGTTATGAGGCTAGAATTCAAGCTCATTGTTATGAGTTTAATTTGTCATATCTAAAGAACACCTTTACTTATTATTTATCTTTGCTAGTTGCGCCTAAAGTGAAAGAAACACATTATATAACTTTAACATCTGCATCATTTGAATGTGAACTGTGCTGTTTTTGCACCTTGGAAAAAGAATCATTAGAGCATTTTTTTTTCATGTTCTGTGAGGAAACTATTTTGGAATGACATCCATGTCTGGTTATCTGTGAAGACTGATAGTGTCCCAGTGTTTGAGTTTCCCACATCACATTCTTTTTAGACAATCTGCCATCTAATCTGATTTGGTTAATATCATTATAATTTTGGGCAAATACCATATTCATACTTCAAAATGTAAAGGCATCAAACCCTCATTTACTTTGTTAAGGATTTATTTTGTATTATTTTAAATCACTTGAATGTGCAACACACAAGAACAAAATAACATCTAAACATATTAAGGCTATGTCTCAGTATTTATTATTTTAAAGGAGAGAATAAGGCTGATGGTAATAATTTGGCTGATTATCTATAAATTTTTAAATGGTTGGCAATACTATGCTAATGTATTACCCCTGTATTTGTATTAGGTTTTATTTTGTTTGTATTTTCTCGATTGTCTATCTTAGATTTGCATGTGCTGCGTGTGCTCACGGTGGTGTAATGTAATGTATTTGCATGTGTTCTTTGACCCCAACTTGAAACACATATGTTAACTGTTGTTTATTAAGTATTAAAAAACAAGTAAAATTAAAAAAATACCTGGGCATCACCATGGCTACCCCCAAACTTCAACAGACTAATGACAGGTGGAATAATGACTTGACGGTTATTAACATTTTCCTGAGACGGTTCACCATCACTTGGCACCCAGTTTTTATTTAAATGGGAAGTAAAGCATCTTTATTTTTTTACTACGGTATTATTTTGCTTCAAATCTGTGTCTATCTGCTCTCCACGTTTTGCAAATATTATGAATATTTGTGATTGGGTACACATGGCAACAGGTCTCTTGCTGTGTGTGCTTAATTTCAGTGTATTTATTTAGCTAGCTTTGTTATGTTAGCTGTGGTTTGGTGTCAGTGCTGTTGATTGCAGTCATGTCTATGGTAATCACAGATCACAAAAGATCTTGCGAGAGTGATTGTTTTAACCCAAACTACTGCTACGTTCTGAATTACATATGTCTACTTTTTTCTTTTAGTACATTCTGCAGCTGCCCTTACAAAGTATGTAGTGTTGCATACAGTATGCATACAATTGGGACATACTACCTCCATCTGTCATTACGGCTTCTGTTGTTGTACTGGCAATGTGCTGTCATTGGTCTGTGTACTCTTGGTGGCTCAGTTGATGTGCATATCTTCAGCTGCACAGAGGACTGTGGGTCAGAATATCCAGAAAAGCATGCATGCTGCATTTGACATACTATGTACTGGGACATACTAAATCTTTTTTTGGCATACTAAATAATATGGCAGTATGACCTTTTCCTAACCCATAACCAAGTGTTAACCTGAGCAGAGCGTGTGCTTCGCTGAACTCCTGTGGCTTGCACGCATGTGGTGTCTGCAACAGTGTTGCTGCTGTGGCGCTGTTGCTGCCAGCCCTATCTTTCTGCATAGAGTTTAACTTTAATAATGGCCATCAATAATAAGGAAAGGAACTGGCTGGGCATTTTGTTTTTATGGGCACCCCACCCCACCACTTAATTATTGCCCTGTCCAAACTGCACAAACATCAGCCATGCTTAATTTGCATAAAATAATGCATTAACAATCACTCATGACTGCAGTTTAATTTTATGACTGTTACAGCACCAAATACATGTGCACTGTCCACACAGACAGCATTGCTGCTGTGGCACTGCTACCGCCAGCCCTATCTTTCTACATAGAATTTGACTTTGATAATGGCCATCAATAATGATTGAAGATAAATGTTTCATATCATTTTATTATAAATTTATTATAAATTTCATTTTTCTGTAGTTTAGACAGAAAAAGGTTAAGACGCGTGTCTTAAGGTGTGAAAAATAAATAATTATATGTGAGGTGAAAGTGGCTTTCTTTCTGACAGGCATGGTGGGGTCTGGTTGGGGCTACTTCTGTGTCAGCCACATACATTCGTCACACAGGATGTTTTTCTTCAAAACTTGATAATATTGATTATTCTGCCAGTTAGACACTCGCTGTCACTGCTCCAAGAAAGTCCATTCAGATGACACCAATGTCCCCAAATGAGCCAAACACACTAACAAACTGACAAACTAACTGTCAGGAGGGAAACTTACCACAAATAAGGAAATAACAACACCAAATCTCCATCTGGAAGCAAGTAAAACAACAGGCAGACATCCTGATTTGAACTAATATGACAAAAAGTTGGCTGGTTCTGTGATGCACACGTGCCGCTCATGCAGGTTGTGTGTCCCAGGTGTTAGGCTACCATGAGAACATGTTTGTTGTGTGAGACATGCGACTAAAAACCAAGTCTGATACACTTGTGGTCTAGACATAGGGTAAAAACCTAACCAGACCTTAACCACAGCATTATCACATCATGAAACATAATTATTTTGTACAACATGCACAATGAAGAAACAAGATGTACAAATATTGCGAGTTAGACAAGTAGATAAGACCATTGATTGCCTAGCTACCTTGTTATTTCTGTTCCTAAACTGTAGCTGTTCTCCAGATTTCAACTGAAGGACATGATCTTCCTCTGTCATTTTAACGTCCATTTTTTGGAAAGTTTAAGGACTTGTCAAAGTTGGCTTGAAAGTGAGATTGAAAGTCTAGTTTTGACCTTTGAAAGAGTACTTTACAAAACAATCTAACCATTTTAACCAAACTGTGTGAACTGTTGTACTGCTTCATCCCCAAACTTAGTTTTCCTTTAAAGTTGTTAGAATAATCTTTTTTTCCCTTTGTTTGACAGTATCATATAGGGCTGAATGATTTTGAAAAAATATCTAATTGTGATTATTTTGACTGATATTGCAATTGCGATATGATTTGCGATATTAGAGGGAATGGTAATTTTTACATCATTATTGTCATTTATGAATGTCCTTACTTCTGAAGTACAGAAACAGGAACTTCTTGAGGAGACTGTCATAGGATGAGTAGTGCATACTGGCACACTGGTATGATAAAAATAATAATGCTAAAATTTCACTTTTGTGCTGACAGAACCTATGTAACAAAAAAATAAAAGTTGAGAACAGACATACTACAAAGTAAAATTACTTAATAGTTAAAAAAAACAACATTCACTTCAATATAAATAAAAGAATATTATGTGTCTCAGTGTGTTAACCTATATGTACTGTATAGTATCTTCTTGAATCCAGCAGGGCCTAGTTGGTCGGTCCATAATTACAAACACTGTGTGGACAAAGGCTGTTCTGACTCACAGAACATTATTTTAAATTCTTGTCACGATTCAAAAGTTTCACAAATTAACCTATGGTACTGGATGTCATGCTGAATGATGGGTAAATGTACATAAAATTATACACTTCCTAAATTATTTGCCTTTGACATCATGCAAGGCATCTTGTGTTTGACCATTTCACTCAGAGAATAAATGTCATGAAGTCTTGGAACAAATACAAAATGTACAGTACATACAGCACACTGCTGTAATACAGCCTGAAAATTTTTTTTTATTGCTAAGGCAACTAATTTGGCAGTTGGTCCAGTTGGCAATAGGCCAAGCCACTCAATATAGTGGTTGGTAGTTACTGCACTGCTTCATGTTTTGCATAGAAAATCTTGTTTGGCACAGTTGCTGTTGTTATCAGATAAGCAGAAGTGGTGTCAAATTTAGAGAAGTTCCTCTGAAATTAAGTGGACAAAATGTTTTTAACATCATACAAAATGTAAATCAAAGTACCAGTACCTTAAAATTGTGGTTAAATACTGTAAATGCACATAATATCTATCTGCGCAACCCGACCAGTTGATGACAATTGTCCAGCAGTGCACTGGAACAATATATATGTACGGGACAAAGGTTATGTTGAATAAAATACCAGAGGTCATTTTTAAAGGCTTAAATTAGATTGATTAATTTCTAGTGAGTTTGTAAAATGGCTAAGTTCATTTTGAATTGAAACTATTCAGATCAAATAAAGGTTTATCATTTTTCATTTATCATCATACAGGTGTTGAAGGTGCTAAGCAGCAGGGTGTAGTACCTCCATTTTGGGCTCTCACCCTGAAAGAAGCCCAGTACATGTGAGATGTTATATGGCAACACACAAATGAGAAACACAGCTGTGTCCCCAAGGCCATGCCGATGGCTTTCTGCTTCTGCATCTGGGATATCCTGGGGTGACTGTACAGGATCAAGATGCAGCACAAGTAGCAGTAACTTGAAATTAGAAGTAGTATAAAGCAGAGCACAAAGAAAAACTCCAAACATACTGGGAGGAGGACCTTCAACTGCTTCTCTGAAAAGTTCTCATAACACACACTGGTGTTGTTACTGGACAGGGAAGGGAGGTGTTGGGTAATGAAAGTGATGCTGCGATGTGCTGCTGAGATAATCCAAATAATAGCGCTGATCACTATCACGTACACAGGTTTCTGCAGCTGATGATAGGTGACTGGAAAAGCTACAGCTATGTAGCAAAGTACACTGGTGGAGATTGTGGAAAAGAAGGTGAAGGAGGTGATGGAGCACAGGAAGTTGGGTAGATTCCACATCATGTCTGATGCTGCCTCATACATCTTGAGGGTAAGGATATCAAGAGGAGCAGATCAGAGATGATCAGATTGAGTAGCAGGATGTTTGTTGGATGTGGCT
Organism: Thunnus thynnus; assembly: GCF_963924715.1. Lineage (NCBI taxonomy): Eukaryota > Metazoa > Chordata > Actinopteri > Scombriformes > Scombridae > Thunnus > Thunnus thynnus. Next base: position 9,686,628 of record NC_089526.1, on the reverse strand, counting down.
TGGAGTGGATCTCGACACTGAAGGTATAGAGAGCCAGGAGGTTGGCTGGCAGGCCTATCAGGAAATTATGTAAACTGAAAGAATGACCTTGATCATCACCACTAACTCCATTATGACCCTAAACCAAAGCAAGTAACAACAAACAGAATTTAGGAAGTAAGAGACAGGTGGTAGACAAATGCTAAAAAAACATTGATTCTTTTCTGTCTTTACAACAGTGACAACAATCTGTGAGTTTTAGTGATAAGGTCATGGAAATAAGACAACAAATCCCACCCCCAGCCCATGTTTTACATACCAGCAGGGACATTAATTGCCATTTTAGTCATTTTAATCCTATATCACTGTCATTTTTATCTGATATCATAGCCCATATGAAGCCCACCACGTGCAGTCTTGATGCTATCCCCACAAAATTTCTCAAAGAAGCTATTGACACAGTTGGCCCCAGTATTTTATCGATTATCAACAGTTCCCTCAAAAATTTATTTTTTCCTTCTATTTTTAAACATGCTGATTGGTTTTATTCTTACTTTTAGAAAGAACCGTCTCAGTCACCACTGGTTATTTCACTTCTTCCACAGCCCACATTACCAGTGGTGTACCGCAAGGTTCGATTTTAGGTCCAATTTTATTTTCCATCTACATGCTTCCACTTGGCCAAATCATTCAACAATACAACGTTTCTTTTCATTGCTACGCAGACGACACACAGATATACCTTCCCCTGAGACCCGGTGACCCAAGAAGCCTAGCTGCTGCTGTAGATTGTCTCAGCGATGTCAACTGTTGGAAGGCACAAAATTTCCTTCAACTCAACAATTTAGAAACAGAAGTCATACTGCTCAGTCCCCCTAATCCAAATAACCCCATCAGTCTTGGTCTCCTATCCACCTACATGAAGCCCACCGCCCGAAATCTTGGAGTACTGTTCGATTCGGGTCTAAGTTTCAAACCACACATTAACAAAGTTGTCCAGTCCTGCTTCCTCCAAATCAGAACCATTTCCAGAATTAAGCCAATGCTCCACCATTCCAACCTTGAAAAAATCATCCACGCTTTCATTTTCTCCAGACTAGATTACTGCAACTCCCTCCTTTCCAGTATAACACAAAAATCCCTGTTCCACCTCCAACTAGTTCAGAACGCAGCAGCTAGGCTTCTTACTGGTTTTAACAGACAACATCACATCACCCCGATTCTGGCTTCTCTCCATTGGTTCCCTGTTCATTTTAGAATTGATTTTAAGATTTTACTGATCACTTTTAAAGCATGTCTGGGTCTGGCTCCAAGCTACATAACAGATATGCTGACCCCGTACGAGCCAGCCCGCAGCCTTAGATCCTCAGGTGAGGCCCTTCTGGCTGTTCCAAAGTCGAGGCTTAAATCTAAAGGTGACCGTGCTTTTTCCATCAGGGGCCCTCGACTTTGGAACAGCCTGCCTGAGGAGATAAGTCTCACAGAATCAGTGACATCTTTTACATCACTTCTTAAAGCCCATTTTTACAGACTTGCTTTTATGTAATGTTGTCTTTAGATCATCTTTCTTTTAAACTTCTTTTTTTAACTTTTGATCTTTCTTTTAAACTTTTTATCATCTCTTTATTGTCTTTCTTTGCCTTTGGCTGCCATCTTTTTAAGGTCAGATCTGTTATTGTCTTCTGGCTCATGTCTTTGCTTTGCATTGTACTGCTTTTGCTTTGTCTGTCAAAGCACTTTGTAAACTTTGTTTTTAAAAGGTGCTATATAAATAAAGTTATTATTATTATTATTATTAATATTCAATATTTAAATGTGTTTCTGAAAGTAATCTAATCACATAAGTGTTGCCTAACTTTATTTCCCTTTCACTATATCATTAAATTTTATTTCAATGTAGATGGTTGATCCCAGGGCCATAAGAGCATAAAGTCATGCATTCTATTTTATAAGGCTTTCAAACTGAAGCCCTGGCGTCAAAGTTCTATTTTCCATCTGACTGATTAATTTTCTTCTGTTTGCCCTGAAGAACAGATACATACTACCAGGGGCATTTCATGCATTATCGAGATTTGCAGGATATTGTAGCAGATTTATTCATCTGAAAATGGTGTGTCTGTATTGATACGGATGTCCAAGGGTGTTGTTTGTGTGTGTATGGAGAAACTAGTGCGTGTGTGTTTACAGCTAAAGAGATGTAATTTATATGGGCTGCAGGTCACATTACTCCCCCCCCCCCTCTCTCTCACACACACACACACCTTGAAGGTGTGTCTACATGTGTGTGTGTGTGTGTGTCTCTATGTGTGTGTGAAAGAAGAGGGCGAATGATTCTCATGGCATTTTTTTATTTGCTCTGATTTATATGTCTTTTCAATACTGATTCATATGATTTGACATACAGAGATAAAAGTAAGTTCAAAGCCCCTTGATTACATAGATGCTCATACACACCCATACTCCTTACAGACATAAAATCTGCAGACAAATACCAAACAAGGCATCCTAAACCATAAATACAACCATCTCTGGAGCTATGCATTTCTTACCTGTGACACACACACACACACACACACACACACACACACACACACACACACACACTCACCCACTTGCTCATTAATTTCTGTAAATAGATAAATGTTGTATTTATGCCTTATTGCTAGAGCAAAATAAGGTAATATGCTATTAGAAGGTAAAAAATTTGAAGGGTAATAGGACACTTTACATAGACTGCAAGTTAACAGGGCAGCATCTTTATTTTAATCTTATACTGCATAAAAAATAATAATGCATAAATATCATTGTTGTTGCTGATCACTGACATATCCCAGACTGTGATAATAAAAAAAAAGAAAAGAAAACAAAATTCCACTTGTCTTTAGTATAATGAAAGTATTTGAATTTTTGTGTTTTTCATTTGTAAAAGATTAGTGGTATAATTACAAAAACTGGCATTTAACGGGTTGAAATTCTGAAAATTAATGAATATTTGGTAGTTATGATAAGGACTGAAGTTGGTTAAAAAAATTAACTCAATGAAAGTGGAAAAATATGAATATATAATATTTTTATGGCAGTTTTGATGGGGACCTTTAAGGTCCCTAATATGCTGTAGTGATAGTATTTTAAAGTGAGGCACAATGGTTAATTTATTTCATACTTGATAGGAATTGTGTCCTCACGTTTATTTACCCTCTTGGCTTTGAGCATATGTATTCCGTTTTGAATTTGGATCCCTCAGCACATTTTGGCTGTAATATTTAAAAACAACAATTTTGATTTGTGTTCTTGTTGTAGTCCCACCATTACCCAGTTTGGTTCCTTATAATAATTGAAGACATGTCTCTATTGATGGGTCACCTTATCTAGACATGGTTATGAAAAAATACTCACCATGCCCTGAAAAGATTTTTTTTCACTCAATTAATGAGAGAAAACTTGTTATTTAAGCAGCATAAAAAATAATAATATAAAATAATAATTAATGCATATTAGACACATTAACAACAAGGGGTAAAAATAGTAATGCTAAAATTTCACGCTGACATAACCTATGTGACAAAAAAACAATAAGTTGAGAATGGACATACTACAAAGTAAAAGCACTCAAGAGTTAAAAAAAACATCATTTTATGTAAGTATAAATCAAAAGAACATTATGTGATTGATTATTAAATGTCCTGATTCTGATCTGTACCTCAGAGAGTCTCAGTGTGTTAACCTGTACATACTGTATAGTATCTTCTCCAATTGAGCAAGGCCTAGTTGGTCCATAATTCAAGCCATATGTCATGCTGAATGACGGGTAAATGTACATAAAATTATGCACTTCTTAAAGTATTTGCCTTTGACATAATGCGCAACCAAATAGGCATCTTGCGTTTGACTATTTCGCTCAAAGAATAAATGTCATGAGGTGTTGGAACAAATACAAAATACACAGTAAATACATGCTGTAATACACCCTGGAAAAACCTTTTTATTGGTAAGGCAAATAATTTGGTAGCTGGTCTAGTTGGCAATAGGCCTACTCACTCAATATAGTGGTTGGTAGTTACTGCACTGCTTCGTGTTTTGCATGGAAAATCTTATTTGGCACAGTTGCTGTTGCTGTGAGATAAACAGAAGTGTCAAATTTAGAGAAGTTCCTCTGAAATTAAGTGGACAAAATGTTTTTAACATCATATAAAATGTAAATCAAAGCACCGGTACATTCAAATTGTGCTTAAATACTGTAAATGCACAAAATGTCTAATTTCTAGTGACTTTGTTAAATGGCTAAGTACATTTTGAACTGAAACCCTTTAGATCAAATAAAGGTTTATCATTTTTCATTTATCAGCATGCACATATCTTCATAGCATGCTCTCTTTCTTTTGTTTTACTCCTTCTCAGCCTACTGGAATGCCACTCTTTAATGATCCTCTCTGCCATGTTGTGCTTTACTGGCATCATCACAGGAATCCTCTCCTTTGCCTACTTCTCAGCCTTTGAGAGGTTCAGCAGCTCATTTGCTGATAGGATCATGTTCTTTGTTCGAAGTGGGTCAAATAGGATTTGAATAAACCACGTGGATACATTATCCAAATTATGTTACAGTTTTGTGTTTAACATTACACATGCTATGAATGCAGTGAATTTGCATATCATGTAAATCTCAGAGAAAGTCCACTAGGCGTGGCAAAACTCGAAAGAAACTTTCTCTCTGTCTGCCATGCCAGCTCTCTTTGTTTTGCTTGCAATGACTTTTTACACTGGGGTGACAGTGAACTTCCTGGGCAAGCACTTTGGTGACTGGTGCTTCTCTTGGTCCTACACACTAGGCTGGGTGGCATTGTTCGTAACCTTTGCAGATTAGTTCATTTTGGTTTGGTAGATTTCAGTGTAATTATTGTATGTTGCTGATGGTAGTTCTCATATGCATATTATACAATTATCGCAAACTGAGAAAAACTTTAAAATTGTTTAAAATTGTTGCAGCAGCTCTGTCTATTATTTATATACAAATCAATACAATGTTGTCTTGAAATTTAATTTACAGTAATTCTTCAAGTTGGTGCCGTTTGCTGTTTCACAAGATTTGAACTCACTAAAATCCCCAGTATATATTTTCAAATTCACACATCAATAAGAATTATGTAAACTAGAGAACTAATAAAAAGAAAACCATTCTGTACAATCATTTGTTATTGTGCTATTATCTTGTACTTTTCGTACCTGCTTTTTTTGCAAGTATATTTTACATGTTTGCCTACAGAATGCATAAGTGCAGAAGAGTGGCTGGTTAAAATAAACAGGAAATAATGTGTCAGGGGTTCAAATTCCCATTCCAAAATAGAGGATCTATATACAATAATACAATTTGGAATTGCATATGCACCTAATGTGTCTTGTGGTTTTGTCATAAGATGGTTTACAGTAGTTTGGGGTAGAAAGCAGCCCAGTCCCTTTGACCAGGATTGAATCACCCTTAAGAGCATCTTTTTTTACACAATAGCCAGCAAACCTAGATGTGAAACATTGTTGTATAAATTAACTGTTAAATATGGCCATATAAGGTCTTTAATACAGTATACAATACAATAAAAACATTGAAGCTGGGTATACTGTATAGTCTTGAAATCATGTTTTACTCTTTGCTAGAGCTTGTGCCTTGTCTATGTGATCCTTAAACAGTGACTCTACAATTCCTGAAAACTGACTTTTCACCAGTGCAGCGGAAGGCAGAGGTGGAAAAGTAGAAGATTATGGGATCAATACAGGTGTTGAAGGTGCAAAGCAGCAGGGTGTAGTACCTCCATTTTGGGCTCTCACCCTGAAAGAAGCCCAGTACATGTGAGATGTTATATGGCAACACACAAATGAGAAACACAGCTAGAGTCCCCAAGGCCATGCCGATGGCCTTCTGCTTCTGCATCTGGGATATCCTGGGCTGACTGTACAGGATCAAGATGCAGTTCAAGTAGCAGTAAATACAAATTAGGAGAGGTATAAGGCAGAGCACAAAGAACAACTCCAAACGTAATGGGAGGAGGACCTTCAACTGCTTCTCTGTAAAGTTCTCATAACACACACTGGTGTTGTTGCTGGACAGGGAAGGGTGGTGTTGGGTGATGAAAGTGATGCTGCAGTGTGCTGCTGAGATAATCCAAATAATAGCGCTGATCACTATCGCATACACAGGTTTTTTACGCTGATGATAGGTGATAGGAAAAGCTACACCTATATAGCGAACTACACTTATTGCCATCAGCAGCAAGGAGCTGGTGTAGATTGTGGAAAAGAAGGTGAAGGAGGTGATGGAGCACAGGAAGTTGGGTAGTTTCCACATCATACCTGACGCTGCCTCATATATCTTTAAGGGAAGGATGATCAAGAAGAGCAGATCAGAGACGGTCAGATTGAGTAGCAGGATGTTTGTTGGATGTGGCTTGGAGTGGATCTTTACACTGAAAGCATAGAGAGCCAGGAGGTTGGCTGGCAGGCCTATCAGGAAGGAAATTACATAAACTGAGAGAATGACTTCACTCCTCACCACTGGCTCCATTATGACCCTAAGCCAAAGAAGGTAAACAAACAACAAACAGAATTTAGGAAGTAAGAGACACAGGTGGTAGACAACTGCTAAAAAAACATTGATTCTTTTCTATATTTACAACAGTGACAACAACCTTTGACCTGATTAGTCATTGATGTCTATATGCATCATGTGGAAACTACCCAAAGGAGAAACATTTACTTTGCTTCTGATACTAAACAAACAGAGGTTATAAGGGAATATAAAAAAACCCAAACATTTTAACATTTAAAACCACATAAGATAGTTCCAGAAATTAACATGTGAATAACATAAATTACAGCCCCACCACCAAAAACATAAAAACAGAATTGTAAAAGGATTGGGAGAAGTATTAATTGACAAGTAATACAGTAGATAACTACACTGTTTATACCATTTATAACTACAAAAACAGCAAGAGAAAATAGAGCACTTGAGAAAAAGAAAATTTTCTGTGTTTTTGCACAGTTAATTACTGTGAATATTTTTACAGTATAGTACGTAGTATATTAAGCCTAAAAACACAGTAATCATGATGATACTGTAGAAATAACAGTAGTGAACACACTACTGTAGAGAATCACAGTAACCATATGATACTGTAAAAAAAAATCATAGTAACTATTTTAGTACTGTAGAAAATCACAGTAACCATTATGTTACTGTAGAAAATCACAGTAACTATTTTAGTATTGTAGAAAATCACAGTAACCATATGTTACTGTAGAAAATCACAGTCTCAACCTCAGCCGCAACCCTCAAATTCATGGTGCAGATTAAATAATTTAAACTTTAGTTTGAAATAATTATTCTTCTCATATGAATTCAAATACTTCAAGATGACCTTGTTTGTTCATGCTTCTGCAGGCTGTTACTTTCAGGTTTTAAATTTGTCTCAACGTTTATCAGGTCATAACCTTTTATACAGTCTATGTCATGACAGGCTGTCAGTGAAGTTGTGAGCTGATTGGTTGAGGCAAAGAAAAACATCACATGATCTCAAATTTGAACAGCGTCACTGAGTCAGTCTGGGCGCCAAAGTAAATTACTTCACTTCAGCTGGTTTGGGATTTAACAGCTCTTCGGTTCACTACATTATCTTTTTTTTTACTTTAAAGGATTTTCTTTTAAAGAGTACTCATGTTCTTGTCTGTTTTTGCTCGGTGTAAATTTGTCAGACGGTATCATAGATGGGCTTATATATATATATATATATATATATAGTTCAGTGATTTGTTTTTTGTTTTTTGAACTTGTAGTGGGCTTATTAAATGACATCAGTATTTTTTTTTCGTGAGGATTTGTTTAACTGTGGTTACAGATTTAAACAAGCTTTTTACATATTGTATTTTTAACGTTGTCATTGTAATATTTGCCAATGTTTGTAATATGTACATTTGAAAACTTTGTTATAGAATGATATTTAGAGGACAGAAAGTTGCATATGGTCCCTGCTTCTTTTATGGCAAACACTGAAAAGAAAACATTTATTTACTTCATTCTTATTTACTATATTCTTAGTTACTGTGTTAAGTTGATGTCCGAATATTTCCTGCTGTTGCTACTTCACATTAAAAGCTTCTCACTGGTGTACCACTGTGTGGCTTTTATTATGAAGCATGTACAGGAAATGTACAGGAAACAGACTGCAGTATTGGTCAGTAGACATTGGTCTATGCAAAATGTTTTGTGCTGTTTGGTCAGCAGATCAGTTTTACATATTGCAAAGGAGAATTGGTAAAAGAGGAAACAGCTGAAGTGAACTGGCAGACGTAGAACTGCAGGCAACAGGCTCTTTTACTACAGTTTATGTCATTAAGGGTAAACAACTTCTTTTGTTCTGCTGTCCTGTTTGAGGGAAGACTTTTTGCACTGTGCATCACAGATATAATTGCAGCAGTGCACTATTCAGTGTGGGTATTTCTGCCATATGGAAGAAGGCCATTAGATTTCTGTAAACATGGTGCACAATCCCTGTGCACCACAGTTACGTACAGCTACTGTAAAGGTAGATAAAGTGCCATTAAATTACTGTTTCATTTTGCAATTGCTACTGTAAATAAAAACACAGTACACTTACTGTAATTTATTTTACAGTAAGTTTACTGTGTTTATAAACTTAATGTAAAATAAATTACAGTAAGTGTACTGTGTTTTTATTTACAGTAATTAACTGGCAGAAATTGACAAGTAACTTACTGTGAAATAAATTACAGTAAATAACTGGCAGCAACTGACAAATAACTTACTGTAAAATGAATTACAGTAAGTTACTTGTCAATTGCTGCCAGTTAATTACTGTAAAAATCACAGTAAGGTTTTACAGTGCATGTCTAAATAAAATTATGTGAATATATCTTCAATTTAACAAACAGTTCAATGGTCCACTTCTCAAAGACTGCACACAAAGAAGGTACTGGAGCACACGATTCACTTAAGCAATGTATTAAGGTGCAAACGATATTTTGACGCGCACTGTGTCTTCATCAGAGTCAAACAGTAATGGCATAGATTGAAAAAGTTACATACCCTCCTCCATACACAGAACAGTCTCTCATTGATCAATAAGGATGGGAGGTAATCAATCAATAAACCAATACATTGACAGCACTCATTCAAAATGTATTGGTTTATTGATTGATTACCTCCCATCCTTATTAACCTTCATAAATTGCTAAACGAATTGTGTGCTCCAGTATCTTCTTTGGGTGCAGTTTTTGAAGACATCAAATCAGTATCTTCATAGGTTTATCTAAACAATCTTGTCGATACCGATAACACCTCAGTTTGTAGCCCCCTTCTATTTTGTTTGAGTATGGATAAAAATAGTTAGGAATATGTTTTTTCATGTCCATGATAAGAATCCCAAGAGAAAAGAATCATTGTCAGCTCTCAAAACAAGACACCATCCTATGGCTTTAAAAATGAAAATTAAAATATCACTCCAGATGTAGAATTCAATAGCAAAATGGATCTGCAATGTTAAGTTGGCAAATGTAAGGTACACATATTTACTTACCTAGCTGAAGAAATTTTCAAAAATGTAAGAAAACCAACTCTGTTTGCGTGGCTGTGCCTTTTACCAAAGACAACCTTTTTATAACTTGTGAGTTTAAAGATGAGCTGTTGTAAGTCTGAAACAGAGAGTCATATTCAAGCTCTGTGTGACACAATAGTGCTCCACCCATTCAATAAGCAGAGAGCAAACACTAGTTTGTTAATATTAACTACTATATTAACTACTATATTAAACATTTTTTTCCACTCATTATTTGAGTTATTTCACTCAGACAATAAATGTCATGAAGTGTTCAGTACATGCACAGCTGTAATACAGCCTGGAAAAATAATTGTATTGCTAAGGCAAATAATTTGGCAGCTGGTCTAGTTTAGTTGGTCTAGTCTACAGCCTACTATAATAACCCATCGTAAAACACAAGAATAGACACATTATTCACGAATTGACCTGATATGATCACTAAGTGCATTTTTTTCTCTCAAGGAAGCTTACAAAGCAACATTTTTCAGATTCATTTAAAACTATATCCTACACAATCAAAAAGAGTCAACAGCAAAACCTTGAGGCAGCTCTAAAAGAGCTTGACTGGGGTGAAGTCCCCTCAAGTGGGAACATAGAGAGTGGCTTTGTGTTTCTTGCAACAATTTATGAAGTGATGGCATCCTTCACTAGAAGGGGAGCCAAAATAAAAGAAAGGGGAACACTCTGCCCTTGCTGAATGTTGAATGTAGAAAACTGATGAAAGATAGAGACCAACTGCTTAAAAAAATCTTTGAAGTATGGTCTGATTACAGACTGACAAAAGTTCACATCAATGAGAAACAAAGTAATACAGACTATACGAAAGGCCAAAGCAAATTCTTTATGGAGTATACTGAAGGCACAAAAGGGAATATAAAAAAAGGCAAAATATCAATAAAGAATGATCCTAGCTACCAATCTCAATACTTTTTTTTCATGATGCCTATTTTTAAAATAGAAGAAATAACAGAACCAGAAGTGGCCCAGATTATCAGTGCACTGAAAAGCTCTAAAGCGAGGGATGCCTACAGGCTTGACACTAACTTTCTGAAATTACACAAAGATTCTCTGGTATGCCCAATTATTTGGTTAACAGTTATTCCTTCAGCATGGAAGGTGGCCACGGTTATCCCAATCTTTAAATCTGGGGAAAAAACAGACAGAGCTAACTATCGGTCAATCAGCATCCTCCCGGTTATATCTGAGGTCACTGAGAAGTGGGTGGAAAAGCTATTGACTGAACATCTCTCTAAAGGCTACACCCCATGCAATTTGGGTTCCGTGCCCATCATTCCACAGAATCAGCAAACTGTGTCTTTTTAGAAAAAAAAAAAATTGGATAAGAGTTCCTATGTATGTGCTGTCTTTCTTGATTTAAAGAGGGCATTTGTTACTCTTGACCACCAGATTATTTTATGTAAATTAACACATTTTAATTTTTCTGAAGAAGCTATCCTGTAGGAAGCAATGTGTTTGTGTTGATGGCACCAAATCTCCTTACCTTGACTGTCCTGTAGGGGTCCCATGAGGCTCTATTCTTAGACCAATGCATGTCAAAATGTCAATATTCCAATGTATGCAGATGATGCTGTAATTTTTGCATGTGCAAAAGATATCTAAGAAGCCTAATTAATTCTTACAGTGACCCATGTCCAAGACTGGCTTACTAAATCATGTCTCAATTTCAACACCAAAAAATACTGTGTGTACGATGTTTACAAAACAACCAGTAAAAGTGACACATTCTAATGTGTTCTTGAGAGGAGAGGAACTTGACATTATAAATGAGTTCAAGTATCTTGGGGTCACATTGGACTCCACATTAATCTTTAAAAGTCATGTGAAAAAGGTGTCAAACACAGTAAAAATTTAATTTACAAAACTTTAAGGAAATCAGGCTATTTCTTTTTCCACTCAATTATTTTTTCACACAGAGTACTGTTTTACTAACTGGTCACTTACAGGTGTAACAACACTTAAACCAGTAGAATTACCCTTCAAGAAAGCTATAAAAAAAAACCACTCTCATTCCATCATTGTAACATCCTGGAAAAATATCATTTATTGAGTTTTGACAGCTTATGCTTGTTTTATGTGTAAGGCTTTGCATGGGCTTCCCCCACCTCCTTTAAATTACATCATTACATAGAGGGCTGACAGTGGCAATAACACCAAGGCCACCACTAGACAGGACTGTGTGGTGCCATTTTGACACACCACATTTGGATAAACTGAAATCAGTAAAGGGAAGTAAATATTGGAATGGCCTACTACTTACAATAAGGGAGTGACCCACATATCCTACCTTTAAGTCTCATCTCAAACAGTGGCTCAAGGCAAAACAGAACTGTGATCATTTTTAACGGGACATGTGTACAATGTATTTTGCCTTTTTATGTTCTGTATGTGTATATTTGTGTTTGAGTGTTGTTACTTAAACTGTTTCTGTTTTTGTTACCTGCCTAGGGACTACGGATGTAAATTACCATTTTTTGATAACTCTGGTATGTTTACATCCTGTATCGTATACTGATGTTCATTAATGTGCTCTGTCCCTATCAAATAAACAAACAAATAAATAAATGTCTATATGCATCATGTAGAAACTACCCAAAGGAGAAACATTTACTTTGATTCTGATACTAAACGAACAAAGGTTATAAGGGAATATAAAGAAAAAAACATCTTAACATTTAATACCAGATAAATTAACATTTAAATAACGTAAATTACAGCCCTACCACCAAAAACATAAGAACAGAATTTCAAGAGAATTGGGAGAGGTATTAATGAAAATAAAAACATCCCTCCAGATGTAGAATTTTAATAGTAAAACTGATCTGCAATATTAAGTTTGATAAATGTAAGGTAAACATATTTACTTACATAACTGAAGAAATTTTCAAAAATGTAAGAAAAACAGCCTGGCGGTACCTTTTACCAAATACAACCTTTTTATAACGTATGAGTTCAAAGGTGAGCGGAAACACTTTATTTTACAGGTCCGCAAATTTCATGGAAATTAGGCAAGTAATTTGGCAAGTAAATTAGCAAGTAATTTCCAACTAGTTTCTGTCTAACTTCTGCTGAGCAGACCACTAAACTGAAGTAGGCTGTTGCAACTTTATTTCCAAATTGTTTCTGCCTAACCTCTGCAGGCCAGTTAATTGAAGTAAAAGTACTTATGAGTTAAAAAAAACAACTGTCAGGATGGTGAGTGGAGCAGGTGTACCCAAATGCAAGAGACAGCAGGCAGGCAACAATGCAGAATATTTAATGAATTAATTCAAAAATCACAGGAACATAGGAAACTGACCATAACCACAAGAACAAATGCAGAACAAACACAGACGGCTCGACAGAGACTGAACTCAAAACCAGACCTTAAATACAAACCAAACTAACGAGGAGATTAGGTGCAGGTGGGAAGGATGGGTGGAGAACTCAGGAGAGGGGAGTGAACAGACAGGGAGCCGATTGGCTGGGGAAACACAAGGAGCAGGGCAGGGCTGATGAGGCTGATAACCAAAAACGAAATACCCTACGATACAGGGAACCCAAAAAAAAACACAAAAAGTCCAAAAAACAAACAAAGTCAAGGCAGGATGTGACAACAACAACATTTTACTTAAGTATAAGTAAAAGAATATTACGTGATTGATTATCAAAAGTCCTGATTCTGATCTGTCTCACATAGTTTCAGAGTTAACCTGCATGTACTGTATAATATCTTCTTCAATCCAGCAGGGCCTAGTTGGTCCATAATTACAAACACTGTGTAGAAAAGGGCTGTTCAGACTCACAGAATATTATTTTAAATTCTTGTCATGATTCAAAAGTTTCCTGATTTAAGTTTACAGATTAAATTATAGTACTGTATGTCATGCTGAATGATGGGTAATGTACATAAAATGGTACACTTCCTAAAGTATTGACATAATGCACAACCAAAAAGGCATCTTGTGTTTGACTATTTCACTCAGAGAATAAATGTCATGAAGTGTTGAAACAAACAAAAAATATACAGTACATACATACTAATTGGGCAGCTGATGTAGTTGGCAATAGGCCTACCCACTCACTATAGTGGTTGGTAGTTACTGCACTGTATCATGTTTTGCATAGAAAATCTTTTGGCATGCCTCTGTTTGGCATAGTTGCTGTTGTTGTCAGATAAAAAATTGTGGTGTCAAATTTAGAGAATTTGCTCCGAAATTAAGTGGACAAAATGTTTTTAACATCATCAAAAATGTAAATAAAAGTACCAATACCTTAAAATTGTGCTTAAATACTGTAATTGCACATAATTTCTATCTGCGCAACCAGACCAGTTGATGACAGTTGGCTGTAGTCCAGCAGTGCACTGGAACAATGTACATGTACAAGGACAAAGGTTATGTTGAATAAAATGCCAGAGGTCGTTTTTAAAGGCTCAGTAGAATTAGATTTATTCATTTCTAGTGAGTTTGTTAAATGGCTGAATTCATTTTGAATTGAAACCATTTAGATCATATAAAGGTTTTATCATTTCTCAATTATCATCATGCACATATCTTCATAGCATGCTTTCTTTCTCTTGTTTTACTCCTTGTCAGCCCACTAGAATACCACTCATGCTTTCATGATCCTCTCTGCCATGTTGTGCTTTGTTGGCATCATCGCAGGAATCCTCTCCTTTGCCCACTTCTCAGCCTTTGAGAGGTTCAACCACTCATTTGCTGCTAGGATCATGTTCTTTGTTCCAAGTGGGTCAAATAGGATTTGAATAAACCACACTGATACGTTATCCACACTATGTAACAGTTTTGTTTTCTATGTCACACATGCTATGAATGATGTATTATTATTCAGTGAATTTGCATATCATGTAAATCTCAGAGGAAGTCCACTAGGCCTGCTAAAGAAACTCTGTAACCTTTGCCTGAGGTGATCTTCACTATTACACATATTCATTTAAATATGTGTGTCTCTCTGTCTGCCATGCCAGCTCTCTTTGTTTTGCTTGCAATGGGCATTTACACTGGGGTGACAGTGAACTTCCCGGGCAAGCACTTTGGTGACTGGTGCTTCTCTTGGTCCTACATACTAGGCTGAATGACACTGCTCATGACCTTCTTAGCGGGTTAGTTCATAAAAATTTGTTTGGTAGATTTCAGTGTAATTATTGTATCTTGCTGATGGTTGTTCTCACACACAATTATTGCAAACTGAGAATAAATTTAAAATTGTTTAAAATTGTTACAGCAGCTCTGTCTAATCTTTCTAAACAAATCAATAAACTGTTGTCAGATGAACAGTTTAATTTTTCATGAAATTCTATTCACAGAAATTCTTCAAGTTGTCAAAGGTGTCGTTTGATGTTTCACAAGAATTGAACTCATTAAAATCCCCATTATATATTTTCAAACTCACACATCAGTAAGAATTGTGTACACTAGAGACCTAAAAACAAATACATTTAATTGTACATAACATAGTATATGTACAGATGAGCTTTTACGTGAACACCATACTACTTTACAGCTTACCTATGCTTTGTTTTGCAGGTATATTTTACATGTTTGCCCACAGGATACATGAGTGCAGAACAGTGGCTGGCCCACGTTAAAATAAACAGGAAATAATTTGCCAAGGGTGCCAATTCCCATTCAAGAATAGAGGACACATATACATATTGCATATGCACTTAATGCATCTTGTGGTTTTATCATAAGATGTTCTACAGTGATTTGGGGTAGAAAGCATTTAATTAACCGTTAAATATGGCTATATTGTATTGTATCTGTAATACAGTATACAATACAATAAAAACATTGAAGCTGGGTATACTGTATAGTATTGATATCATGTTTTACTCTTAGCTAGAGATTGTGCCTTGCGTATGTAATCCTGAAACAAGTAATCTACAATTTCTGAAAACGGACTTTTTACCAGTGCAGCGGAAGGCAGAGGAGGAAAAGTAGAAGATTATGGGATCAATACAGGTGTTGAAGGTGCTAAGCAGCAGGGTGTAGTACCTCCATTTTGGGCTCTCACCCTGAAAGAAGCCCATTACATGTGAGATGTTATATGGCAACACACAAATGAGAAACACAGCTAGAGTCCCCAAGGCCATGCCGATGGCCTTCTGCTTCTGCATCCGGGATATCCTGGGGCGACTGTACAGGATGAAGATGCAGCTCAAGTAGCAGTAAATACAAATTAGGAGAGGTATAAGGCAGAGCACAAAGAAAAACTCCAAACGTACTGAGAGGAGGACCTTCAACTGCTTCTCTGTAAAGTTCTCATAACACACACTGGTGTTGTTGCTGGACAGGGAAGGGTGGTGTTGGGCGATGAAAGTGATGCTGCAGTGTGCTGCTGAGATAATCCAAATAATAGCGCAGATCACTATTGTATACACAGGTTTCTGCAGCTGACGATAGGTGATAGGAAAAGCTACAGCTATGTATCGAACCACACTCACTGCCATCAGCAACAAAGAGCTGGTGTAGATTGTGGAAAAGAAGGTGAAGGAGGTGATGGAGCACAGGAAATTGGGTAGTTTCCACATCATGCCCGATGCTGCCTCATACATCTTGAGGGGAAGGATGATCAAGAAGAGCAGATCAGAGACGGTCAGATTGAGTAGCAGGATGTTTGTTGGATGTGGCTTGGAGTGGATCTTTACACTGAAGGCATAGAGAGCCAGGAGGTTGGCTGGCAGGCCTATCAGGAAGGCAATTATGTAAACTGAGAGAATGACTTCACTCCTCACCACCAGCTCCATTCTGACCCTAAACCAAAGCAAGTAAACAAACAACAAACAGAATGTAGGAATTAAGAGACACAGGTTGTAGACAACTGCTAAAAGAACATTGATTATTTTATATTTTTACAACAGTGTCAGCGATCTTTGATCTGATTAGTCATTGATGTCTGTATACATCATGTGGAAACTACTTTGTTTCTGATACTAAATGAACATAGGTTACAAGGGAATATGTACAAAAAAAACAGTTTAACATCTAAAACCACCTAACATAATTCCAGAAATTAACATGTAAATAACATAAATTACAGCCCTACCACCAAAAACATAAAAACAGAATTGCAAGAGGATTGGGAGAAGTATTAATTGGCAAGTAATACAGTAGATAATAAGGACAAGACACTATACAGACTACACAACAACTCAGTTATTATTTTCCTTGGGTGCTGTATCAGTACCACCTATAACTACAAGACAAAAAAGAGAAGTTGAGAAAAAGAAAATGCTGATTTTCCATCTATAAATAAAATTATATGAATATACCTTCAGTGTAGTCAAAGACATTTCTGATTTTAAAGAAGTCGAATCAGTATCTTCATAGGTTTATCTCAGCAATATTGTCCATACTGATAACATTTCAGTTTGTAATCCGCTTCTATTTTGTTTTGATAAAAATAGTTAGGAAAATGTTTTTTCATGTCTATGATCAGAATCCCAAAAGAAATGAACCACTGTCACCTCTCAAAGCAAGACACCATCTATGGCTTTAAAAATGAAAATAAAAAAATCACTCCAGATGTAGAATTTCAATAGTTTGATAAATGTAAGGTATACATATTTACTTACCTAACTGAAGAAATTTTCAAAAATGTAAGAAAACCAACTGTGTGTTTGCCTGACTGTCCCTTTTACCAAAGACAACCTCTTTATAACCTGAGTTCAAAGATGAGATGATATAAAATATTGTAAGCCGGAAACGAGTCATATTCAAGCTCTGCAGCCAGCTAACAACAGTTTGTTAATATTAACTAAAATGCAAAACTGTGGCTCATATTGACTTCAGAGAATTTTCACCTAAATGTTGACTTTAATATTGGACATGTTAGTGAAGGACCTCCTCCCATTAGATCTCTGCTGGGAAAATCTATGAACATGATAAGTAGACTTGGAGTTTTAATCAGGCCATGAGCCTGCATTTACTTAAAGTAACACCTACGCCTCAAGCTTAAAGAAAAAGTCATCATTTCAAATAAACAAATTATGTTTCCACACAGGCATTCAATTTTTAGGACATCCTTTTCTGAGTTCAAGTCCAATATGGCACTGCTACTAAAAAGTGAGCAACATCACTTTGAACAGAAAATAGCAATACATAGCTCATAGCTTACATCTGCTTTGTGTTGCTTGGGGACAGCTTGAGTATTGGTTTCCTTCCTGTCATCACTTCTCATATAAGAATCAGTTAACAAGAAAAAATGTTTAAAACTGTCACTGGTGCTACTTTGTATGTTTTTTAGTACTGAACTAGCTATGTGCAAGTCTGACAGAACGGTTCCATTATAAAAATAATGCGCCAATACATTTGATGTAAGCCATGCACTTAATTGGGGACTACTGTAAGGAGCCTACCTTGTGAGAGCAGCAGCAGCAGATTTTGTCTGATCAGCAGTTTAGATAAACATCTGTTTTGCAAGGCATATCCTGTGGGAGGTCATATTTCTAAATAACCGAGGAACAAAAGCAACAACAGGAAAAACAAACTTCATGTGTGTGGCTGGAAAATTTCTCTTGTGAACAGTGTGAACCATTTCATATTTTTTTCTTCAGCCACTTTTACTGCAGTCAGCACCTTATCCAGTGACTGTATTTTGCCATCTCTTTGGAGGTTTGTGTTATTCTAGTACTGCTGAGTTGGTCTATGCATTTCTTCCACAGAATCATTGTCATAAACACAGGAAAGGCTGTCCTCCTCTGCATTTCTCTCAGGTCTGTGCAGGCTTGATTGAGTGTTGTCCTCTTGTGATCTAATATCAAAAGAGAGAGTTGAAAATTAGCAGAGAGCTAATTAGACGCCTTGTGTATCTCCTTGAATGTAGGCAAATTAAATCACTTCAGTGCATCAATATATGGCCCATGTTGTCAAAAACTATATTTAAGTTCTAAGAAGAGAGACAAAAATGAAAAGAGGCTACTTACATGTCGTAATCTTTATTTTTCACTACATACTGAATATCATTTCAACACATAATGCCAAGAATTTGTGCTGAGAATGAGAGATAAAATAATTGTCTTTATCTGTGTGGACTTTCATATCTTTGCTCTTGTTGTGCATAGTCCAATAAACTTTGTGGCCTTAAAAAAATATACAAACATGTTTTGAATTCAGCAAATTTGAATTGAATTATCGTCAACTATAAACACACAATTACAGCTTCAATGCCTTAAAAGGATATCAGTGTTCCACATAAATCTCAAATTTTGAAAAAGTTTTGTATCATAATTTGATGACACCCGTTCCTTCACTATTACAGCAGGGAGCACTAGGTCCTAGTCAAGGGTGTGAAGCCCCAAATCAACAGGTGGGCCTGTCTTTAGACCCCAACCACAGACCACAAGTAGGGCTCTCTTTCCCCCATGGGTTGGGTTTTCCAGAGCTCTAGAACCCTGGAACCCAGACAGTCCATGAGGACAACCAGAGGAGTGCCTTCCCAGCGATACCATGATCTTTATTGCCAGTGTGTCATCATACTGTGGTCATTGAGACAATGACCATTTCAGCAGGGAGGGGTGTAACAGGGTGGACCTGTATTGGCCTGATTTTGATTATTGATTTATTTATTAGAAGCTATCCAATAAAACATTGTGATTTTTTTTAAACTACATGGTCTTTTGCCTTTTGCCCATTTCTTTATAAAATGGTTGGTCAATTCTGAACTGGGTGTTTTATACATTGCTTATGACCTTCTTTGCAGGTTAGTTCATAAAAATTAGTTTGGTAGGCGTAATTATTGTATCTTGCTGAAGGTAGTTCTCATATGCATATTACACAATTATTGCAAACTGAGAAAAACTTTGAAATTGTTTAAAATTGTTACAGCAGCTCTGTCTATTCCTTATAAATAAATACACTGTTGTCAGATGAACAGTTTAATTTTTCATGAAATTTTATTGACAGTAATTCTTCAAGTCGATGTCATTTGCTGTTCCACAAGATTTTAACTCATTAAAATCCCCAGTATATATTTTCAAACTCACACATCAGTAAGAATTGTGTACACTAGAGAACTAATAAAAAGAAAAAAATAATTCTGTATAGTCGTTTGTTATTGCGGTATTATCTTGTACTTAACATAGAATATGTAGAGATCAGCTTTGAGGTGAACAACATACCACTTTACAGTTTACCTATGCTTTGTTTTGCAGGTAAATTCTACACGTGTGCCTATAGAGTGCATGAGTGCAGAACAGTGGCTGGCTCACCAACAGGAAATAATGTGTCAAGGATGCAAATTCCCATTCAAAAATAAAAGGACTTATACAGAACAATAAGTTTTGGATTTGCATATGCACCTAATGTGTCTTGTGGTTTTGTCATAAGATGGTCTACAGTGGTTTGGGGTAGAAAGCAGCACAGTCCCTTTGAGTAGGATTTAATCACCCATAAAAGCATTTTTGTTACCCAATAACCAGTAAACCTACATGTGAGACGCTGTATAAATTAACTGTTAAATATGGCAATAAGGTCTGTAATACAGTATACAATACAAAAAAAACATTGAAGTTGGGTATACTGTATAGTACTGAAATCATGTTTTACTCTTTGCCAGAGATTGTGCCCTCCGTATGTGATCCTGAAACAGTTACTCTACAATTCCCGAAAACTGACTTTTCACCAGTGCAGCGGAAGGCAGAGGAGGAAAAGTAGAAGATTATGGGATCAATACAGGTGTTGAAGGTGCTAAGCAGCAGGGTGTAGTACCTCCATTTTGGGCTCTCACCCTGAAAGAAGCCCAGTACATGTGAGATGTTATATGGCAACACACAAATGAGAAACACAGCTAGAGTCCCCAAGGCCATGCCGATGGCCTTCTGCTTCTGCATCCGGGATATCATAGGGCGGCTGTACAGGATCCAGATGCAGCTCAAGTAGCAGTAAATACAAATTAGGAGAGGTATAAGGCAGAGCACAAAGAAAAACTCCAAACGTACTGGGAGGAGGACCTTCAACTGCTTCTCTGTAAAGTTCTCATAACACACACTGGTGTTGTTGCTGGACAGGGAAGGGTGGTGTTGGGTGATGAAAGTGATGCTGCAGTGTGCTGCTGAGATAATCCAAATAATAGCGCTGATCACTATTGTATACATAGGTTTCTGCAGCTGACGATAGGTGATAGGAAAAGCTACAGCTATGTATCGAACCACACTCACTGCCATCAGCAACAAAGAGCTGGTGTAGATTGTGGAAAAGAAGGTGAAGGAGGTGATGGAGCACAGGAAATTGGGTAGTTTCCACATCATGCCCGATGCTGCCTCATGCATCTTGAGGGGAAGGATGATAAGGAAGAGCAGATCAGAGACGATCAGATTGAGTAGCAGGATGTTTGTTGGATGTGGCTTGGAGTGGATCTTTACACTGAAGGCATAGAGAGCCAGGAGGTTGGCTGGCAGGCCTATCAGGAAGGCAATTATGTAAACTGAGAGAATGACTTCACTCCTCACCACCAGCTCCATTCTGACCCTAAACCAAAGCAAGTAAACAAACAACAAACATAATTTAGGGACACAGGTGGTAGACCACTGCTCAAAAACATTGATTCTTTTCTATATTTACAAAAGTGACAACAACCTTTGACCTGATTTAACATTTAAAATCACCTAACATAATTCCAGAAATTAACATGTAAATAACATAAATTACAGCCCTACCACCAAAAACCAAAAACATAAAAACAGAATTGCAAGAGGATTGGGAGAAGTATTAATTGACAAGTAATACAGTAGATAATAAGGACCAGACACTATACAGACTACACAACAACTATGTTATTATTTTTTATGGGTGCTGTATCAGTACCGTCTATAACTACAAGAGAAAAAAGAACAGTCAAGAAAAAGAAAATGCTTCCAAAATCCTCCATCTATAAATAAAATTATGTGAACATATCTCCAAAGTAGTCAAAGACATTTCTGATTTTAAAGTCAAATCAGTATCTTCATAAGTTTATCTCAGCGATCTTGTCAATACTGATAACACCTAAGTTTGTAGCCCTCTTCTATTTTGTTTGAGTATGGATAAAAATAGTTAGGAAAATGTTTTTTTCATGTCCATGATCAGAATCTCAAGAGAAATGAACCATTGTCACCTCTCAAAACAAGATACCTTTAAAAATGAAAATAAAAACATCACTCCAGGTGTAGAATTTCAATAGCAAAATAGATATTGCAATGTTAAGTTTGATAAATGTAAGGTAAACATATTTACTTACTTAACTGAAGAAATTTTCAAAAATGTAAGAAAACCAACTGTGTTTGCCTGACTGTCCCTTTTACCAAAGACAACCTTTTAATAACTTGTGAGTTCAAATATGAGCTGACATAAAATGTTGTAAGCCGGAAACAATGAGTCATATTCAAGCTCTGTGTGACACACCAGTGCTCTTCCGTCAGCAGCCAGCTAACACCAGTTTGTTAATATTAACTAAAATGCAAAACTGTGGCTCATGTTGACTTTAGACACTCGCAGACATACTGACTTTATATATTATATATATATGGTATACCCACTAGATCTCTGCTGGAATAAACTATGAACATGATTAGATTTGGAATTTTAATCAGGCCCTGAGCCTGCATTTATTTAAAATAGTGCCTACACCACAAGCTTAGAGAATAAGTCATCATTCCAGATAAATAAAATAACACTCACCAGCCACTTTCTTAGGTGCACCTGTGCAATATAATGCAATACAATACAACAGCTCTGCCATAAATTCTATATTTACGAAGCTTATACATTTTTAGTTTTTGTTGACATTGTCAGAAAGGTGATAATTCTACTCAATGTTAATTATTCAGGTCGTAGTTGGTGGTGCTGGTATACTAAATTGCATTATATTAAATGGTGTTCCTAATATTTTGTCCACTTGATTAACATATATGAGGAGGGCAAAATATTATGAACATTTTTCAATATAATGCACTCCAGTACACCAGCACCACCCACTACGACCTCAATAACAATGTCAAGAAAAACTGAAAATGTATCATCTTTGTAAATGTAGAATTTATGGCAGAGCTGTTGTATTGGATTGCATTAGGTTGCACAGGTGTACCTAATAAGGCCAGTGAGTGAATGTTTCCACACAGACATTCAATTTTTAGGACATCCTCTTTCTGAGTTCAAGTCGAATATGGCACTGCTACTAAAAAGTGAGCAACATCACTTTGAACAGAAAATAGCAATACATGGGTCATAGCTTAAATCCGCTTTGTGTTGCTTGGGGACAGCTTGAGTATTGGTTTCCTTCCTGTCATCACTTTTCACATAAGAATCAGTTAACAAGAAAAAATGTTTAAAACTGTCACTGGTGCTACTTTGTATGTATTTTAGTATTGAACTAGCTATGCGCAAGTCTGACAGAACTGTTCCATTATATAAATAATGCCCCAATACATTTGATGTAAGCTATGCACTTAATTGGCGACTACTGTAAAGAGCCTACCTTGTGAGAGCAGCAGCAGCAGATTTCGTCTGATCAGCAGTTTAGATAAACATCTGCTTTGCAAGACATATTCTGTGGGCGGTCATATTTCTAAATGACCGAAGAGCAAAAGCAACAACAGGAAAAAAACTTCACGTGTGGTCTCTTGTGAACAGTGTGAACCACTGCATAATTTTTTACACATTTTTTGTCACTTTTACTGCAGTCAGTACCAGAATAACACAACCTTTGCGCATTTCTTCCACAAAATCATTGTCATAAACACAGGAAAGGCTGTCCTCCTCTGCATTTCTCTCAGGTCAGCATGCGCTTGATTGAGTGTTGTCTTCTTGTGATCTAATAGCAAAAGAGAGAGTTGAAAATTAGCAGAGAGCCAATTAGGTACCTTCTGTATCTCCTTGAATGTAGGCAAATTAAATCACTTTCAACGTATCAATATATGGCCCATGTTGTCAAAAACTATATTTAAGTTCTAAGAAGAGAGACAAAAATGAAAAGAGGCTACTAAAAGGTCATAACGTTTTTTTTCACTACATATTGAATATCATTTCAACACATAATGCCAAGAATTTGTGCTGAGAATGAGAGATAAAATAATTTTCTTTATCTGTGTGGACTTCTGTATCTCTGGTCTTGTTGTGCATTGTCCAATAGACTTTGTGGCCTTAAAAAAATATACAAACATGTTTTGAATTCAGCAAATTTGAATTAAATTATCGTCAACTATAAACACACAATTACAGCTTCAATGCCTTAAAAGGATATCAGTGTTCCACATAAAGGTCGGCGGTTGTCAGTGGGTAAAAATAATAACAATAAAAGGATTAACCATCACAACACAACCATAATCTGTGACAAGGTATAAAGTGTACTAACCTGTTTCTGAAATAATTTCTGTAAATGAACATTGCACATCCAAGCAACAAAGCAATTCCCAGTAGCATCAAAGTCAACAACCACAGCAAAGAAGCTGTAAAAGGAAAACAGCTTTATTAGGAAAGATGATACACAAAAATACTGTCACTGTTACTTTCCCAGAGACTATATTTTTCATTTCATTGGTGGAGACGGAGGTGACGGAGGATGGGAGAGTGTCATTGTCATCCACAGTCCAGTATATAGAGGCATTAGGGGATGCCTCAGCCCGGCAGACACACCTCAGAACCTCCCTCATCAGGTGGCAGGAGGACTCAGGTAGGATTATGGGGGGATCTAGAGAAATAGAAGTGAAACAGTCTCGCTACTTAACAAGTAATTAAACCTCTCTGGCCTCTTGGGTTTATGATTTTAAAAACTAATAAAGTAAAGTCAAAGATACACTGTCATCAAACTAAAAACATGAAATGTATCTTCCTAAAAAATGATTGAAGGCTATTAAGTCTTTACAGGGCTTTTCACCCAGTGGTATTTAGTGTCTCCCCATGTTTCCTGTCTGCTACTGAGTACAATCCAATAGAGGAAATAAAATATTTTTTTAAAAATTAAATTTTTATAATGGTATTTATGTTCTCACTATGTAACATAATTTATTGCATGCAATCTGTTTCTCTATCCTCCATTTGTTTGCTGTTTCTTCTGCTGCTACAGGAAACTACAGTAGTTTCTTTGTGCTTTCATTACAGTTCCATCTTTTCTGATCTTAAAATGATCTAGAGAGATAATGAGCCTATTTCAATATTATTAGAATACACCACCCCAGAAAACCTACTTCCTAGTTTCCACAGCTGTATTTCTTGCAAGATCAGTTTAATCTAAACTGTTGTCTCTTGTAGCATGGGAGCTGTAACATATAGTGTGCAACTACAGCTGCGGTTTGTTTTCCCTTGACTGAAGAATTTCACTGTATTCTGTGTTGCATTTTTGTTTAGGTTCACACTCTCAAACACTGATTATAAACAGAAGCTATACAGTCTTGTTTATAGGACAGAGCTTTGTTAGTGACAGCAGTTACGTCAAAAATAATTTAATTTCTTGCATACTAGACATGAATTGTGTCTTTGCTGTTATTTACCCTCATGGCGGAGTAATACCAAATAATAATTTGGCTGATTATCTATAAATTCATAATAGGTTGGCAATATTGTGCTTATGTATTTTCCCTTTTGTTTATCTTAGATTTGCATGTGCTGCACATGCTCACGTGTTGGTGTTGTGTAATGTATTTGCATATGTTCTTTGACCCCAACTTGAGACGTATATGTTAAGCTGTTGTCAATAAAGTACTCTATTAAGCAATTAGAATTAAAATAAAAAATTGACGGTTATTAATGTTTTCCTTAGATGGTTCACCATTACTTGGCACCCAGTTTTTATTAGAATGGGAGGTAAAGCGTATTTTTTAACTATGGTATTATTTTGCTTCACATCTGCGTCTATCTGCTTTCCATGTTTTGCCAACATTATGAATGTTTGTGGTTGGGTACACATGGCAACAGGTCTCTTGCTGTGTGTGCTTAATTTCATAGTGTAGATGTTATTGTGTTAGTTAGCTTAGTTATGTTATCTCTGGTTGGGTGTCAGTGCTCTTGATTATGGTCATGTCTAGATGGTTACCCATGAAAGATCTCGCGAGAGTGATCATTTTAACCCAAACCATGATCTTTCCCTAACCTGTGTTTACCTGAGCAGAAGTGCTGTGGCTCACACATGTGTGGTGTCCACACACAGACAGCACTGCTGCTGTGGTGCTGCTAGTGCCAGCCCTATCTTTCTACAAAGAGTTTGACTTGGATAATGGCCGTTAATAGTAAGGAAAGAAACTGAGCCCCCCCCCTCTCGACTCAATTATTGCCCTATCCAACCCGCACAAACATTGGCCACGCTTTATTTATTTTACAATAATGCATCAATAATCACTCATGACTGCAGTTTAATTTTATGACTGTTGCAGAACTAAATATTAGTCATATAATCATTATAAGCTGATAGTGAAGCATACATACACCATACAGAAAGAAAAACACACACACACACACACACACACACTCACATTAACAGATGAAAGTAAGCCTAATAAGTTCAAGTGCCATAAAGTCTAAATGGCCACTATAAAAGGGAGCACCATTGTCCAAAAACAAAACTCATACAACACTGGCAAGTGAAGCCTGCATGCATCCTTCTCTCCACTCACAACTCACAAGTGGCACAAGCATAAGAATATTGCACGAATCAATCAATAACCTCAGGTATTAAAGTCTGTTCCTACCTTTAAAACATCTTCCTCCTGGTTTTGCAGAAAAATGAAATGAAAAATGAAAAAAATTTGGCTTCAATCATGGATATATAAAGAGAACTGGATACAGCGTTGGATGCGGGACCCCATTCATTCCTATGAAAGTTGCAGCTCTTCTAGGCTTTTGAAATGTGATTGAACTGTTTGGATGAAATTCTGATAGTGAGACAAGTCATTTCGTGGGGGCTTTGACGCTCAAAAAAATGTATCCACTGATTTCCAGACGTCTCTTTCACAATGTTAGTCTATGGGAAAAAGTTGTTTTGGGCCTGTGGGCATCACGGGACGTTGTAATTACATAGTTTGGCCGCTATGTCAAATTTGCTTCAAAGCCTGGCGCTCTTCCTGTTTCCAGTTCACAGCTTCACTTTTTGGGAGCTGTCATGACGTCCATCTTTATATACAGTCAATGGGACAGACTCACTTTGTCTTGAGCTAGCCTCAAGTGGCCATACAAGGAACTGCAGTTTTTGGCACTTCCACGTTAGCTTCATTTTTCAGCCCCAGAGGTTGTCGCTTGTACAAAACACGAGGACAGATGTCTCACTTCGCTCTAAATCCAAACACCACAAATGGACAAAAAAAAAAAAAAAATACGCATGAGGCAGGAATTATTTTTTTCCTCCTTGTTTTTTTCCTTGTGGGCCCTTTCACGTCAATGGGTAAGCCGGTGCATTAAAATGGTGTTAACGCTGATTTCTCCTGGGAGGGCCAAATTCCTGGATGCCCGCCCATAATGCCGGGTCTGGAATGTCTCATATCATTTCATTATAAAACTTTATTTATATTTAGTTTAGACAGAAAAAGGCTAAGAAGCGTGTGCTCAGTTGTGAAAAATAAATGATAATATGTGAGGTGAAAGCGGCTTTCTTACTGACAGACATGGTGGGATCTGGTTTGGACTACTTCTGTGTCAGCCACATACACTCCTCATGCAGGACAGGGTTTTTTATTGATTATATTGATTATTCCGCCAGTTAAGCCCTGCTGTCACTGCTCCAAGTAAAGAAAATCCCTCTAGACGACACAGTGTTCCCCAGATGAGCCAAATACACTCCCACAAACAAACCTCAAGACACGCTGCTCACGCAGGCTGTGTGTCCCAGGCATTAGGCTGCAATAACAGCATATCTGTTGATAAGATAGTTACAGTTTGATGATGGAATTGATGTGATTTGCTGTAGATTCTGGGTTGATCCACACATACATTAGAAGGTTGTTATCTGCACATTATCAATCATAAGGGTGCAGTTTCCCTCTGCAGCTTTACCCAGTACTGAGGTGCATCCTCTGAACTGGGTTTCCACAAAGTGTGGGCGAATATCCGTCATACACCACAGGATACTTTAGGTTATGGTACTAGTACCAGATGACCTGAGAATGAGGTTGTGTCTGACATGGTACCGCAACACAGCGTCCTTCCACAGCAGTGATTGTTGTGGATAGAATTATTTTCCAGCATCTCACCTGCTGGAGCACTGAGATGCCTTTGTAGGGTGAGAGGAGGAGTAGGGTGAGGTGACAGGGGTATTATAACAGACAACAAGTGTTAGTTGTGGTTGTTCTGTTTTGTGACATTGTTTTTAGAAATGAATGAGAACATAAATACGTGATACACAACTTGACACACTGACGCACGGAGAGATATTACTGTGAAAACCACAAACTGAGTTTCCTGCAATCTACCGTAATCTATTATGAGTCATACACTTTTATGGATAGTATCAGAGCCTGACAACAGCTGTTGTATTTGTGTTGTACATACCATTTCCATTTTTTGAGGAAAGTATATTACACGTATTACAGTATTACACGTGTTTGCACGTTGTGACGTTCCCTGCCTGACCTGTCTCAGGAGTGTTGATGCTGGTGTGGTAATGTGTTTATCATATTTTTGTCTATAAAGGTACCTGGGAGAGTGTGGGTGTGGCAGCCAGCCGAATTTGGAGCACCTGTGCCTAATGCTGCCATAAAGGATAAAATGCCAATTCCCAGCGTTGTTCGGGCTCTCTTTCACCTTGACTCTCTTACCAGCCAGCAGCCGCAGGCCTT
Organism: Thunnus thynnus; assembly: GCF_963924715.1. Classification (NCBI taxonomy): domain Eukaryota; kingdom Metazoa; phylum Chordata; class Actinopteri; order Scombriformes; family Scombridae; genus Thunnus; species Thunnus thynnus. The sequence continues at coordinate 9,658,290 of NC_089526.1, read as the reverse complement.
TTGTTTTGTTTGATTCTGGTTTTGTTTTTGCTCCACAACACCTTACACTTCATTACTCACACACCCACACTTACACGACTGATGTTATTGACTGACACGCTCCATATTTGCAAATTACTGCTTCAGTTGTTTACTTTGTTATAATAAATATCTTTACTTTTTTGCCATCCATTGTGTCCATTCCCATATTTGTCATGGCCTAGGAGCTGGGTTATGACAACGTCGACAATGTCCCCCACATCTCACGCAAGTTGTACTAAGTACTAAATTGATGACTTTCTCTATTTATTTTGTTCAGAATTACATTGCAGTATGTGGATCTGTGTATGTTTTCACCAATTTCATTACAATCTCAGATGGAATTCATACCAATGCAACTGGAGAAAAAATGGACTCCTCTGAAACCAAGTTAAAATATTGCTTTAATGTACCATATTGAATTTTCCAGTGTGTGCTTGTTGCTGGTGTAACACCCATGTCCAATTGTGAACATTGAACATTGTGAAAGATGCAAAATTTTATAATAAAATAATTCCTGCGTTTGATTAGTAATTGACTTCAGTAATAATAAAGAAGACTGAGATATTATTGTAGTGAAAGCCACAGATACAGTATTGTACAGTATTGTAAAAGGGTGATGTACCATACATCACCCTTTTTTTTCTCATATGCAGATACACTAAATTGCAAATAATGTTAATAGAAAATGTATTGCAAAACTTTTTACAATATCAAGAAAGCCATACTAATTTTTAAAATCTAATATCGCAAAAATGTATATCTTCATGGTTACACAATAATGACTTTGTGAGAAAAAAAATTAAGCTCATCCATGTGTTGACACAGAAACAAATAAAACAAGAAGAAGAAGAAATATACAACAAGGTTATGATAATAATTTTAATAATTGTTAAAAAGCAGCAGTAATTGCTGTATTCTGTTGTATATTACAGTGATATGATATGGTATTTTGATTATGAGAGTGAGTAATGCAAGTTTGAAGCTGTTTTTAAATCTACAGTATGGATATTTCTTTCTTTTCTAGGCCAAATTCACAAAAGGTTGGTGTAACCTTTTAAGATGACACTTGTATTAGACATATTAGACACATCCTGTGATAACATTTTTATGTTTCAAATGTTACTCAGCAACAGAACCAGAGATACAAACAGATAAAGCGTAATACTACCAGTAAACAAGCTTATCAGTCTAAGCAGATAAGAAATCCCCATGAAGAAAGTAAGAAGCTATACACCATTCAGTAATTGACCTTTTGACCTTTTAATATTGGAAACACCGCAGCTGTAACAATGTTTCTATAGTTAGAATATGATAATTTTGTATTGCATCATTTCTTCACAATGCTCTTTTACAGTGGCACAAGAGTGTTGAAATGTTGAAAATGCTGAGCAGATTTCTAACAGTGACCCATATGGGTCATATATTATTAAGTCACTGCATGTACATTAAAACTTATGTATTTAAGAAAAAAATCATGTTTTTCTTGGAGTGTTATGGACAAGAGTTCATATCTTGCCAGATGAGCTGCTGAATTAATGTGTCTGTGATGGCTCATCGATCAGCTAACATGCTCAAGTCCACCACTTTATCACCGCCTAATGCCCCCTACAACCCCCTCTTCTATTTAGTCTCAAACAGGAAACTTGCTGAACTGACTTAAAGCAGTGAGCCTGACGACAGAAAACCACAGAGAAAGCCTAAAAAAGGGAAATGCTAAACACTCCACCAGTTATTGTACCGTACATTTAAAACACTATGCAAGGAACCAGGAACCTTTTACTTTTGCACAAGCAAAAACTAACTAACTCTCTCTTCATTTACACATGCTGAACACCAGTTTATATAAGTAAAATAAATGTGAATATTTGTTTTATAGTATTTTGCATTAACATATTAGAAATAGCTAAAAATGTTTATTATTGTTTAAATTATCATGTGAGTTTTCCACTTATGTGACAAACAAGACTAGGTCAAAACCTAGTATATGGCTGGACTGGATATGGTCAATGTGTAAAATTGTGGCAAATTTGTGAAATGGATAGTCAGTGGTGTCTATAAAGTGAATTTCTGGATATTAAATGTTCATCTGCAATTTTCTGTAGTGGTCCCAGTAATATTTACTGTAAAAGTGTGCTGAAGTAGCATATTGCATAACATGGTTAAGCTATGTTCTAGTCAAAAAAAAAAAAAGGTTATAAATGCAGTTGCAAGAACAATACTTTCCACTCATATCTTGGGATGTTTGATTTGAAAAAAAAACAACTTATTTTAATTCTAATTATGACTATTCTAATTACCTATCTTTTAATTATGTCTGCTCTTTCATCTGTTTCTATCTGTGGATGTCTAATTTTTCACTCTGAGTGATTGTTATTTGGGGTAGTTTTATTGTGTGCTTTCCCTCATACCTATATGCACCTTTTTTCTGCCTCTTTCCTAGTCGATGATTATGGAGGCTTCAGTGGAAATTGTGAGTGAAAGCTTTGACAGCATTGTGGGTGTAAATTCAAGAGGCTTATCTCCATCCTGTTGCTGAAATTTACAGTAAAATCAAGCGCACGTGCAGAGCAGCTGCCCTGAACTAACCTGATATAACACCTACATGAGTTGCATGTTTTTCCTGCAAGACTTTTTAAATGCTTTTGTTCATCAGTTACTCGGTGCCTGAGTCACTCCAGCCAAAAATCTGAAATCAGTCAAGAAAAAGAATGGATACCATGTTGTAGTTTGGTTAAAAACTACAACAACAAAAAAACAGAAGAAAAATCCATGCATACAAGAGAGCAAGACATTCTGAAAATTATTTTTCAGAGTTAAGCACAACAATATAGACCTGGAAACTATTTGTGCATAGCATTCTTGTCTTTAAATTTAACCTCGGCATATTCACATTCCGCTTCCTTTTTCACAATTTTTGGCACCACCTCATCATATAAGTTTCCCATCTCCACTGCGTTGCTTACAAAATCTCTGCACATGTCTCCCGCCATGCACCTCTCCTCCTCCAGATAGGACCTCCCAGGCTGATCCATGTCCCCAGAGTCTTTCCCCTTCTTCTTCTCCCTCTTCCAGTTCACACTGGAGTAAATCACACTGCTGCGTTCTTCTTCTTTCTCCTTCTCCACTGAGCTTTCATCGTCTCCGTCTGCATTTTTTATCTCTGAGCGTGGCAAGTTAGTGCTGTTTGTCTCAGAGATGGTTGTATTTGACTGTCCCAGTACACTGACGTTGGCATAAATGTCCTCATCTGCTGTGTTGGGTACCTACAATTAAAGAGAATACGTCAGTGGTACAGACATTCTGCTAACCCCTATTTAATTTAATTACCCAAAGTAGATAACTGCCTAGTTCTAAGTCAAAGTACCTCATTTCCCTCTTCACTTGTTAGAAGTTGGCTCACAGCAACTGTGCTGGTGTCACCTTTGCACTGAAAGTTTGGAAGTTTATGGCGAATCCTCTGAGCCCTGAAAAATACAGTAGAATATTCAACATACATGAGTTTATTTGATTCATCCTCATATTTCCCACAGCTCATTTATAAGTCAACAGTATGACATCACTAAGAAAGTTAAAATTGATTACAAACACTGGTACAAAGGTGGGTCATTAGGTTGTTAGTCAGTACTTTAATATTTGAATTTTTGAAGTGAAATGAGACAACTTGACAGCTTTTAAGAGACTGAATCATGTGTTGTCAAGTTGCATGTGCATTGGTTTAAAAAAACAACAACTCCCAAATCCTCTAATATGGTAGCAGGAGATAGTCTGGAAAATCAAAACAACATATGGCAAACACAAACTGCATCTGCAAAGAGGAGCAGTGGTCAAAAGTTGAAATTAACCAACAGGGTTATGATGGGCATTCCTTATATAGGGGGTTGATGAATAGTGCTGATTTACATGAAACCTAATTTACCCACCAGTGTTGGGAGTGGTAATTTACTTAATATAAAGGCAAAGTTCTCTTGATAGTCTTGACATCATTTGGCTAAACACAATTATACATTATCAGTGTTAATAAATGTTGATTTTGCCGTGACGATTTGATGAAATTAACCATTCAAAGAAGTGATATACAATAGCTCAAAAATGTAAATTGTTAAATTTGTTCTGATGGATGTGGACCCCAAAAAACACTGCATAGACAGTATTTAAACTCAGAATTAAAAATATGTCAAAGAGTAACACAAAAACTGTCATGTGAACATTTAGTTATCTCAAGATGTTACCCTACCTGATAACAAACAGCAGAGCACATACTATTACTAGTAGAGCAACAACTGTAGTGATGAAGACTGGCAACATCAATGGACCTGAATATAAACATACAAGGTACAATGGCAGTTTAGGATGTATAAATAATTCATTTTACTGGTTAATGTTTTGACATATTGTATAAAGCATTAAGCTTGGTGAGTTGTTACTTGAGGTCATATTAAAACAATAAAAAAAGTATTTTTTTATTACTACTTCCTTATATATACCTCTTTCATTTATCAGGAAAGATGCATACCATATGTGTAAGTTGTTGGTATTAAAGGTGCAGTGAGTAGAACTTAGAACCAACTAGCAGAAAGGACTTGGCAGAAATGGAATATAATACTCTAGTATGTTTTACTTAGTGTATAATCACCTGTAAATAAGAATTGTGTTTACGTTAGCTTAGAATGAGCCCTTTATATCTACTTTATATCTCTGTTGCACTGCCATGTTTCTACAGTAGCCCAGAATGGACAAACAAAACACTGGCTCTAGATAGGGCCTTTTAAGTTTTTTGCAAGTTTCGTGGCCACTCTAGATTCTCCTACATGTTTGGAAGGGGAGGGGGATGGGGGTCGGCGTATTCAGTTTGTTCTAATCTGCAACCTCACTGCTATATGCCACTAAATCCTACACACTGCACCTTTAAAGAAAAAAAATCCAAGAAACATTTGTGTTGGCTCATTTACATATTAATCAAAAGTCTCTCTACTGTAATTTGGTTTCAGTCATATTTCAAACAACTGCTAAACACACACCTTCATGATGCTCAGCACTGTGGACACAAAATTTCTGACTGGCAGATCCCAGAGAGTTGGTGCTACGGCAGACCAAGTTGGAAAGATCTTTCTTCTGTGATTTATTCACAATAATGATGCTTCTCACCAGAGCTGTGCCATTCACAAGATTAATGCTGATAGTAAACTTGTCAGAGGTATTGACAGGTAACCCATCCAAATACCAATGTAACTTGGGAGAGGGGTTTCCCATACTCTCACAGGAACAGTTGATCTGGCCTGTAGGTTTGGCACAATCAGATGAGGGTAGGATCTTTGGAGCAACTGCAATGAAAGTATAAAAGACAAGTTAAGAGTCAAGTGAAGTCATGTTTAATCAAGTTTACAAAAATAAATTACAAGGCGTACTGGTAGTTACAGGTGAGGGTGTCAAAGCAAAGGGCTGTTTTCTCCAAGTCCATAATTTTCTTGTTGGGACACCCTGGGGGGCATCATTGTGCTAATACCATAACCCTGTACACCAGGAATTAAGACACTGTTTGTAGACAGGGTTAGGTTAGTTTTACAAGTGGGTTAACTTGTAACTAGTAGGTTACACTATTAATTGAAATATTATCACAATTTTGATTCAGGCTTCTATATTATCTCATTTTATGTGACAACAATTCTGTTTGTATTAGCAAGGAAAGAACGTTACTTTTCAACCAAAAGTACCATCACAAATTTGTACAGCCACCTGAAATGTCTTAAAAAGTCTAGGAAAATGTAGGCAGAAAATACATGTCTTAAACATCCCACTTAGCATAAAAGGACTACAGAGGCTATGACTCATCACCTAAACTCAGCCACAGATATGGTTCTGGTCACCATTGCAAAACAAGGGATTAATGCTTTGCTAAAGAAATGCTACTCAGTGCAGTGAAATACTGTGAAATATGGGCTGGGCAATATGGCCAAACTATAAAATCTTGATTTTTGTTTTTTTTTTTTTAAGCTTGGGGTCACACTTCATAATTTTAATCAAGTTTTGTTTCTTGATTTTTGTTTGTCTACAAAATAAAGGATTGAAACATCATATTTTTTCACATAGTTGTGCAGGAATAATAAAAGACCTGCACCACCTGCAAGGCTATCATCATTATACATAAAATACAGGTTATCCCATACAGCTATAGACTGTCAGTACCAGATGCTTCAACTAAGTAGAGCATGGGCATAAAGTATAATAATCAGTTTCAGCACAGACAGGGCAGAAAAGCCCACTCACTAATTGATCTGCAGTCTGCTAAGAAGAAACTGGAAACTGGTCAGTTGACTCCCAGTGCTTCAACTCTTGTAACCAGAGATGATACCTCCTCAACAAACACAAACTGAGATAAACCAGTGTGAAGAGTCATTTTCAGTCTGTCCCTCTTGTAGATGCGACCGTTAAATTCACTACAAGATAGCCAGAGACAACTAGCCACTTTGAATCACAACAGTCCTACAAACTGAAAAGGGTTCTAAAGAGTTAACGAGAAGTTGAGCTGTCTGTTTTAAGTAAAAAGCAGCGTGTCCTTTACTGGTGGCCAATGATCATATTTATATTTAGTATTATTTATTTATTATATTTATTATTTATATTTATTTATATTTTCTTAGAAAAATATTTTCCTTAAGAATCGTGGGAGAAAATTTTGATCTTGATTTTGAGTGGAATGGTGATTCCCATTGTAGCCCTTGTAACTTGTAAGTATATCAAATCAAGAGATCTATAAAAAAAACTAAATAAAACATTTAATGGACATATTTATATATTAATTGTAGAATTTGTAAGTCAATTTACATAACAAATAAATAAGCCTGGCTTTACGTAAAATAAAACTTTTGAATCATGTGATACATACATTGAATATCTATTTGACTGTTGTTGGATCGTCCAGCTCCAAGATCATTTTCAGCCTTGCAGAAAAAAGAAGCTTTAGGAGCTTTAATCTTTAAAAAACTTCCAGTCCCCATGAAAATCTCCTGGCCTCCGTCAGCACTATACCAGGTATAGTTCCTCACTGCTGGGTTGGCATTACTACTGCATGTCAGTGTCACATTGCTGTCCTCTGGTACTGAACGAGAGGGACTGACTGACACTGTGATGTTTTGGGGCAAATCTGAAACACGGATAATGAATAGTATGTTATATGAATAATTCATGTTATTGGTTAGTGTTACATTGCATTTTCTGATATCTGTCCCTATATAGTCAAGTCATGTTAACCAACATGATACTAGAATTTCACAAGGGTTACAGTAAACAACAACAGCTAGACTTATTGCTTGTATGTTTCTGCATGTCCTCCCACCTGTAAATTTACATGCATGTCATTAATACAGGGCCTATACTCAATTAGTGTCTGCTATGGAAATGGTTTAGCCTCACAAAGACCAAAGCTAATAATGTTGTTCTTGTCAACTCATTAAGTTCAAAAATAAAATAAAAATCGATAGGTAGGTGACCTAAAATGGCCAACAAAGTGCATAATAGTGGTAAATTCAGGCAAGGTCCTATTCAGATAGAAATATATTCAGATACATGATACATACATTGAACATCATTTTGACTGTTGTTGGATTGTCCAACTCCATGATTATTTCAGCCTTGCAGAAAAACGAGCCACTGACTTTAGAACTTTTAGAGCTGGATTGCGGGACTTTTACATATGAACGTCTGTTACATTCAAGCCCTTATCAAACAAGTTCACAAAATGCTGATTAAGCCTATCACCATCAGGTAAATATCTCTGTATTTCAAGTTTTTAAATCTGGTGTGTGTAGTGACTTTGCCACGCTGGCACACCGTTAGTGATGCATTTTATGTCTACCAACAAGGATTAAAATATATATATATATATATATATATATATATATAAATATATATACACATATATATACATATATATACATATATATAACATTAAATTACTGTGTCCACATAAAATCATTAGTAATGTAACAGTCTGGAAGGAACAATTCTTTACAATGAGTACACTTTCTTTAGACCCTGGATTACAGTTTACTGCTGGGTATTATGTGCTTGGTTCCTGGTTCCTGTTTAAAACTGATGAATTAGACTTTAAACTGAATCAATAGATCAAGTCAGTTGTAATGTAACAATTTGACAAAGGAGGAAACAACTCACATGAAATATCAGCTGTTACATTTCTGCTTACAGATGGTCCAGTGCTGCCATCTTGTTTGTTGTATGCAGCAGTGCAGGAGATTTCCTTTCCATGATGGAGGTGAGAGGCAGTGAAGGTCAGAACAGAGGTCATGATTTTAGTTTTGTTCTCATTCTCCTGCAGTGTCTCCTGACTGTGACCCAGGCTGGGGGTCCATGTCAGAGCTGGTGGATGAGACAGACAGGGGGCTGGAGCAGAGCATGTCAAATTCACTGAGGTTCCCTCCTTCCCTTCCAGTCTGGACGGAGTCAGAGTTAGTGTGGGAGGATCAGCTGATATGAAGGCACATTTGAACACTACATTAGTCACTACATACATTTTTTTAAGCTTCACCATTTGATTTGCAAGCTGCAGTAAATACAATGAGGTCAAAGCAGCTCTACAAGAGTAGATTGGTATCAAACCTACCTGTGACATGAATTTTCAGTTGTTTCGGAAAAGTAAATCTCAAACCATTGTTACACTCCAGTCTAAATTCATAGTTGTCCTTGTAATCAGGATGCATGATATTGAGCATTGTGCTGCAGTCTTTCTTTAGTAAATTTCCTGTCAATTTTCCCTTGATGGTATCTTGTTGTGGAGTGCTGCTATCAAATATGATTTCTTTGTTCTTATACCATATAGCTTTACATGTGTGGTCTAAGTTTTTGTCATATTCATCCTTTATGTCAAAGGAGCAGGGGATGATCACACAGGATCCACTCAGAACCTTTACAGTTTCTGGCATGAACACCTTAAAGTCCCTACACAGGGCACCTGAAAAACAAAACAAGGAAATACATTATCACAGTAAGGCAGTTTTAGTGCTCTACTGCTGCCTTCGGAAATCTTGGCAATACAGTTTATCAACAACAACACAAGTTAATGAATGAAGCTATACCTTGCTTTGATTTCAGAGTGATTTTTAGAAGCAGAAATAACAGTAAAAAAAATCATTAAATTCAGTTTCTTATAAAATAGCTGCCAATTTTAGATGTGAATGAATTTCAACCCACCTTGCAGCAGACAGCCAGTGAGAAGGAGATTCAGAGCTCGAACCATCTTTGTTTGGAGAGATGGAGTCTGGAGACACAGGGATGAAATGAACCAAATATATGAACCTTTTCATCTGTTTAACTTCCTCTGAATCTTAGAGCAGGGTTAATTTAAAGCTCAGTATGAAATGTCACATTTTGAAACATTGGTTAGTGTATAGATGTTTGCTGTGCTGCTCTGTGTGAAAATGAATGACAGCAAGTTGGTCACAGAAAAAAAATTTTATTTATATATTACTGATCTTCAATAGCTTTAAAGGAAATAAATATCCACCATAATAAAGTTTTTCCACAGAGCATTTTATTGGACTCTCAAAATTCTCAACTGAATGTCATGAATTAAATTTAGTGGTTATGCAGATCTTGAAAACTTAATGATACAGCAAACTAATTGTTCACTCACTGGAGAAAACACTGGTACATTATTGCTTTTAAAATGAACACTGTAAATATTAGTTTACAAGTGCTGATGTGACATATTGACGGATTAATTTAGTAACTGTGGTCATGGTGAGTTTCGAGAGAAGGCCAATGTTGCCATCTAATCCTAACATAGAGATAAATGTTCAGCTATTTTAATATGTAATATTTATAAAATAGAATGGAAAAAAACATTCATGACATACGGAAAAACATCTGTTATACTTAACAAGATGCAGAGCATGAAATGACAAAAGAGAGGAAAATGGGAAGTGATATGCAACAAAGTGAGAGACATTTGATGAACATTACACTCAAACTGTTTTGAAGCCTGTCTTTGTTTTAGGTAAATAATATACTCAGAGGAGTATATTTAAAGTTATGAATTAAAGTTTATGTCTAGAGAAAATCATATTGTCTTCATGTTCAGTGTTAATAGTTAGTTTTGCCATATTGAAGTCATGACTTACGTTTTCTTGATGTCTGCAAAGAAGTCAAGTTCCTCAGAAGTGAAGTTATGTTTTAAAAAAAGCCTGCACAACTAGACTTGAAAATGAGGAACTCTTGAATCACTATATCTTACCTTGATCTCTGCAGCTCATATTACACCCCAGAGCTGAACTGTATCACAGAGTTTTTCTTAAATATGCTGTCAAAGTTACTGTAGTCATTTAATAATAGCATGCAAGAAAAATGTTTTGGCTTTTTTTGTAGAGTTGAAATAATTGATGATGTTTCTACCACATTAAAACTGACTGATAATCAGTCTAATTGTACACATAGAGATATTCTATGAAATTAAATTTCTATAAATGTTTATGAAAACTTAATTTTCCTTTCTGAATTGTGTTTTAGTGCTGATCGAAAATTAAATCATTAAGTTTGTAATTGACTGATTCTTCAAGTCATTTCAGGTGCATTCTCTGCTCAAGTATGAGGCTTTTCTCCTTTTCTCATTTTTCTATTTTTGTACACTGAATATCTTTTAAATTTTCAACTGTAAAGCAATCAATTGTAAAGGGCATTTTTCACTATTTTTACATTCTATTTTCTGACATATAGTTTAAACAAATAATCACTTCATTCAAAAATAGTTACTCCATTAATTGAAAAATCACTGACAAATTAGTCAATGTTGAAAATAATTATAAATTGCTGAACTAATCTGTTTTACATCCATTTAAAGCCTGAGTGAAAATTGAATGTGGGAGGATCAGCTGGTAGGAAGGCACATTTGAACCAGTCATTCTCTTAAACTCTATTGCTCAAAATTTCTTGTGTGTTTGGGCGTGCATGTGTGTGTGTGTGTGCCATAAAATAAATATATTCTTATACTGCTCTGAATTTATTATTTTTCAGTGTTTTGGCCTATATAGAAACTGTTAAATTCTAATGAAGTTGTGTCATATTTACGTTATGATGTAGCCTACATTTTCATCAGGTTTGTTGAGCAGATGGATCGAAGATGCAAAGAGAAGTTGTGTGGCTGTATTTTCAAATAACCTTTGACAACTGACTTGAAAATGAGGAACTTGCAAAAGTGGAAAGTATGTGAGAATTTTTGCTAGATATTACTAAACAGAACCACAACACGTGTGGTTCTTACCGCACTTATATCTCTGTTCATAATCACACAGTTAAAACTGTTTGGCTTTGTTTTAGAATTGAATAACTGATGATGCTACTTTGTTTCCATCACATTAAGAACAGATAATCAAATGGATTAGTAGTACACATCAAGATTTGCCATCACATGTCTTTATTAGTGAATGTTAAAACTGAATTGGCAGTTCCACTTACAGAAACCAATTCTCCTTTTAAGTGTCTTTAGTATTCAGTGTTGTGCACACCCAAAACAGAAGTCAAGCTCAAGGAAAACATTCTGATAGAAGTGGCCTTTGGTGGCCTCCTTCAAGCAAATTTGGCAGTAAATCAATTAAATTAATAATGTTTAATATCAATTTCACTTCTAGAACTTAGCAAGAACCTCGCAGCAGATTTGTTCAATCAGATGTCACTTTTCACTTTAACATGTTCTCACAGAAATCTGGTGTTTTTAAGAATGACACACATTCAATATACACTATGAATAATGAATGATATTGAATGTGTTTTTTGTAAAATTATGGTAAATTATTTTCATTATTGGTAGGATGTCATTTTTTCATAACAGTTTTGCTCACTTGGCTGTAAGAAGCCTACCGTATAATAATAAATATAATAAATAATTGCAAAATACTGTCCTGACCAGGAACTGACAACAAAGAAACCATGTTTTCTTTAAGATACATATTCTCCATGTTACATTTTCATAGATATTTTCTTTTATTTGTTAAACTTGTGCTTGCTTGTCGAACTGGCTTCTTCACCCTGTCCAGGTAGGTCTGAAATAATCCAAGGTAATCCCTTTAGGTTTTTAAAATCCCTGAGACCTGGTCGCCATAGCTCCAGCTCTCTCAGCCTCTTCCCCACTACCTCTGTGAGGTTATTCTTACAATGCTGATAAAGGAGAAAATAATCATTCACTCCTGTCCACATAGCAATGTCTTCATGTTATAACTCTAAGTAGAAGTTGATATGTTTTCCTTTTATGTCCTCTGAGAGGTGATTATGCTGGTGAGGTTTACAGTGTTTTCTGTTTTTCTCTCTATGATAGCAGTAACCCCTTAAATGAGTGACAGACAAAGTTCCTTTGCTAATAATTTCAGAGATCATTGTCTTCCCCATGCCCTATGTTTTCTTCTCAGCTCAAGACAGAGGCTTGCTTGCTCTGCTTCCTTGGTCAGCTCCCTGATTGCCAACTTTACCTTGATCCCAGTCACTCCCAAAGTCTTCAGGAGGCACTGTGTAGATGTTCCAATGAAGCCTTTGTAGCCTACCTCCACAGAGTAGGTGATGGCTGTCCACCCTGCTTCTCTGCACTCTGTAGGCTTTAAACATATTCTTTTACATAGAAGACCTGTAGGCTAAACAGACTCTGATGTGTAAAATCAGTGGAGTTTCGCTTTAAAGGGGACTTCACACAAATGTCCTGATATTCTGGGGCTCTACTGGTATATCATTGCATGATTTACAGTTCAAAAAGCTTCTTATTTATCTACTGGCCCTTAGTGCAGCCCCTCAGTTCAGCCTCTGTCTGAAACAGGCTGTTTTAGCTCCTGTCTCTGTAAGGGTCCCTTCTCAATGAGCCCACTCTGTTCTAATCGGCCAGCTCCCGAAAACAGCCCTTTGGCAGACTTCCAGCAGACCTGGAGGCTACGTAAACAAACAGTAGTAGAAGGATGTCACTTCTTTTTCTTGTTCTTTACTCAAAATGGAAACTTCTCAAATACATCTGAATATTTTCAAGCCTCCTTTAGGATAAGGAGAGAAAGCCTCCTTTAGGATAAGGAGAGAAAGAAAAAATAGAGTTTAAATTCAGTAATTATTTGAATTACTGCAAAAGATTACTTCCAAAGTAGAGACAGTGGGTTACTACAGAGCTGTTCTATTTTATATTTTCCTTTTTTGGGTTGTGTTTTTTCTTGCGGCACACCACACGCTTAACACTGATGAGTAATTGCTATTAAAAAGGCTAATGAGGGCCTGAAGTTGGAGTGCACTGGGACTATTTGTTTACTATGCTTGTGCCAAGGTCTGCTTGTCATATACTGTATCCAACACCAATAACAGCACCAAGTGTTGGCAAAAATGATTGCCACATCACCCTGATCTAGAAATGCAAGAATTATACTTCTGCAATTGCATGGTAAAAGAAAAACAATGATTGATACGTGAGATTTTAAAATAATGCCATTTTATAGTATAGCAGCCATACATAGACTCAAGATAGTTGGAATAAATAGACAACTGATTGCACTAAATGTACACAGTTGGACATGTGCAGTTGCAAATGCCTTGAGTTCTCCAAGACAAATCCTAATGCAGCCTTGCTAGAGATTTAATGTAAAATAACATGACCATTTAGCAAGAGCACAAAGAGGAAAACCTATCAAGTAAGTACTAAGTTAGTTACTGCTAAATATGAAAATCCATCCCCAATCATTGGGTACTTTGTCCATTTACTTTGCACCTGGCAATCTCATTATTGTAAATCTAAGGTCCAGTGAAGCAGTGTTTAGGCCCATATGACATGTTTGTGAAATTCTAATGAAGTTGTGCCATATTTAAGGTATGGTGTAGGTATGTTTTCATCAGGTTCGTTGGGCAGATGCATCAAAGATGCAAAGAGAAGTTGTGTGGCTGTATTTTCAAACAACCTGCTAAAACTGACTTGAAAATGAGGAACTTGCAAAAGTGGAAAGTATGTGTAAATCATTACCACAAATGACGAAACAGCACCACGACATTTTTGGTTCTTACTGCACTTATATCTCTGTTCATGATCATACAGTTAAAACTCTTTGGCTTTGTTTTAGAATTGAATAACTGATGATGCTAATTTGTTTCCATCACATTAAAAATAAATTACTCTTATTGGCTTTTTATTTGCAAAGCTTTTATTACACTTACAGTAACATAACGAGTGTAGTTGTTGTCAACTCGAGTACTTCACGTGGTTCGTTGTCTCTCTTCTGCTCCGCTCAGAGGACACACACCCACACACACACAGAGCGCTCAGCCGCACCCGCGGTGAAACAGAGGATGACGATAAATGAGAGCAAAACACAGTAGACACTGTTTATACATGTTAGTTACCTTTATGTGCACTTGTCTCATTTCAGCTCAGGGTGGGCGTCTGCTGCATTTTGCTTTCATTTATGGTCGGGCTAGGTTTCTCTCCTCTCCTCCGTTTCACTGCGAACAGGGCTGAGTGCTCTGTGCATGTGTGAGTGTCTGTTCTCTGAGAGGAGCAGAGAAGAGAAAGTTAACAAGGCCGACTTGACCACAACTAACTACACTCATTGCGTTACTGTAAGTGCAATGAAATCTTTGTGAATCAAAAGCCAATAAGAGTTAGAGGACGGACCTCTATCACAATGTTACGATGGTGGAGGCTCAGTGGTCGATGACTGTCAGCCATAAGCGATACACGATGGCATCGCCCAGCTGCCCAACCCTTATATCAATTCGACTAGGTTGTCACGGGTTCACCGTCTTAGGGACAATTCATGTTGCTCACCTGCCTGATCTCTAAATCTCCTGTCATTGCAGATCCTGCCACACCCATCTGCCCTGCAGATAACCTCATTCCCCTCACCTGAGTTTCCCCACCCATCTCCTCACCTGGATCCCATTTGGCTCATCAGTCATTCCCTATATACTGGTCCATATTCACATGCCCCTCGCCAGATTGTCTAGCGTGTTTACCTAGCCTTCCAGCATTTCTATACCTACCTGTTTGCTTGCCTGTTACCTTAGATCCTGCCTGTTTCCCGTTCTTGAGAATTGCCTTAGTCCCTTGGAGTTGTCTGCCTGGTTTGTGACCCTGCTTGTTTTTTTGGACTGATTAAAGTATTTTGGACTCTGCTCCTGTCTCTGGTATCGTGCTTTTGGGTTCTGAGGTTCTGAGTCGTTACATAGGTCAGATATTCATAATAACTTAGCAAGAACCTCACAGCAGATTTATTCAATCAGATGTCACGTTTTACTTGATGTATTAACATGCTCTCATAGAAATTTGGTGTTTTTGAGAAGCACAGTTTTTCGTAACATTAGGGTAAATTATTTTCATTCTTGCTAGGATGTAATTTTTTTCATGGCATTTTTGCTTTACTTGGTGGGAGAAGCCAACCATATAATAAATATAATAAATAATTGCAAATAACTGCCCTGACCAGAATTGAAAACAAAGAAACTATGTTTTCTTAGATACATAATTCTCTTTTTTACATTTTCATAGGTATTTTTTCTTATTTGTTATACTTGTGCTTGCTTCTTAAACTGGATCTTCGTCCAGGTAGGCCTGATATAATCCAAAGTAATCCTCTAAATTTTTCAAAAGAATATTTCAACAGCTCTCTCAGCCTCTTCCCTCTCACCTCTGTGAGCTTATTCTAACAATGCTGATAAAGGAGGAAATAACCATTCACTTCTATCTAGATGGCAATGTCTTCATGTTATAATTCTAAGTAGGAGTTGATATGAGCATTTAGCATGAGCACAAAGACCAAAGCCTATCAAGTAACTACTAGTGCTGGTACCAAGTCAATTACTGCCAACATGCCTGAGTTTACACAATACACCATACAATCTCAGTTATAGATATGAATACATGTACAGTACCTGAAAATAATTATAATATAACAAAAAGATAGGTCCTCATGCCCTTTGAGACCTGAGAAATATATTGCAATTACTGACATCGGCCATGTGACATCTAGCAGTTGTGAAACAACAACAAATGGACTTATTAGGTGGTAATGAAGACTTTTCAAAACTCATCTGAGAGCTGTAGTCTTAAATTGTCCAGGTGATCTTTGAAAACAAACAGCAGGAAATAATAGCTTGAGAAGCCATGATGGCCAGCAGAATTAACATTTATTGTGACACATTGTACACAGTAACATTGTCAAATGCTCAACCAATTTACCCTAGATAATTAACAGCAGAATCACAGAATAACAGAAATAGAGGTCACGCCACAATTTACTAATTTGCTAGACATAAAAATGCAACAACTAAAGAAACATAACATTCATCTTTAAAAGTTTGGAAATACAACAACAACAACTCATGAAAACACATGAACATGATTGAAGAGCATCCATAAGAACATTTAAGGCAGGTATTAATACAAACTTAACGATAGCACAGACCTGCACTACACAATAATGTGGACACATACACTTGTGACTAAAGATTACCATACAGTAAACTTCTGCAATTCAGTTTCAACAGTAATTTCACTGAAACCTCCTGAATTGAAGTATCTATTGCAGTGCTGTTTTGCCTTGCATTGTGTACTTGTTCATGTCATTTTACCCACACCATGTTGCGAATAATCATCATGAAAAGCTGATCTAAACAAGTGGAAATTTTAAATAGTATTTTTGGATGTAGTATAAAAGAGAATGACAAAGAGAAATCAGAACAGTCATTTTGAAGTTTGGCCTATTACAAAGCGGCGCACAGCTCACAGCTCCAAATCTTGAGTAGAGTATCAGGTGCACAGTAGTGGTGAAGATGAAACAAAACAAAACACTGGCACTCACTGATCCATCTACTTATTGTTTTTTATTGTGAACAGAAATGACAGAAACTGTTTCAGCCAGAAGCCATCATCAGCGTGGAGTTTGGCCTATAACATCATACTCTGGAGACATGTCTCTTCTATCCAATGACATGTAAGTTCTGTCCTCTTCATTTGGCTTCACATTCTTTCTTGCTTTGCTTTTAAGAAGACAGAGAAAGTCATGTAAAATTCTCATTCCTAAAACATGTACTATATAGCTTTAATATCATAAATGTATATTGATATCATAAAATTGTTTGTATTAACATACCAAAGCAACATCATGTAGATGATGCAGAAGACATTCCCAGTCAGAGATACACCAGCAACAGCCCAGGGAAGGACTGTAAAATAAGGTCCATAATGATTTGTCAGAAGACACAAAATAATATAGATCATATCCATCATTAACTGTTGTGTTTACACTACAAATCCCTGTTGTGGAAATTGTCTGAAAACACTAAACACACATATAAAATAATACACAAAATACTGCTGGGTTGAAGATTATTCATTTTACTGGTTGATGTTTAGACATATTATATAAAGTATTAAGCTTGGCAATAAAAAAAGTATTTTTTTATTACTACTTCCTTATATATACCTCTTTCTTTTATCAGGAAAGAGGTATACCATATGTGTAAGTTGTTGGTATTAAAGGTGCAGTGAGTAGAACTTGGCAGAAATGGAATATAATACTCATAAGTGTGTTTTACTTAGTGTATAATCACCTGAAAATAAGAATTGTGTTTTCATTAGCTTAGAATGAGCCCTTTATATCTACATAGGGAGCGGGTCCTCTTCCACAGAGCCCGTCATGTTGCACTGCCATGTTGCTACAGTAGCCCAGAATGGACAAACCAAGCACTGGCTCTAGATAGGGCCTTTTAAGTTTTTTGCAAGTTTCATGGCCACCCTAGATTCTCCTACATGTTTGGAAGGGGAGGGGGATGGGGGTCGGCTTATTCAGTTTGTTCTAACCTGCAACCTCACTGCTATATGCCACTAAATCCTACACACTGCACCTTTAAAGAAAAAAAAAATCCAAGAAACATCTATGTGGGCTCATTTACATATTAATCAAAAGTCTCTCTACTGTAATTTGGTTTCAGTCATATTTCAAACAACTGCTAAACACACACCTTCATGATACTCAGCACTGTGGACACAACATTTCTGACTGGCAGATCCCAGAGAGTTGGTGCTACGACAGACCAAGTTGGAAAGATCTTTCTTCTGTGGTTTATTCACAATAATGATGCTTTTCACCAGAGCTGTGCCATTCACAAGATTAATGCTGATAGTAAACTTGTCAGAGTTATTGACAGGTAACCCATCCAAATACCAATGTAACTTGGGAGAGGGGTTTCCCATACTCTCACAGGAACAGATGATCTGGCCTGTAGGTTTGGTACAACCAGATGAGGGTAGGATCTTTGGAGCAACTGCAATGAAAGTATAAAAGACAAGTTAAGAGACAAGTGAAGTCATGTTTAATCAAGTTTACAAAAATAAATTACAAGGCGTACTAGTAGTTACAGGTGAGGGTGTTATTAGTCAAAGCAAAGGGCTGTTTTCTCCAAGTCCATAATTTTCTTGTTGGGACACCCTGGGGGGCATCATTGTGCTCATACCATAACCCTGTACACCAGGAATTAAGACACTATTTGTAGCCAGGGTTAGGTTAGTTTTACAAGTGGGTTAACTTGTAACTAGTAGGCCACACTATAAATTGAAATATTATCACAATTTTGATTCAGGCTTCTATGTTATCTCATTTTATGTGACAACAATTCTGTTTGTATTAGCAAGGAAAGAACATTACTTTTCAACCAAAAGTACCATCACAAATTTGTACAACCACCTGAAATGTCTTAAAAAGTCTAGGAAAATGTAGGCAGAAAATGCATGTCGCTCTAAGTCTTAAACATCCCACTTAGCATAAAAGGACTACAGAGGCTATGACTCATCACCTAAACTCAGCCACAGATATGGTTCTGGTCACCATTGCAAAACAAGGGATTAATGCTTTGCTAAAGAAATGCTACTCAGTGCAGTGAAATACTGTGAAATATGGGCTGGGCAATATGGCCAAACTATAAAATCTTGACTTTTGTTGTTTTTTTTAAGCTTGGGTTCACACTTCATAATTTTAATCAAGTTTTGTTTCTTGATTTTTGTTTGCCTACAAAATACAGGATTGAAACATCATATTTTTTCACATAGTTGTGCAGGAATAATGAAAGACCTGCACCACCTGCAAGGCTGTCATCATTATACATAAAATACAGGTTATCCCATACAGATATAGACTGTCAGTACCAGATGCTTCAACTAAGTAGAGCACTGGCATCAACTTTAATAATCAGTTTCAGCACAGACAGGGCAGAAAAGTCCACTCACTAATTGATCTGCTACTGTTTGTGTTTCTAGACATCAGCCTGATATCTGCAGTCTGCTAAGAAGAAACTGGAAACTGGTCAGTTGACTCCCAGTGTTTCAACTCTTGTTACCAGAGATGATAACTCCTCAACAAACACAAACTGAGATAAACCAGTGTGAAGAGTCATTTTCAGTCTGTCCCTCTTGTAGATGTGAGCATTAAATTCCCTACGAGATAGCCAGAGACAACTAGCCACCTTGAATCACGACAGTCCTGCAAACTGAGTGTGTCATGTACTAAAATGGTTATGTCGTGTAGATACTGCAAGTCCTCCAATAGACCTACGTGATGTAGTGTAACTAATCACGTCACAGTTTACAGGAATGTTGTGACTTAAAACAGCTAATGTAGCCAGCTACCATCTACGTTTGACTAAAAATAACCTTTTTGTATATAGCAATAACTCGTCACATTGTAGACATTTTACACATTGTGCAAAAACAACATGAATGAATCAAATTAATTCGATATACGTCCCAGCCCTACGGTGAAAACAGTCTCTCTTCATATCTGGACTAGGCTTCCATGTTTTGGAGCACAAGCTATGTCTGGCCACAGGTGTGCTGTTTATTAGTTACAATTTTTCTTATTTTTTAAACACAATAGAAAAGTGTTCTAAAGAGTTAACGATAAGTTGAGCTGTCTGTTTTAAGTAAAAAGCAGCGTGTCCTTTACCGGTGGCCAATGATCATATTTATATGTATTATTATTTATTTATTATATTTATTACTTATATTTATTTATATTGTCTTAGAAAAATACTGTCCTTAAGAATGGTGGGAGAAAATTGTGATCTTGATTTTGAGTGGAATGATGATTCCCATTGTAGCCCTTGTAACTTGTAAGAGATTGATTTATATAATTTATAAATTAATCTATGATTAAGTATATCAAATTAAGAGATCTATAAAAAAAAAACTAAATAAAACATTTAATGGACATATTTATATATTAATTGTAGAATTTGTAAATCAATTTACATAATGAATAAATAAGCCTGGCATTACGTAACAAAACTTTTGAATCATGTGATACATACATGGAAAAACTGTTTGACTGTTGTTGGATCGTCCAGTTCCAAGATCATTTTCAGCCTTGCAGAAAAAAGAAGCTTTAGGAGCTTTAATCTTTAAAAAACTTCCAGTCCCCATGAATTACTACTGCATGTCAGTGTCACATTGCTGTCCTCTGGTGCTGAACCAGAGGGACTGACTGACACTGTGATGCTTTGGGGCAAATCTGAAACACGGATAATGAATAGTATGTTATATGAATAATTCACGTTATTGGTTAGTGTTACATTGCATTTTCTGATATCTGTCCCTATACAGCATTTGTCCTAGTAAAGCTTTAGAGTCAAGTCATGTTAACCAACATGATACTAGAATTTCACAGGGGTTACAGTAAACAACAACAGCTAGACTTATTGCTTGTATGTTTCTGCACGTCCTCCCACCTGTAAATTTGCATGCAT
Source organism: Thunnus thynnus (assembly GCF_963924715.1). Classification (NCBI taxonomy): domain Eukaryota; kingdom Metazoa; phylum Chordata; class Actinopteri; order Scombriformes; family Scombridae; genus Thunnus; species Thunnus thynnus. The sequence goes on along the minus strand of NC_089526.1, from coordinate 9,637,515 downwards.
GTCATTAATACAGGGTCTATACTCAATTTGTGTCTGCTATGGAAATGGTTTAGCCTCACAAAGACCAAAGCTAATAATGTTGTTCTTGTCAACTCATTAAGTCCAAAAATAAAATAAAAATCGATAGGTAGGTGACCTAAAATGGCCAAGAAAGTGCATAATAGTGGTAAATTCAAGCAAGGTCCTATTCAGATAGAAATATATTCAGATACATGATACATACATTGAACATCATTTTGACTGTTGTTGGATTGTCCAACTCCAAGATTATTTTCAGCCTTGCAGAAAAACGAGCCACTGACTTTAGAACTTTTAGAGCTGGAGTGCGGGACTTTTACATTATAACATTAAATTACTGTGTTCACATAAAATCATTAGTGTAATCATTAATGTAACAGTCTGGAAGGAACAATTCTTTACAATGAGTACACTTTCTTTAGACCCTGGATTACAGTTTACTGCATGGTATTATGTGCTTGGAGGTTCCTGTTTATAACTGATGAATTAGACTTTAAACTGAATCAATAGATCAAGTCAGTTGTAATGTAACAATTTGACAAAGGAGGAAACAACTCACATGAAATATCAGCTGTTACACTTCTGCTTACAGATGGTCCAGTGCTGCCATCTTGTTTGTTGTATGCAGCAGTGCAGGAGATTTCCTTTCCATGATGGAGGTGAGAGGCAGTGAAGGTCAGAACAGAGGTCATGACTTTAGTTTTGTCCTCCTTCTCCTGCAGTGTCTCCCGACTGTGACCCAGGCTGGGGGTCCATGTCAGAGTTGGAGGATGAGACAGACAGGGAGCTGGAGCACGGCATGTCAAATTCACTGAGGTTCCCTCCTTCCCTTTCAGTGTGGGCGGAGTCAGAGTTAGTGTGGGAGGAACATCTGATACGAAGGCACATTTGAACACGACATTAGTCACTACATATATGTTTTTAAGCCTCACCATTTGATTTGCAAGCTGCAGTAAATACAATGAGGTCAAAGCAGCTCTACATGAGTAGATTGGTATCAAACCTACCTGTGACATTAATTTTCAGTTGTTTCGGAAAAGTAAATCTCAAACCATTGTTACACTCCAGTCTAAATTCATAGTTGCCATTGTAATTAGGATGCATGTTATTGAGGGTTGTGCTGCAGTCTTTCTTTAGTAAATTTCCTGTCAATTTTCCCTTGATGGTATGTTGTGGTGGAGTGCTGCTATCAAATATGATTATTTTATTCTTATACCATATAGCTTTACATGTGCTGTCTAAGTCGTTATCAAATTTGTCCTGTATTTCAAAGGAGCAGGGGATGGTCACACAGGATCCACTCAGAACATCTATAGCATCTGGCATGAACACCTCCAATTTCCTACACAGGGCACCTGAAAAACAAAACAAGGAAATACTTTATCACAGCAAGGCAGTTTTAGTGCTCTACTGCTGCCTTCTGAAATCTTGGCAATACAGTTTATCAACAACAACACAAGTTAATGAATGAAGCTATACCTTGCTTTGATTTCAGAGTGATTTTTAGAAGCAGAAATAACAGTAAAAAAAATCATTAAATTCAGTTTCTTATAAAATAGCTGCCAATTTTAGATGTGAATGAATTTCAACCCACCTTGCAGCAGACAGCCAGTGAGAAGGAGATTCAGAGCTCGAACCATCTTTGTTTGGAGAGATGGAGTCTGGAGACACAGGGATGAAATGAGCCAAATATATGAACCTTTTCATCTGTTTAACTTCCTCTGAATCTTAGAGCAGGGTTAATTTAAAGCTCAGTATGAAATGTCACATTTTGAAACATTGGTTAATGTATAGATGTTTGCTGTGCTGCTCTGTGTGAAAATGAATGACAGCAAGTTGGTCACAGAAAAAAAATTTTATTTATATATTACTGATCTTCAATAGCTTTAAAGGAAATAAATATCCACCATAATAAAGTTTTTCCACAGAGCATTTTATTGGATTCTCAAAATTCTCAACTGAATGTCATGAATTTAAATTTAGTGGTTATGCAGATCTTGAAAACTTAACGATACAGCAAACTAATTGTTCACTCACTGTAGAAAACACTGGTACATTATTGCTTTTAAAATGAACACTGTAAATATTAGTTTACAAGTGCTGATGTGACATATTGACGGATTAATTTAGTAACTGTGGTCATGGTGAGTTTCGAGAGAAGGCCAATGTTGCCATCTAATCCTAACATAGAGATAAATGTTCAGCTATTTTAATATGTAATATTTATAAAATAGAATGGAAAAAAACATTCATGACATACGGAAAAACATCTGTTATACTTAACAAGATGCAGAGCATGAAATGACAAAAGAGAGGAAAATGGGAAGTGATATGCAACAAAGTGAGAGACATTTGATGAACATTACACTCAAACTGTTTTGAAGCCTGTCTTTGTTTTAGGTAAATAATATACTCAGAGGAGTATATTTAAAGTTATGAATTAAAGTTTATGTCTAGAGAAAATCATATTGTCTTCATGTTCAGTGTTAATAGTTAGTTTTGCCATATTGAAGTCATGACTTACGTTTTCTTGATGTCTGCAAAGAAGTCAAGTTCCTCAGAAGTGAAGTTATGTTTTAAAAAAGCCTGCACAACTAGACTTGAAAATGAGGAACTCTCAAATCACTATATCTTACCTTGATCTCTGCAGCTCATATTACACCCCAGAGCTGAACTGTATCGCAGAGTTTTTCTTAAATATGCTGTCAAAGTTACTGTAGTCATTTAATAATAGCGTGCAAGAAAAATGTCTTGGCTTTTTTTGTGGAGTTGAAATAATTGATGATGTTTCTACCACATTAAAACTGACTGATAATCAGTCTAATTGTACACATAGAGATATTCTATGAAATTAAATTTCTATAAATGTTTATGAAAACTTAATTTTCCTTTCTGAATTGTGTTTTAGTGCTGATCGAAAATTAAATCATTAAGTTTGTAATTGACTGATTCTTCAAGTCATTTCAGGTGCATTCTCTGCTCAAGTATGAGGCTTTTCTCCTTTTCTCATTTTTCTATCATTGTAAACTGAATATCTTTTAAATTTTCAGCTGTAAAGCAATCAATTGTAAAGGGCATTTTTCACTATTTTTACATTCTATTTTCTGACATATAGTTTAAACAAATAATCACTTCATTCAAAAATAGTTAGTCCATTAATTGAAAAATCACTGACAAATTAGTCAATGTTGAAAATAATTATAAATTGCTGAACTAATCTGTTTTACATCCATTTAAAGCCTGTGTGTTTGGGCGTGCGTGTGTGTGTGTGTGCCATAAAATAAATATATTCTTATAAAGCTCTGAATTTATTATTTTTCAGTGTTTTGGCCTATATAGAATCTGTTAAATTCTAATGAAGATGTGTCATATTTAAGTTATGATGTAGCCTACATTTTCATCAGGTTTGTTGAGCAGATGGATCGAAGGTGCAAAGAGAAGTTGTGTGGCTGTATTTTCAAATAACCTTTGACAACTGACTTGAAAATGAGGAACTTGCGAAAGTGGAAAGTGAGAATTATTACCAGAAATGCACTTATATCTGTTCATAATCATACAGTTAAAACTGTTTGGCTTTGTTTTAGAATTGAATAACTGATGATGCTAATTTATTTCCATCACATTAAGAACAGATAATCAAATGGATTAGTAGTACACATCAAGATTTGCCATCACATGTCTTTATTAGTGAATGTTAAAACTGAATTGGCAGTTCCACTTACAGAAACCAATTCTCCTTTTAAGTGTCTTTAGTATTCAGTGTTGTGCACACCCAAAACAGAAGTCAAGCTCAAGAAAAACATTCTGACAGAAGTGGCCTTTGGTGGCCTCCTTCAAGCAAATTTGGCAGTAAATCAATTAAGTTCATAATATTTAATATCAATTTCACTTCCACAACTTAGCAAGAACCTCACAGCAAATTTGTTCAATCAGATGTCACTTTTCACTTTAACATGTTCTCACAGAAATCTGGTGTTTTTAAGAATGACACACATTCAATATACACTATGAATAATGAATGATATTGAATGTGTTTTTTGTAAAATTATGGTAAATTATTTTCATTATTGGTAGGATGTCATTCTTTCATAACAGTTTTGCTCACTTGGCTGTAAGAAGCCTACCGTATAATAATAAATATAATAAATAATTGCAAAATACTGTCCTGACCAGGAACTGACAACAAAGAAACCATGTTTTCTTTAAGATACATATTCTCCATGTTACATTTTCATAGATATTTTCTTTTATTTGTTAAACTTGTGCTTGCTTGTCGAACTGGCTTCTTCACCCTGTCCAGGTAGGTCTGAAATAATCCAAGGTAATCCCTTTAGGTTTTTAAAATCCCTGAGACCTGGTCGCCATAGCTCCAGCTCTCTCAGCCTCTTCCCCACTACCTCTGTGAGGTTATTCTTACAATGCTGATAAAGGAGAAAATAATCATTCACTCCTGTCCACATAGCAATGTCTTCATGTTATAATTCTAAGTAGAGGTTGATATGTTTTCCTTTTATGTACTCTGAGAGGTGATTTTGCTGGTGAGGTTTACAGTGTTTTCTGTTATTCTCTCTATGATAGCAGTAACCCCTTGAATGAGTGACAGACAAAGTTCCTTTGCTAATAATTTCAGAGATCATTGTCTTCCCCATGTCCTATGTTTTCTTCTCAGCTCAAGACAGAGGCTTGCTTGCTCTGCTTCCTTGGTCAGCTCCCTGATTGCCAACTTTACCTTGATCCCAGTCACTCCCAAAGTCTTCAGGAGGCACTGTGTAGATGTTCCAATGAAGCCTCTGTAGCCTACCTCCAAAAAGTAGGTGATGGCTGTCCACCCTGCTTCTCTGCACTCTGTAGGCTTTAAACATTTTCTTTTACATAAAAGACCTGTAGGCTAAACTCTGATGTGTAAAATCAGTGGAGTTTTGCTTTAAAGGGGACTTCACACCAATGTCCAGATATTCTGGGGCTCTACTGGTATATCATTGCATGATTCACAGTTCAAAAAGCTTCTTATTTATCTACTGGCCCTTAGTGCAGCCCCTCAGTTCAGCCTCTGTCTGAAACAGGCTGTTTTAGCTCCTGTCTCTGTAAGGGTCCCTTCTCAATGAGCCCATTCTGTTCTAATCGGCCAGCTCCCGAAAACAGCCCTTCGGCAGACTTCCAGCAGATCTGGAGGCTACGTAAACAAACAGTAGTAGAAGGATTTCACTTCTTTTTCTCGTTCTATACTCAAAATGGAAACTTCTCAAATACATCTGAATATTTTCAAGCCCGAATCCGATCTGAAATGTGCGAGTGGACAGGGTGAACAACCCATGGGACAGCGACAACCTTAGCAACAAAGGCTATGGCTATCACGAGATGATGATGTGATAACATATTGGACATGCTTGCACTAGTTTTTTTTCTTTAGGATAAGGAGAGAAAGAAAAAAAGAGTTTAAATTCAGTAATTATTTGAATTACTGCAAAAGATTACTTCCAAAGTAGAGACAGTGGGTTACTACAGAGCTGTTCTATTTTATATTTTCCTTTTTTGGGTTGTGTTTTTTCTTGGGGCTTAACACTGATGAGTAATTGCTATTAAAAAGTGTTATTCTGCTAATGAGGGCCTGAAGTTGGAGTGCACTGGTACTATTTGTTTACTATGCTTGTGCCAAGGTCTGGTTGTCATATACTGTATCCAACACCAATAACAGCACCAAGTGTTGGCAAAAATGATTGCCACATCACCCTGATCTAGAAATGCAAGAAATATACTTCTGCAATTGCATGGTAAAAGAAAAACAATGATTGATACGTGAGATTTTAAAATAATGCCATTTTATAGTATAGCAGCCATACATAGACTCAAGATAGTTGGAATAAATAGACAACTGATTGCACTAAATGTACACAGTTGGACATGTGCAGTTGCAAATGCCTTGAGTTCTCCAAGACAAATCCTGATGCAGCCTTGCTAGAGATTTAATGTAAAATAACATGACCATTTAGCAAGAGCACAAAGAGGAAAACCTATCAAGTAAGTACTAAGTTAGTAACTGCTAAATATGAAAATCCATCCCCAATCATTGGGTACTTTGTCCATTTACTTTGCACCTGGCAATCTCATTATTGTAAATCTAAGGTCCCCTGAAGCAGTGTTTAGGCCCATATGACATGTTTGTGAAATTCTAATGAAGTTGTGCCATATTTAAGGTATGGTGTAGGTATGTTTTCATCAGGTTCGTTGAGCAGATGCATCAAAGATGCAAAGAGAAGTTGTGTGGCTGTATTTTCAAACAACCTGCTAAAACTGACTTGAAAATGAGGAACTTGCAAAAGTGGAAAGTATGCGAAAATCATTACTACAAATGACGAAACAGCACCACAACATTTTTGGTTCTTACTGCACTTATATCTCTGTTCATGATCATACAGTTAAAACTCTTTGGCTTTGTTTTAGAATTGAATAACTGATGATGCTAATTTGTTTCCATCACATTAAAAATAAATTACTCTTATTGGCTTTTTATTTGCAAAGCTTTTATTACACTTACAGTAACATAACGAGTGTAGTTGTTGTCAACTCGAGTACTTCACGTGGTTCGTTGTCTCTCTTCTGCTCCGCTCAGAGGACACACACCCACACACACACAGAGCGCTCAGCCGCACCCGCGGTGAAACAGAGGATGACGATAAATGAGAGCAAAACACAGTAGACACTGTTTATACATGTTAGTTACCTTTATGTGCACTTGTCTCATTTCAGCTCAGGGTGAGCGTCTGCTGCATTTTGCTTTCATTTATGGTCGGGCTAGGTTTCTCTCCTCTCCTCCGTTTCACTGCGAACAGGGCTGAGTGCTCTGTGCATGTGTGAGTGTCTGTTCTCTGAGAGGAGCAGAGAAGAGAAAGTTAACAAGGCCGACTTGACCACAACTAACTACACTCATTGCGTTACTGTAAGTGCAATGAAATCTTTGTGAATCAAAAGCCAATAAGAGTTAGAGGACGGACCTCTATCACAATGTTACGATGGTGGAGGCTCAGTGGTCGATGACTGTCAGCCATAAGCGATACACGATGGCATCGCCCAGCTGCCCAACCCTTATATCAATTCGACTAGGTTGTCACGGGTTCACCGTCTTAGGGACAATTCATGTTGCTCACCTGCCTGATCTCTAAATCTCCTGTCATTGCAGATCCTGCCACACCCATCTGCCCTGCAGATAACCTCATTCCCCTCACCTGAGTTTCCCCACCCATCTCCTCACCTGGATCCCATTTGGCTCATCAGTCATTCCCTATATACTGGTCCATATTCACATGCCCCTCGCCAGATTGTCTAGCGTGTTTACCTAGCCTTCCAGCATTTCTATACCTACCTGTTTGCTTGCCTGTTACCTTAGATCCTGCCTGTTTCCCGTTCTTGAGAATTGCCTTAGTCCCTTGGAGTTGTCTGCCTGGTTTGTGACCCTGCTTGTTTTTTTGGACTGATTAAAGTATTTTGGACTCTGCTCCTGTCTCTGGTATCGTGCTTTTGGGTTCTGAGGTTCTGAGTCGTTACATAGGTCAGATATTCATAATAACTTAGCAAGAACCTCACAGCAGATTTATTCAATCAGATGTCACGTTTTACTTGATGTATTAACATGCTCTCATAGAAATTTGGTGTTTTTGAGAAGCACAGTTTTTCGTAACATTAGGGTAAATTATTTTCATTCTTGCTAGGATGTAATTTTTTTCATGGCATTTTTGCTTTACTTGGTGGGAGAAGCCAACCATATAATAAATATAATAAATAATTGCAAATAACTGCCCTGACCAGAATTGAAAACAAAGAAACTATGTTTTCTTAGATACATAATTCTCTTTTTTACATTTTCATAGGTATTTTTTCTTATTTGTTATACTTGTGCTTGCTTCTTAAACTGGATCTTCTCCACTCAGTCCAGGTAGGCCTGAAATAATCCAAAGTAATCCTCTAAATTTTTCAAAAGAATATTTCAACAGCTCTCTCAGCCTCTTCCCTCTCACCTCTGTGAGCTTATTCTAACAATGCTGATAAAGGAGGAAATAACCATTCACTTCTATCTAGATGGCAATGTCTTCATGTTATAATTCTAAGTAGGAGTTGATTTGAGCATTTAGCATGAGCACAAAGACCAAAGCCTATCAAGTAACTACTAGTGCTGGTACCAAGTCAATTACTGCCAACATGCCTGAGTTTACACAATACACCATACAATCTCAGTTATAGATATGAATACATGTACAGTACCTGAAAATAATTATAATATAACAAAAAGATAGGTCCTCATGTCCTTTGAGACCTGAGAAATATATTGCAATTACTGACATCGGCCATGTGACATCTAGCAGTTGTGAAACAACAACAAATGGACTTATTAGGTGGTAATGAAGACTTTTCAAAACTCATCTGAGAGCTGTAGTCTTAAATTGTCCAGGTGATCTTTGAAAACAAACAGCAGGAAATAATAGCTTGAGAAGCCATGATGGCCAGCAGAATTAGCATTTATTGTGACACATTGTACACAGTAACATTGTCAAATGCTCAACCAATTTACCCTAGATAATTAACAGCAGAATCACAGAATAATAGAAATAGAGGTCACGCCACAATTTACTAATTTGCTAGACATAAAAATGCAACAACTAAAGAAACATCACATTCATCTTTAAAAGTTTGGAAATACAACAACAACAATTAATGAAAACACATGAACATGATTGAAGAGCATCCATAAGAACATTTAAGGCAGGTATTAATACAAACTTAACGATAGCACAGACCTGCACTACACAATAATGTGGACACATACACTTGTGACTAAAGATGACCATACAGTAAACTTCTGCAATTCAGTTTCAACAGTAATTTCACTGAAACCTCCTGAATCGAAGTATCTATTGCAGTGCTGTTTTGCTTTGCATTGTGTACTTGTTCATGTCATTTTACCCACACCATGTTGCGAATAATCATCATGAAAAGCTGATCTAAACAAGTGGAAATTTTAAATAGTATTTCTGGATGTAGTATAAAAGAGAATGACAAAGAGAAATCAGAACAGTCATTTTGAAGTTTGGCCTATTAAAAAGTGGCGCACAGCTCACAGCTCCAAATCTTGAGTAGAGTATCAGGTGCACAGTAGTGATGAAACAAAACAAAACACTGGCACTCACTGATCCATCTACTTATTGTTTTTTACTGTGAACAGAAACGACAGAAACTGTTTCAGCCAGAGGCCATCATCAGCGTGGAGTTTGGCCTATAACATCATACTCTGGAGACATGTCTCTTCTATCCAATGACATGTAAGTTCTGTCCTCTTCATTTGGCTTCACATTCTTTCTTGCTTTGCTTTTAAGAAAAGACAGAGGAAGTCATGTAAAATTCTCATTCCTAAAATATTTACTATATAGCTTAAATATCATAAATGTATATTGATATCAGAAAATTGTATCAACATACCAAAGCAACATCATGTAGATGATGCAGAAGACATTCCCAGTCAGAGATACACCAGCAACAGCCCAGGGAAGGACTGTAAAAAAAGGTCCATAATGATATGTCAGAAGACGCAAAATAATATAGATCATATCCATCATTAACTGTTGTGTTTACACTACAAATCCCTGTTGTGGAAATTGTCTGAAAACACTAAACAGACATATAAAATAATACACAAAACATTGCTGAGTTGAAGATTAAAAAATATTATTGTACAATAAGGAGACAGGAGATACACAAAGATTTGCATCAGTTGAATGGGAGTTTAGGATATAGAAATAATTCATTTTACTGGTTAATGTTTAGACATATTATATGAAGAATTGAGCTTGGCAATAAAAAAAGTATTTTTTATTACTACTTCCTTATATATACCTCTTTCTTTTTTCAGGAAAGAGGCATACCATATGCATAAGTTGTTGGTATTAAAGGTGCAGTGAGTAGAACTTAGAACCAACTAGCAGAAAGGAATTGGCAGAAATATAATGTAGTACTCATAAGTATGTTTTACTTAGTGTATAATCACCTGAAAATAAGAATTGTGTTTTCGTTAGCTTAGAATGAGCCCTTTATATCTACATAGGGAGCGGGTCCTTTTCCACAGAGCCCGTCATGTTGCACTGCCATGTTTCTACAGTAGCCCAGAATGGACAAATCAAGCACTGGTTCTAGATAGGACCTTTTATGTTTTTCATGAGTCTCATAGCCACTGTAGGTTCTCCTACATGTTTGGAGGGGGTCGGCTTATTCAGATTGTTCTAATCTGCAACCTCACTGCTAGACGCCACTAAATCCTACACACTGCACCTTTAAAGAAAAAAAAAATCCAAGAAACATTTGTGTGGGCTCATTTACATATTAATCAAAAGTCTCTCTAATGTAATTTGGTTTCAGTCATTTTTTAAAAAACTGCTAAACACACACCTTCATGATGCTCAGCACTGTGGACACTAAATTTTTGACTGGCAGATCCCAGAGAGTTGGTGCTATGACAGACCAAGTTGGAAAGATCCTTCTTCTGTGGTTTATTCACAATAATGATGCTTCTCACCAGAGCTGTGCCATTCACAAGATTAATGCTGATAGTAAACTTGTCAGAGGTATTGACAGGTAACCCATCCAAATACCAACGTAACTTGGGAGAGGGGTTTCCCATACTCTCACAGGAACAGTTGATCTGGCCTGTAGATTTGGCACAATCAGATGAGGGTAGGATCTTTGGAGCAACTGCAATGAAAGTATAAAAGACAAGTTAAGAGTCAAGTGAAGTCATGTTTAATCAAGTTTACAAAAATAAATTACAAGACGTACTGGTAGTTACAGGTGAGGGTGTTATTAGTCAAAGCAAAGGGCTGTTTTCTCCAAGTCCATAATTTTCTTGTTGGGACACCCTGGGGGGCATCATTGTGCTAATACCATAACCCTGTACACCAGGAATTAAGACACTGATTGTAGCCAGGGTTAGGTTAGTTTTACAAGTGGGTTAACTTGTAACTAGTAGGCCACACTATTAATTGAAATATTATCACAATTTTGATTCAGGCTTCTGTTATCTCATTTTATGTGACAACCATTCTGTTTGTATTAGCAAGGAAAGAACATTACTTTTCAACCAAAAGTACCATCACAAATTTGTACAACCACCTGAAATGTCTTAAAAAGTCTAGGAAAATGTAGGCAGAAAATGCATGTCGCTCTAAGTCTTAAACATCCCACTTAGCATAAAAGGACTACAGAGGCTATGACTCATCACCTAAACTCAGTCACAGATATGGTTCTGGTCACCATTGCAAAACAAGAGATTAATGCTTTGCTAAAGAAATGCTACTCAGTGCAGTGAAATACTGTGAAATATGGGCTGGGCAATATGGCCAAACTATAAAATCTTGACTTTTGTTGTTTTTTTTAAGCTTGGGTTCACACTTCATAATTTTAATCAAGTTTTGTTTCTTGATTTTTGTTTGCCTACAAAATACAGGATTGAAACATCATATTTTTTCACATAGTTGTGCAGGAATAATGAAAGACCTGCACCACCTGCAAGGCTGTCATCATTATACATAAAAGACAGGTTATCCCATACAGCTATAGACTGTCAGTACCAGATGCTTCAACTAAGTAGAGCACTGGCATCAACTTTAATAATCAGTTTCAGCACAGACAGGGCAGAAAAGTCCACTCACTAATTGATCTGCTACTGTTTGTGTTTCTAGACATCAGCCTGATATCTGCAGTCTGCTAAGAAGAAACTGGAAACTGGTCAGTTGAATCCCAGTGTTTCAACTCTTGTTACCAGAGATGATACCTCCTCAACAAACACAAACTGAGATAAACCAGTGTGAAGAGTCATTTTCAGTCTGTCCCTCTTGTAGATGTGAGCATTAAATTCACTACGAGATAGCCAGAGACAACTAGCCACCTTGAATCACGACTGTCCTGCAAACTGAGTGTGTCATGTACTAAAATGGTTGTGTCGTGTAGATACTGCGAGTCCTCCAATAGACCTACGTGATGTAGTGTAACTAATCACGTCACAGTTAACAGGAATGTTGTGACTTAAAACAGCTAATGTAGCCAGCTACCATCTACGTTTGACTAAAAATAACCTCTTTGTATATAGCAATAACTCATCACATTGTAGACATTTTACACATTGTGCAAAAACAACATGAATGAATCAAATTAATTCGATATACTGCCCAGCCCTACGGTGAAAACAGTCTCTCTTCATATCTGGACTAGGCTTCCATGTTTTGGAGCACAAGCTATGTCTGGCCACAGGTGAGCTGTTTATTAGTTACACTTTTTCTTATTTTTTAAACACAATAGAAAAGTGTTCTAAAGAGTTAACGAGAAGTTGAGCTGTCTGTTTTAAGTAAAAAGCAGTGTGTCCTTTACCGGTGGCCAATGATCATATTTATATTTATTATTATTTATTTATTATATTTATTATTTATATTTATTTATATTTTCTTAGAAAAATACTGTCCTTAAGAATCGTGGGAGAAAATTGTGATCTTGATTTTGAGTGGAATGATGATTCCCATTGTAGCCCTTGTAACTTGTAAGAGATTGATTTATATAATTTATAAATTAATCTATGATTAAGTATATCAAATTAAGAGATCTATAAAAAAACTAAATAAAACATTTAATGGACATATTCATATATTAATTGTAGAATTTGTAAATCAATTTACATAATGAATAAATAAGCCTGGCTTTACATAACATAAAACTTTTGAATCATGTGATACATACATTGAATATCTATTTGACTGTTGTTGGATCGTCCAGCTCCAAGATCATTTTCAGCCTTGCAGAAAAAAGAAGCTTTAGGAGCTTTAATCTTTAAAAAACTTCCAGTCCCCATGATTTACTACTGCATGTCAGTTTCACATTGCTGTCCTCTGGTGCTGAACCAGAGAGACTGACTGACACTGTGATGTCTTGGGGCAAATCTGAAACACGGATAATGAATAGTATGTTATATGAATAATTCATGTTATTGGTTAGTGTTACATTGCATTTTCTGATATCTGTTCCTATACAGCATTTGTCCTAGTAAAGCTTTAGAGTCAAGTCATGTTAACCAACATGATACTAGAATTTCACAGGGGTTACAGTAAACAACAACAGCTAGACTTATTGCTTGTATGTTTCTGCACGTCCTCCCACCTGTAAATTTGCATGCATGTCATTAATGCAGGGTCTATACTCAATTTGTGTCTGCTATGGAAATGGTTTAGCCTCACAAAGACCAAAGCTAATAATGTTGTTCTTGTCAACTCATTAAGTCCAAAAATAAATAAAAATCGATAGGTAGGTGACCTAAAATGGCCAACAAAGTGCATAATAGTGGTAAAATCAGACAAGGTCCTATTCAGATAGAAATATATTCAGATACATGATACATACATTGAACATCATTTTGACTGTTGTTGGATTGTCCAACTCCAAGATTATTTTCAGCCTTGCAGAAAAACGAGCCACTGACTTTAGAACTTTTAGAGCTGGAGTGCGGGACTTTTACATATGAACGTCTGTTACATTCAAGCCCTTATCAAACAAGTTCACAAAATGCTGATTAAGCCTATCACCACCAGGTAAATCTCTCTGTATTTCAAGTTTTTAAATCTGGTGTGTTAAATTAAATTACTGTGTCCACATAAAATCATTAGTAATGTAACCCAAGTCTGGGAGGAACAATTCTGCTGGGTATTATGTGCATGTATTATGTTCCTGTTTATAACTGATGAATTAGACTTTAAACTGAATCAATAGATCAAGTCAGTTGTAATGAAACAATTTGACAAAGGAGGAAACAACTCACATGAAATATCAGCTGTTACACTGCTGCTAACAGATTTTCCAGTGCTGCCGTCTTGTTTGTTGTATGCAGCAGTGCAGGAGATTTCCTTTCCATGATGGAGGTGAGAGGCAGTGAAGGTCAGAACAGAGGTTATGATTTTAGTTTTGTCCTCATTCTGCTGCAGTGTCTCCTGACTGTGACCCAGGCTGGGGGTCCATGCCAGAGCTGGTGGATGAGACAGACAGGGAGCTGGAGCAGAGCATGTCAAATTCACTGAGGTTCCCTCCTTCCCTTTCAGTGTGGACGGAGTCAGAGCTAGTGTGGGAGGATCAGCTGATTCAAAGGCACATTTGAACACTACATTAGTCACTACATACATTTTTTTAAGCTTCACCATTTGATTTGCAAGCTGCAGTAAATACAATGAGGTCAAAGCAGCTCTACAGGAGTAGATTGGTATCAAACCTACCTGTGACATGAATTTTTAGTGGTTTATTCGGAAAAGTCATTTTCAGACCATTGTTACACTCCAGTCTAAACCAATAGTTGCCGTTGTAATTAGGACGCATGTTATTGAGCGTTGTGCTGCAGTCTTTGTTTAGTAAACTTCCTGTCAAATTTCCCTTGATGGTACCTTGTTGTGGAGTGCTGCTATCAAATATGATTTCTTTGTTCTTATTCCATATAGCTTTACATGTGTGGTCTAAGTTTTTGTCATATTCATCCTTTATGTCAAAGGAGCAGGGGATGGTCACACAGGATCCACTCAGAACCTTTATAGTTTCTGGCATGAACACCTCAAATTTCCTACACAGGGCACCTGAAAAACAAAACAAGGAAATACTTTATCACAGCAAGGCAGTTTTAATGCTCTACTGCTGCCTTCTGAAATCTTGGCAATACAGTTTATCAACAACAACACAAGTTAATGAATGAAGCTATACCTTGCTTTGATTTCAGAGTGATTTTTAGATGCAGAACTAACAGTAAAAAATTCATTAAATTCAGTTTCTTATAAAATAGCTGCCAATTTTAGATGTGAATGAATTTCGACCCACCTTGCAGCAGACAGCCAGTGAGAAGGAGATTCAGAGCTCGAACCATCTTTGTTTGGAGAGATGGAGTCTGGAGACACAGGGATGAAATGAACATTTTCACATTTTGAATCATTGGTTAGTGTATAGATGTTTGCTGTGCTGTTCTGTGTGAAAATGAATGACAGCAAGTTGGTCATAGAAAAATAATTTACATTTATATATTACTGATCTTCAGTAGCTTTAAAGGAAATAAATATCCACCATATTGAAGTTTTTCCACAGAGCATTTTTTTTGGACTCTTAAAATTCTCAATTCTGAATCTCATGAATTTAAATTTAGTGGTTAAGCAGATTATGAAACTTTATGATACAGCAAACTAATTGTTCACTCACTGGAGAAAACACTGGTACATTACTGCTTTTAAAATGAACACTGTAAATATTAGTTTACAAGTGCTGATGTGACATATTGAAAGATTAATTTAGTAACTGTGGTCATGGTGAGTTTCAAGAGAAGGCCAATGTTGCCATCTAATCCTAACATAGAGATAAATGTACAGCAATTTAAATATGAAACATTTATGAAATAGAATGGAAAAAAACATTCATGACATACGGAAAAACATCTGTTATACTTAACAAGATGCAGAGCATGAAATGAAAAAAGAGATGAAAATGGGAAGTGATATGCAACAAAGTGAGAGACATTTGATGAACATTATGTTCAAACTGTTTTGAAGCCTGCCTTTGTTTTAGGTACATAATATACTCAGAGGAGTATATTTAAAGTTATGAATTAAAATGTATGTCTGGAGAAAATCATATTGTCTTCATGTTCAGTTTTAATAGTTAGTTTTGCCATATTGAAGTCATGACTTACGTTTTCTTGATGTCTGTAAAGAAGTCAAGTTCCTCAGAGGTGAAGTTATGTTTTAAAAAAGCCTGCACAACAAGACTTGAAAATGAGGAACTCTCGAATCACTATATCTTACTTTGATCTCTGCAGCTCATATTACACCCCAGAGCTGAACTGTATCGCAGAGTTTTTCTTAAATATGCTGTCAAAGTTACTGTAGTCATTTAATAATAGCGTGCAAGAAAAATGTCTTGGCTTTTTTTGTGGAGTTGAAATAATTGATGATGTTTCTACCACATTAAAACTGACTGATAATCAGTCTAATTGTACACATAGAGATATTCTATGAAATTAAATTTCTATCAGTGTTTATGAAAATTTAATTTTCCTTTCTGAATTGTGTTTTAGTGCTGATCGAAAATTAAATCATTAAGTTATGTAATTGACTGATTCTTCAAGTTATTTCAGGTGCATTATCTGCTCAAGTATGAGGCTTTTCTCCTTTTCTCATTTTTCTATCATTGTACACTGAATATCTTTTAAATGACATATAGTTTAAACAAATAATCACTTCATTTAAAAATAGTAACTCCATTAATTGAAAAATCACTGACAAATTAGTCAATGTTGAAAATAATTAAAAATTGCTGAACTAATCTGTTTTACATCCATTTAAAGCCTGAGTGAAAATTGAGTGTGGGAGGATCAGCTGGTAGGAAGGCACATTTGAACCAGTCATTCTCTTAAACTCTATTGCTCAAAATTTCTTGTGTGTTTGGGCGTGTGTGCGTGTGTGTGTGTGTGTGTGTGTGTGTGTGTGTGTGTGTGTGTGTGTGCCATAAAATAAATACATTTTTATACTGCTCTGAATTTATTATTTTTCAGTGTTTTGGCCTATATAGAATCTGTTAAATTCTAATGAAGTTGTGTCATATTTAAGTTATGATGTAGCCTACATTTTCATCAGGTTTGTTGAGCAGATGGATCGAAGGTGCAAAGAGAAGTTGTGTGGCTGTATTTTGAAATAATCTTTGAGAACTGACTTGAAAATGAGGAACACGCAAAAGTAGAAAGTATGTGAGAATTTTTGCTAGATATTACTAAACAGAACCACAACACGTGTGGTTCTTACTGCACTTATATATCTGTTCATAATCATACAGTTAAAACTGTTTGGCTTTGTTTTAGAATTGAATAACTGATGATGCTACTTTGTTTCCATCACATTAAGAACAGATAATCAAATGGATTAGTAGTACACATCAAGATTTGCCATCACATGTCTTTTAGTCAATGTTAAAACTGAATTGACAGTTCCACTGACAGAAACTAATTCTCCTCCACCCAGCACAGGTAGGCCTGAAATAATTCAAGGTCATCCACTTAGTTTGTTAAAACCAGAGACCTGGTCAGCATTGCTCCAGCTCTCTCAGCCTCTTCCCTCCCACCTCTGTGAGGTTATTCTAACAGTGCTAATAAAGGAGGAAATAACCATTCAGTCACTCTAGATGGCGATGTCTTAATGTTATAATGCTAAGTAGAAGGTGATATGTTTTTCTCTTATGCCAGTGTCCTCTGAGAGGTGGTTTTGCTGAATCGGGAGGTTTACAGTGTTTTCTGTTCCTCTCTCTGTGATGGCAGTAATCCTTAAAATTAGTGACAGACAACATGGCTCTCAATCATTTCAGTCTCATCTTCAGTCTCATCAGACCTTATAACCTTATTTCTTCTACTTTGTTTCAGTCTCCCACAAGCCTTTTGGCAAACTCTAACTCAGATGTCATTTGACTTTCTTTCAACAGCCATAAACCTGCAACTGAAGCACTTGGGTAACAGTTGTTGTCAGTAAAGAGTCTCCCATCTTAGCCACAAAACCCTGCCCTGTTGCAATAGTCTTCATGGTGGCCTCCTTCATGACATCACGTTACATTGTGATGTGACAAGACAACTTGCTTCAGGCAGATTTACTGCTACTTTGTCATTTAAGTCATTGTATTCTGAGGGATGTTTGGTGCCTTGCATTCCTCCCAAGAATGGTACTTTGCAATAAACTTGTCACTGATTAGTCTGGAAAGTCTTTTTGTCACTGATATGCACATTTTTTATCATCACTTTTTGGACCTTATATGTATTAAATTTAATTTGTTTTTACTTGGATAGTTAAGTTGTTCTTGTCTTGATCAGTTTCATTAAATTATATTGACATTCATTGTAAGTCAACAAAATATAAAAAGAGTCCATTTAAGGACTTTCCATTGACAATGTCTGATATATTAGCCTTCATTCAGCACCAATGTTTTAGATTTTGAAATGATGGCATAAGAATACAGGAAATGATAATTGAGTTAGGTCAAAAGCTATATAAAGACAATGGTGTCATTTACGTGTGTTATGTCACATCTTTATTGGTTTGAAATGGTCTCTTTCAGTGGAGCTAATGATGAAAATGAATCAAACAAGCAAAATACAAGACCATAACACAGTAAAAAGTACAATTGGGGCACATACAGTTTAGTTCATGGCTCCTGGTGAGCTCTGTCCTTGGTATCGATCAAGCTTTTTATTTCATAGCCAAATCAACTGTTATTTCCATAAGCAGGGCAGCAACATTCACCTTTATCCTCTGGCCCAGAGAAAGGATTTACACTTCTTTTGACCTAGCCCAAGCAAGAACTGCAACAGCTTTTTCCAGGGCCCGCGTGAGAATTGCATTTTTTTTTTTCCACTATGACCAGCGAGATAATAGCTCTTCTTGCCCTGGCGCAGGAACTAACCCCAGAGCTGGGTCTGCTTCTAGCTCTGTATTGTTATATCACAGCTATTCAAATCTTCTTCAGGTTGCAGCAGCTTTTTCCAGGGTCTGAGCAAGTATTGCATCTGTTTTTTCCATGGTGCGAGCAAGAACAGCAGCTCTTTATTCCCACGCCAGGGTAAGAATTGTTGGGTTTTTTTTACAGGTGGGAGCAGTGATTGCTGTTATTTTTTTCTAAAATTCGCAGCTACTCTACCATTGCCTGTGGAGGAATAGAATTAATAAACACACAAAAATAGCATTGTCTGATTTTGAAACAATGTAATCAAATAATACAATCAGAAGTACAATGCATCATATTTCTGAGAGAGAGCGCATACCACCTAGAATTACCTTTTATCCCCGGTGAGTTGGCACTCAGCCGGTTCTTAAATGCCCCTGTACAGGATCAAAAATAAATATAGCTAACCTAAAGGTCAATGAACAACCCTCAGATAGAAACAAGGGTCAAGAGTGCAACTAGTTTAGGAGTAAGATTTCTTCTCAACCATGTATGCCAGAATGACAGCACACAATGTGGACCAAAGCAACATCGGATAACAAAGAGACATTGCTGGCACATTGAATTGCAGAACAAACACTATCCTCTAAAGGCCTGTCAAATCAAGGCATTAAAGAGACATAGAATCTGTATGTACATAACTATAATCTGTCCTACCACTGGCTCAGGCAAACATACAACATTTGTAACATATATAATAGGGGCATATACAAATACATTATTCAGCAAACCGCAAATAGTGGGTTTTTTATGAATATTTGTTTCATGCAAATATTTTAAAAATTATTTGTTCTGTATCTCAGTCTCTCTCCTCTGCTCCACTGTTATGTCTATCAGCGGGTCTCAACGAGGGGTGTCACATCCACCTGCTGCATGACGCACATTTCATAATTTGGACATCACTCCCGGAGTTGGGGCTGTTCTCCAGAGATAAAGCTGAGCTGTTGCTCCCCTTCTCCTTTCCACAAAATTAGGTTGTAAAAAATAGGCAATAAATGAAAAATGCAAAGCAAGAATCACCTTTGAAGTTCTTCCCTACACGTTACACGGTGCACTGTCTCTGTGTTATGGGTGTATAAATAGGTAGAGGTCTGCCTGCATTGAGGCGATGAGTAAAGTTTTAGCTCAGTAATCAGTGCAGTCATCTATGATCTGGGAGACTCCAGTTCGAGACCCGATATAGGGAGCTCCTTCGTAAGGTAGTTTATTCATGAACACTTCTTGTAACACTTTAATATTCTAGAATAAAAAGTGTAACAAAAACAAAAATAGGAATTTTAAGTCTCTTTCCACTTTTATTCAAATACAAATACAAATACAAATAACTTTGCTGCCTCAACAAATATAGATAAAAATATATAATACAAGAAATATATCAAATGATAACAACAGTTTAAATCTCTCTCAAACAGTGGCTCAATGGTAAGCACTGCTGCCTCACAGCTAAGGTCTGTGTGGAGTTGTATATTGTATGTTCGTCTCGTGTCTACGTGGGTTCCTCCCACAGTCCAAAGACATTCATCTTCTTATGAAAAATTTCCAAAGTTCAATGAAGTCAATACAATATTGAAAAAAAGCATGATTCAGATGTGTTTTTTAAGTTGACTCAGTTTTAAATAAATAATTTAACTTAAACAATATTTTAATGTTTGTGTGAATTATAACTTTAAGATTGTGGGAAATTGTTTTTTTCAAAGATCTTCAAATAAAACAAAGTTTAAAAATGCAGAGTAAGGTGAACTACACAAACTACGTCACTGTCTGTCTGGCTGGACCGCAGCGGACCAAATTTAAGTCTGTCCCTGACTGACTGAGTGACAGACTGAGCGATGATGGTGTAACTGATGAAGTTATGGTGTAATGAAGTTACACCACTGGTCGGCCGACCAGTGGTGTAACTTCATTGTCACCACTTCCTGTATTTATCGTTTCAAAATAAAAACCCTCTAGCGTTTCATACACAGTCCAGCCATATAGGCTTTGACCTACAGTCTTGTCATTGCCAAATTCCCTCTTTTTGTTGCAGCTGTAGCTAAACAGGAAAACACTGTCTGTTGAGGCACAAAGAGGGATTTTTTTTATTAAAAAGAGTATAACTGTGGCCGATATCCACTTTACATGAGTAGCTCAGACTGCTGAAGTATCATGTTATCTTCCGATAAATTTTTAAATAAATTTTTACTCAAAATGAGGACTGTGAATTTTGTCCCCCATCACTTACATTGTGAACACATTTGAGGAGACCGTCAAATGGTCAGTATGAACAGGAGGAATGATAACAGCAAGCAAAAACCTGTTTCAATGTCCATGTGATCACCGGACTATTGTTTCAAGACAGACTTGAAAAATTGTGAACCTATCCTTTAAGCTACTGTTTAATCTATAAGAAGCTACAGTATTAGAATACAGATCCGTTATCTATTATTGCATAGTATTTTCATCTCTAAATTTAACCTGGGCATATACAGTATCCACTGCCTCGTTTGTGTCATTTCTTGGCCCCATGTTACCATATAGGCTGGCCATCTCCTGGGTGCTGGTCACAGAATTTCTACATGTGCCTCCCTCTATGCACCTCTCCTCCTCCAGAAAGGAGCTACCAGACAGATTCCTGTTCCCACAGCGTTCTCCCTTTCTCTTGCTCTTCCAAATCACACTAGAGTAAGTCAAATCATCACCTTCCTCCTCATTCTCCTTCTTGGAGCTTTTACTGGTGACTTGTACATGTTCTTGATGGGTATTTAGTTCATTTGCCTTTTCCAGCACATCTGTGTTGTCATAAATGTCCTCTTCTGGTTTGTCAGACACCTGAAATTGAAAAATAAACATTAGCGGCACATATATTCTGCCAGATTATTTTTTTTTAATACACCTAAATGAAAAAAATCTGTCTGTACCTCATTTCCCTCTTCACTTGTCAGGCCTTGGTTTATCACAGCAATGCTGGCGTCACCTGTGCAGTAGGTCCTCTGAGCCCTGACAAAAATACAGCAGGAAGCCCCATTCAACTTACACGGACATATTCATTTCAACTTTGGTTTTCAGCCTATTCATGTATTAGTTGACAGAATGAATAAGTGTGATCAGTAAGGAAGTCAAAACTGAGGGTAGACAGACTCCAATCAGCACATCTTGAAGTCCAAATGTGGTTATAATAGGTGAATTTCTAGTTAGGACTGATTAACTACAGCTCATTATTTGTCACACCTGACATTACCTCTAAAGAGGCGCGATCATTTATGAACTAGTCTTGATAGAAAGCAATGTCAAACATTGATTGTGATTTTTTTTGTTCTTTTTCATGAGGTGTTTATATTAATTATTTTGTTTATACACGGTGCGTTTCTCTGGTAAACTGTTAATTTTGCAGGGCCAGTTTAATGTAGCTGACTTGTTGTGAGACAGGTTGGTCCACTGACAGAGCATTTGTTCTGGCAAACACTACATAGAGTTAAATTAACAACATTAATTTTACTGTGTATGTGTAGTCTGAACATTCCTAAGCTGTTACCCTACCAGATGGCAAACAGCAGAGCAGACACTAGAGCTGCTGTTAGAACAGCGACTGTGGCGATTAAGATTGGCAACGTCACTCCACCTGAACAAGAGAGAATAGAAGGTAACATTGGTTAATCAGAATCAGAAATATATTTGGTATTTTGGGGTTTAGGTTTGGACATTCAAGTAACTTGGTGGTTTGTGCATGTTGTTAAACACAATACATAAATATGATGGATCTGTATTTTAGGTAATTCGTCATGGTTAAGAGATTACTTGATGAATGGCCTCCTCCATCATACCAGACATTCATACACAATCACACAATAATGTCTTAAAAAATGTTTGATTTGAAAAGAAAGTTTTTAAACAAAAGAAAATGTTAAACATTTTTTTAATATATTTATACATTTTCATGATGTGAATATTTAAAAAATGTAGCCAAAGATGACATTATAAGTCATGAGGGGTTTTAAAACAAAGCAGCGATTTTAATGGCAAAAAAATGGGGCTGATTGGGGTGGACTGACTCTAAACTGACTTTATTATATTTCAAATGCCTTTATGGACATGAAATGTTTAAAATCAATACAATATTTTAATAATCCTATAGTGACTGGTGGTGTTTCCCTGTCACTCAGAACTTGTCTAATCATGTTGTAGCATCAAAGTTTGACAAGTCCATCACGAACAAATGCTAACTTTAAGATGCTGAAATTAAGAGTGTTAAAACTAGCCTACATATTACATAAAATATGCAAATATGTCACTGTTTGGGGCTTACAGGACAGTCAGTAGACAAAGATGTTCAAACAATTTCAAGAACTCCTGATGGTTTCCAACTAATAAATTAAATGTGCATTCAGCACAAAGACAAACCTTGATATTCTGCAGATGTTTTAGGCTCAAGTCTGTAGAAATAAAATTGCTGACTGTCAGATCCCAGAGAGCTGGAGCTGCGACAGACCAAGATGTGAAGATCCCTCTCCTGTGGTTGTTTCATAGAGATGATGCTCCTCAGACTTGTGACATTCTGAATCAGAGTCTCATAGCTCACGACAAACTTTTCAGAGTGGTTGACAGGTAACCCATCCAAATCCCACTCCAATATGGGAAAAGGGTTTCCCACAGTCTCACAGGAACAGTTGACTTGGGATGCAGCTTTTGTGCAACCGAAGGATGGCAGGATCTGTGGAGCAACTGTCAGAAATGTAAAGTTAATAGTTAAAACTAATGCAGAGCCGCTAGCATGGCTGTAGACTTGTTTTGTTGCTGTTCATCTGCCACAGCTTAGTAAGGAAACAGCTTATCAAAACTCAAAGATACTAGAAATACTTTGGAAATAACCCACTTAATATGGCTAACAGAGGGAATGAGTACAATGAACAATGCTCTTTCAAATTACATATTGGTATGTGAGTATTATAAAATGGACCTGAAAAATCTTACCATGTTGCCTGTGGTCATTCAGACATGCAAATCAGAAATTTTCAGTAACCATATATAATACATGAATATTCCCTGCTATCATAAAAGTTAGTCAAGTTGAAATGGCATCACCTAAAGACCATCTGCAGCAGTAAAGTACTGCTTACACATCCATTCTTCACAATGAGTGATTTTACTTTTCATAATTTAAATTAGACAAGTAAAAAATAAATTTCACAACCCTACAGAACAATCTTGATATCACAAATTGTCACTGATGACAAATTAACTCACATGAAAAATTGAGGGTTAAATTCCCACTATTGGTTGACTGAGTGCTACCATCTGATTTACTGTATGCAGCAGTGCAGTGGATTTCCTTTCCGTGATGGAGGTGAGAAGCGGTGAAGGTCAGAACAGAGGTTTTGACTTTAGTTTTGTCATCATTCTCCTGCAGTGTGTCCAGACTGTCACCCAGTCTGGGGGTCCATATCAGAGTTGGAGGATGAGACAGACAGGGAGCTGGAGCAGAGCATGTCAAAGTCACCAAGGTTCCTTCCTTCATCTCCAGTGTGGACGGAGTCAGAGTCGGATTGGGAGGATCAGCTGGCGAGGGCACATGTAAATATACAGTCATTACTTTATGCTTCATTATTTGATTTGAAAATCCCAGTAAATTCAAAAACAGGATTAAAAACATAGAACATAAACAGTCAGCACACACAGTACACAGATATTAAAACGTACCTTTGACCACAATATCTACGCCATGGTCTTCAAAATTATATCCCAGTTTGTCACATTCCAGTCTGAAGAAATGTATGCCACTTTTACCAGGACCAATGTTATTCAGGGTTGTGGTGCAGTCTTTCTCTGTCAGTATTCCCCTCAATTTTCCATTAATTGTATTTTGTTCACTACTATCAAACACGACATCCCTTTCTTGATTTTTCCATATTGCTTTACATGTGTTATCTAAATCATTTTCAACTCTGCTTTCTATGTCAAAGGAGCAAGGGATGGTCACACAGGATCCGCTCAGAACCTCTATTGACTGTGGAACAATGACCTTAAACACCTGACACAGGGCACCTGAAACATAAAAAACAAATCTTGATGAAGAAGAGTACGTACAACTTAACACTAGTGAGACCATTTCACTGCTGCAATAGCTTTCTAAAATCTTGGCCCAATAGAATATCCATAAAATCATAGGAAGTGATAACTGTAACTATTATGGCCTTCAATCTCAGAGGTCCTTAGATGTGTTCATTTACTGAGAAACTTATCACAGAATTATTTTGTACTGTAGTTTGCATGGTTGAGCAACAGTTTAGAGTTTTGATTTTTATTAGTCCATAAGTGAATGAATGTCAACTCACCTTGCAGCAGGTAGCCAATTAGAAAGAGATTCGGAGCTCTGGCCATTTTTGTTGTTCAGGAGAGGCAGAAACTCAAGTTTAAAACAGTCTGGAGATTACAAATGGAACAGTCTGTGTGTGGTACATTTCATCAAAAAAAAACAATTTTCAAAAAAAAAAAGAATTCATTGGTAACTCTTGGTCATTTTAAATCCACAGTCTCAAACCTTTTAACTTCTGTTTGTACCTGTTTTTAATTGATTTTGTTGTCACTCTATTATTTATATGTTTGTTTTATTGATTGTCTTCTTTCTTGCTCGATGTCATTGTAAAGGGGGGCTTTGCCCTCCGTGATTTTCGAGTTTAAATAAAGACAAATATCCTTTAAGTAACATGATTTTCAGAGTAGGGTCTCAGATGGAAAATCCTTTTGTTGAACTCACACATCAAGATTTTACCAAGGTGGAAAAACAACAACAATGAAATTAACAAGTGCTAATTTTAAAACATTCTTGCAGATTTGACAGACTTTTCCTAAAAGATTTGATCATGGCGACAAGATGAAAACAGGAAGAAATTTGCTTAAAAAAAAAAGGTGACAAGTATTACTGTATATTTATTTTATTTACTGTTGTGTTTGAAATCTATAATTATTTTAGGTAACAAACATACAGTATTTAGGAGTTACATTTTCAAAACCACAATCTACTGAGGATGTAAAAGTTTATTTTGCAAATATACAGTATAATCATTTAAAGCGTAATGAATCAGTGTTTTGCTGTCATATTTTAATAAATGAATGCTATCAATATTGAAATTCAATGACTTACATTTTCATCAGGTCTGTTGAGCTGTTAGATGAAAGGTGCAAAGAGAAGTAAAGTTCCTTTGAAGTGAGGTTGCATATAGCTTACAGGAATTGTTTTGAAAAGATTGCACAAGCGCGACTAGGTGTGTCACAATGATTTTGACATCGGACATATGTTTTTCTTCTTGTGACTTTATTAAATCCCATTATTTAAAAAAAAAAAAAGAATTGTAATGGTAACCCTTCCCTTTGCCACAAATTAGGCTTGCACATAAAGTATATACAGTATTTCACATTTTCCATGTTATATGGGGTATGCATGAACAAAGTTACACATATATACTGTATATGTATCTTTTTTTGCCAAAAAGCCATTCACGCATAAAAGACATACAGTATGCTATTCTACATAGTGATGTTAGTTAAGTTTGGGATCACTTAGATCCCTGTAGACCTCACATGAAAAAGGGTGAAAAATTCTAATAACATGAATCTATAGACTTATTTGGGATTTTTGAGAGATACTACTGCATGAAAAGTACTGCCAACACCAATGGCACATATATAGAATATGAAAATCAATTGTATTTAACCATGTTTTACAGCTGAGGTTACAAACAGAAGTGATTTGTAGTTTTATGTAGCAGCAATTTACATGAAAGTAAGCAAAGTCATGAAACATCAAGATGATAAAACAATTGTAAGTATGTTTTTTGAGTTGTGAAAGAGGACTCTGGTCTTCAGGAATCCAAATAGAACATCAGGGTTAATGTGAATTCCACTTTAGATTGAAGTCAGAATGTTAGTCGACTCATGGTGGATGCTGGGAAACCATTTGCATCTTCAGATGGTGCCATACCCTAACAAAAAAAAAGCCAAGTAACTTGTGGTCATCTTCCTCCAATCAGATCTGTGGAAGACTTCAGCAACTCCTCAATCTTTGTCTGAAGCTCCTTGGCTTTCTCTGCGTTCTCTCCTTTCTCCACCTTTCCTGCGACTTTGAGCCCCTTTAGCACCGACTGCAGGGCGTCTACGTTCTTCACAGATTCCATCTGGTCCCGGTCAGCCTGGATCTCCTCCACCCAGTCCAGGTAGGCCTGAAGTAACCCAAGGTCATCCACAAAGTTTGTAATAATCCGGAGTCCCGGTCGGCATTGCTCCAGTTCCCTCAGCCTCCTCCTTCCCACCTCTCCGATGTCATTTCCAACAATACTGAGGAAGGAAAAAATAAGCAGTTAGGAGTAATTCTTTTTTATTAGGACAGGACAGTAGGTCACACTAGATGGCAGTGTTTTCATACATTATAACTCTGAGGACACTGAGCAGAAGTTAGTGTGTTTTAATCTTACGTCAGAGTTTTCAGAGCAGTGTTTTTGCTGAGGCATTTGACAATGTTTTCTGTTCCTCTCTCTGTGATGCCGGTAATGTCCAGATAGAGCTCCTCCACAGTGTTATTTTGCTCCAGAGCATTCCATAGTTCCAAACCCCCCTCTGGACCAAGGTTATTGCCACACATACTGCATAAATGAGTAGAGGAATTATGTTGCAGTAAAATACAAGTAGTGGTAGTTGTGTAAGTGCATAAGTTACAAGTTTTTTGTGCTACTTTTTGCATTTTATGGCACTTATGCCCTCATAGTTCTTAGCCTTTAATGTATATTTTTAAAAGTGATATTATGATCATCTTAATAAATACTTGTAGTGACTTACAAGAGCTGCTTCACATGGCACTCGTTTGATTTCAGAACTGCAGATTCTAAAATAGCTGCTTGCCTATCCAGGCAGTTGTATCTCAGACTGAAAGAGAATCGAAGAAAGATTAGGTTGACTTTGTTTTTGGCAGTCCATTCATTAATTTTCAATCAAGCTTATGAGGGAGCATTGGGCAGAAGACAGAGACCAGTCTTGACAGACAGACAAACATGTAGACAGGGGAGAAGATGCAAACCCCACACAGAGAGGCATCAGCCCAAGTCGATTTTTGACTTCATCAGTAGTCAGATAGTAATCCTTACCTATTTATCTAGACAGTCCATGATCAAATCAGTTACTCACTAGAGAGATTCACAGCGATGTAGGATTGGCCCCAGCCTGTTGAGTCCTCTGTTGCCAATGTTTGAGTAGCCTAAGTTGAGCTCCTGCAACTTGTGTGGAGAGAACTGCAGTACATAGTGTATCGCTGCACAGTCCACAACACTCAGCTTCATTTTAAACAGGTTGAGTTTCTTGATCTCTGGTGCTACGATGCTGGTGGCTTCGTCCATGTGGAACTCCATCAAGCAGTGTAGAAGATTCAGGGCTGTCTGGTTTTCCAGCTCCCTGTGTTTAAACTGGTCTTGGAACCACAAACCCAGCCTGGCAGGGATGTCATCCTCTTGCTCCATGGGCTGAAGAACAAGGCCATCCAGCTGACCTGCCAGCCGTGCTCGAAGCATTCCCATGAAGAAGCGTGTGAACATCTGGAGGCTCTCCAGTTTGTCCATGCTGAGGTCTATGTTCTGCAGGGGTACAGCAGTAGAGGATGGTGGATGTACTCCAAAGCACCAGAAATCCAGAGCCTGGATTATGTCCTCCTGGCTGAAGAGATTGATTGCACAGTAGAGGGCAGCCAGATGTTCTTGAACAGTCAAGTGGAAAAAAGAAAACATCTCCACTGTCTCCTCTTTGACAGACTGGAGGATGTGACAGAGAAAGGTGCTCTGAATATCAGCGGGTGTAACGCCGTAGTTCTCCAAATCACCTCTGTTGAACATGATCTTTTTCTTTAGAAGGTTTTCATAAGCCAGTTTTCCCAGGTTGGTCAGTTGCTGCTTAGCTAGTGAGAGAACCTCAGATCTAGGGGTGCTTCTTTCTGCTCTCCCCCTCAGTGCATGGTGCTTAACTGCTGTAAACAGGTAGCAGAAGTAAACCTCGCTGACTGTTCTGGGTGGATTGAGCTCCAGAGACTTTAAGTCACCAATTTCTTGAGGCCCTGAAGAGAAGAACTCGGCCATAGCGGTACAGATGATGTAGCAATAAAGAGGGATGAAGGACAGCACAAAGAGGTTGTCGTTGTTCAAGATGTAATCATAGACTTTTCCTGCAACATTACTGTCTTTGTAGAACTTGGTGGTATATTCCTTCACCTGGTCCTCCTCAAAGCCCAGCACCACACAGCATCTCTGGAAGAAACGCTTTGGAGCTTCAGTCGATGGTCTTGTTGTGAGAATAAGTGAGGCCTCTGGAAGAAGGCTTCCCTTTATCAAAGCCACCATCAGCTCTGACACTGGCACTTTCGAATCCACATCAATGTCTTTGCCAGGACTGTTCCAGTTTAAGGGGAATTTGAATTCATCCAGTCCATCTAAGATGAAGAGCAAAGAGCTTGGGGATGTGAAAAGGTCAGGTAAAACTTCCTTCAGGTACCGGAACCGGTCTTCAAGCAGCTCCAATAAACTCAGTGGTGCTTCAATCAGATTGAGCTCTCTGAAGCGCAGGTCAAAAACACAGGTGAATTCACGCATGTTCTTCCCAATCGCCCACTCATATACCAGTCTCTGTACTGCTACACTCTTTCCGATACCAGCAATACCCTTCACTTTGACCCTTTTCAGTGGCCGTGCCGATGTTCCTTGGGAGCTCAGTAGATCGCAAGGGCGGATGCGTTGGCAAGCCTGGTGGACATAGATGCGAGCTCGTCTGCTTGCCAGATCAAAGTACTCATGTTGGCTGCTGCCGATTAAGTCATCATCTTCTGTCACAAAAAGGTCAGTGTAGCGGATCTCGATGTGAGAGGCTGAGTTTGAAGCCACCCCTTCACCCTCTGAGTAACACTTTAACTGCTCTGTGCGTTTCAGCAAGGTGGTTTTATGGGCAGAAATGGGAACTGCAATGAAAGACAAGAAGATGATACAGTAACATATCAGAAAAATGGAATTTAATCATTCTTCAATTTTGTCTAAAATAAATATTTTGACCTTTTTCTGTCAGTTCAAATAAGATATTTACATACCTCGAGTGTTGGAAAACTTTACACTCCTGCAATGTTTAAGTTCTTCTTTAGCTGGATAATGATGAAAACATGAGTTATTTGGGTACACAGTTGCCTTCATAAATTTTAAGTATTTTTATTATAGAAAGTTAACCCATTAGAAAAGAAAAGTTTTAAAACCCAGCTTTTGACAACTTAATAAAGTCATACCTGTGACCTCTGCAGTCACCGTGAATCCCTTGTTCTTTCCTTTGAACAGTTTAGCAAAGGGGCCTTTAGGCTTCTTGTCTGTGGATATCATTGGATTTGTAAAGTAAATAACATATTATATAATATATGTGATAATACACAGTGTAGTTTTGTTTAGACACAAATTAAGAGACCATGCATTTAATTAAAACTGTTTAAAATTATTCACAGGTTGCCTGAGCATTTTTTATTCTTTTAGTGTTTATACTGCTTCATAGCCAAAGTCAGCAAAAATTACTTGGCATGGTATCACAGTGTAACTGTGTAACTTTTGCACCCTGTTAATGATCTTCTGTATGTTCCTGTTACTCAAGCAGTAAAATTTCATTGTGTTCAGTGCAGTGTGGACATGCAGGGTTTGAAATATAATGTTATTCACCTTCCAGTTTAACTGCAATTGCATCTGTTTATATAAAAACTTAATCTAATCAGGCACAGTCATCACCAGCATATGAAAACAGCCTCACCTTCAACTTTTACAGGTGCAGGCTTTGGCTTACTGACAGTATCATTCATGCAGTGTCTCTCCACCCAGACCTGCAGATCCCTGCAGTAATAATCCTGCACTTCCCTCAGCACCTGCAGGAATTTTTGGCTGCTCTCCTCAGTGGCACACACTGTCTCCAGAGCCTGGGCCACAGCATTGGAAGGTGACCTCTCCAGCAGAGACAAGTAGTGGTCAAAGGAAAGCACCTCAGCATCACGCAGCCACCGCAGCAAGGGTGCTGGGTGGTCGCAAGTCCAGTTCAGCAGCAAGTCTCTCTGAGACCGGAGCAGCTGCTGAGCTGATTTCATGGCTTCAGAAAATGCTGCTAGACTGTGCAGAAGAATAAAATAAGTACAAGATGTTATTCTAATAATGATTAGAGCTTTAAATGAAGGATTACCACACTGTCTTAAGAGCAGACTGTAACTTTGAATACTGCTGACTTTACAGTTCTCACGCCCGCACACAGAAAACTAAAAGAGAAACAATAACGAATTCTGAACAAACAGCATGCAAATTGAATTTTAATACTTACCTTAACTAGATATTTTATCTCTGCATACTGTATTCCTCTCGTCTTGTTTTGCCATTGCAGTCATGAGTGTTAGCAGGAAAGCTGTGTGTGTTCTCTCTTAAGGTGCAGGGAGGAGGAGTGGCATGACTTAGGTAGCAATTCAAAGGGTCCATAGTTCAAAGAAAAAAAGTCTTTGTCCCTGTCTCTGATTACACGGTTTGTTTGATCTTGCAGAAACATGCCAATCTCAAGGTGTCATGTTGGAGATAACACACAATATGAAGAAAAATACACATATTCAAGACAAACTTTCCTGAAAAATGAAATTGTCTGTCATATAACAACCATATATTTATGATATTTATGTATTTTGTGTATTTAAACAGATTGTTTGACCAGTAAACTATTCTATACAATCGCTTGTTGAAATACAAATGTTTTAGCATGAGACTTTTCCCTTGTACTTTCATCATTTTCACCACTGATGACTTACAGCACTTATGTTGAGGGATAGTTATCATCAACAGAACAGCAATGAATCAGTATCAGGCAGAAAAGTTAATCATTAATCTGTTTTATTCAGCTTTCTTTTGAACTTATGTCACCATCACTTTTATCACACTGCAGTGGTTTGGTGAGGTCGGTTCGTACAGACAAAAGGAATCAGGGAGCCTTTGAGGAAATGGCTAACAGCATGAGGGTGACTCACCCATTGTCATGTGTTGTCTCACAGATACTTGCTGAGGTCTTTCTTTCCCTAGCAAACAATTCCTAGTTTGACCATATGAGCGATAATTTGAGACTTTTAAAATGTTTAAATGAGTAAAAAGTTGCCTATCGTTATTGATTGTGAAATTACATTATGAGGCAGCGGGGTACTTAAATGGGATATAATTAATATTAAGATATTGGATGGTTAAGAGGAGGCATCAAAGTGAAGTACATTGCACCAGGAGCGCAATGAAACAATACAACTTCCCCCTCTTCTTTCCACTGTTCATCTCCCCTCTGTCTGTGCTGGCAGAGCAGGGTTGCAGTCATGCATGCGGACACTGTCTTTCTCGTGTGTCCTCTGATTTTTGGTGAGTAACACAATCCATTATGTATGTTTGTTTGTTGTTGTTGTTTTGTTTTTTTTAAATACATTTGCTTCAGATTTTTGTATGTATTTCATGGACATTCAACATTGACTGATGTAAGTTATGACTTGTTACCATGGATACCACTGTTATTCCCATAATTATTACTGTAAGAGAGGTTGTTTTTTTCTCTGTTGTCCTTTCTTCTGTTTTCTGCAACATAAGAACTGTATTAGAGTTTTGTTGCTTGTTTTTTTATCAGATGCTAATTTATTTTATCCATGAGGTTGATGAAAATGTGCAAATATATTTAGGCACACAAATGTGCCTAAAATAACATAACAATCGATTTTTCTTATTTCAGTTTTTAACCACATAATATCTACTGAGTAAAAAGCTTGTAGTAGTGCGATAGTTCCAGAGCCAAAAGTGCAGTTGCCCTCTTCCCTTTTCTAAAAATATTTATATTGCGAAATACTTGCGAGACAGTGCATTTAAATGCAACACGTCATGAACTTCAGCGTCTAACGTCTAATATGACTTGAAATTTATTCTTAATGATTCTTTCTTTCTTCTTTGTAAAAGATCTCCATGACTGAAAGTGAGAGCCCTATAGCTTAGAATAGAAACTTTTTAATTGTCCATGCATTTGGGAAATTGTCTTTGGCTTCACAGTGGTCAAATTCAAACTGAAAAAATATAAATGCAAAGAACGTTAATAGCACAATTATGAGGCACAATTTTATGGCAGAATAGCTCAATAACAAACCCTCTGTCTCCCATTAACAATGCGCCAGTTACATCAGATCCTGTAATTAATCATTTTCTGTTCTCCATCACAACAACAGCCTTGTGGAGGGGGGTCCAGGCTTTATCTCCTGAACCCTCAGTCCCTGAGCGTGTCCATGCTCTGGTGGGCTCCTGCGTGGTGATTCCTTGCTCCTTCACTCCTGCAGCTCCTCATCCTCACAAGGGCAGGAGGGAGAGGGTGGATGTCCGGCTGAGGTTCAGAGGTGGTGGCCACTTCTTCCCTCTCCGCAGCACTGCTTTTAACAGCGAGGACAGAGATCAAGTGAGCAGGGATTTCCAAGGCCGGACATCCCTCATTGGGCGAATCGTAGATGGGGACTGCTCTGTGAAGATCGAAAGGATCAGCCTGGATGACTCGCGGGTCTTTGAGATCGCTCTAAAGAGAGGTGATGACTTACTTTGGGGGAAGCCAAGGAGCTTCAATCTAGATGTTGTGGGTAAGTGGGGGAGTCCCTGTACTTCCTATTTCTCCTTTTATAAAACTATTTTGAATATTTATCAGCTAGATAATGTATGAGTATCCAATAGTACATAATAAATAGTACAAAACACACACAGTGGAGAATATCCGACACATGATACTGAGTGGCACACAACAGCCAAAAAAAAAAAGCTTAGATGAAGGTTCTAGTCAATAATATTTATTACTTGTCAATGTGCAACGTGCAAAGTGCAGAAGTGCATGGAGTACAGATGTGTCTGCCTAACAGAGCAATAAATAACTAAAGCTGAACACTTTTCAGATTGAATGAGCAATAATAGTCAACAACTACCTTTTGCATTTTGTCCAAAAAAGTAAATTAAATTTTAAAAAAATAGAAACAGTCATTAAAAATGTAATAAAGGAGACAAAAAAGAGTAGTAAATACAATCACATATGGGCTGATTGATGAAATAGTTTCTGTACCTACATAATCTGGGACACGTGGCCTTTCCACTGTCTTTTATGAAATACACAACAGTAATGAAACACAGTGATTACAGATGTTTTCCTCACTGACAGACACTCCTGAGGCTCCTGTCGTCAGCGGCAAGTTGTCAGCCACAGAGGGACAGCTGGTCACCCTAAACTGCACCGTCAGCTACCACTGCCCCTCAAGACCTCCTGCCCTCCGGTGGCGCTGGGAGAGGGGAGCGCAGCTGAACAGCAGTGAGCCCGGCGAAGTACAGACTCTCTACCCCCAGGCCCACAGGCCGATGTTACTGGCTTCTATGTCCTTTACTGTGTCACACCGGGTGAAACCCAGAGTCAGATGTGAGGTCAGCTACCCAGGAGCCAAATTAATGGCCACTTCAAAGGATCTGCATGTCACATGTAAGCATAGTTTTGACATGTATCTTTGTGCTTCTTGGCTCAGTTTACACTTAAAGCTCACTTTTTTTTTTTTGTTTATGCTCTGTAGTTCCACCAAAAGATGTGAAGGTTCAGGTGCAGTCCTTGACAGTGCAGGAGGGGGGCAGTGCTTTGCTGGTCTGCTCATGTAAAGCTGACCCACCAGCATCAGAGTACCACTGGTCCTACAGCCAATACGGCCATACGGTGCACCTCCACAAGCGCACACAGACAGTCCGTGTGTACAACGTGACCCGAGACATGAAGGTCCGCTGCTCAGCTCAGAACCTGATTGGGCGAGGAGAATCCCGGCCCACACCGTTGAACATACAATGTAATCCTACTTTCTGTAGACCTTCCTCCAATGACCACGCATACATTTGGACTGTTTGACAACACACTTAGCCTGTTTATGTTGGATATTCAAGGCTGTTAAGGTGTTATAAGAGATTTTTGAAAAAAAAAAAAAATTTCTGTGTTCCTATTTTTTTCCTGTAAATGGAGCCAAAATGTAACTGGAGAAGAGCTTTAAAGGATTAGTTTGACATTTTGGAAAATATGCTTATTCACTTTCTTTCAAGGAGTTAAATGAGAAAATTAATACCGGCCTCACATCTTTATATTAAATATGAAGTTACCACCAGCTTAGTTAGCTTAGCTTAGCACAAAGACTGGAAACAGGGGGAAACAGCCTGGCTTCTTGGATGGAGCCCAGCTGGCTGTTTCCCCCTCTTTCCAGTCCTTAAACTAAGCTAATCCAACTGGTAGCTTTGTATTTACCACACAATCATGAATACTATCTTTTGATCTCAGCAAGGAAGCGAATAAGAAAATTTACCACAATGTCAAACTATGTCATTTAATGTGTCAGTAATATAAATGTTTTCCTTACTATTCGTACTATCCTTGTAAACTCAAGTCAGTTTTTTACAGTGTGTCCAATATACAACACTTCCTTTGAACTTCAGCTCTGGATAAGGAAAATCTTAACACTCAGAAAATACCCAACTAACAGAGAAATGGTCCCATACGTACAGAGTAAACACTTTATAGTGAAACAGAGCTACAATAGTCTGTGAATAAAAAATAAACTATGAATTATAGTATCAAGTAAATAAATTTAAAGAGTTTCAGGCAAAGTGCTTCTTCTCTCCTCCAGATAAGCCAGTCATCCTCCGGCTGTCTTCCACCTGTGTTGTAGAGGAGTTGGAGGTGCTTTGTCGCTGTTTGGTTGACTCCAACCCGAGACCTGCAGTCACCTGGAGCGTTAATGGAACTGTTCCACCTCGTGATTACAACGTGTCGGTAACATCAGAGTCTGACACGCTAACAGCCACTCTGAGGGGCCACATGGACAAACCTCAGACAGTGATCTGCTTCGCTTTCAATGCACTTGGAAACGACTCCCTGATTTTGGTGCAGGGAGGAGACGGTGTGTTCAAAGTGCTGTTTTTTTTTTCCCACACTAACAAAGAACACAACAGCTCTGCCTCTTGTTTATTCACTCAGATGTAGGGCTGGTGCTGAAACCTCTGTGCAACATGTCTGCAGCTTGAAAAATGAAGTGGAAGAGAATACGCTGAAGAGTGAATTAGGAAACATTGCAAAGAAAACCTTATGTTTTGCCTTTCTTGAGCTATGAGTGCAGCTTTTTCATATTTTTCATATTCCTGTATATTGTATTTCTTATGATGTTAAATTCTGTAAAAAGAATAAAGATTATTATCATGAAATATCTGTACAGTAAGTGAAGCCTTCGAGCTTGAGCAACAAACATTATAATTTCACATCATATACTAATGCTCTGCTGCTCTTTTGTCCATATACAGAGACAGCAGCTCTGTTGTGGTCGGTGGTACCTGCTGTGGCCATTTGCCTGGTCATATTCCTTATATCTCTTATTTTCTACTGCTGCCGTAAGAGAGCTGGAAGGTACGTGAAACAAATCAGCCCTTTTAATTTAACATTTAATCTTGTCACAAATGTTTACCATGTGATTCACATACAGTCTCTGTTCTGATCTTCTCAGACATGTTCTGAGACGTCCAGCCGTGTACCCTGGAGGAATGGGAATTTATCAGGACCGGATGCCCCTCTACATTAACTGCACAGAGGTGACCCATATCTACGCCAACGGCAGCTACCAACTTGTATACCAGAACTGCACACCTCTTTTCGTCCGTACTAAGCAGGTATTTGATTAACATAATTTTTGAGTGGCGGTCATGTCCTTGGAAAGAGAGGGTATTGCATACTG
The DNA here is from genome assembly GCF_963924715.1 of Thunnus thynnus. NCBI lineage: Eukaryota > Metazoa > Chordata > Actinopteri > Scombriformes > Scombridae > Thunnus > Thunnus thynnus. The sequence continues at coordinate 9,601,178 of NC_089526.1, read as the reverse complement.
TAGACAAAAATCTCTAAATCTCTTAATTCCCAGATTTGAGGATTAACAAAAGCTGTCCCTTTTTCAGATCCGTCCCATGGGCAGAAGAGGTGGGGAGAGGCGAGTCGGGGAGAGAAGAAGAGGTGGAGAGGTTGGACGTATAGACAGACGAGGTGCTTTGGGAGTCAGAGGCACAAGGGAGGTGCAGGGTACTTCTGCGGCTGATGCTGAGACAGCCATCTACCTGGAGATCCTCTAAAATCATTGTGGAGAAGTCAAGTGATTCACTTTTATATGATTCATTCTCATACTGATGATGAATTAATGTTTTTTAGAGCTGCAACGATTAGTTAATTAATCGATGAGTTGCCAACTATTAAGTTAATCGCCAACTACTGTGATAATCGATAAATCATTTGTATCATTTTTTTAGAAAAAAATGTCCAAATTCTCTGATTTCAGCCTCTCAAATTTGAAATGTTTCTCTAGTCTTCTATGACATTAAACGGAATATCTTTGGATTGTGGACAAAACAAGACCTCACCTTGGCCTTTAGAAAACAGTGATTGACATTTTTCACAATTTTCTGACATTTTATGGACCAAACAACTAATTGATTAATCGAGAAAACGATCGATAGATTAATTGATAATGAAAATGATAGTTAGTTGCAGCCCTAATGGTTTTACATTAATTTATGTTGCTCAGTTTATACTGTACATATATATGACACCAGCATTTCACAGCAATGCACTATGTAATCTGGTAGTAGTGTATCTTTCTCATAATCTCCATATTGAACAATTTCTTTTTTTTTTTTTTTAAATAAAAGATGAAAATGTTTTTTAAAAAAGGGGCTTCATCTTGTGTCTGTTCTATGACGCACACATGCATCGACCCTCAGATCTGATTCAGTCTAACCAGTTGGCTGCTCTCATTGCTTTTGTAACAGAAGATGAAGTCTGTCTAACACAAAGTGATTTTCAGAAAGTGTTTTAAGTTCCTCTGGAGGGAGAAAGCATCAAGAATGTTGAATGTTGGAACTGGAAAACATAAATGGAATCTTTCTATCTATCTATCTATCTATCTATCTATCTATCTATCTATCTATCTATCTATGCTGCCTATGCACTGATTTATCAGTGATAATAATTTAACTTACTTTATTAAACGTATTTAATGTAGCCACAGCCCATTTTCTGCAAAACAGCTACTTTTAATACTTACTGAAATTTACCTGGTAATACTTCTGTACTTTTACTTAAAGACGTTTTCTTGTAATGGAGTATTTTTTTTTTCATTGCTGTATTTCTACTTTTTAAGTACGTGTTTAAATCATATCTTCAAATACTGTTCAAGCTGGCCTCATTTATAGGATTTTTTACAAGTGCATACGGTTGGTGGAGACCTTACCCCGGTAACGCGCTGATTGAATCGCAGAAGAAGAAGAAGAAGAAAACGAAGTAGAAGAAGAAGAAAACGAAGAAGAAGCAGCTCTTATATTATAGGAACTGACGTCATGTGGAAGTTGCGTCACAGGACGATACATACATCAGGCTTTTGGTGGGAAAATGAGTTCGCATCCACGTACATTTAACTTAAAATTACTGTAAAAGCATTGATATGTACTTTCTGGTGTTTGCTATAATCCCAAAGTAAGCGGCTATGTGTCAAGTACATAACTGTGTGAAAGATTTATGCGTAACAGCCCTTTGTTCACTCTGCCTATTGTTTGCTAGCATGCTATCACGTTAGCCAGCAGTTTGTCGGACGTTGACTTGCAACAAAGTAATTTTTTTGCTACAGTCACTGCCATTGAAAGTATTTAACAGTTTTGTCGTGCTAGGTCGTTACGATAACGCTTTGCGGAAAGCCAAGCAGTTGGTTGTTTTATTTGACTTCACATAAGCTGATACACCAGTGTTAAACCAGTCAGGAGTCCACAACAACATGCCAGAAATCAAACTCAAGCACGTTGTGTCTTGCACCACCGAGGACACTGTAAGTTCATTTGTCACTTGTATTGACATTGTAGACATAATATGCAGAAATACGTGCTATCCTTGTGTCCTTTTGGTCTGATTCAAGCTATTTTTTGAAATGTGAGCCTTCCTTACACACACTTAAAATCACTGGGTCCATTTTTTCTACCCAGTCTGGGTCAATATAGCACTATAACATTAGGTTAACTTAACCGATCTGTTATTTTGACTAAGTGTTCAACACACAAAGCTTAAGCTAAAACTGTCACAAATGTATTGTTTCTTGTACTAAACAATGTGCATATGACATTAAAATGATACACAAATGATTGACAATCAATAATTAACAGTGCAATTTACGTTTAAAAGAGTAGAGTAGAGCTTTAGTTTGTGTAAATAACCCAACAGTAAAATAAAAAATAACATCAAAACTGTGTCAAAACAACCCCCTGTCTTGAGTGGCTTTCTGGGTAACACTAACCCAGTATTGTGTTGGTGCTATATTGACCCAAACTGGGTAAGATTTTAACCAAGTGATTTTTTTTAGTGTTCACTCACTTTTGTTTGTTGTAATGTCAAACAGACTCACAAAGCAGACAACCTGCTGAGCTCTGACACCTACAGAAAGTGGAAAGCAGCAAGATCCGGGGAGAAGCAGACATCAGTAATTTTACAGGTATGTTTTTTTTTTCCCTCATACTCACACAAATCATAGGTTTCAGTGGTTACACAAAGTGTTGTTTGGGTGTTATTTAGTTTATTTGATTGCATTTAATCAAGCTTTTGAGTTTCCTGAAAACCCAGTGATCCAGCTAAGCCTAATCAAATAGTGTTTCCCACAGGTTGAGAATTTACTTGTGGTAGTGGGTGGCGCGGCGTGTGATGGGTGGGTTCAGTAATAAACTAGTCAAATAAAGGTTTATGAAAAACAAAGTTACAGAGTTCTTTGTGGGAAAATACAAATAATTAAACACTCAAAGTTCTCTTATTGGGAACATTTTTAGAGCTTTCACCCACATCTTTTGGCCTTCATCAGTGGATCGAGTTTGTTCAGACAGCTGATGTCTGTTTCTGGTGTTGATTCAGCCTCTTGTTCAGGGTCCTTTGCTGTTTCACTGATGTAGTGTTCCCCACAGCTGTCACATGTGATGTCATGATGATGTCATATACCACTCCAGTCTTCCTCTCAGGAGGGTTCTGTCTTTAGAGTACCAATAGAGATGTTAATGGATGGTGATAAATGCTGACTCCTTGAGACTTGAAGACTCTGGTTAGGTGTTCTGACAGTTTAGCAATAAAAGGGAGTCCCGCTGTAGCTGCGTTTCGACTGCAGGAACTTTCCCCAGGGACTAAGAACCTTTTGATGAACTCAGTTCCTCAACCTGCGTTTCCACCAGAGGGACCAGGGTCTAAACAAAACATCTGGATTTGCAAACAAAAGTTTTTGATTTGCATTTTAATCACAAATGTATTTTACTTGCAATAAAACATTTTTTGATTGCAGTGTTGATAGTTTTACTCTCAAATCTATTTTTGATTGCAAACCTATTCTGTTTGATTGCCTAAGTAGAGCCTATGTATGGGAAATGCTGGTGTCTCTCAGATTTTAGGTGCTTACAACATAATGTTTTCTTTCATTCATTCATTCATCTTAGCTTCTTCTTTGTCGCCCCAAGTATTCTGCTCATTCCCCGCACTCTTAACAGGGATTTTTGTTCACTTATTAAGTGGTATTTACCCAATTTTTTTATGTATTCAAAGTAAGATGGCTAGTAATGGCTGATTGACAGAATATAAAACAAGAGGTTGTTCACTATTTATTGGGGGCCGACGTTTTACAGGCACAGTGAAAACACTGCCTAATATGTTTTGTTCATTTGTTTATATTAATTAATTCAAGAATAACATTAATTTTAAGAACAGTTTTAGGGTTATTTCTGAGGACAGATGTCATAATTTCCTTTAGTAAGTGACAGCAAACAGAGGGACAACATCTTATGTTGATACTGATTTGGCAAAAAAATGTCACATACATAAACATGAACATACATGAGACTAGAAATGTAATTGATTATTATTAATTGCTTTTCCTCACAGTGGCCTGCTTATTTCATGGTGGAAGGAAAATACTGTTATTGACACAAATCTGTTCTGTTCAGAGAGGCCATGTTATGTACATGTGTTATTCATCTTGTAAATTTATAAGAGGTCAACAGGTCATATGTATTGGGATTTACATGAGCCTTGTGTTTACATTGTTATCTGTTGTAGATTTCTGAAGAGTCATGTAAAAGATTTTAATCTATAAAAGGGAAAACATCAGCTGTCATTAAATATTTTTTAGTTGGAGGGCCCAATTTGGGTCTGCGGGCCGCTATTTGCCTACCACTGTGTTAGACTCTAACCTGCCTTTTGATAGCAAAGTGGTAATGGTTGTGCAGTCATGTTTTTCTGTTATTTGTGTGAAGCCAGTTGCACTCATAGCGCATTTGTGTGGTAATGTAACGTAATTACAAACGTTGGCATTTACGTAAGTTGCTTCCCACTTCTCCTTTGTAGATATATTTTTATCCTTTTGGGAACCCCCTTGTCTGCATTATCTTACTGCACAGACCTTCCTCCGCTTTGATTTGGTTTTGGCTGTAATTTTATTTCCTCTTTTTGAACACAGCTGATTTTGAATACAGTTGCGGTTGTCTTTATTATTTGGAGATAAGATATAGCTTAGTCAGTTTCCTGCTTCTAGCTTATTCAAAAGGCTGCTGTGAGGCTTTTAGCTCCTAGGAGACAAGAACATACTATGCTCATCTACATTATATTTGGTTACATTTGAGATATTAGACCTCTGCTTGCTGGTGCTGCTAGTTGTTTGCTGGTCGTTCATATAATGAAGAGTAACTGTGCCTTCTCTGCCCCAGGTGTTCAGCTTTAAAACTGCATGAGCATTATATTGTGTATTACAATGTACTATCATTTAGGAACAGTTGTTCTTTGCTCTTGTATTTCCTTTGCACAAACATGTTCAAAAGAGGGACTACTAGTTGGATACTGTCACTTCTTGCAGCTACTCTGTTAAATCTTTTTCATACGTTGTGTAAGCTATTTTAACTGTTGTACTTTTTCTCTCAGTTCGAGAAGGAGGAGCAGGTGTACAGCATCGATATTGGAAATGAAGGCTCAGCTTTCATTGAGGTGTTAGTCGGGAACTCTTCAGCTGTCAAAGACCAGGACTATGAGGTATTTTTGCAAACCAAACCAATGAAAATATCTCACTTCATAGTCATCTTAATTTGTTCATTACTCCATATTTTTCGACTAATTCTTCAATCTCTCCCTCTTTGTTTTAGGTTCTGTTGGTTACGTCTTCCTTTATGTCCCCCACGGAGAGCCGTAACGGCACCAACATGAACCGGGTGCGTTTCTTTGGGCCCAACCAGCTGCAGAAGAGCACGGCACAGGAGAAGTGGGACAGAGTGAAAATTGTATGCAGCCAGCCATACAGCAAAGTAAGGACCTGATCACCCAGGAATTGTAGTTGTATCTGCATTTAGTAAAGAACTGTGCCCATTAAAATAAAAACTTAATTCAGCTTTGTGTAAATCATGAATCCATCTAACTCCTAATCAACAGAATTACCAGCAAGTACAATATATGTATTTAAAATTGAGATCTTTATAAATCACAGCACTGTTGCAAATTAGCACTTTACATACAGTTCAAACGGTTGCTGTACAAACTATGTGTACTCAAGCTGCATAGTTGTACCTGTAGAGCAAACACTGTTCATGTTTTGTAGTTCCATTAACTACTGAATTTATGGTAAATTCTGTGATAAGAACATAAACAGTGCACTAATAAGCACATCTCCATTGCTGCTTGTGAAATGAAGTATGAGATGAATTTTTTTGTGTACTTAATAGAATATAGCATACGGACTGGCCTTTGTCAAGTTCCATTCACCGCCTGACAAAAACGATCCTCCTCCAACAGCTTCCCCAGTAAGTAATGCACTGTCTTGTTCAAGTGACCATAAGGATATTGTTAACACTGATACTATACCTTACTTTGAGAAATAAAACATATTTTTCTATAAAAACCCCCCCCCCAAAATCCTCAGTGTTAATTGTTGTCTGGACAAAAGAAGCCATACAGGAATTCTGCCTAAATAGTCTAAAACTGGCAGAGTTATGATTTTAATTTAGAAACTGCCTGATCAAAAAATATGTAAATTAGACTACAGATCTGACCAAACATTAGGTGCCGACTTGACACTTTAAAGGTGTTACGACACATTTTGTTCAGGTGCAAACACTGTCTTTGAGGTTCGATACCCAGATGCTCCTACCACTTACAGAACAAACCAGTTGGAGAAACCAGACAGACCACCAGCAAGCATAATAAAAAGTGTGAGCATAATAGTAGAAGATTAAACATGATGCTACATTTTGATGTGAACTTATGTAGTATTTATATGATTTACTTTCATGAAAGCTTTGGTTAACATCCAGTGCTGAGACCTGGCCCGGCATGTCACTATAGGGTGTCTGAAACCTTAATCTACTCTTAAACTCCACACATTTTTTTAACAACTTATGAAATCATTCATCTTGTTGAAAACTCTAATCTTTAATAAAGAGACAGATCTCTCCAGTGTATCTTTTTTATCAGCACTAAACTTGTCCTCCTTCTCCCTTGTCAGAAACTGACAAAGCTGGGGCAGTTCAGGTTGAAGGATGAATCTGCTTCATCCGGGTCCAGCCTACAACCTGGCAGTCTTTTCTTCAATCGGGACAATGCAACAAAGTCCAGTTCTTCACTCAAAGGTGAATTTAAATTTACCAGCTGCTGAAGCCCACTTAAATTCTTCCAAGTCCTTATAATAATAAAGTGGTAATAACTGTGAATAATAATAAAACCACCAGACCACTTATTGGATTTATATTTAAAGCTTCTTAAGTGTGCCAGGAGACAAGACGAGGTGATTTCAAAGACATTCTTTATGATTATGCTACTTTGTAGGAATAAATCTCCTGTGTCCACTCATCACCACGCTGCACTTTTCTCTCTTTAGTGTCTCCTCAGAGTGACAAGTTGAGTTACGCTGCTGCTGCCCTGCAGGCTGGTGGCAGCTCCCACACGTCAGGTCAAGCTTCCTCCCCCAGCTCTGACTCACCACAGGTACTAAACATCACCATCATTTTCCTCACTTAATGTTTTTTGCTTTATTCAGACAACAGGAAGGCTGAGAGAAACTTATAGAAGGTGACACGCTGGCAGCTTGTTGCAGCATGTGATTTATAGTTATTGAGAGTTTTAACTACAACACCAAGTCTGCAAAAGTTTGAGGTTTATTTTACAAATGGAAAAACTTGTCTTCCACACTTTGTCTGTGCTCGAGGGAGGTTTATTAAATGTAATTTTTTTTTTGATGACTTTCTCCTAGCATTAAATGAAAGTGTGGACTGTTTGTGCCACTTTTCATCCAACAGTATCTCCTCCAATGCATCTATTCTAAATATACAGGCGCCCATTGTGCATATTTTTACTCGCTTACTTTAATTGTTTCCTCATAGCGACCAGCAAAGAGGAAATTTGAGTTCAGCAAAGAGCGGCAGTCTGCCTCCGGCCCTCCTCCCTTGAAGAAAACAAGCCCAGCTGGTTCACCTGAGGGCAAAGCTGTGACACCCAAACCCAAACCCAATCCAGCGAGCACTCCCAGCCCCAGCACCTCAAAAGGTGACACCCACAAACTCACTCTTACTGTCTGAATCTCGGCTTACAGATGATTCCTTAACTGAAAACTTCTTTGACTTTCCGTTTGATCTCGCCAGCCTCACCAGCACAGAAGTCCGCTGACAAGAAGAGGGAGAGTCAGTCCAAACCTGAGCCCAAACCCAAACAACAGAAATCCAAATCCCAGAGTGCACAGCAAGTTCCATTCAACCGGATGATGGAGGGGGTGGTGTTTGTCCTCAGCGGCTTCCAAAACCCCTTCAGAGGGGAGCTCAGGGAAAAGGCTCTGGACATGGGAGCCAAATACCGGCCTGACTGGACACCCGACTCAACACACCTTATGTAAGCCGTGTCCCCCCCCCCTCCAACCTCCTTTAATGCTTTTCTTTTGGGTTTGCATAGTTTTCACAGAAAAATACATCAACCTCAACAAGATCAGATTTTTCATTCCCACCACATCACAAGTTTGTTGCTGCAAGGGCACACTGTTTACTCAAGAAGAGATAAATGGGATGCAAATGCAAAAGAGCTGCAGATAAGCCAAAAGATCAATAAATGGTGAAACTGCAGGATGTAGGCAGACTATAAGATTAAAGAGAGATTAGTAGAAAGGCAACTTTATGTAGTGGATGAAGCAGATTGTTTACAGGTCTCTTCAGGGAAAATAATTTTCAGTAGAAATAAAAAACATAAAGATAAAATCCTGTTCATTTCTGAGGTATAAAGATATTTTAAGTTGCTTGACCTCTGACCCTACTGCACCAATATACACTTTTTCAGTTACTTTCACTTAAGACAGCTGCATGTTATGGACAAAATAAATATCACAATGAGCGTAGGAAATAGTTTTGATAAATAACCGAATCACTTACATTAATATGAAGAGCAAAAAATGCTTTTAAAATGATTCTCATAGTTGTTCTAGAGATGTCCTTCCAGCAGAGATTTTTATTCGTAGTTCATTTTTATCTTTGAAGCAGATTACAGGATTGTGTAACAGCCCCTGTTAGCACTAATTTAGTTTGATTGCATCTTGATCTCTACTATCAGAGCAGAATTATGTCCTTGTTAGCGTCTCTTTAGTGATGTAACCATATGTGCCGTGTGTGTGTGTGTGTTTATGTGTGTGTGTGTGTGTGTGTGTGTGTGTGTGCGCATGTGTCTTTTGGCCCATTAATCTCCAGCTGTGCCTTCGCTAACACCCCCAAGTACAGCCAGGTGAAATCAGCAGGGGGCATCATCGTACGGAAGGAATGGGTGATGGACTGCCATAAGAGGAAACAGAAGATCTCCTACAAGCGGTAAGAGAGGGCTGGAATATAAAACAAACAAGTGAAAAGAGATGGTTTTACAGCAGCAATAGCAAATTGAAACTGTATAGATGCTTGTATAGGATTTATACCTGTAGGAAGGCCTGCAGGCTGCTTGGTTGGCATTGTTAAAGGACACTTCCGCAGGATGACAGCCTGGTTTCAGTGTGGAGCGTAGGTCCAGTGTATGAATCCATATCTGATTAATAACTTCTCTTAAGCCACGTCTGTACCTCTACACAGCGCAATCTGTGCACAGCACTCACTCTGATTGAAACCTCCCAAAAATACACCCCTCACAGCAGTGATGCCCACTTGCTACGCAGAACATTGTAACCTTGAGCAGCTGATGCCTGCTGTGATCACAAATTCAGCCCAGACAGCTCCAGCAGCTGTCTAATTATATGCCTCATTACAGGGGGAGCTTTCGCAACATCAAGGTCTTCTGTCATCGCTCCACATGAATCTGCGTCTATTGAATAATGTAGAGCAGGATACTCATCTCGGGCGAAGGAAAGGTCCTAATTAATTGGATTAATATTGTACTTGTCTTATACTGTATGAGGCTTTGCTTTATCATTTAAGGAATTCCTTCATTTGTGTCGCTTCCGTAATAATTGTGTCTGGCATGAAGATGAATCAATTTAGGAGCAGGCTCCCATGCTCCAGTGTTACTGAACTTGTTAGTTTCAGGCTTCTGTTGAATTCAGACAATTTAAATAGTTTGAAGAACTGGTTTTGTGGTAGATTTGACATTATAAGTAAATGTTTTGACTGTAATGAAATGAATCAGTTTATATTGTTCTTTAGCAAACATAGAGTCAGAAAAAATGCTGGCCTCAACTGGCAAAAAGTAAAGGCTCTTGGTTTTTCACACAAATGTTGCAAAAATGTTCCATAATGACTTTGTTTAAGCAGGACTGGGCTAGAGCTGCAACGCTCACGTGATATAAACACCAAGCAAACAAGAGGGAGTTTTAAACATCGTTGTTTCTTCTCACCGCTGTGATTTGGAAAGTAATGACATCGAGGAAGGAGAGTGTTCACAGTTCTCTAACAGGCGGCTTCAGCGGTGTATCTTGTAGTTGAATGATAGCGTATCTGCATGAACGATGATGATGGTTGCTGGCCCTTGAGGAAGGCTCACCCCCGAAACTGAATATAATAATGTAAACTGAATATTTTTACCGTTGGTTGGGGCAAAAGATGACATTTCAGGAAATGATTATTGACATTTTTCACCATTTTCTGACATTTTATAGACCAAATGACTAATCAGTCAATCAAGAAAATATTCAACAGATTAATCCATAATTAAAATAATCGTTAGTCCCGGTTCTAATGTAAAGTATTTAGCTGGGCTTCAGTGGCAGATAGTGTGATCCTTACTGTGAAGTTTTTCCTCTGTTGTCCTGCACTAGAAGTTAAACTGGTTTTATTTCCTTATTCTTAAAAAGTCATGATAAAGGAGAAATGTGATTAAGTTCAATTTTGACTTATTAATTGGCCCAAAACAATCACATTGCCAACGTGACTTTTACAGGACAAAACAAGCAGTCTAAAAACATGACATCAGCTTTGAAAACGACTCCTCATTTTCAGAATGAAGTGCATGGACCTGACATTGGCCTGTGCTGATGTCAATAATCTAGATATCATCTATATCGATTATGAAAATAATCTTTAGGTTCCAGCCCTATTTGAGTTACAAGTATAGATACGGATGTCACAAATATGTCATTAGTGTTCTTTCCTTTTTTGATGTGACTGTCATTTAAAAGAGATAATTGTCATCCAGTTCCAGCAGGACACATCTGGTGATGAGACCGAGGGCACAGAAATCAATTTTTACTCACATTAGTCTTCAAAACCAGAAATGAAAGCAGTCAGATTTATGTTTTGATGGGATTACTGTGGACAGCCACAGTGTGCATATGAGGCTTGTAAAGCTTTTTAAATAAATACAGCTTAAGGACAATGGCACATTACACTATGATCTTATATAATCAGGTCCTTTCTTTCAGAGTCTCAAGGAGTGCAGAAGTTCACTACGGCCTGTGTCGTCATTCTCCCTCACGCTCGCCTTTCTCAGTCAATATCTGATTGCGCAGAGGATCCCTCATCCCTATCCTCCCCCTCTGCTCCCCCCCCTCTCTTGTTGTCAGAATAATCCATTCCCCTGCCCGGCACCGCTATTGTGCGGTGCGTGGAGTGTGCAGCTTTGATGATGTACCCTTTATTTAAAAGCTGCATCTGCTATGGGTAATTAAAAGGACCACTTACTTTGATGATGACAAGTGCCCAAACAAATACACACACACACACACTCACTCTCTCAAACTGTTGCTCCATCACGCACACACACACACACACACTTTGTCACCGAGCATTTGGAGACAAATGCACAGCTTCACTAACGCCATTCAAGCGTGTACTGTGTAGTTGTGTATATATTCATGAGACTGTGACATTAGCCAAGCACCCCAGAAATGCTTTCTCCGTAGTCATTACCCAATCAGTGAGGATCCAGAGACAGACAGAAAGAGAGGAGAGCAGAAACCACTCAAGCAGCTCTACAACGTCCCATCACAATAGACCTGAATAAGTAAACACATTTCTCATTAAAACACAGTCTCTGTTTCAGCATCCCACAGGGACTCGGGAAAGAGTCTCAGTGTTGGAGCTGAAATATCAGCACAATCACATAGTAAAGAATCTATAGCACATAAAACTTGCAAGTTTTAGTCTGTAGGTGTACTACGCCTAAAGTGTTTTAAGGGCTGACATCATCATCAGTAGTAAACAGAACATCTAAAAAAAAAAAACACAATACTTTGATTTGATCAGCAATGATTGGCAGTAAGCAGCTGGTGTAATATTCCCAAACTGATAACATGCGACTACCTATTTAAAACATTTCAAATATGGTTTATAACACACTATAATGTAGTTTTTGGCAGATATAAATATTTATTAATTTATTTGTCAACTATTTCTGTATAACTCCTCAAGTGTAGGCTGGTGTATACACAATGATGAATGACAATATAGTAAAATGCAGTTGTAATCATATAAAATATGTTCATAGGAGAAGTTTTAATTGTTGACAAATACTGTACATTAATGAACAATTAAAAAGGTCTCATAGGTGCTTATAACTAAATGTGTATACATACACCATAGTTGGCATCACTCTATTTTTTTTTTTTTCTTCAGTGTTTTTTCTATCTACAAACTTAAAGGGAATACATCACACACATTTCCAGGTCTGTATTTATAGTCTGGTTTAATTATGCAGCAGATAGTTGATCTATCACAGTGAAGATAAGAGCTGAAATGATCAGTTGATTTTCAATATTGTCTGTTTTGAGAATCAATAATTTAGGCAATATTTCCAAATGAAAGTGATTTTGTTTGCTTTGCAAATTAATTAATTTTTGAATAGAACTAAAGGCCAGACAGTAAAAATCAATTTGAAGATGTCACTGTGGGAATGTGTGATAGATGTTTGTCAATATTTTTGACATTTTTAGATGAATCCAAAAAAAGTCAATAGATAAATCAACAATGACAAATGATAATTAGTTGTGGCCTACAGTAGTTAACATACAACATTTATGTTGTGTTGAAAGACTTTACATTATCATCTGTACATTGAAGTAAAAGCAGACATGATTATACTGATTTCACACAAAATCCCAACAGGTTTATCTGATCTAGAAGTGAAGCGCAACTAACAGAAACCTGGGAGGAGGAAGAAAAGACAAAAAAACCTAAAACAAACCATCAACAGATAATAAAAGTAGCATTTTAAGTATGTGTGACTTCTAGTTTAGAGGCTTCAACATGAAAAAAATGCCATAAAATATCTGCTTCAGTCATAAATACTAGAACAGTAGATTTTCATCACTTACATTGATTATTTTGTCAACACTGTTAAAACAATGTCTTTGTGCTATTTGATTTTACCCGCTCAAACAAATCAAATGTGTCTCCAGTAAACTCTAAAGCAGAGTAGATTGAACTTGTAGGTCTGCTTTTGAGGAAAGGGCACTTAAAAGCAATAGATTCTGTAATACTCCCCTTAACCACCGTGGCCTTTTCATTTTCCAATTTCCTGGGCACTGAGTTTAATGAAACAAGTAAGCATATGTCAGTAAAATGTCTCGCCACAGTGTCAGCGGAAATGATTACTGGTATTTGGTATTTCAACTCTCTGCACTTATGTCCAGGTGACTTTATAGTGAGATGAAGGAATATATGGAGAGGGTGGGGAGAAATGTCACATTTTCATTGAACCTTGTTACTTCCGCATGTGTGATCCATTTCCTGTATGATTATCACCACTGTTATGTATTCTCTCTGGAATTTATAGGGACATTTAGCTTTTTATCTCTCCCCACACTCTCTTAACCTTTGCAACGAACATTACTGATTCAGTCACGGTCTCTTTTCTAACCGCATAGTCCCTTCATCTTTTATGGGTTTTTTTTCTGCTTCTTCTGTTCTTCCTTTCACTGATTTTTATTTGATTGTCTAATCAAGTCATCGCTTGATGTTCCTTTGACGAAGAAGAAGTGATTGGTTTTTGGTGTGGGTTTTCTTATTTTCTCATTAAATATTGCATCTACTTAAGTCACAATTATCTATCACTCTGTTTTGATGCAGGTCTGTGTCTAGATGCAAATTAAGAATTACCAAAAGTTTTTATTATTAAAATATCAAATTGGAGGGATTGTGTAGCCTTGACAGAGGTATTGGATCTTATACTGTACATGAGTGCTTTTTTAGTTAATAGAGTTACTAAAAGCATAGATTTGAAGACATGAAGCATTAATTTGCAATGTCTTGCTCTCTAAAATGACCAGTACACTGGACTTTACTGACACTCACTTAAAAGTTCTCTGGAAATTTCTTTTTTCTTTCATTGCTTCAGTTGTCTCAAATATGAGCCCAACTAGACATGATCTACTAAACAGATGTTGTAGGAAAGACATATAAATTTTGAGTTGGGTAGGTTACATTAGGAGTCATGTTTGGGTTTAGAGTTTTCTTTCACCAGTCAAAGAGGAGGGATATGTATTTAGCCTAAAAGGAAGGTCGACTAGTTGTGAAAGATGGCGGTGAATAGTGAATCCCTTATGAAGCACTATGAAGCAGATGTATGTTGATTAAAATGTATACTAAGCTTGGAAAATATTTTCAGCCTTGATCAACTTATATGATTTCCTGATATCTGTTTTTTTTTTTTTACAGAATAGATAGATCACTTAGTGGTGCTTTAAAAACCAAGTTTTACGGTAGACTTCAACCAAAGGGCTTGCAAACACCTCTCCAACTTCAGAATTAGAGGGAACTGAATCTAACGATTTCTGCAAATTTCTGAAACCAACAATCTGATATTCAAACCCACTTAATGCAGTGATTAGCCAGGTGTATGGAGGAGAGGAAGTACACATGGTTTTATTGTTTTTCATTATTAACATAACTTATTCTGTCAGTCTTTGAGTGCAACAGTATGATTGCCTTCCAGGACTGATTGTCTGAAAGTGTGCACCATTATCCCCACATTTAAATGATTATCGTATCTTGCCCATTTCATTTTTGGCTGGCTTTTCACTCTGCCTTCGAGTGAGGTTGTTCAGAACAGCTATAAACACTTTTGACATGTCATGCTTTAAGTGTCCCTATTTTTTTTTTTTTTTTGCCAAACTGTTGAGGAATATGGTTGGTTTTGTTATTTTTTTTCTCCACCCTGCAGTAGATTAGACTTGTCTCCCAGCATGCAAGCTTCAAAGTATTTAATATACAATCAGTGGTAATGTTTTAAACATCAGGATATTAAATGTCAGGATATTGGTGAAAAATATTACCTTCCCTCTGAACCTTGTTTTCGTTCCACTATTCTCTGACAAAGGTCCACTGTAGTTTGAAACATTACATATGTAAAGCTGATTGGGAGTGTAATGGAAAATCACTGATCACTCAATAAACACACAAAGAGAGCATTGTCAGGTTATGAAATAATGTAATCAAATAATACAATCACAAGTATGATGCATCGTATTCCTGGAGACAAAGATACATACCACCTAGCTATCTTTTCTTTGTCTGAAAAGTTGGCACTTAGCCAGTCCCTTAAATACTACTTGTACAGAATTGAAAACAGCTGTTCACTAACCTTACAAGTCAGCAAATAACCCTCAGATAGAAACACAAGTCAAAAGTTCAACTAACGTAGGAACAGTCTGTCTTCACAACTATATATGACAGCACTCAAGCATGCACCAAGTATCATCACAAAATAACCTTACTACCATATTAAATTAACAATAAACCACACTATCCTCTAAAAGCTTATCAGATGAACGTATAAACATCTACATAACTATGGTTTATCTTATCATTGGCCCAGATAAAAGCACAACAGAATAAACTAACTGTTAAACACTCAACTGCCTCATCTGACACAGCAAAGAACTAAGTTTAGAATAGACACAGCACAGAGAAACTAACACTAAACTGAACTCAAAACACTATCTGTTACATGTATGATATATATACAAGAAATATATCAAATGATAACCTATTATTCAATTTTCTCTCACAGGAGCAAGATATAATGTGCAGGCGTTCTTTTCCCTCCAGTTTTTAATCATCCTGACACTTTTGTTCACCCCTTTTTTGTCTTCCTCCAGGTATTTGATGGATGGAGCAGAGTCAAGCTCAGAGAGCGAAATGGAGGAGGACGACCAGAGTGAGGAGGAAATGTACACAAAGGTAAATTTGTTTTTTTTAAAGGCATACTATGCAGGATTTGTTTGTTTGTCTTTGTAAACAGAACAGTCAAAGTTGGCCCCTCCTCCCCGGCTAAACGACACCAGAGAGAGAGAGAGAGAGAGAGAGAGAGCAGCGTTGGTGGTTGCGTTCTGAAGCACAAATAAACACACCCACACCCACACACAGCCCTCTGCGAAGCGCACACTTCATCTTGTCCGCTGTGGCCTCTCTGCTCGGCGTGTGTGTGTGTGTGTGTGTGTGGAGGTCAACCCTGTCCTCGGTCAAACAGGCACAAACAGAGAGCAGAGGAGAGAGACAAAGACAGCGATATAACCTGGTCATGACACTACGAGTCCCGACCTCACACCCTGAATGCTGTTATTAGCTGTGTGATACACGCTCACTGCCAAAAGGTTGACACCTAGAAACGTTCCCGAACACAGCAAAATAATAAGAAAATACAGGCAGAGGGCAGAGTCTCTGTAGATATATACACTGCCACACACTTCTAGTGGGTCATAAGTGCTGATTGAGAGGGATTATTTTTGTAGGAGTCTATACATATACAATCCTGCATAGTTTGACTTTAACTGAGCTTATAAAATTATCAAATGAAAAATCCTTTTTCCAGTTTGTAAGTCAATTAGCTTTGATCACTCTGTCCGTGCTGTGATTACTGTTCTTGCAGACTCCACAGAAACAGGAGAGACAACCCCAAAAAGTCACCCCCAAAAAGACACCAGAAAAGAGGAATGAAGATGATGAGTATGCCGGCTCCACTGATGTAGATGAACCAGGTTTGCATCAAATGTAGTTTAATAGAAAGTTTCACTATGGAAAACGATTAACTGAACGTTACCTGAAGCTCAGTTTAATATTCAGCCAAAAATACTGCGTGACCGGGACTTTTCTTTATTTATTTGTGTACTAAACAAACTTTTGTTGAGATGCACTAAGTAGCCACTTTATTAAATACACCTTTCAAATCTGGATTGCCCTCCATAATAGCCTGAATTCATCATTGCATGGATTCAACAAGGTGTTGGAAACATTTCTTAGATATTCTGGTCCATGTTGACGTGATAGCATTATGCAGTAGCTGCAGATTTGTCAGCTGCACATTCATGCTGTGAATCTCCCATTCCACTTCATCCCAAAAGTGCTCTTTTAGTTTAAGAGCTGGTGACTGTGGAGGCCGCTGGAATACACTGAACTCATTGTCATGTTCGTGGAACAAATTTCTGACAATGTGTACTTTGTGACATAGTGCGGAAGTAGCCAGTGAAAGATGGGTAGACTGTGAGCATAAAGGTATGCACATTGTCAGCAACAGTGTTCATACAGGCTGTGGCGTTTAGACAATGCTCAGTTGGTAATAAGGGGCCTAGTAAGTGCAAGAGTCTTACCCAACGTCTAGACAGCAAACATTGCATGAGCAGCATGTCAGCAGAGCAGCAGCAGCAGCAGCAGCAGCGACTGCTCCCTCTGTGTGTCTACACTGGAGGCATTCAAGTGCAGTGTTGAGCGTAGGTCACCCACGTGGTGGAAGCACTCAGAGCCCAATACACATGACTGTAGTGACGTGTGTAAAATCGACTTGAAGAATAAATGAACACTTGAGGTTGCGGTTAGACCTGTGAGATCCGGCTGAGACACGAGCCTGCACGGAGCCGATACGCACAGCTGCATAGATTACAATCAGAGCCTATCTGTTGCGTGTGATGTGTGTGTGAAACACACGTCTGACACCTGCTCTCTAGACACGGGGTTAAGCTGCATAGCATGGTTGCCACACGTGGTTATTTGAGAGACTGTGATCTTTCTGTCAGCTTGAACTAGTCTGGTCTTTTGTCTCTGAAATCCCTCTTTAACAAGTCATTTTCAGCCACAGAACTGCTGGGTCACTGGATGTTTTTTGTTTTTTGCACCATTCTCTGTAAACTCTGGAGACTGTTGTGCGTGAAAATCCAGGTAGATTCTCCCTGTCTGGCACCAACAATCATTCCACGGTCAAAGTCACTTAGATCACATTTGTCTTCCCTGTTCTGATGTTTAGTCTGAACAATAACATCTGAACCCCTTGACCATGTCTGCATGTTTTTATGCATTGAGTTGTTGCCAGTTGATTGGCAGATTAGATGTTTGCATTAATGAGAGGGTGCACCTGATACAGTGGCCTCTGAGTGTAAGAGACAAAGCACATAATTCTTCTAAAAAGTGATTTACAAGGTGACAGCCTTACAAAGTCTTAAACTGTGTCGGTCAATAAACTTATAGCCAAAGTTCACCTGAGACAGGCAGACAGACAGGGTGAAATGAGAGGGGAAGAAGTAGGCAGTCAGTCCACTGAAAAGGTGAAGTAGAGGAAATGGAGGAATAGCAGCTAAGATCAAAGAGGCACTTTGAGCTGGAGAGGATGCGGTGCAAATGGAAAGGAACAAACAAAGAAAATTAAATTATCATGGTTGTAGAAGGTTGCAGACATTCTTTTGTAAGTCGTGTAGGGCTTCTTATTTATTTCTGTGCTTTTTCACTTAAAAGTGAGGTTGAATTTAAGAGTGACATCCTAGGTTGTGTATGGTAAATTCTCCAATAAAGGCTGGTATACAAATAATAGCCAAATATAGGGTACAGTCTGTAAATAAATAAATAAAAAGCCAGACCCAGAAAAGACTGTGTAGAAAGGGGGAGGAGGGAAAAGTGCTTGGGCTGCAGTGGAGCACATTGGAAATGAATATATAATTTATACATAAAATGTAGCTTTCCACAAAACGATCTCAATTAGTAATGTTGTCCTATTCATCACTCTGTTGCCACCCCCCACCCTCACGCCTTTGGTGAACCCCTCACTTTTCATCTGGCTCCACCAGAGTTAAGTGCTTATTAGCAAATGGTACTGCGCTAAACTAAGAAGGTGAGCATGGTAAACATGACAAACATTATACCTACTAAACATCAGCAATGTAACATTCTCATTTTAGCATTTAGCTCAAAGCACCCCTGTACTTAAATACAGCCTGTGGTTACCAACCACAAATAAAATGCAATGAGAGTAAATTAGGAGAGACAGGAGAACATTTCTCAGTCACAGAGAAAGAAATCACAAACCAAATGGCTTTAAATTAAGTTAAGTTAAGTATACCTGATCATTAAAACCAAGTAAATATGTTGGCTGGAGATGAACTGTGTGTGTGTGTGTGTGTGTATATATATATATATATATATATATATATGACTCATGGGAAGTGTCTGCATCCATTGCAATTGGGTCAAATAACTGGACAGGGAGAGAGGGTAGCACTGGAGCTGAAGAGGACTGAATGAATTGAGAGGGGCAAGGCGACAATGTGAGAGCCCAGGGATTAGACAAAAGGAATCACCTTTTATGAAGCACTTGGAAATGGATGAGCTGACAATGCCACCGTGAAAAGGACAAGGAACAACATACTGTAGATGCGGTACGAGGGAGAAGGAAGAATGGAGGCAAGACATAATCAATGTGAAGGGACTTGTGCATGATTCTCATTTCTATGTTAATGTGAGGCCAAGAGTAAAGTGGCGGAGTGCATCAGTGAGGAGACACAACAAACACTGACCTACCTAACGTATACAGGGAGACGGCATTTTAATAAGAGCTGCTTCTCTCCCCCCCCACAACTGCACAGGATGTATGATAATGAAAAGTGTTTGTAACGAGGTTACATCCTTTAAACTGCTGATATGTTTCATAGAAATGCAGATTCACCTGGCATTTTTCTCATTACAATATGCATAACAAAAATGAAGATTCAAGGCGTTTTGTAGAGAACATGATAAAACTATAATTCTCTGATATTATAGGATCACACTTAATTAGTTTTAAGATTAGGGCCAGAGTGCAATGATGGTAATCTCAGAGAAAGGCCTTCCTGAAAGGCCTTTTTATTGTCGAAATAAGTCTGACCTCTCAGTTTCCTTGATACATTTCACTGTATTGACAAATAAACACTTCATTTCACAGGAGGTGACGATGATGATTCTGCTGTAGACACAGAAGACGAGCTTCAGAGGTAAACAGAACAAATGATGTCAATGATGCTGTTTGTTATATTGATCGCTGTGGTCATTCACTCCATCTCCTTTCTCTTGTCATTCCAGTAGTAATGTAATGTGAGTCCAGTGTTGAGTCCTGCAGAGAATAATTACCGGACTCGCAATTCCTTTCAGCTCTACAGTGCGTTTTAGCATCTTTCAGCTCTTTTTGTTGGTTTTACAGCCCTTAACTGTTTTTATTCACAGCTTTCATGCTGTAAAAAAAAAAAATGGTACACTACTTGCCCAGCACCAGACTGACTGAAGTTATTGACTAGCTGATGAACGTAGTGCAGCATCTAGTAGCTAAAGAGACAGTTTGTGGAAAGCAAAACAGAGCTAGAAGGAGAATGTGTCTCCTTTTTGTGTAAATAGGAAACTGTTTGCTAACACACTCAGCTTTATAAGGGGATCATTTGTCAGTGTTGTGTTCACAGATTGTTGCGCTGCCTCCAAGTGAAGTAAATCAATTAATGCAGGTTTAAAGTAGTTTGTAATGTAAGCTGTAGAAGTAACCTTACTTATACAAAAACAAAAGTAGATTATCACACACTGAGAGGCTTTTGTGAATATTCTGCAAAAGTTTAAGTCACAAGTGAGATAAATAAAGAACAACAATTAGATTATCTTGATGCTCAAGCAAGACGATGTTGAAGCCTGTGGCAAAATGAGACGTTCACATAGTCGCATTGATGATTTAATAACAAACTCCTAATGAGTATTGGCATAAGCCTCTCAGTGTACGATGATCTATGATTTGTTTGTTTGGTGTATGATCTTAATTTGTTAATCTTACTTCTACTTGATGAGGATTTAGTTAATTACTCCACTCTTATTAGTCATATTAAGCCTTTACTGCATAATAACAGCAACAAAACTAAACATTTTTTGCATTTGAGGCATTTAGCTGACGCCCTGTATAGTGCTTTATAACAGTGCAACAATAATTAATTCTTCCTTTGACAAAGGTTCATTATCGCCATAGAAAGGAGATCTCTAGTTTCGTTCCAATGTAACTCTGATCACTGTTCAAAGAAGCACTAGGACAAGACCAAAAAAAAGGAGACAAGCAGGGAGGTTTCTTCTTTTAAGAGGCAGGCATGTATGGCCTTGGTGCCCTACATTTTGGCCGTGATGCCCCAACAAATTTGTATTTATCAAAGGGCAAAGTGGCCTTGCCCTAAAAAAGACTTCCAGGCCTGATGAACATGAGTACATAATGTCCCATAAAAGATGTAATGAATTCATTCAAGAGACCTTCTCTGTACTTGTGATAGGGTGGAGAATGAGAGCAGACAGAAGAAAGCAGCAGCACAGGGGAAGGTGGTGAAAGAGGAGGATCCATATGGGGGGTCGACAGATGAAAACACAGACGCTGAAGCTGAAGAGGATCATCCCATCCCTGATCTACCAGGTACGTCTCTCTTTGTTCTTATCTGTGTGTCCTCCTGTCTCTTTTGTCTGTTCCTGTTCCCGTCACAGGAACAGATGTCCTCCCTTCTATTTCAGACCTTGCACACAGTGACAAAAACTAATTGGATAGTGTTCTGCTTTTAAGGAATGACACACACTATGCTCAAAGTGTGTGTTGTTTTTCTTTGTTTTCTTGGATGCTTTGCCCTTTTATCAAAGAGTGCCTATAATTACTACCTCTACAAATTGTGTAGTCATCAATTGCACTCTTCTTCTTTCTCTTCCCGTTTTCTTCCAGACTTCCTGACCGGAAAGCACTTTTTCCTCTATGGTAAATTCCCCAACAATGAGAGGCGCCTACTGTTGCGGTACATCGTTGCCTTTAACGGGTGAGAAAGACTTATCAATCCTAGAAATAACACTACAGCTTTAATCGGTCATGGGAATACACTGTGAAAAAAAGATGTAGCATGAAAAGCAAATCTTTGCAATTCATTCTCTGTAAAACACACCGTTGTCTCTGCTCCAGAGTGATGGAGGACTACATGACGGAGAAGGTGCAGTTTGTGGTGACCAGCGAAGGGTGGCATGATTCCTTTGAAGACGTGAGTTGACGTCTTTTCTTTCTCTCTCTTGTTGCGTCAGCATTTCTTTGGCAGCCACAGACAAATAATGATGTCTAACAACAAGCTATAAAGAGAAGTCGATTTTGTGAAGGTTATGGCTTCAGGAAACTTGTGTTTCTCAAATATACCAAGCGTACAGCTGAAAATATCTTTCAGAAGAAAAAACACTCTTTGTACAGGTCACACCAAACACTACCAGCACTTGGATGACTTAGTCATTTTCTTTTTATCAGTAAGTACTTACTATCACTTTGAAAGGTATAATCAAATAAAAGTAATGAAGCAATTTGAAAACCTGAGCACCCACAGTGAAAATGCAGCAGAATTGGGACCAAGTGGCCTTCGAGTGTTTGAAATTGTGGGTCAGAATGAGTTTGCAGACATTCAAGGGCCTTGTGAGCGACTGAATTAGTATTTTTGGTTATAAAATCTGAGCTTTCAGTTTTTTGAAAGGCTTCATACTTTTTCCTGTCTATTTGTGACTCAACAAGAACACTTGATGACCTCTGTCTGCTCTTGTCGCTTTCACTCTCATTTCCATCACAGGCGCTGATGGAGAACAGCAATCTGAACTTTGTCAAACCTGCTTGGATTTACGCAATCAATGAGCGACAAAAGATGCTTCCCTATCAACCCTACTCTGTCGTCCCCTGAACAATATACTGTATTTATACACAAGGTTGTGTGCAGACACACTGACACACTTGACATCCTGATGAAGAAGCAACGGGTAAAGCCATAGACATATTTTTTGTTTGTTTTTTTTTTCCTTCAGATTCACCACTTCACGTAGAAGAAGCAATAACCCGACTATATTATGTTGACTTTAGACTTGCTATTCATGAAATGTCTTGAGTCCTTGATGCTTTCATTACAGATGTTCCTACCTTTTGGCCAAGCTAGAGAAACATGTCTATTTAAATGGTGTGTGTTAAAGTTATTGTTAGGATTAGGTTTGGATTTATGATTAGCTTTTTACCTGAAGGTTGTTAGTCTCAGCTTGGCCACAAAGTAACATCCTCATCAGTGTGCCGCTCAGCCACTTTGGCCTTTTGAACAAAGCACACACACTCTCTCTCTGATTCAGGACTTGTTTGAATTTCTCAGTTCCTGCGCTGCAGTTTGCAGCCACTCACCTCGGCTACCTCAGGCTCTGTCTGGAAATGAGTTATCACCATGTCCTGACTGCCAGCGGTGCTGATAAGACTCTGACTTGTGTAAGTGGAGCGGCAGAGTTTTATGAGACCAGCCCAAAGTCAGGTGAAAGGTGCCAGTTATTTAAGGCTGCAGCCACCAAATTTGAAAAATCAGGACAGCTTAATTCAAGAAATGAAAGCAAATGCGGCGGAACTGTTTTTGTTTTTTTTTCTCCTTTTTATTTTATTAACTGCTGTGAGTGGTAAAGTGATGGATTTCTGTGTGTATAAGTTTGATAAATCTGAGTTTATGATTTGATTTTATTCATGTCTGTGGAATAAGTACTGCAAGAGATGAACTGGCTCGACAAATGAGAGGACGTAAAACAGATGTCAGTGTTTTGCGTAACTCAAATTTTCCAAATTGCCTATTTAAGTCACGAGGAAATGTTGGGCTTTTTGTCTGTTTTGTCTGCTTGCTTGTATAAAAGCAGTTTGTTTAAGTCTCTTTCTTTTTTTCTTACAGTTCTTAATTATTTTGTCTAAATAAAAAAAATAGATTTTTAATTAATGTTGTTGCTTTCATTTTTATTCATTAAGCTATCTGTGTACTCTGCTGCCCTCATCCCTTCCTATACCTTACTCTCTGTTTGCAGCTTGAGAGGCACTCTCATCCTTTTCATTCCTTCTTCATCTCTAGCCCTCTCTCTCTCTCTAATTTACTTCTCCTGTTTTGCACCCTGGAGTCACTGTGTCTTCTGTTCTTCAGTCAAGGGGATTAGAAAGATGGAATGTGGACGAGAGACAGGGGAAGGAGGAGTGGTTACAGGGGAGAGAGGCTGCGGGGAAGATGAAAAGGTTTGGATTCTCAGCAAGGATGCATTAGTAGCCAAGCATTGAAGTGTGTTATTGTACTTCTTGTGTGAGGTAAATTCATGCACACACAAGCAAGTACGAGTCAGTAGTGCTTCCTGCAACCTTATATCAGGCACTGATTTGCTCTTCATAAACGTGAGAGCAAGGTCAAATCCACTTAGCTATGGAGGCAGGAAAATTTATGGCAGATAACAGTGACATACTGATATAATGTCATATTTCATTTCAATGCATATCGGTCCTCAAGATGGCAGGGGGGATGGGCTACATCTGAAATTGTGTCATTTGACAAGCTGGCTTTGTTCAAACAGCAGAGTTTCTACCTTATTCTTGTCACCTTGATCTCTTCCAGTCTGATTTATTCTTTGCTTTTAGCATTTTTATGTCTCCAGTGAATCTTGGCAATGACCTTGCCTGACAATAACCTTGCTAAGATAGCCAAACAGCATTAGACTCTAGCTTTAATCCTCATTATCACTGGCACACAGTCAATGTGTCTGATCATGTGTTTCTTTAATTATCCCAAGATTTCAGTTATATGTTCCCACTGACAGTTTGTTTTCCTTCATTTTGTGTGTCCCACAGCACTGACTTGGATGGTGTGAATATTTATTTTGTATTTTATGTTTGTAATTAATTTAGATCATTTTTATAGAGATGTGTTTTCATCTACTTTGATCCAGTGTTGTAAGACACTCATATTAGCACGATACATAAAGCAATGGACTGCAACTGCACTTGTTACCAGAAAACAGTTTGTGTGAAATCAGCCTTATACTGGGTTCAAATTTACATTTGTGCTGGAGCTATATTTCTAGGTATCTTTCACTTGACATCATGCAGATACCATGTGATGTCAAAAAACAAGTGGAAGGTTATTCATGCTGGATATTCATGTCAGTGTAGTATTAATGAATAGCTACCTTATGCATAGCCAGGATTACTATGTCAGTTCAGTTGATGAATTGTGCCTCTGAGAGCTGAAATATTTTCCCTCGGAAGGGTCAGATGTTCCTGCAATTTCAAATGAAGGCAACCTGCTGGCTGTCGGTGTTTCAGGGGGTGTGCCAGGTCAAACACTGCAAACCTGCTTGAATGGAAGAAGTTTGACTCTTACTTAAAGTCAAATTTTGATAACTTTACTGCAGTGGGAGAAAAGTATTTAAAATGACAGATTTTTGAAAATGGAAAAAACCTAAAATGAACATATTTGATAAATGTATAGATATAAATGTGAATTCCCACCTTTGATGCAAAGTAAAATATTTTTTTGGAGTTAGTTTAGCACCTTTTGTCTTAATGGGCTTTATCAGGACAGTTCCAGTGTGTGAATACAAGCATCTGATGATTGTGAGCCTCAAAAAAATCTCATTTTAAGAGATGAACCTCGATGAATGGAGCCAGAGCCATCTTCATGTCAGTCAAATACAGTTTGGCTTGGCATTGTTTTCATCAGTAAGTTTGTTGATATGTAGTTACACTGTAAAAAAAAAAAAAAAAAGTTATTTCACAGAAATTTACGGTATTATATTACTTTTTTTTTGTTTTTTCTACATTAAGTCTAAATGTAGTATAAATAAATAGTATGAAGTATAAATAAAAACAGTAAATTATTTTTATTAAAAACATTCACTGTAAAATAAAGGCTGTCATATGTAAAATAATATAATGGAATATTAGCCTATAGTTTTTTTAACAGGATTATTGAATTACTTCAATTACCCCAAACAGTCTTCCCAAGGCACCATCAGCTCCATGATGAGGATGTTCTTAGTAGCCTCGGAGACCAGAAGTATATCTGGCCTCAAGGTGGTGCTGATGATGTGTTGCTCCAGGTCTCCAGGTCCACTAAGAGCTGCCAGTCCCGGGCTGTTGACAGGATCCCTGCTGCCTCAGTCTTGTGTCCTGGCCTTGGCTGCACTCCTGCCTTGACAAAAGCTGTTGCGCTGGTGGTGTTTCGCACTCAGCTGCAGCTGCTGATACCCTTGCTGATGGCTCCTGCAATCAGTTTCTGCACCTGATTATAGCGCCAGGTGTAACAGCCCTCGCCAAGAACTTTTGGGAAGGAGCTCAGGATGTACTCCAACGTACCCCTTGCTGAGCACAGCGAGCAGTTTGGGGTCTCCACCTTTCCCCAGGTGAAGAGGTTCGCCGGGCTGCGCAGGACATCATACACTGCTCGAATCAGCAAGGTGCGATGTGGCTCTGCCTGTCAGAGGTCTGTCCAGGTGACTTTCCGGTCCATTGCCTGCTTCCACCTTGTCCAGGCCCCCTGTTGCCTCTGCAGCCCTCACCTCCTCCTGAATCTGCCTCCGCTTCTCCTTCCCCTCGCACTCCCTTTGCCAAGGTGTTGGGAACAGCCCCAAGCCCGCTCTGCCATGAGTCACCATACCCACCAGATCTTTTTGGTGCAGCCGGGACTCAGCATCCAGCACAGCAGCCTTAGCACTCCAATTCCTTCCTGTCCTCACCACCACTCCAGCCTGGGCCACCTTTGGGTCTCTTGAGTCTCTGTACATCAGCACCTCTCAAGTCCATGTGACCATGAATTCTTCTTCCAGAGACTTCAAGGGCGACCGGAGCTTTGTGCTGTTCCCGTAGAGGGCGATGCTGCTGAGACTTCTGGGCAACCCCAACCATCTCCTGAGGCAGCTGCTGACCTTCCTCTCCAAGGTCTCCACAGTGGACATGGGGACCTCATAAACAAGTAGCGGCCATAGTATTCTTGGCCGAATGCCATGCTGGTAAATCCACGCTTTAAACTTGCCTGGGAGGCCGGATCTGTCATCTGCTCTTAGCCAGCTATCCAGTTGCTGGCAGGTGGACTGAACCGATGAAGAGTCCTTGAGGCTGCTGTCAAACACCTTGCCCAAGCTCTTCACCAGCTTCTCAGAGATGGTTGGTATTTGCTTCCCTTCGATGTTAAATCAGAAGCTGTCGGTGACCTTGCCCTTCTTCACCACTAGTGATCTGGACTTGGCTGGTTTAAAACTCATCCATGCCCACTGGATAAGCTTTTCCAGCCCTTGCAGGATCCATCTACATCCTGGTACAGACTCCGTAGTGACTGTCAGGTCGTCCATAAAGGCCCTGATTGGTGGCTGGCTGATCCCTGATTGGGTTCAGGGGCCCCAACACCCTGGCTCAGTTGACTTCACAATCATGTTCATCGCCAGGGCAAAAAGATCAATTTCTGAAAAACAAGTTGGTTGGGTGGAGGGTTCATCTGTATCATATTTATGGATGTTTGCAATTCATTTCAAAACATACAAACAAACAAAAACATTAAAGAATGCTACATTAATGATTCATTGTCACTAAGCTGTTTGTTACCATGGAAATATATAATTTCTGTTCATTTCAATTTAGAAATGAAGAGGTGTTTTTCATTTCTCATTTTATTTCACATCAAGACTTGTGTAAGCAATGTCACACTGCCCGTTGGGTCATATTGTTTGGCTGAAACTCATTGAAATTTGGTTTTCAACCTGTCGCAAAACATCTTAAGATTTGTGATTGCATCTGAAATGGTCAAGGGCTTAAAAACAGAATTGTGAAAGGATGAAAAGTTTGACAATATTGAGTTAGACAAATTAATCAGAAAATTAAAAGACCAAAATATGACTCATTACCATATGAGGTTATCATGTAGAAATATAGTCAACCCTAATATTATGGTACAGAAAGTAATTTTAAAAGTTACCATATACTTAAATAAAATTCTCATTTAATATTTACCAATACCCCCCACCCCCCAAAAAGTTTAAAGTGTGCTGAACATACTAACAATACACTTAACCTATTGATAATATATAATTAGTATATAATTAGTGCAATTACAAATATACTGAAATACACTTTCATGCACTTGACTGTATGATTTTGAGACACCATTAAGTTATAAGTTATCCTTCACTTAGATGTTTGAGTCACACTGTGCAGACTTTGACCCTTTGGTGTTATAGGATAAAACACGCAGTTGCACTTAAAAGGAAATGAGACTGTGCAATTAATTACATTGTTGCACTTGAAAATTGAGCATTTTTACAATGCAGTGGACTGATTTAGCCTGGGACTGTGCAATCTACTGTGTATGACATTTGAGCTTACTGTATGGTGCATTGATTGAGAAAAGACCTTAGTTGAACCAGTCTATTCTATACAGTATCTTCTAATCTTTATAGTATACTGCTTTCATACAAGAAAACAATGTCCATATTGTTTTACAGTATTTATTTCAAAAATTTAATTATTTTGTGTTTAGATGTTCCTGGAGCTGTCTCACCACAGTCCACTATTACTTTTCATTTTGTCCAGCTGTGATTACTGTAGCTCCCTTGTGGGGACAAAAGAGTCAACAAGTTTCATTCAGCGTATTCTGCTCATTCCTCAGTCACCACAGTTGGATCATTCATTCAGTATATAGCAGGTTTAAGTGTTTATTGTGTTCATAATGGAAATGTGACAAAATTGACTTTTGGTTGATTTTTGTTTGTGCTATTGATGGATAATATTCTCCCACAATGCAATGCACAAAAGCTACTTGTGAAAAGTGCAAATTAACGGTAATACACATTACTGTTATTTTACAGTGCTTTTAGCAGAATTTTCACATGTGGCATATTTACAGATTTTTATTGTAAACTGCAAAATGGATGACATACTGGTCAACACACTATTGTGTAAGTGACTACTAATAGTGAGGACTACAGTCAGTTTCAATTAACAACAGCTACTGAATACCCTTTAAAGTCAAGTCACTTGCATGTAAGTCTACACTTTATTGGCTGAAACGGCCGAAGAAGAAGCAACAACAACAACAACAACAACAACAGACCCGAGACTTACAGGCTCTTGAGGGGCCCCGTTGAGGCCCCTGGCCCAGGGTCCCCAGCCATGCCCACTCGAGCCTTCATTATAAAATATTGCTAGAATATTAAACATATGCATAAATCTGCCCAAAAAATGAAAAATATTGAAGAAATTCATAGAATTATCCAGTTTATCCTTAAGGCTGCCCAATCAAAGCACAAATTTCTGGATGTAAAACACAAAAAGTATGTAAAATTATATTTAAATTACCCTCCTTTAACATTAAACATTAAAGCTATCTTGAGAGCTTTAGGCTTTAATTGTATGTGATTATCTCATCTATTTTCAGTAAATTACAAAAACACAATTTTAATAATCATTACTTTATATAAACATTATTTGAAAGTAATTATAAGCAACTATCCAATATATCTACAGACTTTTCCAATTAATGTATGAGATTTACTGTATAAAAGGAGTATATGACAGTAATTACAAGCAACTATCCAATATATCCGTCTGACATTCTTTTTCAGAGGTATATTTTTTATATATTGTGTGTACACTGCCATCATTCCTCAGAACTTGCCACGTATAGGCTATTTGAGGCTAAAGAGAGCTATTGTATTTAGGTCTTGATGCACAACATATTGGTGTTGGGGCTACATGTCAAAACCAAATGGTCATAAAATGTATGTTTGTTGTATCCTATGTTCCATCCTAATGCTGAGGAAAGCCGAGGGCTGGAACCTTTCTGTTTTTTTCTGCTGTGCATCATTAAAAAAGTGATATACACTTATTTGTGAGTGCTGACAATTTCATTTGTTATTTTTGTGAGATGCTGCCCTGACAGTGTTTTTTGTTAAAAGCCTGTAAATATATTGGAGAGTTGCTTGTAATTACTGTCAAATAATGTTTATATAAAGAAATGATTATTAAAATTATATTTTGTACAGTATAAAGCCAACATTTACCAGAAATGTACTGTAAATAGATTGGATAATCACGTAAAAGAAAAAAACACTTGCCTCTCAGTGTGCAATAACTTACTTGTGTTTTTTGCTTTTTTTGACATTAATGAAGAGGAGTTTTATGAGGTTTGATTGATTTTCAGGTACAAACTAATAATGACTGTGATGAGAAGCTGGCTTGTATGGGGCCCAGTGTCCAGTGTTTTTATTAATTAGTAAATCCTCCCCTCAAACAAGTGCATTCAGCACAATTTTGTTCCCTCACTTAAGTAATCCATACTACTAAATCACTCGTCATTTCCTCAGAGTAATGGCTTTAAGCATGTCCTTAATTGTCCTCTCCACTCCCTTGTCATCAATAATTTATATTTCGTTAGGGCAACTAACAATTATTTTCTTTATTAATCGTGTGGTCTATAAAATCTCATAGAATGTCATAGAATATTGATAAATGCCTTTTATAATTTTCTGAAGCTCAAGGCAACATCTACAAATTGTTTGTTTTTGTTCCACCAACAGTCCAAAACTCAAAGATATTCAATTTAGTATCACATAAGACAAAGAAAAGACAATTAAGAAGCTGGACAGGTAATATTTGGTAGTTTTGCCTGGGGAAAAGTGATTCCATATGATTCCAAAATAGTTTCTGGTTAACTTCCTCAAATCAGTTAGTTGACTTAAATGTTTCAGATCTACATTTAATGCAGTTTTATTTTGATCTTAGACTCAGACACCTGAATATACTTTAGGTTTTTACTGTCTTTGACAACCTTTGCAAAGGTGCATTGACAGTGCCATGCACAAGAGAGATGGGAGGGGACAAATTAAGGGTGCCCTGTGGAGTTTTTTTTTTTTTAACCACTAGTAGTAATCACTAGTTTATATTGTGTGCACGCACAACCAAGCATCCTGCCTTGGTTTCATGCCATTCTGCTGATCAAGTTAGCAGTTGGCAACAAATGCCAACAAACATAACAAGGGAGGAAGAAGAAGAGTGCTTGCAAGCAAGCAGGGATGTAAACAATATAGGATCTTAGATATATTACAAATTAACTTTGCCACAATGTGCTTTGGTGAGAGACAGAGAATTAAGAATTTAATTTGAGAGGACAATTTATTAGTTCAAGAGCATGATGACTAAATTAAATCAGGTATTTGAAGGATATGAATAACTAAATTGTTGGAACAGTTAAACAACTGGATGATTTGTGGGAAACAAACAAACTAAAGCTAATTGTTAGTTTGCCAAGCTAACATTAAAGGGGACCTATTATGCTCATTTCTAGCTCTATATTTTTATTTCTGAACTCCACTAGAGTAGCTTTGCATGATTCACAGTTCAGAAAACTCCTTATTTATCTTATACTGGCCCTTTATGCAGCCCTTCAGTTCAGCCTCTGTCTCTTAACGGGCAGTCTTAGCTCCTGTCTCTTTAAGGCTGCCCTTCTGATGAGCCCACACTGAGGCCTGCCGAGGGGCAGCTGTATCAAAGTCGTGGTAAGTTACCGCCGATGCAAACCCAACATTTCCCGCTTTACTGCTTAATATTAAAAGCTTTTAAATGACTAAATAAGGGGAGACTTTTATTGTGAAGAATTTTTTATTGTTAGGGGAGGAGTAGTGAACTGGTGTGTGGGGCAGATGACCATATAACCATATGAAGAAATCCGTGACGAGCAGACGTCAGCTCCAGCTGAAAGTAGAAAAAACAGTTGGAAACCAAGCCTTCAGAGCAGTCTGAAGCTGATGCTTTTTGCACACAAGGATTACTTCTACATAAGTTTATTTAATTATTTGACACTTTGGCTTTGTTTAATATGAAAATCAGACATTATAACATTATATGACTGAAAATAAGGAAAAGCATAGGCTTGATATGTCCCATTTAATGTAAACCCTGCGGCTGGAGCCTAACCGCTGTTGTCAGTTCGGGTGTAACTGTCAGTGGACCACTACTTCAGCCTCTAGATGATCTTGGAAACGAGAGACCTCATCAAGTAAAGTCAACCATCATTGAAACAGAATGTTTGGTTTGGAGGCAAAAGAGAGATGGACAACACAAAAACTCCTCTAAAAATAGCCTACCACAAAACGCTGGAAGCCATGCCAATTGTAGTGGCTGCTATGATGTTGGATTAATTTGGATTAACACTTGGTGCGTTTACTGCCATGTGTGAGTATTCCTGAGGAATGTCTCCACTGACCACCGTCGGTCCATGCGCCATGCGCGCAGGGCGCAGCTGGCCTTGGAGAGAGACGTCACATGCAAATGCCTGAATGAATGGAAGAAGGTCCTCAGGAGATCCCACACCGGTGGTTAAAAAAACTGTAGGTGAGTGTTGAGGAGTACGTTTAGAAACTGTGACCTCGCTGTGAGGTCGAGTTCACTGAGCTGTGGTTCAAATTTAGGCCAACAGTGTTCAGGCTTGTTATGATGTGGTATTTTGGTAAAATTAATCAGCTTTTGTCCAGCAAAATTCTTGTTTTTGTTCATTAAGTTTGTATTAGAAAATGCTTGTGCTACGCTGTGATGCGCTCTGACGCAGACATTGAGTGAATCCTATTTCTGTTAAGTATGTAATTAGCAAGTTTGTAATGTGTTTTTGTATTAAAGCACGCGTTGTTAAGCATTATCTTAATATGAGGGGTTCTCTTTTGGTATTGGCATTTTTCCCCTGTAAAAGTAGGCTATACGTTTCCAACTATGTTTAAAGCCCGGCCCCCAGCAAAACCTGAATGCTACCCCGTTCAATTTGTTCTGGCTACGGGGCTGCCTCAGCGGCAGCTCTGGATATTTTTTTTTCTCCTATAGTGCACCGAAACTCTGCGTGAAACCTCCTCCTCCTCTTCTCTGCTCCTTCAGCTATTTCCATCGTCTTCCTCCGCGGCTCATCTATCAGACTCCCGCCGCGCCGACTCGGCCTCTTTCGCCGACACCGACACCACATAGGAAGGGAACTATATGACTGAGCAGCGGCGTGTGGACCTCACACTCACTCACTGAGGTCAAAGTGGGTGGCTCGGCTGTAAATTTGTGGATGGGATGCTGCAGCCTGACCGCTGGTTTCTCCCCTGGTGTCCCTGAAAGGAGAGCGGACCTGGATGTAAGCAGCTCTGCCAGGAGAGGGTAAGTGATGATGAAAATCTTTAAAGTGGTTGAAAAACAGATTTTTGGCGCTATAGTAGGATCTCTGTCAATTTAAATGAATCCCTGAGCATGTAGCCTACACTCACTGTGAGGAACTGGTTACTGTGGTTTTTTTTAACGTTTTAATGATTATTTGACTTTTTTTCTGGTGATGGATGAATCGACAACTTTCTGCTGTAGTTAAACAAAAAATGAGACTTTGTAAATGTGATGCTTAAGTGACAGCTCTGTGTTTGAAAAAATAGTTTTTGGCAAATGTATTTGTAAAGAATTCAATTCTTATAGATACTATACTACAACTTTTATTATCGATTAATCTGTCAATTATTCTCAATTAATCGATTAATCAAATGTCAGAAAATATTATAAAATGCTATAAAAATGTTATAATTTCCCAGAGTCAAAGGTGACCTTCGCAAATGTCTTGTTTTGTCTGACCAGACCTGTCCAAAAACCCATAGATATTAAATTTACTGTCATATATGACAAAGAAAAGCATTAAATCATCACATCTGATAAGCTGGAATCAGCAAATGTTTGACATTTTTGCTTAAAAAATTACTTAAAATGATAATTAAATTGTCAAAACAACTGACAATTCATTTTCTGTTGATCGACTAATCAATTAATCGATTAATTGTTGCTTTAATACTGAGGACTTAACAACAGGTTCAAAACAGTTAGTTTTATCATTATGTTTGTAAGAACATGAAGCTTACAGTGAAAATTTTAAGACACTCTCAGTTAAAAAAAAAAAACACAACAAATCCAAAATTAAATACAATATACAGTGTAAAACAGACATGTAAGGGGTTCGAGGTTCAATTTATTCATTGATAAAAACATGGAAATTGCAGTGTCCATCCCATCCTAATACTGATCACAAAAAACTTAAGAAATAAATACCCATAAATAAAAACAACATAAAACTACACTCCACAGAAAAAACAGTAGTATGGACCACAAATTTATGAAATATACACTTTACAAAAATATATCATTAGACTCAAGTCCAATATTGTTCAGTATGAGTAGTGCACTTTAATTTTCTGCCCGTATATGTTGAGAGGTTGTGAGAAGGACACATTTATTGTTAGACCCAAGAATCAAAATGTTTTGTTTTGTTTTGTTTTTTTATATCACCTCTGTCCCTTAGAGGTCCTAAAAAGTTTGAATTTCATTACTCCCCTTGGTCTGGTTACGTTTCTGTGGAGATACTCCAGAAACATGCACAATTCCCCTTTGCGCAAACATTCATATGGTTCACATTGTATTGTGTACATTGCATAGTTGTCCACTGAAGATTCAGAGTAATGATGCATTGATGAAATAATAAAATCACCTCACAAAATCAATTTGGATTGAGGACACAGGTATATTACCTTTAATATAGTTCTCATTTGTGATACCCTCTGGTGGCCACAAATCTCCTAATTGCCCTTATGTGTAGTTTGGACGTTTTCTCGCAAGATAATAAAGCTCAATTGAAGGAAAAAAGACTGAACTGTAGAATTTAAACAGGCAAGGTAAACATATTTGGCACTGATACCCATGTTCTACTTTGTAGAAGCAGCCAACCCTGACTTTTAATGTGTATACCATCTGTACCTTGATCCAAATTGTTACTAGAAGTAGTCATTCTGAATCTATAGGTAATTGTCCAGCAGCAGATAGGGTGAATCAAACTGGCTTTTGCAGTTTTCTTTCTATTATCACATGCCACACTGAAACACTTTCTCCTCAACAGCTGGTGTGTGATAGCGTGTTAGTTTAACTTGACTTTAATATCAAAGCTGCACACATCAAGAACACACCATTTGGAGCTGAATCCCAAAATCTGCAGTCTCTCTCATTTTAAATAAAAGATGGAGAAAATGCAAAATTGCTTCCTGAATAAAATATGTTAGCAGTTGGTTTTGGAGCACCACCCCCCGGGGTTGAGGTCTCCTCATGTGAGTCGGTGCTGAAGTGATTTCCTCTATATTTTGTTAATCAGTCAATGAGATACTCAAATCACGAGACAGATTCTATTAGTTTATAACACCAGAAAACATTCATCATATGTCACAGACTGGATCCTCACTCCCTCTCTGCTCTGGAGCTCATTTCATCTCTCTGATCATTTTTTTGGCAGATTATCTATTGCAGGAGCGATTTAGATGAAGCAAACTAATATTTTATTTATAACTGTCTCAATAGCTTGCCTGCACTTTACCTTAATAGTTGAAACACACAGTCAACCTTTTCTTCAATCAGTTTTGTGATGAGAAGGTGTGACTCTTCTTTTTATCTATCCTTCTCCTTCATTAACACTGGAAGTCATGTACTGTGGGTGTAGTATAAGGTGTCATTTCATCATAATTGGAGCTATGGTGCTTCACAGGTTGCTGATTGAGTGTATATAACCATATGGGGGATGTGCAGTTTTAGAGCAGCTCAGGGAAAAACACATAATATCACAGGTGTACTTCTGAATTGCTGCAGTTGCTCAAAGCAACTCAGTTGAGAGGAAACAATGCTGTCTTGTTTGATTGATTGAAAAAAAACAGGTGTATTTTTTTTGGAAAAACAAAGATTACACTTATGAATTTTTCATGTGATATATTGATATATCACATTGATATAGAACAACTAAATACGGCATCCTGTAGTTTTATTTATTTCCAAAAGTGGCCAGGTGCTTGTTAAAGGTATCACCAAGAGTTCTGGGAGTGATTGAGAGAAGAAATGAGGTTGCAAAGTATGAGACAACAGTAAATATTTTCTGCCCTGAACTCAGCAGAGAGCTTATTATACTGCAGCCGAACATCCGCATCATTCCCAATGGCCGCGACTCATTCCTGCCTCTCCGTGAAAGAAATGAAAGATTTATTGTAGGCCAGCTCATAGCCTTAGCAGAGCCGGGGTAAAATTTGAAGGAGTGTTCTTTATTTTTTTTTTTTTTTTTCTTCCTGTGGTATTGGGGGCAGACAAGGCCAACAACGTAATAGACCTGTCAAGTGTCTCCAGAGAGGAGCTACAGAGGAGGAGAAACAGGAGATTAAACAGGAGAAGGAGATAAGAGGAGAGGATGGAGGGAGGGTGGCTGGAGGAGGTTATTGAAGGGAGATTCAGAACAGGATTTCTGGATGACGACCAAAAAAAAAAAAGGGCATTGGATAACACAGGATTGGAGTGTGGGGTCATTTGTATAAGAAAATTAAATCAAAACAGGAAACTGTAGAATAATTACACAGCACAAAAAGAAAACACAAGCTTGACTCTTGAAGGGTAAAAAAGAGATTATTACTTTTTAACATTGATAAAGCACAAAGCATGATATCGATATCAACTACAGCTTCTTCGTTTCTGCATTTTCTTTTTAATCAGGGCCAGAGTGCTCAGCGTTTTCAATTTACAGAATTTCCATTTGGCATATTGTGCACTCCTTGATGTATTTGTTCTGTGCAGGAGTGCAAAATATTGCAAAACGGTTTTCCAACAAAGACAATCCTTGTTTCATCATGTGTTTAACCCAATGCATTTTAAATGTGCAGGCTAGAAAAACAAATGATGGACTCGCGGTGTAGCCTGAAGCAGTAGTGGGGGCAGGTGAAGTAAAAGTGGTAAATTGACTTTGTCTCAGTTCTTTGTTTGAAGGCAAATGTCTTAATGAAAAAAACAAAGACTTATTAAAGTGTATATTGAGTCATGTTCCCCACATAACATCAAACTAATGTACCACCAAATATTGTTATGTAAACTAAGATTTTTTTCAGTTCCGCTTATTTTTAATAGATTGCTTTTATTAGCAACAGCGTCAAATAAGTTGCATCAGAAGAGCTGATTTAATTACACAACAATCTATACCTTGGAATACATCTGGGCAGTGTCTCACTGGTTGTTGTTTGGACAACACAGTCTCGTAAAACTTTAAGCTTTTCCTTAACAGTTATCTAACAATGAACAACTTTGGTTAAGGTTATGGTAAATCTGTCTTTTATTTGGTTAAAGCTTCACTGGTAACTGAAAATTAATTAATTGTAAATTAATTGGACAAGTTTCCAGCCTGATTCTGACTTAATTACCCCACAGAGAAAGTTTTGTCTTTTTCTACTTTTGCATTATACACATCAAGCTCATTCCACAGAAGTTTGGGGGACATAGTTCTGAGGTCATTGCTCATTCACATAACTCAGAAACTTCTATGTCCTTAATGAGGCATGAGCAAGAATGAGAAGCAATATTCATGGTGACTGAAAGTATGAAGGGCAATCAGAAAAAAATGCAGCACAGGGAGCAAATAGGATATGTGGGATTTATGTTTTCAATTAAAGAAATCGTTTCAGTAGGAGCTCACAAAATTATACATTGTTGTTGTTGATTTGCAGAACATAAATCAAAGTACTGGAGAAATGAAGTACTATTACAAATGTACTGCAGATGAAAAGTAAAGGGAGTTATTCCTGAGGGGGACCATTAATGTCAGTGCCAATTTTTATGGCAAGACATGTAAATGAAAACCAAAATGTTAACAAACGGTGACAGAGAAAAAGTCGTTAGGATTAATTGTCTCAGAACCAAACCATGAGGGTGTGTAAAAGATTCATGTCAGTGGTGGTCTGCCACCCTTAGAGCCACTAGCATGGCTAAAAAACAGACATGAAAGTGTTGATGCTTGCATTGAAAGGGGAAAAAATAATGCAGATGCAGTGAAAACTTCTCCTTAAGTGCTGTTCTCTGTCCAAACAGCAATATGATCCCATAAAATCTGACGTTAAGAATTACACCAAAATAAATCTAATGACATTTGTAGCCATGATCTCAGAGACCCGGCTGTTGCACTTGTGTATGCACAGTGTCAGACATGACACGGCATGTGGTAACATGCAGTTATGCAGCTTTGCTTTAGTGGCCATGTGTGAAATTGAATTGACGTCTCAGATCAGTGATCATTGCACCTTGTTTTGAAAGGAAACCGATAAACCGATATAATGGCCTTCCCTTTACAATCAATAAAAACTGCTCATGGTGTCACTCTAATGCTTGTCAGAGCCAAACAGGGTGACCTATTTATTATCTGAACACTCACTTTACTTTCTGCTTGCATATTTCTTCCAGTAGAAATTATACATGTTGAGGTTGAGTCAAGAAACTTAGAAAGCAGTGTTGTTACTCGGATGCAGCAAACTTTTATGGAGTCTAATCTATTTAGTAAATGAATATGCTGTAAAATGATCCCTGACCAACATGTATGCATACCTAAACAACAAAATAGGTCGTTTGTTGGTGCAGAAAACGACATATATGAGTAACAA
This sequence comes from Thunnus thynnus, assembly GCF_963924715.1. Taxonomy (NCBI): domain Eukaryota; kingdom Metazoa; phylum Chordata; class Actinopteri; order Scombriformes; family Scombridae; genus Thunnus; species Thunnus thynnus. Next base: position 9,563,044 of record NC_089526.1, on the reverse strand, counting down.
AAATCATTCATAAGAGTGTTTTCTTATGCATCTATCACTGCAACTATAAGGCAGGTTATGAGAATGGTTCAAAGAAACCAACATTGACTGTCAGGAAACAGGCTGTGAACTGTGGTCTCCAGTGTCAAAATCAGGCAATATTTACATGTAACCCCCTCCACCCCCTCCGACCTCCTCCATGATGTCACTTGTTAGGAAAATGTAAACATATGTCACTTTAAGCGTTGAAGCAAACAAACCAGCGTTGTCATTTTTCCAGTGAGTTCACACCACAGACCTGTTTGAACCGTGTCAGCAGAACCAAAAGTAAATCACACAGCTGTAAATCAGCCAAATAGAAAAGCCCATACTGATTTAGAAAAGGATCATAAAGTTTAATTGATTTACAGTTTACAGGTTTGGTCTTCAGTGACCCAGTATTAATAAATCAGTGCTGGTAAATTTGAGCCTCGGCATTCCCTACAGCATCTTGTTAGTTTGTCCTACGACAAAATGAATGTATCTTGGAGGACATGCTACAATGTTATGCATGAATTTGACAAACAAAAGCAGCATTTATATTGTGTGTGTTGGCATGACTGCAATGTTATGAGATGAATGAAATAAGCTCCAGGGATATTTATAGGAATCATTCTACTTTTCCTTATTTGGAATAAATTGTTTTTTTCTAAGGCTGTTAAATGATGTACCATCCATTTGGACATAACACACTTTGATAGCATTTTTAATCACTTTCACGACCAACACATTACTTTTGACTGTTTTTATCCTTAAGTCATTATTGTTGGGATGAGACAGTTCCAGTTTGTACATCAGTGAGACATTTCAAACATTGATCTTGGTTTTTCTGTCACAGACGGTGATTTTCACCACCCACTTCATTAATGTGTCACTTCTGAAGGTCACAAACAAAACTAAACACAGCTGATGCTCCTCTCTGTTCTGATCTCTCAGTCTTTGGACTTTCCAGTTTGCTTACAGTGTTTGACTTTAGTTGTAATGCAAGAAAGAGATTTCTTTGTTGGCAAATTAATGTCACCACAAGGTCTATTCCTTAGCTGAGATTACTTTGTTTATTTTGGATTATAAAGAGAATGTGTGGAGAATTTTGTATAAGAGAGTTTTTTATGATCAAATTAATCGTAATATTATATTAGCTCCAAATCTGATCTTTTTTTCTGATAGGTTTTATTTTATACTAACAAACTAATTTGCTTTTCGGTAAAGCGTGACCCAGTACAGTTTGAAGACTTTATCCTCTCCTCTGCTGATTACTACTGACTTCTTTAGTGAAGCACAATACTCTGTTAGCACACGGCCTTTTCCTGGTCTGGTACTCTGTCTTTGGGGCATCTTTCTCTTCATCTTTGACATCTTTGAACTCATTTATGAAGTTAACTGAGGTGAAATTAGTTTAGTATAGCTCAAGTTTTCTTTTTGTTAAAAAAAGAAAGAAAGAAGAGAAAAGAAAAGAAATTCTGCCAAAAAATGAATTTTTGGTCTTATTTGTTTTGGGGTTTTTTTTGTTTTTTGTTTTTTTTAACTTTTCGCTATTGAGTGTGATATCTCAAAAACATGTTAACAAATTTCAGTGAAACAATCAGTGCAATGATTAGTTGATTAATCAATTAGATGACCAACAGAAAAATAATCAGCAGCTATTTTGATAATTGATTAATTATCATTTTCAAGCAAAAATGCCAAACTTGCCCTCGGTACAGCTGTCATTTGTGACGATTTGTTGCTTTTCTTTCTCTTATGTGATAGTAAATTCAATATCTTTGGGTTTTGATGTGTTGGTCAGACAAAACAAGTAAGTTGTGATGGACATTTTTCACTCTTTTCTGATATTTTATAGACAATTAATTGATTAACCGAGATTGAGAAAACAATCAGCGGTTTAATTTAATGTGAATATAACAATTTGTTGCAGCCCAAGCTGAAAGTTCTGCTTTTTGCCAAGGACCAAGTGATTCAGTTTAGGACTGCAACTACTAATTATTGTCCTTATTGATTAATCTATCAACTTTTTTCTCAATTAATCAATCAATTTTTGTTTTGTCTATAAAAAGTAAAAATATATATTAATACAGTGAAAAAAGCGCAAAATCCAAAGAGATATTGTTAAAGAGTCCCTCCAGACATGTTTTAATAAAAAAAATTTAAAAAAGAGTAAAAAATACTCTGCTTTGAATAGAAATTTGTGTCTGGTTTGGTTTTTACACACACAAGTACAATAACCTTGTTAAAATTCATGAAAATGAGATGCGTGGCTCAAACTCTGATAAATAAATAAATAAACTTCCCCCTTCAGCAGATGAATGTGTAAACAGCCTTCTGGTGTCAAACTCTGCACATGCATCATTCTGCACAGTGAAGCTCAAACATCCAACTGAACTAACAATAAGCAAAACACTTTTTCAGTGGAGGGGGACTTCAACTTCCATGTCAGACAAAGAAGACTTCCAAAATAGTTACAAACTAATAAATTGATTAATCAACAGACAGAATCTGACTTTTTGTAATTTTGCATTTTTTAACATGGTCTGAAGATTTTTGCTTTTTTCCCATGAATGACAACAACAAAAAACATCTTGTAGTAGAAGTTTGATGCCCATCCTGATGATTTAAATTGTTTAAATATTTTCTTTTGTTAAAATAACACATTTACACAATTGTGCAGCTTTTGGCAGAGCGTTGACAACTCTTGGTGCCTTCTTGTTGTTAATGTTTTTATTTTAGTTTTTAACCAGCTGAAATTAGCCAGCTAGCCATTAACTGAAGGACACTTCAGCGGTTGGACACTTGCCTTCATGGAGGCTTGAAATGAGCTTCTCCAGCTGAACGCAGGTCTTGCCCTTCACTTCTGCACACTGCTGCCCCCTGTAATGATTGGACTGACCTCCACCACAATAATGATGTCTTTGCTACTCCACATCAAGTCCTCCACTGAGCCAAATCAATGCCTAACAGTGTGAAATCAATACATGTGCCACAAAGAATAATGTCTTCTTCAGGGACTGTGGCTGGTGGTGGTCAACAGGTGGGATAGTTTATTGATTTGTCAACCCATCTTGGATATGTAGTGATTAGAAATGCAGATTACAGGGTCAGAGAAAGACAAGCGATATATACTGTAAGACATGATGGTGTGTAGGTGGTGTGTAGGTGGTGTTGAGGTGGCGAAAATCTCACTGAATTCATTCACGACCTTGGCACTGACAGGAAAGTTCATACAGGAGAGATGCTGTGAGTCAGTCATCTGTTTCAACTTCCTGTCTCTGATAAATATTTAATTCAGCTTTTTGCATGCTATTATACAGCCCAGTTGTTCGAGTGTGTCAGAACAGAAGGAAAGAGAGATAAGAGAGAGGGAAGAAAAGTTATGATATCCTCGTCACGTCTCCTCTGCAGAAACATAAAAAAACCTTCAGCAGCGGGTCACTAATGGTGATCTTTGCAAATGTTGCATCGCAAAGCCAGCCCACAAATTTGTGGCTTTTTTCGTTCATTGGTTTTAGCTTTTGATTTTTAACTCAGAATAATAAGGTGACAGTTCTATAAATGTCAAATTTCTTTCCTTACATTATACACAGAAATCAGTTTCTGAATGTATTTAAAATGAGTCTTTTGAGTATCAAGCAATCCCCTCTCTTCTATGTTCTCTTCAAATGTTGCTGTAAAATGTTTGCTCTTTCATGCAGAACAGAGGCTGCAGTCAGCTTGGATTTGGCAGTTCCAATGGAATCAAATACTGACAGGTTTTTATGGTGAAAAGAAAGTATTAAAACACCCAAAGACCACCACTGCTACAGCATAATCCACTTCTCCACGGTCTATCTGTATACTGAAGCAATAACCCCCCCCCCCCCCCCAAAGTATGAATAGACTTGTTTGTCTCTATTCTCATGCAGGACCTGGCCAAGCTTCCAAACAAGTGTGTGTGTGTGAGAGAGAGAGAGAGAGAGTTTGCAAATGTCACTTGCCTTCTGCTTTGTCATTAGTCATGAGAACTCATGACTCTAAATTCTGTCCTTAATCTATCAAATGACAGTGTGTAATGTGAGGGGCGTTGCTCGTAGAGAACCTACAGAGAACTATCAGCGACTCTGCAGTTCTCGGCTATTCGGATAGTGAGTTTCAGCTCATTGTTTTGCTGTTCAGCTGCAACTTTACTGTTTTGGTTCATTTTCAACGCTATCATAGTGTCATTTTCAGCTGTAGGACGCAGCTGTTTTCAGAGAAAAAGCTCTAAAAAACCATCTGCTCAACACCAAATGCCAAAAGAACACAGTTAAGAACTAGCTGGTGAACATAGTGGAGCATTTAGCAGCTAAAGAGCCAGATATTTCCCTCAGGAGTTGGTAGACATCAAAAACAGAGCTAATGAAGAGTGATTATTGGACTTATTTTCACCAGGTGGACAGAGAAAGACTTCAAATGATCCAAATGATAATGTTGCTCTGTAACTGCTGGATGTGTAAATGAGCAACTGTTTGCTAACTAATTCAATGTATCACCTTAAAAGTTTATGAAATGTCAATGCTGTGTTCACAACTGCCCCCAAGTGGCCAAGAAAAAAAAACAAAAACAAAAAAAAATCTGTTAATTCAGGTTTAACTCACTCTAAATCAATTATTCACCAGCAATGGCCACATTTGTGCTCTAGATTAGAGTGGAGTAGAGCTTTTATGTTCCAGAGGGGCAATTTGGCTTAAAGATAATAGTCAGTGAATAATAAATTCAAAAAGCACATAGCAGTGAATTAAAATTATAATTGATACAAAGAAGTACGCAGATTAATGGTACCCTTTGTAGTTTTTACCATTAGTAATGCACTTCATATCCTGCCTTTGGGTTCATGCTGTTCCACTGATCCACAGTTGGTGGCAGTAATGCACCAACGAACATAGAGAAGAACGAGACTGCTAGAACGCAAGTTGGTGTTGCAAATGTTTTATGAAGAAGGAAAGGCATTCTACACATTTGTTAGTCCTCAAGGATGCATACGGTACATTTTGGTGAGAAGTAGTTAACGTATAGATAACTTTTGTTTGTTTACAAGAAACACAGGGCACCTTTAGTGTCAATGTCAGCAGAAAAAAGTGAGAAGATGCCAGGCAACTGGTTGAAACATAATCTTGCGAGAAGAAGAAGTTGCTTTGTGTAACCAACCTGTAGAGTCTGTTGACTGTTTGAAGTACTGCAGAACTTTAACTGAGTTTTACAAGTTTTACAGAATTTATGTGTAGTGGCAGTTGTTCCCCTCTCCATGAATTTGAGTTACTTCCTTTCAGTTGACCTTTTAAGAGCACCAGAGGTGAAAAGGAACCTGTTGAGATCTGAGATCTTTTATTTCTGTCAGTCAGTGGTTTAGACTAAATCAGGTAACCTTGACAGAGTTAGTGTTGTAATGTCTGTATGCATGTCTTGCGTGTGGTGTCCTGCTAAGAAACCAAAGATACTGGTGCCACAATAACCTTTTCTTTCATTTTCCTCTGTTGTCACACTTGGAAGCTAATCTTTGTTGGATCTATTGTGAAACGCTGAATTGAGTGCACAATGATCCATGAAGGGTCCCAGTGTCATTATTCTTTTCTTCCTCTCTTTCTGTGATCAATTTTCAGACTGGCCATGTCCACTGGAGCGAGATCATGACTTTACTGAATGAGTCAGATGAGACCTCCCGTCCCTCCTTTCCTCTCTTGTCCTTTGAGCACAATTTCTCCATCCTTGTCACCCATGACCCTTCGTACTCCCCCATATCCTTCCCCACCACCTCCTCCTCCTCCTCCTCGCTGACTTCCTCTAACTGTACCAGCTCGCCATCAGCCTCCTCTCCTCCATACAACTTCTACGCGGTGCTGCTGGTGCTCCTGATCTTCTGCGTGGTGTTTGGTAACGTGCTGGTGTGTGTGGCGGTGTCGCGGGAGCGTGCTCTCCAGACCACCACTAACTACCTCATTGTCTCCCTGGCTGTGTCCGACCTGCTGCTGGCCACGCTGGTCATGCCCTGGGGCGTCTACATGGAGGTGTGTGAGTGCTTGTTTGTGTACATGGTGTGTTTTTAAATCAAATCAAATCTTTATTGTCATATGCACAGAGAACACTGCACTGTACAATAAAATTCTCACTTTGTGTTCCTTCCCGGCCACCATAGATAACCAAACAGTTGAGAATTAAATATAAAAATATGGAAATTTAAACTATAAACACAATATACACAGAATTTAGAAGATAAAAATACAAAATTAGATGTAAACATAATTTGTAGTATTCAGTCTAATTGTACATTAGATTGATTGTTCATTTATTTTTACTATATTTTGTTTATAGTTTCTGATTTTGATTTTTTGAGCAAGAAAAAAACTTGATGCAGTCGGAAAAAGTAATAAACAGATGCAGGAATATCAGCTTTCAGAGCTGCAGTTACAGAACAGATTTGTATTAAGTGTGGCAATTTAGTGTTTTTCATTTTTTCACAAAGTTTATGTAACCAACTGGGTCTGCAAGTAACAATAATTTTTGTTATCAAATAATCTGCCAATTATTTTCTCAATTATGGTCTATAAAATGTATAAAATTGCTAAAAATGTCCATCTCAGTTTCCTACAGTCCGAGGTGCTCATCAAATTGCTTGTTTACTATCACTTAAGACAAAGAAAAAGTAGCAAATTTTCCCAGTTGAGAAGTTGGAACTGGAGAATGTTTGGTATTTTTGCTTAAAAATTATTAATTGATCATTAAGATAGTTGTCAATTTAATTTTTGTCAACTGTCTAACTGATTAATTGACTTTTGTGTTCAGCTCTGTAACCAACTATACAGCTTGCCCAAATACAGAGAACAGACAAAAGACATGAAGCTGACAAACCGGAATATTAACATTATCTGGTACTGTATTTATATGGCATATGGTGTATGAGAAGATGATGCATTTACATGCAAGGTTAAGCCCATAATAATTTACCAAATTTTCTTGTATTCAATTTCATACTACAGTAATGATGGCAGCTGTCCACTTTCTGCCTGCATTATAGCAAATTTTTCCAGTGCCGGTAACATTCATATTAGCTCCTGCAAGATTCCGCTCCACTCACTGCATCACAGTCTCTACTGGGGTTGCAACTAACATTTAGGATTATTTTTTTGAATGCTAGACTAATCAATTTGTCTATAAAATATCATAAAATAGTAAAAACTGTTCATCATAATTGCACAGCCTAAGGTGACATCTTCAAATTACGTTTTGTCTAATAAACAGTCCAAAAATCCAAAGATTATCACTTTATTTTCACATTAGAGAAAAAAAGTAGCAAATAATCACATTTGAGAGGCTGAAACCAGAAAAATGTTTGGCATTCTGGCTGAAAAGTGACTCAAACCATAAATCAAAATAGTTGCAGGTTCATTCCCTAATCCATTAGTCAATCCACTAATCAATTAATTAGCTGTAGTCTCTACTATCAGTGCCAATAATCAATGCAGTTGTTTCAACTGAGGCTCATAAACCTAAATGAATAGAATAAAAATCCTTAAATAATGGATTCAGTCTGAGAATTACGAAAAAATGTCTCACATATGATGAACAATTAATGTTCAGGGGGAAAGCAATAATTACAGCATTCTTTGTGGGTAAAGTGGGTCACTTCAGAAGTGAATCATGTTGGCTTACAGTAAAGAAAAAGTCTAATTAAATACTAAATATACCACTGAGAGATCCAGCCTTGTTAATATTAATGCTGCTCTAACACATTTTATTGAACACTGAATAAAATTTACAAAATGAGAGAAGAAATTTAAGTCCTTGAAACGTGCAGAACTTTAAAATGAAAGTTCAGTTGTTTTTTTTTTTTTGCTTGAAGGTGGTCGGGGAGTGGCGCTTCAGTCTCATCCACTGTGACATCCTGCTCACCCTGGACGTCATGATGTGCACCGCCAGTATCCTCAACCTCTGTGCCATCAGCATCGACAGGTGCATTCTTCCTTTAACTTTACTCTTATTTTGCTCTTCAGTTTACTTTGCGGGGTGTATTTCTCTTTACTTGATGTGTATCGTCTTGTTTATTGGACTTTTAACACACACTCTCATCTTCTTTCTTTCTCTATGACAATTAATAATTCTCTCCAAAATTCCCTTGTAGCAAGAGAAGAAGTTAGTTGATGAGAAATATTTGTATCCAGAACCAAGACCATTTCTTTACCGTGTATTCTCCCCTAAACTTGATCTTGATTGGTGCAGGTGGGGCCCAACAAAGGGGGGCTAAACAAAGAGCAGGCAACGCACATCCCTGTATTCACACACACACACACACACACACACACACACATATACATAGGCGTCCACTAAAAACTTTAAAGATGGATCCATCATCCAGTTGTCATCAAGCAGCAGGACAGAGGCCTTGCGTACTGTAGTCATCTATTTGTCTTTCAGCACGCAATAACAGGGTTGTACTACGACTTTTACAATGTCTGCTGTCATTAGTGTTCATTTTGTTTTTCTTGGATCAAGGACACTATGTTCAATGATTTGGCATCCTACTTGATGCCCTCTTCATGGGACCAGACACCCAGCGGGCAGGCTGTCTGCAGCTGCGTCCTAATTCTTCTGACAAAGTGACACATTGAGGCTGCAGCAGTTTAGACTGTAATTTGTTGCAATATCTAAGGATAGAGTCTAATTGCTTTGTCGAAGCTTTAAATATATGCTGCAGGCAGAAAGCTGTCTGGACTTTATGCTCCAGCATGTTGAAGGGAATTTCTGACATGTTTAATTTGAGGGTGCTTATATTCACATCAGTTGAAGAATCAAGGAAATGTAGCTCTTTTTATACATAGTCCTCCAATACTGGGAGATATAAAGTCATTACAAAAATGTGCATTAACGCTAATAAAGTAATCATATTTAGTGTCTCTAATTAGTGTGTAATTAGGCTGATTTTTAGCCAATGCTAGTGGCATTGCTCCAGGGATGGCTGTGTTGTTCGGTCAGTCGGGTGCCGTGAACTTTTGTACAAACATTCATGGTCCGCAGAGGATGAATCCTTATTTATTTTGGTTTCTCCTGACTTTTCCTCTTGCGCCACCATGAGGTTGACATTTTTGTTTTTTAGTCAAACATCTCAACAACTATTGGATGGATAGCCATTAAACTTACAGGTACAGACGTCACTTCCCCCCTGCGGGATAAATTCTAATAACTTCGGTGGTTACAATTTCAATTTGTCCAATACTTTGGTTCATGACTAAACATCAGGAAAACTACTGACATTCCCATCAACCTCAGCTGTACTTTGTGTTTGGCTTTAATAAGCAAATGTTAGCATGCTAACAGGCTAAACTAAGATGGTGAACATGTTAACATTATGTATGGCATCAGCATTTTATCATTGTCATCGTGAGCATATTAGCATGCTCATGTCAGCATTTAGCTCAAAGCTGTGCCTAGGTGCAGCCTCACAGAGCTGCTAGCTCGGCTGCAGACTCTTAATTTTGCTTATGTATGGCAAAGCAAGGCAGACATGCACAGTTTCCTCTTCATCAAGATTTACACATTTTTAATTCTTAATAATTAATGTTGCAACAAAATTCAGTTAAAATGCATTATTGTCCCTATTGTCCTCCAGCTGGGAGAGACTTTAAAAATACAAGTATAGCTCTAACACTCCTAGATAATATATTGCAGATTTGAACACCTAAAACAACAAAGACTTCCTGAAAATTGAATCTATCGAAAACTGAGTTTCATCTGTAGAGTCTTGGGTAACTAAAGCTCTGTGTTTGTGTCCGTGACCCTCTGCCCACAGCCTGGATTACAGCAGCTCACTGAAGATGACTTCTGACACCTCCACTTACAGCAGATGACTTTTAATTGGTTTTGACATGCTGGCAGTTGTGTGTTTTGTGTCCTTGTGGCTGTGAAACAGGCATTGACAGCTTTTGTCTGTTTAAGGGGAAACTGGGAATTTGTTTGTCTGTGCTCTTTATCAACTGCCTGAATTTGGTTTAAAATACAGTATGTGTGAACATGACAATGGGATTATAACATCTGAAGATGCACATATATGTGTTTATTCTGTATTGAAGAATGTGTCCAACTGCATGAGTTTGTGAGAGGCATTTTAATGTGTTATCTGTTTGTTTATGTGTCTGTGTGTATGTACTATTGCAGATACACAGCAGTGGCCATGCCGATGCTCTACAACACTAGATACAGTTCCAGGAGAAGGGTGGCGGTGATGATTGCTGTGGTGTGGTTCCTCTCTTTTGCCATCTCCTGTCCTTTACTGTTTGGACTCAACAACACTGGTAACAGCACCATCTGATCCCTCCTCTCAAGTTACTCCACACTTATTCATTTAGGTGTTGTCAGAAAAATCCAGGCCTGTACAGTCTAGAAAGTGGGACAGTGAAATTCAGTCATGCATTTCTACAAAACAGGTGGTACTGGAAGTGTAAACAGTGTTTTCCCTAAAGCCAGGACCCCTTTTTGTGCACACCGGCAGTGAAATAACTTAAAACTATGTCAGAATTGTTCCAGATAGGTTTATTCATGTTCATATAATCATGTTCGTGTTAATTTAGCAGGAGCTTTTGTCACCAGAAGGGCTCTAGAGGCCTAGATAGCTGTAGCTGTAATAAATGTCATAGAATGAAATGCCTCAATAGTCAGTTTCCCAAATTAACATTGAAATAAGTTTTTCTTGCCATAATCATTCCTCCTGCTCATACTGGCCATTAGAAGATCCCTTAATAATGCACTTACAGTGTAAGTGATGGGGGACAAAATCCACAAGCCTCCTTCTGTGCAAAAATGTATTTAAAAATATATCTGAAGCTAATATGAATCTTCATCCAAATGAGTCAGGTAGATACATTTCAACATTACAGTCTTTTAATGTTTTAAGTCCCTCTTTTTGTTACTATTCTGCTACAACAGCTCATCAGGGAAACTGTCTGAGGAAACACAAAGAGGGAATTTGAAGCTAAAAAGACTGTAAATATGGCAGATATCTACTTGATATGACTAACTCAGACTCATATAAGCCTCAGATAAACTTTGAACTGCATTTTTGCACAGAAGGAGGCTTGTGGATTTTAGCCCACATCACTATCACCCCATTACATTGAAAGTGCATTTGAAGGGGATCTTTTAATTGCCAGTATGAACAGGAGGAATGATTATAGCTAGCAATGAACCCATATGGGCACTTGACTGTCGTTAAAATTGTGAACCTGTCCTTTAAATAGCAGGACAAATGAGAGTTTGATGGCAACAAACTGTTCAGGGAAATGACAGAGAGAAGCTTTGGTAATCTGGAGGTCTGTGACAGGAATAAACAGCATATATAGGAAACATGGTTTAGTGAAATTTTTTTAGGACACTGGAAATCTTCTAGAGCTTTTAGCCACATCTTGTTTTCATCTTGGTTAATGACTTTGACATTTTCCTAGTTGACACTGTGACCAGTTTTAAGACATGATAGAAATTCCATTGGTCAAGTCTCCATGACAACTGAGTGTCGAGACCATTACTGTTACTATAATTTACCTATGATATATTGATATTTAACAATGTTATTTACTGTGAAAAGCACTTTTGAAGTTTACAGAGAACAGTAGGTGGACAATAAAACTTTTCAAACTTCAGTAGAGAAACCATGTCACATCCATAATCAAGGTACATTATCACACATCACATCAAAGTGGTTTAAATAAACTTCTTTGGGGGAGTGGGGGATCCTCCATTTTTATGGTTGCGAGTCCAGTATCTACTGTAGAGACCACTGGAAGAAATGTAGATAAAGTGATTGCTGCTTGGTCATACATGGCCTGTTCTACACCAGTGCAGGTTAAGAAATGCCTCTTTTTTTAACTTATGCTCATGTAAAATTGAAGATTGGGTCCTTCATAGTTACTTTAGTCCACAGCTGTTAACAGGTTTTTCAAAACTTAGTAGTGTTGTGCCTTCATGCTTCATTATCCTCTGAGGTGTCATTTAGAGTCTTAAAGGAAAGACTCAAGTCACTAATAGAGCACCGTGCACACTTTCTTATGCACACACAGCCTCTGCAATATCCTGGTCCATCTGTCCCTGAATTTGATTATCAATCTTTGACGAGAGAGTAAACAAATCCCGTACGTCTGCTCGACCAACAAACCTTAGCACACAGCAAATTGGCATGCTTTATACTTAAATATCCATTAGCACAGACACAGACCAATCAGTAAGATTTCCATATGTTGTATTCATTGAGGCAGTGACAGGCGACATCTGCCCGGCAAACAAGTGGGCACACATAATCCTCGATTTGTTCGTTGACTCACAAAAGGATCAAGAGTGAAGATGCTCAGCTGCTAACCTCTGCCTTAATGAAGGCAGCTTTGAGCAGGGACTTAAGCTTTGAATGTGCTTGCATTGAACTCAAAGGAAAGCACTTGAGAGCTAGCAGGAAACAAGCTGTAATGTGAGAGTTGACATCCAGTGGCCTCACTTGTGGGTCCAAACACAGCAGGATTTTGTATGATGTCAAATCAAACTGTTTCTTAAATTTCCGTGTCAGTGTACTTAACCCATACATACTGTTCATAATCTGACTCTTCACAGGACCCCCTCATAATTAGTCTCTACACCAAACTTCTGAACCACAAATATGTTTTTCATTCATAATTACCTTATCAGTCCTTAACAAATGGGATATTAATCTTTAATGAAGCTTTCCGGGAGCAGAGAGAGATTTGTTTATGGAGGAAAACACTATATTATGGTCCTATGTTACCTAAAACAGGAGAATATAACAGCCATCATGATTTCAATGAATGTTTATTGAATGTGAAGAATGCAACAATATTTTTGAATGGTGATTTTTACATTTTTTAAATAAATATCAGTCAAATTTAACCTGGAATACACTCTATGTACAAAAATGTGCATCAGCTGCACAAAAAGAAGTTAAAATATTTTAATTCTTATATGTTCTTATATGTTCTTGGTTAAATTTGACCTGAACGGTGTGTAAGGGTTAAAATGATCAAATTGCATTTCAAATATGTGTATGAAAGTTTATATCACATAAAAACTGTGTTTCAGGTGCTGAGAAAACAATCTCACCACGAGGTCAGTTTAATAGCTGTTCTTTTAAGGGCCGAAACTAATATAAATTCATTAATAATTATATAATTAAATTCTTAAATAAATGAATCAATAAAAAATTATGTAATTTAATGCTTAACTGTCACTGGAAATAAATAAATCACAAATTAAATGACATTAAGTATATAAATGTTAAAATTATTTGTGTATTTATTCATTTATTTATTCATTCATTTTACATACACACACACACACACACACACACACACACACACACACACACACACATATATATATATTTATATACTTATCTATTTATTCACACATTTATCTATTTATAATTTTATTTATTTATTTATTTATTTATCCATAGTGTAACTTGCTGCAACATGAAATAAATAAATGTGTCAACTTCATCCATCAAAAGCCAGAGGGCGGGTTAAACATCTGCAATTCTCTGACAACTGGGCAAACTCCATCTGTTGCAGAAGATTGTGTGATACGATCAAAAGCTCCAGGACAGCTATTAAATGGACCATGTGGTGAATTTGTTTTCTCAGCTGCTGTTTCCAAGGTCAGTAATGGACTTTCAACCTCAACATTTCCATTGTTTTGCTTTTATAATTTGACATATTTCTGATTAAAACAAGATCTTTGGCCATAAAAAGCACATCTTGTAGTATTCTATAATAGTCTCTAATAGTCTAGTATTATTTCTGTACATTTTCTCGTAATTTCCCTCTTTTTCTTTCTCTCCTCCAGCTAGCCGCGAAGGCACCACATGCTCCTTTGCAGACCCAGCCTTTGTCGTGTACTCATCTGTTGCCTCCTTCTACGTTCCCTTCATTGTAACTTTGCTGGTGTATGCGCAGATCTGTGTGGTGCTGCGCAAACGAGGCAGACGCACCGCACCGCCGCGCAGACATGGCCTCCATGCTCAAGGCGGGACTGAAGCCGGAGAAGGTCATCGACACAGGAAGGTAGAGTGGTAAATCAGCTGAAAACAAATTGACTTAGAACAAATCTCTTGATTAATTTTAAGCACTTCACTCCACAGACTGTGTGTGTTCTCCCTTCTCTTGTCCAGCAATCATTTTGCCATCGATGGATGTTGACCCACTGGCCTAAATCAACATTGATTGTATCATCAGAGAAGTTGTGATGAAGACTATAATAATTTTGAAAAATGGAGCTAAATAACTTTCTGATATCAGTTCTGAAATTTCAAAAGCTGTTTTAAGTGTAAGGTTGCTTTGCCATCATATCGTATTTTAAAAATCTTTGTTGCTACCACTGACACACTGGAACCATCAAATATTCTGTATCAGCCTGTTCCAGCTCTTCATTGAACCTACATGACATTTACACTCAATGAAATATACAAACCCAAGTGTTTTTATGGCTGCACCAGTCCATTAAATAGAAATATACCTAAAGTCATATGCACAATTTTGTAAACATTTCCCTCAAATTCAGCCTGGAATATTTGGTATCTTTGGAGACTTTGGGATCTCCACTATAATTTAAAATACATATCTTTTGTTTCAACAATGTCTGGCTGCACAAATTGAATTTGTAATGACTGGCCTGATGAGCCTGTTTGTATTTTTTGTTGAGTAAGTCAGGTTGAAGGCTAAAACAACAATATCAGGTAATCGTCTCCACAGTAAGAGACATTTTTTAAACTTGACATTTAAAGTAGTTGAAACTAAATTACAAAAGAAAATCAGAAATGATTGTTCAGCTCTAGAGCTGACTAGAGGGCAAACCGAGGCCACTGTTCATTTGGCCAGTAAAAGCAGGAAGAGTACTACTCTGGGATTTCTTGACATGTATTTTATCTGCTGTCTTCTTCTACAGTATACAGTATGTGCTATATATGTACTTTAAAACAGAGCCCAATCAATACACTGGCATGGTCAATATATTGTATGATTTTAACATATCGCAAATCTCTATCAGTGTAAATTTTGGCTGATATGTAACAAAAAATCTAACCAAATTTAAGTGTTTCTTATCAAAAATGTTTGTTTATGTTTAAGCTAAAAGCATCAACCTCAAATATCCGGTATCAGCTGATATCTTCTTTAGTATATTTTCTCTTTTTTCTATGTGCTGCCACCTTCGCTCTCAGAATAAGTGTACACAACCGGAGGATGTGAAGCTGTGCGCCCTGATCCTGAGGCCCGCCACCGCTGCACCCCAGCGCAAGAAAGTGGTGAGTCTTTTAACCGAATCGATTCAGCAACACACAAATCTGCTGCATCTACAGTGATGCTCTGCTTGCTTCCTGTTTCCTATTCTACCTTTCACATCCATAAATGTCCCTCCGAGTTACATTTCCTCCTCTCATTTCATCTTTACAACCAAGCATCCACAACATTGTTTGGCCCCTCATTCCTACCCCCCTCACCCATCTTCCTCCTTCTCTGTGAGTCAGACGCTAGTGAAGGAAGCAGTGGTCCATCCCCTCGAGGTGGAGCCGGGTCAGTTCCTGCCACAGACTGAGCAAAGCCTTGCTCCTGCCCCTGCTCCCCAAACTTCCTCCCACTCTGGACGGGCCAGGATCTCTCTGTCCATCTCGGTCGGACCCGCCCCGGTTCTTCCCTCAACCGTGACACGATCGGCCTTGACGCCTCGCCCCCCCACCCTCGAGGATGGCATGAGGGGACGTGAGGGATGGAGGGAGCGCAGCGGAGGCAGAGAGAAATGGGGGATCAGCAAGGAGAGGGTGAGAGGGAGGCTGTCACAGCAGAAGGAGAGAAAGGCCACGCAGATGCTCGCTATTGTACTCGGTGAGCGGAGGAAAGTGCAGACTAATTTATGAGATGTTCATCTTTGGAGCATGTACACATACTCGGTACACTTGTAGTCTGTCACTCTGGGTGTGTGTGTGTGTGCTCACTCAGAGTTGCCTGAGTGATATACAAACAAACTCATGTTCATGAATAAGTAAAGATACTAAAATAATTGCATATATTCTCAAATCAGATAGAGACAATGAACTTGTGTGCACTCGTTAAGATTTAGTCACACAAGACAAATATTATTAGGGGCAATTACGTTGTGTTGCAGCAACTGTGAACAATAATCTCATGAAAATGTGACATAATTTAATTTGTGAAATGTGAAATTCCATCTCAAATTACTTCACATATTTTGTTCAGATGACTATTTTTTCTTTCTGACTTTTAGATGTTTATTTTTCATTGATGAGGATTTTATCCACGATTATTTTGATTATAAATTCAGATAGAAAATAAATCGATAACATGAAGATCTTTGGTAAAGTAGATTGGATTAGGATTGTAAAATACCCTTTTTAGTGTAAAACACTCAGTTTAACAATTTTGCTTATTTGTTTTGTTTTGTTCTTACTTTGAGGGACTGGCGCATAATCTAACTTGCATTTTCTACCAGTTTTTCCTGTTCACTTTCTATCACCTGTTAATTTTTCATTAAACTCTGAGTCTTCTTGGAGCAGGAAACAACAACTTTTTGCTAATCCACATTCTGTCCCTGTTTCCAAGGTGTGTTCATCATCTGCTGGCTGCCCTTCTTCCTGACCCACGTGCTGAGAGCTCACTGCAGGAGCTGCTGTATCTCACCCTCGCTGTACAGCGCTGTCACTTGGCTGGGATACCTCAACAGTGCCGTCAACCCTGTCATCTACACCACTTTCAACATTGAGTTTCGCAAAGCCTTCATCAAGATCCTACATTGCTGAGAGTCAGAGAGATGAGAAACGTCAACTGTCAAGAAAACATAAAGCCTGACGTTTGTTTGAGAGCTGAGGTGAGAGAGAGAGAGTAGTGGAGAAAGTAGAAATAAGTAGGAGCAGTTTTTTATACACAGGAAGAGGAAGATGAGACAATGCACAGGGAAGACTTTTGAGTCAAAGTGGTTCAAGCCAGCTGGGTGAATATTAGAGACAAGTGAAATGTAACCAGCAGCTCAGACAGGGCTGAAGAAAGAGAGAACATGCGATATGGGAGGAATGAAAACACATAGATGATCACAAAAGAAGGAGTCTAGAATGTGAGACAAGTAAAAGACAGCTACAAGAAACACAAACAAGCTAGAGATATGTATGGAAAAGGAGACATGCACTGTGTTATGTACATACACTCTGAAAAGGGAATATGTTAGGATTGAGGATCTCTCCGCAGCATCCCAACTGAGAGCCCGCTGCACATATGTGAGACTCACTGAGACGTGACTGTTTTTCCAATTTATTTGAAGATTTGTTTTGTGTTGGACTCTGGCTGTTGTATTTTCTTGTAATCTAGACAAGCAACGTCCTGTTTCTTCTTTGTATGTGCTCATTGTTCTCAGAGGACTGGAATAAGTTAACATAAGGATCCAGCACAAAACTTTTATTTTTATTCTCATGCCCAAGGCTCCGAACATTTTTCACATTTTTTAACAACCCACTATTACATCAAGATAGAGTTATTGATTTGGTGATTGATGGCATATTGATGGAATATTCAAAAAAAGTAGAGAGTGAAGAGAGCTTTCATCCAATGTAATGTGTACATTTTTTTGCATTAAATAAGTGTGAATACATGTAAAATTTGGTGTTGTAAATAATCATCTTAGTGGTTAACGAATAATGATGATAATAAAACATTTTCTGTCATTGCTTGTTTCATTTTGAAATAATCATCATCATAATTAAAATATGAGATAAGATGCAACTTTATTCATTCCAAAGGGTGTTTTTTTACCCTCAGTATTGCTCAATATATGTAGTATTTTTAGTAAAGGAATATCAGACAGCACTCCACACACTGTACACTGCGGATTTTGGGCAAGCCTTCTATTCAAAACCTTCGCCATCCTTCCCTGGCCACAGGGCCACAGGGATTTTCTCCTGTTTTTCAATACTGAGATTGGAGGATTTGTGCTTGTATGTGTGTTTTTATGTATCTTTTCCCAAAACCTTTAGGTAAGTTGTGCTTCATACTTTGATTTCCTCTCACTGATTATCTAAAAACACCTCCTGTCACTGAGCATGGCTAGAACATGCTGTAATGCCATTTGATACTATTAAAAGAATTTCAGCCAAAACATAATTTATAATAGGATCCATAACCACTCTCATATACTGTATGTCTGTTTAATATGAAGATACAGCCAGCAGCTAATTAGCTTAGTTTAGCATAAAGAGTGGAAACAGGGTTAGGATTAGAAACAGGTAGCTTGGCTCTGTCCAAAGATAACAACCAAAAAACTCAACTGCACCACCACATTATACCTAGTTTGTTCAATAATAATAAAAAAATAAAAATAAATCTGGTTTTACAGGGGGAGAGCAGTGACCTCCTGGAGTCTCCACTGGTTGCCTGGCCTGAATCATGATTATATTGGGTTTTGTGTCAATATAACTGCCATATTTAACTGTCTTTTAAATATGAAGCCATAACCAGCAGCTGATTAGCTTAGCTTGGCATAAAGACTTTAAACAGGGTGAAAAACAGGAATCAGCTAGCTTGGCTCCATCAAAAAAAAAACCCAAAAAGCTCACTAATTAACACATTATATCTAGTTTGTTTAATACAAAAAAAATACTGAAGTGTAAAAACAAAAAATTGTAGTGTAGTGTAGTTGACTGGGAGCAGTGACCTCCTGGAGTCTTCACTGGTTGCCTGGCTTGAATTAATTATAGTGTTAATATTGGATTTTGCAGCATTTTGCCAATGGTTTATTGACATGTGTGTAGTTCTTTTCAGCAAATGGGAGATATCATAACCGTCAGAAATCCCAGAAATCTCAGCCTCAGAATTACAGTACAACTTGGTTGTTGACTCTCAGGTTTTTCCAAAACAGTTGCCCGTATTTACAGTTCCCAAGGAGATGTGAATGCAGCATTAACAACCCTGTGAAACTACAACTTGTCAGTTTTACACCTTAGTTTTTGTGTTTGGATTAAACAAAGATATAACATGGTGATTAGTTTAAGAGGCACAGGTAAACTGATATTTAACATTTGTAGAGAGACAGGCTCGCTGTTTCCCCCTGTTTGCAGTCTTTATGCTAAGCTAAGTTAACTGTTTCTTGCCTAAAGCACCAATCTTCCCAACTAAATAGTGGCTAGAAAGCACAAGCAAGCGTATTTCCCAAAATGTGTAACTATTGCTTTAAATCCCATTGCAATCATTTCTATTTTATAATACCATTCAATACCATTAATAGATTTTAAACTGTCAAAACGTAGTCTGTGGCAAGAAAAATTCCTTAAATAAAAGGAGCAAGTCATTTCAGGACTTTGAATGCAGAGATATTTTAGGTACCTGATTTGGAAAGATGAGAGGGAAACCTACAGCCTGTATTACTGCATTTTATTCAAGCTCCCAAGTGCCTGAAAGTTTGACTATCACACGAAAGTATATAAAAGTTTGGTTTACTGCCTGTGACTGGCAGCTTTTTGACAGTAACTCTGCTGTCCTGTCAGTAAGCCACATTGATGTGCTCCACTGTGCAGGATAAAACAAATGCTATTAAGTTGCAAATGCAGCTTCACATCGACGGCTGCTGTGGAGAAGCTTAACCAGGGGTTCTTCTCTCCTCGCCTGACTGATGCCACAGGGAGGAGAAGCTGACAGAGCTGAGTGTATCTAAGGAGTTCAGATTGGTGCGAGTTGTCAGTCAGTCTGATTGGAGTAAACAAGAACTCTGACACCAATACCAAAGCAAATGAAGCCTGCACACTTTATGTATTCATTCATTCAGTCAATGTCATGAGCAGGTGGGGAGGAAGCTACTCTACGCTCATGTTATAAACAACAAGCGAGCAACACTCAGGCATTTTCAGAACTTCAGCATGAATGTTCGTGTAGTTGTATTATAAATCATTTATCTGCGGTCGCACAAAAGTGCACAAAAAAACATTTGCCAGAGTAATTATAAACAACACAACAGCAGCTCAGGAAATGTTTTGCAAGAGTAAAACACAAAATAGAAAACTGTGACTTGACAAAACTAAATAAAACTGCAAACAAGACATAACACAAAGCAAATATGCAAAACAGAAAAGTAGTAGTTTGTGCAAACCTTTTTCAGTTGGTGAAATGTTTGTTTCCTGCTTTCATTTCTTTTTTGTCGGTTGGTGCACCATGCTTGTCCAAACTGAAATATCTCAACAACTAATAGATGCATTGCCATGAAATGTTGGATGGACATTCATGCCTCCTAGAGGATGAATCTTAATGACTTTGGTGATCTCCTGACATTTCCTGTAGCAACACCAGCAGGTTGATATTTGTGGACTTGAGTGAAATGTCTCAACAACTATTAGATGGCTTGCCATGAAATTTGGCACAGACATTGATTTCACTCACAGGGTTAATCATTAAAAAATGTAATGTGTGCAATACTATAGTTTAAGACCAAATACCTGCAAAACTTTCCCATCGGCCTCAGTTGCACTTTATGTTTATTGACAAAGGCCTCAAAGAGCAGTTAGCATGGCTGCTTCTGTTTTTGTTTTATGAAACATCCCTCTCTTGTGTTTTTGAAGTTATTTATAAAAATGTGTTCATGTTCTGCCTGTTTGTTTTGTAAAGTGTCATAATTCTGTTGTATTAAGATATTTGTTTTTCGCCATGTCACTTTTTTGTTGTTGTTTTCGGAAATTATTAGATTTTGTTTTGTTAATTAGACTGGCTTTTTTGTTCTGTTTCGTAAAATGTTGAATTTTAATTTTGTACATATATTTCTGTTTATTCATTTGTTTTGTGAGATGGTGCATTTGTATTTTTTTTTAAATATTTATGTTATGAAACCTGTGTTGTAAAATTTAGGACTTTTCTTTTGCCAGATGTGTTTTTTTGCACTTCATGGCCACCATGTTCTTCATATTTTAGACATACCCACCTGCAGGTGAGGCAGTCATATCTCCTCCACCATGTTTGATCTTTGAAGTGAACTCAGCAGTGTAACCTAGAAGTTGCTGAGTAATACTACTTCTGGGGTTCCTCGTTACTGCCAGCCCCTCACACTCTCTGTTGCAAAGTAAAGTGATAGGATGAACAAAATACTCTTGTGAAGACTGGAAACACACACACACACACACACATACACACACAGACTCATACCCACAATTATGCCTCTTCAAATTCTTAATAGCTGTTTGATTATTGGATCCATTTCTTTCATCTATATGAAATTCAACTCCTTTACTCTTTGTATGTGTGTCTGTCCATGCTGCCATTATGTAGCTCATGAGTATCTGTGAGTGGGAGCGACTCAGTGGTGTGGTATACATTACCCTCTGTTGTTAAATTCTGACCCAAGCTCACAATTATCCCCATGCATATTTCATAGACGCCCAATGACAAGAGTGCACGTATCCGTTACTGACCTGACTGCCTGAGCCTCACCTGTTCTGACCAGAGCAGAAAGATTAAGTTGGAGAGGGAAGAAGAGTAGACTGGAAGGAGAAGGAGGGTAATGAAGGGGGTGACACAATGAAAGGATTAAGTGGTAACTGAGGAGAGCAGCAGAATTGCACGAGAAGAGGTGACAAACTACTGAAACCTGTGCAAGCTGAACATGATGGATTCACAGTAACGGAGCAGATTATCTTTGGATTAAAGATGCACCAGAGCAAGCCGGTGTCTTCGGAGTCTTGTCATTGACTGGGTAACAGTGATGCATTTCTTTTCCTCATTGTGGTACAAGCTGGTTTAATAGATGGAGGAGACACACTTGGATGAATAATCCCGCGCATACAAATGACATCGACACATGCGAATCTGTTCGGGTGACATTCAGGTGAGGGCTCTTGAAAAAATGTTTAGTGAAAAAAAAAAGAATACTGATGTGATGAGATGTGAAGATGTAAGGCAGTTGTGGAGGGTGGAGTATCCTGAAAAAAACAAGTGAGTTTAATCACAGAGGCCTTTTCCACAGTGTTATTAGTGATCAATAAAGGTTCTTAAGTGATACAGGATGAGTCAAAATTATTATGCTAGTAATGTCCGTTGCTTTTTTTGCCTTCATTTTAGTTTAGTTTTCCTCAGAGCAAGCTTGTATTTTGATGTTATTAAAGTAATCTATTAATTTCTTTTAGGAAAATCTGTTTAATTCCTTCTTATAATTCAGACCACCTAATTGCTAATATCCAATCTGACATATGCCTAAAAAGACACTATCCAAAAAACACTTTTTTGAATAATACTAGATGATAAAATGTACTTGAAAAGAGCCATATTAACTTTGATCTATAGTATTTAAAGATATCAGCATTCAATATCTCAAAATTACTCAAAGATGCATTATTCTAAGCTCATATTTTGTTGTTGCCTTTGTTTCTTTTGCAGGACTCAGTGTTTCCCTGCATCTGTGTGTCCTTCCTCTCAGCTCAGCCATGTCTGAAATCTAGCAGATCTGCTTCAGAACAACACATGTATATTGCTAGTCACAATCCACAAATTATACGACATCAACCCAAACTTTAAACATACTCTGCATTTCATGACAGCTACGAGTGACTTTGAAAGTATGGATTTGCAGGTCCAGACTTTTGATGCACAGCTACCAGTCGTTGCGTCAATCTATCCGTACCTTGAGCACTGGTCATCTACATCTTTTCAAAGTCCAACCAGTCATGAAGTATTGAGCATATCATCTCTCGTCCCCTCTACAGTCCTTACACTCATGCCCCACTATAAATCTCCAGCTAATGGAAACTTTTACCCAGAGCTTCAATCTTTTACTGAAGTAACATCAGAGCCTCAACCTCCAGAAACTTCAGCTCCTCCCTCTGGTTCTTCAGAGGCCCAAGATGAAAAAACACTGACTTCACCATTTCATTTTGGTGATAATCCTCAAGACATTCAGCAGAGGAAGCCATCAGATGGTGGCCCACTGGAAGAGGGATCAGTAGGGCTCATGTTGCCCAAAGATCTCCCTCATGAGCAGCCAGGTATGGAAATAGTCAAGGGTGTTGGATCAATGTGGATTTTTGATGAAGCCCCAAAAAATCAGGCCTGACATGGATTCTGTTTTAAACCAACCAGCCCTGGCCCAAACCACTGCAGCATTTAACCCAAATGTGATCAAAATGCACATCACATATGAGTGACACCCCTATAAGGCTAAAGGTTCGTGGACACCCAAACATTACACTTAATGTTTTTGTTGAACATCTCATTCCAAAGCCTTTGAAACCTGGATGTAGGGATCTGCTCCCATTCAGCCACTAGAACTTTAGCAAGGTCAGCCACTGATGTTGACAGATCAGACCTGGTTCACAGTTGGTCTTCCAGGTCATCACAAAGTAGTTGGATGGAGTTGAGGTCAGGGCTTTGTGCAGGCTGGTCAAGTTTTGCCGCTCCAAACTCAGAGAAGCCTTTCTTTAGGGACCTAGCTTTGTGCATGGAAGGATTGTCACGTTGAAACAGGAAAGAGACTGTTTTCACTTTTTTCTGAAATGTAATTTTAATCAGAACTAAGGGGCCCAGCTCAAACCATGACAATCAAAAGTACAAAAAAGTATGTCCACATACTTTTAGCCATACAGTGCAAGCTCATACAGACTCAAACAAAAGCACATTATTGCCCTGTTAACATTAACAAAAGATACAATAGTGACAATAGTGTTAGTAATCTTAATATTTTCATGGCAATATCCACAATCTAGGGCAAGCTGACATGCTGCTAAATGTCACAGGAAGTGCTGTCAGGGCTGATGGGACAGATGTGCACTTGTTAACACAATGCATTGTTCCATGTGCTCCCATTAGAAAGTTAATTAATTGAGCCTCGTCTTTGGATCAAGGCAGAGGGAATTAAGATAATTTAGTCCAGTCTGATCATCACAGTTCACAAACACAAGTTTTGGGCATCAGCCCAGCAGGTAACTAACAAAATTAACACTTGACACACAGCTTTACACTTAAAGCATACCATGTCTGATTATCAGTATATTGGTTTTAATGTTGCTTTTGAATCAAAATTATGATGTACATCTCTAATACTCAGTCAGCTGCTAAATTCTTTAGTCTTTACAGAGTTGAATGAAAGCAGCCACATTAATTATGTACTCTCATTAGACTTGCACCACTGAAAATTTGATCAATGCCTACAGATAATTAATCCCTCTGGTTGAATTATTCAATCTCTATCTTGAAATAAAAACGCATAACCAACACGCTATAAGTGGAAAGATTTTTTTTTTTTTTAATCAGAAACTAAAAGATGAGGTCACTAAACACGAAAGCAGGTTCTTCTCCTGCACAGACAGACCTGTACATCCTGTTCCTCTGGCTATTCTTGTCTTTCCATGTGATGCTGTATATATTGTTTTTTTTTCTAGGCATCTTGTCAACAATTTTCCTTAAAGATAAGTCATTGGTACTTTCCCTAAAGGATTATCTCCATCTTACACTTCCGGAAGTGCCTGTGATTTCTTCATGCGTGCTATTTTTCAGCCTTAGAAAGCAACCTTGATCCATTGCTTCCACAAAAAAACAGAGCTATCCATATGTTCCTGTGATAGATAGAATAACATCTCTCACTTTTCTCCAAAGCACAGAGTGCTGAAGCAGCTGTTTACAGCTGCAGTAATAACATCATAACGTGGGATAGCGCTGGCATGCAATCTGTTTCATTGCTATCCGGCCTTGTGCCCTTTAATACTATTGGTCATTATATCATTTGAAGGGCTCAGGCTGTGGCGACGGATTTCTCGCACTACCCTAGATTGGATTGCATCACATCCAACAAATAGAGAAAGCAAATGATTATCTACCAATGAGAATGTTTCACCATCCCCAGAGGTTTCTTCTTGGACCTATGGTGTTAACTACCCCCCTCAGGTACATCATATGTCACTTTAATGGTGCTTTTTACCAATACCAGGTCAGTCATGTGGACAGTTTGATCTATCTAATGATAACTCATGATTTAGGAAGATTAGTTTTACTTTCAAAATGAACATTGGCACACACCATTAAGTAAACCAAAGTATCATGCAACATTGTTCTCCTCTTTTCTTCTACAAAATAAGACACTCAGCCCTAATCCATTCTGTTTATCTCTCTATAGAGGGCGTTCACATTTTTTGCAAGTTTCGCAGCCACCGTATTTGGAAGGGGAGGGTGCACACTTGGAAGGGGAGGGTGAGGGGTGGGATATTCAGTTGGTTGCAATCTGCAACCACACTACTAGATGCCATTACACACTGGTCCTTTACCAAAAACTGAACAATGGATTTACTAAAAGCTGATGCAACCCGGTCATGGGCCAAAAAGCTGAAACTCTAGGCCTTGTATATGGTTTTAATATTTATGTATTTGTTTGTTCTATGTATTTGTAGATGCAGAGTCTCAAGCCTGTTCATCACGTGATGTGTTACTGATTGTGGGCTTGCCTGTCATCATCAAACTGGTCATTACCTCTGCTCTCTTAGGTAACCGAGCTGCCTCTGTTAGCAGTCAGAATTTACTTGTATAACTAGTTTTGATGTCATAACCTAAAAAAATAATATGCCACTAAATTCTATTTATACACCAGTAGTTCATTGAATTCAATAGGGTAAAACAGAAATTGTAGACTCTTAACTGGAATACACTATTTCATTAGAATAATCTGAGCCATGCATAATCTCAGTCTTTTTCAGTTAATGGTTTATTTTAGTACAGACTGGATTTTAAATACCACCACAGTAACCATGTGCATCAGGAGGGTCTCGGCTGGTTGACAGAGAGGCAGCTGTTTATCACTGGAATACTGACCAGATCAAATCTCCTGGGGCTTAACTGTGATTATTAGTATAATGAGGATGAAAATCAAATTAAATGAAGAGAAAATCTAACTTAATTGGTTTTCCTCATTTGGTATGGCAGGTAATATGTCTTATGTGAAGATTTCTTCTGAATTTTGAATGAATTAAAATGATTTATCAGGAAAACTCAAAGGGCAGATTATTTTCACCCTTTTAAACATGTATTAGGGTCACGTCATTTGCTGAGGTTCTTATTTCACCAGAGGTGCCTCATGGACAGCATATATTGGGAGTTTCTGGCTTTGATCATTTCAGTTCTGTGATGTTTAATTCTTAACTTACTGTGCCATCTAGTCTCACTGTTTTTCTTGTCTTTTCAAATTAGTCAAGTTCCTGGTATTCCCATCTGAGCTAGAGGACTCATCGCCTCTCTGTGGTGTGATGAGGAACTGCAGTGTCACAACTCAGCCACCTTTTCTATCAAAGAATCCTGTTAACCAGACAGGGAACATCACTGCAGGTAAAAAAAACAAAAAAAAAACAAAAAAAAAAACATATCACACTGATTGATGTTTATGTAGTCTGGGTCTAATTCCCTGCTTATCTGTCTTGGACAGAAGATGATCATTATATATCCATATGACTGTCTGGCAGTCATGGCCATAAGTTATATGATATAGCCTGATCATGGACAGGGCTTTATAGGAATGTCACCTTAATCACGGAATATATGAAACTGCTGATGTGATTTTGCGGAATTTAACAATCTTTGTAGATTGTTTAGTGTTTTAAATGTGATTTTTTTCACAATCATCTCCACATATCTAGACTGTCCAATTCTGGCCAGTGATGGCCGACGGATCGTTGGGGGAACATTGGCAGCCAAGAACAAGTGGGGCTGGCAGGCCAGCATGCACTGGAAAGGGAAACATGTCTGTGGAGGTGCCATCATCTCCCCACACTGGGTCATCACTGCAGCTCACTGTTTTGTTGAGTAAGAGGTGGACATGTGGAATGAATGTAAGGAAGAGGATACATCAGTTTAGGGAGAAAACAAAGTGCAGTACATTTAGAGGGATAAAAGTTAGATCTACACTGCATATCCACAGTACTTAGTGGGAAGGCTGTAATCAACCAACCCTTGGTCAAGTCCAAGTTAATTCTATGTTCTGATCTCGTCAGGTTCAAGTTGAGAGCAGGTCAAAAAGTGAGTCAAAGCAAATTCAAGACACCAAATAAACAGTGTAATACATTTCCCATCCAGATCCAAAGTTTCTTGAACATCACCAATGCAGATCTGTCAGCAGGGACTCTGTTCAACCCTTGACTTACAGTAAGACAAAGACAGGTATTAATCAGCGCACAGTGAGGCCACTTGAACTGAACTCAGACCACACACATCTCTGTCACACTGTGTGTGTTTCTGCAGGAATGACATGCTTGAAGTGGCTCACTGGCTGGTGGTGGTGGACACAGTTAACATAGCAGACAACTCTCTGGGGAAACGTTACAGAGCACTGCAGGTGCTCTACCACCCCCGTTTCAACAGATACAACAATGACTATGATGTGGGCCTACTGCGCACCATCACTGACATTAACATGAAAGGTAAGAGGAGGTGGCCCCTTCTGTTGACAGGGCTGAGCAAAAACACATCATTTACCTACAGTCTACTTTCATGTTTTGAGATACAAAAAGTAAAATGGATAAAGTTTTCTTTTAAAGGCTTATACTGTTAATGCTAATAATAATAATAAGAAGAAGAATTATTATTATTATTATTATAACTTCATTTGTATAGCACATTTCATACAAAATGCAGCTCAAAGTGCTTCACATTAAAGAGATAAAAAACAAAAGAGAGACATTAAGAACATTAAACAGGAATACATGCGTATAATAAAAGGAGGGAAATAAGAAAAACAGAAAACAGTGTATTGCATTAAAAGAGAGGACAAGAATAGCTTAAAAAGGAAACAGCTAAAAATCTTAAGTAAAAGACATAATCAATCATGAAAAAGAATAAAAATGCCTTAAAATGGAGTAAATTGTCTTAAAGATGGTGGGATATGGTGCAAAAGAAATGGTGCAAAAACCATGCTATAGAAAGGCTAGGTTAAAAAGATATGTTTTTAGGTGTCATTTAAAGCTTTCAACCAAGCCTGCTTCTCTAACGTCTTTAGGTAATGTGTTCCATAATTTTGGAGCATAAGCGAAGAAAGCTGCATCTCCAATTTTCTTTTGGGTAGGCTTATGGGTATCAATCAAGCCTGCAGTAGAAGATCTAAGGGCTCATGAGCAAACATAAAGCAACAGGGAGTCTATGATGTAGCTTGGCCCTAACCCACTGAGAGCTTTATAAACAAGTAAGAGTACTTTAAAATCGATTCTGGAAGACACAGGGAGCCTGTGTAGTCTAGCCAAGACTGGAGTGATGTGTTTTCTCTTTTTTGTTTTTGTTAACAGTCTAGCCACGGAGTTCTGAATAAGCTGTAATCTTTCAATCGACCTTTTAGAAAGACCTGTAAAAAGTGCATTGACCATACATAGACCACCATGCTACTGTGCATATTGTGTGGGTCACACAATGCAGAAGCAAACCCGGAAACTAGAAACTTTTGTGCCAGGTGAACAATTCTTATTGGATTGAATGGGCGCCGTTCCCCGGTATCCAGCTTTTATATACATCCATGGGGTTAACACTCCTGTCCCCTGACCAAGGCACAGGCAAAAGATTCGATGCATCCTAGACTATTTTAAAGTACATATTCTTAATATGTGTGCTAGAAATGTAAACACCAGCCAGCTATGTATATACAGATACAAAATTTTGCAGTTCTAAATATGTTTTTCAACTGTATCTGGTTAAATACAGCTGATCTGTGTTGGCTCTTAATTTCATTGCAGTGCTACAGTATCTCTCTGTAGGGGAACTTGGCTAGAAAAAAACTGAGTTTACTATATATGGTTATGCAATGTAATAGCCTTTATCTCTTTATTGCTTTGCATATAAATGTTTCAATCTGATTATTGTGTGTTGAATGTAGGTGGGGTGCGACCGGTCTGTTTGCCCAGTCCAAACGAGTCCTTTCCTCCTGGAGCATCCTGTTGGATCACAGGCTGGGGATTTATTCATGAAGGAGGTGTGTTACACTGACACGAACCCTCTCTGATTGTGTTATTTATATCAGGAAGCACATTCTTTGGTGCCAGTTCTTCCATGATTTCTGTTTCCTCGTTTGTGCCAGTTCATTGATTATTCCTATCATGTAATATGAAACATAAAATAAAGTTTGCCCTATGTTCCTCAAAGCCAGCAAGCCCTTTTGGGGGTCTAAAAATAATTTGACCCCACCATCCACCATTAACAACATATGCAGGAACACTAAATAATTTGCCACTTACCTTCAATAATTACATTTAGTTATTTCCATTGCTTTTACCAAGACAAAAACCAACAATAACTTGACAATATGCAAATCCAGGGAGCAACAATCAACTAAAATTTAAACCAATGAAGGAAACAAAAAAAAAACTATGAGAAGCAACATAATTTTAAAAATTTAAATGATGACAGAAAGTTAGAAGAAAATATCCCCCCTTAGGCGTGAAACAGCTGCTTAGTTTGATTGGCTAAGGTCTCTCTGAGGGATTTCAGACACATTAAAGGGCATTTTCTTAACCTCCCTTTGATTAACATACTCACATCACAGTCTGTCTTTTATACTTTCTCTCTCTGTTCTCTGTCAGGTTTTGTGTCAAATGAGCTGAGGCAGGCTCAGGTCAAGGTGATAGCTCAATCTGCCTGCTCCCACCCGAGTGTCTATGGCACGTACCTAACTCCTCGGATGATTTGTGCTGGCACCATGAATGGAGGGGTAGACTCCTGCCAGGTATACACCCAGTGATATAAAATCTCCACCTAAACCTGCCTGATAAAGTTTTATGAAGAATATTTGTCACCAGGTCAAATTTGCACCAGTTTCACTTCAGTCACCGTTGAATGTTCACAGGCAATTCAAAATCTGATCTATAATGTTTGATAAATTATTTGTCCTGTGTTAAGGGAGACAGTGGTGGACCCCTGGTGTGTGAGACAGCTAGTGGGGACTGGAGGCTGGCAGGGGTGGTGAGTTGGGGTGAAGGCTGTGGACGGCACAATAAACCAGGCGTCTACAGCAGAATAACTCAACTTCTCCACTGGGTTGAAAGATTTATAGAGGTACTGTAAACTGATTCTTCTTTAGTCCAACAATTATACCCTTCCACACATAAGACATTTTAAATCTGTTTCCCCTACATGGGCATAGTTAGAAATTAAGCTACATGCAAATGTTGATCACACTCAGTGGATTTGTTTAGTGATGATCCCACAGTTTACAGTGCCTATAGATCAGGATAGTTGTAAAATGTTGTAAAATGTTGTTCTCAAAATTAAATGGAAATGACGCCAGCCTGGAAAACTGTGCCTAAAATTCTTTGTTTTTACTTCGAATCCTGAATTCAGGAGGGAGAACAGTTTGACTTTCTATCTAAAGCTGGTTATATGAATAAAACTTGTTGGTTCACCTCATAACTGTTGGGATTGTCATATAAAGAAAATGGTTTGACAAAAGCAGAAAGTATTGTCTTTTATGTGCTTATTCTTCTCAAGAAATACTGCTCAGTCCAAGTTATACAAACCACAGTGTTGACACAGTTTGATAAACTATCCAGCAATGGGCTCGAGTGACCAGAGAAACAGAGTTGCTTCAGTTGCGTATAATGATTATACAGATCAATAAACAGTTTAGTTATTCACTAAGGCGTGCTACAGACACTGAAACTTGTGATACCTTGCTGGGTTTTTTTTTTATTGACATAAGGCTCTCTAACCATACAATACATTTACATTTAATATGTTTCATTCATGGAAATATATTTAACTATATTTTATGTTGACGCTTCTCTTTTCAATTTTTTTCAGCAAGGCAAACCAGAGAACTTGGAGGAGACCACAACAGCCATGACCGACACCTCTTCAGAACCCGAGACATAATAACTGAAAATAAAGAGGCAGATCACCTGTAGTTGCTTGTCTGTGTTGTTGGTTATAAAATAAACCAAAATTACTGTAATATTAGTAGGCAGTAGTAGGTATGTATGCACTACAGCTTGATGGATATATTGATTTTTGCTTTTCAGCTTATTAAGCTTATATATCACTAATGTACTGTATATGTTGGACAATAAGTTACAAGAAATTTTAGTACAGCAATGCCAAGGAAATGTTTGAAGTAATTTAGAGACAGTGCCACTGTTATATCGTTTGTCCACCAAATAGCACTAATAAGTTTATTTTTTAGCAATAAAATATCCCACCCAATATCTTTATCACAATTATTAAAAAGACATATTAAAGAGATACTTATCAAAAAATTGTTTTGTTCATGCCATGTATCTCAGCCAGTAAGTGGTTGTCATTTTTGTTTTAAAAATAAATCTCACATACTGATATCAGTATCTAAATTCTATGACCCCTCTGATTCTGTGACCTATTGGGATTTTCAGCTGCTTCTATCTACATCTTTATCTACTTTATTACATACTTTATTTTTTATAGCTGTTACCAGACAAGGCACCCAGCATTATTTAGATAAGGTCACAAATTTTTATGATTTGGACTGAAATCTATGACTCATCAGATTCTCTGACGCTATGGAATAACTACATGAAAAAGACCGAAGGGTCGACCAGGTATTGACAGATGAAGTATTAGTGCTCTAAATAAACTAAATAAACTGATACAAGAAACAAAGACTCCATATTTGAATCTAATCAAAAACAAAGACAAGATGTATCAACGATACCAAAATAAAAACAACAAAGCCTGTTCCCACTCATATATAATATATATAATATATACTCGATATCCCTTGGCTGCAGAAAAGAAAGAATAAATACTAGGGCTGCAACTAAAGATTACTTTCATTACTGATTAATCTGTCAATTATTTTTCTTGATTAATCGATTAGTTGTTCGGTCTATAAAATGTCAGAAAATGGTGAGAAATGTTGATCATCATTTCCCAAAGCCCAAGATGCAACCTAAAATGTCTTGTTTGTCCTGACCAATACTCCATAACCAAAAGATATTCCATTTTTTATCACAGAAGACTAAATAAACCAGAAAATATTCACATTTAAGAAACTGGAACCAGAGAGTTTCAGCATTTTTTCTTTGACTCAAAATGATTAATCAATTAAAAAAATAGTTGGCAATTAATTTTATGTCAATGAAGAAATTGAATAATTGACTAATCGCTGCAGCTCTAATTGATACAAAAACATTTTAAATTTTATTTTTTTCCCATACTATATAGATGTACTGTTTTTGGTAATGGCTTTAAAGGTAAAGTATGTGTTAAAGTTTTTTTTGTTTTGTTTTGTTTTTTAAGTTTGCTGTGGCAATAGTATAACTGAAATTCCCAATGAGGAGACAGAATCTGATAATAGTCAAATAGTTTGGTGTAATACTGGCTCGGCCAAAACTCCAGTATTGGCCGAGCTATAAACTGCACTATGGTCCTCAGTAATGAGAAAAGATCCTAACAAAATATTTTTTACTTTTGTTGATTTTAAAAACTGAATATTTCTATTTTATACTGTGTTTGTTAATATAATTTTTCAACTACGGCATTTTACTGTCAGATGACATATTTTTTTCTTTATATATTGCATTGTAAGTAGCTTTAGTTTGGGTGGTATGAGTCTACCTGATAAGCAGATTTCAACAGTCACGTAGACCATGCTGCCTGCTGTCAAGTCTATTTCAGTGTGTGCATGTGTATATGCGTGTGTGCGTGCGCTTGCATGTGTCATGGGCGCGCATGAGTGATGCTCGTGCACTACAACGGACAGTAAGTGTGTAACGGTTACGACCTGTAAGCATATGTTGTAACAGATGTGACCTGCTTACGTGACCGTGGAGGAAGTTGACCAGCAGGACTAGAGTGGACAAACCCACATTACTCAATAATACAAACATTGGCTATGGCAACAGCCACAGCCGCTGTAAATGTGAGTGACACTGTCACACCATTAGTGTGTCGGAATTCATCCAAGGTGAGAGTGTAGCTTCTAAACAGCACTGAACTCTTGAGTTGTATTTTAAGGAAACTGACATTATCTTCCATCAGCTCAAGGTAAACGCAGCTAACTTTATACACATATCCTTGCATGCTCAGGTGCTTGAAAGCGTTTGAACCGCTGCTGATTTTCAAAAAGACATTTGTCCCACACTTCTGATAAATATCTAGCACTGCACCCAGGACATTACAGGCAAGCGACAATGTGTTCGGTAATAAACAGAGTCAGAGCAGTTCAACGGGCTCTGGCTCTCACGCCTCGGCTTAGAATGAACACCGAGGCCTCGAGTTACTCTGCATCCCAGAACAGGCGCGCCTGTCCCGGCCTGAGTGCTGGCGAAGACCCGCTGCGAGCTTTCAGCAGATCGTACTGCTCCAGGATGGCGCTGACCAAAGGACTGCTCTTCAGACAGGTGCGGTTAATTATTAACATGATGTTTTTCTTTGTATTGGTTAAATTATTGGCTCCACATTCAGAGTTAGCAGAGATATTCGTAAAATATTATTTTGCTCCCAGGAAGTGAGCGAGCTAGCCGGTGTTAGCCGTTAGCTTAATTACTGGAGCTTACTGTAACGTTACACAACGTTACACAGTCATAGTTTGTTTATACTGAGCCAAACTAAGTTTACAGATTCATCTTTGTGGGTTGTGTTAGTGAAATCTGCAGCCACATGTATCACTCTGAGTCACCCTGCTCAGTCCTCTCAATGTCTTGCAATAACTCTGCAAAACTGATGAATGGAACTTACTGTAATGTTATTATGATGACACTGTCTTGACCTGCGTGAAACAGCCTTACAGCAGAGGATAGAAGTGAGCTTGTCAACAGTAGGCCCTATATGACAAAATACTCTTAAGTCAATGTCCTCTTATTTATTTACTCTCCACTTTTGACCTTATCATGGAAAGTTTGAAAATCTACATGTCAACAAAACCAACTGAGTTTGCTGGAGACGAGGGTGTGGTATGTTCAAAAACTCCAGAGCAAACAAGTACGTAGACCGTGACATGGTTGAGATAGTTTTGTTAACAAGTAAACTGTCCTCTTAAGTATCGAACGGCAAATCTTTGCTTGTAAACACAAAAATATATTTATCACAAACACTGCAAACTTTCCAAATACTGAAAAAACACACATTTTGTAACGAAACATCATAATCGTCTATCCATCTCTCTCACAAACACTATCTCAGGATGACGAGGAGGTTGTGCATCATTATTACCTGTTACCGCGCTTTTTATTTATTGCTGACTCACTCCTGTGCCCTTGCCTGTTTTTCTGTTCAGCTGTTTGAGCTGGAGAGCAGTACCTATACCTACCTGCTGGCTGACACAGAGACCAAGGAGGCGATCATCATCGATCCTGTGCTGGAGACCATTGACAGGGACCTGAAGCTCATACATGAACTGGGGCTTAATCTAAAAGTAGCAGGTCGCTTACTTCTGTGGTACAACAAAGAGATATGGGTTTATTCCATAAATTCAGACAATTTAATATTAATCTTCTGTATTGTCTCTCTAATCAATTGAGCACCCATGCTGCAACAGTCAGCTTTGAGCTTTTTCAAAATTCTGTCACCGATCCTGAAATGTTGGGGCTAACTTTGCTCTGGAGCAAGATAATGATGGCACTGTGAGGCTGCAGGACATCTCAATCTTCCCAAAACTCTGAACCCAGTCAGGCCAGGCTCACAGACATTCATACACTGTAGACTGTGGGTTTCTCATGTCAGAAGAGTCTTAGTAAACTAGAGCTGGGTAACATATTGTACATGTACAGTACCGGTCAAAAGTTTGGACACACTTTCTCATTCAAGTGAATGTGAAGTGTCCAAACTGTTTACTAGGACTGTAGCTGAAAGTGTGAAAGTGCAAGTGTATCTATTACAACAGACACAAGTCTACTTTCAAGTTACTTTCTGCTCTTGCTTTATAGTTAACCATACCATCTTCTTTTTCTGATAGTAAACACCCACTGCCATGCTGACCACATCACAAGCACAGGTCTGATGAAGAAAAGATTGGTTGGGCTGAAAAGTGCCATCTCCAAATTCAGCGGCGCCTCTGCAGATATATACCTGTTAGACGGAGACAAGATCACATTTGGAAAACATGTAAGAAGGAAAAATATATAACGTAAAATAAAAACCTATGGTTCGTAGGGCCACAAATAACGATTATTTTCCTTATTGTTTTAATCTACAGCTTATCATTAATTGTTTTTTATCAATAAAATATCAGAAAATTGTGATAAATGACCATTATATTATGTATGACAAAGAAACACATTAAATCATCACATTTTTAAAGCTGAAATCTGCTCATTTTTGGCATTTTAGCTTAAAATATGACTGAAAAGATTATTCAAAAATCTAAAGTAGTTACCGATTAATTTTCTGTCAATCGACTAATCAACTAATCAACTAGTAGTTGCAACTCAAGTGGTTATATTTAGATCTAATAATGTGTCAAAATGTAAACTGGAATATAGTAAATGTGCCTCTTTGTAGACCTGGTAACGTGTACGGATGCACCCATTCAAACTTTTCATTTTTTATCAGTGCGCCATTTGTTGCTCTGTAGAGGAATTTATTCTTTTTTTTTTAAAATTGCTTCATAAAATAGCCTCAACAATCCTTGAGTTGACTTCTGTTTGTTCTCCCCTCTAGTTTCTGACAGCGAGAGAGACACCGGGACACACTGATGGTTGTATGACGCTGGTGTCAGGGGATCAGAGCATGGCTTTCACTGGGGATGCTTTGCTCATCAGAGGCTGTGGCAGGACAGACTTCCAGCAGGGTAGACATACACTCTTACTTTGTCCTAACTGGGCTACAGTGAAAGCCTTTATTTTTGTAATGCTGCTAGATGGACACAAGATGGCAGTATTGCATCTCTTTACTTTAGAAACTGTCTTATCTTTGCAAAATGTTCTCTCTCTTAATTCAGGCTGCCCTAAAAAGCTCTACCATTCAGTCCATCAGAAGATTTTTACCCTGCCTGACCAGTGCCTCGTCTACCCAGCACATGACTACTTAGGTTGGCTGAAAACTCACACATCTGAACATTTTTGTAATGTCTCTTGGATTCACTGATTTGAAAACTGGTTATGTAAATAGACAGATTTTAAGAATCAGCAAAGAAAAGTAAAGCCAGTATTTTCCCACCCATAGCAGCCAGTACTGATATGACACACATGTTAATGTTGGAGTGTTTGCATAAATGCAAATGCAAACAGGTCAAGCCTTTAGACATGCCTCTCCTAATAGTAACCTCATTAGTTTTATTCTGTTGCTACTTTGACAGTTGTATTCAGTGAAAAAAGATCAGCATCAACTCCACAATCTGTCAAATATCAGCATTAAAAATTATATTACCACTTAAATGATACTACTTGAAACCAACTATACTGATATATCGGTGTATGTCTGTTAATAAGTCACATGTTTCCATGTCTGTCAGCACCATGTGATTTCTCCGCATTTTCTGAAACTAATATTTGCTTTGATTGATGAGTAAAGTTCAACAGCTGACAAACATTAAGTCCACAGTTGCCATAGATGACATATCAGGCTGAATCTGTCTCTGTGTATCAGGTCAGACGGTGTCTACGGTCGGTGAGGAGCGCCAGTTTAACATGCGCTTGACCAAGAGCCTGGAGGAGTTTGTGGACATCATGAACAATCTTAATCTCAAAAAGCCTGCTAAGATAGGTATGAAACACTCAAACCATAACAATAACTCCTCATCTACATTCCAACCACCAGAATTCTCATTCCTTGTGCCAAAATATTTTAAAGGCTTTGACACCTCACTGCACAGTCTTGCATGCTTAGATTGTTGAAATTTCTTGCTTATTACCACGCTTCTACTTCTGAAAACAGTCTGTTTTTCTTCTTCCTTTGCAGATATTGCAGTGCCTGCTAATCTAGTTTGTGGAATACATGAAGTTTGAATATCCAGCAAAAGGGAGGCTTTTAATCAAATCAACTACATCATAGCAAAACGATAAACCTACAGAACTAACCATTAAGTGCTTTACTGGATTGTACAGTGTACTGTATGTAAATTTAAAGATGTATATTTGAAAAGCTGCTATCATTTTGAGTGCAACCTCTGATGTCCTTGTGATCATGCTTAAAATAAAGATGCAAACTATTTTAGAAATAAGTGCATGAGATACTGTGACTTTTTTTTTTGTATTTTGATTGAATTTAAATCTGAGCAACTTTATTTTTTATTCAGCTGCATTTTTATTAATAGCAGAATTAGAGAGGAAATTTACGAGGAGGAAAGCTCAGATAGGAATGTTCCATTCAAGGTTTGGTTTAGTATTCATGAATGCTTAACTTAGACAATTGAGTTCTTCCACACAGCCTTTCCAGTGATTCCGGACTCCACTAGCCAAGGCCGCACACACACCACCCAGACTGCTGCCAGCAACAGCTTTTTTGCATAGCAGGAAAATGAAACTACGCTATTTGCATTCAGAATCACCGAGGGCCAAGTTTCCATTGCGAAAGTTGAAAACATGTCATGTCAATGTGTTTGTGTTCTCAACTGTTTCTCTAGAAGTTTAATAGACAAGGGTGTCTCAGTATCATAATAATATCCACGCCAAGTATCAACACAGTGAAGAGTGCTTCTGGATATCCAGATGTCCTGTATAAACTGCTCTCAGTCAGCATTTAATAGCTCACCAGTACTGCCAGTAAGACAGGTTTGTTTGGGAGTGCCGGCCTCTGACTCAGCCACATCCCTCTGCCAGAGCAACTTGCACATGTGATAGTATCCCGTATGACAGTGTATGACTGATGAAGTTTTGAAGACCAGTACCAGTTCTACAGATTTTTACTCTTGCCAGGAAGCACACTGATTATCGGCCATGATGTGACTGATCCACATTAAATACAGTTTTGGTTTTTTTTTTGTTTGTGTTTTGTCAATCAATGCCGTTATACAAGTCGATTTTACTTCTATTAGTTACATTCATTCAGTCACAGAAGAGCACTGACTCGGTTTTTAGTGCCTCATCCAATCCTTGGCCTCATGTAATCTTTTTTTTTTTCAAATTATGACTAAAATGATCAGCGGTGGAATGTAACTAAGTGCATTAAATAATGTACAAAAGTACAACTTTGATGTACTTTTCCATAAAACATGATCAGTTAATAAAACATAATGGATTGTTGTAGTTAAACACAGTATATAAAGTAGTGGCAAATAGATTCACATTAACCCGCTTTAACATGTAAGTTGATGAAAACACGACTTTTACTTGTAATGGAGTATTTTTATATTGTAGCATTGCGAATTTTACTTGTGTAAAGGATCTGAACGCTTCCTCCTTCAATGGTGATGAGTTTCTCGCAGTGAGCTTTTAAATTTGTGAAAAAGAAAGCATTTCTATGAGATCTGTATGTGGTATTGGCAGAAACCCTGAGCTGAGGTAACTGAAACATATCAGGGGAAAAAAAGTTGGATTGGTGCATCCCTATTAATAAGGCCTGTACTGACAAGATGTACAGTATACCAGTTTGCTGTAATTAATCTGACCCCATCTGCACTTCTTATTGTTATCTGGGCAGGTCAATACATGAATGTATTTAATGTATTAGCAGCAAAATAAATTCCTGTAACTCCTCAGAAGATGCACAGCAACTTTGTTATTGAAGAAGACTTGTCTAAGAATAAAAGAAAGTGTAGGTCAGAGTCTCTGTTGGTGCACTATGCAGGTTAATACTGTTATCCCACATAAACACACACACACACACACCATCTACCAGCTGTCTCTGTCAGCACTTGAGACAAACAACATTATGGGACAGCCCCTCTGCCTCACCTAGTACACTCACCAACAGACACCTGTATTGCTTTTCTTTCTAAACAGACCGTTGCTGAAGATATGTTGCTTCAGGGGAACAGCCATTTCCCTGTAAAATGGTTCTATTCTCTTATGTTTTTGCTGCTGCTTGGGAGTGAAGGTGCCAGCTGTCCTTTCACCCAGTCTGTATCACCCATCTGCCAGGTCTCTTTCAGTCTCTCCCTCGACACCACTACGCTGTGCCACCATGAACCTGCTGCCCATTCTCTCCCGCACTGGCCACATGTCACTGGAAAGAATCTATTACACTATCAGCTCATTCAGAAAGAGCTGTAAAGAGGCCAGTCAGGGTGATAAAGCCCTCAGAGTGAAGAGAGCAGATTTTGCCCAACTGACCTTAAAGAAAATACTCCTATAGAGGAACTTAAAGTGTATCTGTGCTGCTTAGCACAGGTTGGTTTTATACTTTTTTCAACTTTTTAGCTCCTATAATGCTAATAATGTGTATTGCTTTTGCTAGGACTATTCTTAACTCTCTCGTAGTATCACTAAATAACATTTCTACAGGAATTTACAGTGCTGTGTTTCTCAATGCTAAGTTTATAGTGACTGTCTAATACCTGATGGTATTTTAATCTCTACTGGGATCAATATAAGACTGCCATAGGGACTTACAGTGTTTGTGGTAGTGTTGAAGCACTTTGTATATGTACATATTCTCAGTCATCCAGGTCATGGGATTTCTAATAGTAGTAAGTCACACAGCCTTGACGGTCATGGAATATCTAATAGTATCTTTTATGATATTTATATTACCACTCTAATATGTAGGGACTTTTGGTGAGCTTGTTGTATTTTACAGAAACAAGTAAGTAAGTAAGAGACTTGATAGAATTTAATGGCTCGTGTGTTTCCACAATTTTTGCTATCTTGCAGAAACACTGAAAATGAATCTGCGTAAGGGGAGAACAGGTTCAGTTGTAACACCCCACTTCAGTTTCCCTTCAATTCTCTACTGGGATAGAGGATGTTGTATTGCTGTACAGATTAAAACCCCCTGAGGCAAGTTTCTGATTTGTGATACTGGGCTATAACTATACAAAAAAAAAAGACTTGACTTGAAACATGCTTTAGTGACATTCAGGCCCTTCTTACAGTTACATTTCCTGTTTCATGCTACAAAGCAACAGACAGTTGATTCAAAAGACAAACTTGGTTTTTGTGGTAGCCTACAGTATATTTCCTAATATTCTAACTTCCTGTATATTTTTGACAGCTCTCTTAGTTTTTGTGACAAATTTTGAAACTGATATAGATTTTATCACCATTTACTGGACTACAAAGTAATGTGTTTATATTGTGTCAGATGTGTTGCAAGCACAGTTTTATTATGGCTGGCACTGTGTTGTCAGTTTTAACTAATGTTGAAAGTGAAAACACTTTACCTGCCAACCAGCACCTCTAAAGCTTACCAAATTAGATGTTATATCTCATTTGTTCAATCCATACAAAAACCAAAGTGTAAAGACTAAAATTTCCTGGGGTTATGAGTGTCGGACTGTTCCTCGGCTCTGATCCACCCCTAAACCTGGGAATTGTTGATTTTACAGTTTGGTTTTTGTGTGGATTTAATGAATGAAATATAAGGCGTTAATTAGTGAGCTTTAGAGTTGCTGACAGGCCAATTTTGTTATTATTTTACAAAATCAGACCAGCTGTTTCCCCATTTCCAGTGTTTATGCTAAGCTAAGCTAACTGGCTGATGGCCTTAACCTGGTATCAATTTTCTCATGGGGGGCCAACACAGAGTGTCTGTTAGAGGTAGCTATTAAATATTTATTAATTTAATATTTCTCATTGCTGACTAAAAGGGAAGAAAGTCTTTAGCCTAAACATTCACTTTGTGGTTGTT
Source organism: Thunnus thynnus (assembly GCF_963924715.1). Lineage (NCBI taxonomy): Eukaryota > Metazoa > Chordata > Actinopteri > Scombriformes > Scombridae > Thunnus > Thunnus thynnus. The sequence continues at coordinate 9,522,353 of NC_089526.1, read as the reverse complement.
AGAAGAAAGACGCTGTACCATTTTCAAAATGAGTTTATCCCGTTTTTTGTAGGACACAGTGCAATAAACACCATGTGTTATGGGCCCTGCTGGGAGAAATTACAAAGTGCATATCTGAGGTCACTTTTACTGGACCAAATGACTGTTGTTTTCCAAAAAAAATATATATAAGAAATATGAGAGCTGAAAGCTGCTCCTCTACTCAAAAATGAGTTATAATGACCTTAATGGACCCTAGAAGTTCTATCTTCTTCTATATCACTACAATATTAAAAAATTCCCATGTGGTCTTGTCATAAAAAGTCTTTAAGTAGCCTTTTACATCACAGTGTACTGGCAATGTGCCTGGATGACTTGAGCGACTGTACAATGAGAAAGCCCTGTCAGTTCCCAGAATAGAAATCCCATTTCAGTGCAGGACTTGAAGGGGAATCAGAAAGCGGTGGTGAAGTTTGTTCAGACGAAACGGATATAAAGGCTTTATACATTTATGGATCGGACACAAAACACTTTTATTAAGTTAGCTGCTCGGTATCCGCCTCCGTCGCCCCCCTCCTCCGCATGCTTTCAACTCAATCTCACCTGTTGACGCCGACAAGCGGCTCACACTGCTCTGTCACTGCTCCTGGGAGGGATTGAATCAAACCAGGTGAAGATAAAGCGGAGATAAAGTAGCTGTCCGCTTCAAAGAAAACAGTTAGTGAGCTCAGAGTTGCTTTACGGGATTCGACTCGGGTGTCTGAAAGTGAAAGCGCCTGAAAACTTCGCTGAAGTGACGTTTCGATAAAGTTTTTTCGCGTTTCCCCTCTTTTTGATTTCGCCCGGCTTTGTCACAATGGTATGAATTGGAGGACGCACAGGAAGCAACATTTCCAGGTAAGAGTTGTTTTTCTTAAATTAGCTTTTCATTGTTTAAGTCAGTAGAAACGGCTTCTACCTCCAAAGTTACGGCTTGTGTAGTTCCTCTTGTACAAATGAGACAAAAAAACAACTTCTCATAGGCTTATGGGACAAAATATTAAAGTAGTCTATGCTGGAAGCCCCTCGCTTTACTGTTTGGGTAACTGGAGCTTCTTGGGAAGATGAGGAGTTCTCCTGTTGCAGTCTACATCACATCAACTTTGTTAATCCGGCTGCACCCCTGACAAAAGAGGAATTAATAACCTATAGCTTCCTGATGCTGAATGCACTGAAACAAATATAGTGCCTTCTTGTTTGTAATTGAGTGAGAGCTTCAAAATAGCCTATATGTTTTGTCCCACCCTTTGGCCTAAATACAGACCTGCATAATTATGATTATTCATTTCTTATCTCTGACAAAAAATTCACAGTGACTCTCGTTTTTTGAGCTCAATTGCTGGTTCTCAGTGAAGCCTTATGTCCCATGACAATAACCTCAGTTTACACAAATTCCCCTTTTGTTTACAATGACCCTGGGATATCTCGCCTTTTATCCTTCCATCAGCACGCACAGGGTAAACAGAGTGGGTGGGAGTGAAGGTTGAGGGAGGATTGTGAGGAAGGTTTAGGAAGGGTTTGCTGTCTGGGGAGTTCAGTTGTTCTCTTTCTCTCTCACGTATACACACCCATTGCCTAGTTTTGACCAGCATTGGACAAATCTATGTCTGAGCCCTTGGTCCCAGGCTGTCATTAATGGATCACTCTTTCTTGCATCACAATTCCCAAAGATTTACTTAGGCCAGAGGAATCTCTGTCAGTGCTGTTGAACCTGTACTGATGCCAGGAGTTACAAACAGTAGAAGGATTACAACCGATAAGTGCCCTGAGAGATTTTCTCACAATATTTTTTCTCCTCTGCGTTTTGTCATTCCATCAGTGAGATGTATTGGCCTAGTTAAAGCCTATATTTACAGTATATGTATGTGTGGCTTAAAGGGGATGTGTCATGACTATTTCCAGGTCTATATTTTTATTCTGGGGCTCTACAGGAATACCTTTGGATGACTTACAGTTCAAAAAACTCTTTATTTATCTTATACCGGCCCTATATTAAGCCCTTCAGTTCAGCCTCTGTCTGAAACAGGCGGTTTTAGCTCCTGTCTCTTTAAGACTGCCCTTACACCGCAGACCAGGAGTTATTTTGTGAAGGAGCGTTGCTGTGTTGCTTTCCTACATTTCCCAGTACACCTTCCAACCCTCTTCCACTGAACAGATATGAATCTTTTACATTCACTTCTAAGTTATAACTGTAGATAAGAGCAAGAGCAAGAGCAAGAGCAATGTTGACAGCTGAAGTTGGAGTAAGATGTTGATTAGCAGCCTTTTAGTGCTACATGCGTGCATTGCATAGTGGTCAGTTGAGGCTTCTCATAGGTATCAAACCTCAAATTATTTATTTATTTTTGGTATTGACTGAAATTTGTCTGCAGCCCAGAGTGTCAAAGACTGTCAAGTACTGAAAGCCGACTTTAAACGTCTGGTCAGATTCATAATTTGTTTATGGCTCCTTTCAGCTTATAGTTCCTGATTTAATTAATGATTTTGACAGTTTTAGACCATTTTAGACTTTATTCAAGCAAAGTTGTTGTACATTTGCTTTTTTAAACATCGTGTAACATTTGAGAAAGTTGGCTTTGTTGATATCCCTTAAATCAGAGGATTGAAAAAAGTATTAATTTGGCAATGTTACTGAAGCTACAGTGTCGTATTGGCACTAGTTTTGGTAATACAAGCTTCTTGTAATACAGGAACCAGTATATTAGTTTCCTCTGCATTTGATTTCTCCACATTTTTTAGCCTAGAACTGGAAAGAAGTCTGATATTTGATTCTGTGAGACTGATGCCAGTATCTGTCATGTACCAATAGGGATGGAGATTGCAGGAAAATCTTTTTGCATAAAGCTGCCATTGTAGTCACTGCAAAACATTTCAAACTGACATCCTCTACTCAGCCAATTTTCCACAGGAATGATAAAAATACACCACAAAGCAACAGAATGGGCCCAGATATGCAAAGTTCATTCCTAATAGCTGTTTTTTTGCCTAAGTGTTTTAGGTTGTTTGTTTTCCTTTTATGGCCTGATACATTGTCACTTTATAGGCTTATGCTGTAGCTATTCTCTTGCATGTGCCACTTAGCTTAACAAACACTCCATCAAGGGTTTTCTCATATGTGTTGCAACCCAGGTGTCGGGATTTTTCTCACAGTCCCACAGTGACAGCTGGGTGACAGCCAAAACTCCCTTCTTTCACCTGCTCTTCCTGCTCAGAAACTTGTTGTGTGATGACAGCTTCCTGCTTCTCGGTGCTGAGCCAGCAGGAGCCACATGCAGCGGGTCCAGAGATTGCTGCTGGGTTGTCCACAGCATTTAATTAGTCAAATGACTTTGTGCTCTTTGGTCCCAAGTCTAGATAGGCACATAAAAAATGTTAATTGTAATCTCTTTCAAGAAAGCAAAGTAAGAGTATATAAACAATTAAACATACATGGGTGAACACAATATGAACTCCTATCTCCCTCTTTCAATCCAATCTAGTAGAAATTGATAGTGTGCTATAGTACAAAACAAAAGGTTTGCCAACCAGCAGTTTAAATGGTCAGCCCTTTATTTCTCTGAAATGAGAGCCAGATTTTACATGTTTTTCCCTCTAAAAAAATCCCATTGTGGTTAGAGCCAAAGTGCAGCAGAGCCTCAGCAAGGAGGCAGCAAAAAGAGAGACTTCCACATGTCTTTGTGCCTTCGTTTTTACAATGAAAATAAGGAAAATTACTTTTGTTTTCTGGAAACATTGTGTGTGTAATATAGTGATGTGGTGATGTCAGCGCCGCTATTGCATAAAATGTTGTAAAGCCTGGAGATTGATCTGTTTAATTGAAGCCACAGCCTGAGACTATGGTCCATAAAGGATATGTGACTTGTCCTACTTGTTCACTTGGCTTAATAGCTGGTTTTGGTCCTGTGCCTTCTGCAGATGAGAGACAACTACTTACAGTAAAGCGTTTTGTCATCTGGATTGTAAGATGCCCCCCTGGGATGCTTCATGCCACAGTGCTCAGGGCAATGCAGCACTTGTACAGTATAGTGCAGTTAAATGTAGTTCAAGGTCATGGTGAATGTATGTTCAATGCAAATCAGTTTTATTTATATAGTGCCAAACCACAACAGAAGTTATCTCAGGGCACTTTTCAGATAGAACAGGCCTAGACCGTACTCTTTATTTTACAGAGACCCAGCATTCCCTCATGAGCAAGCATTTGGCGACAGCGGCAAGGAAAAACTCCCCTTTAACGGGAAGAAACCTCAAGCAGAACCAGGCTCTAGGTGGGCGGCCAATCATCCATCTTGACCAGTGGGGTTGAGAGAGAAAGAGGGAGGGGGAGAGGGGAGAGAGAGAGAGACACAGAGAAGCACAATAATAACAATAATAATAATAATTATAGAAATATGACTAATAATAATAATAATAATAATAATAATAGCAGCTGCTCATGTTGCGGTGAGCATGACAGCTTTCACAACTTACTAATGCTCTAAAAACCTCTCATGACAGTCAGGTCTAGTAGATATTTAGAGTTAAGTGTCAGTTTTTTTCAGTCATACTGCTGCTTCTGGTCAGTTAAACATTTATTTACACTAAATAGATTTTTTGGTGAGATCAGTCTTCCTCATATTGTCCCAAATTGGAAATTCTGCTTCAGCCCACAGAGCTAACACACATGCCCTGTCTGCTGTTTACATTGGTAGTGCACAGTAACCCAGAGATTAGTCCCTGTCAAAGCTGAGTCAGTATACTTTCCATTAAAAAAAAAAAAAAAAAAAAAAAGCTCCTTTTTCCACATTTTCCAGTAAATCATTAAACAGAGATGAAAAAAGCTTAATATTGTAGACAATTAATTTTGCAGTTCAGTTTTGATTATTCTTGTTATTTGGCTGTAGTTTGCATGTATGAGCTACGGTTATTGTGATATTTATTTATACATCATGGCAATTAATTGTTATGATACTGATTGCATCCCCATCCACTCAGACCTACCACAATATAATTCAATTCTACAAAAAGTACATGAATATGCTATGAATGATCATTTCAGCTATTGATTTGAATGACCTGAGAGTGACTTGACCTTTGAGCTTGGCCTCTGTGGATTACTTTGGCATTGTACGCTGCCCCCCTCTTTACAAGGCAGTTTTGCTCACGCGCTATGTGTGTGACATGTTTTTCCTATAGTGCTCTTGCATTGAACGCATAGCCACAAGCTGTAATCAGCATTCACACCCACACACAGCATGCCATCGTCAGAGCTCTTTTGTCCTGTATGTTGCTGTTGGAATATAGCCGTTGTCAGTGTTGACTTTATGGTTTTGTATACACAATGCTTAGCCCCACTTTTCCTTTTAGCCACTCACCAATGAGCAGGGGGTCCTGACAGGGTCAAGGACATTTTAGAGTGCTACTGAGTGTTACTGCCACAGTTTGGGTGGTATGTGCTATTTTCAGCGCTCTGAGGACCAGAACCATTTCATTTGTCAAAATGTAAGTGTGCAAAGGTCTTGGTGTCAATGAAGAAGAGACATCACACTAATATGTTTCACAGATGGTAGGATAGGATGGTAGGACGTAGCACTCATCTATGCAAAAGTATATTGCTATCGTCATATGAAAAATCTCATCTCAACTCCACTTTTAGTTGATTAAATGGTCTTCTATAGGTTGAACGTTGATGATGCAACCTCTGGTTCTCTTTAGAACAAGATATGTTCATCTTACAAAGACGTATTTCCCCCCTTATGACATGTTCCTATGACATGCCTACTGATTTCACCACTATGTCCCCTAATGTGCTGTAATATCGTCATCGTACCAAATGTTTTCTTGTTAAAAGGAGAAATAAAAATCTCACAATCTTGGAAATTATCTTATAATTTAACGTATGTGCTATCAGATTTATAGGTGGGCATTGTGTGGTCTTTAGTCTGCATTTCTGCTATTCAGACAAAAAAAAAAAGGCAGCTTAATGTAATGAAAAAAACATCAGTCTGTCTGACCACTGAATCACCAGTATGTCTCTGTAGAAAGTGGTGTTTCTATTTTTGCTACCAATAAACAGTAAAAAAAGAAAAAAACAAACTCTTTGATGAGGCAAAAGTACTGAAAATTGTGCATAAATTCAAGTGATAGTAAGTACTGTTTGTATGTACTGGACTTTACTGAACTGTATGTTTCTCTGGATTAGTTGAGATCAAACACACAAGTGAATGAATGGAGTTCACTGAAATGTCACACTGGGGCCTGGGAGTGAAATAATTAGTGATCAGACTTTGCTGATTTGAGCACATTGTAAGATAATATGTAGCATTCTTCTCCTCTGTGCTTGTCGTGTTTGTTGAACATGCATAGCTCTCTCACACTGGTCTGCCTGTGGGCGTGTGTGTGTGTTTGTGTTTTGGTGAGTCAGCTGTTGCTGGTTATTGCCGATCTGTGGTTGATAATTAGCATTGCAGACTGATACAGAGTCTTTAAGTCTTCTAGTATCAGTTTAAGAGTTTAGGGTTATATCTTGTGGTAGCTCTGGGTAGTCATTACATAACATACACACTTGATGTTGAACTGCATCTCCGTTCATTCACGCTCCGCTATCTTATTCTCCAGAGGCGTCCCCCTCCCCTGCAATCAAGTCCAATTATTTTGGGCACAAAACTGTGTTTTGTTCTTTGATCTGGCTCTCAGGCTGAGCTTTGCCCTCTTTTCTTCATCTGCATCTGCTGATTTTTATATTCATAGTTGGTGTTCCTCTTACTGTCTCGTTCTCTTGTCTTGTCAGTGCGTTGTGTTTGTTTAGGCTTTTGTTCGTTACATTTAACAAACCACGGTGTTGACATGAAAGCATGGACTTTACTCCTGAATTCCCCTCTCTCTCTCTCTTGCTCTCTCTCTCTCTCTCTCTCTCTTTCTCTCTCTCTCTCTCTCTCTCTCTGCTCCGGGGTTGATAGTGTATCTGAGTGGACTTTAGCTAGAGGTCAGATAGCAAACGCTTGCACTGATGTTTGTTTGGATAGTAATGTAACTCAGTATGAAGCTCTCTGTCTTGTTTTCCATAGAAGTTTTTACTTTTACTGGAGAGCAGAGTGTTGTAGCACACGATGGAAAACATCAGAAATGGGACGAATGTTCGATACGTCTTCTGCTTTCTGCCAGTTCAACATTTTACAGATGAACATTTAAGAAACGCACAGCATTTTGACACAAAACATTTGGCTGTGTGTCTGTCAGCCTTGTTACAGATCATTAAGCCTTTCATAACACTCGTCATGAAGTAAATAAACTTTGCATATGATTGGTTTCTGCTTTTGGTGCAGCTTTTGGCATATTAGGGGTATATTATCTGCTACAGTAACAATGATATTGTGATGTGTCATTGATGACTGTCTATTATCGTAGAATCACTCATATCTTAATGCCGTTGTTACTGTGGGCTTCAAACTGGCCCTCTACATAGGAATATGATTTAAACACTTCCCAGCCGTTCAGAAACAAGTATTTGCAATGGCCCTTTATACCATGCAAGAGAAATTATCACATTTTTACTTCAAGGGAATCTAGTTCATTGGCACCCCAGCATTTGCATTTTCTCTGGATTTTTTTCTTCACTTGCTATTATTGGAAGCATTTTCTCAACTGTCCTTGTGGCAAGGCAACCTCATTTACTGTAAACTACAGTGGTCAGCATTTTCTTAGGACAGAGAACATTACTTTTCAGTGTATGGTTTAAACCCAACTATTCTGTTTAGAAAATCATTTTTTTTCTTCGGTATTTTTCTCTGTAAGGCAAACTTCTTTATAATGGATATGAGTGTTTTTTTCTATTAAGAAGTATTTATATTTCCATGGAAAATATATATTATTTTTTTAGTAGCTTCCATGTCATGGGATCTTTGTATCATTATCATATACTCTGACTGCATAAACCATGAAAAACGGCATGACTCATGGACCATTAATGGGTTTCCTTTTCCCTTTCATGTCATGTCAATTTATTCCTCTTGTGCAGTAGGTGATGGCCAATTCAATCACAAATCCAAGTGTCAATTTAAGTGTTTTCTTGAACACTCAGTCTTGGTTGTTAATCAGTCACAGAGCTGAAAAAATACGTTTTAAAGTATGCTGTAGTGTTCCACTGTCTTATTAGGCATAAAGAAAAAGTTAAAGAATGAACTTAACTTTTTGTTCGTCCTTCTAAATTCACACCACACAGACTGTATGCAAGTTTATTGATGTTGATCATCAACCAGTAAACATGATTGCCCACCAGTGAGTCAACAGATTGTTGCAATTGGAATTACATCCATTAAAATCCTGATGGAAAAATATGTCTCCTCTCTGAACATTATTGCATTCTTTATGGACACCTCTGTCAAGCTGCTTTTTGTGCTTTTGCTGCATCACTAGAAACAAGACACTGGCCTCTGATATTTTACACCCCACTTCCTGCCCTCCCCTCTCTCTCTCTCTCTCTCTCTCTCTCACTCTCTCTCTCTCTCTCTCTCGATGTCACTGTGCCAGTCGTTGTTTGGAAGCCCTCACTCATATCTGGGCTGTATATTTATCTCAGCGCTTCCACTCTGACTGCATTCTCTGCAGCCTAATAAGGTCGTGATGGAGGGAGAGAGAAAGAGGGCACATAGGGCAAGGGAAGATGGTGGGAAAAGGTTGGACAATAGGAATCAAAAGTATTTTCCCACAAATTGTTTTTTTTTGTCTGTGCAAACATGTGCGTCTCTGCTGCACGCATGTTTTTGTGTAGAGACCACACAGACGAGGGCTAAAGGGCAAAACAGAATAAAGACACCGGGATAATATAGGCCTTTAAATTGAAATATTCCCCAATGTTGGGAAGCACTTTGATGTAGAAGAGTGTAAACACTATGTAATGCTATTTGCTTGAGTAAATGCTCATGAATATGAACATGAACAATAAAAAAGTACTTCAAAGTATATTTTGATGTGCCTTGACATTTTTGTGGGCGATTTCTCATTGTTTAGTATTTCATTGTTTGATTGTTCTAGTTGTAGTTGTTGATGCACATCAGAAGCCTCAAACAGAAAAGAATATTATTCCATAAAGCTTGTGTCCACACACGCCAGAGTCCTTCACTAAGAGGGACCCTGAAACACAACCACAAACCACCACCCACATCCTGCATTCTCTCCTCTCTTTCGCTATTGCTTCCTCCTCACTGTGAGGTGTTTTCTCCATCACAGACTGGTTTCTGGAATAACCCTAACCCTGTGTTTTTAAAGTGCTTATGCAGTATTACTCAGCTGTAATATCCCCTCTGTGAACTGTCACCTGATCCCTCATACGCCTTCAACCGTGCAGCTGATTAGATTACCATAATATTCACTAAAGTCGGCTAGACCCCCCTCCCCTTCCCCCGGGCCCCTCCTTGCTGCGTACCTCTCATTAACTGCCTCCCTTGTCTCGGCCTTTAGAAATGCCCCAACATAACATGGAGAGCTCCAGGAGCCAGTGGCAGCAGGGGCTGCGGTCGCCGTGGATCACCAGAGTGGCTGGTCAAAGTCCCGCCTCCTCGGGGGCGGAGTCAGACACGGAGAGTAGCAGCACGGAGAGTGAGAAGGTAAGTGAGTGAGATGAAGCTGTTGATGATGATGATGCAGTAATTTGTGCAGCTCTTGTCATGTTAAATAATGTAGAGAAGGAACATAAAACCAGCCTCAGTACTGTAGCCCCTGAATGTGCACTAAGAAGAAAAAAAATGCAGTTAAACCAAGGAATCATCAACTTTTCTAGGTTAAACTGTCTACTGCTTTACAGCTTGCATGTGGTGACTTGAATGTTTTCTTTCCCTTTCTGTCAGTCCTGTATAAAAAAGTTGGAGGTGGGCTCACTGAGGATTCTGCCATCGCCATCAATGCTCCAACAGCGAATCACAGAGATCGACCAACAGAAGGAGGAGCTAAAGATTGAGGTGAGGAGATGCTGATTCTTGCTGCACAAAAACATCAATTGTTTGATCGAGGAAAACAACTGATTTACTTCCATGTGGTGCAAAGTGTTCAACAGACCACTGAATCAATTAGGGCTGAAAGGGTTAGTTGATTAATTGATTTATTCATCTTTTAAAACAAAAGAATGACAAACATTTGCTTGTCAAATTGGACGATTTGATCAGTTTTCTTTGTCATATATAATAGTTAATTGAATATGTTAGGGTTTTGGACTGTTGATTGGACAAAACAAGTGATCTGAAGATGTCACCATGGGCTTTGAGAAATTGTGAGGATGTTTTTTCACATTTTTTTTTTTTTTAAATTTCACAGGCTTAAGGATTAATCAATTAATCAAGACAATAATCTGTACATGAATGATAATGACAATAATGGTTAATTGCAGCCCTAGAATAACTTGAAATATATACATAGGGGCAAACCTTTTTTTTTATGCACTATGACTGCTGAAAAAAATTAACAGCATCCATTGAGTGTTTAAAGAAACAATAAAATTTTAGTTATAAGTTAGTATAGTTTCCGCTGAAGTCTGCACATTCAAATCTCCATGACATTTCCAAACACCGAGACAGTCATGGTAAAGGAATGCATATCTCTGACTTACTCAAGCTCTGGTCAATATGATTCACCTCAGCGGCGTCTCTTGTCCTTTCAGCTGCAGCTGGAGATCGCCCTGCTGCAGGGAGAGCTGCAGACGGAGAAGAACCAGCTACACAGATACACACAGAAGCTGAAGGCTCTACAGCAGGAGGCCAGACAAAGGGAGAAGCACAGACACACCGACAGACAAAAGGTAATAGATACGCACTGTGTGGTATCATGTAATAAAATTAATATGTTTTGCATTTATGATGTTTTATACCTTGATTGGGTTTTTTTCTTTGAGACAATGAAGACTAATATGTGTTGATGTAACATTTTGTGATGGCTTAGCACGGGGATCACAATCACAACGGAAAAAGTTGGCTTAAGGGATTTCACCTGTAGAAACATGTGGGCTCAGTAATGGTCCACTAGCATCAATACGAGATCATGTCAATGATAGGTAAATTCCCATGCAATGATTGTTGTTGATGTGAAAGGCTCCGGTACAGAGCTGGTTTGAAGGCAGATAGCTCCACTCATCCAGAGCAAACTTTATAAACATAGTTGTGAAATGAACTTGTTGTGTTTTTTTTTTTCTCTTTTGAAATTGTTTTTTGCAAATTAGAGGATGACTCGCTTCACTTGTTTCTCGCCTTTTCTGTAACTGCAGGAGCGAGAGAGTCTGGAGGAGGAGAGACACAGGGTGGAGGAGCTGAAGAGGAGGTGTGAGGAGAAGGAGAAACTAATCCCCAGTCAGCCAGAAAGCCAGAGGGAACAGCTAACACTGCAGCTGCAGCAGGTGAATGGCTGAAAGATGTACTGTATTTAACCATTTCAGAGGGTGGCAACATGGATGGAAACAAAAAAAACCCTTTCCTTTATAAATAGGTCATGATGTCTGAAACTATATGTTGCAGAAAGTTCAACTCTTTTTCTGTTCCTCAAACAATAACAGAAACTCATTGAACACAAACATAGAGTGACAACACAACAGATCTGAATGCTGTAGCTTTACTGCTAAACTTCCCAGAAGTTGTGGTAATCTAACTAGCAAAGTGACGTTATCTAAATACAAAATCTATCAGATTAGCAGTGATTCAGTTATGAGTCAAAACCAGCACAAAAACAGCCCATGTCTTTTTCCAGCCTTTGAGAGAGTTTTGGTTGCTAATCATATTTAGAAACATATGAATATATTGTTTTTTTGTAGGTTACTGTGATTTTTTTTTTTTTTTTTTTGCAGACAATTGAAACTTTGACTATCTAATCTTGCTGAACTTGTTAACTGAATAAGATAAGAATGAAAATTAAATAACTGATCGCATCTTGATGGCAACTGTCCAAATGAAAGAAAGAAAAAAACTGCAACTGATACTTGATGACAGTGTGTCTCAGATGCATGTTATTGACAGACTGACTGTGTTATTGTTCAGTACCTGTTTGACCTGATGTGTCAATGTGTCAGAAACTTCCACAGACACTCACACACATAGTACATACAGTAGGATGTGTATTGTTTCTTGTGAATGTGACAGGACAAGATGTGAGACAGCCTTGTTTCAAAAGCAGCGTTTAATGAATGGTTTAGCACAGTCCAGCAGCAGATTGTGACTTAAGGGAGCTTTAAAAAACAGGTTTGTCACAGATTGCTTCACAGAGAAAACCACACAAACATAGAACTTAAATAAATACTGCACAAGAACAAGAGAGCAGGTATCCCAATTATGAAACAATGAGGCTGCACAAGTTTTTACTTTGACCTGCACTTGCACTGTTTTTACATACATGCACATGTCTTAGCTCCCTTTGAAAACTATTCTATATGTTCTTTTATACAAAAATGTATACACTACTGACAAAATGTTATCTTGAGAAAGGATTCAGTTTTGTTTTTATAATAGTGGTTGAGTTATCAAAGGAACCAACTCCAACAAATGGAGGTGTGGCATATTGAGATTATCACTATTTCCAAAGAAAATTGCACAGAACTTTACACAAAATTAAACAAAAATAAAGGTAACTGAAGTCTGTCTTTCAGAAATGTATTTACAGTGAGTGAATGAGTAAAATGAGTTTAGAGAGAGGTTGAATAACAAACTGGGTAAAGAACTAATAACATGTCAAATGGTGCTCACCAGAATCCAAGAACAGAAAATGCATTAAACACCCTGTGTGGAAGAACTTGAGGCGACTGTATACCTAACAAATAAATACTACTGTATATTTATTGTATGTTAATTTACTGTAATGCATACAATCTTCTAATAATTCACTGCAACTGCGAATGAGGTGTTAACTCTCTTTATCTATTATGGATTTACAGCATTTTAGAACTGAGCACTGACAGTTAAAACAAAGGATGCTAAAAACTGATTAGATTAGACTAAAGATGTTTCTGTCTTTAATGCAGGAGAAAGAGGTGATGGAGGCGGCGGTTCGGGCATTTGAGGACTGGGAGTTTCGAGTTCTGGAGCGCGAGAGCGGCATCGATGAGGAGGACGAGAGCGTGGCGGACAAAGAGAAGGAGGGAGAGAAAGAAGGGGAGATGGAGAAGGAAATCTCATGTCAACAGCACGTGGTCAACACAGCACAGGTAAACAACGTGACACGGGAGGAATTTTTCAGAGAATTTCACAGCTGCCTCTGACGTGTTACACAGGTTTGCAGCTTATCTGCATGTCATGTGGTTCAAGTCAGTGTAAACCCTTGCACACTGACGTAGGATTAACCTTCACACAAACTTCCATTCAATACAGACGTGTCAGACTTTTATATAGAGAGAGAGCAGGTAGACAAAATAACAGGAACACCCCGCAATGTAATGAAATACAAAAAAAAAAAAATCTACATAAGTGAAGCTTTCAATGTTCAGTGTTTGTTTAGACTGTATCAGAGACATGTGTTCTTGATTATTGTACACTGTAAACAGTTCCTGTTATTTTGTCCACCATTTGGACACGCATACAGTGCAAAGTAAAGTCATATTTTCATGACTGTAAACAGTAAGATAATTCATCAGGGCATCAGTCCAACAGAGGCCTTTACTGAAGCTGCTTTTTTGTTTGAATTAAGAAGGTTTTTTTTCTTTTCTTGATGAGAGTTTAGCACCATACTTCTATTGGGAGTTTGGTGGAACTCATTTCCTTCTTCTGAGAGTTAAAATAAGAAAAGGGCAGACCAGAAAGTGAACTTTAAAGCCACAAATCTGAGCTCCTCCTACAGTAATCACAGAGTTGTTGGCATTGATCACCAAAGCAGTAAAAATATTGGTTTTTCGTTTATTGGCCTTAAAGCACTTACTACCACATTAGATGGCTTGTTCGGATGGAGTTACAGTACACACATGTACACATGTAGAGTACACTCTCTCACTCTCCTCTCCTGTCACAGTCCATGGTTGTCAGTGCAGGTTAAGGCTTGCCCTCCTTCCTCTCACCACCCCATCTAATGGTGACACGAGAATGAACTCTTTACCTCACACACATCAGCATCACCCTGATCCTGTCACATGACTTCTGTACAGCTAGCTAGTTAATTACATCAGAGGCCACCATGAGAGTGAAAGGAAAGAGCAAGACAGAAGGAAAGCAGAAGAAGAGACACAACAGTGGAGGAGATGGAAAGATAAAACACATGAGGGGATTTGGAAAATTTTGACTCATGACAGTCATGGATAAATGATAATTATGAAATTGTTGGACATGTGGTCTTTGTTTACATTCTGACATGGGAACCATTTCACAGGCCAGATTCCACAAGAGCGTATGAATATGGACAAACATAAATGATGACAATGATATAGAATTGTTCCTCAATTAGCTGGAGTATGTAGGAAGAGGAGGAGTGCAGAGTGAGGGATGAAGAGAGGGATTGTGTGAGATGGATGGTAGTTGACTCAGCTGCACTGTGGCCTCGCTGCAGATGACAGCTCATCTCTATAGCCCCTGTCTCTCACTTTCTGTCTCACACATCTCTTTTCTCACACTGTGACATTTGCTGACTTTATATCAGTCCATCATTACTTTGAGTTACACTCTCAGCTCTGCTATCGTGTGTCTCCCTCGTGCGTCTCATTAACTTGCAAAATGGATGTTTGATTTGCATTGTATGTTGACCGAAGAGATCAACTCTGCTCGTTGTTCTGCATCCACTCACACAATGCACACAGCATCACATCAGGGATATTTATCCAATATTACATCACAGCATAATGGAAAGATTAAGTAAACTCAGACTGGCCACATGAATCAGCCACAGCACGTGACATTTCTTTTGAGGAGAAGAAACCATATAGCCTTCCACACTGAAAGAAATTATGTTCTGAATTTTCAGGAGCGAGTCCAGCAGTTAGATAAACAGCTGAAGGAGATGGAGAGGGAGAAGGAGAGGGAGCTGACCGCCTTGAGGAAAGAGAAGAGAGAACTTGTACATACTCAACATCAAACAGTAAGAGGGATTTATGCTATTGTGGATGTTTAAATTAATCTACCACTACTACTATTTAATAATAATCAGTAATATTTTATTGTAGTTGTTTATTAGCCTGTTTTTGATATTTGATGTGTGTGTTGGAAATAGTATATGAGTTTTACTAAAAGTAGGGATCCAACGCATCTTACAGAAGGCACCGGCTGTAACTATTTGCTACCTCTACTACTGTGTGTTGACTTTCTGTCTTTTTATTTGAGCATCTGAATTCTATACTGTGCTACTGTAATAACACTACTATATTCTGCATTCACAAAGTTCCCATGGAACAAAAAAAGTATGTAGTGTCACTTCACCTAAGATAGATTTACAGTAATGCAACACTGTCAGTGATGTCGCAAAATGATGATAATTTACATCTTACTACTAAACAGAATCTCAGTTTCCTGCAACATCTAGAGTAAACTTTTGAGTGTCTATTATGTAGG
The DNA here is from genome assembly GCF_963924715.1 of Thunnus thynnus. Taxonomy (NCBI): domain Eukaryota; kingdom Metazoa; phylum Chordata; class Actinopteri; order Scombriformes; family Scombridae; genus Thunnus; species Thunnus thynnus. The sequence goes on along the minus strand of NC_089526.1, from coordinate 9,506,862 downwards.
GAATATTGAATGATGTGAGGGATTTTTGACACAGCTTAACATTTCTCAGATAGATGTTTTGGAGGTACTTTGAATAATCTCTCTGGTTAAATCATACATCTGTAGGTGGAGTTTGAGAACCCATTTTTAAGAGTGCAAGTGTACTAACTGCTATACACATTTGGCAAATAAAATAACCCATCCTCCCAAAATACATTAACCAGCTGATTATCTTACCTGGATCAGCTGTGGTAAAGCTTCACTAATTGATATTTTCATATTAATAATGGAAAGAATGATTACCTGTAATATGAGAGGTCACTTGTAGTGACAAACCTGAGTCTGCAGTTCCCCTTAGGGGTATGGAGCATTTTAGCATCTTTTAGCTCACTGTTTTGGTTTTGCATCCTGCAGCTTTACTGTACTACTCAGCACCAAACAGCAGACAGACAAGGTTAGCGAATAGCTGGTAAACTAGCTGATTAACATGGTGGAGCATTTAGCAGCTAAATAGCTAGATATTTTTCTCATTGGTGAAGTGCAAAACAGACAAGTAAATATTGAACTTACATTTTCCAGGTGGCCAGAAACACATCTCCAAATGAATGCTAATATTCCTACAGGTCTGCTGGATGAGTAAATGGCTAACTGGTTGCTAATATGTTTGCCATATCAACTCTATAAGATGATAACATGACAATGTTCTGTTTACAGCTTGTTACACTGCTTCAAAAAAAAAATCAACTAAAGCAGGTTTATCAAGCTGCAGTAACTGTAATTATGTTGCCTTGATCAACTGTGCTAACAAGCTAATTTACAGAAAGTGATACAACAATATCTAGCATTATTAGTACTTAGCTAAAGGTGTGTCTGAAGTTGTTCTTAGCGTGTTTTCCATTTTGTAATGTTTAGTAGTAGTTATTATACCCTGCATAGCAAAGTTAAAGTCCCTCTGCACTCAAAATTACTTCAGGTGGATATACAGAATAGTGTGTGTACAGAGACACTAGAAGGCTGTTTTGAAAATTCATCTGCTGAATTTGACCTTTTAATCTCAGGTTAAGGTGTGTACCTATGAGCACGGTTTGTGACATCACAGCTAGTTTGGAGCCAGTCAAAGTTCAGTATGCAACTTACACAACTGTGATGTAGACACTCCAAGTCTCCAGTGTACATACACTGAAAATGGACTTTTCAGTAAACTAGAAGACATATTGTGTCCAGCAGATAAAACTTTCAAATAATCTATATTCATAGATTCTGTATTTTTCAATAAGGAGTAGATGTCATATTAAGAATGTCTAACTAGGTAATTGAACTTTTTTTGTGTGTTTATGTCAGACGTAAATTATTATTCAAAGCAGAGTATTTATATATGTCTTCAAACATGTCTGGAGGGGATTTTTAAATTATCCCACAGTGCAACATAAATAGTAATGACTTGTTACTAACCAAGATATATATACCATAATGCATTGCGCACACAGGAAAAAATGGCAATTTCCTTTTTTTCCCCTGTGCACTGAGCTACCTAATGACCTGAAAAGTGTCCAAGATTTTGCTGATGCACTATGTAGTCTTCTACATAGAATTCCCTGTATAGTGAGTAGTAGGGCCTATATACTGATTTCAGATACAGACTTTTCCTTCTCATTTCTCCTTGATATAGAACATAGAAAAATGTCCTATGACTGTTTTCTTCTTCTAAAATTTTGAGGACATCTTACATGTGTTATCAATGTTTATTTTGAATACTTGCTAGTATTTGATTTACTCAGTCACTAATTAAACCATACTGTGACTTTATCACATAGCCAGTGGTTTGCCTTTGATCAGACTTAGGATGGCACCATTGAAAATGAGAAGGAGACAAGATCTGGACAAGGAAAAAGCAAATCAGACATGGAGAGAGGGAGGGAAAGAGAGTGTGAGAGAGAGAGAGAGAGAGAGAGAGATAGCTTGACTCCAGCCGGAGGGAGGGTGAGGAAGGGATAGAGGGAGGAGTAAGTATCGTGGGGGAGGGTGCTGGGCTTGTGAATGTGTGTGCACATGTGAGTGAGAGAGTGTGTTTGGATGAGTGAGAGGGAGAGAAGCTGGGAGAAGTTTCACATCCTTGCAGCGAGCGGTAAGCTAAAAAAAAATGCACTCAAATTGATCTGCATGGCTGACGAGCGTTAAAATTGTATTTGTCAGAAAACTGCCTTAATGTTGAGTTCATCAGCTCTTCTAAATGAGAGAATAGAGAGACAGCTGGAGGGAGGGCAGAAGGGAGTGGCAGTACAGAGGAGGAGAGAGTGTCAGACAACATGACCAAGTGTGTATGACTACAATATGACGATGTGGTTTACCTCTGACAGATGTGTTGTAAACCTAAATGGTGAGATCTTGTTGTATCTGAGAGGGAAAAAAAACCCTGTAGTTTAGGAAAAATTAATCTGAATGGGTCTTTAAACAGAAAGCAGGAAGAACTTTACTCTTAGATATCCACTAAATCACAAAAAAACACACAAAAAGATCAGTAACTGATGTGTAAAAGCTTTTAAACCTTCATTGTCCACAAATTCCTTGTGGGCAAATACATATATAGATATATACTAGAGTAGAGTAAGGAAAGATACAGACAAGGGTTAAAGAGTGCACTGCATGCGGCGACTGAATTGCTCATGTGTCTGTGAGTCAAGCAGGGAGGGAGGGTTAGAGGGGAAAGATAGTGAAGCAATGATAATTTTTTAACTCATTACAATCCCCTCTTGGAGGTGGAGACAAGTTTTCATTCTCAGCCAGCTGTGGTATGTCTAACGCAGCAGCTCTGTCAATTGCCATGTATGTGTTTGTGATCTTCCCACCTGCTCCAGTTCATGTAAACTGTCAGTATTTGTACCTCGCAGCCAGTTTTCTTTACAGATAACTTTCAAACAAAATTGAATCTTGCCTTACAGGTTCTCAAAGAGAAGAAACCGCTCACGGATTGGTTGAACATCACCAGCTCGGCCCCCTGCATGATGTCACTTTCCCCTCTGACCGTTCACAAGCCTCCTCAGGTATGCAGTAGGTCACCATGGATACGGCGTGTGTCAACAACCTTGATTAAATGATCACTTGCTTAATTTATAAAATGTCAGAAAAAGTTTTCAAATACAGTCCAAAACGCAAAGATACTCAGTTTGATATCACAGAAGGATGAGAGAACCAGCAAATATTTACGTTTGAGATGCTGGAAGCAGCAATTGTTTGGCATTTGTGACTTGAAAACGATTAATCAATTGCCAAAATAGATTCAGATGAAATCTCAGACATTAGGCTAAAAGATTAATCGATTATTTGCTTTTAGCTCTAGTTTAAAAGTGAGATGACAGTGATTCAGTAGAAATCATTATCGCACAGATTGTACTTATTGTAACACACTTCCACTGTTTCTTTTTTCCTTGTAGGAACCATGCAAAGAATCCGCCAGTTTGCCCAGAAGACGGAGCTCGCATCGCAACAACAAACTCAACGACAGGCCGCTCTCAGCGCAGGGTAAGCTTTTATCTGCCCTCGATTTTCTATTGTGCTCTTGATTGCTTAAGCTGAGAGCACTATGATATAGGACAATAAACACTCTCTCTCTGCACTCATGCCCTCATTTTGTCTAAGTGTTTGTTCAGTTCTCTCCCTTTTAGTCAAATCAAAGGTGTGTCGGTAGAATCAGCACGTTGTTAATACGCTGGGAGAAAACTGGATTAACCTGTACAGAAGGAGGAGGTCAGAGCCAGAGGAGCTCCCGTATACTTATGCCTAAAATCTCCTCAGCAGTAATCTAACACACCTATCTGTCACCAAACATCAAAGTAGCCAGATTTACAAGGTCATGTCAAGTCTTGCCAGGTGTTTTGTGCCTCTCCTATATGACCTTTTCCATACTTTCGCTGCTCATTCATGCTGTAACTGAAAATCCTTGATATAGTGGGATTTTAACATCTTGATACGCCGCCACCACTTGCATGATTTCTCTCACACTACGTCTTATATAAAGCTATTGTTTACGCATGTTGTTCTCATGTGTCTTGCTCTATCTCCTTCCTCTCTCAGGGTTGGTGAGGACGGTCCCAGACAGCCAGACCCCAGAGGCTTTCACTTCCCCCCTCCCCTCCCATAGACTCAGCAACGGGCACAGCAGCCGGCACAGACCTGGGACCAACAGCAGCGGCGGGCTCCTCACTCCATGCAACAGTGCAACAAGCTCTCGCGCTGCCAGGTCAGTTGCTTTACAGTTCATTTGATAAACACTTATTTTTATTTTTAGAGTGAAGTAAAGACAGGCTTTTGAATGTGCTTTAATTCAAGAACTGAAACATTACATGGAACAGAAAGGGAAGGAATGTAATTCATATACTGTAGTTTATACCTTGGCTCAAAGAATGGATAATTCTGGAGTGTGTGAAAGATTTCATTTTAGAAGACCATTGTTATGATCACTTTTTATGTAAGCTGCAGTTACCAAGACAAGGATAATTCCAGTTTATTTTAATTATATTGATTATATTGATATATCGATGACTAATTTCAGTCGTTTTTTTTAAGCAAAAATAGTGAAAAATGTCACACATTCTCAGGTTCCAGCATCTCAAATGACAGGATTTGCTGCTTCTCGTTGTCTTACAGCATATAATAGGAAACTGAATATGGTCTTTTGGTCACCTTACATTACCTTGGTCACAGAGAGGCTGTGATGGGCACTTCTTTCATTTCACAGAGCAAACTATGAATCAATTAATCAAAATACAATCACCAGATTAATCGATGATGAGAATAATCGTTATTTGCAGCCCTAATTAAATCTAAATTTGCCCATCATTTCTCTCTGGTTATGGTAACACTGTACTCACCAAAGTAACTGCTGAGATCTGGGAATGCAGTGACGGGGCAAGAAAACATGAGCGGTCAGACGATCAGACAGGTTAAGTTTAAATAGATGAACTAAACCACTTTATTTGGTGGTAAAACCAAAAGTAAGTGCACCCAATTTGCCAGTAACAACTGTGTGCACATAAATGAGGCACAGTAAGTCAAACAGTGCATACTTTAGGCAATAGTTTTACCGTTCACCTTCGTTTTACCTTTCAATATAAGTTTGGATAAAAGTTTTTTCAAAAACCTGTGTGATTTTTGGACCTGGCATGTTTCTTTCCCCATTGGGTTTTTTTTGCCATGGTTGACACTTTCCCAGGTCTTAGCCACTAACTTGACAAGCATAGTGTTATTATTACTGATAGGAATGATGGCCACAACTACCACTGTAAAAGACACATTCAGTGTCTTTATCAGTAATCTAACACACAGCAGCAGTGATAGCTAAGTGTAGTGTATTAATAGGGTGGGTGAAAAGCTAGTCATTAACAGTTTACATTGCATAATGAATGCAGGGTTTACACAGCAGTATTAGATGAGGTTGGGTGTAAAAACATAAGAGTACAAACAGTAACAAATAAAACATTTGTATAGCTGTTGCACAGAAAATTTCAAGATGTTCAGGTACATGCATTGCACTGTCCATGTGAATGTTTAACATATAATTAACATTGCGTACAGTGTCATGTAAAACGTCAATGTTGCATATGTTGAATTTTGAGTTTTGCAGTCTTGGACACATGATTTTGCCTCTTTGTAACTCTGTTATTTGCATTGAGAAGTTGCATATCAAAGTATTGATCAACAGGCCTCCTTTTATAGCTGACAAACTAACTTCTAACTGTATTTTTTTGTTCTAACATTTGCATAACATTTAACATAACATTTTTAAAAAAATATTTAACATGTTATAACATCATTTGACACCCACTCCGCTGTAACTGATCCATAATACTGTATATTTTGTAATACTGGCTTCAATTTGGTGAAAGTAAATGCAGCTAATGTGCTAATTTCCTAAGCATTAAATGTCTGTGTAAATGACTGATTCTCATTGGCATGTTCATATCTTAATCTTTATTGTGTTTGGTCAGTACAGTGACTCTGATTCCAGCAGTGGTGAATATAACTCCTCTTATTTTCGTAGCCCGTGCCTGTTGGATCTTGTGGAGATTGAGAAGAAACTGAGAGAAGCCAAGGCAGAGAAAGAGAGGCTGCTCAGAGAGAGGGTGAGTCACCTGCTGTGGGAAACACTAGCTGGCACCTCTAATCACCAGCGACACACTGCGTTAGGCATGGCTGTCTGATCATTTGACACCCACTCAGCTCGCACACGATGGTTCAAGAAAACAGCAAGCAGATGTGCGAATGTTTGTAATGCATGTTTGCAGCATTGGCAAATGTCAAGACTGTCTAAAATTTACAGTCATATGGGTTAAAAAATTTTTCAGTCTCCAACAAGAAAGGGAAATGTCTCAGGGTACGTATTGATTTCAGCAAATTATTTTATGTGATACATATGTGCACCCAGGAAGAACGACGGAGGTTGTTGTTGGAGGAGAGAAGACAGAGAGAGCTCAACTCCTCCAGAACAGAACCACAAGAGCCAGAGACTCCACACAAGCCAGAGCCAGAACCACAGGAGCAGCCAAAGGCCAGTTCTCCCCCAAACTCCCCTCAGGTATCAATGTAATTTAGAAAGTAGCCTGAATTTTCACACTTTTTTGGATTGTGTTTTTGATGAAAATATACTTCAGATTTGGTCATGTTTAGTAGAATGTAGTTTTTTGTGTAATTTTGTAAGAGAAGTTAATGAAAATAACAAACGTTGTGTGGGCATCATTTGCATACCTACCTGTTTTTCTGTATTTAAACACTACCTGTAACCCTTAAAAGCCTCTGGACCCGCAAAAATATTAAATGACATCTGTCAATTTTTTGGACACTTAATTGTAAATACATGAATATGAATATCGTAATATTCAAAACCAGGTTTGAATATGATTGGGGGCACATTAGGACTAATATTCTTCATACTGTCAATGCGGGTCTCTGAGTTTGGGAAATATTTAGCAGACACACGTTTATGTACAAATTTAGGTAGGCCTACATGTACAAAAGCATAACAGGTCAATTTAGGCCAAGTAGACATTCCTGATAACATGATCTCACAAAACCCGATCAAATTTATAGGTCTCCCTTTAAAAACACCCACTGGATAAACTACTGTAGTCCTATCCTTTTATAAATCTGAAGACTAACTTCTTATCACAGGGAATAAAATGAAGTAACTCTTTTAAACTCTTGTTTGTCTCCTCAACAGCGCAGCCTGCCCCTCTTCCTCTCTCCGAACTTTGACCTCCGGGCCCATGTGGAGTCTCTGGGTCATGGGGTGGCTGGCTGCACAGACCTGCGGCTGACGTCTCGACGCTGTGCAGGCTTCCTGACCAAACGAGGGGGGAGGGTCAAGACCTGGAAGAAGAGATGGTTCCTGTTTGACATGGACCACAGACGGCTAGCTTACTATACAGGTTAGACGGGCTGGGAGAGTGGTGTAAATGTTTGGGGTTGTATTTGCATGAATGAAGACTGTCTTTGTGTCACACTAATGCACTAAAGGGTGTTTTGTAAAGATGTTTATTGTTTCTTATTGAAAGAAATAGAACTCGGAAAGTATTTTTAAGTCCTAATAGAATGGCAGAATACTGAAAACTTGTAAGACTTCCGATAGTTTAATCAAGTCCTTTTTTTTTTTAAAACTTTTCTCTTCCTTTGTTGCAGATTGTGATGAAAGGAAGTTAAAGGGAGTCATCTACTTCCAGGCCATAGAGGAAGTTTATTACGACCATCTACGAACAGCCACTTCTGTGAGTCCTTATATAGTACACAGTTTATTTACAGAACACACTGAGTTTGTGCCAAAGTGCTGGACTTCACATCCACAGGGAAAAACTTCAAGAAATACAATTAAAACTGAACTTCAGGCTATAAGCCCTTTGTCATGGTGAAAAGAGCCTGTACAGGCCAGTGTAGCCTATTTATTAATCCCAATAATCTATCCAAAAAAAATTGATGGGTGCCAGCAGAAACAAGTTGTGAACACAACATTGACATTATCGTCACCTTTTAAGATTATATATTGAACTTGTTATCAAACAGCTGCTTATTTACGCATTCTGCAGTTATGGAGCAACATTATGGTGAATGTAAGTCCACTCTCCTTTAGCTCTGTTTTTGATCTTTACCAACTTCCAAGGGAAATGTTTGGCTCTAGCTGCTAAATACTCCACTATGTTCACCAGCTAGTCATTAACTGTGCCTGTTTGCTGTTTGGTGCTGAGCAGGTAGTGGACAATGAGTTTTTAGAGCTTTTTTTCTGAAAACAGCTGCCTGCTGCAGCTGAAAACGAAGCTGTGAGAGCTGTGAGAGTGAACCAAAACAGTAAAGTTTAAGCTGAACAGCAATGAGCTGAAACTCACTATAAAGTTCTGTAAAGCTTAGGGGAGCTACAGAGTCATTTGATAAATTGTTATTATAAAAAATATTGATTATAGCCACTTCAAGCATATTGTTTTATTTTATTTTTTTATTTTTGTTTATTTTATTACTTTATTTGACAGGGACAGCGCATATTAATAACATTTCTGAAAATATGCCAGAGTTAGCCAGAAAGGCTAATTTTCATCTGTAGTCGCTGGGCAGGCAAAAAGTTGGAAGCACAAATATTACGAATAAAAGCGTTGAAAATTCAATCAACAATAAAAGTGGTCAAAATATGCAGATACAAACAAGCCTGCACTGCATGGAGACAAGTTAAAGATAATGATATCAACTCAGGAAGCACCCTAGAGGGCCCCCACTTAAATCTTTTTTTTTTTTTTTAATGTGTGTGTATTTGGAGGTTAAATCACTAAACTTAACTGCAATTATCTTGTGACCTCATGTGATTTGAGAATGTACTAGCCACAGATTTTGTGGTGGTTTCCCATTACATAAAGTTTACTGATTTGATCTTGTTCCTTTTTTGCAACTGGTTCAATTGTAACAGATTAATAGATTTGCACAGTATTAAAGACACAGACGACCTCTGCAATTTGAAATAATCACAGAGGTATCCTGCCTTTGATTTAACATCTAAGATAATTGCAGATGTAAGTAACACTAGGTAACACTAGAACTGTTAAGTAGAGCTTTATTTGCTGCTGGCAGGTCTCAGTGCTTGAACAAGTGTCATATGACACCATAGGTTTACAGTTACACCATGGGAAACCCTGTTATTTATATTATGTCATCATGAAACGTGAAGACTATTCATAATTGCTCAAGTAAAACAACAAAATAATTTGCCTTCAGGACACTTGATTGTGCATAAAATGTTACATTCTTAACTTTGGTGTTAATTTAAGTTGTATAAAACATCCAATTATCAGTCTTATCTAATTCAATACGTATGCTTATACAGACTGAGAAATACATACTGTAGTTTGTCCTCAAAAATAATTTTGGATGTGGCATTGCAATGAAAAACAACAAAGAATTCTTTCAAACTGAAGCAACAAAAGCCTGTTGTTCTTCTCAGGAAAGTAAAGACTCAAAAGAGTAACGCTAAAAGTGCTTCAAATGAACTATTCTAACTGAAATTTTGTGGTATCTTACGGTTATTTAGAAATGTAATTTCAGTGTGGGTTTGCTGAAAATTGGTGTTTTTAATAAGTTTTGGAGTGGGAGGAATTTAAATCCCTACAGTGAGATAAGAGATATCTTGAACAAATCAATTACCATAATGGTAAAACCCTTCAGTCATGTCAAAAAGCTTCCTTATCTTTATCAAGACTTATCACATTATTACTGTCTGCTTCTTTTCTACAGTCTCCGCGGCCCAGTCTGACGTTCTGTGTGAAGACATACGACCGTCTTTTCTTCCTGGTGGCTACCAATGCAATATCTATGAGGATTTGGATGGATGTCATCGTCACGGCAACAGATGAGCACAGCCGTTATTGACCTCTCATATGTGACTATAAAACCCTCGAGTGAAGCTACTGAGCAGGCTATAAATGCGTTGAGTCATTTTTCCGCCCTCACTGATGGGCGGGTTTGGCTTAGATCCACCTCAGGGGCTCATTTTGTACCTGGACTCATGAATCTGTGGACAACGTGCGTGAGACACAGAGGTACAGTGGTTCGAGGTGCCGAACAGATGTGCTCGATCACAGTGGAGGAAACTGTTACTGAAAGAGTGATGCTTCAGTGGCGGCAGAGGTTCACCGCTGGCTGAACCAGCTGCAAACCACAGGCAGCTTTACGCACCAGCCTGCTGTTACTGGAAGGTTTTACTCTTTGAGGTTGACCTCCCCCTGCTGGTCACAGTCCAGCATTACAGGACTAGTATATACTACTACAACCCACTACAACAGGGATAGCAACACCTGTACAATATAAAGCAGTCCAATATGACAGCCCGCAATAAATATATATTTGTTAGACTGTCTATCAGTGAACCTCTGTGATAATTTTTTGAGCTGCATTTTGCATCAGATTGCTTTATATTGTCAGGTGTTCCCACTAATATGTCCGCATCCTGCATCTTTGTTTTCAGGAAATACAGATTGTACTTGTAATTTTTCATGAATTAAGTTATTTGGAAATTTATATGGGTTTGATGTGCAAATAAAGGAAGGCATACACTGTTATGAATGCACTATTAAATGTTTATTCATAAAAAGTTTGCTTTAGTTGGGTCTCTCATTATTATTATTTTTTCAACTTTATTAATTTTGGAAATCTCTTTATCGGCAAGAGATTTGCAACATTAAATAACACCTACAGAAAAAACAGGTTGAGAAGTACATTTACAATTTTCCCATCATTTATGCAGTCAGATTATGGATTCATTTGTAGCTTCATTCCGATGTTGATCGTTATGTCAATTTTTTTTTCTTTTCCTGGCCAGTTGTGCCTCTTCTATTTTCAAGATATATCAGTTTTAACAATATTTCAACAGTTTCATGCCACGGTTCCTGTGTTGCTATTATTATTTTAACCACGTATCTGTTGAGATGAGATAAAGTACCATACAATTTCTAGTATTTATTGTAGCACTTTACATATTATTTCCCATAATTTCTGACATTTCCAAAAAATATGTGAGTGATGATCCACACTCTCTCCAACATATCTGATTTCTGTTACTGCTTCATTTGCATCTGAACATTATCGACTATTTCTCTGTAATACAGTGTACACAGTGCAACACCGGTTTGATAATGAGCTAATAGGGAGATTTTCTATTTATACAAACATTTCTTCTTGTTAAAAAGATGATGAATGTTGGTCACTTGAAAGACCAAAAAAATGACCAAACGTACCAAATGTTATTGCACAGTAAGTTGTAAAATACATTTATCTGAACCAATTGAGGAGCCTGTTATGTGTAGTAAATGAAGGTAATGTCCTGCTCTTTTGAGTTTCTTACTGATAATGAATACAAATCTTACTGAAGCTTAAACCACGGAGCCACTTGACCACTTGAAACCTATGAACTCTTAAGTTAATGTTATTGCCCATGTAGGCTTTATTTACCTTTTTTCACACAGTTTTTCCACTGATGACAACACATAAAAACTAAGGTTAAACTAAGGTTAAATTACCTTGTTTTTTTTCTACTTTGTTATGTATAAATTCCAGGTATCCCCTCCAATATTGAGGAATTTCTACTCCTGCACCATCAAGAGTGTCCTGATGGGGAACATCATTGCCTGGTATGGAAACAGCACTGAACACGACTGCAAGGCCCTGCAAAGAGTGGTTTCTTTAGCTGGACATACAAACTCCCCCACCTACATGCACCCACATAAACACACTGTCAGATATGTCCTTTGCTTGAAAACTCCTATAGAATTTATTTGAAACATCGTATTTAATACAGAACTGCAACTTCTTTTGAAAAAACTAAAAGAACAAGTCACTTTTAGAGTGGAAGCATTAAAGGGGATACAGCAGCATGCACGTTCTAATTTTGTTCTTACTTGGATGGTCTGTACCACCTGTACAGACAGTCCAGCCTGCATCAGCCTGTCCCTCTCAAGAGCCAACCCTGGAGAGGTTGGCCCAACATGGGCAGCACGCCTATCGAGCCCCCCTCCTGGGACATGGCCTCCTATACTTTGGAGATGGCCCAGGGCTGGGCTGCCAACATCTGGGTCATCTCTGCATACCACGGCATCCAACGGCGGTCTGGGGCTATCAGGATGACTGGCAGCCGCTCTTGTCTCACTCTCTGCAGTAGCAGAGTAATGAGATGAAGATGGGGGAAGGCATAAAGCAGCCTCTTTGGCCATGGTGCGTGTACAAATGCATCTCCTAGCGTCAGGGAGAACCAGAATGGGCAGTAGGTGTTGTTTCAACAAGTGAAAAGGTCCACTTCCGCTTTCCCAAAATGGTTCCAAACCCACTCATCTGCCAGGGGGCCACCCCTCGACATGAGGTCAGTCCCCCTGTTCTCCAGACCCAGAACATGGATGGCTCTCAGGGTTCACCTGGGTTCTGACAGAGCAGCCTGCAATCTGATCGAGTTGAGCACAACTCCTAAATATTCCGCCTGCTGGCGTGGTTGGGGGGTGCTCTTGCTCCAGTTGATGGTGATACCTAATTGGGTAAGGTTAGGTACAGCACAAAATTGGCTGTGTGAAAAATGACCCATTATTTGGACCTGGCCATGACAATGAGGTTGTCTAGATAAAAGAAGACCCTCACGCCCTGGTCGTGCAGGGGCTGCAGCACTGCGTCCACACACTTGCTGAACGTGTGGGTAGCCAAGGAGTAGCCAAATGTTAGCCCGTTGTACTCGTAGGCTATCTCCTGGAAGGCAAAACGCAGAAACTTCCTGTGTTTCGGCACCACCTCGACATTAAAATAATCATCTTTCAGGTCAATGGTGGTGAACTAGTTGCCTGGTTGAACCAGTTGCTGAAATCAGCAGCTGGTATATTTGTCTTGAATCTTGTCATTAAGCTGCTCCTCTATATCTTATGACATGTCATAAATGTGCCGTGCGATAGTATTATTTGACAGAGGAATAACCTTTAGTTTGCTTGCTGTTGCTTCATCAATCGTAGTTGAAACCATATTAATAGTGGAAGGAAGTATTAATTCCTCAGCCGGAGTGCAGCTTTTTACACTGAGCCACTCTGTAGGCCACTTTGTAGGAGGTAGGGATGTGCAGAAAGCCCAGTATTTGTATTTGTATCTCTTTTTGTTGAGGTAGCAAAATTATTTGTATTTGTATTTGAATAAAAGTGTAAATAGGCTTCAAATGCTGTTTTTGTTTTTTATTACATTTTTTATTAAGTGACACAGTAAGTGTTCATGAATGAACAAGCTTATGAAGAAAGTCCCCACAACGGGTCTCAAACTCGATCTCTCGAACTCCCAGATCGTTGACGACTGCGCTGACCGCTGAGCTAAAACCTACCACACTGCCACTCCACAGAGACCTCTAGGTATTCATATACCCATAACACAGAGATAGCACAGGGTGTAACATGTAGGGAAGAACTTCAAAGGTAATTCTTGCTCTGCACTTTTCATTTATTGCCTTTTTTTTATAACCTAACTTTGTGAAAAGGAGAAGGGGAACAACAGGTTATGGAGAGTCCCTTGAAAGCCCTGTTGTCTAGTTTAGTCAAATATGCAAATAATTTAGCTTAGTGCTTGAAACAAACACTAAATGAATGCACAGTACTACTGTAAGTCCTTTGTTCAACTTATTTGTTATTACCTGGCTCAAGTGGCCATGACGAAAGGGAAACACGCCATGTCAGTGTTTAACAGGAGATCATTTATTTAGTCAAATTAAACTAACTAACTAACTAACTATTTCCTATATGAGGTGTGGGTATCAGTATAATCAGTAGTATAGTGCGTATGAGTGGACAGTGTGTGTCGGGGTTGTTGTACGGTACATAAAAGCAAAAATAAGGAATAAAGCAACATAAATAAATCAAAAATGCATCTGTGGGGAAGAGGGGAGAGCTGGAGCAGCAGCCAGGGTGGATATGCTAATGATCACCTGCAAAACAAAGCAGACAACCAGGTAAACTGCACAGCAAACAGGGGTCATCATATGTTCATATCTTATATTCCCTCCAAAAAATATGAATAACACACATTTGTATTTTATTATCAAATTCTGCTTGGGTTTAAGTATTATTTATTGTATTTATAATTCATATAGTGTGATTCCATCAGAAAATAACTGAAGAGACTTGCATCAGTATGAAGTGAGAATCAACACCCTGTTGTTGTGCAGAGTGCCACCCCCCCAGACCAATCTTACAACAGCTTAGTGTGCCATCACGACACACCACCAGTCTGAAATGACTCAGTTGTTGGATTATTACCACTGACCCCTCAATGCTGGTAAAACCTTTATTTGCTCCTTCATCAATTTCAAAAACATTTAATTAGTTATCAGTATATATCGTATTACTGTAGAGGTGTTTGTTTTTAAATATAAAATTTGCTCTTTTTCCAGAAAATAAAGACACTCTATGCTGAACATCACTGTTGACTTTAAGGTAAGGCTATATTTTCAGAAAACTCAAATGGTGGCTGTAAAATGTTATCATATAATTGACTCATCCTGTTCATTAATTCATTAGATCTTTTTACTTAACTTTTTACATAACTATATGTAGAAATAAATACTTTGTCACAAACTTATTAAGGTCCAATGCAAACACATCCGATTATGCACTCTCCTTGAAAACAATGTTAAAAATATTGTTCACATAGTTAAGTATTCATAACTTTCCAGGATGCATACTTTTACTCATTTTCACCTCTTGTGCGTATTCGTGCTTTTAATTTAATCTGTGTCATTGTTCTGACAGTTGTAGCCTCTGTTACTTTCCAGAATACTGTTTTGCAAAACAAATGCAAAAAATTTGGTTGTAGTGAAAATGAGTTGGTGTGAAAGATGGAAATACTATGGCTTCATTATCATAGAATATTTTCAATGTAACAGCAGTTTTATAGGTGTAGTAATAACATAATACAATGATGAGTTTTTATCTGTGCACATTATTCCCCCCTTTTAGTAGTAAGAACAGTCACAATATTATCATACTACACTATAAGTTAATGTTGTAACAGTACTTTAAGTCCCCATGTTTAGTGTTCATAAGCAGCATACAAGCATTTAATAAATGGTTTATAAAACATTAATGTAGTTGTTTGTAGATATACAGTAAGTGTTTATTGATTTATTTGTCAACAACTACTGTATGACCCGTACTGTTCATGGAGGCTGGTGTATGAACAGATAATGAATGATAATACAGTAAAAGAGAGATGTAATAGTAATAAAAATATGTCAAAAGTTATATGTTATTGCTGACAAATACTATACTTTAATAAACACTTAAAATCTCCTTATATCTGTGTTTAACTACACTGTAGTGCGTTATAAATAATTTATTAAATGTTTGTAAACTTAAATGCTAAATTGGGGAACTTAGAGTTTTTAATGCAATAATGTTAAAATGACAATTTTGTACAGTGTATACTGTAACTCTTGACATTTTGACAAAATAATTTTGCTGTAAATACAATTTTATGGCTTTATTTTAGAGATGGACCGATACTACCAATACTGATATCAAGATATTGGTCTGATACTGACTCGTATAGCTGGATAGCTAGATCAGGTATCAGTGACAATGGGCTGATCTGGTATTTAAATACCATTATTTTAATAAAAAAACAATTCAGTAAATTTATATCTATGTATCTATTTGTTACATTTTGTTTTACAAAGTCAGGAAAGAAATGTTTAAGTCAAGCCTGATGTTGCCTTACACATAAAAGAATGATCCCAGTCTCTTCCACACAGTGAGGCATAGAGTTTATTAATTAAACACTGGTATCAGATTATTACTCAGTGTTGGCTGATATCCAAAGCCCAGGTATCAGTACCAGGACTGAAAAAGCTGGAACAGTGCATCCCTCCTTTATTTTACTTTCAACAACACTGGGAATTACTTTATTATCCTGGCTGGTGACCTATATATTGCGCCTCTCTGTAGGATTATCAACCCAACAGAAAAGCATGACAGGTGCTGTTACGGTATTCCTCATGTGCTGTCTTCTTCAAGGTAGGCTATTCTGCATTTTTTTGGTCTTAATATTTACTTTTTGGTGTGGTTTTTGGATGGTTTGGTTTTTTCTTTAATTTTATTGTTTTCTATGTGTTTTTGCTGAATTTTAAAGGATTTTTTCACAATTTTTCACAGTCCTTGTTTTGAGCAAAAATGTATAAGATAATAAAGTGCTCCAGCCGTCTGAGTTAGCCAAATAAAGTGGCAGTTACAGTCTTTCTGGTAAAAAAAAATGTGTATTTGTGTCTCGATGGACAGTTTTTTCCTGTTCAGCTGCAATGGAAGGATCATAACAAAAAGAAGTAATTTGCCACTAAAAAGACAGTAACTTTGAAAGATACTGACTTGATTTGACTAATTTTTATTCATATTAGCTTCGAATAAACTTTTAAATACACTTTTGCAAGAGAGGAAGGTTATGGATTTTGTTCCCCAACACTTACATTGTAGGAAGAGGAGGAATGATTACAGCAAGAAAAACATGTTTCAGTGTTGATTCGGGCACCTGAATATTGTTTTTGGACAGACTTGAAAAATTGTGAATCCGTCTTTTAAAACAGTCATTTGTGATATTTACTACTTAAAGGAATACTTGATTTTTGTGTAATTATTAATCTTCCACCTCAGGTAGCTTATGTCAAAACTGGGCAGCCTTCATGCCTCAGACTGTACTGGGACTGAGTGGATCCTGTGTAATCATCCCCTGCAGTTTCAAGTTGCCCTCACAATATGATACATACCTGGATGATTCATGTAAAGCCATATGGAAGAGAGGCAGCTGGAGCAAAACGCAGGTGTTTGATTCCAGCCTCACTGGAACAAGTGCCAGCTTAAACATCCTGCAAGGAAACCTAACAGGGATCCTGCGCAATAAGGACTGCACTACCATCTTCAACAACATGCCATCGAACCATTATGACAACTATTACTTCAGACTACAGTGTGACAACACACTGAAGTTCAACTTTCACACGAGTGTCCTTATTAATATTCAAGGTGACTGTTATGTCCTTTTACTGTTGCACATGTAAAGCCACATTTGTTTGGCATTTTTGACTTACTCTTACCATTTTCTCACTGTTTTACTCCTCAGATTCACTGCCCAGACCTACCATAACTCCATCCAAACTGGAAGTAGAAGAAGGGACTCTGGTGAGGTTGAACTGCTCAGCTGCAGCTCCCTGTCCCACTCTGCCTCCAGCTCTGACATGGACACCCAGTATAGGTGACACAGAGGAATATATGGAAATTAATTCTATGGCCTCTGTTATGAACTTCACTGCCTCTTACCTCCACAATGGACAGAAGATCTCCTGCGCTACGCTCTACAACCGACAGGATGGCAACGGTGACCTTTTGTATGAAAGAAGTTTGACCCTCCATGTTTTTTGTGAGTATGTTTCTGGCATTTTCATGTCTTGTTCATGTCGTGCTGTTGTGTTTTGTTTCAGATTACATCATGTCATTTCATTTTATGTAATCTGACATGTTATTACGACTTTCTAATTAGGCATATGTTACAAAGGATTTCAAAGTTGCCAGTTTTATTAATGTTAATCATTTATTAGTTCTTTAAAGCATGGTAGTAAGGCACCCATAAAAAGCAACTCTTAGTTTGCTGCTCTCGGTTGTGAAAAATCCATTTGTGTGGTGTTTATCCTTCACTTCACTTCACAAAGCATAACTTGCTTTGTCTTTTTTGTATAGCTCTTTATTTAAACAGAAACAGAAAGACCCCTCAAATAGACAGTTTGTCTACTACTGCAGAGTATCTCAACCAAAACCCTCATATGCAGTTTGTTAAACATTTACAAATGCAGACTTGATGACTTAAAGTGAGAAACACCTTACCTGACCAAAATTCTCTTCCAGATGCTCCATATAACACATCAGTCAATTACTCTGGTCCTGTGAAAGAGGGTAGCTTGGTGACTCTGACCTGCAACACTGATGCAAACCCAGCTGTAGACAGCTTCACCTGGTATAAAGTGGATGGCGATCAGGTGACAGCTGTGGGTTTTAAGAAGTGGCTTTCATCTACAGTCTCAGAAGTCGACAGTCAATTTTACTGCACAGCCAGTAACAGATATGGAGCCCAGAACTCATCCATCACTCTAATAGATGTACAATGTAAGTCAGAGAGATACAGAAAGACAAATGACATATAATGGCCAGCAACATGGACTGAACCCACACTTGTGTTTGTTTTTCTAGTTTCTCCGAAGGAAACATCAGTAATCGTCAACCCTCCTGGTCCAATAGTGGAGGGCAGCTCTATTACTCTGTTCTGCAGCAGCCGTGCCAACCCACCTGTGACCAACTACACCTGGTATAAAGATGAGGAGGAGGATAAGGAGCCTGGACCGTTCCTGGTTATAGACGGTGTCGACCTGAGCCACAATGGTGACTACCACTGTGAAGCAAAAAATGACCTGGGAGAAGAAACCTCAGCAACGATCCAGCTTGACATTCAATGTAAGTTAC
The DNA here is from genome assembly GCF_963924715.1 of Thunnus thynnus. Lineage (NCBI taxonomy): Eukaryota > Metazoa > Chordata > Actinopteri > Scombriformes > Scombridae > Thunnus > Thunnus thynnus. The sequence continues at coordinate 9,488,350 of NC_089526.1, read as the reverse complement.
TTTAATACAAAAATGACATTGATTAGCACCCATGACAACAAAACTGTATGTTTCCAGTGTGGTCATACACTGAATATGGCTCTACTGTATATTTTGTCCAGCTGTGGGCACCCAAACATGATCTGGGGCCAAGACTCAGTCACAGGGCAACACTAGAGTGTCTGGAACGTGGACAGTAACCCATTGTCATGTTGCGTGACAACCTCAAAATTTTTTCTATATCAGTGGTCCATCACGACTGAGCTCTGTTGTATGTCCACATGTGTTCCAGTGTGTTAATTTATGTGTAGATGTTTTGTTTGGTGTGTGTCCCTATTAAGACATCATTTCCAACCACAGAAAATGATTGGGTTGTCTCAGTTTACTGAAAAGACAACTTATATTTGAAAATTAATTGAATTTAGACTTTAAAAGTATTATTAGTGGTAAACCTTTATAGTGTCTAACATTATACAATTTATTTATTTATACAAATTGTCAGTCAGGCAATGACTTAATTTTACTGAAATTTCACACAACTGTTGAAAGGCACAAAATATTTATTTGTATTTTCTTTCTCAGTACGAGGGCAAATCAAGTATGTGGTGAATCAAATTATTCTTTACCTGGAAACAGTCTATTTTGTAGCTGTTTCTGAGCTTTCAATCATATCACAGTTTGCCTAGTTGTCACTGAACAATTTCCGTTTTTTTCCATGCACTTTAAGGAGCTCAAAGCTCAGTCATGACATTGGAAAAAGCAGTTGAGAAAACTTCATGTTAACCTCATGTTCTCTTCAAAGATATTTCAAATTTTTGTCACATCTGGTTGTTTTTAGTTTATTGTAAATCTGCTTTTGTGCTGTTGAGAGACTGCCCTAAATGGGTGCTCAATTTTTTTTCATTCCAGCCTAAAAAAAAAAAAAAAAAAAAAAAAAAAGACTTAACAAAGTTAAAAAAAAAACTGAACACACCAAATAAAAATTTATGAATCGGTATGTCTGTTAAATCTATAAATAGGCAAAATAACCTTGGACACAGAAATACATGAATACTATTTCTTTCAGATCCCCCCAAGAACACCTCAGTTTTGGCTGACCCCTCTGGTCCAGCGCAAGACAGCAGCTCTGTGACTCTGACCTGCATAAGCATCGCCAATCCAGTGGCAACGAACTTCACCTGGTACAGAGTGGCAGGAAGTGAAAAGGAGATGGTGGGGTCTGAGCAAGACTTCACCTTCAATGTTACCAAACTTTCAGAGGATCAGTATTACTGTGAAGCTCTGAATGTCCATGGAGCTGAATACTCTGAGCCTGTCAAGATGGATGTCACATGTGAGATTCATTTATCTTTTTTTAAAATTAACTGTAAGCCTTTATTTATTCCAAGAAGCTTGGCAAAGTATACACAAACAGCCAAATACCTGCTCCTCTCCTCCTCAGTTGCTCCAGAGATCCTGCCTTCCTCCCGATGTGTCAAGATTTTATCCCAGGTCCGATGTGCCTGTGACAGCCAAGGAAACCCGTCTCCCTCCCTGGTTTGGGAATTGGCCGGGGAGCCTGTCAATCACTCAGCGGACCTGCCAATCAGAGAAGTGTCCCTGGGGAGCATGGACATGAGGAGCGTCATCACCCTGTACCGTGTGGATGAAGACATGCCCTCTCTGGTCTGTGTCAGCATCAACTCACTGGGCTCTGATAGTTTTTCATTCAATGTGTCCTCCAGTGAAACCCAGCTAGGTATGCATTTATATATTTGGCTTTTCTTAATCATAATTTGGCTCTTTTAGTAATACTGATCGTAATATATTGTTGTGGCTTTTCAGGCATCCATACTGTGTCTCTGTTGATTGGATCTGCTTTGGGAGCGCTGGGGATGCTGCTGTTGTGTGCTCCGCTGCTGCTATTCTTTTGCAGGTGAGGGACATAAACTAACAACCATCACTGTTAACAACAGGACATTTTGAAAACAGGTTGAAAAATGGAAAATAGTCAGACCTTGACACTGCGGTTGGAGGTAAACCCAGGTTGGCAAATCAAACATCAATTAGTAACCATGGCTACCACTGATCATTGCTAAATATGACCATGACATAAGGGATTTAAAAGCCTCTCACCACTCACAAATATGTTTTGCTTATTTTTACTTTTGCAGCAGTTGGATGTTTAAGCTTCACTGTGCAGAATGATGTGTGTACAGAGACACTAGAAGGGTGTTTTTACATTCATTTGCTGAAGAGGAAAGTTTCCCTGTGCTCACCTTAAATCTGAGTTTATAACAGTACTCCAATAATTTAATATTGCACTTCTATTGTCGCTCTCAAAATGGACAGTTTAAAAAGTATATCAGAATCATGAATGATTTTGTGATTTCACAGCTAATAACCAATCGTGGTCCAATATGAAACTTAGGCATGTGTGGTGTTCTTCATCTTCAACTTTTGAAATGAACTCTTTTTCTTCTGTTAGTAGTAGATGTAAATTTAAGTATTTTGATGAGGTAGTTGAACTTTCTGTGGAATCCATATCAGACACAGATAATTATTCAAAGCAAAGCTCTATGTGTCTTTAATTCTGTTACTGTAAATATAACAATGACATTTTGTGTTGGTCCTACAGAAGGAACAGGAAAGGCAGCCTTTCACCCGACAACGAACTGGTGGACACTTCAGACATTTTAGTTACTAATGAGGTGAGTTTATGTCCTTGCACACATTCTGTATGTGTATGAAGGTGAAAGCTTATAGATGCATAACAACAGGACCCTTCACACGTCCCACAAGTACAGTACCAAAAGCATTTAATGTGATGGACCAATTAAACATCTCAAGAAATTTGCTTTTTGGGATTAAACCTGCTGTTGGATGAGAATATTGTCATCTCTGTGTGTCCAGGACAGAAATAGGTCTTGGTGAGTTTAGCTTAGCAATGACTAGAAGTGAGAGGAAACTTCAAGGCTCGCTCTGTCAAAACTGAAAAAAATCTGCCCTCCAAGAACTCTGAAAATGTTAAAATGAAAATGCCCCCGTAAGCTCGAGAGGTGTATGTAACATTAACGTAACGCTTAGCATGTTCCAAATACCGTTTTTGCTAAATTATGGAAGCAGTGCATTACACTGCCTCCACTCATTTCTCATAGTGAGCTGGGGCACTGATTTTACATCTTTGCAAACAACATAAATAGTTTGTAACTGTAAGATATAACCATTATTTGGAATTTGGTTTGTGCACGCTCTACTTTGAACAAGCAAACAAGCCTTTTTCCCAGAATGTTGGAGTGTCTTTTAACAGTGGAGCAGATGTCAGCAATGCAACACAACATGCACTGCCAATCTATCTAATCAGGTCTAATTGGGTAGAGAGAGAAATGTTATCTCTTCTTCTCTTTTTCCTGAAGCAAATTGCTCTTGTTTTCCCATAGACCAACTCTTCACAAGTGGATGTAATTTATGTCAATAAAGCCATCATAGAGGGAGGAGGAGGAGTAAAGGAAGACCCACTACTCTATGCCGATGTCGACTTTACTAAACTCCAGGCCAAGTCAGACAGTAAGCTTGTGGAGGGGGAGATCAGAGGCCTCGCCTCCAAGACTGCTGAGTACGCTGAGATTCACCTGCACTCTAAAGGGAGCAACGGAGGAGAGGCAAAGGGTGAAAGAACAATTTCAGACACTGATTTTGGACAAGGGAAAGTCTCATAGGACAGGTCAGTGGTGAGTTTATGGCTTAACTTTAGTGAAATGATATTCTGGGCTCCCACAGCTACTGGACTTTGCTATATCTCACTTGTGTTCATCTGTCAGTGACGGCCCGGCTGAGAACGGCCTCTTAAAGCCTGCGTTGTAGGCAACTTTATTTAAAGTGAGGATAAGTGATGTCACACATTTGTGGCTTCAATTTCAGCTCTCAACTGTTGTCATTGTAACTTTTCTGTTAATCTTTCTTGTGTCTCTTTACTGAAAAAATGTCTAGCAAAGCAGAAAACAAGTAATTACCTTACATTGCAGATGTCAGCACTAATCTGCATGCTGGGGATGAAACTTTAACCTCCTCACAATCAACCATAACAATAAATGTTCCCTCCTAATTTTAAACTCACAAGCATTATTCTTCAGCATTGTACTGTGGATAAATGACGACACATGTATTATGTCTGTACATGTTTAATACTTAAATGCTAACTTTTGTCTAATAGTCTATTTGTTACTTTATTGTTGAAAAGCGTGCATAGTGAAAAAGCAGGTAGACAGTCATATATATCAAAAAACTTTATTGGTAAACTTTATATGTGTTTATTCATTGTAACTTTAATAGACATAATTATATATTTGAGCTTGATTATAAAAAAGGAAGCCATTTGTCCTGCATTTGAGTTGGTATTTACACAAAAGTGGAAGTCAAAGCAATTTATTCATATTTCATAAATGAGCCTTAAAAAATGATTGCAGCTTTACAACGTTACAGCCATGTCATTCTGGAGCACGTTCCCAAACACAAAGTAAAGTCAATAAATGTTAATGTACATTTGTCCACACACAGCTTGTTTAAAATATTTACACTTTAGGAGTTTTGCCAAAAATATGTTAATCAACTCATATCTATATTTTAGATGAGGATTTGGATTCATAACCCTTTTGTCCCCTCTGTCACTTGCTACTGCACACTAATACACCTCATGTCGATGAAAGCAGAGAGGTAAAACACACACATCCCAAAAGTCCGACGCACATTAATTTACAATGTAATAAACAGAGCTAATATGTCTCAGGTTGTTTCAGACATGATGTATGATATATTGATTGGTATATTGTTTCTTTTCTTTTCTTACTTTTCTTTCAAATCTTAATATTTATGTTTTCATAAAAGGTCACTTGTGTGTATTGCCACAAAGAATGATTTTGTTTCTGTTTTTCTTAAAGGTGACAATAAAAATTTCAAATATAAAAAAGAAAGCAAAAAAATGACAAAAGTGATGGAAGCATAAAAATGATATTTTAGGAGTAAAAAAGAACAATATAGTAGACTAATAAACCCTAAATTAATAAACAAACCCTGATGATTTGATTATGACCATGATTCAGGATAGCTCTGGCACAACTGGCTATACCTTTAAGATAAGTATATGTACATGTAAGTATAAGTATAAGTATATGTAATGGATTTATTCTGTATCTGTACTCAGAGTTTGACCTCGGAGTACTGAGTCTCATATTCCTCGTCAGAGGTGCTGGAGTCTGTGCTGTCTCTCTGATGTCCCAGCTTTGGGGTAAAGGTCACCTGTGAATAGTTGAGCTCTACTTCATCCTCACTGGTGTCTGAGTCATAGTTTAGTGGATCTGGAGCTTTGGCTGCATGTGCCGTACGCTGCATTTGCTGTATGTTCTCATATGGCTCCATCGTTTCTTGTTCATTCTAGGACGATAGCAGAGAGTGTCACAAGATTGTTGGTGCTATAATTTCTGACAGTATCTGGATTTAATGAACAGCAAAATGAATATAAAGGCCCATTTTATTGGTATTAGGACTTGGAGGTGTTTTCCTTGATTAACTCATTGTCTTTCTAAACAGAAAACATCATCCTACTTCTTTTCTAGTTTTCAAAAAAGTAGCTTTATTGTAATCATTGACTATAACAAACATCATATATTAACATTAGACATCAAATGAAATGAGGTGCTGCTTTAGATTACGGCCTGCAATGTGCAGCATAATTATTCCCAATTTACAGTGTATTTTGGTCCTTGTTTACAGTTCAGCCGTATTTACTGTAGAAACCTCATCATAAAAATTCTGCTTACTGTACTCAGATTTATTGAGTGCTACAGAACTCATTACCCCATCTTCCCCAAAACTCCCAGCTTTATTGCTCAATAAAGGTCATACTGTACCCTGTAATAACAGAATAAATACTTGGTGGTTAAAAATACTTACACTATAAGTTCTCTTTAAATTCCTCCCAAACGGCAAGGAAATTATACTGTAAGTTGGGAATAGTTATGCTGTATGTCACGGGCCGGAATGTAAAACATTAGCCAAAATTAATGCTATAATGTTATAAACTCATAAACATTATAAACATTAAATAAATGTGCTTCATGGATGGCTGACCTTTTGGGGTGGCTTTGGCTTGGATACCATAGCATATGTGTCCTGTTCCATTTTTGACTGTCTGTTATTAGAAAAAAATATCATACAATTTGTCATGTTATAATAGCTTTCATGTCCTGGTATTACATGCAAAACTTAAAAAAACAAAATAAATTAAATCAACAAAAATTCTCACATTTGCTTATTTCCAAACTGCAAAGAAGCATAGTTGAGGATATCATCGTCCGCATGTCCATTTCTGTTTGGCTTTTGTGCTGAGGGACCCTGAGCAGATGCAGACAGAGGGCACCAGTAAATGTACAGAAGCAACTGAATCAGTTCATTCATGCCTTAAAATGGATTCTGCTGCAAGCATCCGGTGATTCATGGCTCTACAATACTGAATATGCAATGATTATTGTTCTGACAGACAACTATTGACAAGACAAACTGTGAAGACACAGCTACAGCACAGCAGGCAAAGCAACAGCTTGATCAGTCAAAGAGACATCTGCTCGTCTAAAGTAATGCAGTGGCCAATGCAGATGTTTGCACAGTGGTCTGGCAAATGCTACTATTATTTTTAAAGTGATGTTTAAGTTGAAATTGTGTGGGTCTGTCAGAGTCCTAAAAGATTTTTTATTTTTTTTTTTATATCTTGCATACAAATTAATAGGCTATCTTGTATTAACAAGATACAGCATTCAAGAGTTTCGCCACTCTCTCATTCAGGTGAATGGGAAGGTGTGTCCAAACTTATGAATGGTATTGTATATATCATATTCAATATCATGTTCAAAAGTTGTCAGTTAAAATTAAATGTTAGTTGTTACTTGATTCTAAATTTTAGCCTTTGCAGTATATTTAAACCCAAAATATTTATATGTAGGTTGGAGGAAGCCTGGGATACACTGGGCCTTTGCTCAATAAAACATAACTGAAAAGTTAGTTGAATAGTTAGTTATACAGTTGTACAGTGTTTTATGTGTCTGCCTTTAGGAAAGAACCTCTGTCATGTCAAAGGTAAACAACATTGGAGGACTTCATGAAAAAAGAATGGTCAGAAGCGGTGCAGCAGAGGCTCTGATATCCTGACTTTTAGTCCCTAGACTTAGTTAATCTCCATAAACACTGGTTCCTACAGTTTCCATAATATAACTCAATAATAATAACTTTATTTGTATAGATAGCAATAGCATCTTTCAATAGACCCTCCCTAGCTGGTAAATGCCCATGTCTTTCATACTCATGTTTCCAACACAGGCTTTCTGTAACAAATTTGAAGTAGCCAGCTGCAATGCGCCTGAAGACATCATCAGAGTTATTTTCTTTTGAAAAAGATTGCACCTTTTAATAATAGACAATATAATTTTTACTTCCTAAAACGGGATTTTTTTTCACTTACTGTTTTCTTAATGTGGGTGTTGTTAAACTTACTTTGAATTGCTTGACTCACCTGTTTTCTGGGCAGATTTACAGCGCAGTAAACACTGTTGATGTTGGATGCAGCACTGCAGAATAACAACAACAACAATAAGAATAAAAACATGCATAATCAGTGACTGACTATAATAAACGAATGGGCAGACTCTCATTGAGCCAGGATCTTCAATAGATGCTTTGACTACACCAAGGGCAGCAGCCCATCTGGCCCTCTTTCCTACAGAGTGTCCCTTGTCCTGGGTGGGGACAGTGTGTGTGTATGTGTGTGTGGGGCTGCTGTCTTACGTTGTGTCTGGACGAGGCTGGGGTGGTTGGGTCTTTGGACGGCGTGGCTGGTATGGCAAGAGGTCATCTCTACTCCTGGAAGGTTCAGCCAAGCCAGGCTCGCTCGTCAGATTCCTCCTCCTGTTGCTGTTCCAGCAGGCCTGAATGGGTTTACACATACACGCTTAAAGATAGATAATTTTTGTCTTGATCTGTTCAATAAAGTAAAGGAAGAAACGTTGCACAAATGAGTCATCACCAAAAAACTGAAACAGGTCCACCAGGGCAGTCTGTTCGAGGTTCCTTGTTGAATTGATTTGTTCCTCCTGCATCTGAAATCATAACGATACACAACTCTGGTTATACATACGAATTACATTTCTGTGAGGGTTTTTTTTTTTTTTTAAATCAAAAACCTGACTTATTCATACTTTACCTGTAGATAAAGGCAATAATAATAATAATAATAATGAGCAGACAACCAAAACTGAAGATCAAAACCTTTTTCAAGACACCTGTGGAAGAGAGAGAGCATTAGTATACTGTAGATTCAGAGATGTAGAAGTAGTATAGTTTCAAACTGCCATGATTTTATTTGAAGAAAAAAATGTTTTGGAAATCTGATGAAGACTGGCCATCAGTAAATCCTCATCCTTTCTCCCTTAGGAAAGCAAAAGGGTTATAAACAGTACACATATAGTTATAACTCATTTCCATTCTTCATCATGCAGTGTTTTCCTTCATGCCTAAAATTATACATGGCCTTGAAATTCACTCACCGTCAAGAAACAGCTCATATGGATCAGACATTTTTCGACCTATTTCATTTTCTGCGATGCAGTAGTAGACTCCCGGTTGGTTTGAGAACACTCTGTAGCTCTGTCTGGATGACACTCTTTTGTCTTTAGAGTTACCATCCATCTTCATGTACCATTCATATTGTTTGACTGGGGGATAACAGTGACTGCTGCAGGTCAACATCACAACACGCGTACCGTTAGTCAGCTGCTGCTCTACTACTTTTGTGATGTTTGTGTGTTTTGGAGCATCTAAGGAAATTTGGGAGAAACAGATTTAATTCAAAATTATTCACTTAATATCTCACTGTGCATAGATGAACTCACAAAATACAATATTAAAGTCCCTGCCATTAAAGCCACTATGTGTAGAATTTGAAAATATGACTTTGGCGCCCCCCAGTGGCAGGCAGCAATGCACTCAGCCTCTTACACCCCATTGGTTAGACCCAGTGACACAGATGGGTGGACTGAAATAGATCTCACCAATCATCACCAGGATGTCTCGTCTTTCTACAAGAACTGCACCATCAGACTTATTTAAAAGATGCTATAAACACCTTTAAAAAAAAATGCATTCAGTGGCTTCAATCACTGCTTGTAAATCTTGTTTTTTTTTGTCTGAAATTTAAAAAATAAGAACCTGTATCAAGTTGTCTTTATGGTGGCTTGTATTTTTATTTTTGAAAACAAAGAGCACACAGCTGCTTTTTTGTGCAATGGCAGAATTATTTAATTCATGTTTGAAGGCGCAAAACTTCCACGCTTCACCTCCAACATCAGAGCCCAACAAAATAAGTATCATTGACACTTTCCCAGTGGTAATAGCTATCTTGCTGATTGTGCACCGTGATTGCAAATGCAAGTTGTGATGTCTCTTAAAGGCAGCAAAAGTATGCTAAATCTTTAATGACAAAATGTTAAAGTTTAACTGTTCTGATGAGACTTTTTTCATTAGAGTGTATACAGTGTATGTAAATTAAAATGTTTGTATGTAAACTTTTTCTTATCTGTTTTGGAGGTAAATACAAAAATAAATCTAGAGACTCCTGTACAGTAACATTTTGGCCTCACAAATATTTACAGTATATTCAATTATTATTATTATACACTTTAATGAGTGCATCAGTCTACTCACACTTGACTTGAACCTCAACTGGCTTTGATTGTCTAGATCCAATTTCATTACTGGCTTTGCAGCTGTACAGTCCGCTGTCAGAGGGAGTGACAGACTTTAGAGTGAAAGATTTAGCTGTATTCACGATGGCTTCCTTCCCATCAATCATCCAGGTGGTAGAGGTCACTGGTGGGTAGGACTGGGCGTTGCAGACCAGCGTCAACGACTTATTTTCATTCACAACAAGATTAGGTTGAGCTCTTATGGCCACATCTTGGGGAGCATCTGCATTTACACAAAATATAGTAAAAAGAAAAGAGTCAGATATAAACATTTTCTGTCAGTCATGATGACTTTTGTAATAATCAATATTATGATCCCAAACATTTAATAACTGATTGTCATCTGCACCTTAATTAACCTGATGTGATTATACACATATAAGATATATTTCTGTTTAGTCAGAGGGGCCCATGCAAGGTAAGTCTTTGTACATAAAGGGAGTAAACTATAAACAAAGACAGGTAGACATAACAACTTGAATACCTGTAAAATATAATGCATTCTAACACAAAATAACCCAGCAAATGAGAGACAAGGGGATTCAAATCTTGTGGTTATTTTTGAGGCCAGACTAGATTGCAGTATATTGCAAGGTGATATTGTCTCAACAAACTAGACTAAACTAGCTAACTGTATATAAAGTACACGATCAAAATAGCTCCACCTCCAGCAGCAACAACAGTAACATGCTGCCTACACACTGATGCTTCAGTATAAATAATCTGATCATGTCATATATAATAATATATCAGTCAGAGGGACCAAATCACTGCTTTACGTTAATACTTTAAGTACATTTTGCTGCTAATACTTATGTACTTTAACTTAAATAGGATTATTCATGTAGGACTTTTACTTGTAATGGAATATTTTTACATTGCTGTTTTGGTAGTTTTACTTAAGTAAAGGATCTGAATACTTCTTCCATCACTGTCTCAAAGTCACAATACAGTATGTCAAATAAATGTAGCGGAATAGCTGAAAATGAAAATACTCAAGTACAGGTAATACATGTAGATACATTCTACGAATAATTTTATGATTTTTATGATTCAATGAGAACCACTCATGAACTAAGAGACTGGACATGTAATCAAAATGACTTAATTTCAAGAAGAATAGATGGTAAAAGTCTGCTTTTGCCATTTGAAATAAACTACAGAAAAACGTAATGGAAAGTTTTGTGTACATGTGATTTCTTTCATGTTCAGACAATTAAAAGATAATACACCGCTGAATCACTCACATTTCACCACCAACTTCCTTTCTGTGCTTGTTTGTGTTCCTTCGCTGTTTTCGGCGTGGCAGGTGTAAGAGCCTGCGTGGGTTGAAGTTACATTAAATGTGTGGGACAAATCAGCTGACAGCTGAGCAGTAATAACCCATTCTGAAGACTGAGGACTCGATGTGGAAGTCCTTTTCAAGGTGAGCATTGACGGTGGGAAACTTTCAACAGTGCATTTGATGGTGATGGGCTGACCTTCCCTGACCTCAGTATCCATAGACAGCGTGATGTTGGTAGGAGGATCTGTGGAGAGGAAGCAGCTGTGTGCTTGATTTTCAGGAGGATTAATTCATTTTGAACATGTAGCATGATATTACAGCCATGAACATGAAGACAAACTGCTTTGAAAACTTAAATAGCCAAGGAAAGGCAATTATTAAGTGCTTGTTTGTTGACTGAATCAGTCAGGTGTAAGTGCTGATCTTTCTGATACTCGACTTGATGGAAGTGTTAAAGAATCATTAATATTATAGAACATTGTCAGCATAACAATCACTTACAAAGTACTGGTATGCATAACAGCCGACTATCTTCCCCTGTATCGATGTTGTTGGTGGCGTTGCAGATGTAACATAATTCATCTGCCCTTTGTACACTCTCCAAATGGAGGCTGTTGTCAGTAGTTGTCTGGGATGTCCACTGTGAGGCGTAAATCTGTTTATTTTTGTTGTAACCGTACCAGGAGTACTTGTGCGGGACAGGATTGGCATCAGTGTCACAGGTGAATGTGAGGGAGTGACCAACTTTCACTCCTGTATGATGGGGGACTGAAATGTTCGTCTTCCGTGGCCCGTCTGGAAGAAAAGAATAACTTTCAGTATGCTTTCAATGGTGGTGCACTCTTTTTGACAGACATACACTGCAAGGGGCTGTGAAACTTACATTCAACCTTAATTTGAAATGGCTGTGATTTTCCAGTACCCACAGTGTTATTCGCCACACATGTGTAGGTGCCACTATTCTCAGGTTCGATCCTCTGAACATTATACGTTTTTCCCAATATGTCAATTTGTCTGTCATCTTTAAACCAAGCGTAACTGTTTGGTGGTGGTTTGCTTCTCTTCACGTTACATGTTAAAATAATTTTATCTCCTTGTCTGATTGTAGACTTTGGTGAAGTCATCTCTATCTTAACATCAGGGGCGTCTGAAACAGAAGATTTCCTTAAGTTGATTCAAAAAATACAATCCATAAAGAATAAAGCACTACAGCAGTATTATTACAACGTAAAACCAGTGAAAATCACATACGCACTGCATTAATATCATTCAAGTAAAAACATACTCACATACAACGTTAATAAGGACTGGGTTTGATTTTGTTTCCCCATGCTTGTTTTTAGCTTCACAATGGTATTCTCCACTCTGTGAATCCTTAGCTGATGTTATCATCATCGTGTGTGACTTGTTAACCAACTGAATTGAATTATTTTGAAACCAGGTATAGGTGGGCTTAGGACGTCCGTTGATTGAGCATGTGAGAGGTAAAGATTGTCCTTCTGTGACATTTATAGAGCTCCTCTCATCGCTTGTGTCTTTAGGAGCATCTGTGTCAATGAATTGGAGAGAAATCAGACTGCATACAGCCGGCATAGGTGGATTGCAGGTCAAATATTCACAAGAATTCAGTCATGTTTGATTTTAGACCTTGTAAAGGGTTGTCTATAAATATGCTGAACAATTTTGCAAGTATTGAGCAGTCTTAAAGTGCTATCACAAATGAGTTTAGCAAATTAAAACTGCAATTGTAAAACTAACTCAGACTGTTTTTGAGATACTTAAATAACCTTTTATGTTGCAGCTCCACTACCTAACTCCGCTGCTTGATTTCTAAATATAAATGTAAAGTAACAGCTACCGAAAATGTACTTCATTTACAGTACTTTACTTCTTTATTACTAGTAAAAGCACATAACTGAGTAATGCTACTTGCTACTTTTGAAGTTGTAGCATCAACATTCATTCAAGTGTTCTTTTTCAAAAGATTACAAATTATAGGCGTGTCTTTACTACTAAATGTTACTGATATTAAACATTTCACAGCATCACCAAACATGAAGAACTTTGACTGAAGACCTGTCAATCACTTTGAGAGGGCTCCAGACTTGTGTTTTGATTTTTGATGCAGGAATGACCCTTAATTTACAGTTGGATTATGGATTGTTCCTTTATATAGTAAATGTATATAACGTTGTAGTAAATATGATCACTGTAATAGTTGACATGACATAAATATACCCTCCACATTTATGAACTTACATTCTATGATTAGACTGATATTCCGAACCATATATTTATCTGTGTTATCTTGTGTTTGGCATAAAACCTCCTTCCCATCATCCTTCCAGTTGGCTGTAAAGTGGACTGTGGTGCTTTTATGTTCTCCATTGTTTTGTGGAGCTTCTGAGAGCTGCACTGAGAGCAAACCTTCAATTTTTGGATTTGAAGGACATGCACTCGAAGTATTGCATCTCAGTGTTATTTTCTCATTTTCCTTTACTACAGGTGGTGTCTCAAAAACAACCAGGCATGGATTTTCTGAAAAAATGAAATAAAGATGTCAGCAGAAATGTAATGGTTACTTTACAGAATACGCAATGTTGCAAAATATTAACAGAACTATATATACATTTTTATATGTATGTCCAATATTTAAGATTAGAAAATATTTAGTTAAAACTATGACATTCCCATCAACCCCAGTTGTAGTTCGTGTTTACTGGTAATTGGTAAATGTTAACACACTAAACTAAAAGGTGTAAGCATTCAGCTCAAAGCACCACTTAGCCTAAATACAGCATGCCTGTATACTCTTAGTCTCTTTTTCTAGACATTATGTGTTTATTCTCATATAACACTACAATTTGTTCTCCAAATATTATATCTTTTTTTTCTTATCTCCAATTGAATCTTAACTCAACCAATCAGATCATTTCTGCCTCCAGACAAATTTCTAAATGTTTGCATGACACAATTTATGTACAGTGTCTTCTGATCTTTTTACTTGCCGTCAACTGTGAGGATCGCCTCTTCTCTGGTGAACCATTTATCAGATCCTACATATCTCAAAGAATAGTTTCCACTGTCGATTTTTTTCAAGTCACAGATCAAAATACTGCATAGTGGCTTTGATGAATATGGAGACTTCCATTCTGAAGATGGAGAACCGATATAGCTTACTCTTTTTGCAAAGTCTGGACTGACAGGATGTTGTGAGGTACCATTACTGTAAATAATAGTGCCATGATAATCATTGTCAGACCAAGTTGCATTTTTCATCCAAAACCAGTATGCACCATCAACATCAGAAACTTTGTTTTTGATGTTGCATCTTATTTCAACACATGACCCCTCTTTAGCCTCCACTTTGCTCTGTAGTTCAAATGGGATTCCTTTGCCACAGGACAATTCTGTGGTGGTGAAAACACAAGTAGAAAAAAGCCAGGTAAGATACATGAGTTTAATGCAAAACTTGTATATTAAAAAGCAAACATTGTTATCAGAGTTGAATAATAAAATTCCTACTTTTTATTAGGGCCAGAAATATTAACCACCCGACTGTCTGAGCATTCATTTTCTTGCAAGATTACAGCTTGATATCTAAAACAAAAACAGAACAAAAAAGTCTATGTGTACATGAATGTATACATCATATCACAACTGCAGAGCGTAACACCACGGAGGCCGTTTTATCACTGTAAACTAGCCTTGTTGCCAGGTAGTTTGAAGACCGTCAGCCAATTAGATGAAAAATTTAAATGCAAATCAGCCAGTCTAAATATTTTTCTTCTTCCTCTTTTTTTCTTTATCTGATAGTTTTGTTTTTTTAGTTTTTGATTTGAGTATTCTGTGCTTTCCTCCTCATTTCAAGATGGTTGTGTACTTGTAGTTAAAGAAATTCTGAACCATTGCAGACCAATAAATTTTTGTCACACAACTAGCGGAACTTGTCGTTTTGTTTTAGTAAAAAAGAATTCAAAGAAACATAATTGCATATTGAGGCTAAATATTCTGTTGCAAATGCCAGTGTAGCTGTAATTATTGTTTCTTGATACAGCAAAGCCCAAAGCAAACATTTATTTTTTGATTCATTAGATTTTCAGGCTGTAGATTACAGGTTTCTTTTTCCTTTAGTATATAAATTATGACGTGGACGAACATAATTGTTTTTATTTTACTTCAGCTGTTTGTTTAAATCACTATTGTCTGCATTACCAGCCCTGTAAGTAGACCCATAATACACCACACACAATATATTTAGAGTACAAGCAGTGCAATGCCTTTATTCTACAGATTTGATCATTGACCCCACCAAAACTTATAATGTATTATTGTCAAACATAAATGTGCTTTAATGGTTCCATACACTGTATAGTACACTGTATAGTCACTACATATCACATACAAATGCCACTGTATACAGTTCTTGTGGATACAAAAAGACAACTTTTTCCTGGAGAAAGATGAATTCAAATCGCTAATAATAGAATACATTTTCTCATTCAAGTGAAAGGCTTCTTTAGAAATCGAAACTCAACTTTCTCTATAGACAGACATTGTAAAACCTTGAGAAATGACATCTTAAATTAGGCAATATGATAGAGGAAATGTTTTAGACCGAAAAGTAATTCAAAAATAAGCTTGTTCTTACCTCAGAGGACCCACTTATAGCGGTCTGTAGCACACACCAACCCTCCTAAAAAAGAATAAGATTTATAAAAAAAAGGAAGTTTTCACAGTTGACTTAAAATCTTAAAGAATTTGCATGCCCAATCATGCAACCAGAAAAAACAATCCTTAATAGTTGTTCTGATGAGGGTGATTTAGAGTCCTTCCCTTCATCTTGTCTGCTACAGTATGCACGCACTCTCTCTCACTTCCTCTATTTAATGCTTTTGTTATAAGTGAAAGCCACTGTTCAGTGTATGTGGGTGATGTCTTTTTAACAGGCACAAAGCACATACAGTAATTGAAATCCATTTGCAGAATTTATGCTTATACAGCGTTTACAGCATGCTTTACCATGTCATGCTCATCAAAAAGAATGAAAACATATCAAAAGATTTATTGTAAAAATGCAGTGCAAAAAAAGTGCGTTTCTTTCATAACAAATCATAAAAGTGGGGGTGAACCACACAAACAGGAAACATCACACAAAGAGAAACCCACTTAGTTCCCCATGTCAAGAGCAGCAGCCACTATCTTTTCAGCATCAGAAGCCATTTCATCTATGGCACCATTTAAGGCTTGCAGCATGGCAGTAAAGGAGCGGCTGACAGAACGGGCATGTCTAGGCATCGCCATCTCCACCAACTTTGACGAAACTGTTGCCAAGTCCTTTTCTGCCGCCGCCAATCGCTTTTTCACTTCCCCTTTGGTGACCTCTACTGACAGCACACAAGTCCGTAGGCCTTGAAGTCTTGTGGGTTCAATGCCTCGCTGTCGGGCCAGTCGCTCAACCGATTCATCATCCAGGCACAGAGATATTTGTGCTTTAGTTAGGATCCGCACCGCTACACTCGAGTCCACCATGGAGGCCACAAGGGGAACAGGGATAGCAGACATCCCACCAGAAAGTGAGGCAGCAGCCCATACTAGTGCTTTGAAAGCCTCCTTTTTCTGGGTGACCAGGGTGGAGGAGAGTGTTGGTAGAGCCAAGAGAAGGGCGTGGGCTCTGATCTCTGGAAGATCTCTACCCATGTCCTCCAACAGACCAAGGAAGTCAAATTTCTCCAGAGTGGGGGGTCTCACCAGGTAGACTTTGGGCTGTCTAACACCCTGTGATGTCAGCACCTCCAGACTGGCTTTCCTCTTTTCTTCCAGGGTCTTTTCTGTGTCTTTTGCCAAAGCTAAGAGAATAAAGTACACTGTCTGTCGCTGCAGGGACCGAGCCTCCAAGAACACCTCCACGCTATTGGGTTGAGGTGTCTGTGTGAATGTCATAAAGACGGCATTGTAGCGGAGGAATTTAACTCTATCCATGTATCCCTCTGGTTCAAACGGAGAGGTGTTTGGGACAGGTGGCAGGTCCCACAGGCGGAAATCAGGTTGTTTAGGGTTAGCGTAGCCTGCCACTTCCTCCGGGGCAGCAGGGGATGACGACAGAGCTGCCCCTTCGTCTCCAGGACCGAGGCCATGCAGGGAGTTAATGAAGGTAGCTTTTTCATCCCCACGGTCCCCAACCACAGCTAAATTGATCCTGCTGATTAGGAGATCTTCCACTGCATCCTTAACATCTGATAATTTATTGTTCTCTATAGACTCTTTTAGGGTCTCAAGTAGGTTTAGGCCTCTGAAAACATCAGCCATTTCTGTAGAAAAATCAAAATTGCAATTATTCAAAAAGTGATGACAGTCCTTTTAAAATAGATTAGAAAGATATTTATGAATACTCAGAGTTATGTGCAAACAAAGCATTTATCACCCTTATAATTAAACATAATAAAACTGGCAATGGTAACAATTTAACATACAACCGGAAGAAACCTGAACATTCCCAGAGAGCAAATCAGTATTTATGGTTTTAAAATAAACATGTCGAACCAGCACAGGTGTATATCATGTCATCATCCATTAATAAAATAGATACTGTAGCCTATCTAAATAATAAAATAAAATACAATAATATATATATATATATATATATATATATATATATATATATATATATATATAAATAAATGTCAGGACCTAAGGATGAAAAACATAAAAACAACATCATAAAAACTCTTATCATGTTGTAACTATGATATTTAAACCAGTCAAATCAAATTTTGGGAATCCAAGGTTTTCATTCAACACAATACTAAACACTCTCACCCACAGGTTTTTAGTAGAAGCAGCCTTCTGGTTGAAATGTCTGTTCCCAGTTGTCAGATACTGATTCTTCAGCAGCTTTGAAGCACTGACGGTGTCAGGTCGGTCTATTTAAGGTGTCCATCCAGCTAGTGGAACATTCTAATCCTGTAAGCTCAGCCTTAATCCAAAATCAGTTTAAGCTACATGCTTTCATGCATAAGCCTACAACAATGCACACACATCAACAGGCGCAGAAATAAGCATGCAAGCTCACATTTTTAATAAAGCATTATTTACTGTACAATAACTAAAAAAAAATAGTTGTAACAAACTATGCTATGATACAAATCTTCACCAATAAGCACACCTGTTGAGATTCATACAAGAAAAGATGGGCAAAAGTCATCATGATGGCCACAAAGTTCCTTAAAAATGTATTTTTTAACTACAGCAACTGTTTTTCCCTCACAGTCCATATAAATTTCAACCATAAGTAATCTATTTTGTCATTTAGGTATGAAGACAGTTTAAGAGTTGTACATCTCTCCTTTAATGTTGATGCACAGAAAAAACAATCAACAGTATGACAGTTACTCCTCCATTCCATTAACTAAAAAATAAGACTTTATAAAGGCATTTCCAATAAAGAGGAACAAGGTAATACTAAAGTTGAGGAAGGTAATGCATGTGATAGTCTAATATTAACCAAGCTGCAGTCTTTTTTTCATCTCTATTAAGAGGAACCTTTTATGCAAAACACTGACTCTGTTTTTCAGATGCTATTTTAAGCTCACATCCGCTCACACAATAATTCTTTGTTGGCTGGTTCCCACAACAATATACATGAGTATGATACAATAATTTTGCTTGAATTCAGAATAAAAAACTTTTTGATAATGGCCAACAACCACTGTGAAATTTGTTAATCCTGTCTTTTAGAAAGTCATGGAAGTTGTAATCGCGTTATAATTTTTTATTCTGAGCTAAAATAGTTTTATCTGAATATCTGAATTTATTAAATAAATGCATTAGAGGAAAGACTCAACACTCAAACAAAACTCATCTTTTTTTCATATTTCCTCAACTGTAACCATTTCTTGGTAAGTCAGATGCAGAGACTTCCTGGAGACTTATCATTGCCCTGAAGCTGCCTAGCAACCAGCAGGCTGCACATAGTTACACCACAATCACTACGACATGAAAGATCCACTTTGAGATACCACTGTCCTAAGCTAAGCTAGTGTCTAGCTACAGCTCCACAATTAATGAACAGACATGTGAGAGATATTGATCCTTTCATCTACCTCTTGTAAAAAAAAAAGTAAATTTCTTAAAATGTTCCCAAAATGAACTATCACTTTAACATTGTATTAACTTATTTAGATAAACAAAGACAATAAAAGTCTATACAAAAAATGCTTCTTCAATGCCTTGATATCAATGAAACACCCGAATAAAGTTAATTTAATGTGATTTCAGTTCTCTAGTGTTATTTTTTAAATAATCATAGTATGTAGTATGAAATAATTAAAAACTTAAATTGCTATATACAGTAGTTAATTTAACATAATACAGCTTTAATGTCATTAAAACCTGTTTGCATACTCATAGTAATATCGCAGACTGAAATTTTCAGATAAAGTGTGAACATTTTCTCAGCAGCTTTTTTAAGCTTTTTTTCCCTTGAGTTCTAAGTGCTCACATACAGTAAATCATCGGACTTACAATTACATGGATAACTTTTGAATTGTGCATGGGATATGTGCCTGTATGTCATCTGATATTGACTGCCTTAGTAGAAAACTGCACACAGGAGCATTACACATTGCAGCGGGAGGCCAACATGGCAGTAACTTTATCTTCAACCAACTGAGCTAAACTATCCTCAAATCTGACCCATTATATCCTTCACATTGGAATACAGTGCCACATCTGCACCTTCCTTCTCCTCTAGAATATCATCTTTTGTCTCCTCCTCCTCTATCATTACCTCCTCCTCTTTGCTATCTCCATCCTGCCTCCCCTCTGCTTCGTCTTTCTTAATTTCAGTGTACTCTGTCTCTGTGGTCTCTTGGAAATTCCTCGCCTTTGTTGGACTTTTTCTTTTCAACAGGAGGACGTTGATGTTGGAATACTCCACGTCTGATTTCCCGGCTGCCCCTTCTTCAGCTGCCTCTTGATTGTGGGTCTGATAATCTTCCACTGTTTCACCAGCATGTATCTTTCAGGTAAAATGCAGAAATGATATGAGTCATTGATTAGCTGCTAAAACAGCAACAATTTTAATGCCAATAAGATGCCAAAAACACATGAAAGAGAATTGACTGTAACAGAAACTCCTGCTCTGCTGTTTGCCTATGTATCTTTTTTGACACCACCACTAGATGTCCCCAAAGTCAAATCAAAGTAGAGTATAGTAGAGTCAAATCCTACACAGTAGTGTTTTAACTAATATATAATATGACCAACAATTTAAATATAAATACCAGTGGATCCTCCTGACTGGTCACCATCTCCAGGGTCTCAGCCAGATGTTCATGGGTACTCTGTTTTTTTCTGGGTAGAAATGTTTTTAAATATCAATAAATGTTAAATGACAAGCAAGGATTATTAAATTTATGTCACTCTTAATCAAGCTTCCAAGGACTGCTGTCGTTTTGCCCATTTTAACCCTTGTATCACAACTCATGATTTTTTTATTACTTTATTTTTATGATTTGGATTTCTTCATGTGTTTGTCCTAGTCATATGCAGGTATGGACAAACATATTAAGAACTTAATAATGTACCTGTGGCATTTCCTCACCAAACAGCAGAAGGTTACTGAAAAAAGTGCACCAGTAAAAAATGCAATGATGACTTCCAGCTGAGTGACAGTTCTTAACATTTTCATGACTTGACCTGGAATCAAGAGGAATAAATTGTTACAAAAAAATTCAAAACTGAGGTCACCACTGCTGCTACTTGTTCTACAATGTATGACATGGATGTCATTTACAGTTTAGGGTTGTCCAAATACAAAGGAGACTAGAGCACTTACCCCCTTGTTCTTTGTTTATGATGACGAGGTCCCCTTTTACTTCTCCATTTTTATTCCTGCTGACACACTCAACAGTAGCGTTGCTGTGATCTTTTAAAGTTAAGACGACAGTGCTGTTGACTGTGTGGTTCGACACAGTGGTGATAACAGAGTAATCAGTATGATTCTCCAACAGCGGCCATTTAATGGCGGGTAAAGGAACCCCCTGACTGATACACACACAAGTCAGGACCTCAGACTGAGCCACACATCCAGAGCTGTTTAGGACGTTTGGATGCACTGCAAAAAAGCAGAATGATAGTATCAGAGTAAATATACAGTGAGCTGAAAATAGGAGAACACATCACCCTTCTAAGTCCACTTTCAAGTCACAGTTACATTGGCATACATAGTCGGACTTGTGCTCAGGTGTTTTGCTGCACAGATGTACAGGCTCTGCTGTCATGTTAGAGATGACAAGAGTGGCTGTTCCACTGTTGCTCTGCATGTCAGCATCAAGCCAAGTTTAGTCCAGGTGATGAGATATGGAGGGAATCTTTTAACGCTGTATGACAGATTTAGTTTCACCCTCCTTAACAGTTGTCTTTCCAGAGATTCCACATTTCTTCATGTCTTTGAGAAAATATTTAGGATCATTTGAATTTACAGCAAATAAAATGTACAGCTATTCTAAACACATGTCTCCAGTCTGAGGCTGAAAAATATCTTAAAGCCTTAACAGTCTTGAAACAATAAGTGGATAATGTTTCTGAGGAGAGAAAGCTCTCAGTGCACTTTATATGGTCCAAAGTAATAACCAAAGTAAATTCAATTAAGTAATTCATGTTTCATGACATGTTTTTATGGTTTTGTCTGCAGCACATTTGATTTGAAGTGAAACTGTGAAAAGGAAAGGGGGAAGGAAGGCAAAGTGGTGAACTTTCCAAAACTTTGTTGCATGTTTCAGCTAATTTATAATAACAAATACAAGTAGACATTTTTCTGTCTGAGATCAGTTGTATAGTATACTTACATGTTATGTCAACTCTTTCCATCAGAGTGTTGTTCAGATGTTTTGCTGTACAGATGTACTGTCCAGAATGCTCTGCTGTCATGTTAGGGATGACCAGAGAGGCCATTCCCATGTTGCTCTGCAACTCAGTTGTGATTCCTTTGTGCAGGGTTTTGTTTGAGCCAAGTTTAGTCCATGTGATAAGAGATGGTGGGAAACTGTAAATACTGCAGGTCAGATTCACAGCATCACCCTCCGGAACAGCTTTAGTACCAAGGATTTTAAGTTTCCTAACATCTGAGACAAAATGACAAGAGACGTAGACAGTACAGTACATCAAAACACATGGACGTAGAATGGTCAGCCAATGCAAGATGTGACAAAACCTGTTGCTGCTTTGGGCCTCCACACAGGCATACAATATATGACAGGAAGCATACTGTAATATATTGTGTGCCAAGATTTTAAGCGAAAAACTGAATACTGCATAGAAAGTTCAAAATTTCAAGACACAACATACTCCTCTCCAAATCGTGTTGAAGTTATGAAACTCAACGCATTTTATTTGAGTTTCAGAACCTCAGCACTGAGCTGAGGGATTGTCTTTTTAGTGTTTTGCAAAGTAAAAAGTACATGTAAAAGAATAACATACAGTATGTTTTACTCACAGGTCACATTCAGAGTCACAGTCTCCTCTGTAGTCTTGTTGCCTGTGAAGCTGACCTTACAGGTGACCTTTGTGCCATGGTGTTCAGCTGAAGAGTTAAAGGTCAATGTTGATCTGTTTCCTGTGATTTGAGTGTTCTCTCCTGTTCCTCTCCACGTCCAGGTGATTGTAGGAACAGATCCTGAGCAGAGACCAGGAGCAGTGCAGGTCAATGTGGTCTGCTGTCCCTCAGTCAGCGGAGGAATCGTCACTGTGGGCTTCTGACTCAGATCTAATAGGAGAGATAAACAAGAAAATACAGGTGATCAGTGGGATCAGGTGAGAAGACAAGAAGGTTAGTGTTGACTTAAATTTGCACTAATATAGTCTGTTAAATATTAAGAACTTTTGTGTATTTGTGTAGTTGCAGTTCCTACTGGTTGCCTACAGAGGTTGATAAATACCAAGCATTATTGATTCCCCATTTTTCTCCAGTTATTTCACACATCAAAGTCTGTTTACAGATCTTGGGAAGTACTAATGCTTATGTGAAAAAGTATGCATGAATCTGTTTGTGGTTCCAGCTGCATGAAATCAGATAAATTGCCTGAAGTGGTTGGGGCTGAAGATTATGAGTTTACATAACAGGTTTGTGCCAGGTTTTGACAAGGATGAAGAGCACACAGAATAAACAAGGCAATATCTCTTGTTCTGCTGCATCAATTTTGATCCTTTTTTTTACTGTCCATGATGAATCTGACAATGTAATTATTATAAATCATATAACACAATCACAGAGTACACTTTTCAATAATTCTCTTAATAGAGTCAAACATGTTGGTGTATGTTATATACTACAGCAAATGTTGAGTGAATATACAGTCTGCTGTTGCTCTTCATACCTTTTACAGTGATAGATGCGTTATTGGACAATATGGATCTATTCATTGTTCCATTCAGAACACCATTAATGCTGACTCGATATGATCCAGAGTCTGACTTGGTGAGGTCATTGATGATGATGCTGCAGTCCCTTTTAGTCAGATCGGGCTCCAAAAGTGACACTCGTCCTCCAAACCCAGTCTGAACATTTCGGTTGGTCTTGTTGTAGTGGAGGATTATTTGAGGAGCAGTACTGTTTTTCTCAGATGCAAATTTGTACCAAATTACACTTTCAGGAGTGAAGTCATCAGGTAAAGAACACCGTAAAATCACACAGAGTCCAACCTCTGCTGTTGATGCTTCACTAAGGGTGATACATAATCCATTTTGACAGTTTCCTTTTTTTCCTGGAGATGTGGCTGTTTATGAAGACAGGGAAAACAGGCAATTAAGAACAGGTAATATTTAGATATTGATGATACATATATATATAAGAAAAACTATGAAAAGAAGCAACATTGCTGAAACAATACTGAGCCTCTGTAAAGAGCCTGATATGATATCAGCCAGTCATGGTGTCAGCCTCTTCTTGGATGAGAACTAAGCACAGTAAATTAAGTTGTACAAAATAAGTACATTTTAGGTTATTGTTTTTTTTATACATTCTTTATAGATATATTAGTTTCCCAAACAGTAAAGTGATGTGGGTCATGGTAGTTTTAACAAGCCCATAAGCTAAATTTAAAGGAGAAAAAACTGAATATCTGCTATTTTGGGGCATGACAGGAAAACATTTATAAAGAGTATTTATTATTTATTATTACCCGCACAAAATATGCAATTTTAATTTAATATTAAAGCTTCCATCAGCAGCTTAAAGAAATCTATATTGGCATTCGATTTTCGACTAATTAAATTGCAGTAAAGTTTCATACTCTACCTGCGTCAGCAATGCTGCCTCTCACAGAGAGCAGCAGAGTCGCCCAGATGAGAACAAACATCCTTGAAACAGCCGGTCTGTCTCTCCACAGAACAAAATCCTCCTTTCAGAAAACACTTTACACAAAAAGTACAAAAAACATACAAGAAGTTCAGTTGATCAAACTGGACCAGAAACATCTCCACACCTGACAGCACAGATCTTGATACAGGATGTTGGATGTTTTCTGTATCAGTATGTTACTCCATACCGATGTGAATGAATTTGAATACCATTTTCCCCCAGAGGCCCTGTTTTGGGCCCCTGACAAAAGCTCAACAACAGCTCTGACGCAGTAAATATCTTTTATCTCCCTATCCATCTCTGGTCAAAGACCTTCCCTCCTACAGTGTCCCATCCTGCACAAATAAAGCCAACAATTTGAAAAAAACAATGCATTAGACTAGTATTTCAGTTACAGTTGAGAAAGATATTTGAAAATAAGGTAAATGTGTTTTACCTCTTGTTTCTGCTCTCCTCTGTGATGTCTGCTGGGTGTGTCTGCTCTGAACTGACTCCTACTCTCATCATGTTTCTGCCTCTTCCCTATTTGTGCAAAAACACCCAATGAAGGTCCCTTGCTGGACGCTGATGTTCTTCTGCTCAGACTGCCAAATTTTCATACAATTATAACCTCTTAGCATCACATTATGTATTTCGAGAATTTGCACCTTCAACACTGAATAATGACAGAAAAGGAGGATTTTTGTTGGATTTTGTACAACTTCTATGACTGTGTGATATGAGACATTTAGAAAGGGGAAGTTCATGGCAGTTACACAAAGAATTATGAAGAAAATCTAGTCATCTTGAGAAACAAACAAACCAACAAACCAACAAACCAACAAACCGACAAACCAACAAACCAACAAACCAACAAGTAGATGTCCAGAGTACTTTTCTTCATGCAGATGTTCATATGACTCCATACGTTTGAGTTGTGAATATGTTGGTTACATATATCTTCTTTTCTGGGTTTTTTGTACAGTATAATATATAATGCATTCTGTGCAAAGTGAATGATCTTTATTACTGGCTAATATCCTCAATGCCAGTTGAGTAATGATGGTCTCAGGAATATTTGTTTATTTGTGTTTGAAATAAAGACTTTTGTCACTCATGAAGTGTAACACATTCTCAGAGAATCTTCTAACTTCCTGTTTCTCCATTTTAGCCTCTTGAAAGCACTTTTGTATTTTTGTATTGCACAACTGTAGGCATTGTTCTCAGCAAAGTCACTGTAATGATTATGTATTTCCTTAACTGGCATCACTGTATTTTCTGTGTCCCTGATAACTTCCTGTTTAGTCATTGGGCTTTAACTATATTTGGCAAAGAAGCTGCAGTTCTTTCAAAATCAGTTACTAGATGCTTGCACACTGAAGACACTGCAGAACTAGAGGAGACAGTTTCATAAAGAATGGAAAGGGTTTTTTTGGTTACTTATCTCGAAACAACTTGTTTGTTTCATGTTTCAGAGCCACGTACCACACACTGCTCACTCTTGATACAGTGAGAAGAGGAAATAATCTATGGCTTGGTGAATTGAAACAGGTTGAAGTGTCTTTCCTTTTCACATAAGAAGTCTTGAAGTCCTGTGTGAATTCATGCAAATTTAAAGTCCCCCTCTACTCAAAAATATCTTTTTCCTCTTGTTCATACAGTTGGATGTTTGAGCGTCACTGTGCAGAATGATGTGTGCAGAGTTTCATACTGGAGGGCTGTTTTCATTCATTCATCTGCTGAAAGTGTAAATTTTCTCTGTGCTCATTGAAAATCAGATTTTGGACCAATGAGTGTGATTTGTGACATCACAATTAGTTTTGGAAGCCAGTCCTGGTCCAGTAAACAACTTAGACAAGTGTGATGTGGAAACTTGAAGCCTCCAGTGCACATACTCTGAGAATGGACTTTATAGTGAAGTGGGAGACATCTAGTGTCCAGCTGTTAAATTTGAAATTAAACATATTTGCATATTTATAAATTCTAGATTTTTTAATGAAGGAGAAGGAATAGATGCCATTTTAAGGATTTTAACGTGGTAATTATACATTTTTTGTGGAAAAACCATATCAGACACACATTATTGTTCTAAACAGATTATTTTAATAGTCTTTATACATGTCTGGAGGGGATTTTTAAGTTTCCTCATGTAAGTGTTGTGTACAGAGTGAAACTTTTTGAAATGAAAATGACAGAATACACACAGGTGGTCGAACAGCTTTAGAAATCCCCTCCCACATACTTTTCCAACGTCTGAATTGGGGGGTTGCCTCAAACAATTTTTGTTACTTTCTGAAACCGGCAATTTGACAATCCCACCCACTACAGTCGGACCACATATCTTACAAACTTGGTCTTTTCTAGCAGAAGCTGGTCCATAGGCAACCATAGGGGCACTTGGGGCACAGACATGCCTGACATCCCACCACTGAGAGGTGCCAAAGCTGGGAATTTTCTGTTTCTGCATATATTGTTTTAAAGAATGGTTTCAAACAAATGTGCAGCACTTCAGTACATCAGCAAAAAGGAGAGATATTTGCCCCCTTGCCCTCTCTGGTCACATCACTACCATAATGGCAGCTTCTTCATGAACATAGCATAAAGTTGTTTGGAACAGCTGATTGAGTTATATATACACAATAACATTTGAACAAAGCAATTCTGTAAGAAGCCACACTACAATGCCTTGATAATAATTCCCAGTATATATAAATGTAATTCCTGTGCATTCATATCTTAAATAATAATGTGTTTTCTTTAATTAACAAAATGTCATGGTTCTGTCACAGTCCTTGTTTGTTAAGACTGGACTGAATGGGAGGAAGGACAGATAAGAGAGGTTGCAGGTTATATTTGAGGACCACTTGAGATACTGTTGCTTGCTACATTTACTCTTGTAGGAACTAAGTGCTAAAGTGAACTGAAACACTAGTTGTTATTCAGAGCTACAGTTGTCTTTTAGTCCAATTTATGTTGTTACATGCAGCCTTAATATGCAAGCCACTCCACTTGACAGACTGATTTATTTATGTTTTTGTTAACAGCAATATATGCTGACAGTTATCTTGCTGTGTGTGCTCGTTGTGACTTGTGCACTTATTTAAGTTGTGTTCATGTGAGTTCTGGGACGGTTTGTGTATGGTTACGTTGTGTTTTCTGGATTTTTTGGTTTCCTATGCGCTCTATGTGTCCCTTCTGTGTTGCTATGCTCCACACCTGCCCTGCTTCCAATGTTTTCCCCAGCCAATCAGCTCCTTGTCTGTTCTCTGTCTAGTCACCTGTTCCCCATTTCCTCATTAGTTCAGTTTGTATTTCAGTGCTGTGTTTCACTTCAGTCTTGTTGGATAGTTTGTTTGGTTTTGTTCTGTTCAGTTTAGTCTCGCCTGCCTGCACTTCTGTGTCCTGTTCCTGAGTTGTTTAATGATTATATTCTTCAGTTCCTTTTGCCTGCCGTGTCCTGAATTTGGGTCCAAAAAGCGCATGACACAAAAAGTGTGAATGATGAATCCTTTGACAGACATTAAAGCTTGTTTGCATGCTATGGCAGACAAAGCGTAAAAAATATTTCTTTGAAGTGAAATGTTCTTTAACAGCTTTTTTTTTTTTTCACTGTGCTTATGTTTTGATTATTTATGCATAGAGTGGCTTGATGGAGGTGAAGCTGTGAATTAAATGTGTTCTGTACATGATATATACAATATATAATCAGATATTGTGGTCAGAATTGAATAGGAAGTTGCATGAATGGTGTTGCACAGTCCCTTACATGTAAAAGTGTGAAATGTCTCGATAACTTTATCCTACCCCCAGTATAAGCTCACAGCGGTGCGAAAGAATTTACACAGCTATCACACAAGCTATCACAGCAGAACACATTACATGAGAAACTATCCTTAAGTGACTCCACAAGGCTACACAGTCCTCAATTTGTAGTCAATATTTCAGTCATATCGGAACACATTACCACATCCTGCCCTCCCTCCTCCTCTGCCAGCATACACTGTCTTATCTCCTTATCTTCCTCTATCATCACCTCCTCATTGCCGTCCAACATTTCAGGTTCCTCCCCACCATTGTCTTGTCTCTCTTCTTTTTCTTCTCTCTTAATTTCAGCATACTCAGTCTCTGTGGCATCTTGTGTCTCCTGTGCGGGACTCTTCCTTTTTAACATGAAGATTTCAATTGTGGAGTATTCCACCTCTTTTGGTTCCACGTTCCACTGCCCTGCAGCCTCTGCCCCTCCTTCAGCTGCCTCTTGGTTGTGAGTCCCATCATCTTCCACTGCTTGACCGGCATCTATTGGCATCTGTCAGATACAACATAGACACAATGAGTCACTCACAAACTGATAAAAGACAGAAATGTATATACACTATGTATGAAATGTAGCTTACTATGTAGCTATCACAAAAGACAAAAACGATAGCAATTCAAAACATCTTACTATAAGTCATATATTCTTTACAAACCAACAAACACATTTCCAAGTTATATAATAATGTATGTAATATATTTTCATGTATTTTTCTCATCTTTCAGAGTGCAACTGCCTTTTACTTATTCCTGCAAGGTTTGAAAATCAGCTTTTAAGGACTTGAATCTTGCTTGAGATACTGTAGATAATCTGTCCTGTGCTCATGTCTCCTCAAAGCAGTCTACACTTAGGCATTCAGCTGTTACTCTACAGCTGCATTACAACACAACCTGAACAGATATCTGACAATAATAGACATGATGTTCACTGTGATGGATTACGACTCTCTGACAATCAATCGAACTATTTGCATAGCACCTTTTATATTTTATACAGGTGCAATTCAAGGTGCTTCACAGATGACTGACAAGCCAATAATACGACATAGCAAATGTAGACCATAAAACAATTTGAGACTAATGCGCATGAGAAATAAAATTGTGAAAATGTAATAAAATAGATTTTAAAACTATAATAATAATAAAATGGGGTGAAATAAAAACTTAGATTAAAACTAAAAACTTAAAATAAATGAAAAACAGACAAAAGAAATTGATGAGAGTGAAAAAAATAACAATATTAATGATAATAAAATAAAAGAAAAGAATATGTTTTTACAACATGAATAAAATGAAATAAGTGAATAAAATAAATAATGTGTATAAATCATTCTTAATCAAAAGCCAGGCTAAAGAGGAAGGTTTTAATTTTACGTTTAAAGATAAACGCTTTCAGCTGCTCTCAGATCCTCAGACAGACTGTTCCAGCGGCTCGGAGCATAAAAGCTAAAAGCTTCCTCACCAAATGTTTTAGTCCTGCACACTGGAACAACTAAAAGACTCGTGCCAGAGGACCTGAGGGGCTGTTCATGTCCACTACGCAATTTAATTTGAAGTAAATGGGCTAATAATGTGCTAGTACATTAGATGTGTCTACACAAGACTCAAGTGTGTTAATATAAATACCAGTGGAACTGCTTGTATGGTCTCCATCTCCAGGCTCTCAGCCAGATTACCATAGCTCTTCTGTTTTTTCCTGCGGACAAAACAATGAATAACAATAAGCAAGAGTTATGGAATTAAAGTCATTCTTAAAAACAGGATTTTAAAGGACCACGTGAGTGATTCTGAATGTCTTAACTCACACAATTGATGAACTTAACATTATAACATTTATTTAATCAAGTAAACATGACTGCTAACTATTTTCTTTAGATTTTTAATGTGTTCTTCCCACTTCACAGGCAACACTTGTTTTTATTCATTGTTTAATGATATGACAGGTCATTTACAGTTGGTGGCACAGTGGCTCAGCAGTGTCGCTTCACAGCAACAATGACCTGGGTTGAAACACCCTTAGCGCTGATTGACCTTCCTGTGTGGGTTTTGCATCTTCTCTTCACATTAACCCCTCACAGACCAAAGGCATACAGATTAGATTAATTTGAAACTGAATTATCTTTATGTGTCTATATATGTTGTCCCCTGTAACATGCAGAGGATGTGACCAATGTGTACACCTCTCACCCACTACCTGCTAGCTAGGATATGCTACACGACGTGAACCTGAGCAGCAAGCAGTCTAGAAGATGATTAAAGAGACAATGTTGCATAGCGATGCATTTGCTATAATAACAATGGTGAGAACAAAAGAAGACATGATATTCACTGTGGTGGATAACCAAATTCAAGAGGGTTTCTAGTCTCTACAAGATTATTTTTTTATACTACTTCACATGTATATAAAAATGAATGGACGGATGTCTGTATATGGGAAGAACATTAAAAATGTGGTATACCATGGGGAATGGTTAGGGTTAATATAAAGCTTTCATAATTTGCAGCAAATTTTATAAAATATTCTAAAACAATCGTATGATGCTTTTATGACTGATCTCTATAAAGCCTGAACTTTTTGTTAAAAAACAAACAAAAAGCAAACAAACACATAAAAATCATTGCATGGATGTCAAAAACAAGGGAGGATAACAAACTTAATGTACCTGTGGCATTTTCTTGCCAAACAGCAGATGATTGCTGAAAGAAATATGCCAATCAAAAATGCGATGATGACTTGTGGCTGGATAACAGTTTCCAAAAGTTTCCATAGTAGATCTGGAATCAAAAGGGACAAATTACTCTGTGGTTTCTGCTGCTGCTTCTTCTTTTTCTCAGTGATAACATAAAACCATAAAAAAAAAACATTTTTAAAACTGAGTTACTGAAAATATCATAAAGCAGTGTTCTAGAGAAGGAGAAGTATTTTAGCTGTTAAAACTTACCATCTTGTTCTGACTCATTTATTTTGATCGTGAAGTTTCTTTGTGCTTCACCAATATCATTTCTGCTGACACACTTGATAGTGGTGTTGCTGTGATCTGTCACAGACACAGTGATGGTGCTGTTGACTGTGTGTTTTGACACAGTGGTAATGACAGAGTACTCAGTGTGGTTCTTCACCAGCGGCCATGTGATGGTGGGTAGGGGAAGCCCCTTACTGATACACACACAGGTCACAACCTTTGATCGACTGGACTTCTTACAAGTAGAGTTATTTAAGATCTCCGGATACCCTGAAAACACTAGCAAAATCACAACATCACAGCAAACATACTGTAAGCTGATAGGAAATGTATTTTCATATTCTACCCTGTCTGATATGATCAGTATATTGTACAGTACTTACAATTTACAGTTATGTCAGCATATTTAGTCAAAGTTGTGTTCAGGTATTTTGCTGTACAGATGTACTGGCCAGAGTGCTCTGAGCTCATCCTAGGGATAATGAGGGTGAGCGCTCCAGTGGTCTTCTGCATCTGGGTTACAGTTTTGTTCTGTGTGTCAGTTCCACCTTTGGTTCCAGTGTCATCCTTCAGTTTGGCTTCGGTGTCATTCTTTAGGTCGGATCCTGTGTTGTTATGCATTTCAGTTTTGGTTCCATTGTGTTTTTTGTTGGAGCTAGGCTCAGTCCATGTGATACTAGATGGAGAGAAACCTACAACACTGCAGGTCAAATTCAGCGCATCACCTTTCTTCACAGTTGTATTTCCAGTTATTTTAATATCTGAGAATAAATAACATTAAAGACATGAATAAAGCATGATCTAAATTCATCAGCTAATGTCCCACAGATTGGAAAGGCTGTGCTTTAACTGGCAGGTCATTGATTTAATCGGGAAAAAAACAAAAACAAAAAACTAGTATGTTTCCTGTTTGATGAGCCATGTGGACGGATCCACCTGCTCAGTCCTAGTACAGCTTAATTCATGCAGCACATTTTAAAAAGGGAAGTGATCTATAGTATGCCTTTTTGAATTGCATCAATTTCTGCTGCACAAAATATGGTCAAAATACTTTGTCAACTTAAAAAGCTAAAATTACTGGTTTTCTAGTTGATTTAGTTTTCTGATAACAAGATACATAAAAAATAACATGTTTAAATTACTATATACTGCTGTAACTGCAGCTGTGTTTGCATACAAAAATTACTATAAAAAAACAGCAATAGATAAATGTCAAGATTTTTCCTTGAGATAATATTTAGTCAGTAGGTTTTTACTTTCTCCATGTTTTGTTAAATAGACGGAAGGTTTTGAAGTGTTTATAAAGAAAAGTGGCATGATACAAGATCGGGTCGTGGGATGTAACATTTATGCAGATTGAATGTGTACGTGGGTTATCATCATGTATCATCCAGACTTTAGTTCTCCATCCAAGCACATGATGTGCATGGGGAAAGATCCAGATAATTTTGAGAAAAACTGATCACATAGAAGAAAGTCATATATTGTGATTGTATATTGTGAATTAATTAAGCATAGTTTGAACAATACTCACAGGTCACATTCAGAGTCACCGTCTCCTCTGTAGTCTTGTTGCCTGTGAAGCTGACCTTACAGGTGACATCGGTGCCATGGTGTTCAGCTGAAGAGTTAAAGGTCAAAGTTGAGCTGTGTCTCTGACTGACAGCAGTTAGATTCTCAGTCTTAGTTTTGTTCGGTCCTGTTCCTCTCCACATCCAGGTGATTGTTGGAACAGATCCAGAGCAGAGACCAGGAGCAGTGCAGGTCAGTGTGGTCTGCTGTCCCTCTATCAGTACAGGAACCATCACTTTGGGCTTCGAACTTAGATCTAATGAAGGATCAAGATACAAATACTGTAGCATCATAATGAGCAGCCTGAAGGTCATTATTAACTTCACATTGGGCAAAAATAGCTGCTTTGTTTAACATTTCAACTGGGCAATAAGTAGGAGATATGGCAGGAATGTTTGTAGGAGAGGAAAGCTCGATCAGTGTTTTGCAGTTCCTATGAGTCACCACCAGAGGAAGATAAAGGCCAAACATGATTTTATGCCTCTTTATAAGTTCACCTAACTCACACAAGAAACACATTCTGTCGACAGTTTTCATCAAAGCAGTTTCTTCAGTACAACATACTTCTGATAAAAACTGTCCATGTGACATATGTGCATTATTCTGAGTAACCAGGACCTTTTTTGTTGTTTATTTTTTGTTTTTTGGGAAAGACCTGTTCCTGTTTTATTTGAAAATCAAATGTATAAATACAGCAAATACAAATAAAGAAAATATGTCACAAATAAAATTCTATTCACATCCATTGTACTGGAGAGGTGGCAGAAACCTCACAGTTGGATATCTCAAAATCGCGACACATAAAAACAAAAATGAGTGAGTGCATGACTCAGTACCGCTATGTGTTATTGTAAATTGGGTGTACCAACTCTTTAAATAATCTATGGTTTAGAGCCAAACATGTTGGTGCATATTATAGCTTTAACAAATAACATCACTGTACATTTACAGTAGTATTTGGTATTTGTTGATACTGTACCTTTAACAGAAATAGTTGCGTAATGCGGGAATGTGTATCCATCCTGCTTTCCAGTACCATTAACTCTGAGTTGATATGATCCAGAGTCTGACTCAGTGAGGTCATTGATGATGATGCTGCAGTTCTTCTTACTCAGGTCAGGCTCCAACAGTGACACCCGTCCTGTCTGATTTTTGTTGATGTTATTGGTGTCAAATATTATGTCAGAATCACATTTTGTTTTACCTTGATCACATTTGTACCAAATTACTCTTTTGACAGTGAAGTTGTCAGCAATACTGAAATTACACGGTATCACAACACAGAGTCCGGCCTCTGCTGTTATTTCTACTTCACTAAGAGTGATACAGTATCTTTTGTCACCGCAGGCTCCCTGCCCTCTTGATACACCTGTTAATGCAAAGAGGAAGAAAGGGACAAACAGGGACAGAAGATGTTTAGATTTTGATAATACATAATTACTGATTAAAAAAAGAGAACTTGTACTGAACGAACTTCTTTTACTTTACTGCTGTTTTTACTGTGTCAGGCCAATATATTAGTTTTCTGATGGCTGATGGCATTTCACTAAAGATAAATTAGAGACACAGTAGATACATAATAATATACCTATAGAAAACAATTAGTGTTTACTTTTGTCCCCTGATATATTTGGTAAATGTAAATTCTCAGGCTGCAAAATAAAAAAAAAAACAAATACTAAATGACGGGACAATGTTTAAAAAGGTTTTTATTATCATGCATAATATTTAACTTTCCATATTTAAGGTGCCATTACCAGCTTTGATATTCAATAATTATAGTATATAATAAAAATAAGTACACCCTTGGTCAATATCACTAAAATGTTAATTACAAATCCTTTCCATGTAGTACAATTTCATTTGTTGTTACTTGAAAAACAGAATGTTTGAGTAATTAAACTATAATAAAAGGTCCATATTTAAGAACAAACTGCAACAAAAGTCAGCACATCCTTCATTAGTGAGACTCCATTCTTTAATTTTTCGTTATTTTGTATGCCCGCCTTTATTTTTGATGACAGATTGGATCTTCCTAGGCATGAATGATACCAGTCTAGAACAAATATGTGGAGAAATGTTCTGTCATTCTTCACAGATAATTCTTTTCAGCTTCTCTTTGCTGGAGGGGTTTTGTTGCTCTACCTTCCGCTTTAAAATACTTCTGTTCTATTGGATTTCTAATCTCCCCTACATCTTTTGCACTCATGCAGCCCCATATCTGCACACTTCCACCTCCATGTTTCACGGTTGGCACTAAGCAGTCACTGTGGTAGTCCTGGTGTGAAGAATGCCAGGTCTACGCCAAACATGCTGGACCCCATCTGATCCAAACTAATTTAATTTGGTTTCATCTGATCAAAGAATGTACTACCAATGTTCATAAGGCTTCTTTTCATGTTCTTTGGCAAAGTTTAATGTTGCAGTTTTGTGAGAAATGTTTTTTTTCCACAGACGTCATCCATAGAGCTTGACCTCATGCATTCTTCACACTGTTTGGGAAGTCACTGAAACATTAATTTCCACAGATAATCCTTGTGCCAAGTCAGAAGCACTTGCCTGTCTGTTTTCAATGCAAGGTTGTGTAAATAGCGAATTGTGTGTGCCGTCATTTTACGAGGATGACTACTGCACTTTCTGTTTTTGGTAGTATCCACTTCTTCTTCTATCCTCTTCCATTTTTATGAAGTCTTACAATCTGGTTTCTTAGTTGTTCAGGCCATGTTGCATGAGACACAACCCAGGCCAAAAATTGAGAAAGTCGTGGTTCTTTTATAACCTTTTGCAGGCAATGAGTCTTAATTGGAAGTCACAGGTGTAATCGGTTTTGTTTCAGTGGTCACAGGTGTACTCACTTTTGTTGCATTGAGGTTGTACTTTGAGGTCTGTATTTTTAATTTAATCTATCCAACCTGTTTAACTTTTACTTACAAATAAGATAAATTACCCTGCACTTCACCCTAAAATACAACAATTATTGTAGGATGATACCATTTC
Organism: Thunnus thynnus; assembly: GCF_963924715.1. Lineage (NCBI taxonomy): Eukaryota > Metazoa > Chordata > Actinopteri > Scombriformes > Scombridae > Thunnus > Thunnus thynnus. Next base: position 9,452,635 of record NC_089526.1, on the reverse strand, counting down.
GAATCATTTAACATTTTAGTGATATTACCCAGGGGTGTGCTCAGTTTTGTACTGTATATCAAGATTACAATTCAGCCACATACTCTACCTGTGTCAGCATGATTGCTCCTCACAGAGAACAGCAGAGCCGCCAAGATGAGAACGAACATCCTAATTCGATACTTGAGATAGTCAGTCCTCTCCGCAGAAGAAACTTGTCCTTTCAGAAACACAAAACAAAACAAATTTATAAAGTGCAGTGAACATACAGGTAGTTCAGGAAGCTCAGAAACAATTTCACAGTTGACGGCACAGGTTCAAATACAGGACTTGCGCATTCAGTAATTTTGTTAGATTAATATATTTGGTTAACATCTTCATCAGGGTCAAGTCCCCTGACTTTTTAAAGCACTTTGTGATATGTGTTCCAGAAAGCTGCTTGATAAAGCATCCATGCAATACATATCTACAATTCCCCTTTCCCAATTAACTGTCTACTTTATTTTACAGGTAAAACCAGGAATTTCAAAAGGCATTTTATGTCATTAGTTTGGGAAGAATAAATCACTTCTGTAGTTTCAATTTACTATTTAAAGTGGTATTTTAAAAAAAATAAGGCAAATATTGTATTTTACCTCTTTATAACACTTGCTGTCTTCTCTTCACGGTGATCTCTGCTGTGTCTCTGCTATGGACTGAGCCTTCCTTCCTTCCTCCTTCCTCTGTACATCTTCCCTTTTTTGCATACAACAAGTTTCCAGGAAGTTTCTCTACACACCACTGGCCATTATTTCCTCTCTTCTTAAGACTGCCACATGTAACAACCAAATTCCCCTAATATGACATTACAGTATATTATATGTATATGTATATGTATATGTATATGTATATGTATATGTATATGTATATGTATATGTATATGTATATGTATATGTATATGTATATGCATATGTATGTGTATATGTATATGTATACAAACACATATAAAATTGAGTTGGAAACATGCAACTTTAACATTGAATAATGAAAGAAATGATACACTACAAGACAACAATACACTTTATTTTCAATTCCCTTCTACATTGTAAGAGATAGTCAAAATGACAACTCCTGATTGATTGCATGCATTAAATACCTGCAGATTCAAGAACTATCTGTATTCATTCAAACTGTATGCAGTCTATTAGAAAGAAAATATATTTGTGTAAGTCTGTTGTTATGGTTCATGGTTTTATGGTTTATTGCGCAATCCCTATGAGTTCTGTTCTCAGAAGAGTCACTGAAGTGATTATTCATTTAAACACTACTTTGTATGGTATCATTGCATTCTCTCAAATAACTTCCTGTTCACACATTGAAGTGTTAGATTATAAGTATTTTAAGTAAGAACTGGCCACAAAGTTGTCTTTATCAGTTACTATAAGCCCACATATTGAACCTGTAAACATTGCAGAGTGTACCAGAAGTAATTGCTTCTGACAATTCGCTGTTTAAATTCACAACAAAAACTGGTGCATTTTACATTAAAAACCTGCTCACTCTGGCCACTGTGAGCCTGGCTGATTCTTGCAACACAATTTTAAAAGGGGAAGTAATCTATTGTCTATGTTTCTATGATGATCGACAACAGTACCAGTACTATAGATACTGTTGGGTCTCACTGGCCGACTACATGTTTCAAGACTCTAAGAAAATAAGGGAGTCCTCAAGAAACCCTATCTCTCCAGAGTCTGTGGCACCCAAATGTGAACCCCACCCATGGACCCAGGTTAACAAAACTAGAGATCCCCCTCTTCTCTCTCCCCTCTCTTTCCTCTCATAGCTGCTGCTGGAGCAGCTCTCTGCTCTCTGGTGTGGCCTGCTCACAGCAGACACACACAGAACTATTTTCTTTACAGCAGAAGACGTGAGAGCCTGCCTAGGACTCAGTAACTAAGTTTTCTAGTGCCAGCAGCTCAAGTTAATGTTAGCGTGCTTAACACATGTTACATCCAGTAACTAGGCTTTGCATGCAACTAACCTCTTCCTAACCTGGCACCTTTAGCCTACACCAATTGGCCTTAAACAGAGAACCACACAGTTAAGAGGTTTAAAACCTAGCTTTGCACACACTGCTTCTGGCTGCACACGTGGTCTCAAGAAACCACATGGTCTGGTCTTTTGTCGGTGTAGTTCTCTTTGTCAGCCATATTTTCTGCATGCCGTGTGCTCAGTCACTGCGACTTCAGCCATCTTGCTATTGTTTTTTTATTTTTATTGTGAAATGTTTTAACTTGAAAAGATAAATTTAATTAAAATATAAATGTCTTTGTGAAAACTATTGCATCTGAAATGTAATGCTCATTAATTTCTGGAAATTATAAGAGAAAAACTTCTATTTAACATTCATGCAAATTCACACCACTTTAAAGGATAATTACACATTTATCGAGTCTGTCTTGAAACAATACCCCATACTGTATGTACATTAAAACCGTTTTTGGTTGCTGAAAATGTTCCTTCTGTCCATACTGGCCCTGAAGAGAGCCATTCCTCAATGTTAGAGATCACAATTCAAGGGATGGGGAACAAAATCTACAGTCCTCATTCTGAGCAAAAATCATCTTCCAAAGTTCAGCTGAGGCTAATAAGAGGCGTCTGCAGTCTAAGTTTGGCAAATTCAGTGGGAATGTCAAAAGTTACAGCTTCTTAGTATGACCTTCCCTCCTCTATGAGAATCATGAATGACTTTACAAAATTTCATAGCAATCCATCCAGTAGTTGAGATGTTTCAGTCTGGACCAAAATGGTGGTCTGACCAACCAGCTGTAAGACTGACAGACTCACAATGCCATCCAAAGAGCCAAGCTGCTAGCTAATAAAAATGAAAAAAAGACACCTCCTCCTTAAACAGGGTTATTGAAAAGGGTTCATTTTGCCTGAAGTAGAGAAGCACAGGAGACATCTAGAACGGACATTTGAATAAACCACAGGGACACTTTGGGCACATGCAGTACTTATCCTAGTTAAATAAAGGTATAAAATATCATTTCAACAAGGAAATTCTGTGCAACTTCGTGTCCATTTTTAGTTGCATGGATGGATTTGAACAGCCAGAAAGTGTAGAAGTGTGAAGTGTCCTGATTACTTCAGTTTACCTGAGGTCGAATTTTGCTCTTGAAGATCACTGCTCTGTGGTAGAAAGCTTACACAGTACTGTCATTTACACATCAGAATGACAATCAATCATGTCTGATGAGCAGAAGAAACTTAATCCTCAAGTGACTTCACTAAGCTGTACAGTCCTCAAATCTCACCCATTATATCCTTCACATTGGAATACAACGCAGCATCCTCTGCTTCCTCCTCTTCGGGCACACAATGTTTTATCTCCTCATCCTCCACTATCACGGACTCCTCCTCTTTGCACTCCAACACTTCATCTGGCTCTCCGCCACTGTCTTGCCCTTCCACTTTTTCTTCTCTCTTAATTTCAGCATACTCTGTCTCTGTGGTCTCTTGCTTCTTTGCTGCCCCCCTGGCACTTCTTTTTTTCAACACGGAGAAGTCAATGCTGGCGTACTCCGCGTCTTTTGGTCCACTATCGAGATCAGGGGCTCCTTTCTCCACCGCCTCAGCTCCATCTTTTGGTGCCTCTTGGTGGTTGGTCTGATCATCTTCCACTGCTTGACCAGCATGTATCTGTCAGGTATAACACAGAAAGTATGTGACTTAGTCAGCATCTGCTACAAGCTCAAAACTGTATACACTATGCATGAGATCTTACATTTACATTAATTCTAACCCTTTTTTTCCACGTCATACCATAACCTTTTAAATGTTTTAATGTTCAGCTCTAAAACACTAAAACTGGTGTCCATTTATTTTTTGTATGATTTGAAAATAAGTTTGAAGCAAGTCTTGAAACTTGTTGAGATATTGTAATCCATCACAATTTGTATCTGCTTTTGTCACAGTTGCATTACTGTTACATGTATGCGGCAATGCAGTGCAGTCTTTTCTGATCAGTCCGTACTTACAACTGCACTGCAAACCAACAAAAAGGAACCTGACCGTTAAAGCAGACATGGCTTTGACTTTGATAGTATATCAAATATTTGTTGGTATTGTTGATCCAACTAAGACTTAATGTTCATGTATCAGTTTTTCCACAGGGTATATGTTCTTGGGAAATCCCTCAAACATGCATCTTAAATACTACAGCATTCATTTAAAATAGAAGTAAATAATGACTAAATGGACTAAAGCATGTAAAAACACTGTGGTCATTCAAATCTTAAACCATTTACAGTAATATACAGGTAATTTTGAAGAAAATGTTATCAGTAACTATATATTAGTTACTGATTACATTTTCTTAGCTGAATTAGCTGAATAAATAATTATACCAGTGGATCCTCTTGGGTGGTCACCATCTCCAGGGTCCCATCCAGATTTCCAGAGCTCTTCTGTTTTTCTCTGGAGAGAAATAAATTAAAACAGCAATTACATGTCTATATGAGGATTATCCACAAACAAAACCAGAATGACTGAATTAATGGAGTCAATAGGGTACCTATGGCATTTCTTTGCCAAACAGCAAAGGGTTGCTGAAAGAAGTACCCCAGTCAAAAATGCAATGATGATGTCCAGCCGTGAAACAATTTTTAGTAAACTGGATTGACCTGGATTCAAAAGGAACACAAGAAAAAATATTGTTGTCCATATTGTTCTGAATGATAATATACTGTACATGCAACAGCTTATTTCTTTTTGACATCTTGCCCAAATGCAATGTAACAACAGTAAAAAAAATGAGGTAATAAAAATGTCATTTAGCAGTGGTCTAGAGTAGCAGAAGTGGTTTAGTTGAGAACACGTACCTTCTTGTTCTGGCGTGTTCATTTGGATGATGGTGAGTTTTTCTTTTGCTTCTCCATTTTCATTGCTGCTGACACACTCAACAGCAGTGTTACTGTGGTCTTTCACAGTTAGGGTGATGGTGCTGTTGACTGTGTGGTTTGACACAGTGGTAATGACAGAGTACTCATTGTGGTTCTTCATCAGCGGCCATTTGATGGTGGGTAAGGGAACCCCCTGACTGATACACCCACAGGTCAGAACTGCCGACTGAGCCACACATCCAGAGCCATTTAGGATCTTTGCAAACCCTTAAACACACAAGCAGAATCACATTACAGCAAACATACAGTAAGCTGATATAGAATGTGAACATAAACTTCCTTTCCAAGGAGATGAGAACAGTCTACTTACAAGTCACAGTTACGTCAACATATACAGTCGGAGTACTGTCCACATGTTTTGTTGTACAGATGTAACGTCCAGAATGTTCTGCTGTCACATTAGGGATGATAAGTGTGGATAGTCCAGTGTCGTTCTGCAAGTCAGCATCAATTCCATTTTGTAGGTTTGTATTGAGGCCAAGTTTAGTCCATGTGATCGGGGACGGAGGGAAACTTTCAACACTGCAGGTCAGATTCAGAGTGTCACCTTCCTTAACAATTGCATCCCCAGTGATTCCAGGTTTCTTCATATCTGTGGGATGGATTTAAAACGAAATCTTAGAATTTAAGATAAGATCTCTGGAAGAAATTAAATTGAAAAAAAAAAAGTATTGTGAATGCATGCATCATCTGCAAAAATGTATTTTTTGATATTACCACTGGAGGGCACCAACATCTCAAAAACGCTTTAACACTTAAACAGACAACCCAAGTTAATTTATTCCAAACTTGGGTTCAGTGAGTCTGTGAACCACCTGGAGGCATGCACAATGCCTCTATATGTCCAAGTGGTCAGAGCATTTTTGAAATTTCGAAATTAGAAACTAAAAAAAATAAAAAGTCCTGCAGTCATAAAATGAAATTAGAAAGCACAGACCATAAGATGGCCCCATATTTATTTTGAAGTGTCATGCTGTGAAAGTTATTCAGGATGAATATGTTGGACTTTAGGAAAGGTTTTTTTTCTGCACTGATTGAACTCATGGATTTTCAAGTTTCAGCTACCTGAATGAAGAAAACAACTGTCTAAGAGTACTATATAGTATACTTACATATCACTGTCACATCAGCTTCTTTCATCATGATATTGTTCACGTGTTTTGCTGTACAGATGTACTGTCCAGCATGTTCTGCTGTCACGTTAGGGATGATAAGAGTGGCTATTTCAGTGTCATTCTGCAGACAAGTTTCTGTTCCATTTTTCACATTTTTGTCGGAGAGTTTGGTCCACGTGATGAGAGACGGAGGGAAACTTTCAACACTGCAGGTCAGATTCAGGGTCTCACCCTCCTTCACACTTGTATTCCCAGTGACGTTAACTTCTTTCACATCTATGAGACAAAAGGGCATGTTATAAAATGTTATAGCACCCCTAAATCTCAAAGTTTGCTGCTGTGCATGGTATAAAATAAAACACAGTTCAGACCTGAGTTTTAGAAAATCATCAGAAATGACTTCAGAGAACATCTCTTAGCAAACATTTTAGATAGTAAAAATTACTGAGAAAACACAGGACAGTATGTGCTACTTACAGGTCACGTTCAGAGTCACCGTCTCCTCTGTAGTTGTGTCACCTGTGAAGCTGACCTTACAGGTCACATTGGTGCCATGGTGTTCAGCTGAAGAGTTAAAGGTCAAAGTTGAGCTGTGTCTCTGTGTGACAACAGCCAGATTCTCAGTCATGATGTCTCCTGTAATGTGAGAGTCATTCTTTCCTGTTCCTCTCCACATCCAGGTGATTGTAGGAACAGATCCAGAGCAGAGACCAGGAGCAGTGCAGGTCAATGTGGTCTGCTGTCCCTCAGTCAGTGGAGGAATCATCACTGTGGGCTTCTGACTCAGATCTAATGGTAGAGAAGTACATGAGTGGAATCAGGTCAGCAGCCTCAAGGTCATCAGTCACTTAAATTTGAGCTAAAATAATCAGATACTTTAATGGGGCAATAAGTAGGAGTTATAATACAACAGGAACTGCTTCAGTTCTTACTGGTCTCCCAGAGGCTGACAAGTGCCTCTGTGGAGTAATGCCAAACATTACTTCATGGCCAGTTAAGACCATAAATAATCCTTAAATGTTGGTGCAGTTCAGAGGCACAACAATAAACATAGTGACTGTACATATTTACTTTGTCTTCATACCTTTGACAGAGACAGTTGTTCTAAAAGAGAAGGTTAATCCATTTGGATTCCCAAACTGGACACGATTAACTCTGAGTTGATATGATCCAGAATCTGAAGCAGTGAGGTCATTGATGACGATGCTGCAGTTCTTTTGACTCAGGTCAGACTCCAACAGTGACACTCGTCCTTTGAACCCAAGCTGACCTTTTATGTTTTTCTTGTTTGTGTGGAATATTATGTCAGAATCACCACATCTTTGTCTACTTGGTCCACATTTGTACCAAACTATATGTTGGGTTTTGAAGCTATAAGGAGTAGTGAAAGAGCACGGTATCACAACACAGAGTCCAGCCTCTGCTGTTATTTCTCCTTCAGTAAGAGTGATACAGTATCCACCATTCTGACAGTGTTGTCTTTCCCTCACGGATGCACCTGGTATTGCAAATAGAAAGAGAAAAACAGGGACAGAAGATATTTAGATGACATTGCCCCATTATATTTAATAAATTATGAATACTACAACTATGATGTTTCTGTTTTATATAACTGTGTCTTGTCTTGTGTTGTCAGCAGCATTGAGCAGACAACCCAAATAAGGTTCAGCATTTAATGTTATTTCTTAATCCATCATTTCTTTGGTAAACAAAAGATTGATTTCAATAATATATCCCAGAGTTTCAAAGTAAGTCACTAGATGCTGTGAGTAATGCTACTAATCAGCTGGTGAATTCAGGGAGGAAAAAACTAAAATACTTATCATTTGAAAGCACTTCAGGAAAATACATTTACACATTTATTCTGGCAAATTATTGCTGACTATTTTGTTCATATTCTTAATGCTGGCATCAAAACAAGATGACAAGAAAGATCTATACCTGCATTGCTGCCTCTAACAGAGAAGAGCAGAGTCGCCCAGATGAGAACAAACATACTAATTCAATGCTTGAGACAGTCGGTCTCTCCCTCCACAGGACAGCTTTCACACTGAAAATGCAGTAAACGTGCAGGAAGTTCAGCTGAAACAAAGGAAACTCCACAGCTGACATCACAGATCTTAACAGAGGATGTTGAACCTTAAATTATTCCACAGTTGTGAGATTAACACACTTTACGCAGGGCTGTGATTACACTAAACATTTTTCAGTGTGAAACACTTTGTGACATCTGTTCTATAAAGATCCTATCCTAATCTTTATAAAAAACATAATGACTGTTAAACAATAAATATCTTTAATCCCTGCCATATTCAAAGGCCCCTGTCAAACTTTGGGCCCCTCAATCCTTCACTGAATGCACTAACTGTTACAAATACAATCTTTAATCCTCCCGTCCCCAAGCACCCTCTATCCAGCACAGTCCACCTTAGTAAAGTAAGGTGGACTGTGCTGTGCTTTACCTACACCTTGTTTCACCAGCAAAGCCAGGAATGTGGAAATGCATTTTTATGATATTAGAAAAGAATTTACATTCGGAAGTCAGGAAAACTTCAATTAGTCCAATTTAGAGTGTAAAGAGATGTTTTAAAAATGTGTTCAATGTTGTGTTTTACCTCTTTCTGTCTCTGGCGGTCTTGTCTCCACAGTCTCTGCTGAGTGTTTCTGAGATTTCTTTCCTCTTTTTGCAACAGTGAAGTTCCCTTTTTAAAGGGAAGTAGTGCAAATGTGCAATTTTCTTCCAAGAAAATCTTTTTATCTTGATGAACCGGAAACCAGTACATGTACTGAATTACATGTTTTTTGTGACTAATTGTTTTGAAGTGTTGATTCTGTCTGACTGTATGTCATACCATCTTTTTTTTTTAAAAATCACTACAACAATGCACAACATGTACAAGACATATTGTACATTGCTGTAAATGCACCGTCCTACTGGCTAATATCTGCAGTGCCAGTTGAGTAAAGATGGTCAAATGAACATTAGTCATGTATCAAAAAGATAAGAGTTGTCTCAGTCAAACTGCATTCAACACCAAAAGACTCACCCTGTTTCCCCATTTTAACAACATGCAGCATCTTAGGGAGTACTTCTGCATTTATGTTTATTTATGTTTTCTTTTTATTGTGCAATATCTATCGATACTATTCTCAGCAAAGTCCTTTTAGTATATGCATCACTTTGTTGTCAGTATTTCTGATAACTTCCCAGTCTCACTTTAAGGTGCTAGATTATAACTATTTTAGCTAAGCACTGGATACAATTCTGCCTCAATCATTTACTGTATGCCTGCATACTGACCACTGCAGAACCTGTAGACATGGTAGAGTGTGTTATAGGTTAGAAAGACTTGCTAATACACACTGTCACAATCAATTCTGAAAACTTGATTTATGAAAATCTTAATAAAATCACATCGATCCAACAAAGCAGTTTGACCCAGAACATCTCAACACCGAAATAGTACACGGTCTCTGGCAGAGTTGTCCATTTCCTGATTTTAAAATAGGTTCAATGACATTAAACCATGACAAAATATGCAGGATGCAAGAATGGCTTCCAAATATAAGGCATATATATGGTAGGAGCATTTATGCAAAATGAAGTGACTGAAGAGGTAGAGGCATTTCTTCAAAATTAGGGTAAAGAGATTATTTTGTGTTATTACTAGCAGTGATACAGTATAGTGAGACACATCCTCAAAAACAGATAAAATTGTGGCATATACAGTAACCTGCTGATACTGCAAGCAAACCTTTTTAAATTTTAAGTGTCTTGACAACTTACTTACTACTACCTACTTACTCAAGTAGACCTAGAGGCATTTCTTCAAAATTAGGGTAAAGAGATTATTATGAGGCCATTTTTATTCATAATAAGAATGTTTACTTTTGATATTTTCAGTACGTTTTGCTGATAATACTTACTGTACATACTGTCACTTATCTGAAAATGTCTTTCATCACTGCAACTACAGTAATAAATGTTAAAACAAGGTATCTTGAGTTAGCTCAAAGCCCCGCATGTCCTGTTGATTGTGCAAAGTGTGTTAACAAAAATTGTATCAACAACAATCACACAACAAACTGTATATGCACACACACACATGGCATGGCTGGCCATTTGAGCATCAGGAAAGCCACAGTCAGGCAGGAACACGTGTCTGCCTCACCTACTGGTATTTAAAGAATTTCTTCATGTTGGCAAAATGTTCAGTAACAACGTCATATTATGTCCCAATGGACTTGTGGTCCTCCAACACAAAGGTCCCACTGATATTTTGGCCAGGTTATTTAGTTAGTTAAGTGTCCACTCTTCTATTTCAGAGCTGAGAGCATTACCGATATGGATAAATTTTAAAAATAGGCTAATTGTTTCATTTGAATGATATTGCTATCTATTACATTTTGATTAAAATAAAGACTTCCTGACCATCCACAGCTGCATGAAGTTACCAATCAAGAGAAGCCAACTTCACCTGCTGCCTTCAGCAGACTTGACCTGACTGCTTCTAAAGTAGTGCAATACCCTCTTTTCACCACAAATATTGACTTACACGTGTCGGCTGTTGCAATTCAGATGGGGCGCTGTTTTACCAATTCAAAGAAACTCAATGAAAACATGATGACTTTGACAGAATGTTTAAACCATTTCTCAGTCTACCTTTAGGTGTGAGTGTTTTGAGAAAGTATTGATAAATAATTTCTCACTTGAGTCCTTAGTTTACTTCACCTGCATAAATTGAAGTCAATGAAATGTAAATAAAAGAAAGCAGCTGTACAATGCAATTGGTCACTCTTAATCAGCTCTTCCATAAATTCTACTTTAACGGAGCTTATATGTTTGGAGTTTTTGTTGACATTGTCAAAAAGGTGACAATTCTACTTTATGTTTATTATTGAGGTCATAGAAGGTGGTGGTGGTGTACTGAAGTGCATTATGTTGAAAAGTGTTCCTAATATTTTGCCCACCCCATTAACATCCATTACATGCATACTATCTATTTGTCCACACAGACATAGACACAGTATGGAATTAAAAACTTAAACTATCTAGCTGAACCATGGATGTAGACATTCATACAAACTGAATGATGATGTTTGAGGAGACATTTTATTAATTTCAGCGCAATAAACCCTTCAATGAAGCTGCCCAAGAGCCTAAAGACACTCAGTTCAGAGGGTGGGCAATAGTATCATACTCTGTTTTCTTCAGTGACATATATGTTCTGTCCTCTTGATTTGGTTTCACCTTTCTTCTTGTGTTCCTTTGGAGAAGAAGAAAGAGCGAGTTATGATTTGTTGTCTGAAAGTCTCCAATGTATTTACAAAGCCTTCATAATATAAAATACAGATGTAGTCATATACCAAAGCAACATCATGTAGATTTTACTGAAAACATTCACACTTTAAGATACACCCAGTGCTCAGGGAAGGACCATACTGTCAGTCCTGCAATGTTGCACAGGTTGTGGTGTACAATATGTGGTGACTTTATTAGCTATGTAACCAGTGTGGTCTGTATTGAAAGGCCAGGAAATAAGCATAAACAAACCTATAAGAAAGACCTATAATTGTTCCATGATGTATTGTGCTTTGGATAGCAAAATTGCATAAAAACACAATATGATCATATCATTATGATACCTAACCGTATCTCTGTGACAGTCTATGCAATTGATTTAATTATTGTCCGACTGTAAGCCCAATTAGCCCAAGATCTCAGAACTATTTTTCAAGTCTCTAAAACAAATGCATTAAAATCGGCCTTTAAGTCCTGCAGTCAAAACGTGAAATAAAAATGCACAAACCATGTGATGGCCTCAAATGTATTTAAAAGATGCAAGGCTGTGAAAGTTATTCTGTATGCATTTGGCAAGTCATGCAAATTGTAGTTTTCTTCTCTGAACTTAGATTTTCAGCTGATAACGATGAGCACTTGGAAATTGTTCTATTAAAAAAGTTCTACTATATGTACTTATATTTTACTGTTATGACAGCCAGATTAGCAATCAATGTCTTCTCTATTTGCTTTGTCTTCATACCTTTAACAAAGACAGTTGCTCTTGATGAGAATGTAAATCTGTCCATCCTCCCAAACACTCTGAGTTGATATTGTCCAGAATCTAACTTGATGAGTTCATTGTGAAATTCATCATAATGAAATAAAATGGTAAAACAACACAGAGTCCAGCCTCTGTTGTTATTTCTCCCTGATACAGAATCCATATTGAAAGTCTTGTCTTCCACACATTGATGCACCTGTTTGCGGAAACAGGGACAGACAATATGTAGACTTTGACAATACCCCATGATATCTGATAAATGATGAAGAAAGGCTACAACTATGACTATTTCTGTTGTACATAACTGCTGTTGTCAGCAGTGTTGACCTGACAACATAACAGAATGTCAGTGTTTTGCATATTTCTTAACACATAAAAACAAAGGAAGCTCTACATTCATACAGGAAGTTGCATGTTAAGTTATTCCATTGTTGCTTAATTAAATTTGTCCACCGCTTTACCCAGTATGTGACTAATCTGATACGAAGCAGTTTGTGAAATATGTTCTAGGAAGTGTGATATAACAGTTCTAATGCAATACATACATACAGACCAGACAGTAAGCAACAATAATAATAAGGAGGAACTAATAATAATAATAATAATAATAATAATAATAATAATAAAAGTAATAATAATAATATAGATCACTTTTCAAAATCCAAGTTGCAAAGTGCTTCACAAGGCAGCAAAATAAAATAGACAGGTCACACCAGGTTTTAAAAAGAAAAAAAAAACAAAAAAACTATTTGGTGTATAAAAACCAATTCAGTGTAGGAAAAAAAGAATAGAAAAAACATTTTTAAAGGAGATAAAAGATGGTATAAAAAAATCAGGAAATGCTCTCTGATGTATCTATGTTTTAAGAAGAGACTTAAAAGAGATCATCAAGTCAGCCAACCTGACTTCCTCGTGCAGATCGTTCCAGAGCCTCGGGGCCCTGACTGCAAACTTTGGAACAGATAAAAGACCTCTGCTTAAGGATCTCAAAGTACATACTGGCACATACAGTAATAAGAGGTCAGTGATACACCAGGAAGACAGGCCATGAAGACCCTTAAAAGTAATCCGTAAGATCTTAAAATCAATTCTAAAACATACTGGGAGCCAGTGTAAAGAAGCTAAAACAGGAGTGATGTGAACAAAATTGGTCCCAAAACTGACCCCTGAGGCATACCACATTTAACAGAGGAAAATGAAGAGACATAGTTGTTCACAGAGACACAGAACCGCCTATTCAACAGGTACGATGAAAACCATTCTAAGCTTGTACCAGATATCCCCAACCAGTGCCTCAGTCTGTCTAACTGGATGCTGTGATCAATTGTGTCAAAGGCTGCACTAAGGTCCAGGAGTGCAGGGACTCAGCACATGCCATCATCATCAGCCATTAAAAGGTTATTTGTAACCTTGATCAGGGCAGTCTCCGTTCTCTCATACTTCCAGAAACCAGACTGAAAGTTTTCAAAAATATTATTATTTTCCAGTGCAGAGAGAAAATGCTTACACACTATTTTTTAAATATTTTTCTAAAATTTTCGATATATAAGGCAACTTGAAATTGGTCTATGGTTTTGAGGGAGGGAGGGGTCCAGCCCAGGTTTCTTTGGGTTTACACAAGAGGTTCTAACTGACTCCACTTTATCAGTAAAGATAAGATAAAAACATTTCACAATTAACAAGGAGGGGCTGGATTTACTAGCTGATCAACAGTTTTAAATAAAAGTCTAGTTTTGTGTTGATGGCAGAAATAAGTTCTGAAAAATCGTGTTCTTGCATCCTTAATCATATTGCTGTAGTGTAATAGCAACTCCTTCATAATATTGTAATATACTTGGAAACCAGATTTTTTTCCATCTGTGTTCGGCTTTCCTACATTCCCTTTTACGGCTGCAAATACTGTCGCTTATCCAAGGCAGCTTTCTTTCTGAGGACTTAGACCTAACCTTAAGAGGTGTAATAATATTTAGTGAAGACAATTAAAACGTCGGCCATTTCAGTGGTGTGGGAATATTCAGACAGGTGTGGACTTTGATTATCAAACAATGTGCAGAGCTTTGAGACACTTTGCTCATTAAAGATGCGAATACACAAGGAACAGGGTGAGACAGTATTAATAACTGGTGATTCACAGTTAAAAACTTTACATTTGTGATCGGATACAGTCATATCCAGTAATTCTACAGAGGATGTTTTGACACCCAAGGTAAATAGAAGGTCCAATGTATGACCATGGTTATGCGTTTGTCTCCACACATAATGTTTAAAGTTAAAAGAAGTAGCGATGTTTAAAAAATCAGTAGCCTGAACATTACTGCAGTCATCAACATGGATATTAAAATTGCCACAAAGAACAACTCTGTCATAATTTAAAACAAGATTGAATAAAAATTCAGGGAGTTCTGCTAAAAAGCTGCCAGTTGGTTTTGGGGGACAATAAATGATAACAAACATGATCGGATGAAAACCACCAAGTTTAAAAGTAAGAACTTCAAAGGAAGAAAATTCATCACAAGGTCTTTGATAACATTTGAAACTCTTCCTGTAAACACTCACCAGGCCCCCACCACGACCACTGACCCTGGGTTGGTTGAAACAATCATAGTTTGGAGGACACAGTTCAACAAGCTGGCCATGACCATTAGTTTGCAACCAAGATCCAGTTAAAAAAAATAAAATCTAAGTTTGCAGATGAAATAAAATCATTGAACATGAAAGTCTTACTGGATAGAGATCTCACATTGAAGAGTGCTATTTCAAGTGTATTTATGCTGGGAGCAGAAGCTGATGCATTTGTCCAAATCTTTAATAGATTATTCAGATTTCTGTGTGGGATGTGCTCATTTCAATCGATAGACCTATGTGTTATGATTACAGGAATATCAAAACTTTGTGAAACAGCACTAGGAAGAGACGGACAAGACGGACAAGACGGAGACAGTAGACCAGAGGAAATATTAAGTGTAGAATTACATTGCCTGGGGAGGTGGTAGTAGGCCCTCCTAACCACAAGGGGGAGATAGTGTGGTTTGTAGGGGAGGGAGAGGTTTGCTGATGGAGACTAGAAGTGACCAGGAGTGGACAAGCGATAGAGGATGGTCAGGGAGAGGGAGAGTTCCAGATTGAGTAGAATAAATTGTCAGTTTAAGTGCATGCGCCCAGGCCATTGGAGTGAATGCCATCATGACGGAAGATGGCTGAAAATTTCCACAAGAGGTTAAAATTGTCACGTCCTACCGGGACTTTTTCTGTTTTTTGGACTCTTTGTGTTTTTGTTTTGACTTCCTTGGTATTTGTTATCCTTCTGATGCCCTCAGACTTTTTCTGTTTTTAGTTGGACTTTTTGAGGGGCTCTTTCATTTGTGTTGCATTTGTTACCTGGTTTTGGTTTTCTCTGTTCCCTTGTGTGTTGATGTGTTTTTTGTGTCACCTGTTTGTTTACTTTAGTTCCTGTTTTATTTTGTAATATTTCCTCCTTGTGTCTGGTCACTTTACTTTCTGTGTTTGATTATTTCATGTGTCTCACCTGTGTCTCGTTTCCTTCACCTGTGTTTCATTTGCAATCACTCCTTGTGTATTTATAGTCCTGTTTTCAGTTCGGTCTTTGTCAAGTTGTCTGCTTCTGTTCTGCTTTTGTCCTGCTTCTATTCAATGTTCCTGTGTCGCCTGCGTTCTGGTTTGTTTCCATGACTTTTTGCTTTTTCATTAAAAAATATCTGAATCGGATTGTCGCTGTCTACCGTCTCTGCATTTGGGTCCACCTGCTCCACTCACCCACCCTGACAAAAATTGTGAATAAAAGCTGTATTGCAGTCTGTACAGGTTAACTGCAGCCAGGTGTGGAGGCTAAGAGTGCAGCTAAAATGACCCATGGAGAGGGGGGAGGGGACTGGAGATAAAGATTCATTTACCGTGGACAGTAAGGGAGTCAGTGAGTTTGATGTATTGTAGTATTTCAGATGTCTGATTGGGACTGTCATTGTAGCTGACATGAACGACAACATCCTGGGCAAGAGGGTGTTCGGCCAGGATGCTGGGAATTTTTTCCAAAATAGCGGACACCTTAACTCCTGGAAAGCAAAATGTCACCACAAATTTTTTCTTAACATTCCTCACAATGGAGTCTCCAATAATGAGCATGGTTGTGGGGGGGAGTGGTCGGTGGAGAAAAGAGCAGCTGCCATCCTAAAAAAAAAAAAAAAAAAGCCAGTGCTAGCAGCAAATCCACTTGTGGCGGGCTGTGCTGACCTTGAAGCTTGTAACTTAAAATCTGAGCATCCGATAACTAACATCTTTTACCTTGTTAAAACATATAGATAAAACAACCAAGATCTAAAAATGTAGCATAAAATGTAGCTTAAAACTGGATAAAAATGTCAACTTATGACAGAGCTTCTGACAAAAAACGCAGACGCATTTTTTTTTATAGAGAACTTACACTGTAGTAGAAGTATTTTTAACCACCCGGTACCTATTCTAATATTATGGATTGCAGTTTGACCATTCATAGGCTATAGTATTGACAGAAACACATAGCTTTATATTTCAGTTCTAAATATTTATAGTGAAGCTAAAATTAAATACATTTTTCTGTTTCTTCAACTAATTGAGAAACTACATATACATATACTGTATATCAAATTGGTCTTTATTGACACCAACAATTACACATGCCACACTGCAAAGATAATTTCTTCCTTTTCAAGGAGACTGTACAGTCTGCATTCCACATGTTGTCAAAGATAAAGGTACATGAATGAAAAAAGTATCGCCTGCACACTTACTCCAAGCCACAAACTTTAATCACATAGGACAACATTTCAATCATACTCGGATCTTCGTCAGGTCAAATGCTGACGCTTCTTTTTAACAGCCTTGCACATACATGATGTGTGTATAATTACTGTCCTACAACTCAAAGACAAAGGTGCAACCACAATTTCATCTCATATATTGTCACAATCAGTTTTGAAATATGGATTCATTTGACATGAAAATCACAATTTTCAGATCTTCAGACTCATTGAGGGTTTAAAAAAACACCTGCATTGCAGAACCAGCCCTTCATATTGAAGCGGTGACATGCAGTTCACTAAAGAAGAGAATGGAAGGAGAGCATCATCTCCAGTAGAAATCCCCAGACTTTGGTAGGCAGAGTTCTCCGATTGTCAGGTATCGCAAGACTACCAACATGTTAACAGATATAAAACTAACATAGAGTTAAACAACAGAATCTTAAAAAGCAAAAAATTACATCAGTACACAATAAACTAAAAAAATCAAAAAACATACCATAACACCTAATTACAACAAAAACAAATGGATGACAAATCAATTTGTCATATAATTTCATTATAACATTTGTCACAATAAAGGAAAAATATCACACTGTACAATGCAAAATATAAAAATTACAACAAACAAACAAACTAAATGATACATGCAGTGAACAAAATTCTCCTTCACAATCAGTTTCAGTGCAAGAAATAATTTAGTGAAGCAATCTGAAAGTCATCTCAGTAGTTTGTTATTGTCAGTTCAGAGGGGGGGCAATAACATCATACTCTGCTGATTGGTCTATTTTCCTCAGTGACATGTACGTTCTGTCGGCCTCATTCGGTTTCACCTTTTTTCTGGCGTTCCTTTGGACAGAAGAAAGAGTGAGACATGATTTGTTGTCTGAAAGTCTCCAGTACATTAACAAAGCCTTCAAATTATAAAGCACAGATGTGGTCACATACCAAAGGAACATCACGTAGATTATGCTGAAGACATTCACACTTAGAGATACACCAGCAACGGCCCAGGGAAGGACTGCGCTGTCAGGTCTGCAATGTTGCACAGGACCTACCATAAGAAATGACACAATGTAGATTGTATAACTGTTCTAGTAATATGGTTGTGCTGTATTCTTTGTGGCCACTTATTCAGCCACATAACATAATTTAGGCTGTGAGTCACCTGTACATGCAACAGCTTATTTCTTTTTGACATCTTGCCCAAATGCAATGTAACAACAGTAAAAAAATGAGGTAATAAAAATGTCACTTAGCAGTGGTCTAAAGTAGCAGAAGTGGTTTAGTTGAGAACACGTACCCTCTTGTTCTGGCATGTTCATTTGGATGATGGTGAGTTTTTCTTTTGCTTCTCCATTTTCATTGCTGCTGACACACTCAACAGCAGTGTCACTGTGGTCTTTTACAGTTAGGGTGATGGTGCTGTTGACTGTGTGGTTCGACACAGTGGTAATGACAGAGTACTCATTGTGGTTCTTCATCAGCGGCCATTTAATGGTGGGTAAGGGAACCCCCTGACTGATACACCTACAGGTCAGAACTGTCGACTGAGCCACACATCCTGAGCCATTTAGGATCTTTGCAAACCCTTAAACACACAAGCAGAATCACATTACAGCAAACATACAGTAAGCTGATATAGAATGTGAACATAAACATCCTTTTCAAGAAGATGAGAACAGTCTACTTACAAGTCACAGTTACATCAACATATACAGTCGGAGTACTATCCACATGCTTTGCTGTACAGATGTAACGTCCACACTGTTCTGCTGTCACGTTAGGGATGATAAGTGTGGATAGTCCAGTGTCGTTCTGCAAGTCAGCATCAATTCCATTTTGTAGGTTTGTGTTGAGGCCAAGTTTAGTCCATGTGATCAGAGACGGAGGGAAACTTTCAACACTGCAGGTCAGATTCAGAGTGTCACCTTCCTTAACAATTGCATCCCCAGTGATGCCAGGTTTCTTCATATCTGTGGAACAGTTTAAAATAAAATCTTAGGGTTTCAGATAAGATTTCTGAACCAGTGACTTGTTAAGTCATACTGAAATTTAATATATATATATATATATATATTATAATTGCATACATGCATCATCTGTAAAAATGTATTTTTTGATACTACCACTGGAGAGTGCCAACATATGTGCTACTTACAGGTCACATTCAGAGTCACTGTCTCCTCTGTAGTTGTGTCACCTGTGAAGCTGACCTTACAGGTCACATTGGAGCCATGGTGTTCAGCTGAAGAGTTAAAGGTCAAAGTTGAGCTGTGTCTCTGTGTGACAGCAGTCAGATTCTCAGTCATGATGTCTCCTGTAATGTGAGAGTCATTCTTTCCTGTTCCTCTCCACATCCAGGTGATTGTAGGAACAGATCCAGAGCAGAGACCAGGAGCAGTGCAGGTCAGTGTGGTCTGCTGTCCCTCAGTCAGTGGAGGAATCATCACTGTGGGCTTCTGACTCAGATCTAATGGTAGAGAAGTACATGAGTGGAATCAGGTCAGCAGCCTCAAGGTCATCATTCACTTAAATTTAAGCTAAAATAATCAGATACTTTACTGGGGCAATGAGTAGAAGTTATCAAGAACTGCTTCAATTCTTACTGGTCTCCCACAGAGGCTGACAAGTGCCTCTGGGGAGTAATGTCAAACATTACTTCATGGCCAGTTAAGACCATAGATAATCTTTAAATGTTGGTGCAGTTCAGAGGAACAACAATAAACATAGTGATTGTACATATTTGCTTTGTCTTCATACCTTTGACAGAGACAGTTGTTCTAAAAGAGAAGGTAAATCCATTTGGATTCCAATACTGGACATCTTTAACTCTGAGTTGATATGATCCAGAATCTGAAGCAGTGAGGTCATTGATGACGATGCTGCAGTTTTTTTGACTCTGGTCAGACTCCAACAGCGACACTCGTCCTTTGAACCCAGGCTGAACGTTTCTGTTGTTCTTGTTTGTGTCGAATATTATGTCAGAATCATCACATCTCTGTTTATTTGGTTCACATTTGTACCAAACTGTATGTTGGATTATGAAGCTATCAGGAGTAGTGAAAGAGCACGGTATCACAACACAGAGTCCAGCCTCTGCTGTTATTTCTCTTTCAGTAAGAGTGATACAGAATCCATACGGACAGTATTGTCTTTCCCTCACTGATGCACCTGTTATTGCAATTAGAAAGAGAAAAACAGGGACAGAAGATATTAAATGACATTACCCCATTATATTTAATAAATTATGAATGATGTTTCTGTTTTATATAATTGTGTCTTGTTTTGTGTTGTCAACAGTATTGAAAAAACTAAAATACTTATCATTTGGAAGCACTTCAGGAAAACATATTTACACATTTATTCTGGCAAATTATTGCTGACTATTTTGTTCATATCCTTAATGCTGGCATCAAAACAAGATGACAAGAAAGATCTATACCTGCATTGCTGCCTCTCACAGAGAAGAGCAGAGTCGCCCAGATGAGAACAAACATCCTAATTCAATGCTTGAGACAGTCGGTCTCTCCCTCCACAGGACAGCTTTCACACTGAAAATGCAGTAAACGTGCAGGAAGTTCAGTTGATGAAAATGAAGCAAAGGAAACTCCACAGCTGACATCACAGATCTTAACAGAGGACGTTGAACCTTAAATTATTCCACAGTTGTGAGATTAACACACTTTACGCAGGGCTGTGATTACACTAAACATTTTTCAGTGTTAAACACTTTGTGACATCTGTTCTATAAAGATCCTATCCTAATCTTTATAAAAAAACATAATGACTGTTAAACAATAAATATCTTTAATCCCTGCCATATTCAAAGGCCCCTGTCAAACTTTGGGCCCCTCAATCCTTCACTGAATGCACTAACTGTTACAAATACAGTCTTTAATCCTCCCGTCCCCAAGCACCCTCTATCCAGCACAGTCCACCTTAGTAAAGTAAGCTGGACTGTGCTGTGCTTTACTTACACCTTATTTCACCAGCAAAGCCAGGAATGTGGAAATGCATTTTTATGATATTAGAAAAGAATTTACATTCGGAAGTCAGGAAAACTTCAATTAGTCCAATTTAGAGTGTAAAGAGATGTTTTAAAAATGTTTTCAATGTTGTGTTTTACCTCTTTCTGTCTCTGGCAGTCTTCTCTCCACAGTCTCTGCTGAGTGTTTCTGAGTTTTCTTCCCTCTTTTTGCAACAGTGAAGTTTCAGGAAGTTTACACGTCTAATGACAAATTTGCACTTTCAAGACTGAATAATACATAACAGAAAATGCACAATGCACAACATGTACAAGACATATTGTACATTGCTGTAAATGGACCGTCCTACTGGCTAATATCTGCAGTGCCAGTTGAGTAAAGATGGTCAAATCAACATTAGTCATGTATCAAAAAGATAAGACTTATCTGAGTCAAACTGCATTCAACACCAAAAGACTCACCCTGTTTCCCCATTTTAACAACATGCAGCATCTTAGGGAGCACTTCTGCATTGATGTTTATTTATGTTTTCTTTTTATTCTGCAATATCTGTCGATACTATTCTTAGCAAAGTCCTTTTAGTATATGCATCACTTTGTTGTCAGTATTTCTGATAACTTCCCAGTCTCACTTTAAGGTGCTAGATTATAACTATTTTAGCTAAGCACTGGCTACAATTCTGCCTCAATCATTTACTGTATGCCTGCATACTGACCACTGCAGAACCTGTAGACATGGTAGAGTGTGTTATAGGTTAGAAAGACTTGCTAATACACACTGTCACAATCAATTCTGAAAACCTGATTATGAAAATCTTAATAAAATCACATCCATCCAACAAAGCAGTTTGACCCAGAACATCTCAACACCGAAATAGTACACAGTCTCTGGCAGTGTTGTCCATTCCCTGAATTTAAATGACATTAAACCATGACAAAATATGTAGGATACAAGAATGGCTTCCTAATATAAGGCATATATATGGTAGGAGCATTTATGCAAAATGAAGTGAATGGAGAGGTAGAGGCATTTCTTCAAAATTAGGGTAAAGAGATCATTTTGTGTTATTACTAGCAGTGATACAGTATAGTGAAACACATCCTCAAAAACAGATGAAATTGTGGCATATACAGTAACCTGCTGATACTGCAAGCAAACCTTTTTAAATTTTAAGTGACTTGACAACTTACTTACTACTACTTACTTACTCAAGTAGACCTAATGTACTTTTGAGGATTTTTCATTAAAAAAACTGTAATTAACTCATAAAATACTGCATTTTTATAGATTCAAATATCAATATATTTGATCTATTTCTACAAATCACATTTACTACAACAGTAAAATATCACTTACTGCATACTAACTACAAAAGAGCTGCAATGATTAGTCAGTTAATAGATAGAACATTAATTGCCAGCTGTTTTGATAATCGATGAATTGTTTTGAGTAATTTCTTAAGAAAAAAGCAAAATTCTCCAGTTCCACTTTCTTAAATGTGAATATTTTCTGGTGTCTTTAATATTCTATGATAGTAAACTGAATGTTGTTGGGTTGTGGACTGTTGGAAGGGACAAAAGAAGACACTTTAGGTTGCATCTTGGGCTCAACATTTTTCATGACTTCCTGACATTTAATAGACCAAACAAATAATTGATTAGATCAACAAAATAATCAACAGATTAACTGATAAAGAAAATAATCGTCAGTTGCAACCCTAAATCACAACTCACAGAGGCCATTTTTATTCATAATAAGAATGTTTACTTTTGATACTTTCAGTGCATTTTGCTGATAATACTTACTGTACATACTGTCACTTATCTGAAAACTTCTTTCATCACTGCAACTAGGCTGGCTAATTGTTTCATTTGAATGATATTGCTATGTGTTAACTACATTGTGATTAAAATAAAGGCTTCCTGACCATCCACAGCGGCGTGAAGTTATCAATCAAGAGAAGCCAACTTCACCTGCTGCCTTCAGAAGACTTGACCTGACTGCTTATAAAGTAGCGCAGTACCCTCTTTTCACCACACAATTTGACTTACACGTGTCAGCTGTTGCAACCCAGAGGGGCGCTGTTTTACCAATTCAAAGAAACTCGATGAAAACATGATGACTTTGACAGAATGTTTAAGCCATTTATCAGTCTACCTTTAGGTGTGAGTGTTTTGGGAAAGTATTGATAAATAATTTCTCACTTAAGTCCTTAGTTTACTTCACCTGCATAAACTGAAGTCAATGAAATGTAAATAAAAGAAAGCAGCAAACTACAATGCATTTTAATCACTCTAGAAATATCACGTTCATGAAATATTACACACTAATGCAATACACACATACAGACCAGACAGTAAGCAACAATAATTAGAAGGAGGAACTAATAATGATAATAATAATAATAATAATAATAATAATATAGATCGCTTTTCAAAATCCAAGTTGCAAAGTGCTTCACAAGGCAGCAAAATAAAATGGTCACACCAGGTTTTAAAAAGAAAACAGAAAAAAAAAAAACTATTTGGTGTATAAAAACCAATTCAGTGTAGGAAAAAAAAGAATAGAAAAAACATTTTTAAAGGAGATAAAAGATAGTTTAAAAAAATCAGGAAATGCTCTCTGATGTATCTATGTTTTAAAAAGAGACTTAAAAGAGATCACCAAGTCAGCCAACCTGACTTCCTTGTGCAGATCGTTCCAGAGCCCTGACTGCAAGCTTTGGAACAGATAAAAGACCTCTGCTTAAGGATCTCAAAGTACATACTGGCACATACAGTAATAAGAGGTCAGTGATACACCACGAAGACAGGCCATGAAGACCCTTAAAAGTAATCAGTAAGATCTTAAAATCAAATCTAAAACATATTGGGAGCCAGTGTAAAGAAGCTAAAACAGGAGTGATGTGAACAAAATTGGTCCCAAAACCGACCCCTGAGGCACACCACATTTAACAGAGGAAAATGAAGAGACATAGTTGTTCACAGAGACACAGAACCGCCTATTCAACAGGTAAGATGAAAACCATTCTAAGCTTGTACCAGATATCCCCAACCAGTGCCTCAGTCTGTCTAACTGGATGCTGTGATCAATTGTGTCAAAGGCTGCACTAAGGTCCAGGAGTGCAGGGACTCAGCACATGCCATCATCAGCAGCCATTAAAGGTTATTTGTAACCTTGAGCAGGGCAGTCTCCGTTCTCTCATACTTCCAGAAACCAGACCGAAAGTTTTCAAAAATATTATTATTTTCCAGTGCAGAGAGAAAATGCTTACACACTATTTTTAAATATTTTTCAAAAATTTTCGATATACAAGGCAACTTGAAATTGGTCTATGGTTTTGAGGGAGGGAGGGGTCCAGCCCAGGTTTCTTTAACATTGGGTTTACACAAGAGGTTCTAATTGTCCACTTTTTCAGTAAAAATAAGATAATTAACAAGGAGGGGCTGGATTTACTAGCTGATCAACAGTTTTAAATAAAAGTCTAGTTTTGTGTTGATGGCAGAAATAAGTCCTGAAAAATCGTGTTCTTGCATCCTCAATCATATTGCTGTAGTGTAATAGCAACTCCTTCATAATATTGTAATATACTTGGAAACCAGATTTTTTTCCATCTGTGTTCGGCTTTCCTACATTCCCTTTTACGGCTGCAAATACTGTCACTTATCCAAGGCTGCTTTCTTTCTGAGGACTTAGACCTAACCTTAAGAGGTGTAATAATATTTAGTGAAGACAATTAAAACGGTCAGCCATTTCAGTGGTGTGGGAATATTCAGACAGGTGTGGACTTTGATTATCAAACAATGCACAGAGCTTTGAGACACTTTGCTCATTAAAGATGCGAGTACTTGCACCCATGAAAATCAAAGTTTTCAGATCTTCAGACTGATTGAGGGTTTAAAAAAACACCTGCATTGCAGAACCAATCGAAAGTCTTTAGGGCAGCCCTTCATATTGGAGCGGTGACATGCAGTTCACTACGGACGAGAATGGAGGGAGAGCATCATTTCCAGTAAGGCATGTACTTGAGAAAATGTAAGGGGTGTGTTGTTAGCGGCTGCTCTTGCTGCTGTTCAAGCAACTACCATGCATTTAGAAATCCCCAGACTTTGGTAGGCGGAGATCTCAGATTGTCGGGTATAGCAAGACTACCAAAATGTTAACAGATATAAAACTAACATAGAATTAAACAAAAGAATCTTAAAAAGCAAAAAAATTACATCAGTACAAAATAAACTCGAAAAAAATCAAAAAACACATCAGAACGCCTAAATACAACAGAAACAAATGGATGACTCAAATAAAATTTCATTATAACTTTTGTCACAATAAAGGAAAAATATCACACTGTACAATGCAAAGTATAAGTTGAACAGTTAAACTTATATAACTCTTAGAAATATATTCATCAAATCTTACACATGTTGGAAATAAGGTTTAACAGTTCAGTCTGTGTCTTCAAAAACCTCTAATATAGACAAAACAACAACAAAGACACAAACTAAATGATACATGCAATGAACAAAAATTCACCTTCACAACCTCTTTCAGTGCAGAAAATACAGACAGTAGTTTGTTATTGTCAGTTCAGAGGGGGGGGCAATAACATCATACTCTGCTGATTGGTCTGTTTTCCTCAGTGACATGTATGTTCTGTCCGCCTCATTTGGTTTCACCTTTTTTCTGGCGTTCCTTTGGACATAAGAAAGAATGAGATCTTACTTGTTGTCTAAAAGTCTCCAGTGCATTTAAAGAGCCTTCAAAACATAAAGTGAGGATGTTGTACCATACCACTGGAATATCATGAAGATTGTGTAGAAGACATTCCCAATGAGAGATACAATAGCCACAGTCAAGACAACAACAGCAACAGATCCATTCAGTTGAAAAATACCTGTCAAAAGAAATAACACAATGTATATTGTAAAAAACTGAATTACATGACAGTATTCAGCATTATATATATTTTTATATAATCAGCTCAAAAGAAATATCATGGTGCTTCTTATTAACAGAAATATGTTTTGGTGAAGCATTGCTTATAAAACCGAACATACTGTACATGTTTCACTATAAAAGCCTTCCAGGGAAGTGAAGGGATTATGCCGCACAACCACTGTACAATACTTTAACAAAAAGTATCTGCAGCAACAGAAAATTAGAACAATAAACTGAAGCAAAGGGGAATTAGAAATAAAGACATTTCTATAATATGAATTTGTCTTAGATAAAGGCGAGGATTGAGATGTGTAGTTACTATTTGACTATGCGTACACTTTGTTGGGTGGTTGCCCTGTCTATGATATCATCCATAGGTTTCCATAGGGTGGAGTAAAATAGCTATGCTTATGAATATAGGCTATTTTTATTATGCTTTTCACTGCTACTAGTTATTATATTAGAGTTATGTTGGAGGCTTTGCCTTGATGTCAGATCATGTATGAACACTATTAGTGACAAAATATGCTTACTATGAATGTTCCAAAAGAAAAAAAGAAAAAAAAAAAACAGAAAAAAGTGAATCATGGAAAAGATCCTTTTGGCAATTTTTCTGCCCTTTGTTGAATCCACACATGAATATGTCACATATTTGTGAGAGATAAAGGTGAGTCAGTCCCAGGATGACAATTGCCAATTTTAGCCACACTAGCAGTGTGGCTATAGGGATGGGAATGACGGTTTGTCAGTTGGTCTGCCATATTGATCCAGACTGAAATATCTCAACAACTACTGGATAGATTACCATGTAACTTTGTACAGATATCATGGGTTGAAACAGGATGAATCCTACTGACTATAATCTAGTGCCACCAGCAGGTGAACATTTTCTTTTATCCAGTGAAATATCTCAACATCCATCAGACTGATTGGAACAAAATTGGCTGATAAATCAGACTAAATCAGACTGCTGAGATCTATTGTATGGATTGTCATGAAAATGGGGTACAGACCTTTTGTCTTCATCATCATCAGGTCAAATTTTTAATTTGTCCAACATTTTGTTTACTTGGTATAGTCATTAGAAATGAAAAGTTGACATATATTTTGTTATCAGTACATTCTTATCGATGATATTGTGTGTTTACCTTCTTGCCAGTCTGTTTTGATGATGCTGAGGTTTACTTCTGCTTCACCAATATCATTTCTGCTGACACACTTGATAGTGGTGTTGCTGTGATCTGTCACAGACACAGTGATGGTGCTGTTGACTGTGTGTTTTGACACAGTGGTAATGACAGAGTACTCAGTGTGGTTCTTCACCAGCGGCCATGTGATGGTGGGTAGGGGAAGCCCCTCACTGATACACACACAGGTCACAACCGTTGATCGACTGGACTTCTTACAAGTAGAGTTATTTAAGATCTCCGGATACCCTGAAAACACAAGCAAAATCACAACATCACAGCAAACATACTGTAAGCTGATAGGAAATGTATTTTCATATTCTACCCTGTCTGATATGATCAGTATATTGTACAGTACTTACAATTTACAGTTATGTCAGCATATTTAGTCAAAGTTGTGTTCAGGTATTTTGCTGTACAGATGTACTGGCCAGAGTGCTCTGAGCTCATCCTAGGGATAATGAGGGTGAGCGCTCCAGTGGTCTTCTGCATCTGGGTTACAGTTTTGTTCTGTGTGTCAGTTCCACCTTTGGTTCCAGTGTCGTCCTTCAGTTTGGCTTCGGTGTCATTCTTTAGGTTGGATCCTGTGTTGTTATGCATGTCAGTTTTGGTTCCATTGTGTTTTTTGTTGGAGCTAGGCTCAGTCCATGTGATACTAGATGGAGAGAAACCTACAACACTGCAGGTCAAATTCAGCGCATCACCTTTCTTCACAGTTGTATTTCCAGTTATTTTAATATCTGAGAATAAATAACATTAAAGACATGAATAAAGCATGATCTAAATTCATCAGCTAATGTCCCACAGATTGGAAAGGCTATGCTTTAACTGGCAGGTCATTGATTTAATCGGGAAAAAAACAAAAACAAAAAACTAGTATGTTTCCGGTTTGATGAGCCATGTGGACGGATCCACCTGCTCAGTCCTAGTACAGCTTAATTCATGCAGCACATTTTAAAAAGGGAAGTGATCTATAGTATGACTTTTTGAATTGCATCAATTTCTGCTGCACAAAATATGGTCAAAATACTTTGTCAACTTAAAAAGCTAAAATTACTGGTTTTCCAGTTGATTTAATTTTCTGATAACAAGATACATAAAAAATAACATGTTTAAATTACTATATACTGCTGTAACTGCAGCTGTGTTTGCATTTATGCAGATTGAATGTGTACGTGGGTTATCATCATGTATCATCCAGACTTTAGTTCTCCATCCAAGCACATGATGAGCACGGGGGGAAAGATCCCGATCATTTTGAGAAAAACTGATCACATAGAAGAAAGTCATATATTGTGATTGTATATTGTGAATTAATTAAGCATAGTTTGAACAATACTCACAGGTCACATTCAGAGTCACCGTCTCCTCTGTAGTCTTGTTGCCTGTGAAGCTGACCTTACACGTGACCTGGGTGCCATGCTGCTCAGCTAATGGGTTAAAGGTCAAAGTTGAGCTGTGTCTCTGACTGACAGCAGTTAGATTCTCAATCTTAGTTTTGTTCGGTCCTGTTCCTCTCCACATCCAGGTGATTGTAGGAACAGATCCAGAGCAGAGACCAGGAGCAGTGCAGGTCAGTGTGGTCTGCCGTCCCTCTATCAGTACAGGAACCATCACTTTGGGCTTCGAACTTAGATCTAATGAAGGATCAAGATACAAATACTGTAGCATCATAATGAGCAGCCTGAAGGTCATTATTAACTTCACATTGGGCAAAAATAGCTGCTTTGTTTAACATTTCAACTGGGCAATAAGTAGGAGATATGGCAGGAATGTTTGTAGGAGAGGAAAGCTCGATCAGTGTTTTGCAGTTCCTATGAGTCACCACCAGAGGAAGATAAAGGCCAAACATGATTTTATGCCTCTTTATAAGTTCACCTAACTCACACAAGAAACACATTCTGTCGACAGTTTTCATCAAAGCAGTTTCTTCAGTACAACATACTTCTGATAAAAACTGTCCATGTGACATATGTGCATTATTCTGAGTAACCAGGACCTTTTTTGTTGTTTATTTTTTGTTTTTTGGGAAAGACCTGTTGCTGTTTTATTTGAAAATCAAATGTATAAATACAGCAAATATAAATAAAGAAAAGATGTCACAAATAAAATTCTATTCACATCCATTGTACTGGAGAGGTGGCAGAAACCTCACAGTTCGATATCTCAAAATCGCGGCACATAAAAACAAAAATGAGTGAGTGCATGACTCAGTACCGCTATGTGTTATTGTAAATTGGGTGTACCAACTCTTTAAATAATCTATGGTTTAGAGCCAAACATGTTGGTGCATATTATAGCTTTAACAAATAACATCACTGTACATTTACAGTAGTATTTGGTATTTGTTGATACTGTACCTTTAACAGAAATAGTTGCGTAATGCGGGAATGTGTATCCATCCTGCTTTCTAGTACCAGTAACTCTGAGTTGATATGATCCAGAGTCTGACTCAGTGAGGTCATTGATGATGATGCTGCAGTTCTTCTTACTCAGGTTAGGCTCCAACAGTGACACCCGTCCTGTCTGAGTTTTGTTGATGTTATTGGTGTCAAATATTATGTCAGAATCACATTTTGTTTTACCTTGATCACATTTGTACCAAATTACTCTTTTGACAGTGAAGTTGTCAGCAATAGTGAAATTACACGGTATCACAACACAGAGTCCAGCCTCTGCTGTTATTTCTACTTCACTAAGAGTGATACAGTATCTTTTGTCACCGCAGGCTCCCTGCCCCGCTGATGCACCTGTTAATGCAAAGAGGAAGAAAGGGACAAACAGGGACAGAAGATGTTTAGATTTTGATAATACATAATTACTGATTAAAAAAAGAGAACTTGTACTGAAGGTAGAGCCTCTTTTTTTCACTGCTGTTGTCAGAGACCAACAAATTCAATCAATCAGTCAATCAATCAAACGTTATTTGTATAGCACCTTTTATACAGATTAGTGCAATTCAAAGTGCTTCACAGATTTAAAAGCTATAATACTAATACTAATAATAATAATAAAATTGAATGAAATAAAAACTAGATTAAAAAACTAGATAAAATAGATTAAAGAAAAGAAAAAAGAAAATCGATGAGGGAAAAATATATAATGTTAATAACAATAAAATAAAAGATAAACTAAAATCTAACAACATGAATACAATAAAATAAGTGAATTTAGTGAATAATGTCTATGAATCGTTCTTAATCAAAAGCCAGGCTAAAGACATAGGTTTTAAGTTTACGTTTAAATACATCAACACTTCCAGCTGCTCTCACGTCCTCAGGCAGACTTTTGCCGCAGCAACTCCACTTTCGTATTGATGCAGGTTTATCATGAAACCCAATGGAGCTTCAGCAAAAGTTCAGTTAGGAAGACCATCTTTTGCATGATCAGGTCTGTAGTTTTATTTCTCTAATTTTCTTGCTGTCATTGCCTGGGGAGTCAATTGCAACGTCAGCTGTTCACATCAGCTGGTCACATCAAATCAATAGCCTGGTGTCACACCTTCATTGTCAAAATAAAATGCATATTTCTCACTAGAAATGTTATCAAAACACATTTTAATGCTGAAACTATCTTAAAATATTGCATTTTTCACTGAGAATAAAAGAAATGGCAGCCATTTTGTTTGTTTGAGCAGACAGAAACTTGACAGTCACGTAACATGGATGCAGGCCAAAAGACTTGTCATACACATAGATAATTCACAATTTTAGAGCTGTTATCTTCTGCATTCAATGCAGAAGTATAAATCAGCCTTCATATGTTTTGCGCTGTGGACCAACGTAGGTATTACACATTTTGATGTGAGAATGGGTTGAGAAGGATGTTTTCACATTCATCTGTGGAAGAGAAGTTTCTTTGTGCTCACCTTAAATCTCAGTTTAAGATGTGTACCTATGAGCATGATTTGTGACAGCACAACTAGTTTGGAGCCAATTATAGTGCAGTATGCAACTTACACAAATGTTTTTGGAAAATTGAATTCTCCTGTGCACATATACTGAGTCTTTTCAGTGGGTGGCATCTTGTTTGCTGAAGTTAAACTTTCTGGATTTTGAGGTTGAAGGAGCAGAAGTAATTTTAAGGATTTTAATTAAATAATTGAACATTTTTATGCAGAGAAACCATGTTAGACACAAATTCTTGAGTATTTTTATGTATCTTAAAACATGTCTGGAGGGAATCTTTAATATATAAGCTCCCATGACTGGCTTTGATTCAATACTGGTATTGTAACATCATTATATTAAAGTTGTGTACTCTACCTGTGTCAGCATTGCAGCCTCTCACAGGGAGGAGCAGTGTCGCCCAGATGAGAAGAAACATCCTAATTTGATGGTTGAGTCATACTCATACTCAGTCTGTCCTTCCACACGACACCTTCCCTTTTTCAGAAGCACACTTTATATGAAAAGTGTAATAAACATGAAGCTCAGTTGATGAAACTTGACTGGAAACAGTTCCATGACTGATAGCCCAGATACTAACAAGATGTTGCATGTTCAACTATTCTGTTGTTGGTCAGTACATTTCACACCTTCACCAGGCATGTGGCTCTAGAAAGGTGCTATATTAATACATTTTATATACTTACTACAGCTCAACAAAAACTCTAACACAATGAATATCTACAATACTCTCAACAACCCACTATAAGTATGTAAAACATGCAAATTTTACCATTAGTCAAAGAAGAATCAATCACTTCTACAGTTTCCATTCACAGTTTAAACCCATATTTAAAAAATAAGATAAATGTTTTGCTTTACCACTTTCTGTCTCGTTCTCCTGCTCTCTTCTCTCCACAGTGATCTCTGCTGAGTGTTTCTGCTCTGAACTGATCCTTCCTTTCCTCATCCTCTTTTTGTACTCCTCCCTCTTTGTGGTAAAAGACATTTCTCTGCACACTGCTGTGCATTATTCCTCCTTTCATTAGACTGCAACACTTTTATACATAAATAATTTCATAAAATCTACATATACACAGCTGGGAAAATGCACTTACTAAATTCAGTAATGAAAGGAAATAAAACCTTTTTTGTTTGTGTGTTTGTTTTATATCCTCTCCATAACTGTAAAATTGTTTGACATTTTCAGAAAAAGGAAATGCATACAGTATATGATTTTAACAATGTCTTGCCATCTTGACAAACCAACAGCCCAACTTCAGTAATACTGTAGATATACTGAGCATTTTTCCTCATGCAGGTTTTTGGGACCAAGTTTGTTATGCAGAGGTAATGCTGTGCCAGGTGAGTGATGTTGGTCAAATGAACATTGTTTTATTCATGTATGAAGAAAGACAACTCCTGTTGCTGATAAAGTGCAAGATTCAAAGAGAGAATCTGCATCCGTTTAACTTAACACAGCCTCTTATAAAGCACTTCTGTATTTTTAATGTCTTTTATAGTTTATATTGCGCAATATCTGTAGGTGCTGTTCTCCAGGAAGTCATTTAAACATCACCTTATATGGCATGACTGTATTCTCAGTGTCTCTGATAACTTCCTGTTGTCACTATCTTTAGCTAAGAACTAACTGAAAGTCTGTCACAGTTACTATATGCCTGCATGTTGCACACTCACAGAAACCAAAAAAGAAGCACAATGTACCTAAATATAAATTCCAGTCGAGGACAATTTTTAGCTACTTTAGAAATATCATATTCATGAAATATTGCATGTTGAAAGTATAACTCCACATATCAGTCTAATGTGCACTCACAAGGTATAGAAATACCATCTTTCATTCAAGCAAACTGAATACTGCTACAGGAGCATCAATGACTAATTTCCTCCACAATAATTCCCAGTGCAAGAAATCCTTGCTGTCTGGGAGTTATGACAGAAGCCTAAAGTCACTTTCAGTTCAGAGGTTGGGCATTAACATCATGGGCAATAGAATCATACTCTGCTGTTTGGGCTGTTTTCTGCAGTGACATGTATGTTCTATCCTTTTGATTTGGTTTCACTTTTCTTCTTTTGTTCCTTTGGAGAAGAAGAAAAGGTGAGCCATTATTTGTCGTCTGAAAGTATCCAGTGCATTAACAAAAAATAACATAAAATACAGATGTAGTCACATACCAACGGAAAATTAGATTATGCTAAAGACATTCACACTTAGAGATACACCAGCAATGGCCCAGGGAAGGACTGCGCTGTCAGGTCTGCAATGTTGCACAGGACCTATTATAAGAAATGACACAATGTAGATTGCATAACTGTTCTAGTGTTATGGTTATGCTGAACACTTTGTGGCCTCTTATTAAGCTACATAACCCATATTAGGCTGTCACCTATAAAGTTTCACATGATGAAGGTCTTACAGGTAGCTGGTGCAGCCTGTATTAAAAGGCCAGGGGGAAAAGGGACATAAAAAAACATATGTACTGTAATTGCTGCATGATATATTGTGCTTTGGATTGAAGAATAAAATGGTTTACTGTAGGAAAGGTTTTTCTTTGCACTGATTTAACTTATGGATCTTTGAAGTTTCAGTTACCTGAATGAAGAAAGCGTTCTGCTGTCACATTAGGGATGATAAGGGTGGCTGTTTCAGTGTTATTCTGCAGATTAGTTTCTGTTCCATGTTTCACATTTTTCACCATGCATGGTCAACATAAAGGTTTTTTCTAATGTCTTCAGATCACTCTCTAGTTTTCCTTCTGTTCTGAGTGAGTAATTTTGTCCTTTTAAACTGGCTGCCTGAGTGATTATAAGATTGAAAACACCTGTGATATTAATTAAAACACAATAGTCTGCTTAAAGTATCACTGCAAATCAACCACGCTCCACTTTGTGTTGAGTGGTTTTTTTGCTTCCATGTCATGCCTTAAAACCATTTAACGCACACCTACTCGTTGATTATCCCTTACATAATCCAGTTGGAAACATGCAACTTTAACATCAAATAATGAAAGAAACAATACACTACAATACAACAATACATTTTATTTTCAATTTCGTTCTACATTGTGATGCATAATAAATTATGTGCATAGTTGGATGTGCGTGACTTGGAAAGGGCAGTATTACTGGTTATCTGTGGTGTCAGTTGAATAATGATGGTCTATTTTAAGAAATAGTCAAAATGACAACTCTTGTCATTGATTGAATGCATTAAATATCTGCAGATTCAAGAACTATCTGTATTCATTCAAACTGCATGCAGCCTTTTAGAAAGAAAATATATTTATGACAGTCCGTTGTTATGGTTCATGGTTTTATGGTTTATTGTACAATGTCTGTGAGTTCTGTTCTCAGAAAAGTCACTGAAGTGATTATTCATTTAATGGTATCATTGCATTCTCTCGAATAACTTCCTGTTTGCACATTAAGGAGATAGATTATAGGTATTTCAAGTAAGAACTGGCTACAAATTTGTCTTTATCAGTTACTATAAGCCCACATATTGAACCTGTAAAGATTGCAGAGTGTACCAGAAGTAAGAAAGGCTTTGTTGCTACTGACAATTCACCGTTTCAATTCAGAACAAAAACAGATACTTTTTATGCTAAAAACCTGCTCACTCTGGCCACTGTGAGCCTGGATGATTCTTGCAACACAATTTTAAAAGGGAAAGTAATCTATCGTCTCTGTTTCTATCTTGTTCAACAACAGTACCAGTGCTATAGATACAAATAAGGTCCAAATATTTTAACTTTAAAAGTTAAATTTAATTAATATGTGAGAACTATTGCAACTGAAATGTCATCATCATTAACTTTTGGAAATTATTAGAGGAAAACTTTTATTTAACATTCATGCAAATTCACACCACTTCAGAGGATAGTTACACATTTATCAAGTCTGTCTTGAAACAATACGCCGTACTGTATGTACATTAAAACTGTTTTTGGTTGCTGAAAATGTTCCTTCTGTCCATACTGGCCCTGAAGAGAGCCACTCCTCTCCAAAAAAAAAAAAAAAAAATTCTAGCAGTGTATTTGCCACAACATAAAACATATGAAAGTGCAATTTGTACGTATTAAAAAACATTTTTATAAACAAAAACGGTGAGCATCATGGGTAAATGTGGGTACAGAGTAAGTGATGTAACTGCTGTGTGGGCTGGTGTTAGAGATCACAATTCATGAGATGGAGAACAAAACCTACAATCCTTATTCTGAGCAAAAATTAACTTCCAAAGTTCAGCTGAAGCTAATAAGAGGCTTCTGCAGTCTAAGTTTGGCAAATCCAGTGGGAATGTCAAAAGTTACAGCTTCTTAGTATGAGATTCCCTCTTCTATGAGAATCATGAATGACTTTACAAAATTTCATAGCAATTCAGTAGTTGAGATATTTCAGTCTGAACCAAAGTGGTGGTTTGACCAACCAGCTGTAGGACTGACAGACTCACACTGCCATCCATAGAGCCAAGCTGCTAGCTAATAAAAATGAAAAAAGACACCTCCTCCTTAAACAGGGTTTTTGAAAAGGGTTAATTTTGCCTGAAGTAGAGAAGCACAGGAGACATCTAGAAGGGACACTTGAATAAACCACAGGGACACTTTGGGCACATGCAATACTTATCCTAGTTAAATAAAGGTATAAAATATCATTTCAACAAGGAAATTCTGTACAACTTCGAGTCCATTTTTAGTTGCATGGATGGATTTGAACAGCCAGAAAGTGTAGACGTGTGAAGTGTCCTGATTACTTCAGTTTACCTGAGGTCGAATTTTGCTCTTGAAGATCACTGCTCTGTGGTAGAAAGCTTACACAGTACTGTCATTAACACATCAGAATGACAATCAATCATGTCTGATGAACAGAAGAAACTTAATCCTCAAGTGACTCCACTAAGCTGTACAGTCCTCAAATCTCACCCATTATATCCTTCACATTGGAATACAGCGCAGCATCCTCCGCTTCCTCCTCTTCTGGCACACAATGTTTTATCTCCTCATCCTCTTCTATCACGGCCTCCATTTTTTCTTCTCTCTCAATTTCAGCGTACTCTGTCTCTGTGGTCTCTTGCTTCTTTGCTGCCCCCCTGACACTTCTTCTTTTCAACACGGAGAAGTCAATGCTGGCGTACTCCGTGTCTTTTGGTCCACCGTCAAGATCAGGGGCTCCTTTCTCCACCGCCTCAGCTCCATCTTTTGGTGCCTCTTGGTGGTTGGTCTGATCATCTTCCACTGCTTGACCGGCATGTATCTGTCAGGTATAATGCAGAAAGTATGTGACTCAGTCAACATTTACATTAATGCTAATGCTTTTTTTCCACATCATATCATAACCTTTTAAATGTTTTGATGTTCAGCTCTAAAACACTAAAACTGGTTTTAGTTTGAAGCAAATTTGAAACTTGTCTGAGATATTGTAATCCATCACAATTTGTATTTGCTTTGATTTAATGTTCATGTATGGGTTTTTCCAGTGGGTATCATTTCTTGAGAGATCCCTCAAAGAGCAATCTTTTCTGCCAAATCAAACTGTATAACATTTCATATTTATACTCAAGTTGAATAAAGTGTGTCTGAATGAAATGGTAAACACATAGTCATGCATCTTAAATACTACAGCATTCATTCAAAATAGCAGTAAATAATAAATGGACTAAAACATGTAAAAACACTGTGGTCATTCAAGATATCTTAAACCATTTACAGTAATATACAGGTGGTTTTGAAGAAAATGTTATCAGTAACTAATATATATATTAGCTGAATAAATAATGATACCAGTGGATCCTCTTGGGTGGTCACCATCTCCAGGGTCCCATCCAGATTTCCAGAACTCTTCTGTTTTTCTCTGGAGAGGAATAAATTAAAACAGCAATTACATGTCTATATGAGGATTATCCACAAACAAAACCAGAATGAATGAATTAATGGAATCAATAGGTTACCTATGGCATGTTTTTGCCAAACAGCAAAGGGTTGCTGAAAGAAGTACCCCAGTCAAAAATGTAATGATGATGTCCAGCCGTGAAACAATTTTTAGTAAACTGGATTGACCTGGATTCAAAAGGAACACAAGAAAAAATATTGTTGTCCATATTGTTCTGAATGATAATATACTTTACATGCAACAGCTTATTTCTTTTTGACATCTTGCCCAAATGCAATGTAACAACAGTAAAAAAAAAAAAAAAAAAGAGGTAATAAAAATGTCATTTAGCAGTGGTCTAAAGTAGCAGAAGTGGTTTAGTTGAGAACACGTACCTTCTTGTTCTGGCGTGTTCATTTGGATGACGGTGAGTTTTTCTTTTGCTTCTCCATTTTCATTGCTGCTGACACACTCAACAGCAGTGTCACTGTGGTCTTTTAAAGTTAGGGTGATGGTGCTGTTGACTGTGTGGTTCGACACAGTGGTAATGACAGAGTACTCATTGTGGTTCTTCATCAGCGGCCATTTAATGGTAGGTAAGGGAACCCCCTGACTGATACACCCACAGGTCAGAACTGTCGACTGAGCCACACATCCAGAGCCATTTAGGATCTTTGCAAACCCTTAAACACACAAGCAGAATCACATTACAGCAAACATACAGTAAGATGATATAGAATGTGAACATAAACTTCCTTTTCAAGAAGATGAGAACAGTCTACTTACAAGTCACAGTTACATCAACACATACAGTCGGAGTACTGTCCACATGTTTTACTGTACAAATGTAACGTCCAGAATGTTCTGCTGTCACGTTAGTGATGATAAGTGTGGATAGTCCAGTGTCGTTCTGCAAGTTAGCATCAATTCCATTTTGTAGGTTTGTGTTGAGGCCAAGTTTAGTCCATGTGATCAGAGACGGAGGGAAACTTTCAACACTGCAGGTCAGATTCAGAGTTTCACCTTCCTTAACAATTGCACCCCCAGTGATGCCAGGTTTCTTCATATCTGTGGAAGAGTTTCAAATAAAATCTTAGGGTTTTAGATAAGATTTCTGAACCAGTGACTTGTTAAGTCATACTGAAATTTAAAATATATATGTATTATAATTGCATACATGCATCATCTGTAAAAATGTATTTTTTGATACTACCACTGGAGAGCGCCAACATATGTGCTACTTACAGGTCACATTCAGAGTCACCGTCTCCTCTGTAGTTGTGTCACTTGTGAAGCTGACCTTACAGGTCACATTGGTGCCATGGTGTTCAGCTGAAGAGTTAAAGGTCAAAGTTGAGCTGCGTCTCTGTGTGACAGCAGTCAGATTCTCAGTCATGATGTCTCCTGTAATGTGAGAGTCATTCTCTCCTGTTCCTCTCCACATCCAGGTGATTGTAGGAACAGATCCAGAGCAGAGACCAGGAGCAGTGCAGGTCAGTGTGGTCTGCTGTCCCTCAGTCAGTGGAGGAATCATCACTGTGGGCTTCTGACTCAGATCTAATGGTAGAGAAGTACATGAGTGGAATCAGGTCAGCAGCCTCAAGGTCATCGTTCACTTAAATTTGAGCTAAAATAATCAGATACTTCAATGGGGGAATTGAGTAGGAGTTATCAAGAACTGCTTCAATTCTTACTGGTCTCCCACAGAGGTTGACAAGTGCCTCTGTGGAGTAATGTCAAACATTACTTCATGGCCAGTTAAGACCATAGATAATCCTTAAATGTTGGTGCAGTTCAGAGGTACAACAATAAACATAGTGACTGTACATATTTACTTTGTCTTCATACCTTTGACAAAGACAGTTGCTGTAGAAGAGAAGGTAAATCCTTTTGTATTCCGAATCTGGACACCATTAACTCTGAGTTGATATGATCCAGAATCTGAAGCAGTGAGGTCATTGATGACGATGCTGCAGTTCTTTTGACTCAGGTCAGACTCCAACAGTGACACTCGTCCTTTGAACCCAGGCTGACCTTTTATGTTGTTCTTGTTTGTGTGGAATATTATGTCAGAATCACCACATCTTTGTTTACTTGGTTCACATTTGTACCAAACTATATGTTGGGTTTTGAAGCTATCAGGAGTAGTGAAAGAGCACGGTATCACAACACAGAGTCCAGCCTCTGCTGTTATTTCTCCGTCAGTAAGAGTGATACAGTATCCATCATTCTGACAGGGTTGTCTTTCCCTCACGGATGCACCTGGTATTGCAAATAGAAAGAGAAAAACAGGGACAGAAGATATTTAGATGACATTGTCCCATTATATTTAATAAATTATGAATACTACAACTATGATGTTTCTGTTTTATATAACTATGTCTTGTCTTGTGTTGTCAGCAGCATTGAGCAGACAACCCAAATAAGGTTCAGCATTTAATGTTATTTCTTAATCCATCATTTCTTTGGTAAACAAAAGATTCATTTCAATAATATATCACAGAGTTTCAAAGTAAGTCACTAGATGCTGTGAGTAATGCTACTCATGAGCTGGTGAATTCAGGGAGGAAAAAACTAAAATACTTATCATTTGGAAGCACTTCAGGAAAACATATTTACACATTTATTCTGGCAAATTATTGCTGGCTATTTTGTTCATATTCTTAATGCTGGCATCAAAACAAGACGACAAGAAAGATCTATACCTGCATTGCTGCCTCTAACAGAGAAGAGCAGAATCACCCAGATGAGAACAAACATCCTAATTCAATGCTTGAGACAGTCGGTCTCTCCCTCCACAGGACAGCTTTCACACTGAGAATGCAGTAAACGTGCAGGAAGTTCAGTTGATGAAAATGAAACAAAGGAAACTCCACAGCTGACATCACAGATCTTAACAGAGGACGTTGAACCTTAAATTATTCCACAGTTGGGAGATTAACACACTTACGCAGGGCTGTGATTACACTAAACATTTTTCAGTGTTAAACACTTTGTGACATCTGTTCTAGAAAGATCCTATCCTAATCTTTATAAAAAACATAATCACTGTTAAACAATAAATATCTTTAATCCCTGCCATATTCAAAGGCCCCTGTCAAACTTTGGGCCCCTCAATCCTTCACTGAATGCACTAACTGTTACAAATACAGTCTTTAATCCTCCCGTCCCCAAGCACCCTCTATCCAGCACAGTCCACCTTAGTAAAGTAAGCTGGACTGTGCTGTGCTTTACTTACACCTTATTTCACCAGCAAAGCCAGGAATGTGGAAATGCATTTTTATGATATTAGAAAAGAATTTACATTCGGAAGTCAGGAAAACTTCAATTAGTCCAATTTAGAGTGTAAAGAGATGTTTTAAAAATGTGTTCAATGTTGTGTTTTACCTCTTTCTGTCTCTGGCGGTCTTGTCTCCACAGTCTCTGCTGAGTGTTTCTGAGTTTTCTTCCCTCTTTTTGCAACAGTGAAGTTTCAGGAAGTTTACTCGTCAAATGACAAATTTGCACTTTCAAGACTGAATAATACATAACAGAAAATGCACAATGCACAACATGTACAAGACATATTGTACATTGCTGTAAATGGACCGTCCTACTGGCTAATATCTGCAGTGCCAGTTGAGTAAAGATGGTCAAATGAACATTAGTCATGTATCAAAAAGATAAGAGTTGTCTCAGTCAAACTGCATTCAACACCAAAAGACTCACCCTGTTTCCCCATTTTAACAACATGCAGCATCTTAGGGAGCACTTCTGCATTTATGTTTATTTATGTTTTCTTTTTATTGTGCAATATCTATAGATACTATTCTCAGCAAAGTCCTTTTAGTATATGCATCACTTTGTTGTCAGTATCTCTGATAATTTCCCAGTCTCACTTTAAGGTGCTAGATTATAACTATTTTAGCTAAGCACTGGCTACAATTCTGCCTCAATCACTTACTGTATGCCTGCATACTGACCACTGCAGAACTTTAGACATGGTAGAGTGTGTTATAGGTTAGAAAGACTTGCTAATACACACTGTCACAATCGATTCTGAAAACTTGATTTATGAAAATCTTAATAAAATCACATCCATCCAACAAAGCGGTTTAACCCAGAACATCTCAACACCGAAATAGTACACGGTCTCTGGCAGTGTTGTCCATTTCCTGAATTTAAAGTGGGTTCAATGACATTAACCATGACAAAATATGTAGGATGCAAGAATGGCTTCCTAATATAAGGCATATATATGGTAGGAGTATTTATACAAAATGAAGTGAATGGAGAGGTAGAGGCATTTCTTCAAAATTAGCGTAAAGAGATTATTTTGTGTTATTACTAGCAGTGATACAGTATAGTGAGACACATCCTCAAAAACAGATGAAATTGTGGCATGTACAGTAACCTGCTGATACTGCAAGCAAACCTTTTTAAATTTTAAGTGACTTGACAACTTACTTACTACTACCTACTTACTCAAGTAGACCTAATGTACTTTTGAGGATTTTTCATTATAAAAAAACTGAAATTAACTCATAAAATACTGCATTGTTATAGATTCAAATATCAATATATTTGATCTATTTCTACAAATCACATTTACTACAACAGTAAAATATCACTTACTGCATACTAACTACAAAAGAGCTGCAATGATTAGTCAGTTAATAGATAGAAAATTAATTGCCAGCTGTTTTGATAATCAATGAATTGTTTTGAGTAATTTCTTAAGAAAAAAGCTAAATTCTCCAGTTCCACTTTCTTAAATGTGAATATTTTCTGGTGCCTTTAATATTCTATGATAGTAAACTGAATGTTGTTGGGTTGTGGACTGTTGGACGGGACAAAAGAAAACATTTTAGGTTGCATCTTGGGCTCAACATTTTTCATGACTTCCTGACATTTAATAGACCAAAGAAATAATTGATTAGATCAACAAAATAATCAACAGATTAACTGATAAAGAAAATAATCGTCAGTTGCAGCCCTAAATCACAACTCACAGAGGCCATTTTTATTCATAATAAGAATGTTTACTTTTGATACTTTCAGTGCATTTTGCTGATAATACTTACTGTACATACTGTCACTTATCTGAAAACTTCTTTCATCACTGCAACTAGGCTGGCTAATTGTTTCATTTGAATGATATTGCTATCTGTTAACTACATTGTGATTAAAATAAAGGCTTCCTGACCATCCACAGCGGCGTGAAGTTATCAATCAAGAGAAGCCAACTTCACCTGCTGCCTTCAGAAGACTTGACCTGACTGCTTCTAAAGTAGCGCAGTACCCTCTTTTCACCATACAGATTGACTTACACGTGTCAGCTGTTGCAACCCAGAAGGGCGCTGTTTCACCAATTCAAAGAAACTCGATGAAAACATGATGACTTTGACAGAATGTTTAAACCATTTCTCAGTCTACCTTTAGGTGTGAGTGTTTTGGGAAAGTATTGATAAATAATGTGTCCTTAGTTTACTTCACCTGCATAAATTGAAGTCAATGAAATGTAAATAAAAGAAAGCAGCAAACTGTACAATGCATTTTAATCACTCTAGAAATATCACATTCATGAAATACTACACACTTGAATGTGCATACACCGTGCACTCTCCCATGAATTATACTTGTACAAAGCTTATACATTTTCAGTTCTTCTTGACATTGTCAGAAAGGTGGTAATTTTACTTTATGTTTATTACTGAGGTCGTAGAGGGTGGTAGTGGTGTACTGCAGTGCATTACATTGAAAAGTGTTCCCTCACTTCTGCTTTACCAATATAATTGCTGCTGACACACACACTCACAGACACAGTGATGTATATATACAGACGATAATTTTGGTACCCTTCCTTGGTACCTTTTTTTAAAAAAACTAAATTTTCTCTGTATTAAGTTGAAACTGACAGAAGTATATGTTATCCATCATTCTTTATTTCATATTGAATATAACTGAAACTTTGCTTTTTATTTACAACTTAACATATTATTTAATACAATAAAACAAATGAAAATGGCATGGCCAAAAATATTGGTCCCCTTGACTTAATATTTTGTAGCACAGCCTTTGGTGGCAACAACTGCAGTCAAGCACTTTCTGTATCTCTAAATAAGGTTTCTACACTTCTCCACTGGTAGTTCGGCCCACTCTTCTTGAGCAAACTGCTCCATTTCTCCCAGGTTTTATGAGTACCGTCTCCCAATTACAATTTTCAGCTT
Source organism: Thunnus thynnus (assembly GCF_963924715.1). Classification (NCBI taxonomy): domain Eukaryota; kingdom Metazoa; phylum Chordata; class Actinopteri; order Scombriformes; family Scombridae; genus Thunnus; species Thunnus thynnus. The sequence goes on along the minus strand of NC_089526.1, from coordinate 9,409,644 downwards.
TTTCCACAGATGTTCAATGGGATTCAGATCAGGACTCATAACAGACCACTTTAGAACAGTCCACTCTTCTCATCCACTCTTTTTGATGTATATTTGGGATCATTATTCTGCTGGAAGAGCCGTGACCTGTGACTAAGACACAGCTTTCTGACATTGGGCTGTATGTTTTGCTCCAAAATGTCTTGATAGTCTTCTGATTTCATTGTGCCCTGCACAGACTCATACCCTGCACCCAGTGCCTGAGGCAGCAAAGGAACCCAAAAACACCACTGAGCCTCCACCATGTTTCACGGTAGGCATAGTGTTCTTTTCTTTGAAGGCTTCATTTTTTCTGCTGTAAACATAGGGTTGTTTTCCTCGTGTGACCATGTCCAGCGATGTTGGCTACAGTTCCATGGGTCTTAAATTTCTTATTAATATTGGCAACAGTGGTCACAGGAACATCAAGCTCTTGATAGATGGTCTTGTAACCTTTACGTTGACCATGCCTGGCTATAACCTTTTTTTCTAATGTCTTCAGAAACATCTCCAGTTTTCCTTCTGTTTTCCATGTTCAATGTGATGCACACAGTGGCACAAAAAAGCAGCGTGAGTAATTTTTGACTTTTTAACTGGCTGCATGAGTGAGTATGTTTTTGTAGAATAAGCATGAATTCAGTTATTTTCACAACTTTTTTGTTTTGTTCCACTGCAAACCAAACATAGACATGCATTGATAATAAAATATTTTTTGCAACTTTAACATTGAAAAATGAAAGAAACGATAAACTACAATACACTAATACACTTTATATTCAATTACCTTCTACATCATAATGCATCATACATTATGTGCATAATTGGATGTGCATGACTTTGAATGGGCAGTATTAATGGTTATCTGTAGTGTCAGTTAAATAATGATGGTCAATTGTAAGAGATAGTCAAAAATTACAACTTCTGTCATTGATTGAATGTATTAAATAATTGCAGATTCAAGAAGTATCTGTATTCTTTCCAATTGGATGCAGCCTATTAGAAAGAAAATATATTTGTAACAGTCCGTTGTTATGGTTCATGGTTTTATGGTTTATTGTACAATATCTGTGAGTTCTGTTCTCAGAAAAGTCACTGAAGTGATTATTCATTTAATGGTATCATTGCATTCTCTCGAATAACTTCCTGTTCGCACATTAAGGAGTTAGATTATAAGTATTTTAAGTAAGAACTGGCTACAAATTTGTCTTTATCAGTTACGATAAGCCTACATATTGAACCTGTAAAGATTGCAGAGTGTATCAGAAGTAAGAAAGGCTTTGTTGCTACTGACAATTCACCATTTAAATTCACAACAAAAACAGATGTATTTTATATTAAAAACATACTCACTCTGGCCACTGTGAGCCTGGATGATTCTTGCAACACATTTTTAAAAGGGGAAGTAATCTGTCGTCTCTGTTTCTATCTTGTTCAACAACAGTACCAGTGCTATAGATACAAATAAGGTCCAAATATTTTAACTTTAAAAGTTAAATTTAATTCAAATCTAAATATCTTTGTGAGAACTATTGCAACTGAAATGTTATCATCATTAATTTCTGGAAATTATTAGAGGAAAATTTCTATTTAACATTCATGCAAATTCACACCACTTCAGAGGATAGTTACACATTTATCAAGTCTGTCTTGAAACAATACCCCATACTGTATGTACATTAAAACCATTTTTGGTTGCTGAAAATATTCATTCTGTCCATACTGGCCCTGAAGAGAGCCACTCCTCAGTGTTAGAGATCATAATTCAAGAGAAGGGGATCAAAATGTACAGTCTTTATTCTGACCAAAAATTTGCTTCCAAAGTTCAGCTGAAGCTAATAAGAGGCTTCTGCAGTCTACGTTTGGCAAATCCAGTGGGTATTTTCAAAGGTTACAGCTTCTTAGTATGACGTTCCCTCTTCTATGAGAATCATGAATGACTTTACAAAATTTCATTGCAATCCATCCAGAGGTTGAGATATTTCAGTCTGGACCAAAGTGGTGGACCAACCAGCTGTAAGACTGACAGACTCACACTGCCATCCATAGAGCCAAGCTGCTAGTTAAAAACAGGGTTCTTAAACAGGGTTCAGGCTTCAGGTTGATTTTGCCTGAAGTAGAGAAGCACACGAGACATCTAGAAGGGACACTTGAATAAACTACAGGGACACTTTGGGCACATGCAGTACTTATCCTAGTTAAAGGTATATAATATCATTTCAACAAGGAAATTCTGTACAACTTCGAGTCCATTTTTAGTTGCATGGATGGATTTGATCAGCCAAAAAGTGTAAAGGTGTGAAGTGTCCTGATTACTTCAGTTTACCTGAGGTCGAATTTTGCTCTTGAAGATCACTGCTCTGTGGTAGAAAGCTTACACAGTACTGTCATTTACACATCAGAATGACAATCAATCATGTCTGATGAATAGAAGAAACTTAATCCTCAAGTGACTTCACTAAGCTGTACAGTCCTCAAATCTCACCTATTATATCCTTCACATTGGAATACAGCGCAGCATCCTCTGCTTCCTCCTCTTCGGGCACACAATGTTTTATCTCCTCATCCTCCACTATCACGGCCTCCTCCTCTTTGCACTCCAACACTTCATCTGGCTCTCCGCCACTGTCTTGCCTTTCCACTTTTTCCTCTCTCTTAATTTCAGCATACTCTGTCTCTGTGGTCTCTTGCTTCTTTGCTGCCCCCCTGGCACTTCTTTTTTTCAACACGGAGAAGTCAATGCTGGCGTACTCCGCGTCTTTTGGTCCACCATCGAGATCAGGGGCTCCTTTCTCCACCGCCTCAGCTCCATCTTTTGGTGCCTCTTGGTGGTGAGTCTGATCATCTTCCACTGCTTGACCAGCATGTATCTATCAGGTATAATGCAGAAAGTATGTGACTCAGTCAGCATCTGCTACAAGCCCAAAATTGTGTACACTATGCATGAGATCTTACATTTACATTAATGCTAATGCTTTTTTCCACGTCATACCATAATCTTTTAAATGTTTTAATGTTCAGCTCTTAAACACTAAAACTGGTAAGCATTTATTTTTTGTATGGTTTGAAAATAAGTTTGAAGCAAGTCTTGAAACTTGTCTGAGATGTTGTAATCCATCACAATTTGTATCTGCTTTGATTTAATGTTCATGTATGGGTTTTTCCAGGGGGTATTATTTCTTGAGAGATCCCTCAAAGAGCAGTCTTTTCCATCAAATCAAAGTATTTACATTTCATATTTATACTCAAGTTGAATAAAGTGTGTCTGAATGAAATGGTAAACACATATTCATGCATCTTAAATACTACAGCATTCATTCAAAATAGCAGTAAATAATGAATAAATGGACACTGAGGTCATTCAATAAATCTTAAACTATTTACAGTAATATACAGGTGATTTTGAAGAAAATGTTATCAGTAACTAATATATATATATGCTGAATAAATAATGATACCAGCGGATCCTCTTGGGTGGTCACCATCTCCAGGGTCCCATCCAGATTTCCAGAACTCTTCTGTTTTTCTCTGGAGAGGAATAAATTAAAACAGCAATTACATGTCTGTATGAGGATTATCCACAAACAAAACCAGAATGAATGAATTAATGGAATCAATAGGGTACCTATGGCATTTTTTTGCCAAACAGCAAAGGGTTGCTGAAAGAAATACCCCAGTCAAAAATGCAATGATGATTTCCAGCCATGAAACATTTTTTAGTAAACTTCTGGATTGACCTGGATTCAAAAGGAACACAAGAAAAAATATTGTTGTACATGCTGTATACTGTACATGCAACAGCTTATTTCTTTTGACATCTTGCCCAAATGCAATGTAACAATAAAAAAAAGAGGTAATAAAAATATCATTAAGCAGTGGTCTAAAGTAGCAGAAGTGGTTTAGTTGAGAACACGTACTTTCTTGTTCTGGCGTGTTCATTTGGATGACGGTGAGTTTTTCTTTTGCTTCTCCATTTTCATTGCTGCTGACACACTCAACAGCAGTGTTACTGTGGTCTTTTACAGTTAGGGTGATGGTGCTGTTGACTGTGTGGTTTGACACAGTGGTAATGACAGAGTACTCATTGTGGTTCTTCATCAGCGGCCATTTAATGGTGGGTAAGGGAACCCCCTGACTGATACACCCACAGGTCAGAACTGTCGACTGAGCCACACATCCAGAGCCATTTAGGATCTTTGCAAACCCTTAAACACACAAGCAGAATCACATTACAGTAAACATACAGTAAGCTGATATAGAATGTGAACATAAACTTCCTTTTCAAGAAGATGAGAACAGTCTACTTACAAGTCACAGTTACGTCAACATATACAGTCAGAGTACTATCCACATGTTTTGCTGTACAGATGTAACGTCCAGAATGTTTTGCTGTCATGTTAGGGATGATAAGTGTGGATAGTCCAGTGTCGTTCTGCAATTTAGCATCAATTCCATTTTGTAGGTTTGTGTTGAGGCCAAGTTTAGTCCATATGACCAGAGACGGAGGGAAACTTTCAACACTGCAGGTCAGATTCAGAGTGTCACCTTCCTTAACAATTGCATTCCCAATGATTCCAGGTTTCTTCATATCTGTGGGATGGATTTAAAATAAAATCTTAGAATTTAAGATAAGCTCTCTGTAAGAAATTAAATTGAAAAAAAAAAGAAGTATTGTGAATTCATGTATCATCTGCAAAAATGTATTTTTTGATATCACCACTGGAGGGCACCAACATCTCAAAAACGCTTTAACACTTAAACAGACAACCCAAGTTATTTTATTCCAAACTTGGGTTGAGTGAGTCTGTGAACCACCTGGAGGCATGCACAATGCCTCTATATGTCCAAGTGCTAAGAGCATTTTTTGAAATTTCTAAATTAGACACTTAAACAAATAAAAAGTCCTGCAGTCATAAAATGAAATTAAAAAGCACAGACCATAAGATGGCCCCATATTTATTTTGAAGTGTCACACTGTGAAAGTTATTCAGGATGAATATGTCGAACTTTAGGAAAGGTTTTTTTTAACTCATGGATTTTCAAGTTTCAGCTACCTGAATGAAGAAAACAACTGTCTAAGAGCAGTATACAGTATACTTACATATCACTGTTATGTTAACGTCTTCCATCAAGGTGTTGTTCAAATGTTTTGCTGTACAGATGTACTGTCCAGCATGTTCTGCTGTCACGTTAGGGATGATAAGAGTGGCTATTTCAGTGTCAATCTGCAGGTCACTTTCTGTGCTGATCTTCGGGTCAGTTAAAGTGTCATTCGGCAGATTAGTTCCTGTTCCATTTTTCACCTTTTTGTTGGAGAGTTTGGTCCACATGATGAGAGATGGAGGGAAACTTTCAACACTGCAGGTCAGTTTCAGAGTGTCCCCTTCCTTAACAATTGCATCCCCAGTGATTCCAGGTTTCTTCATATCTGTGGAAGAGTTTAAAATAAAATCTTAGAGTTTGAGATAAGATTTCTGAAAGACTACTGACTCATTAATAGTTGTTAATACTGAAATTTTAAAAAAATATATATATCATAATTGGATACATCCATCGTCTGCAAAAATGTATTTTTTGATACCACCACTGGAGGGCGCCAACATCTCAAAAAATTTAAAAAAAGGGAGGTTTTAACAGAGAACCCAAGTTATTTAATTTAAATGTGGGTTCAGTGGGTCTGAGAACCACCTGGAAGCATTCCAATGCATCTATAGGTCCAAGAACTCAGAGCATTTGAAACTTCTAAATTAGAAACTAAAGCAAATCCTGCAGTCATCAAATTAAATGAAAAAAGCACAGACTATAAGAATGTCCCTTATTAATTTTATGGTATTGGGCTGTGAACGTTTTCGAGGATGAATATGGTAGACTTTAGGAAAGGTTTTTCTCTGCACTGATTGAACTCATTAATTTTCAAGTTTCAGCTACCTGAATGAAGAAAAAAACTGTCTAAGAGCAGTATACAGTATACTTACATATCACTGTTATGTCAACTTCTTTTGTCAGGGTGTTGTTCAAATGTTTTGCTGTACAGATGTACTTTCCAGCATGTTCTGTTGTCACATTAGAGATGATAAGAGTGGCTGTTTCAGTGTAATTCTGCAGATTAGTTTCTATTCCATTTTTCACATTTTTGTCGGAGAGTTTGGTCCACGTGATGAGAGATGGAAGGAAACTTTCAACACTGCAGGTCAGATTCAGGGTCTCACCCTCCTTCACACTTGTATTCCCAGTGACTTTCACATCTATGAGACAAAAGGACATGTTATAAAATGTTATAGCACCCTGAATTCTGCTATCCTTTCCTGCTATTGATGATGTAAAATTAAACACAGTTCAGACCTAAGCTTTAGAAAACCATCAGAAATGACTTCAGAGAACATCTCTTATCAAACAGTATGTGCTACTTACAGGTCACATTCAGAGTCACCGTCTCCTCTGTAGTTGTGTCACCTGTGAAGCTGACCTTACAGGTCACATTGGTGCCATGGTGTTCAGCTGAAGAGTTAAAGGTCAAAGTTGAGCTGTGTCTCTGTGTGACAGCAGTCAGATTCTCAGTCATGATGTCTCCTGTAATGTGAGAGTCATTCTCTCCTGTTCCTCTCCACATCCAGGTAATTGTAGGAACAGATCCAGAGCAGAGACCAGGAGCAGTGCAGGTCAGTGTGGTCTGCTGTCCCTCAGTCAGTGGAGGAATCATCACTGTGGGCTTCTGACTCAGATCTAATGGTAGAGAAGTACATGAGTGGAATCAGATCAGCAGCCTCAAGGTCATCATTCACTTAAATTTGAGCTAAAATAATCAGATACTTCAATGGGGCAATAAGTAGGAGTTACAGTACAACAGGTACTGCTTCAATTCTTACTGGTCTCCCACAGAGGTATACAAGTGCTTCTGTGGAGTAATGCCAAACATTACTTCATGCCCAATTAAGACTATGAATACACCAAATATGTTTCATAAGTACAACAATGAACATCTCCACTGTATATATTTGCTTTGTCTTCATACCTTTAACAGAGACAGTTGCTCTTGAAGAGAAAGTAAATCCGACAGTCTCCCCAAGCCAGACATCAGTAACTCTGAGTTGATATGATCCAGAATCCGAAGCAGTGAGGTCATTGATGACGATGCTGCAGTTTTTTTGACTCAAGTCAGACTCTAACAGTGACACTCGTCCTTTGGACCCAGGCAGAACTTTGCTGTTTGTGTCGAATATTATGTCAGAATCATCACATCTTTCAAATGGTTCACATTTGTACCAAACTATATGTTGGGTTGTGAAGCCATAACCAGTAGTGAAAGAGCACGGTATCACAACACAGAGTCCAGCCTCTGCTGTTATTTCTCCGTCAGTAAGAGTGATACAATATTCACCCTGACAGTATTGTCTTTCCCTCACTGGTACACCTGGTATTGCAAATAGGGAGAGAAAAACAGGGACAGAAGATATTTAGATGACATTACCCCATTATATTTAATAAATTATGAATACTACAACTGCGTCTTGTGTTGTCAACGGCATTGAGCAGACAACCCAAACAAGGTTCAGCATTTAATGTTATTTCTTAATCCATCATTTCTTTGGTAAACAAAAGATTCATTTCAATAATATATCACAGAGTTTTAGAGTAAGTCACAAGATGCTGTGAGTAATGCTACCAATGAGCTGGTGAATTCAGGGTGGGAAAACTAAATACTTATCATTTGGAAGCACTTCAGGAAAACATAGTCACACATTTATTCTGGCAAATTATTGCTGACTATTTTGTTCATATCTTTAATGCTGGCATCGAAACAAGATGACAAGAAAGATCTATACCTGCATTGCTGCCTCTCACAGAGAAGAGCAGAGTCGCCCAGATGAGAACAAACATCCTAATTCAATGCTTGAGACAGTCGGTCTCTCCCTCCACAGAACAGCTTTCACACTGAAAATGCAGTAAACGTGCAGGAAGTTCAGTTGACGAAAATGAAGCAAAGGAAACTCCTCAGCTGACATCACAGATTGTAACACAGGATATTGCACCTTAATTTATTTCACATTTACAAGATTAACACACTATACGCAGGGCTGTGATTACATAAAACATTTTTCATTGTGAAACACTTTGTGACATCTGTTCTAGAAAGATTCTATATGAACTTTACTATGTTAATCTTTATAAAAAAATATAATGACTGTTATACAATAAATATCTATAATCCCTGCCAAATTCAGGTTCATGAGAAGAACATGAGATCAAATTTAGAGTCAGTGGTTACAGAGTTGAGTAGTTTTTGGCAGATTTGGTTTTGAACGCACTGATGGAACTGCAGCTTTTCATATCATCAGGTAGGGCATTCATCTGAGTTGTGGCTTTCACAGAGAAAACATTTCTTTTAGGTAAATATACACACAGGTTGACCTACATGTGTTGGCCGTTGCAACCTAGAGGGGTGCTGTTTCACCAATTCAAAGAAACTCAATGAAAACAAGATGACTTTGACAGGATGTTTAAACCATTTATCAGTCTACCTTTAGGTGTGAGTGATTTGAGAAAGTATTGATAAATAATGTGTCCTTAGTTTACTTCACCTGTATAAATGAAAGTCAATGAAATGTAAATAAGAGAAAGCAGCAACCTATACAATGCATTTTAATCACTCTAGAAATATCAGGTTCATGAAATATAACACACTTGAATGTACACACACTGTGCACTTTATTAGGAACACCTGTGCAATCTAATGCAATCCAATACAAGAGTTCTGCCATTAATTCTACTTTTATGAAGCTTATACATTTTAAGTTTTTGTTGACATTGTCAGAAAGGTGATAATGCTACTATATGTTTATTATGGAGGTTGTAGAGGGTGGTGGTGGTGTACTGGAATGCATTGTATTGAAAGGTGTTCCTTATATTTTGCCCATCCCATTAACATAGAATAGGGGGGGGAAACATAAGGAACACTTTTCAATATAACGCATAGCATTAATAAAGTGCTCAATGAATGTATGATTCAACAGGTGAATCTATGTGTCCTCACAGACATGGACACAGTATGGAATTAAAAACTAAAACTATTTCTTCTTTCTTCTTGTGTTCCTTTGGAGAAGAAGAAAGAGTGAGTTATGATTTACTGTCTGAAAGTCTCCAGTGCATTAACAAAGCCTTTCAAAAAATCAAATCTTTGACCCATACAGTGAGGGGATCCAGTGGCTCTATTATGCTGTGGGGGGCATTTTGCTGGCATGGTTTGAGTCCATTTGTCCCCTTAGAGGGAAGGGTCACTGCAAATCAATGCAAAGTTGTTGTGAGTAATCACCTTTATCCTACGATGAAACATTTCTATCCTGATGGGAGTGGTCTCTTCCAGGATGACAAGGCCCCCATCCATAGGGCACAAGTGGTCATTGAATGGTTTGATGAGTATGAAAATGATGTGAATCATATGCTATGGCCTTCACAGTCACCGCAGATCTCAACCCAATTGAACACCCATGGGAGATTTTGGACCAACATGTCAGACAGCGCTCTCCACCACCATCATCAAAACATCAAATGAGGGAATATCTTTTGGAAGAATGGTGTTTCATCCCTCCAGAAGAGTTCCAAAGACTTGTAGAATCAATGCAAAGGCACATTGAAGTTGGTCTGGTGAAAAGACATTTTATGTTGATTTTTCCTTTAATTTGTCTGTAGATTTTGCTGAAGAATTTAACACTTAAAGACACACTCAGGGCCCAGGGAAGGACCGCACTGTCAGGTCTTCAATGTTGCACAGGACCTACCATAAAAAATGACACAATGTAGATTGTATAACTGTCCTAGTGTTATGGTTGTGGTGTACACTTAGTGGCCACTTTATTAGCTACGTAACCAGTGCAGTCTGTATTGAAAGGCCGGGGAATAAGCATAAACAAACCTATAAGAAAGAACTATAATTCAGAAATATAGTTCCATGATGTGTTGTACTTTGCATAGCAGAATATTATAAAATGGCGACACAATATGATCATATCATTATGAAACCTTACCGTATCTCTGTGCATTTATTTTATTTTTTGTCAAGGTGTAAGGCCAATTAGCCCAAGATCTCAGAACTATTTTTTCAAGTCTCTAAAGCAAATGCATTAAAATCGTCCTTTAAATCCTGCAGTCATAATGTGAAATAAAAATGCGCAAACCATGTGATGGCCAAAAATATATTTAAAAGATGCAGGGCTGTGAAAATCATCCTTTATGCATTTGGCAATCATGGAAATTAGTTTTCTTCTCTAAACTTAGATTTTCAGCTACATAATAATAACGAATGCCTGGAAATTGCAAATTGTACATTTTCTGTCAACGAAAACTTCTATTATATGTACTTATATTTTACTGTTATGACAACCAGATTAGCAATGCAAGTCTTCTCTATTTGCTTTGTCTTCATACCTTTAACAAAGACAGTCACTCTTGATTAGAATGTAAATCCGTCCATCCTCCCAAACAGGACACCATTAACTCTGAGTTGATATGGTCCAGAATCTGACTTGGTGAGTTCATTGTGAAATTCATCATAGTGAAATTAAATGGTAAAACAACACAGAGTCCAGCCTCTGTTGTTATTTCTCCCTCACTAAGAATGATACAGAATCCATATTGACAGTCTTGTCTTCCACACATTGATGCACCTGTTTGAGGAAACATGGAGAGACTATGTAGACTTTGCCAATACTCCATGATATCTGATAGATGATGACGAAAGGCTACAACTATGACTATTTCTGTTGTACATAACTGCTGTTGTCAGCAGCATTGACCTGACAACATAACAGAATTTCAGTGTTTTACATATTTCTTAACCCATAAAAACAAAGGAAGCTCCACATTCATACAGGAAGTTGCATGTTAAGTTATTCCATAGTTGCTTCATTAGATTTGTCCACCGCTTTACCCACTATGTGACTAATCTGATACTTTCATTGTGAAGCAGTTTGTGAAATATGTTCTAGGAAGTGTGATATAACAGTGGTGGTGATATAACAGTTCCACAGACCAGACAGTAAGCAACAATGCAGTGTTTGCGAGGAACTAATAATAATCATAATAATGATTATGATGATGATGATGATGATGGTGGTTATTATTATTATTATTATTATTATTATTATTATTATTATTATTATTATTATTATAGAGCCCTTTTCAGGTCATACAATCATCAAGTGTTAAAAAGAAAACAGAAACAAACTATTTGGTGCATAAAAACCAATTCAGTGTAGGAAAAAAGAATAGAAAAACATTTTTAAAGGAGATAAAAGATAGTTAAAAAAAAAATTAAAAAAAATAATGAAAGGCTCTCTGATGAATGTATGATTTAAGAAGAGACTTAAAAGAGATCATCAAGTCAGCCGACCTGATTTCCTCGGGCAGGTCATTCCAGAGTCTCGGGGCCCTGACTGACTGGAACAGACAAAAGACCTCTCCCTGAGGATCTCAAAGTATGTACTGGCACGTACAGTAATAAGAGGTCAGAGATATACCAGGGAGACAGGCCATGAAGATTCTTAAAAGTAATCATTAAGATCTTAAAATCAATTCTAAAACATACTGGGAGCCAGTGTAAAGAAGCTAAAACAGGAGTGATGTGATCACGTGTTTTGGTTCTGGTTAAAAGCCTGGCAGCTGAGTTCAGGCGGGTAAAAAGGCAGTTGCAATAATCCAAGTATGATGAGATGAAGGCATGTAAAATGGTCTCTGTCTTAAAAGTTAAAATAGATTGTATTTTGAAATTTGAAATATTTCTAAGATGATAAAAACATGATTGCACAAGTTTTGTGGTGTGCTGCTCAAAACTTAAATTACTATCAAAGCAGACGCCAAGATTCCTTGCAACAGGCTTGATGTGTTCTACTAGGAAACCAGCAGATGGCAGAATTTTGTTTTGTCATGTGCTTGGACCCAATGAAAAGCATCTCTGTTTTGTTTGAGTTCAGCTGAAGAAAAATTTTTGACATCACAAAAATGCAGTCATCAAGTTAACTCAGCACTACAGGGTCTGTGGATCTAACGGGAAGGTATATCTGCCTATCATCATAACAATGGAAAGAAATACCTTGTCTATGAATAATGTGCCCAAGGGGAAGCATGTTTAAAGAAAACAAAATTGGTCCCAAAACCGACCCCTGAGACTTAACAGAGGAAAATGAAGAGACATAGCTGTTCACAGAGACACAGAACCTCCTATTCGACAGGTAAGATGAAAACCATTCTAAAGCTGTACCAGATGTTTTGAACTATGGATTTATTTGATATGAAAATCACAGTTTCAGATATTCAGACTGGTTAAGAAATCAGCAAAGCACTTAAATCCTAGATGACCATGGTTGGAAATCTCTGAGGAAGTTTTTTGGTTTTATTTATTTATAGGTCAATAAGACTACTTCAAGGGATAAGCACACTTATTTTCAACATGGTCCCAAGATGTTAAAAGATATCAAATTAAACAAAAGAATCTTAAAAAGCAAAATTACATCAGTACAAAAGTATAAACTCAAAAAAATAAAAAAAACAAACACATCATAACACCTAAATACAACAAAAACAAATGGATGACTCAAATAAAATTTTATTATAACTTTTATCACAATAAAGGAAAAATATCATACTGTATAATGCAAAATACAAGTTAAACAGTTGAACTTAAATAACGCTTAGAAATATCATATTCATCAAATCTTACACATGTTGGAGATGAGATTTAACAGATCAGTCTGTGTTCTCAAAATCCTCTAATGTAGACAGTTATATGCACAATATCAGTGCAAGAAATACTTCAGTGAAGCAGCCTGAAGATCAACCCAGTCGCTTATTGTTGTTGTCGTTCAGAGGGGGGGCGATAACATCATACTCTGCTGATTGGTCTGTTTTCTGCAGTGACATGTACGTTCTGTTGGCTTCATTTGGTTTCACCTTTTTTCTGGCGTTCCTTTGAACAAAAGAAAGAGTGAGCCATGATTTGTTGTCTAAAAGTCTTCAGTTCATTAACAAAACCTTCAAAATATAAAATACAGCTGTAGTCACATACCAAAGGAACATCACGTAGATTATGCCGAAGACATTCACACTTAGAGATACACCAGCAACGGCCCAAGGAAGGACTGCACTGTCAGGTCTGCAATGTTGCACAGGACCTACTATGAGAAATGACACAATTTAGATTGTATAACTGTTCTAGTGTTATGGTTATGCTGTACACTTTGTGGCCACTTTATTAATCCGATTTAGGCTGTGAGTCACCTGTAAATTTGTACATGATGAAGGTATTACAGATAGCTGGTGCGGCCTGTATTAAAAGACCAGGGGGAAAAGGCACATGAAAAAATATATGTACTCTAACTGCTGCATGATGTATTGTGCTTTGTATCAAAGAATTTTATAAAATGTCTGTAAAAATGGTTTGATAAAAGTGGCTGTTCCAGTTTCGCTCTGCAGGTCAACGTCTGCTCCATTTTCAAGGGTTTTTTTTTTTTTTGGAGCAGAGTTTAGTCTACATGATAAGAGATGGAGGGAAACTCTTAACACTGCATGTCAGATTCAGAGCATCATCCTCCTTAACAGCTGTATTCCCAGTGATTTTCAGTTCCTTCACATGAGAGACAAAATGACTTTAGAGCAATATAGTATGTAAATTCATCAGCATATGCAACTGGTGTCCTGAAGCAGTAAGGACTTTGGATCCCCATCCAGGCATAAGACTTTAAATGGGAAGAGTAACAGGTTCGCTTTAAGAACATTCAATACATGCAACTTCTGCAACTTTTGTTAGTAAAAGGAAAAGGAAAAACATAAATGTGAAAAGACATACAGTGTGTGCTACTCACAGTTCACGTTCAGAGTCACAGTCTCTTATGTAGTTGTGTCACCTGTGAAGCTGACCTTACAGGTGACATCGGTGCCATGGTGTTCAGCTGAAGAGTTAAAGGTCAAAGTTGAGCTGTGTCTCTGTGTGACAGCAGTCAGATTCTCAGTCATGATGTTTCCTGTGATTTGAATGTTGTTCTCTCCTGTTCCTCTCCATGTCCAGGTGATTGTAGGAACAGATCCAGAGCAGAGACCAGGAGCAGTGCAGGTCAGTGTGGTCTGCTGTCCCTCAGTCAGTGGAGGAATCATCACTGTGGGCTTCTGACTCAGATCTAATGGTAGAGAAGTACATGAGTGGAATCAGGTCAGTGGCATCAAGGTCATCATTCACTTAAATTTGGGCTAAAATAGTCATATATTTTGTTAAACATTTCAATGTAGCAATAAATAGGAGTTATATCGGGAACTGCATCAGTTCCTACTGGAACCTACTGGCCCACAGAAGTCAACAAGTGCCAAACATTACTTCATGCCCAATTAAGACTATAAATACACCAAATATGCTTCATAAGTACAGCAATGAACATCTTCACTATATATATTTGCTTTGTCTTCATACCTTTAACAGAGACAGTTGCTCTAAAAGAGAAGGTAAATCCATTTGGATACCGAAACTGGACACCATTAACTCTGAGTTGATATGATCCAGAATCTGAAGCAGTGAGGTCATTGATGACGATGCTGCAGTTCTTTTGACTCAGGTCAGACTCCAACAGTGACACTCGTCCTGTGAACCCAGGCTGAACTTTTATGTTGTTCTTGTTTGTGTGGAATATTATGTCAGAATTATCACATCTCTGTTTACTTGGTTCACATTTGTACCAAACTATATGTTGGGTTGTGAAGCTATCAGGAGTAGTGAAAGAGCACGGTATCACAACACAGAGTCCAGCCTCTGCTGTTATTTCTCCTTCAGTAAGAGTGATACAGAATCTATTCTGACAGTATTGTTTTTCCTGCGCTGATGCACCTGTTATTGCAAATATAGAGAGAGAAAAACAGAGACAGAAGATATTTAAATTTTGACAACAAATGATGATGACTACCGCTATGACTGTCTCTGTTTTATACAACTTGGCAACACAACGGTGATGCAATACATATTTCTTAACCTATAATATCTTTGGTAAACAAAATATTCATTTCATTATAAGTTTATCTCAGTAGGTCAATAATGTTGTGAGTAATGCTTGTCATGAGCTGGTGAACTCAGGGAGGAAAAATAAAATACGATTAATTTGGAAGCACTTCTTTTATAAGGATATTTACTATGGAAAATTATCACTATAACCATTTTGTTCATTGTTGTCTTTGATATTGGCATCAGCACAAGATTACAATAAAGATCTATACCTGTGTCAGCATTGCTGCCTCTAACAGAGAAGAGCAGAGTTGCCCAGATGAGAACAAACATAATAATTTGATGCTTGAGACAGTCGGTCTCTCCCTCCACAGTGCAGCTTTCACAGTGAAAGTGCAGGAAGTTCAGTTGATGAAACTGAAAAAAAGAAGTTCCACATTCAGTCAGGATGTTGCATGTTAAGGTATTCCATCATTGCTAAATTAAATTTGGCTATGACTTTACCCAGGGTGTGATTAATCTGATGCTTTTATTATTTCTACAACCCCTGAATCATCGATACCCCGACTGTGACAAACACCAACTCCTACAAAATATCTTATTCTCCTACTCTCAAGCACCAGCACAGTCCACCTCTGAAATTTGGAGAGACATTTTTTATATTAGTTTGGGAAGAATCAATCACTTCAGTGGTTTCATTTATAATTCAAAAACATATGAATACAATAAGGTAAGGTGTTGTATTTCACCTCTTTGTCTTGTTCCCCCACTCTCTTCTCTCTACTGTGTTCTCTGCTGACTGTTTCGGCTCTGACCTGCATATTCTTCGCCTCATTTCACTATATCTTCCTTCTTTGTTCAACAACAAGATTTTCCTCCCAGTCTTAGGCATTATTTCTCCTCTTCTGAGACTGTCATACATGATGTGACATTTGTACATAATGAAAGTATTTCCACAAACTGTTTCAAGAACAGTACACTACATCTACTGTGGAAATACTAGCTTTAAATGTTGATTTCTCCCTGAGCAAATATGTTTTCATCCTGGGCAGACAGTAAAGACCCATGTGATCAGGAAAATACCTTGTGAGATACTATCCGCCGCTAGAAAACAGGTAAAAACAACAGTGTTTTTATTCACACTGAGGAGCCTGTGTCACCGAGTGATAGAGTATAGAGTGCCACAGTGATATTTGTTCTATAAATAAACTTTGTAACAACTGTCTTCACAACAGCTCAACAGCACTGAATTTGATATTATTTAGAGAAGAATGAATGACTTCAACAACTTCCATTTTCAGTTTTAAAAGATAATTATAAAATTAGTTAAATGTTTTACCTCCTTATGTCTTCTTTTCCTTCTCTTCACAGCAGTCTGTTCACAGCTGTCTCTGCTCTGATCTGACGCTTCCTCCTTGTACACCTCTTCCTTCTTTGTGTCAAGAAATGAAAATAAAAGAAATGTTTTTTCTGTGTATGTTGAGATCATCTTAACGACTATGACGTTTTTAGAAATGTGTGATTTAAAAAAGTGGAATTTCATAACTTTTAGTCATACAGTATTATAGTGTCTTTTCATTTCTCTTCTACATTGTTATGCATTACACTAAAATGAAAACAGTATAATGTGCTTACCTGTAAATGGTTTGTATTATTGCTGTAGTGTAGTAATATCTGTAGTGAAAGTTAAGTAATGATGGTCAAATTACATAATTCAGAGAAAAAATAAATTTTGCCATTGATGAAGTGAGATGTGATTCAAAGAGAACATATTTGCATTCTTCTTATTTATCAGTGTTAACTATGCAGCCTCTTAACAAGAAGCTCTGTGTTTATACTCTCTGTATTGTGCAATATCTGTTCACTATATCTCCAGCTAACAACATGCTGTAATTCTGCCATAATTAGTTTCTAAAATGGCTGAATATTGCACACTCACTGCATAAACTGTAGACATGGCAGAGTTTCCCACAGGTTGGAAAGGCTGTGTTGTAACTGTTAGGTAGCTATTTTTTACCTTGCAAGGCAACTGGATTCATGAGATCACAGCATCACGCGAGTATCCATCTTGTCAGACTTTTTTCAATACTTAGGTTTATGACCAAATACCTCCAAAACTAATGACATTCCCATTAAACACAGCTGTACCTTTTTAGTGTTAATTAGCAAGTGTTAGCATGCTAACATGCTTAACTAAGATGGTGAACATGGTAAACATTATAACTTCTTAACATCACCATGTATTGTCACTGTGAGTTTGTCAGTGTGCAGATATTAGCATTGGTCATTATGAAAATAAGACAAGAAGTGCATTAATATTTACAGATTCTATAAAATGCAACCTCAATATTCATCCTATGCCTATAAGTTTTTAATATGCAGACTTTTAGAAAGCACTCCTCTATTTGTATCTTTTGTGAAATATCTTATATAAGAATTGTTTCCTGCAATGTCATTGTAGCAATTATTCAGTTATAGTAACCTCATTTTGACCTTACATGGCATCACAGTTTTCTCTTATATAGGGACTTACTGTTCACACTTTAAACTACTAGGTACATGCTTCCCTCAGGCTGCATCTGATGAATTAAAATAAGTCAAGGTTTCATCAGTCAGACGGCAATACTTTCATGTACTGTAAGTGATTACAGACATACAATACTAAATGTCTATTATATGTACAGATATTGCATACAAAATGTAAAAGCTGTCATGTACAGTAATTAGCAGGTCAGAAGTAGTAGTGGAGAATGAGTAAATGTAAAAAATAAAAAATAAAAACAAAGTCCTATAGTGTATGTGTTTTATTGATGTCCTTACCTGTATTCACCTAAAAAAAAAAAACACTGCTTCAAAACAAATAATCGCACCTCATGAAATATGTTATGTACCAGAAAACATTCTCACAACAACAAATCTCAACTAAACTTTGCTAAGCTTTGTTTGTGAGGGTTAATGTTTTGGTGTGACCATGTAAAACTGCATTTTAGGAGCAGCCCAAATTTTTTATCAGATATAACATGAGAAACAGATATATCACTTTTTCTTATTTATCAATAATCAACTGTTCCCATTTCATGTTGTTTTTATTTTATTTATGTTTGCATGGAACTGAAGACAGATGAATTTGCTTGAGGCATGAAAGACTTGTAAAATAAAAGAGCAAGCAGAATACATCACTGGAGAAATCCTACTGTTAAGCAACAGTGCTAATTCGCAGAGAGATTGCAAAACCCTGATCTGAATTATTGTGTCAATCATATATGTAGAAAAGAAAACTCCCCATAATAATAATAATTATGATCACCACAAAGTATAGGACATACAAATTTGCTTTACAACACACTGTGACAGAAGATTAGGTAAGACATATTCGATACTTATACTTTTTGTTCCCCATGTTTACAAAAAAATTAAATAAAAAATAACACCTCAGTGTGGTTTTCAAAGACAGGAACTGGTTATTGACTTACAGGCAATTTTAATAATACTAGCCAGCATACTATATCTGAAACCCTCCATTATCAAGTCAACAGAACAATGTCTTAATAAAATATGAGTCAGAATAGCTGGTTGACACTGGCTGTGTTTACATGCACAGAGAACTGAATTCTTAACCTGTTTTGGCCTGGAGTGTGTAGACTCCATAACATTGAAAGGCTTTTTGTAGACTTGCTCAGGTTATTATAATGATAAACAGCATTAACGTTTGAAACGTTTCAAATTTACCACATAGTTGGCTCATGATAAGACAAGAGGAACTTTTCAGCAAGTATGTGGCTAATAAATGGGCAAAAGAGGTTAAAAAATGGAATGCACACAGCAACTTAAATAGGAACAGTGATGCATTCACTCAGCTGCGGAAAAAGTAATGTATGATTTTGTATCACATTATCACACATCTCACAAGCAAGATCTTACTTATTCCGCATGTAGTTTACACACTCAGACCTACACAGCACTGCATTATGGGTACATTTTGATGTCAGAAAAAATATCCTATTTACTGTTATCCTCATCATCCTTTTTTGTGCCCTTAACCTCAAGCTTTATCAGCATAGTTTATTCAAACTGGGGTTTTGGCAGAGAGAGATTTGTTTCGGTCCATGTGAACAGTTTGAAATGAAGAATTCCTCATAGTGTAATGTTTTGTTGTTTTCATATTACATTTACAGTCTACAAGAAAGCACAGTCAGAGGCCTCTGCCGGATTTTCAGCAGGTTTTGTCTCCTACTGATTTCAAAACCAATTACAAGCAACTCACAGAGGCACGCTGTTGCATTGATGAACCTAATCCGTCATTTTAAATGAGACAGCCACAGTACGGTATTATTTCATAACACGTGTTTATAATTCCTTGGTCATAGCATGTGTATCAAAAGTAATTTCAATCTTCATGAAGAGATCATTGCACATCTCCAGCTGGAGTTTACTTACTTAACAATTTCAGCACATACTGTGTAACAATGTCTGTTTAGGAGGAAAAAATCTGTTCACAAGTTGAGTAGTTGTTCATTACACTGTAATAGATGATTTTGGAAAGGCAGACCACAGCTATTAAAAACCTATTAAGAATTTGGGAAATAATTTCATGGGAAGAAAACTGGCCTGGTAATTGTTTTGCATGATTCGTTTAGACAATAAAATAGTCTATCAGGATTCACAGTGTTAAAACAATCCGACATGCAATAAACAATAAGTATCAATTTGCCCTTTCACTACATTTGTAATGCAAGTGAAAATACAGGTTGACCCATTAAAAATAACAATCAATAGTTACCTGTTGTCTTATTTAAAATGACAGTACCTGTATATATTCATAAGTTAAGGTTGTAAGTGTATCTATGAGCTATTTTTAAGCACTTTTGAGAGAAACATATGATCTGCAAGATGTGATGCAAAGTCAAACAGGTGGAGTGGAAGTGAAAGAAGCACAGTGGTAGCTTCTTTAAATACATTTAAGTGAAACTCCACTGACTTACTGACATAAAAGTTTGGCATTAGGTAAAGAACAGTACTGCTCAGCCTGTGAAAACAGTGTTATAATGTCCTCTGCAGCTCTGAAAGAGCTTTGTCAAGTCCAAGAACACTACCCTGAGTATGTCATCAGGGTTATAAAGACCTGAGCTTGTAGTCTACAATTTTTTAAAAGATAGCCTGCATTAAAAACAGAGGATGTTTGAAAAATGTGGGAATTTACTGGGCAGTAAGGCTCTAACAGAAAGATGGTATTGGTTGCATGTTAGGAAATGTAGGACCCAGCGTTTTTGGAGCTACTTAAGAACTTAAAGTCAGGATATCTTAGCCTCTGCTGCTTCGATTTTGATTTTTAATGGTTGATAGGAAATAAATAGATATACACAACAGGTATTATACTTTAAATTAACCAAAGCAAAGTCAATAACAAAGTTACTCCTTGCATGTAAATGTAGCTTCTTGTATACTTTGAGGTTCATGATTCGACTGCTAGTTAGAGGTTGGTACAGTTTTCTAATCTCATATTAAGACAGTGTTCAGTCAGAGTAGTTGAACGATGTGTGACAAAACCGTTTTTCATTTGCCACATTGGCACGATAATGCTTAAATGTGTGCCTGCTGGCAATTGACTCATGCAGGGTATTTACTGTACATACTGGCATCCCTTTCCCTATCAATATACATCTTATTAATATATATTATTGACACCATCATTATCAAGTTAGACTATTAGTAAGCTTTTGATATTACATCACAGGTTTACCAAATTTCTTTGAATAGCACAACCAACTGGCTAGTCAGCATCACTTTATGTCATTCAAACATCTGATGCAACCCTGTGAGAATAAAGCATCCACTTCACAAGTGATGCTTGAAACTTCTCAAAGACCCCAGGGATCAGTGTCCTGTGATCTTTCAGCACGATTTGAATACACACACGCATACACACACACATTGTCAAAAAGAGATAACACTTTGGCCGCTCGCTCGTAAGTATGTTGTGCTTTCGGTCTGTGTTTTCCAGATCAATCAGAGAGCTGGGACCACAGTTAACTGGATCAGTTAACTGGAAAATGCTGGACATTACAGTAGCTGTGACATTCTTCAGAACCAGACATTTTCTGGTAAACACTGAAGTTCTGCAGTATACCACATTTACAAAACCTCTTCAATTATTATCAAAAGTGATGGTGACATTTTTTTTCAATTGTTATGAGAGGCTACTGAGTCACAGCACACATTAAATACAATTATGTGGAACCAAGATGCTGAGATGCATTCCATCTCTCGCCTCAGTTGGTTATCTTCTTGGGATGTAATTAACCAAAGGAGTGAGGGGAGAGAAATCACTCTCAGCCGATAGACACACATAAAGATAAGATAACAAAAAGCGCGGTTACTCCTTGCCCTGATGCTTCGACTGGCAGCAGATACAGTGACAATTACAAGACAAATGTAGAGCAAATGGTGAGAAAGATGCAAGCGCTGAGAAGCCCCAGATGTCTGGCATTTGACGATAACATCAACAGAAACATAGAGAAAACAGAAACATGGTAGCTGGTTAACACTGCATGATTTAGAGCCCATGAACTACAACTGAGGCCAGAAATTCAAATAATTTCTTTTACATTGTCCAGTGGGTCATGTTCCAACTTAAAAAGTACCAGTTTTCCCAAATAAATGGTGGCATGTGAAGGGGCGTCCGATGGAGGAGGGGCAGCATGAGGGGGGAGTACTGGCATTATATATGACAAATCTGAAGAAATGAGAAACAAGGAGTCATCATATGCAAGGTGAAATCCAGTAGAGGAGGGGAGTTATTACACAGTTTATGGGGCAGAAGATGTGGAGGGTACAGGGCTGCCACTGCGTCTCGCATAGCCGAGGGATCAGGGAAGGATCGCGATTCATTTGGCTTTGATTTCCGTGTAGTTGCTGCCGTCATCCCCCCTCCCTGAGGCCCCCTCCCTGGACCTGGCCCCGATAAACTCCAGAGCAGCGTAATTCAGCTCTTGCCTCTCCAGTTCTGCCAAAGAGCCCACAGGTTGATAATCCCCGTCTTCTCCCTGCAGACAGAAAGACCAATCAGCGGCAAGAATCAATAGCAAGGTGCTGGCGGCACCTCAGATCACAGAAGAGCGTGACAGACACCATAAAGAAAAGATGTTAGTGGTTACTGGTTGACATACTGACAAGGAGACTGAGATGTTTCCTGTTAGTTTGGCAGTGTTTGTTAGCAATGAGGCAGCCATGCAGAAGGCAGTTTCGGAAACAAACGGCAGTGTACAGAACATAGAAGCTGATATGCGAGGAGATGCATCTATCACTGAGGCTTGTGTTTTTAATGGGGATTTGTTTAGGAACCTTACCGTAGTCTCCTCTAGAATGGAGTTAAACTTTGAGCCCAACAGCTCTGTCTTAAGCTGTGCAAGAGTTAGGGGAGAGAAAAACAGACAGAAAAACGCAGAGAAGCGATGAAAGCAAGAGAAAACAGTGTTTTGAAAGGTCATGGTTGGAGGTACTTGACTGGTAGTGGGAGAGATTCCTTCTAGGAACAAAACGTCTATATTATTACCTCATTTTCAGAGGTTAAATTGGGTCTCATAATTTAATACTTCTTTCATTACACAACACTATAACCCCAAACAATCTGAGAGTGGCCATCCAACCCGTCCTCCATTATAATCATAATCATTGACATCAACATGTCTCACCACTTTCTTCCTCAGATTTTGTTTGTCCTTCTTGACTGCGCTGTAGTACAAAGCTGGGTTCTCCAGGACCACGTCCTGCCTAGGGTTGCCATTCTCTCTGGGGGACGGAGTCACATAATCAGACTCGGTCTCGACTGCCACTAACGCAGGGCGACACGCCAAGCCTGGGCATCCATTTTAAAACAACAAGCTTATAAGGTTATGCTGGAGGCCAACTGTGGCTGTGAGTGACGTGGTTATTTGATGGGTTTAGTTGCTGAGCTCACACCCACTTCAGGGGTGATTTGCCAGAGAAAGCTTGCAATTTTGGGGGTCCAAATATGCCTTGGGGCTAAAATAAAGCACCTTGGTTAAGAGGGCTACCTGGGTTTTATTTAGCATAGCAGGTAAAGGATACAGAAGCAGTGTCAGAGCAGGGAATTGTGCCTGCAAAATATAAGGTTAGTCCAGCTTGCTAACCCACTCCATAAGGCAGCCAATGTGGATCTCCAAGGATTTCAACGGGGACTTGTCGTGGCAAACTGAAATTGCTCAGGAGAAATGATTCTGACGTCCACATCAATCCCACATTCACTCTTATACAATGTGCATCAATGTGTTTTAGAATGGATGACTAGGCTTAAGTGTTTCCTTGGATTTCAGAAAATGCTTTGTGAGGAAAATGAGTTCTGCCTCGTGTTGGCCTCTCCATTAGTTGTCCATTCATACTCACTTCTTGTTGTTGTGGCCAACGTATCTCACTGCTGCAATAATGAAGGCTATGACAGCCACTCCGCCGATAGTGCCAACTATAACTGCCATCATGTACTTTTCTGAAAATAAAGGCAAAATGGCAAAATTTTAATGAGGGTGTGACTTAATTTTAGATCAGCTGCATGTGAGATGATAGGGGAAAGGAAAAAGAAAAAAATCCTAATTCGTGTGGTACATTTTCACAGTTAAATCACCATGTAAACACTCCATCATGTATCTTACCAAAATTACAGGATTGTTAACTTGATTACAGCATGGTTGCATCAATTTATGCAAAGAAGCTGTTTGTATAGCCAATGGGGGAGACAACACATCTGAGAGAGAGGATGTAGATGAGGAGGAGGGATGTGCTTTTTCAAAAAAAAAAAAACAGAAAAACACCATCTATCATGTGCTTTTTTTTTCAAGAAATGAAAGAATTTAAAAGGATAAGGGTGATATTAATCTATATTTTTCTTATTGACAAAAAATCCCATGAAAGACCAAAACTGTGTCAGTCCGTCTCATAATGACTCAGACTGCCTTCTTCTGTCACTGGCACTCAGCCCCAAGCCGATTAGTTCCTACTGAATATAATATATACTTTCATTATTTTAAAATGCTTAATAATTTTCTAAAATAGCTGGGCACTGTAGTTTTCAGATGTTACTTCAACAGGAGTAAAGAGTGCATTTCTTAGGGATGAAGTTCTACTGTGGATTCATACATATTTGACTTTTTGGTATTTATGGTGTATGTGGAATTGAGTGACAATAAACTACATTGCTCAAATTCAGTGTAATGAAAGAACATAGTTTTTTTTTTTGTTTGTTTGTTTGTTTTTTTACACCAATGGAGGTGAATGATACTGAGGGAAATAAAATATATTTGGCTTTTTAGTAGGATCTATTAATTGCTGGTTTTGGTGTTTTTATGGGATTTGTTGACAATTAAAACATAAAGTGTGTTATCAGCCTTATTCTTTAAAATTTACAGCAAGGACAGAACCAGAGAGAGGGAATTCTGAAATGATTTTATCAAACATCACTACAAAAATCAAAAGTAAATTAGTTCGTACTCACTCTCCTGCTGTAGCTCCAGAAGTACACTCTCTCTTCCGTACATGTTGTAGATGCTGCAGTGGACATTAACAGCTGGGCCACCGTTGTTGATGCGCTCGCCTTTCTCCCGCAGCTTGATCATACCGGTGGAGGTGTGTCCGTCTGTGTGTGTGTAGAAGTTGAACCGGCCGTCTGTTTCGTTGATGGTGATGTTCTGGTCAGGCAAGTAGAACTCGATGGTGGGTTCAGGGTTTCCTGTGGCCATGCAGACACACTGGACACCTTCCCTCACCACTGTGCACTTGGACTCCTCCAAAAGGACCGGGGCATCTATTGAAGGAGGTAGCACAGAGAAGAGCTAGAATTACAACACTGGATGATGTGAATCATAGGCTTTTTCACACAGTTTCACACAGCTTCATATTTTTTGTTAATCTACTGTATATTGGATAGTTGTTATCAGACAAAGAACATGCACAAAAATAATGTTTTTCAAGATATTGTTGTGCTATCAGATGATCCAGGTATTGCTATGACATTTGACCTGCAGGTCAGTATTATTCTTTGTCCTACTTTTTGACAGTACTGATGATGGAGATCAGTGAAGCACTCACATTCAACAGTGATGTTTAGGGAGCTGCTGGCTCGTCCATGCTCGTTCTCAGCCAGGCAGCGGTACTGTCCGTCTCCCTGTGGTGTGATCTCCACGATCTCCAGCACTGACAGCTCATCTGCAGTGATGGTTCCCACCAGCTCCCCGTCCTTCAGCCAGGTGAGGGTTGGGGCTGGGCTGCCCTGGGTGCTGCAGTGCAGAGCCAATGAAGTGCCCTCTTGTACTGTCATGGAGTTGTTTACAATGGGCTCACGGGGAGGGTCTGCAACAAAAAACAGAAAAAAATGATTCTTTGTTTCTTGTTCAGATTTGAAAAATGCCTCTTTATTGCTCATGCGACCAAAACATTACACAATGTTATCTTATTTAAAAAATAAATTGAGCAGTTGAACAACTTATAAACAGAGTGAGATTTTCTGTCTCAGTATAAAATTTAAGAGTGTTTTGATTAATGCAATTTTTCAGTGATTACTTTTGACAGAGATTTTTGGCTCTCAAAACAGACACCTCTGTGTTGCATTCACTTCATCCAGCCTACTCACATTTTTTACTGTTCAAGAGGAAAGTCAGAACCCTCAAAAGCCATACTACAAACTAATTATCAGCAGTGTGTTCACACTAGAAAAGTGACAAAATAAAGTGTACACAAAGAATCAGTATGCATACTAAATCCACTGATGTTTGAATATGCTTTTGATTGTTACTGTCATTCCACAATGCAATGCACAAAGAAAAGGAATTGGAAAGCAATTTTTCTTTCTCTTTGTGAAGTTTAATTGGCAGTGGCACTCCAAGGTCACCATTTGATTGTGTCTTCTGTCACTTGCTGTTTGTATAAAACAAAAAATGAACATTGATTTATTTTACTATAAGAATGTTGTATGGATTTTGGGCACAGCTCTGGTTTCTCCACAATATTGCTTGATACACTTCTTTATTGTCCTGCCATCGCCTCCTTATAGCTCCAAAGCTCTGTCAGAAGTAGTAGGAGCATATTGATTTATTGGTGAAGCAATAATAGTAAGTATTAACAGAACAGAGAAGGGGCTCCAGGAGTGATTTGAGAAGTTTCTATGGATGTTTTAAGGCCTTTTTGTTTGTTTGCTGTGATTCTGAGTCACTGTTGAAATACATCGTAGTTGTTGTGCATCCAAGCTAACAACAGCTGCCATTATCTGCCAAGAAGAAAGCTGTATACATTTCAGAGCCACATTGTAAGCCTACAGGGAGTATTTGATAGTCAAAAGATTTTCAGCGCACCTTTATTGTTTGTGATGATAGAACTCTATAAACTAATTGCACTATCCAAATTTTAAATTATTATATAAATACCCAAATACAAATGCAGTGAAACTTGCTGTGTTCTTATTCCATCGTTTTGAGTAGTTTTTGAAGAAAAATTCTCCAATTCCAGCTTCTCAAATATGAATATTTGCTGGTTTCTTTGGTCCTTAATGATAATAAACTTAATATATTTGGGTTGCGAACTGTTCTTTCAACATTTTTCACTATTTTCTGATATTTTATGGACCAAAACAACTAAGTGATTAATTGAGAAAATAATCAACAGATTAATCAAAAAACAAAGAATAATTGTTGGTTGCAGCCATAGTATGTATTATATAGCAATCTTAGTATACTGTTTTTGCAATAAGTATTCAAGAAATTATCATACTTTACCCTATTATACTAACAAAAATGTATACAATATGTTTGCCGTTGGATGTCAAGCTATGACTTTACAGTGCCCTTGCCAATTAAACCCCACAAAGAGAAAGTAAAATGTTTTTTGTTTTAAGATATATACTTTTTTCTTTCTGGAGCTGTCTCACCTCTCAAGTGCCACCATTCCCTTGTGCATTGTGGGAGACTGTGTCACTTAACAGCACACTCAAATCAAGCATTTTAGTATGATTACTGACTCTTTTCCAGAGTGGAGACAGTACACATTCAAAACCAACTAAAGAATTAGTACATAGTATGAAAGCAGCACAGCACAGCAGCACAGTATAGCACAGATGCTGTCTCAGAGACTTACACTTGACAGCCAGGTAGAGTGAAGTGTTCATGACGCCATAGCCGTTGTCCCCGACACAGGTGTAGACTCCCTCTTGTGCAGGCGTCACATCATCCAGGGATAGGGAGACGTTGGATGCCGTGTCCCACAGCAGTTCCTGGTCTCCGAACATCCAGGAGATCCTGGGAGGAGGGTTACTGTCCACCTCGCAGTGCAGCGTCACAGAGCTGCCCTCCATCACCTCTGAGGAGACGTTCACCCACACTGAGCGTGGAGCATCTGGGAGGAAAAATAAGAATTCAGTGTCTCAGGACTGAATAACTGGCTCTGCACTGCACACTGGATTTAAAATTAAATGATTACTGTGAGGTTACAATGCCAATTTTCAGTCTTCATTTGCTGTGTGTATATTGGATGAACACTGGGAATTCTAGTCATATTAATATGTAGTCATAACAGCGCAGCAGGAAAAAGGGCCACAATTGTTACAATGTTAATTTGGAACTAGACCCTTAAATTAAACCTGAAAATCATCTTTTTCACATGAGCAGATTGTTACATGGGGTAATATCCAAACACAAATGCAATTTTTTTCTTATGCATTGATTTTTTAGCTTTTTTTTTTTTTTTTTTTTACCATACTAGTGACATGTTTCTATGGATGCCAATGTCAGTCGGTCCATCAGTCATTCATCCACTTTGGTCCAGACTGACATATCTCAATAAATATTGGTTGGATTGGCATGAAACTTTATACAGACGCTCATGGCCAACAAATAATGAAGCCTATTGACTTGGATAATGACTTTTCCTCAAGCACCACCATGAGGTTGACATTTTTTTTTTTTTTAATGAAATGTCTCAACAACTATTGGACGGATTATCATTAAATTTGGTACAGACATTCATGTGCCCCTTAGGATAAATTTTAACAACTTTGGTGATCCCTTAAAGGGAAACTTCAGTGTTTTTCAACCTGGACCCTATTTCCCCATCTTTTTGTGTCAAAGTGACTAATGAGGACAACAATTTTTGAAATTGGTCCAGTAATAAGAGAGCGCTCCAGCTGGGAACCGTGAAACAGGCCACAATGTAATCTGACAGAGCAATTGCGCCCCGTCAGTGTACATTCACTAAAAGTGCTTGTTTTTGCCACTGACAGGCTCAGATTGTTGTTATAAGTGTCTGACAACATTATGGAAAGGATCCTTACAAAGAAATAAAACATTTTTCTTTATCTTTCGCTTTATCCACTCTGTTTTGGTCAAGGAGAAGTCTCATTCGGATATCTTGCAAGAGTTGATGTCAAAATCAGCTAAATATTCAGCCATGACAAAATCTTTTAGATAACACTAAGCTACACTGTCTGTACTCCAACACAACTAACTCCTCCTGGCACTCCTCTCTCCAACTCTCACTCATCTTCCTACCGTTGTCTTCATGTAACAACTCAACTCTCACAAGGTTTCAGAACGAGAATTCTCCTTGAGCGAGACTTGGTTAGACACAATAACAGTCAATAAATACTGGACCGATTTCAAAAATTGTTGTCCCCATTTGTCACTTAGACACAAAAAGATGGGAAAATAGGGTCAAGGTTGAAAATACCAAAGTTTCCCTTTAAGTTTGTTCAAAACTTTGGTTTATGATATGAGATGATGAACATGGTAACATTATACCTGCATCATTAATACGTCTATACATATAGCATGTTAACATTGTCAATGTGAGCATGTTAGCATGCTGATGTTACCATTTATCACCACAGTGCATGAGTACAGCCTCACAGAGCTGATAGCATGGCTGTTGGCGCTTAGTCTCGTGTAAATCCAGAAATTAGTTGTTAACCACTAAAGCATTGTGTCAATAACCATTCCTATTCTCTTGAATGAGAAAATGTGTCTAAACTTATGACTGGTACTGTACATGTAATGCCTTTTTTGGAACTCAAACAGTGGTTCTACACAAAACTCAACCACCAAAGAGGATTTGTTTAAGTTTCCTTGATATGAATTTATTGCTATTTCTGGGACTCCCCTATGGCATGTCAGAAACAACCTTATCCGATACAACACTGTCCTTTTGGAGCTACAGAGAGAGGTGGAAAAGCTTCACTGATTACTTATTGAGGGGCTTTTTTACTTACACTTGATGTCTAGAGAAATGAGCCTCTCGTAGACCAGTGTGGTGTTTGGGTAGTACACCCTGCAGCCCAGGAGCTGCCCGTTGTGCATTGGTCTGGGTGTAAAGGTCAGGGTGCTGGAGAGTACCGCTGTGTTGCTTTCCTCCAGGTAGTCAGAGCTGAACTCAGGGTCCGGCAGGTAGTCAGTGTACATCCACTGGATTTCTGGAGTCATGTCAGGGCAGTTGTCAGGAGCATAACATGTCAGCTCCAGGCTCTCATCACTGACAATTTCCTCTGGGACATCAATGTTGGGTTGTTCTAAGAACAGAAAGAGAAAAACATTACTGGATCAAAACTGAAATAAAGATAAACAACAATCAATAAAATATTTTAAAAAATGACAGAAATAACAAAGTATAGGAGGCGACTAAAACTATAAAGGAACCAAATTTTTTCCCCACTAAGATCAGTGACTTACCCAGAACTTTGAGCTCAGCAAAGTCTGGGAACGTGTACATGTTTGCCCCACCGAGGTCAGCACGAAAGTAGTATCTCCCTGAGTGCTCTGTGCCAATGTTGTTGATGAGCAGAGTGCAGTTCCTCTGATGCAGATCACCCAACAGCTTGGTGCGGCCCTTGTAGCTCTCATGCACGACATCTGTGCGTGATTTGAAGACTACAGGAGGGAAGAGTTGAGGGTAAGGCTGGCCAAAGTACCAGATACCATGAATGCCACGGTATGGCCTGATACCAGATGGGTACATGAAGGTGCACGGGATGACAACACAGGAATTGGTCATGGCCGAGATGTCCCGAGGTACCCAAACGTTCCACTGGCAACTGGCATCTGAGAAAAGATTGGAGACATTGAATGAAATATGATCACAACTATTTTCTCCAAAGGTATTAGATCACTGCATGAACAGTGATAAGTGTAAGGTACAATGGAAGAATATCTCTACCATGTCTACTATCAAACAAGGAAGAGCTACAGGAATTTATTACCATTGATGATCAACAGCAGTGGTAAGAGCAGCTCCAAACACCACATGGTCTCTGCTCAAGGCTGAACCATAGACCTCTGGAACAGATAACATCATCAAGATAGAAAAAAAATCTGAAATGTCTTGTTTACAGCATTGGTGCAGGTATATGACTCAGACTCACCACTTACTTCTAAGTATCATACAAATACTCAAATATTGTCAAATGTTTTTGATATTTAACAGTGTAGAGTAAAGCATGGCACCCAAACCTCTGGGGTTAAAAATGATTATACAAAACTTGTACAAAACAACTAAAAACCCTTTTTTCAGCAAACCATTGAAAACCAAAGAAAAAAAGAGAAGAAAAGGTTTTGACAACTAAACATTTTTGAGCTTGAAAGGGTTTTTAAAATCCCAAGTGTCCAATTAATTATTCCACAGAGGAACATTTAGTCCTTCATCTGGGTAACTACAGATTTCCACATGACGACAGTTTCATCTTCAATATAAAACATCTTTTGCAATTGCCAACAAACAATTCGAAGTTCATTTTTTTGTGACTCAATCCAGACCTCCCTATAACAGCATTCATCTCAGCACAATAATTTATTTCATGCCCCAAATGAAGCAACACTGATATAACATTGTATAACACTATGATTATCAACAGAATATGAAATGTAAATTAAATTACTAATATTTTTCTGATCCAATACCAAACAGTATGGCACATTGTTACTGTACCATATGGATCACATTACATTATATACTGAATAACTCAGTCGAGTGACATATATGATGCATTTTGCAATTCAAAATGAACAAAATAAAATGAAAGATGTCCCTTTAGATGGTGAAGAACCTGCAATTCTGTAAAACAGCATGAAGCTCTTCATTGAAATGGAAAACATTCAAAAGTTCTAGTTCGAAACTACACCACTGAAATAATAAAACAGAACATGTCAGTAGAGTATATACATTTAATCATATTAAACTGTTGCAGTGTGTACACATTTATACAAAACAAATCATCCCACCTAACCATCATAAAGTTAACTCAAATAAAAGTGTACATGAATTGGTTCGTCTGAGGCATCAGCACCACCAACACTGTCGTCTGCCCATTAGCTAAACTGGCAGGAGAAATGCAATTTTGATGGTGGCTGAGGCTGAACGAATTCAAAACTGACTTCATTCTCAATCTTTTTTTTATTGAAAACTGTTCAACCAAATCAAAACTGTTTTTGTGTCAAGGCAATTTAAAAAATATTCACCATTTCGTCCACATGGAGTGTTGTAACTGTGTAACTGGATAAAAATGCATCTTTCAAAGAAGTGACTGTGGTTTTACCTTGAAACACTGATGGGTAGAAACAGACAGAAGCTCTGCAGGAAAGCTTGCCAGCAGCTCCACTAGAGGGTGTTCACTCACACCCAGACAACTTGACAGCCTTCTTCTCTGTTAAAAAAAAGCATCATCAGGCAATGACATCACTCACAGACCCCTCACTCAACACACAAACTCAGCGTCAGTCAGCACCTGTTTGCTCCCCCTCAGTAGAGTCACTCATTATGGTCTCCATACGTAAGCCCATCCAATGAATGACACTCACTGTTGGCTGACCTCTGACAACATGCCAAACCCCAGTTACCACACATCATGTCATCAGCTTTGTGTAGATTACTGATACTATCTGTGTGTACTAAAAACAAATCAGGAGGTAACGAGGGACTAATATTCAGCAAGAGACACAGAATGTAAACAAATGCCACTGCATTTATTAAAATGAGTGTGAAGATCAGCAAAATATGGCACATTTGTGTCCTGGCAGCATTAAATTTTGATCCAAAAGTTGTTGTTCCTTGTACTTCTCGATTGTTTTTGTTGTTTTTCTCTTCTTTTCTCTCTCCCTGCTTGTAGTCTGGAATATCAACCCTGAGTTTTAGAAAGAGTATCAATTTTAATTTTTATGTCATCTGTTGTCAGTTAAAGTTATATCAACTTTTCTTGCGATTGCCATTAAACAGTAACCATAAATGTCTATGTTCAATAATACTTTGATGTCAAAATGACTGTTGAAATGACTAATCTATGATATCTCTGTTTGTCTCACAGGCACATGTGATACTGAAGTTAAGGGCGATTGAGTGTAAATGTGGGTTCAGTTTCACCACTGTTGCACAAGGAAGGTAAGTTTCACTATTTCTCAAACTTTTTTGTCTTAAAATCAATTTGATCTTTGAATCACAGACTTCATTTACGATGAACTAAGAAGAAAAACCCTAACCTTTATATGTAAACTGAGAAAAGTATTTTCCTTGAATTGAATGAAAGTACCCATCATCACAATATATTTTAAAATAAAGACCTTTCACAGTTTACTGTACAATTAATCAGTTTTTACATAAAAGTGCAGTTTTCATAAGTGTGATGAAGTACCAAACTGTTGTCAGACTCAAATCAGAAGATAGATACACTGTAAATACAGTATGTTAGCTCTCATCATCCCTCTTGTTAGCTCTCATCATCCCTCACACAAACTGATGTTTCATTATTACTTTTAATCATTCATTTACTGCTCACACTGTAACTTTACAGTGTAAATTTGTGGTATTTGTGGTTTTTACTTCCACATGCTTAGATGTTTTGACATGACTTTTGCTGTGATGTGGATTCAACATCTGACTAACAACAAAGCAAACTCGCATCATCTCTCCACTCTGTCTGATGCAGGAAACAAAACCAGAAACAACACCTCAAAATACTGTAATTCATCCATTTACTCTGTTTTTTATCCATTATTTTTGAGTGTTTTGTTTATACTTACATATATAACATACAAACTGGCTTTTACTTCATCAATTTCATCTTCTCAAAGAAATTTATAATTGTTAAACTGCTAATAAAATGTGTACTATTACCATGATGACTGTTACTTGTGCAATGGATGTAAAATTAATACATGCAGAAGTAGAAGCAAAGGATTTAGCCTCATGTTGCAGCAGCCGGTGTGTGCAGATGGCAGGCCTAAGAGTGGATTGTGCTTTTGAGCTTCGTGATTAACACATCCCAACATCCCCCGGAGAATTCATGACCAATATTAGCCTTGTTGATAAAGAGTAGTGAAAAATTCAGTGGATTCGACTTCGCTTGAAGCCATGGATTTGTCATGCTGCTCATCATGTAACACGTAAAGGAAATTTACTTGGCTGTCTTCTACTTTCCCATTTCTTCTTTGACATCTCAGACTGAAATGGGTCACATTTCGAGATGTCTTGGCCCATAATGCTGCACTGTTGGCCGTGACAATCCTAACTTTTCTCCAATGTTGCGTCAAGCTCCACCATCTGCACTGTAACAAAAGGCCAAGAGCTGGGCGAGTGTGTCCAGGCAGGGAGGCTGTGCATCAGCAATAGCAGGAGAGAATAGAGCCGAGCAGCCAGGCAGGGCCACTGACACCACCACCGACCTCAACAACAACGGCCTCATTGATGGGGGCAGACAAACGGCTGGCACAGAGCACAGAGCATACGTGTGCACACTTACATACACACACACACACGCACACGGCACGCACACAAACCACTTGCCTCATACCAGCCTCAGCACCAGGCTCCTGCTCCCTCTCAGTCCCGTCTTCCCGTTGTTGTTGTTCTCCCTGAGCTGGTCGCCTCGCTCTGAATCCTAGATGTCAGATTCTATGGGAGAAGACAGAAAAGGGAGATAAAGAGAGATGTGAGAAGGAGACAAGGGGAAGGGGAAGAGAGGGAGTCTGTACGAGTCCTGGTTTACATGTGTCGTGGGCAGTTTTGAATATGCGTTCAGGCATTTCTGGAGCCGTTCTTTGGCCCACTCAGCATTCCTTTCCTCTGTTCCACCATTTCCCTGAGCTGGCCCATGTGTGGTGATGCTTTGAACTCTTGGCCCAGATCATACTTCCCTCTAAGGTCAAAGCAAAATACTGACATTAGTTGAACTGTTTCAGGCTACTCGTGCCCAACATACAAGGGCAAAAGCTGCGTGGTACAGGAATGATGACTCAATATCACTTTGAGTAAGGCTGCATTAGAGTAACATGTGGAGAGTAGGAGGAACATGGAACTTGTGATATGAATATGGTTATGTAAAGTAAGGATTTATGTGACTTTGATACACATTTTGACTTTTAGAAAGGTTAATTTGTTTTAAATCACCACCTAAAAGAGTCTAAATCACACAATTAATATTCAAGAAAGTGTTTGTATCTGGTGCCATTTCTTGTTAAATTTGAATTTCAGAGATGAAAAAGGCTTCAGGGTATGATTATTAATCTTTACTGCCGTATGCAGATCAAATATCTTCCCTGCTGAGGAATGTTTGTAGGCGGGGAGCACAAGCATGGATCCACTCAGACGTCCACCTAGTTTACATATAAACACAACAAAGGCAGTTTGTCTTTCCTATGAACAACTTTTTTTCAACCCTCATTGTTACATGTAGGGTGACTCACTGTATCCAAAAGCCGTTAGGCCACTGGCCAAGTGATGGCATCGGGCGAGCCATGGATAACCTCAAGGGAATCCCTCCGTAAACACATGCAAGTCTGGAGAAGAGCTGAAGAGAATGAATACTGCATTGACGTTCTGGAGACCCGTACAAACGAATACGCAGCATGCCATAACCCCCCTACACACATGTCAGCATAAGGCATGCCAACACACTCCTCAGTGTGGGGTGTACAGCTATGTGACCTTCCTCTTCATCCCCTCTGTGCTGTTTGTAAGCTCAGCCTGCTCCATTGTCCTGCTGGGACTGCAGTCATTGCATATACAGAATGTGTACATTAAATGTGGGAGAGCAGACTGAATGAATGTCTAATTAAGCAAAATTATGTTTGTTTCTGTGGGCTTTTATGACAAAGAAAGAAGAAAAAGGGACTTTACAGAGAGAAAACATAAGAAAATTAAAGAAAGAACAATAAAAAGCATGTTGAAAAAGTATGATAAGCCAACAGCTCAGTGTAGAAGTGAAGATATGTAATCTGAAAGTACATCAGTGCATGTTTATCTTTGTCTGATCTTTTTGCTGCCTTGTGCAGAACCTCATCTGCTAATATCTAAGGTAATCAAACTTCAGCATAATCACTTATTCCACATCACGCTTCAGGGATACGGTTGCTATCTGAACAATCAATTCTGCTAAATTGGGCCATGACACCTTTTATGAGTCATATTATATTATTGAAATTGCTCACACAAAACCAAAAGGCTCATACAGTCGACTGTGCCAAGAAGAACATTTTCATTGTGAATATCATCTGCGGCCCGTGTACAAGAGCTTCACCGGGCTCTCTGAGGGGCAAAAAGAATGAAGACCTTGTATGCAGAACACTGCCCATTGTACAAAGGAGAAACTGGAGGAATTTTTCCGGAACAGGCCCGCTCACAGCTTGCGCTTTGCTGTTTGCTTGTGACGCGCATTTGGTCCACCACAAGCTAAGGCCCCCACTAAAATACTCAGAGGAGCAGATGGTCTTAAAACATGACTGCTCCCCCTCCCACACATGCCATGCTGAGCTGCGATGAGCCCAGCGCACCACACACACACACACACACACATTCACACAGATACAAACATAAACACTGAGTTATGCCAATATCCAGTCATACAGTCTGTCCAAGGTACTGCAGAGAGTTCTGGCATAAATAAAAGATTCAGACTGGACTTTGAGGTAATAAAAATAAAATAAAACCATAGCTGCTTGCCTGTTACAGGAGATACTTTGAAGTGTATGTAAGGTGCAAAGTCCATTTTTATTTGTCTTCATACTCTGTAAAAAAGTTCCTAATAATTATTCGTCTTCTTATTGTATAAAGTAGATAAAGTAAAGCAGATGCTCATACTGTATGTTGTACTTTAGTGATTTAGGGTACTTTTCTTATCTATATGCATATATGTGTTTGCTGCTGTGAAGTCCTTCAGGAAACGAGATGGTGAGAAACCACAAAAATGACTTCAAGATGTCAAGAGTGTTTTTCTTGGTATTTTCATGCCACTATTTCCTGCCTGCACCAGTTTGTACTACAGTGTGCATTTACACTTTAAACATTTATCTGACAATCTGTATTTTTCAGTTTGGTTTGAATTTAAGATTAGCATGCTTTTTCTTTTCATTTCCAGGAAAGACCTCTAGAGATCGTATTTTAAAATATCTTTTCAGAGCACATACAGTGAGCATAGCAATTGAGTAAGCCTCACTTGGCATATCACCAACATAACAACAGACAAGGCGCACCAATAGCTTATTTCCATCTTTTCTACCTGGCAAACCCAGTCACTCTGGCAATCCCCAGCCCAGTAGGCAGATGGTGAGCCACAGGCCTCCTCTCTCATTAGAGCGCTCTCCCTTCCGCTCTGAACAAAAGAGGGCGACAAACAGAGCTGTCACCTGTTCAGGCACACAGATGAATAAAGTGTGGCCCTGTCCCAATGCTCCCTTAAGCCCTCCACTTGACTTGTTGTCCTAAATCGAGACAGTGAGAATACATTCAATCTGCACTAGTCACGGCACTGAAAAAAAATCTGTTTGGTCTGATGGGAGGCATTGTCACTCTTGAAAGGATGATCTAAGTTGAGATTTATCTAGCGATACATTTCACAAACTGATTTAAGAGCAGAACTTTTTTCTTTTAAAAAAAAGTCCCAAATCTTGAAAGTCTGATCTGATTACACATACCTGATTGATTCTTACAAAATACATTCATCAAAGGGGAAATTGTAATTAAAGGTCAAAATCTGAAACTCAAATGTGAAACCACTGATGTGATTTAGCCAAATCTGAGGGGATTCTACTGTTTTTCCACTGTGATCTTGTTCAAACTTCAGCAGTTAGTCTAAAAGTAAGAATTAAAAACTGTCTCACCATCACTTTGATTATTAGGGAAAATGTATTTTTTCTGTAAAAAAAAAAAAAAGAAAAAGAAATCTGCAAAAAACATGAGAAAACATGCATGTTTCCACCTTTTTCTTCATAAACTTCCAGTTTCAGAAGCTGAGAAACAATGTGGTTTCCGACAGGGTCATTAAAGAAAACATATCTTTCACTCTGTTGAATAATGCAGACCACTGTTAAATTACTTGAAACTGTTTTGGTTTGCTGTGTAATCTGAGGCTCTTCTACCTGGCATCAGATGTCTGTTTGGATGTGGTAATACACTCTGGCAATTATAGGAACAGCTCAGCGCTAATGGGACAGGCAGCGAAATCTGTCCAGTAATAATTGGCTAGGCTTTTAGCAGCCCCCACTAACACCGAGCAACACACACACACACATGCACAGAGAAAACACACTCAATCACTCATGTGTACACGCTCACACATCACCAGACACGCGTTCACTCATGCACGCATTCATTAAGGCACACACACACACACATACTTATTCATTACCTAACTCTGTCTAACTTGACTCATCCAACTCATCTTTTTACTCACTCACCACCTCATCCATGAACACTCAAACACGCAAAATAAGCGCACGCTAACACTGACTGTAGGTGTTTTAACCTTAAAGGACAAAAATAACAAAATTAACAAGAAATCCAGATAGACAGAGAGAGAGGTAGAGGTAGAGAACTAGTCATTCCAGCAATATAATCTATCCCTTAAGGATATGAATAAATACAAAAGCATTATAAACACCTCACTGTTGTTGCTCAGTTGTGTAGGGAATACATAGAAAATGATTAGAAGTTATGAGATATCATTATTGGTTTCTGATTAGATTGGCTTTTGTATATTTGTCCTCCACTATCTGCATAAATTAACATCCTATTGCTTCCCTCCATCTTAGGACTGCAAATCCAAGAGCCCCCAAGGGCATAAAACATAATTATTCAGGAGAAATTGCTGCTCCTCACCTGTGTAGGTAACCGTGGCCAGCCTCCAAGCGTTCAGCAGCTCCTGTATGAGCAGTGCCAGCAGCCTTCCTTCTGACACTCACATGCAAAGCGTCACGCCAGTCCGTCGCCAACAAGACCTCTCGCCACTCTCTGTACCAAGCCCCAACGGTGGGGAATAAACTGCCCTCCCCACCGCCACCATCATCACCATCACCAACACCCCTCCCATATGAAAATCAGTCCTTCAGTGTAGCAGCATTGTTCTGAGGCTTTGCCCCGAGGCTCAGCCATTCATAAATACACACGGGGCCACAAAGGGCCACACTGTTCCCCCTCGCCCCGACAAATATGGGTGAGGCTTTGAGCTCCAAGGCCTTACTATCCAACACGGCTGGTTGTTTTACGCTGGATGGAACTGAGCATATTTTATCATTTTGGATTGATGGAGTGCACATCCACTTTTTTTTTTTTCCATTTTGTTTTAGAGGTCAGTGTAACAGAAGGCAGGAAGTGAGTTTGGGAGGGGGTGATGAGGATGATGAGGGGAGGGAGATGAAGGGAAGGAGTAAGGGGGATAAATGCCTCTGTCTGTCTTCTAGTCAAATCTGTCACTGTTTTGAGACTAAAAAACCCAAAGCTACGCCTCAGAGGCTGCAAAATCTAAAGACCATAACAGTGGTTTAACTTGTTTTAGCCCACTGACTTTTCACATAGCTTTTCAGAGCATGTTGTAGTCATTTCAATTTTTAGATGTGTTTTCTTACCTTCCAGGCAGCCACCGCTTTCCAATCATTTCAATAACAACAAAAAAACAACTTGCATAACCTTCAAGTTAGAGGAGAAAGATAAATCATCTTGTCTGCCTTTATTGTTAGCAAAGTCACATTATTTCCATGGAGTAATGCAGTAAAAAGTGTAGTTTGATATGAAAAACCTGGACTACATCTCATAAAAACAATCTAAATTTGACTAGGAAAAAGCAAACATGGCTGGATTATCATATAAGCAAGTTTTATAAGTCCTTGAAAGTTGATTTTCACACCAAATAGAAATAAGTGGAAGACTGTAAGGAAGTAAAAGCATCTTGAATACTTTGCTATGAATGAATGGTGACAGTAATGCACAGTAAAGTAAACATGATTTGGATTAAATGGGCTAAAAGATGACTAAACTCTAATACTAATGTCTACTAATACAGTTCTTTACACACAGTCACACGTCAGCTTCAACACCAAATGGCAGATAGGATCAATGTCACAACGCCACACCTCAATACTGAGACTTTCAGACTGAATCTCAGAAGATTCAAGATACCAGATATAAGAGTCACCTACAAGAAGAGCATCACTGACTCTTTATGTCATATGGGACAGATGGCAGAGACGGGAAAGATTCCCATGAGTTGTCACGTCAACTGAAGACGGTTGCATGATTACAGTTGGTCATGTGAAGATTAAAAACACTGTGCATTGACAGTACAACACAATATCCATTAAATTTGGGTTTAATAATAAAATTGATGGATTTTTCTCTGACATGAGGTTTCCATATTTGTTTGGTTTTCTGACGTCTCTTTATTATTAAGGACCAATTCGGACACGATGGAGTTTCCAAGTTGTAATTACAACTTAGATGCTGACATGAGCAGTACTTACAAGTTGGAAACTCGTAGCTAGATGGCATTAGTGTTAATGTAACCTTGATAATGATATCACAATTGGATACCTGTTCTGTTATTAGCCAGCAAAAGCTGTTTGATTATAAAATGCAGCCATTTCTCAGAATGCAGACACCTGTGCTTCTTCAGTGATTAATCACATAAGTTTTCGTTAAGCATGAGTGTGTTTTGTTTTAGAATAGAAAACTGTCATTGTCTCTGTTCTGATTCATTCAAAAGTAGTTGTAAGAACAGATCTGCTTTTCCTAAAATATTTGTTTTACATTAATATGTTTTACCTTTGCACAAATATTACTGGACTACTTTACCACTAGCCAGCAAGACTAGCCAGCAAAGAAGAGTTGTGTACAGTATGAGGAACATCAGCCTCTGTGATTGAAGACACTACAGACTCCTCCCTAATGTCCTTTGAATGAACTACACAGTGAACTGAGGTCACTCTGAAGCTGCTTTTACCACATTGATTTTTTTCCAACCGCTATCATGGCACCACTTTGCATTGTGATCAAACATCAGCTCTTGTCATCATCAGCTCAGATCACATATTCAACAAGCCACAGACAATCTGAAGGTAATCGAATTAACTAATTTAACGAATTAACTGGCTAATCGAGACAACATTATTTTTCTATTATACTGAGGTTCACAAAAAGCCTGTTTTAAAAGGCCCACTTAAAAATTTTACACGTTGTTGTTTGGTAGTCTTTGGGCCATGGTACATGAAATTGGGGAAAATGCCCGTAAACTGATACCAGCTGACTTATCAGCCTGCCAACTCATCCTTCTTATAAACATCATTAAGCCTAAATGTGGCATTAGGGGTGCTCACACAGTTGCATGGTGCTGTGACCGTGTCATGAAACCCCAAGACTTGTTAACACACCCCCTCCCTCCTCCTGACACAGTAGCCATTGTCTCCCGAGGCCTTCTGGGAGAGAACAGCTCAGCTCGAGCCTGACACCGCACAACACTGGGAAGTCGATGTGCACAGATAATTGTCTTTTAATCACAACAATCCCCTTTTCTCTGCCCTTGCTCATTTGTCTCTGTCTCTTGTTCAACCTTTCTTTCTCAGTTGCAATTGTTGTGGACTTTAGCCAGTTTGAATAGCCACCTTGAGTTTGTGAGCTGCTGTGATGGAAGCTGTTCTGCAGCTAGGAATTATGGGTCCCATATGAAGAGGGGACTTTGGCTCCCCGTATACTGCCCCAACCCCAAACTGCTGTTACTAAATCTATTAAAAAAAAAACATCAGTGTTTACAGCACAAAACACCTTAATTTACTGATCAATTACCAAGCACCTCAAACATTTAAATGATGGCTTTTGATAACATTAATAGACAGTAATAACAATTACATTATCACCACAACATTATTCAGTGTTCAAGCAGGACATATTTGTTTAGTTTTTGCCAGATGGCAATTTCAGTCTGACAGTCAGTCTGTACAGAGATTCATGGTCCCCAGAAGATGAATTCCCATAACTTTGCTGATCCCTTGACTTTTCATATAACGCCACCAGCAGATCAAAGTTTTCACTGTGAAATATCTCGACATCTACTAAATGGATTGGTGCAAAATTCTGACACTGACATTCATGGCTCCCAGACGATGAAGCCTACTGACTCTGGTGATCCCCTCACTTTTCTTTTCACACCATGAAGTTGATATTTGTGGTTTTAAGCGTGTCTCCGCAACTATTGGATGGATTGCCATGAAATTTGGTTCAGATATTCATGTTCCCAACAGGATGAATTGTAAGAAGTTTGTTGATCACTTAACATTTCCTCTAGCGCCATGATCAGGCCAAAAAATCTAAGTTGTCCAATACGTTGGTTCACGACCAAGCACCTGCAAAACTAATGAAATTCCCATTAGCCTCAGCTGTATGTTTTGTGCTATGCTAATTGGCAAATGTTAGAATGCTAACATGCAAAACTAAGATGGTGAAAATTATATTATTAACATTATACCCACTTAACATCAGCATGTTTGTATTGTCATAGTGAGCATGTTTGTGTGCTGATTTTAGCAGTTAGCTCAAAGCACCACTGTGTCTAAGTAAAGCCTCACAGCGCTGCTAACATGGCTACAGACTTTAGTTTTTAACCAAAGCCACAATCTTTTCCAAACTTTAACCAAACAGTTTTAGTTGCCCAAACTTAACCAAACTTTAACACCAAATCAGGAATAGCTCATATGGGTCATTGACAAATTGCCCATTTTGTGTTAAGATTTGAATACTTGTTTTATAGTCTTTAGAAAGTTTGATTTTGTCGCCATCCAGTGAAAACCATGTGGTGAAGAACCAAGTGTACAATGGTGATTTTTATGTTTTCAGACAATCTTAAGGCAAAAATACTGCTTTATGGACTGAGAAACTCTTACTTTTGATAACACCCTTCAAAATTACAATGGATTATGTCAAAAACGTAATGTAAGCAGCTTAAAACAAGTTAGTTTATGAGTTGGAGATACATGTTTTTTTTCATGGGACAGTTTGCTCTTGCATATTTCTACATTCAAACACGTTTTCAAACACAAAGCACCTGAAATAAAAGTAGAAAATACATATATGTATACTTAACATTTTACCCACTTTTTGGCACATAGGGTGAAACAGTGATACTATCCAACCTTCAAATTCCAAAACATGTCTCTTTACTTTTGCAGCA
Organism: Thunnus thynnus; assembly: GCF_963924715.1. Classification (NCBI taxonomy): domain Eukaryota; kingdom Metazoa; phylum Chordata; class Actinopteri; order Scombriformes; family Scombridae; genus Thunnus; species Thunnus thynnus. The sequence goes on along the minus strand of NC_089526.1, from coordinate 9,367,195 downwards.
GTTGGCAACAGTTTGGTGCTGTACTGAGAGTGACACACACTAGCATCCACATAACACACACACACAAACATGCTTTTACAGTATTACGGTGTAGATATGGAGGGTGGTGTAGGGAGAAAGGGTGTGAGGGTGGGTGTGTGGGTGGGTGAGGGAGTTGTTGGGATTGTGCTGGACAGAGACGGGTGATAGAACAACACACTGAGAATAGATCCATTGTGCTTCTGTCCACTTGACTGGACAGAAGCAGTGGATGGCTCCCATTTGTAAGTTTCTGATTTCATTGTTCAAGGTAGAAAGTGTTTACTTATTACACTAAGTTTTCATGACAAAAATTTCTAGATCAAGACTTGTTCCATTCTGTCAGACATGCAGAAATAGATGGAAATCAATTGCTAGCAGCATCAAGCCTATGTTGTTTAAAGGACAATTTACCACCCAAGTTTTTTTATTTATTATTATTATTTGATTGAAAATAAGAGAAAAAACAGACTTCAAAGTTGAACCCAAGTTAAATTCCACAGTCAACATTCAAATATTTAACTTGGGACCTTTTCAAAGTCCCACTGAGAGGGACTTTATGTGGGACATTGAAATCCAACAAAAGTTATTTATTTCTTTCCCATTAGAATATAAATGGTTTCATATTTCTTACTGTTTAATGAATTTCAAATTTGGCACTAAGTGCATCATCAGAGGCTTGAGATGATTGAGAAAACTGTTTGGGGCTGTATCTCCAAAGTATTGGGTTAACATTTCAAATACATATGTCAGTGAGAGATTGCTGACCCAATTTAGGACTTTATATCCACAGCTCTGACATGCCACTATCCCTGTGTTACATGGGATCTTATTCTCGAAGGTGTTACTAAACTCAAATTTGTCCTACTTGTCTTAAATTCCCATATTGCACTCCAACTGTCATTGTGTGGTTTGGATTAGGAGTATGTTTGATATTCAGTTCACTTTTTGTGATTGCAGGCCTCATTAGAACTCACAGTAATACATAAGACAATTTTGTCAGATTTTCTATATCTTTTGCTGTTGCAGATACTGAGATTATACAGCCAAATGCAAGATTATCTCTGATTTATCCCTGTTTGTTCTGTGTTTTACAGTAATGTTACTGTCTTATGACCAAAAATAAATGAATGGATATGTCAGACACCACAGACAACTAAAGCGATGAGAGCAGTACTTGCGAAAAATGAAAAATGATGCTGAACATCATAATCAGGTAATCACCATAATTTGTCACGGCAAGAATGGTATGAAACCTAATGTATGTCTCTTTTTTGGCTAAATCACAGGGACCAGCCCTATAAATGCAAATGTCTGTCCCTGACTGAGTGAGTCACATGATGAAGTTAACTTCACTGGTCGACTGAGTGATGAAGTTACACCATTGGTCAGCCATAATTTCATCAGCTTCCACGGCCAGGTGATGCTACATGTCACTACTTCCTGTATACATTAAAAGCCCTCTAGCATTTTACAGACAGTCCAGCTATATACTAGGTTTTGTCTTGTCTTGTTGGTCAAAATTATGCATTTGTTGAGTCCAGTCTTTCAATACACACTCACGTGAATACATAAAACATTATCGAACAAAACAAATTATCATTCACAGCTGTGACTATAATAATAAAACTTATTTTTCAGGAGCCGATACCTATAAACTCCACATCTATAATACCGTTCTGTAAATATATCTTAGTGTTGCCAACTACGATCACAATATTCCCGTCACTGCCATTCTATTGCAAGGAAATTCTCTCAAAGCGAGGAATTTAAAACCAGAAGAGAACAGGTAAAAACAGTTATGAGTGGAGCAAAAACCAGCAGCAGGTTCAAGATTCTCTCAATAGGAAAGTAATGAATAGAAATTGTAAATCAGAGAGCAGCAGAGCTCTTACCTTATCAGCTGATTTGAAGCCAGTGAGGATGGAGCACAGAGGCGAACCAGAGAGGAGGCAGTAAGTCCTCTTCTCTCCTTCAGCATTTGCCTTCTCCACTGCTCTCCCTCCACTCTCTCTCTCTCTCTCTCTCTCTCTCTCTCTCTCTCTCTCTCTCACTGTCTTTCTTTCTCTCTCTCTCTCTCTCTCTCTGTCAGCAGATTGGGTCTTTGGCACTCAGAACGTGTGATAAGAGGCATGTCTACCCTTTTAAACAGCTTTCAAGTATCAAATTCACACATTAATTTATTTAATAAAAGGACAATTCTGTTTTTTTTTATGACTTACGTCTTATCTTTAATAATAATAGTTTGAGCCATCGTTTCTATCAGATATGATAACAATCTATTTACTAACGTCATTACTAAGATCTGGTAATATGGCGACATTAGCACACTGAAGTCTGGCAGGCCAACAAACATGAGTTGTTGGTTATAATCCCTCATTCTGCAAAAAAACTGTGTGGGTTCACAACTATTGTAAATACAGCAGGTCAAAGTTGGACCTTGAAAGTTGGTCTGCAAACTATCAGCAATGTTAATAATGATTTTACCAATCACCTTTGTTTTCTCTTCTAAAAAAGATCCCCAGTTTATGGTCCAATCGGCCAAATAACACCCTGACTAGCCATTCATTACCACCGCGATGGGTGTAGTAATCCTGATGTGGGTGTGTGTTATGAATATTCTGCTGACAGTTTTCAGCTTTAACGACTGCACTCTTTTTTGTAAGATCTCGGGTGAGACACACAGGTCAAGTCAGCAAAATAAACTGCAAAGAAAAGCCAGAAAGATGCAGTTCTGTATCCAATAAACACTAATTGACTGATAAATGATAAAATTAGCCATACATTTCCACAACATGTAAGCAGATAAAAAAAAAATTAATATACATACATATTCATTACAGGAAGTATGTCAGATAAGGTTACTGTAAAGTCAATCAACTCTACCAGATACTTTTACATTAATTATATTATTATATGATTAATATAGAAAGATTAGAGCTAGACTGGTAAATTTTTATTAACATACCACAGATATATTGGCAACAGTGCAAGTTACAAGAAGTTGTAGAACAGAACATCATATAGAAACAGTGGTACATTCATGGTCGAGTTTGTCTACCAGAAAGGACTGACGTGGTTATTTTTAAACTGTAAAAAGTCCCCCTTAATACATATCTAGTGTACAATTCCACTAAACAAATTTAAGGAATCCATATCAAAAAGATCTGTTTATGTTTAAAACTGTTTGATCGTTATAGTGTACACCACAGCACTGAAGGAATGCAATTTCATTTTCCTACAGTATACTGAATTCTGTATATGGAGAAAATGGCAATAGTTTCTATGTTGACCTACATTATACAGGGCTTGAAATAATAAAGTGAACTTGGTGCTCTAACAAATTGAACCAACAGGCTATAAACTTAAAGGGTCCAAATGCAAATAAAGTCAGCTCTTAAGCCCACATGTTACTGATGTTTGTTCAAATTTAGCGTTTCATGCAATTCTGCTGAACAGTAGGCCATAAACATCTGCTGCTGCCTCCATTGTAGGCATAACCTATAATGAATTTCACACTTTATCTCATATTTTTTATGCAAGGGGCAATTGAGTTTGTTAAACTGTCTTTAAAGATGAAATATTGAAAATTAGGCTGTTCAAATGTGAAGGAGAGACATTTTGTTATTTTTAACCCCTCAAGCCCTAGGCTGTTTTTTGGAATTTCCGCCTGAAAAAACAAACTCCAATCCAAGGCAGGCTGGAATGAGATACAGGGAAGGCAAGGCTCTGATTTCAAGCACTTTTGACTGTATAAACATCTGTTTTTGATGTAAAGGCACAACCAAAATATAGAATTCTGTCTGTGTGGCTGTAAAATGTTAAGAATGACTTCTGATTTTCCTCTGGGCTTCAGCAATTGTGTTGCTCATATTATGATGTGTTTGGCCTGGTTAGAAAGATGAGACAGTCTAGTTTCCTATGATACCAAACATGTTGTTGCATGAGGGAAAAGCTCCACAGTCATGTTTCAAATGTGTCTGTTCCTTTCATTTAGAATTTCGATATTTTAGGACACTAAAATTCAAACCATTGTTACTCAGGCATAAGCGCCAACCTCCCACCTTCTCAAGATGGCAGCCACTGCAAACTCCTCCTATTTTACCATTATACATCCATGGATTTCACACATAAAGACCAGTTTACAAGTCTGAGAAAATAACCCCTGATGGTGTCAAAGTGATGTCAGTAACGCTTCTGTGTGTGTTATTACTTGTAATAAATACTGTATTAATAATAAAGTGAAAGAAGTAGGCCATCCTTCAAGATTTTACATGAAATTTACCCTGTAAAAGAAGTGTTGGAAACATTACGGCTAACTGTAGACAATGCCTGCATTTTTTGCAATTCAGATGGGGAAACAATATTTCCTATGTTTTTTTCATTATTGAGAGGATCTTGCACATTTTCACTTTGCTCATTCAAACTTATTTTGGATCGATATGCAAAACTTTATAAACAGGAAAATGGGTATTAATGTACAGATTGATGTATTTGATGTGATTTTATATTTTGTGTTCAGTGGGATGGAAAGCAATATTACCTGTATAATACAGTTACTGATCATTCTTGATGAATTCCACATCCACAGATCGTCGGCTCCAAACCTGCTTTCATCAGTTTACTGTTGAACTCAAGCAGTATGGTAGCTTAATGGAGATGTGAAGAACAAAAAAGCTAAGAAGAATTTCAATATTTTAAAGGAAGTACATTTTATTTAAGCTATATTTGAATTCCTCTGGCTTAAAGGTTTTTTTTTTTTACTGTTTTAGTATGACAAATGTTGTTATACCTCTTTGTTGTAAATAAAGAAAGTTTTTGGGGGAAAAAAGAGACGTCTTACTTGTTTTTATTTGTGGGTTTGAGTAGTTAGGACACAAATTTAGCGCTAATGCAATCACAGAAAGTCTGTGATTACCTGCCTCATTTGGTGTGAGAAATGTAGAAATCAGAGAGGCAAAAAGCAGAAGCAACATGCACTTTCCTGTCTCTTGTGGGCATTTCTGATGTTCTGAAACACTTGCATTAATGTTTAACAGTCGACGAAACATCCCTCAAGCACAATCTTTCAAAATGTGAATGTCAACATCTTATTCAGTGAGGATTGCCTTTACTGGTTTCGTTGGCATTGAGAGAGAGTATGAGGACATATATATGGCAACACTGATTTAAATATGTAACCACTACTGACAGTGTGTGGCAAGAAGATGAGCACAAATGTCGGTCACACTGAGGTCCTGCTGTAGCTGTTCTTAACGGTCAGAAACCTCACGGTATTGATTGACAGGAGGAAGGACGTCAGTAGGAACTCTGGAAACAAGACATGTCATTTTATAGCTATAATTAAATTGTGACTGTTGAAAGACTTGGCATGAATGATTTGCTAATGTATTCTCACCTGTTAATGTTGCACAAGTGACTAATGATGAAAGCTTTTGTAGAGACCTGACCTTAACGGAAAAACACTGGTAATATAGAAGTGTGGCTCAGGCCCCATCTCATCATCTTGATGTCCTCCTGATCAGATTCTTCATACATTTTATCAATCCATTTATAATTTTGTCATTGTTTGTCTATGTTGTATTTCTTTTGTCTTACACCGATAGTAGTACTAAGTATACCACTTTCTAAAGTGTATTCTAATATGACTATTCAATCTGAATAGTCAAACTAAAGCTAAACCATGAGTGGAAACAATAAGTTTATCCTAAGACTGTGTCAGAGAGTCACTGCCACTAATGATTATTTTCATTATCGAATGTTCTACCCATTTTTTTCTCAGTCAATGAAATGTTAAAATAGGGAAAAAAATTGCATTCAAAATTTCTCAGAGCCCGTGTGATGTCTTTAATTTGCAGTCCTTAACCTTAAGATACTCAAATTTACTGTATATATGACAGAGAATAACAGTAAATCATCACATTTGAGATACTGGGAGCAGAGAATGGTTGGTATGATTTGCTTAAAAAATGACTGCAATGATTAATTGATGGTCAAAATAGTTGCCGATTAATTTTCTTTTTTCTTTGTATCAACAAACTGACTAAGTGAGGCAGCTCTGATTTGTGGTGTTTGAATATAATTGTGACATTAACAGACAGTGTCAGCTCAACACCACTTTTTATTCAAAGTTTCACAAACTTGGTATTTATTATAGCTCTCATGTTGAACTGTGTTTATTTGTATCAGTCAGTGTTCCTGTTTTTGTATCCTTTCAGTAAGAAAACAAACTCCCAATAATTTTCATTTAGATCTCCCCAATATCTAATTGATTAGACATTAGACATCTCCTAATCCAACAACACTGAACAGTTGGGATTATTAGGTACCAAGATCCAGATAAACACAGTGGTGTAAATGCAGTATAAGGTCCATAATAACATGACAAAGAACAATTTACTATATTACTGAATTCTAGACCAACATGATGGTGGCATCTAGTGGTGAAACTGCAGAGCAAATAAATGGCCTGGCAATGGAGACCTTTATTGTAAAATTAGGTTTCATCACATCACAATAAACAATTGCATTTTCAGAGTGTATTACTGGTTGGCTGTACAACATATTGTAGGTTAAAACTGAAATTCAGCGTAAAAAAAAGGACAAAAAAAACTTAAAAGTACTCAAAAACAAATTTTAACCAAGACAATTTTGTTCACAAGGTTTCTAAATACACTGAGCACAAGCAAAGATAGAATACATTCTTCTAAATGTGCATATTTTTTCTTATAAAAAGCAATCAGTTTTTCACGAGTAAAAAGACAAAGAAAATCCATAAACCCCTATAAATCTACTTCAGTACCTCATCAGCTAACTGAAACTATGTAAAGGTTTAAAAGCAATCGGAACATGTTTACTCAAGTTGTAAACACTTTTACTGAGAATTATTTCATGTCTAAAAGTAAAATTCTGTACACACTAAGGCACTTGTGGCAGCCACAATGTTTTGTACATGAAAAGGCATAAAAACATTTAATTTTTGCACCTCTTCTCTGTTAGAAAAGTATACATACACATTCAGCATCAATTTGTGATAATCTTATTGTAAATTATGCAATATAAAAATCAGCACAGCAAATTACCAGTGTGAAAGATATTTACAGTCTTAAAATTGAACTGGTTAATCTGATGAATTGAAGCTGCTATTATTGGACAGGTTGCGCCCATCACGGTTGGTTTTACACCACAAGGCTTTCCCGACTCACAGCTCCATTCTGTAAGACAAGAGTCATGTCACGTTGACAAATTAAGTGGGGAAAAACAAACATAAATCCTAATTTAAATCACATTTTAGGTGCCTCAATAAGACACAGAATGACAAGACTGGGGATATTCTACATTTTTCAACAAATCCCATGAAAAGACCAAAACCAACAATGTTTCACAGATTCTGACTTCACTACCTGACACCCAAACTAGGGCTGGGTGGATATCAAATTATTTTGATTGATACACATTTTTGTTTTTGCACAATATGTAAAATGTCTAAATTGTGAAAATTAATTATTACATTATACACAAAAAGTTAGTTACAAAGTAACATAGATGCTAGCTGCTAAATTCGCTGTTTCAAGTCACGACATTCCCGTAAAATGTGACATGATTAGTTGCTCTACCTGCCGCAGTTTATGGGACTGTTGTGACTCATGTGACATCAGTCACACCTACGAGAATGACAGATTCAAAATGACTGCACACTGGTCTACGCTCTAACGCTAACGAGCAGACTGCAGATATCAGGCTGATGTCTTGTCTAGAAACACAGCAGCAGATCAATTAGTGAGTGGGCTTTTCTGCTCTATCAGTGCTGAAACTGATGATTAAAGTTGATACTCATGCCCTTCTGGTGAAGCATCTGGTACTGACAGACAATAGCTGCATGGGATAACCTGTATTTTATGTATAATGATGATAAACTTGCAGGTGGTGCAGGTCTTTTATTATTCTTGCACAACTGTCCAAAAAATGATGATGTTGAAATGATGATGAATGATGTTTTAATCCTGCATTTTGCAGGCAAATAAAAATTGATTAAAATTGTGAATCAGCCCCAAGGTTTTTTTTTTTTAATTACTTTTTTTTTTTTTTTTTAGAAAAATACCAACATTATAGAATATCACCAGAATCATCCTTTAATCATACAGCTGAGAAATAAAGTGGTTTCCTCAGGGTCTGTCCTATCACAGAAGTCAAAATCGTTTATTTTTCCACTATTTTACGACAGAGACTCACCTTGCGGAGGTTGCTTTTCTTAGAAGATGACACACTTTCCTCATCACTGTATGGCGGAGGTGGAGGTGGCGGGTAGTCATCACGGCGATCAGGGTATCCAGAGGGCATACTCACAGGGAGTGGTGGGGGTCCACGTGGTGTCCTCCCCCAATCCGAGCGGTCGCTCTCGGTGTCCAGTCGGTCCCTGCTGCGGGCCCTCTGCTGCTCACCCATCCTCTTCCTCTCCATGGCCTCTCGCAGGAAGCTGTCGTCATAGTCATATCGCCCGCCCCTAGCACCTCCGCCAGCCCGATGATCCCTCTCCAGATCCATCAAGTCATCACGGCTGCGGCTGCGTCTCCCGGGGAGGCCACCATAACCTCCTCTTCCTCCTTCTCTCCGACGATCATCAGGGGAGTAGTCACGACGCCTGCGATCGTCAAAGTCACGGTCATAGCCACTGCGGGCACTGCTGCTCCACTCATCATCCGAGCTGAAGATACAGAAAGCAGCACATTGAGTGGAAACAGAAGCATACTGGGGCTGTTGCTCTGTCATCCGAGTAGCTGCTGAATATAGTTAAAGATGAATTAAACTTAAGCTTTAACCTCACTGCTGTATCCTCTGTTCCAGTTTAAACTATAGCTGATGTTTATCCTAAATCCAGTTGCTGTAGAAGTCACCTAACTAGACTCAATCTGAAGGCTAAACTTGCTGCACACATTGTACAACTGAGGTGTTAGACCACTCAATGCAGTGGAAAACTTTCCAAGGTGAGATTTGTAGTTTTCAGATGATTACAAGTTTTCTTATCCAGAAAAAATCGAGACACTGAGCAAATCACAAACTTTGTCAATCAATAGATAGAAATTTTCAGTAGTTTCAACTTAACCACCTTAACTTCACACACTACACAGATTATACAAGCCAAACTTGTAGCTCCTAAGGACGCTAATTTTGAAAATAGCGAGCGTACTTTGGAAATTGGACACAACAGGTGCAACTATTTAGACAAAAAGGGCCAAAGACAACAAAAGCGGATAAAGTAGACCCATGTCATACATGTCTCCTGTATGAAAGGAGTATATAAAGGAGAGATTGTCTTTAAGGATAATGATTTACATACATGATGTAAATATAATTTAAATTCAAAAACAGGATTTGAATAATAGGGCTACATACTGTTTAACCATCCACCATCCCTAAAGTGCAGGGAAGGCTGATGGCCATATAACAGCATTTAAAAGAATTTCATTTTTTAAACACAGTAATGGAAACTAAAATATAAGGAATTTAAGCAAATCTTCAACGTAAATATAGCCTCCTTCTGTCTCTTTCACAATATAACTTTTGCATGCAGCCCCCCTCTATTTTATACAACAATTTTTATAGATGAATCTATGGCTTTTCAAGTGAAGTTGTTTGTTCATGAACTGTTCTTAACTGTCCTCCATTATCTTTGTTTTGTAATAAAGTGATAACATGTGCAATAAATAATAATGTGTAAAATTTGCCTAAATTTATCTTTTAAGCCAGAGGGAGGATTTTCATTATCTGGCAGTGGTGAGGGAGCAAATCCACATTAACAACGATTTAACTCACAAGTTTCACAAGTTCAGTATGTTGCAAAGATTAACAGTTTTTAGGTGGGTGAATTTTCCATCTTTGGAGGTTACAAATTGGGTTACATTGGGTCAAGCTTGGCTTTGAGGTCACACTGTAATTCTTAATCAGAGATTAAGATATCTTCTCCTTGAGACTTCAGCTGTCTGTGATGTTTTGCAGAAGGCAGAAACCTCTCTGATAGAGGGTATATCAGCATTTCCATGGTTACCAAGGTCAGAGGAGGCTTCCCTCAACAACACAGATGGGTGGATGACACAGTCAGATGCTCTAACCAAAACTGCTGAAATTACATGCAACGTGACTTAAACTGTCACAGGTAAAGTGCAGTCCCTTGTTTAGAAACTAGTGAACCAATCAGACCAATTTTTCATATTGTAGGCTGATAAAGACTAGGACTCGGACCTTCAGAGGGCAGAATGGAAAGAGACAGCATTGGAGCAGAACACTCCGGTGTTTACTGTTTTGGTTCTCCACTTGGCCAAGTGCTTTCAATAAACATTTTCAGCATTAAGACATCAAAAGTCTTGTGTGCGCTTTTCTCCACTGCTGACCATCGCTCAAAATATCCACAACAGGTGAGACACATAAGATTATTTAATAACCTGTCACAAAACAAATGCAGACTACATTAACTACATTAATTGATGTTTGTTAAAGCAAAAGAGGCCATGATGATAACATTTCCACTTAAATGCAACACAGTCTCTGAGTTTCCTGAACAATTAGTGAAATACAAGCATAGAAATCAATTCAGCTACAATGGATCGATCTTACCTCTCACAGTAATGGCAAAAAAGTACCATTAAAGTACCTATCGCAATGCAAGACAAGGTAGAAATGCAGTTTCCCTTCAGTTTAGCAGAACCTTCCGGTTCACTCTGTGTGGTTAAACCATTGAAACTACCAGAATCACTTTAGTTCAGGTGGCCCCACCCATGGCATGATCAACCGTTCCGGTTGCTTCTGAAATGGCTGCATTAAGATCGAAACTTTTTTTTTTTTTTTCAAACTTATTGAAGGTTACAAGTTTAAGTTTCCAGTGCATTGGTTTTGATATCAATTTATTATATGGTTATAATAAATAATAATAATAATATAATTGATAATAATATCATCCCAAACTGACAAATGATGATATATCACTATTCTTTTTTATTTCTTAAACAATATGCTTATTTTGTTATTGCTTTTTTAATAATCAGTAACATTTAAGACTACCCAGCCTATACAAAATGTTCACTGTTATGGGGGGAAAAAAAAGGACATACTCCCTCAAAATGATCATGTTCACAACCATAATTATGATTGACATTACAACGGACATAAAAAGCTTTATGGAAAGTAAAAAAAAAGAAAAGTTGATCTTTAAAATCACTGTGAAACTTTTTTTAATCACCTGAGGAATAATTATAATTTATTCTCCTGTACTTAGAAACTGAGAGCTGAATTAATGGAGCAATCTAGTACTTGTGTGCATTTTTGCAGCCACAGTGATCTCTCATGTTATTGTTAAACTTTACTGGCTTACCTGCTGTTCAAACAAAAATGTACTGGTGCTGACTGCAATTCAGAGGTCTTGCTCAGGGCAATAAGCTAGCAACAACAATAACTCACCCTCTCCTGCCTCTGGGCTCATCTGGGCGGTGCCGTGGTGGGTAGTCGTCTCGGCCGTGGCGACGTCCGATGTCGTCAAGGTTGTCCATGGAACGGGCGCGCACACGATCCCCCATGTGCCCTCCACCCCGGCGCGGGTAGTCATCACGGCGGTGGGCATGCTGGGAAACACTGCTGATGGTGCTCATGGCTTCATCCCGGTCATAGACTGTGGGCAGAGGTGGTGGCTGTGAACGACCGCCGCGGCCTCGAGGCTCCAAGCTATCATGCAGGGAAGAGACTTCACTCATATTCTCCACTGGAGGAAGGAAAACGGAGAAGAAGAGTTGTTTAGTAGGACGGAGCAAATTAAGAGAAGTGAAGATAATAATTTGTTTAATTTAAAATGCTTATGTGTTTTATACAATACAATATATTCACTTTTCAAATGCAAATACATATGTACATTGCTAAGGCGTTTCTCTTCTAGATGCAAAACTATTAGTCATCTGTAATTTTTTTTTAAAAATAATACAAATTGGCAATAATTTACAGTTTGTGCCAATCATCTACTTTGTTCTTCAACTGGTATCCTCCGTTGCTCAAGAGGAGCCGTTCACAGCGGTGACATTTTATTAAGTGTTGTATTAACAAAATTGAAACTTCACTGGCTACATATATTGGTATTCATAATTCTTTGGAAGTAAAAGTGACTTCACTGTCTTCATCAGGATACACATAACATTACTGAAACTACGTATATATATATTCAACTCTGTGTACTGGGTACTTTTGTCTAATATTAATCACTCTTTTGAACTATTGTTTTGTTTTCTGTTGTGTGAATGAGCCGGAACAGGTACATAAGGCATTTCACTGTGCATTGTACTGTGTATGATTGCGAATGTGATAAATAAAATTTGAATTTGAATTTATAAAAAGTGTAAGTAAGTAGCTTATTTGCATGTTTACAAAGACAAAGATAAGAACAAATGCAAAACAAAGATGTATATCAGTCAGAGTTAATTTGTGGAATAATTTTGAAAAGGAAATAGAAATGTGTAATATACAGTAGTGTATAGATTTAAAAAAAGATTTAAATATAAGATGATTAACAAATATAAAGCTGAGGTATAAACACCAGTGTGTATATTGATTTTGTTTGGGACTTTTGGGTACATATAATATATATATATAAAAATACATACAGTATATAAAACATATATAAAAATAGTCTCTCATTTTCCTTCTTCTTTCTTTCATTTTCAGTTCATAAATTTAAAGGGATCTGTACAAAATAATTAATGTAAAAAGGGTAGGAGTAATATGCTTTTGTAATAAGAACCTTTTCAGTCAGTATAAACTTCCTTTGGTTTGTCACTGCTTCAAAAGTAACGACTCATTATTATTTACTTATTATTAATTTACGTGTGTATTTGAGTTGTATAAGTTGAGAATGACCAAAATAAACTAAACTGGAGTGAACTCTTGACAACTTTTACCAGAAGCTGATTTATTTTTCCCATGGTAGTCTGTGACACAGTTCGCATTAACTGTGAACACAATAGCAGGAAGTGATTAGTCACTCACAGCGGTTGTAGTTGGTAGGTTTGGATGGGTCCAGGTTGGCCAGTTCTCTTTCCATATAGTAAATGGCACGTGTGGCATTCCCATCAGGGTCCACTTGGATACGATATCCACTGCGCGCTGGTGAGAACATGAGAGAGAGTCAAATTTCAGCTTCTGCAGCTGTATTCAAATTAATAAAAGGAGAACCCTCACACAGCACCCTTAAATTTTACTAGCGACATTTGGACCAACTAACGGTCTCCCTCAAGCAAATACCCACAAGAAGGGAATGAGTGATATTGATACAGTATATACTGTAGAAAAATGGCCTGTCAAATCATAATCATCTAATCACATTCATATGTGTCAGGATATTCTTATCAAGAAGGAAATTAAAAAAAAAAAAAAAAAAGTGAATAGACATATGACTGAAAAGAGTTCTGCGTACATTTTCAACCAATGTGTCACAAAAGACACTAGAGGGCAACAAGTGTCACTAACAAAGCATATATGTCCAATATTTATAAGTAGGAATACATTGATATGGAATTTCAGGTGCGAGAACAATAACTGATAATTATCAGCAGGGTGCGATTTGTGAAAAAATCTATATCTATATAATCTATCTAATCTATATTTTTACTCTCAGCGATGTGCTGTAATTTTCATGCCTTGTCCTTTCCTTGTCCAGACACATAAGAAATGTGATCATATATATACAAAACAAAAGGTTAAATGCTAATTTAACATGCGAGAATGAAATCCCCCAATGCCCCTTTTGGGACTGTGGAGACTGCTACTACCAGACCTGCATGTATATAAATCACTCTCAGGGAGATACATTTTTTTCCCCACCAGGGGGACGGGTTTCCCCACCAACCTCCCCTGGCAAATAGAGCCTGATTATCTGTTTGTTGTGGCCGATAATAAATATTAATATGCAATATAACCTGAACTTCTTTTCATTATCCCCGCCATTGCCTGTGCTCAGAAGTTTGTGTGTGTGTGTGTGTGTGTGGCACCGGCAAAGAGCATAGAAGAGCAGGGGCAAGACTGAAAAGACTAAGTTGTGGTAAGTTTTCCATTCTGCTACCTCATCAGTAGTCCCCATCAGTAGTGACAGAAGACCCAAGCTTACAAAAAATCCCCATTCAGAAGCAGGTTTCCAGTGGCAGCCACCACAGTCAAGGCTCTGCATTAATAGATGCACTTATCGGCTTTAAATTCCATTACTGAAACAATAACAATAATTTAATTACCTTATTCCTCTGCAAATAATTTATCTGCCACCGATATATTGTGCATCCCTATTAATAACTGTCAAAAATAGTTTATATAAATAGACTAAGTGGATTAATCCACACATATTCTTCATATACAGACTGTTTTTCATGCCATGTGTGCATAAAAATCCTAGAGGGAATCAGAAAAAATAGCTAGGCGAGAATATTTGAACATATTCACATCATATTTAACTTATCACACTGCAAAATATATTTTTTAATAAGTCACCTAACTAAAGAGGTACAAATATTTTAATTTTATTAAAACAAGCAGAAAAGTCTAACAATTTTATTGAGGTAATTCCACCCGATCCACATGTATATCAACAAATCTCAAAAATAACTGCACTGGAAACACGTGACACTACTTTCATACTGTATTATTTTAGGTCTGAAACTTCTTTTAATAGGGTGTTTTGCAGTGCAGGTGGCAAAGCTACAACGTACCACCCTATTAAACACCGTCATTCCTGAAGTGTATGGTGTTTTCCGTTTACTCACTGTGGTCTGCTCCACTGTCTTGGTCGTGCAGCAGAGGCACCTGTGAGCCTTGTCCCACTGCAGAGACACAATAAAGAAATCAACAAGATGTGAAACTAATTAGGGAGAGGAGCTTTTAGCCGTTTATGATGTCATTATGAAACTCGTATTTTCAGTTAACTGACTTCTATAATGTCCACTCAAAGTCAACACATATTCAAAACTAGAAATGATTTGTCACCCTGACCTTCAATGATTGAAAAACTGTTTGGTGTGGTTTAATGAAACTAACCTGAGCTGGCGCCATCATATTCACGATTGTAACCATTCTGGGGATGTGGTGCTCCAGCTCCATTGGGTAGAGGAAGCAGGGGCATAACAGGCTGATTCATTAGCGGTCCACCGTATGCTGGCTGAGCATACATACTGGGAGCATAGAGGGTGGGAGCATACTGACTGGGTACACCTTTCTTCACTGCTTTCCCTGCCTCGTACACTGCAAGATAATGGAAGACAGAGGGTTATAAGGAAACAAAAATGTATAAAACGTGACTGTGTGAGACAGTGGAAACATCACATACATCTTGGATTTAAAGGATGGAAATTAACACACAGCAAATGCTCAAGGCCAATAAAATGTTCCTGGGTAAACGGAAAATAATTTTTGTTTCATGATGATTGTCTTACACAACATTTGGCCACTAGATGTCACACTACAGCAACAACATCTCAGACTAAAACAAATGTGTCATTTACTCAATAAAGTTGGGGAAAAAAAAGGAGGAAAGCCGATAGCTCACGAAACTCGGATCATACTGTCAAACTACGCAGTGCTGATCAAATATGGATCAAGATACTGTTAGTGCATTGTCTATTTCTCACCTCAAATGTTTTTAGAAACATATTTTAGTGTACTGTTTAGCTGTAATTTGAGAAAGTTTGTGACGCGGCTGCCATCTTGGAAACAGACATGGAGGACACAGGGGGACTCACATGCACGCTCACATGCACTAACATGCACACTCGGCCGGTGCAGCTACCAAAACAAAGAACAGAGAAGCTCAGATAACAACACACACAGAGGGAGCGTGACTTAATTCACGATTCAAGTCGCCATTACTCCACTATATCCTTAGCAAATGGATGTTTGCTGACATCCAGTGAGGCTCAATGTCATTTATTGCAGCTTTAGAGAATGAAAACTCAAAATTGTGATTATGCACCATGTGGTCAGCTCTACTCTTCATGTTGTATAATAAATATATAATCTGGACCCAAGTTGTTAGACAGTTTTGCTTAAACAATCCAGAGCTGAACGTTAAATTTTGCCTTTTTAGAGATGTCTGATGCTGTCTGTATGTGCTAGTGTGTGTCTCATCTCAGTTCTTACTTCTTGCCCTGTTCTAAGGACTCTCTCGCAAAAAAGATTTGGATCTCAATGAGATTACCTGATTAAATAAATGTTATTTTTTGTTGTCCGAGTTCATTCTTTTTTGCAGCTGTTGTTGCTTTTTGAATAGCCATTTCACACACACAGGTATGTATCACAGCCTTCATTAGTAGTCACAAAACTTCAACCAGCCAAGCAAGTGGACTTCCTAACAAGAAAGTGAGTCAAGAAGTCTGTTCTAACACAGTTGTTCCCAACTCACAACAAGCCGCGAGCATCAAGGTCAACTTTGTGGAAAAATAAATAAATAAATAAAAATGTTGAATAGCAAATTTTCAGGAATAACATTTTATCTTGAAGTACCGTCGTCCTGCTTTCTGTCACGGCGCAACAACATCCAACTTTACAATGAATAACCTACTGATGCCTGCTTTGTTTATCATGTGACCTTTGCCTTGCACGTCAATTTACTGTAGCGGACTTTCCAGAGATTTCATGCCTCAGTTGTACTTAAGTAATTTCATTTTCATTTTGTCAAAGAGCAGTCTCTTCACAACAAGAAGGGTGTGGCCTTCATTCCACTGACAAGATGTAATGGATGGATGGAAATATAGTTGGTCAATGTTTGGACTGTGACTTGATGTCTAAGGGAAAATCTGGTTTAGCTTGAACCTACTTTGAGAAATATATAATGTACGTTTTTCCACAAAACCATTTTTTCATTTAACAAAAGAAGACAAACTCAAATGTTAACATCTAAATGCAAGCAGTCATACAAGAAATTTGCCTAAATAAAACGAAAAAAAGGACTTGCAACACTGTAAAATGCTCCCTTTTAAAAATTATTGTATTTAGAGAGAGTAACTTTTAAAAGTGTTAGTGTGGTGAGTCCTTGGGAAGCAGAAAGTACCTACAACTTTTTTTTTTTTAGCTAAACAACTGGACATGAAAGATGTGCGTGTTTTGCACACTAATTTCTTGAAAATTATTATTTAAATCAGAAACTAATTGTAGAATGTATGAATAAAACTACAGTAGTAAGAAAAGAATAAGATAAGTCAAACGAAAGCCGTAAATGAAAGTCTACAAGTGCAATTTCATTGGCTTTCCATTTGGTACTTACATGCTCGTGGGCAACAGCAACGGTCGGGGCAGCAGGGGCAGCTGATGTAGCAGCAGCACGTGTGTGGGCAGCACTGGCACCAGCAGATCCCGATGAGGAGCAGTAGCAGTAGGAAACCCAGAACCACCAAAACAACCAGGAGCCAGTCTGTGTATCAAAGTTTTACATTAATAATCCACATGACTAGACATTTCTCTTTTAACGGGGACATATCATGCACACTTCCAGGTCAATATTTCTATTCTGGGGCTCTACTGGAATATCTTTGCAAGATTTCTGGTTCAAAAAGGGTATATATCTCATACTGGCCCTTTATGCAGCCCCAAAGTACAGCTTCTGTCTGAAACAGGCCATTTAGCCCCCATCTTCACCCTCAGATGTGGGGTGTTCTCTCTCTCTCTCTACCCTCACAATGACCCCACTCCAGCTTCCAGTTCCAGCTTCCCCTCGGCAGACTTCCAGCAGCTCGGGAGATTACTGCTAACCTTCTCACTAGCTCAGACCATAGACAACATTAACCCATTTAGAATAGCAGTTTTTATTGTGAAGTATCTCTACTGTAACACTTTTATTTTAAATGACTTAGGTCTGTCAGCAAACCTGGATATCCTGGCCTTAACCAAGTCTGGGTTACCTGACATTAGTCAGCTCATTAAGTTGTGTCCTCCCTTTTATGATTGTTTGAGCCGACCTAGGAATAGCGGATGTGGGGGTAGCTTCATGAGTGTGTATAGAAAAAATAAGAAAGTAAGAAAAAATTCAAATGTAACCAAATACCTGCTCCTTTGAGGAGCTAACGTTTAGGCTCAGTGGTTCACAACCCATCCTTTTGGCTTTAATTTACCATCCCCTGAAATATAATGGTGGATTTTTATATAGTCTTTCTTATCTAGTCTTGTGATAAATTCCGCCAAGGTTGTTCTTGGTGATTTTAACATTCACATTGATGACCCATCCATTGCTCTTGCCTGTGATTTTTGAAATATTATGGACTCTTTCAACCCTGTACAACATGTGTGTGGCCCGACCATAGACTGTAAAAAACATGGACGTAGCCATCGTGACGTCACCCATTGGTTTCTGAAGAGCAGTTTTGATGCTCAAAGTTGTTGTCTCCGGCCGTCGCCATCTTGGCAGTGCCTGACTCCGCCTAACTCCCAGCTAAATGAAGCCTGATTGCTGAAACAAGCCACCTAGTGGCCAGCGACCTGTTACTCAAAGCAGTCACATCCTTAATTATGCATAACTTTAAAGTGTAATAAAATTTAAATGGGTAAGTTATAAAAAAAAAAAAAAATTCCCCATTCCCCCCCTCCTACAGTTGAAAGGGGAAATTAGCTATAGAGACCAAAACTGTTTTTTGTACCAGGCGTAAACATGTTTATTTCTGCTGTAAAGTTGGACATTTTAACATGGGAGTCTGTAGGATTGACTGGTTTTTGGAGCCAGCCTCAAGTGGTCATTCAAGGAACTGCAGTTTTTGGCACTTCCTTGTTGGCTTTATTTTTAGGCCCCGGAGGTTGCTGCTTGGGTCAAACACATAACCGTGGTCATACCTTTGATTTCATTTTCACCCTGAGCGTGACTGTGTCAGTCTTGAACTGTCTGGACATATGAACTTCTGACCACAAATGCATAATTTTTACCTGTGAATTGTAATCTGCTAGTTATGCCCCACCCCATGCTGTGTGCACACGTGGTCTTAATGAACAAAGCGCCCCTAAGTTTTGCGCACTTTTTAGCCACTACGCAATTTAAATTTTGAAAACTCCTCAGCCCAATGACCTTGTTTACCGCTTTAATTACTAATGCTCTTCAACTTTACATATCGTAGCTCCCCTTAAAAACAGAATTAAAGTGAAGTGTGATTTGCAACCTTGGATAAACAAAAGTACTCGTAGCTGTAAAAGAGAGAGCAGGAAGGCTGAGTGCAGGTGGAAGAAAACCAGTCTTCAGGCTCACTATGTGGCTATGAAGGAACTTCTACTTCCTTACAACATAACAGAGAAAGACTAAAAAAACGTGCCATTTCTCAAATCTTATCAGAGAATCAGTTTGATCCCAGGTTTTTATTCAAGACTATTGATCAATTAGTAAATGTAGACCTGCCATATATATATATATATATATATATATATATATATATATATATTTATATTTATATATATACACATTTACATCTCAGTGGAGTACAACAATGAAAATTCTGTTTTGGTTGGACTCTCATTTAACGGAAAATCTCTAATGAGTGATATGTAAACGCATCTCTAAAACTGAGTTAAACAGAAAGTAGCAGAAGTCACTCCCAGTCTAATCATAGGTCCTACTGCTTTTTGTTCATAAATGCTAATTATCTGGTTAATTCACGCTGACCTTTTTTTGTTATTGAGTGTTCAGATCAACAAAACATGTTAGCTACAGCTGTAATTTGGGTATTTTTTAAAGTTTTGTCAAACCAGTAAAGCCGGTCTGACCGAGTACCCAAGGCATGATTTCACGCTGCAAGTTAGTTCAGGCTGTACA
Source organism: Thunnus thynnus (assembly GCF_963924715.1). NCBI lineage: Eukaryota > Metazoa > Chordata > Actinopteri > Scombriformes > Scombridae > Thunnus > Thunnus thynnus. The sequence continues at coordinate 9,347,379 of NC_089526.1, read as the reverse complement.
TGACACTAAGGAAAGAGACAAAAACAGCAAAGACAGTCAAATGACTACCATGTTCTAATGAACCAACTAAAATGGAAACTGAATAAGTAGAGCATGGAGGAAAAACATTATATGGCTGTGTACACTGAAACAGATAAGGACATGTGTACTGAATGCCCTTCTGTTGAAACCAGGCAGCTACAGACTATCTGCACTCACCACTGAAAGTCACACATGGGAGTTGAGCCATATTAAAGAAAGAGAATTGGAGGTAGATAAAGAGGGAGTGTGAGAAAGTGGACAAATATAAATGAACTACAGTACCAGTCAAAAGTTTGAACACACTTTCTCATTCAAGGGAATGGGAAGGTTTGTCCAAACTTTTGACTGGTACCATATAACACAAACAGAACAGCTGCTTTTTCATAAGCTGATACTTGTATTGTACATTTTCAATCACAACAGGAAGTTTCAATGCAGGAGCCTCTTGAGATGAGTCACAGTGACTTTTCGTCAGTAATAGTGCACTTGGAGTATCATCATGGGCAGGAATACACTATATCTACGACCTTGATTGTGCAAAAATGTTAAACAAATGAGTTTAGATGTCAAGAATACATCTCGTGAATGTTTTAAAACACACAATCTGAGTGACCTCAAGCAATGCAGCTATGGTGTTGTGTACAAAGTGTCTGCCAATCCCATCTCCTACACAGCTAAACTTCATCCTCCTCAATATGCCTCACTTTGTGACTAAAGCATGACTGAGCTATAAGGGCTTGTACTACCTTCCATAACCAGTAAGTCAATGCCAGGCAGGAGGTCAGTAGTATTTGACTTTCTCTCTGTGAAAGAAAGATAAAGTCACAATTACTTTAATGTGCCCCATGGTATTTTTTTAGATTGTTTACTTAGGCTGCAAGACTGTCTGCCCACACATCTTTTCTTTAGCCACTTGCAAACTCAGTCACGCCAAGTTTATTCGGAACATATGCTCATTGCATGTGAATGTGTGTGAGGTGGAGGAGCAAAGTAAAGAAAAGGGGAAGTATTGAAAGGAAAAGATGTGACCACATATGCAAACTCACCCAGTACAATTAGTTCAGTGTAGTCTTCACCGTTTCCTGAAAGGTCTTGGGAAGAGATCACAGAACAGACGTAGACACCGCTGTCGCCCCATGCTGTCTGCGCGATGTTCAGGTCTGCATCTGTGAGAAACAACAGATTCTCAGTTTTGTATAGCCTAACTGATGGCAATTTTAAAGTAGTTAAACTATTATCATTACTTACTTGTATTACAATTTTAAGTAGTGGGATTTTATAATAATCTTTGTTAAAGTACTTTGACGTCTCAAAAAAGAAAGAAAACTGTTGCAAGTGTGTATATTCTTCAAAAGAATAACCTATTATTAAGTGTCACAAAGAATAAGGTGATCCTATAATTTGTATTATTTCATAGGCTTGTGCATCTTTAAAAAATATATATCATTATTTTATAAAGTTAAATATTTAAGCTTGGAACCATGATATTTTCACAAAACTAATTAGTCAAGTCAAATAAACAACTACATATTTTTGGTTAAATGATGTCCATAATTCTGTCAACCAACTAAAGACAATGGTAAGTATTTATAATGAGTAATAATTGTTTCCAGGCAACATTTCAGCACTGAAAACAGGCGGTGTAAAATATGAAAGGCAAAAGTGAATGGCTTTTCCTCTTTGAAGTGTATTCCCGTGTGGGAGGGACAGTGATGGAGAAAACTGGGGGAGGGGGCAGAATTAAGAGCCCGTTTTCTAGAAGCACCACATGTGTGGGAGTGAACTGAGCCCTGGCTGGATGTTGCAGAGTTGACAGGCCACTCTCTATACAGATAAGTAAATTAAATTAAGCTTATGACTACTTTTTGTCAGACTTGATTTGACTTAACTATACATATACCTATACTTATTTAAATCTGATTTATGTATCAATGTGTTGATAACTTTTTTTTAATATCATATTAATATATTATTTCCTTCTTATTTTTGTGTTGTTCCTGATTTTATCTTGCTTCTGCTCTGAAAAGACTTCACAGATTGGCCATTGAAAAGTGCTTAACACATGATGATTTTCACAATAGGATTAAAGTAGCACAACACTTGAGCAAAGAAAAACCAAAGAAATGCCAACTGCACAGTGTTGTTTCCCGTGATTGGTGGCACTAAAAAAAGATACCAGAAACACAACTATTGTTTTAAAAGCTGATATCAGTCTACATCCATAGTACAGTTGTGTGTCAGCAAATTTCTGTCCTGTAAGTAAATTCTTTTCTCATTTGTCCTCCTTCCAGGTTGGTAAGAAGCAAGGGTCCATTACAGAACAGCAACCTTGCAGCAGTGTTTGGCTTGTGGGAATTTCCACAGCATGGGCCTCAAAAATCCACTGGTTCAGGATGGTCTCTAATCACCCGAACGGTCTGATTCACATAACAGTTGAGCTCATAGGGCTTAGTTTGTACAATCCCTTTTTGTAATGGGCAATCATTCACTGAGTGGGGGTTATGGGGTCATCAGGTGTGCATCTTCTTTCCTTGGTGTTTCATTGATAGGCCCAAACAGCAACAGAACTTAAAGAGGATCATTCATGTCTGGGTGTCTTCTATCAATGATTCAGTCCTGTTTATGCGGACTGTAAATCATAACCAGCAGCAACAGAACATGTCCAACCTAACATCAACCATTCCTGTCTCACATGGACATATTTATGCTGATTCAAATTGAAACGCAGAACTACACAAAAGATAAAGTGGGAACAAATTATAAAAACTCTGAAGTAATAAGATATTATTATTTACGCTGATCTCAAATTAACTATGAGGGGAAAAACCTCATCACTGACAGAGAAGAAACCCTAACCAACGCTGACTTAATTTGAGCTAAGAATTTTGTTTGGAATAAACTCACTCGGGACCTTTGTTCAAAAATCAGTGTAAAATACTGACATAAGCTTTTGAACTTTTTTCCCCATAATCAAGTTGAAATTCAAATTCAAATTATTTGTGTGAATGTAAAACACAAAACTGTAAAACTGATTCCTGGAAATTAAAGAAATGTCTGTTAAAAAGTGTAAAATACAAGACAAACTGAGATTCTTAAATTGTTGATTCCTTTTACTAACTGATGCTAATATATACTGCTGGAGAAAACTATAAGTTTTTTTTAGACAACAATGACATATTTTGTAGTGGTGTAACAGAACGTAGTTAGTGTTTTCAGGGAAGGTGAACTGCAGATTAATTGCAAAATTATTGTCTCATTGGAGACAAAGTAAACAAACTGCTGTGGCTACAAGTCGTGGACAAACAGCGTGTTGCTAACAGGGATTTTGAAGAGCAATGACCAAACCAGCATCTAACAGATCTGAAGTGACATCTGCACATATGTTTACACGCTGTTTAATGTGCTGCAGCTGAGAAGCTAATGAGCTATCTAGCTGCTAACTGATGTTAGCGGTGCACTTTTTCCCAGTGAATGTTTGTTTGGTGGCATCTTCAACAAGCTAAGCTGCAGGACAAGATGTGTGTTCGTGTTTGTAAGTTATCATCAAGTTTTGATGATGTGGACACAGGCTGTTGTTTCATTCACTACCGTGTTTAAAGGAAGAAGGTATCATGCCTCATATTGCACGTTAATTTAACAATTGAGTATCTAATATTTTATATATGTTAAGATTGTATTTAAATATTGGACATCTTGAATGATGCTTTCATTTAAGACTATGGGCAAAAAGTTTCTTGCTTAGTGTTTTGCAGAATAAATAGTAAGCAAAGTTTGTTTTTTTTTCTGCTGATCTGAAAAATGATCTGATCTGTGACTCAAAACCATGATACAATCTGAGTCATGAGTTTTGTATTTCTCCTTGTATTTTGACTATTTTCAACTGTACTCGCCTAGCCAAGAATCAACTTACTGTCTTGGATGCTGATCTTGCGACCCTGGTACTCCGTGCCAAGGGTGACAGCATTGCCTTGCTTGGAGGCCACTATGCGCACCGTCCTCTGGCTGTCGGCACACTCGATGTTGGGGTCGTAGTTGGGGTTGTTCTGAGACAGGATGTTCTCTGCACTGCTGGGATTCAACGCAGCCTGGATCGGGTCCCGGCAATACGACTTGTACTTCCACGTGACAACAGGAGGTTGAATGGCTGTTGTCTGGTAGTTACAGGTGAGGGTGACGGGCTGGAAGAGGATGACGATGTACCTCTTGGTAGGGCATGTAACCGATATAGCCGTGGTGGGCTCTGAGGAAAAGAAATTAAAAAACTCAATTAAATGGCTCCACATTTGATTAAATGAAAATAATATCACTGTGAAAGCACGTACATATATGATAGCTTTATAGCTTTTATTTTTCAGTACCCTGGAGTTAAATATGTTGTTTATAGGTTTTATTAACTACAAGAGTAGTGGATAACGAGGACAATTATGATTAAAATATATATTTTTTACATTTATATTCTTTTTTTTACATTATTTAATATCAGCTAAAGGTTTCTAATTAGGTTTTTATTAGTCTAACCTTAGGGCGTGGTTTCTGACAAACTATATTTCTCCACTGCTAGTATCACTGAGAGTAGGTGTGATGAGTCATCTCAGACAGGTGCTTTCGAGTGTTTTCAGCCGGACCATTACGGCCAAGTAAATGATGATAGCTATGCATACTTGAGGTACTCTGAGAACAGAGGGACAATCTACATCAGGGTTTTACAATACAGGCGATACTTGTGGTTTTGATCACAAGTATAGCCATGGTGACTTTATCTGCTCTGACTTAACTGACTTTCCTCTCATCCAGCAACTTTTCCTGTATTGTTAATCTTAAATGTAAATGCCCTTAAAAAACCATACAACACAGCCACACAAAATATTATATATAAATATTTATTTATAATATAAATGTGGTTTCTAGAAGGCTCATTCAGCATTAACTTTTGACTCTCAAACTGAATTTTTACATTTTAAATTTAAAAAAAGTTAAATGGCTCTACATTTGATAAAATGAAAATAGCATCACCGTGAAAACATACATATATGATTTTGTTGATAGCTTTTATTTTTCAGTATCCTGGCATCAAATATTTTGTTTACAGGTTTTAATAACTACATGTTCTGCCATAAAAAAGCGTATCAATGTGAAAGAACACAGTATTATAATGAGTGGGATTATAAAGGACCCTTCTGGTGTGAGAAAATAACTATCAGCATGAAAAACTGATTTTCTTGTTACAACAAGCTGTTTTATGCTTCAAATATCTCTTATGAATCTTTTGCAGCTCCAATTCATTAAATTATGACAGCTATGCTTACTGAAGATGCTCTAAGACCATTAACCAGACATCTATCGATGTTCACTTGTAGGACAAGGACCAGTTTTTTTTTTTTCTTGTAACTGTTTTAAAGATGTACAGATTTCACCTTCTCATTTTGGAGGCTGTAGTTTGCGGTGTTCTCATCTAATATTTTGTTTACCTCATTTATATCAGAAAGTACATTTGATCCTGCTCTGATTCACATTTTCTCTCATCTACCTCCTATTACCATGATATTAATGTGAAGCCAAAACCGCACACTTAGAAATGTGTCATGAGTAATATTTCAATAGAACCTTCACAGAACAGCAGCCTCGTTTCTTGGTTATTGTGCTCGTGGGAACTTCCGCAGTGTGGGTATCAACCCTCCCTTAGCTGATGGTCTCTAATCTCTAAACAAGCTAATTGTAACACATTACGAAATGTTTGTGGTGAGCAAAATTTCCAGACGGCACATTCAGCAATCATTTCCTTAATGACAAAAGAATGTTTGTTTGTTTTCTTGTTATTTGGTTTTTGTTTCACATATTTGTGCCTGACTGAAATGACTGAAACATACTGTTACATTTCATTTTTATACATATTTCTTGTACATCATACAATCGCCCATTCTGTTTGTGGGTTGTTTTTTGTAGGCATTGTGGTGTGGCTAATTTTTCTTCCATGTAAATACTTATAGGTTTATTGATATCCTAAAACAACCAGTTTTAGGTGTAAGAAAACAAGTATCAACCGGAAGAAATTACTATTGTTTTGTCACAACAGGTTTGTTATTTGCTTTAAAAATCTAACAAGATAGAGTTAAATTAAATTCAACTTACTCACTGAATAATAACCTGTCTGAATTAAGAAAAATACCCCGCAAAACAGCATTTTATATGGGAAATTGTGTCAAAATCTAGAAGGCGTTGAGCAATAACAGTAGAGAAGAGAACCATCATGTACGGACTTTCACGAAAGAGGGCCCACCCAGTTGGCTCCAAAGAAAAAAAAATAGGCCAACTTACCTGTTCCCATTAAAGCGGCGATTATTAATATCCAAAACATGTTTAATCCTTTTTCCTCGGGATCTCAGTCGACTTATGTATTGTTAATTCATCAAATACACAAAGAAAAACTTCAGGATATGCATAATATTGAGCAATTCTGTACTTTTCCTCAGCCAGGTAGAGTCAACTCCATTTTGTGTCTTCGTATGTTGCAGATAAGGGGAGTACCTGAACGCCCCACGTCAGCCGCGCAGCCAACAGGTGAGTGTCCAGGGTTGCGAAACATGGGGGTGGGGAATTTTCTTTAAGGTTGTTTTGTTGTTGACACTGAAGTTCGTTTGACTGCAAGGACCTGCTGGTGAAAGCAGAGCAACGTTTTGAAACAAGAAACCGTTTCTTTATAAAGATAATTTCGTTGGCAAAGGTAGAATTTTTATCAAGAAATAACCAAATGCCACTTTCTCGCTAGTTGGTACGGTCCAGATGACACCATCAGTACTATTGTTAATGTTCAACCCGTCTGTGGGAAAACAAGTGTGTGCGTGGGAGTGCATGATAAGTGTGTGTTTGTGCTGCAGGAATTAAATTTAGCAGCTTACCACTGACTATTGCACAGTAATATTCAAATTCGCTTTATAGGCGTGAATGTCACAACAACGATTTTGCCAGAGCATCAAGAGTAAATGAAACAAAATAGCATTAACATAATATTAAGATTGACATATATTCATTATATATGGTATATTTATGTATCTATGTATATAATGTAATACCTCACTTTATTATTCACAGTGGGGGGAAGTAACAAAGTACATTTGCTATAGTACTTAAGGACATGAGTATTTCCATTTTGTGCTACTTTATTCTTATATAGGTCAGCTGATATTATCGGCTGATATTGGCCTATCACAAATATATCGGTATCAACATATATGTTGTCCAATATGGACAGATACTTTTTTAAACATTTAAAAGTTAGACAGCATTTCATGCATATTTGATCCTTTTTCTCAGTTCAAGTTTAATATATACATACATATTTTTGTTGTTGTGTTTTTTACTCATATTGTTTATTATTATTAAATTCCCAGTGAATGTAACTGTTTCAGTGCACTGATGTTGTTTTATACAATAAAATGTATAATTAAACTGTAAAATATCATGCCTCCACTACATATCTTTGTCACAAGGATTTGATAACCACATTTGAAGGATCATTGCAAAAAAATGTGCATTTATGTATGTATTCTGTATATACTTCACTTTACTTCACTACTACTTTACTTCGCTGAAAACATTATGGCCTGCACAATATCTATGCTGTGAATAATGACAGAACCATGATGCTGTATAAAACTTTTTTAATCAGAGTAATAGAAAGCCAATTAGTCAAGCAAGGCATTAGTTGATTGGACATATAGTCAAAACAAGCAGTTTTCCTGACATTTTATAGACCAAACGATTAAATGATTGACCAAGAAAATAATTGGCAGATGAATTATTAATCAAAATAAGACAGTTGCATTCCTATCACAAGTCTAAACAGCAGATGTCCCAAAGAGTAAAAAAGTACCCTCTACAGCTATTTTACATATGGCATCTAAAGCTATTTGCATAAACAAATTGACTACAAAAAGACAGCAAGTAGAGTAAAAAAAAAAGAAGAATTATGAGAAAAGGAAAGAAGAAGTGAAGTTACGGATTATGATCAAAGTATTGAAAGACAATATGAATTAAAACATGCATACTAAAATGCAAAAGAATGATTGAATACTTCATCACAGTACTGTCTTCTTCTTGATCATGCAGTGTTCCTCACTGTTGACCAGTTTCAGTCCTATTAAAAAAAAAAAAAAAGGAAAAAAAAACCTGACTCACTGAGTTTCAAGTGAGTTTATTTAGTTAAAAATATTCACAGTCCTCATAGTGTGCCTGATAATTTCTGGATTTAACATAATTGTTTGAACTAATATTTCACAGCAACTCATGTTTGAGGGAGAATTTAGATAAATTCTGTTATATACAGAAATTATATGACAAATGCATTCATCGTGAAACTGAATATATCAAAACAGATTGAACCTACCTGTTTTTCCAGCAGCACTAAAGATAAAGAAAAACAAATTGAGAAATGTGATCTACAATATCAAAATCATACATGGAATAGTTACATTCAAAACTAAACTAAAACCAAATACGTTAGGTCTCAAACATATCATTTTCATGATCATACTGAGTCACACTTACACTGTAGGTCAACGTTGCCACCATTGTAAAAGCAGAACTGCGAAATGAAAACACATCGGAAAAATCTGCTGGCTGTTTAACCACATGAAGCACGGTTTAACGAGTTTACATCAATGTCAGCATAAAATTGCATGTTTGTATAAAATACATACCACAGCCAACAATCAGTACAGTAAGTGTGGGGTTCGAGGTCTGCTGCTTCTGTTCTACAAAAGAGGCAAGAATTTAAAATAGCATCAGAAGCTTCACCAAACTTTTCAGATTTAATGCATTTGTCATTTTTGTTTATAATAGCACTTTGAAAATTGAATTTATATTGTAAGACAGCATAGTCTTGACACTTACTGCTTTCAATAGGGCTGCTCTCCATGATGGAACAGGCTATTTAAAAGAGACAAAAGGTTGCAGTTATATAAACAGTAGTAGTCTGTTGCACATGTAGAGGAAATTAACAGGAAATGTTACACATAGTTAAGAGATGATGCAATTCAATGCATTGTTTTTTTTTAGATATACTGTAGATACTAATATGGGGATTATAAGTATAATGTACACGATAAGGCTGCAAACCATATTTCAAATATGTTTGAGGAATACACACAGTAGGCATCGATTAGGTGTTTTTCAAGTCAAAAGATGATGAAACATCTGTAAGTCTAAGACATCCAAACTACAGACGTAACCGGGGTTTCCAGGAGCAGCATTTTGGCGGGAGGTGGGCTACTACCAAACCTCTGCTGACATCAAAAAATGAAAGTAAACCATATAATTTTACAGGAAAAGAGCAAGAGCAGAAGTACCATTTCACAGAAAAAATGGCATATATTCTATGATTGTGATATTTTTTAGGCCATCATATACAAATTAAACTGATGAGACAACATGCGACCCAAGATCTGAGGACCTTACCACCTCAGGTTAACTATTTCTTGGGGAAAACCCTGATAACTGCTTGTTCAACGCCATTTTAATAACTCTGTGTCTGAAAAAAGGAAATAACAATTCAGAGCTTATTCTTGAAAAACAGAGAAGAGATATATATATAGTGTAATAAGATGTATATATATTTATGTGATACATACGGACTGCGGGAGTGTTTTTGATCTGTGCACCATCACTATCTTCCACCTCCAATTTTCCAACATCCCCCGAGCAGATGATGGTGATGTTGGATTCGACAGAGCAGACATCACACATCTTAGAAGAAGGAGCAGAGATTCCAGAGCACCCTGGAAATGGCTGTTTGTTTCTATGGTACAGACGAGTGTCATCACTTTCAAATATGTTCACCAACTTTGGACATCTGTCCTTGTCCATGCAGGAAAAACACTTAAGTGCTGTCAAAAAACAGAGAAAAAAAGCATTGATGAATTAGAGATATAAACAGACGAGTAGCTCCCAGGTGTAAATGTGTGTACATCTAAATTTCACAGAAAAGATGCTTAAAGAATTCTTGCTATGATATTATTTGAAATAACAAAATCACTCCAGTTTGATTCAGTCAATGGGTTTACAAAATGAATGATAATAAAAATGATAATATAACTAAAATATCAAGTGGTTTTAAAAAATATATGCTGCGCTTCATAGGTCAAACATTGTTCACAGCACATTATGAGAAGTAATTTAAGCCCCCATTCAAGACAGTAAAACCTAAATAAATTGTTGTGTGTCACACTACATACCAGCTTTGCCCTTACAGAAAGGAATATTCATGAATGTCATCAGACATAGAAGGTAACCTGAAAATAGAAAAATATAGAAACTTTTGGATTAAACTCCAAGATTATATTAACTACTGCATGTACATAGCTTTGGGAATAATATGACAATCATTTATTAATTAAAAATATTGCACAGATATATATATCATACCCTGTTATTTATAATCAAAATTAGTAAATGTGAAATGCACAATAAATGCACATTTTAAAATTAAATTGAAATTTAATTACATTTCCATTTCTTCGCAGCAGCTCTTTTTCTGCGATAGTTCCTGTTTCTCCCCTGTCCAGGAACAAGTGGTGGGCCTTTTGGTTTTGCTGGGTTTCCCTCGGTGTCCACCTCGTTACACATGGTGTAGCTCTCGTCTACTCCCACCACCGCCTCGGCCTCTGTAATGGCTGTTGTTCCAGGTAAAGCGCTGACAGCTTCCTCTTCTTGGCTGCTCTCTGACAGTGTGGCTTGTGGTGTAAAGTCGTTCATTTGAGCCGGAGTGGACAGTTTTAAGAAGCCCTCTTCAGCAGCTGCAGGGTATGACTCAGGCTCTGTGAGGCCCATCCTGGACAGGACCTCTAAGGGCCCAAACTCTGATGGGTGTGGCCTAATCTTTCCAACCATCTCAGTGCTCTCATAGATATCCTGTAGTTCGCTTGTTGGAATCGGTATTACAGAGCTGCCTTTACCCCCCACAGGCAAAGCATTTTTATCACTGAACTTGTGCCTCATGTTGGAAGAGAGACCAGCATCACTGTTCCATGAAAAAAGGCACATTTAATTTCAAGAATCTTTTCAGTATAAAATTATAAATAATAAAAGCAAGGGAGATGCTGATACTATGTAAATTAAAACTAATAGATAATAGAAATGGATTTAAACAAATTATGATATTTGAGCCACATTTATGGAAACAGGCACAGCCTCCACTGCTTGAGCATCGCATTACATGATATTTAGAATAAAAGAGAAACATACCCGCTTTCCTGGGCACAGCCACCTTCAAGTGTAAAACAATACAATAAAACTATTAATAACGGCTATAATTTACAAAATATGAATATTTTTTAATCTTTAGCACGGATTATATCAAATTACCAGAAAAAATACTTGTCAGACACGTGGTTTAAACTTTTTAAAATAATCTCAACAGCTGATGAAAAAGTTTACACTCTAATTTTGACCCTAAAAATCCAGTTCAAATTTAAACACATCAGTAAGTAAGTAAAATTTATTTATATAGCACTTTTCAGAGAACATTACTCACAAAGTGCTTTACATGAGCATGATGCCACAAAGAAATAAAAGTACACAGTAAAACACATAGAAAAAGTGAAAATAAAAATACACAATAAAAACACAGAAACATAAAATGTCGACTTCTTACAGGTTACTCAAAGTAGTAAAGTAATAGACATATATACAGTAGTCAGATAATAATGCGTAACAGCAATGCTAAAAGTTCCTGTTTTTGTGATAATGGTAAAACATACAGCAACACGTGCTGCTCATGCTGAAGATGTTATTGTTAGTTTGCTACTGACATGATTTCAGGTGCAAAAATATGAAGAAAATGATCTATTTTGTCATTGAAGTTAATAACACTCCGGATTCATTCAAAGGCTCAAGTGCACAAATCGAAATCCTGTTAGAGCCGGTTTGCAAACTAGAATGAATGACATGTGAAGCATTGCAAACCGAAAGATAAGCACAGTAAATAGCCTTCTACTTCTAAAGCTATCAAAAGATAGAAATTTAAATAAACAAACTTACTTTCTGGCTGAGGTTTGGTAAAATTGTCCGTCGGGTGGGTCATTGTTGTTGAAATGAGCAGCAGTTGAGCAGTTAAGTTGTTTTGTGTCTTCAAGCAAATGATTCATCCAGGAAATGAGTGCAGTTATGACAGTCCCCATTTGCAAACTACAAGACCTCCATCTGGTGGAGGAAACGTTCTTGAAAACTCCACTCAACAGTGTGTTTTATGTTATATGTGTTCATCTTGAATGAAATACAATATTGTGTAAATTTTACAAGACTGAAACTATAGTTCCACAGAAGACAGTGGGTGAAGGTCCAGTTCATACCTGCCATTAAAAAAATTCAGTATGGGTAATCACATGCAGACTGCTCTAAATACACATGTGAACTTAATGTAAACTTAAGCATTTTATTTGCACTCAAGCATTTGTTGTAGTCTGATAACATATCAAAGTCATAGTCACTTTTATTGTCTCCCTCGGGAGAAATTTGCTGCAACAAACAACATCACAATGAAGGTAACAACGGATGTAGTAGAAGCCATGTTGAACCACGTGTCATTAGATCACTCGTGTTAGTCATAATTCCACTGCAAGGTACTAGTTTGACAATCCTGGCCTACTTTTATTAATCCCTTTCATTTTCATTTGTTCTGAAGAGGTTCAGTTTTCCTCTGCGTGTGTGTGTGTGTGTATTTCACTTTTTGTGTCCAGAAGTGATTGCAGATTATCAAAGGAGGTAATATTGTGTCACTCGTGGTCAAACTCGTGGTCATTTGAGATCAGAAATAATAGAGAGAAAATGAAACTGTCAGCTCTGAGAACTGTCTGCAGCTTTTCCACTTCCTGGTGAGTAATCATTAGTTAAGTATGAGTAGCTGAAACTGTTTCAGCCTCAGTTCTTTATTTTTCCATTATAAGTTTCTATTTCTGTACCAAGGAACCTGAGTTGCTAGGCAGGGACATAAGTTTAGAAGTACTGAGGTCAAATAATAATAATAATGATAAACTAATAGATAAGAAAAATAAGAAAAACAGAGGTTAAAAAAGAAGGAAACAATCTGTTTCACGAGAACTGACTGTGGAGCAGAAACATCCACCCCCTTATGAGGAATAGGCTACAACAATGGCTCAGTTAGCTGCTTATGAGAGGGTGACATCTTCTCTATTGAGTAAGCTTGATCAATATATAATATGTTTACAGTAACTATTTTGCAAGTCACATGCTTCTGTGCCGCAGATGTTTTATTTTTTTGTTTTTTAAACATGATACTCCAATTTTGGGTATCTGCTGATATCTACTCTAATTTGATATTTAGTTTTTGTTAATTTTTCCCTAATAATGCTGCAGAGCTACATTAAAATTAGTCCCCCTCCGCTCAAAAATGTGTTTTACTTCTTGTTCCTGCAGTCGAATGCCTGAGTGTCACTGTGCAGAGTGGTGGATGTGCAGAGTTTGACGCTGGAAAACTGTTTTCACATGCGTCTGCTGAAAGTGGAAAGTTTTTCTGTAAGGAGTGGGTGTACAAGCATGATTTGTGACATTACAATTAGTTTCCTGGTCCAGTAGGAAGCTTACATAAGTGTGATGTGGAAACTTGAAGCTTCCAGTGCACATACACTGAAAATGAACTTTACAGTGAAGTTGGAGACATCTTGTGTCCAGCAGTTAAATTTCTGAGATTAACAATATTTACATATTTACAGATCCTGGAATGTTTGATGAGTTAGAAGGAGTAGATGCTATTTTTAGGATTTTGACGTGGTAATAATAGGACTTTTTTCTTGAAAAACCATATCAGACACACATGAGAAGAGGTCCTTTAAATATGTTTGACAGTAGAACAGCTCTACTTGAAATGTCTTAGTAGTTTCCTGCAATATTTTGTAAAATATGCTTTTCAACCAACAACAAAACTTTAGAGTTATGGTTTACCAGAGGATAAAATGGCAAAGAGTCTACAGGCATGTCAGTCTTGTGTTAAAGTCTGTTAGAATCGTGTTTCCTGTAGCAATGCCTCTGTGGTTGGGTTCACAGCTTGGGTTATGGTTGTGGTTAGAGGAAATGTCAGGTTCAGAGTCCTCTGGGGATCATGAATGTCTGTACAAAACTACGATTATTAACTATTCTCACTGGGTGTACATCAATTTACGCTGCGTTTCTCATTCCTGACCTCCAGTCAGGCTGCGGCAGCACTAAGGTGTGCCTGCTTCGCTCAGGGCTATGGACAACATACAAGAAGGCGTGGAGCAGGTATAAAGAGAGACAACTATGTCAACTCATGTTCAGACCTGACGCAGCTCCATTCCCTCAACAGCATAAAGGTAAGAACCTGAGAAAAATTCTGTGGAGCAACAAAGTACAACATATTTATCCACTTTTAGAAAAGGTACAGGGCTAGTGTATTGTTAAAATTACTGATAAGCTTTCTACTTTTTGTTTTTGTCCTGCTGAACCAGTCAGTCCAGAGTTGTGGCACTGGATCATCTAGATTTTATTACATGAGGAGCTTTTAATTAAGTGTCTTTATTGAACAGAATATATCTGCTGATAAACCTTTCATTTATTCAGTGGTTATTACACTGTTTAACACCTTCATTTACTCATTTGAGATTATGTATTGCTTTAAGGTGACTGACTGTGCTCTTTCAAATACTATGACTATTCATTTTAATGCTATTTGCTGTTGTGACTTTGTGTTTTTTATGTGCTTGCCCTAGAAGATGCCGACTTTGTAAGGCAGACAAGGCAAAGACACATTTTTCCCCCTCTTGTGGACTTACCAGTTTGTCCACTATTTAATCTTGCTGTTATACAACACACAGCTGAAAGTCTGTTTGAAATGGGCTGCAGAATGTTTTCCTTGAGGTCAGCCTTCTGTCAAAATTCTTAAAAATCAACATGACTGTTTAGATCAGCGCCCTGGAGCTCTTATTTACACAAGTGCGGTTATGGTTGATTTATATGATTACTTAGGTGAGCAGCTTGCTTGAATTATCCGTTCATCTTAGTTTTCTGTAGGTTACCTCAGGATTCAGGATATCCTGGTTTAAGACGGTTGAATCACCACCCATTCTGTATCTCCGATTTGTTCAGCGGTTCAAATATTGATTCCAGTTGACTGGAACAACATGTTCTTTTTTTTCCTCTGAAGTGTAACACCAGTCTTACTCAACAGAGATCACACTTCCTCACCTGGGAATGCTTATTTCCACTTATTTCAACATACAGTATTTACTCCTCAGCTCTGATAGACTGTTAACAGGCATTTATGCTAGAATGAAAGATAAGTCACAAACACTTGACAATCCGACACAGTAGCTCTGTAGTTAAGTGGCAGTTTGGTGAAGCTCATCATGTTTGCGATAGATGTCATGATTTCATTGAGACTGTCAGAGGTTTTGATCTGGTCTGGTGATATTGTATATGTTTCTTATTGCAAACAAATCTCATTAAAAGACCATGACGCCTGATCAAAACCTATTAAAATCATAAAAATGAGCCATGTCCATGTCCATTCATCATGATGAACATGGGTACTGTAGTTTATTTTGAGTCGAGCCCACATACAGCATCCTGTTGTCGTAAATATTCAGCAGCTGATAACAGTCCCCAACAAATGAATTAATTCCTAAAAAAACTATAGTGCCTAGCTGTTTTCTGTCATTATTTAGCTATTTTTTTAATGAAACTATATATTTGTGACCTGTTTTTAAAGATTTACATGGGCTGAGTGACACTGTTTTTTCATTGGATTTGTTGAAAATGAGAAAAATTTAGAATATCACAGCATTATCTGTTAATTCTGCTCTCTGTTTGGTTGCTTGTGTGGTTGCAATTATAATAGTAACCCCTTCCTGCACTGCTCATGCAGCACAGTCAAAAGTAGTGCACAAAGTAGCAAAGAGGAAAGTCCCAAAAATAACAATGACAAATTACAAAGACCAGTCCCAAACTCGAACATTACTCAAGAGTACAATGTTCACTCAAAGACACCACAAAAAAATGGTGAATCAAGACAGACTCCAGACTCTCAAACAATAAATAAACATTATGGTCTTCACCAAATTGGCATTTACCGTAGGAAATATGTTTTCTGCTATTTTATCTACCCCCTGTAATTATATTGTTTGGCCTAAATTTCAACATGGTTATAAAAAAAGATTTCACCCTCACTCCACAGCCCTCACAACATTGCATAGATGGCGTACTCCACCAGCACTCTGGCAAAGGGTTGCTTTGGGAAGGTGTACAAAGAGAAGTACAATGATACCTGGGCTGCTATAAAGAAGGTCCCTCAGCATCTCATCAGTAGAAAGGACCTGCAGAGAGAGTGTGATGTCTACAAGTAAGTACTTGTGTTAATGTTTGCACTCTCAAAAAGCTATTTTTTAAAAAATACTGTAACCTAAAAACACCTAAGTTTCCACACTGCCACCTTTCCAGGAACTAAGTAAAATTGTAGTCCCCCTACCTCCCCCCTTTTTTAAAATTTGAAACATTGCAGACCATTTCAGGGAATCACTGTTTACGTATCCTTAGCAGATACTAATATCCCATCACAAAAAACACACAAAACAAACTGATGAGATATGATAATACATTCACAGTTAAATCCTGATATGTTAAGCAATTAAAGACAACATAGTTTGCTAAGTGTGCAAAGTAAGCCCAATTTACTCCAATAACAGTTATTGCTGGCCACTCACAACAAAAATATGTGCTAAGGGGGGGACCATGCTTTCACAGACTCATCTAAGGTCTGGCCCAGTACAATCTCTCATGAGGAAAATGTGATTGTAATTTATCATACCACATTGATAAAGTAGGTCCATGATTGTGGCATGCACTTTGCATTGTTGCTAGACAATACTAGTCTCTGTTTGAACAGAAGTTACTTACTCTTAACCTACAGCAATTTGAGAAAATGTATAGTATTTGATATTGGATTATACTAGGGCTGCATCTAACAATTATGTTATTATCGATTAATCCGCCGATGATTTTCTTGACTAATCGATGAATCATTTTGTCTATAAAATGTCAGAAAATAGAGAAAAATGCCTGTTGTAATTTCTTAAAGCTCAAGGCGACATCTTCAAACAGTCCAAAATTCAAAGATTATCCAAAGAAGTTTACCATCATGTCTGACACATAGAAGCATAAAATTCTCACGTTTAAGAAGCTTCAATGTCTTAATATTTGGTGTTTTTGCTTTAAAAATTACTAACACGATTATTCGATTATTAAAATAGTGGCAGATTAATTTGCTGCTGATCAACTAATCAATTAATTGACTAATCACTGCAGCTCTAGACTATACAAATAAATACTTCACTTTAGCTTAAGGGGTTTTACTTACTGGTGATATTCATTTCAGTGCTCAAAACTTTACAGAAAATTCATACACAATCTCTTCTCCACATTATATAGGATACAGACTGTTTATATTTATATTTCCACAAAAGATAGTCATTTAGTTTTAGTTTTATGCCGATTTCTGCTTTTCTTTCTCTTTCTAACTTGTTGCCACTCATCTGCAGCAAGGTGAGTCATCCCAACATAGTGAAGCTTCTGGGCAATATAAATCTCAAAGACGGGAAATGGGTCATTCCACTTGAGTTTATCTTCGGAGAGGACCTAGAAACCACCATCTTCAAGTCATCAAGGTCTAAAATACAGGTAAGGTTATCTTGACAAAGGACGAAGGCACTTGATTCATGGTGAAATTAATGATTTAAGTATTTAGAATACATAAAACCAGTAGAAGTAGTAGAACCACACACTACTTTTATGAAACCATGTAAAGGAATGAACACACTGCATAATTAAAAGTCTGATTATAGCCCCAACTTGGCCAAGATGACTCATTGTCAAGATCGTGGAGAGTCTGCATGGTTTGTGCTAAATAAAGCATTTGTATCATGACATTATCTTGTAGTATGCATTGGTTTAGGATACAAATCTTCCTACCAACCAAATCTCAGAACAGTCAAAGCCATCAAGATATCACCTCATGTTTGAATTTTATGACTGAAATCTGGACAAATCCTAATGCAATCATGCAGTTTGAGGTTAATGTGAGAAATCTAAACAATGTCCTCCTTTCTATAACTGTAGTCTTTCTGTTGTCTTTAATGTGTGCTGTCCAAAGTGCTTTAGTGTGGATACTACCTTCCTTATTAATTTCACATGTTACATCCTGTTGACTTCTGACAAGCAAGTTTAATTCAGGCGTGAAGGAAAAGGGTGTGCAAGTCATTATAAGGAAGTTGGTTTGAATATTACACAGGTGCTTTCTGATGCCAGTCCAGCTAAATTAGATCACATATTTTTGTTTGTACAGTTGACTCCATCTAATAAAGGCACTATCATCATTGGCATGTGTGAAGGGCTGCTTTTCCTCCACTCCAAAGATGTCGTCCATCAAGACCTCAAGCCTGAAAACATCATGGTGAGTGGAGGCCTTTGTAGTATGAAGGTGTTATGTTTCAAGTGTGAAAAGTGGGAGAGCTGTGCATTCATTAGTCAAAATTCCCAAAAACATAGCAGATATAATTTAGCATGGGTCAGAGGTGGAACACTTTGAATCAGATATAATTATACAGGTGTTCTGAGGGCAGATACAAACAGATGAATCATTATTTTGTATTAAGAGTTCTAAAAACAGTGTTTCATAAAGAAAACTCTCTGGGGTCAAAAGAGTTCTTTGACGAATCACTGCTGTTTAAAAATTTAAATTTTGCCAGTTCTGGGTGTTATTTCTAAATAACAAACTACTGTTTGACTGTACACTCAATCATGTCATGTCTTGTTACCTGATTACTGCAGACAAACACAATAAAATAGACTTTAGATTCATGAGATACATTTTCTATTATGGTAACTGAGAGAACTCAGTGTACTGCAACTAGAAGAAACACAAGCAAATGAAGAAAAGATCTTCACCACTTTGACATATATGCAGAAACGTACAGAAACGTGAGTAATATACAACCAACACCAACACCAATAATCCTGGAATCATGCAATCAGGATGTTAAAGCTAAAATAAGCATTTTTGACAAGAAGTCAACTTCAATTTTCTGTATTTGCACTGCATTTCTTGATATCATGTATGTGTTGTCAAAGTGGTAAAGATGTGTTGAGCTCATTCATAGTCACTTTTCCATCAAATTTCTAATCGCTGGGTAGAAGTAAAATTAGAATGGCTGGCTTAAAGGTGCAGTGTGTAGGATATAGTGGCATCTTTGGTGAGATTGCAACCAACTGAATACCAACCTCAACTCCCTCCCGGTCCCCTTCCATGCCTGTAGGATAACCTATGGTGGCCTGGAAACTTGTGAAAAATGTGAAAGGCCCTCCCTAGAGCCAGTGTCTGGTTTGTCCGTTCTGGGCTACTGTAGAAACATGGTGGTGCAACATGGCAGGCTTGTGGTAGAGGACCCGCTCCCCATGTAGATATAAAGGGCTCATTAAAAGGTAACAAAAACACAGTGATTCTTATTTTCAGGTGATTATACACTAATTAAAACATACTTGAATACCCTTATTTATTAATTCATACTACAAATATTATATTCCATTTCTGCCAAGTCCATTCCGCTAGATGCCACTAAAGTCTGTACACTGCACTTCTGTGAACCTACGCAGAGAAGGTTGTTAAGGGGAACTCTAGGCTGAAGTGCTCACTGAGAAGCTGACATGCATTGCACACCTTCCAAATCTCAGCAATTGCTGTCAGAAGGTGGGTCCAACACAATTGTAAACATACTGCATACAAGTATAAAAGAAACAGCCACACAAATATCTCTGAGCAAAACCTGTGCAGCCTGCAGAAGCAGTTTATGGCTCAATCAATTGTTTTGTTGCTTATTATTTTGTGAGAAAATATTTCATACTATCTACATTTCCCTCTGGAAGCTGTTCATCTGAAGATTTAATGACGTTTTTCCTCCAGGTGGAACATAACACCAACAGAGCTGTAATCATCGACCTGGGATTGGCCAAGTTCTTCAAGCATGGTCTCAACTCTGCCATCGACATGGGGAACGAGGCCTATTCAGCCCCTGAGGTGCTGCAGAGGCGCAGCCAGCGGGACCAGCGCTCGGACGTGTGGGCGATGGGTAAGATCATCGCTGAGCTTTGTGCCCGTATTCGGCTGTACACCCCCAGCGTCTGTCCCGCCAAGATCAAGGAAACCCTGCAGGGTCAGCCATACTGTCACGCTGTTTGTAGGATGGTAGAGACCAACCCCTCTGTAAGGGCCTCCATGGGTGGGGTCATAAGTGACATACGGAGGGCCGGAGGTGCAGGCATCGTCACAGATAGACCTGTTAGACAAGATCACCTTCTGCCACCTTCATCCCAAATTAATGCCAGAAACCGTACTCCGTCACCAGTGAACAGAGGTTTGAACAGAGATCCATCACCAATGAACAGGGCTCCATCACCGTTTCACAGGGATCCATCACCATTAAACAGGGCCCCCTCTCCATTTAATCCATTACCTCGGAACAGGTCTCCAGAACCACTGAAATGGGAGCGCTCACCCAAACCTCAACCTGCACGCCACCTCTCTCCTTCCCCTCATAGGACAGAGGACAAGAAAGATAAGCAGGCTCTGGTCCCAACTGGTGCAGCAGGCGTCACGCAGGACTTCATGAAGATGAGGCTGTACCAAGAAGCTGCCAAGGATCTGCCCTGCAACCTGCCCACAACAGGGAGGGTGGTGGTGCGGCGCTTTGAGAAGAAAAACGGAGAGGTTGGAACATGGGAGCAGAGGGAGGTGGTGACACGTGATGGGAAAATAGTCAAGTATGATGATGTCAAGTTTAACAGCAATTAAGACTAGTCAGAGTCCGGTTACGGGTTAGCTATTTGATGTTACTCAAATAGCAATTGCATGTGCAGGTTAAATGGTTAATTCAGGGTCACCTAACTTTTGGTATCTTCGTAGGAAAGCATGTGAAAATACATTTCCGTTGAGATAAAGAGTAAACTGAGATTAAGCTACTGTAGGCAAATGTTTCTAGAGCAGATAAAATGCACATAAAATCTGTTTAAAACTAGAAAATATTGTAGTTTAATGCTGCAATAAGAATACCTCTTGAAGTGGCATTGGTCATGCTGTAACATGATATTCAGCCATGATTGATTGAGGTGCTCATTTACCTGGAGAGAAAGAAATATCAGTGGGCATGAACAACCATCTGTGAACACATAGGACTGTGAACATGGCTCATACGTTATGTATATATTTGTGTATATGAATAAATACTGAAACATCAGTTGCTATTCCATAGATTTGCATTTTTTTCTTTTCGTTTTGGAGATTTTATGCTCATATTTATTACACTTTTTTTTATTATGTTGTCATTGCTTTAACTTCATTGTCATCATCATCTGAGCAGACAATGAAAAGAAGCAAACACAACTAGTTGATGGTTATAATTAAAGGTGGTTATTGTTTTCTTGCTAATATTAACATCATCAGAATGCAGACAAAGTGGGTCAACAGCATGCAACAAACAATTTATAATACTGGTTTTCATTAGGCATCATAGCTCCAATTTTGGTGAATTTTATGGCTAAACTTATGAGGTATATGATTACGTGGGTCAAGAAGGTCCTACAATCCGATGACCACATTTCTAAAACTTATTGTGCAGAACTGATGAAAAGATGGTGACATGATAGAGATGGTGAGGATGAGATACTGCTACGAGGTTGCATTTTCCGTCTTGTTTGTAGTTAACAGGAAATCTCAAACTTGTTAAAAGATTTTTTTTTTTTAATTAACCAAAACTGGATTAAAAAGCACCACCATGTGGCTCTTTGTAAAGCACAACATGTGAAAGTATATCACCTTTAAGTATGTATGAGTCTGACTCACTGAAAGTCATCCTTCATGTAAAGGATTTAGGTACTCTCCAAAACTCATTTAAAAAATCCTGGTTACCATCAACCTTATGTCTCTGTCACTCATTGTGAATGTATTTCTTTTTTTTAGATTTTTGGTATCCTGGGTTACTCTACCATAAAACTAAAAAAGTTTACAGCTTTCATTTTTTCCCATTATTTTTCATTATCAATTAATCTGCTGTTTATTTGATTAATCTATTACATTTTTAGTCTATAAAAAATAAATGTCCGGCGTAGTTTCCTAAAACCAATGATAATTTCTTCAGATTTCTTGTTTTGTCCAAATAGACAAAGATTTTCGATGTAATGTTAGGAAGGAAATGTAACTCCTTATATTTGAGATGCTGGAACCAGCTTGAAAAAGTTCTTAAACCATTAAATGATAATGAAAATTGTTGCCAATTAATTTCATCAACTAATCATTTAAATGACTAATCATTCCTAGAATTCCTAGTTCTGCCACTGATTAGAACTCAGACACAGAAGCAAAAAAAATCTTTTTCAATCTACTGACCCTTTTAAAAAACCAGAAGAGCTTGTTTCAGAGTTCAGGAGTTTGTTGTTGTTTAACACCTCTGCAGTAATGAACTGTATCTGACCCCACCACCGTCTAGTGACCCGCACCAGACAACTTAAAACATCAACAACGCTGACCACTCTGAACTCCACCCACTCATTAAAGAGTTATTTAATATCAGATGACAATTGTATTTTTGTCATCCTCCAGTGGTAAAGTTAGCACATTGCTACAGTGATGGAAGTGTACTGGATGTGGCCAATACACCCTAAAGTCACTGTTGGATGTGCTTACAGGTGCAACAGAGCACACTTCTGACCACAGTGATAGTGCACATATCCTCTCTTATTAAAAAAAAGGTTAAAGGAATATTTTGGAAAATTGACTTATTCGCTTTTTTGTTGAGAGTTAGATGAGAAGATAGATACCACTCTGATATGTTACATATGAAATATTACCAGCTTAGCATAAAGACTGGAACCACAGGGAACCAGCTGGCCTGGTGAGAATTTGAGGTTTTAAGGACGATTATGTGCCAGACTTTTTATTTATTTTTTATTTTATTTCACTTCACATGTTGCTCCTCCTCCAAACAAATGGTATTGAAAGTTCAAAAGTACCAACATTCAAATGTCTGAAGGGATTTGTGGCAACTGTACACATAAGGGTAAGCTTGATTTGCTTTGTCAGCAGCGGCTACAACTCATGTGGGTCTGGGGCTGTTCATCATTCAGTCTATCATGACCACAAATTGAGAGAAAGTGGGATGTGTGGTTTCCTTTGCAGAGCTGAGGAGAAAAAGTGTCTCGATTTGGGCTGTTTAGAGCTGCATGCTGGTATTTCTGCATGCCAAGTGCAACAAAGGGTGAAAAAAAACCTGATCAACATGAAGCAGAGAGGATCAGAGGGCCGTTGTTGAGGGAGTTGGTCTGGATCAAAAGCACCGCACATGCAGGAAAGTAAGTACCTGGTGGTAGAAAGTTTTAGCCTGGCCTGGCATGTTTTTAACCATTTTTTTAATGGAAGGATGGGGGGGGGGGGTTTATAGAAAACTAACCAAGAGGAATTAACCTGTGGAGGAATACACTGGGAATGTGCAATAGACTAATTATCTCTGAGGAACCAACATTGTAGAGGGAAGTCCAGGAAAGGAAGCCCAACTGTATCAAGTCAGGACAGTGCGAACCTGGTTGGAGCAGCCAGCAGCTGGAGAGAAAGGACACCAGCATTTGAGCTCCCAGAAGCTAGAGTGGAGGTGCTTTCCCCATAACCCAAGGCCCGTCTCGGCGGGTGGATTTTTTTTTTTTTTTTTTTTTTTTTTTTTTTTTCCAGTAATACGGAACATGACTGGACAAAAATTCACCTTTGGCCTGTTCCTTTAATTAACCCACCTCTCCGTGACTAGAGCCAGTCCAATCCCACCTGCAGTGTCCGTGGGCCCTTCAGCTCAAGCCTGAACTTAAGCCTATATTCTCTGACAGTGATTGTGTCCCCAGAGGAAAATAAACAGACCAGCCTCCAGAGTTGGTGTGGTTACTTACCTGGTCATCCTTAGGACTTTTTTTTAAAACTGTATACCAGCAATCTTTTTAATACTTACATGAAAAAGATATTATGGGATAAGATTTCAAACTTACCTAGAAATGTATCATAGAGCATAAAAAATTGGCCCCCTCTTAAATAGCTCATAGATGAAAGAAGTACCGCCCTTTCAAATAAATACCAACTGATAACTATCATGGTCAAAATGCATTCTTTCATCTACAAATACAAATCATCCATTAATTTATTTTTACTCAAGATAGTATTTTTAAAGTCCTTAACTGCTCATTTTGCTTTTATGGACAAATAGGGACTAACATATATATAGTATTGGTAGTTTTAAAAGGTAATTTAAGACTCTTTAAACCATAACAAGTGTTGTTATTAAATGATGGGAGCAATTTGGATCTCTTCTCCATCATAAAAAGGCTAACCAGCTTTACAGCAGCTTACAGCGCAAACATTATACAAACAGGAATGACTGCGCTCATTTTGAATATAGCGCCACTTTGAGCCTCTGCAGCAAAAATACATGGTACCAAAATCCAACATTTAATTCTGGGAGTCTGTATTGATTGAAAACCTGATCATATCTGTAATCACCTACTTGAGGTCTTTCTGGGGTGTGCAGGGTGGGTCATAATGTTTTATTACATACTTAAAGAAACTTTTTTGTTGAACAGATATTGGAGGTGGACATTGTGTATTGGGGAGGATGCATCATTGGTCTGGATATGTACTATAGGGCACTGGTTCCCAACCTGGGGGTCCCGGCTTCCACTAGGAGGTGTAAGAATTGTTTTTGTTGTTGGATTCATTCATCATTTCTGTGAGGAAAACAAAAAAAAATGTAAGGGTTGTTTTAAAAGTTTATAACAAGTACCTTAAAAACCTGTGTGCAGGTGTACGGAGGAGAACTGGTGTTGTTTTAAAAGCAAAGCGTGCTCACAGCAAATACTGATTACATTTAGGAAAAAGGTTGGGAACCACTGCTGTAGAGGACAAAGTGCTTCTGACTCATGTTTCACTTTGTGTTAAGATATAAAACAAAAAAACATGATCACAAGATGACAAAAAATTCAGCTAAAACAATTTTTTTTTATAAAAAGTGACAGCATTTCTTTTGAATAATCAGTTTATTAATGAATTTAAGGCCACTCTGGACTGTGCAGAAGAACTAACAAAGTCACATTGCCCTTGGTTGCTTCAGTACTACCCTGTGATCACTGCTTTCTGTGGTTGTTGAGCTTATCCACATCAGAACGGAGTCAAGTCAAATCAAACTCTAAATAGCTTTAAACAAAAACAAACAACAACAACAAAAAAAACATGAAACATAAGGTCAAGTATTACACAGTAAATGATGGAGACTGTGCATTGTGACTTTGGGAATTTAAGCTTCCCTTGTATATTGTGTTCAAAATGCCCAACTCATATCCTCTAAATTTTACACAACAGTGAGGAGAGCTCTGCACAACAGATGGAAACTTCCATCACAGTCACAATAAGACAGTTTCCAGTTCACAACATAGACACTTCAGCATGCTTGATATTTTCTAAGAGGGCACTGATATGTATCATCTCCACATGGTGCTCAGTACATTCCCATACCCTTACTAACAGGTTCTTTACCATGCATATTTAGTCTTGATATAAAGATACGATTGTATTAGTGAAGTGTTTAAATACTAGTCTTGGATGTGCTGCTAAGGCCATAGGAGTTGGATATTAATTCACATCAAAATGATATTGCAGTATGTAGTCATCTATTCATGAAAATCACAGGCAACCACTCTCAGAGCTTATCTTGTCCACTTCAACAGACCGATACCACAATGATACGAAGATAAAAATAAGTTTCATTACAACATTTGTCAACACATCTACACTGACCCCAAAAAAAAAAAAAACCCCTAATAGTCATCATGAACTATCCTCGTCCCTCCACTGAAAAACCTGTACAGGATTTAATCATCTGTTGGCTTTGTGAATTTTAGGGGAATCCGAATACATGATGGTTTCGAGACCATTTTAAACACGGAATGGAAAGAGGCTACAAATGTTGATAGAGAGAAATGATAGGCCTGTCCTTTCAGACAGAATCATACAGCTTTCCAGGAATCGTTCACAATTTGTGGAGTGCACTGTGTACAACCACCCACACACACACATTTCCTGTTTATCATCACAGCTTTCCACATAGTCATCTTTGGTTTCAGCTCGTTTACCTACCAGTACAGCCACACTCATTGGGTAAAGGGATTTTATTTTATATCGTGTAAACAATCAAATCTGTCAACAGAGTGAAGAGGAGGGTGGACTGTCGACATGCAGTACAAGGGCACTACTAGTGGAGAGGACATTGCAGATCTTTCCATGTGATAACTTGTTAAAGAACAAGAGTCACAGACGGCGATTAGAACGTGTGAGGGGGTTTTTTGTATTTGAAATAGACATGAAAAGAATATAATGAGAAAAGATAGAGAATCACGGCATGTTTCCTTGTATCAAACTTACAACCTGCAAATATTGCTGAAGAGATCTTTATTTTCCTTTACATTTCTCAGACACGCTGTCATTTATCACATCTCCACCTGACCACAATGCCTTTAGACGTTACTTTGTGGGTTTTCAAATAACATAGATATAGGAAAATTTCTTTTCAAATCACAAAATAGCATTTAATCCTTCAAGGATCAAAGTGAAGTACCAACATGATAACCACCACAACTGGTGCCACTGTATTTCCTTGGAACAGCGATTACAAAGATTAGTGTTATGCTTTGGGCTCAAGCTGAACTAACTTGTTTGTGTAGATAGATAAATTTGGCTACTTGGTTGCTTGAGCTTGAAACATCGACTAATCTACACTCACGGACCTGCACTGATCTGAGCCTGATGCAGAAGTGATATTTTTTGAGCACTTTCTGTATTTCAGCTCAAAAGGACAGAAGAGGGGACATACAATACAAAAAAAAAAATAAAAAATAGCACATTATAAATATTTACTGCATGTAAAGTGTTGAGGGTGCAAGCCAGCATTCGAGTGACACATTTAGATATTGAGCTATATATGTATACTGTACATAATCCACATATATATATAAAAGTATATATATATATGCAAGACAGACTCCATTATGATGTGAATTACAAGCTCGTCTCAAGGCAGAGAACTGATCACTGTCATCAAAACCTGTTCTATTCGATAAAGGCAAATAAACAAAAACACACAAAAAGAAAATGCAATCAAAGGTTGTAGATATTGGATGATGTGCTGAAATACAAGGAAATGATTTGAAAGGCTCTGTTGAATTACTGCTGAGATGAACGCTACACTGAAGAACTGTATTTCAGCATTTGTGTACAGAATTAAAATATTGTCACTGTATAGCCCACTGATATTTCCACAGATATAACTTGGAAAACATAAGAAAGCTTTAGTCGATCTTTTGATAAACTGTAGAACAGCATCTGTATGAGAACCCTTTCTAAATCCGGCCCTGGGTATTTGCAGATGGATAGGATATGTATGCTGTTATGTTTGAAGCAGTAATAATAATAATAATAATAATAATCATAATAATACACAAATCTGTCAAGTTCCTTCATTCATTACTCGTTATAGCAGCTTCACACACTCAACTGGAAACAAAAATCGTCTCCTTGACTCATGTATTCATTGGCTTAGAGAAAAAAAAAAAAAAAAAAAAGAGAGTCTGACTCTGTTGTGGCACAGTGTGACTGCTGGAAATTGCAGCTACTGCTCCATTAAAAACACAGTATTCTAAATTAAGTAAGGTACGAGTGAAAAGACAAAAATAAAGAACAAGATTCTAAGGCATCGCAAGGTTTAACCAGCGACCATGGCGCTGTAGATATATAAACTCACAGAGTCCAACTTTTACCCTTCACTCTTTGCTGTGGCTCCCTTGGAATAATAATCGTTGATGTCACAGGATCCAAGGTTGAGAGCCGTCATCTAGAGCAGGTTGAGAATTTCATGTCTATTGTTTTTTTATTTTCAGTAAATCAGGTGTTTTTAATCACCCAAATGACTGTCTCACTGTCACCGCAGGCAGAAGAGAATCTCTGGCTGAGTATGATGTTGATTCTCCGTAAAATAATTCTTCCACTAACACATGAAAAAGATTAAAATGGACAAAAAAAACCCCAGGCCACCAAGGAGAAAAAACCATCATCCTACAGCATGCACTGATAGGATTATCCCACCGAAGTAATGGCAGAGTGAAACACGATTAGGGATGTCTTAGGGTCGACTATTTCTCTGAGTGGCCCTCTTTGAGTTTGGTTGAGCCTTTCGCTGGTGCTCCGGCTGCAGGTTTTCCTGCAGCTTTGGCAGGAGGAGGTGGTGTTTTGGGGGTAGGATGTAGACCGGCCTCAGTGCCGATGTTGACAGTGATGTTGGTGTAGAGGGGCAGGTATTTCCGTGAGATTATCTCATAATCAGCTGTGTTCATTCCATCCAGCTTCCAGGTCTGACGCGTCTTGGCAAGCATGTTGAACCTTGAGACGGGAAACAAAACGAGAACTTTTTCAACGTTTACCTTTTACCCTTTGGTATACTGATACTCTAAGCTTAAGTGGCTTCTTCTGCATTGATAGCAACTGCAGAATAAGCTTACAAGTCTTACAACACCCAACATCATAACTGACATTAAAACGTGTAGTAAATAGAGAGAAATATTTAGACCAGGCTGTGTCAGCTCATGTCAAATACCTCTACAGTGAAGGAAAAAAGGGGAAATGAAAAGTGAAGCACATAGTGTGGACACAGCTAACGAGTAAATTCTGTCTGGGTGCTGGCTCATTTTGACCACTATCTTAAATATTTCCCCCTTGGTAAGCCACACTCTAAAAAACACAGTAAATACTACAACTTCTATTTATTTACAGCTCTGCTGCACATTTTCCACATTAACCAAATGCACCGACTTGTTTACTGTACCTCTTTGGGTTCACATCATTTCCTTTGTCCAGTTTGTGTTTAATCATCTTGTAACGGCCCACTTTTAGTGATGGGCGAGTGATATACATCCCCGCCAGAGACACCCTGAGAAGACAGATAACACAGTCGGAATGTGGTTATTGTTCGATAGATGTTTAAACGCACGATGTGTCGTTTTCTGCCACTAGGGGTCTCTCAATCAAAACAATAACAAAAGACGAAGTTTGGTGAGGTCGTGAAGTAGTGTGGGATCATGGGAGTTGTTGTCTTCATTATTAAACATTTGAACATTGTTGGAAACATTTGGGATAATGCAAGTACACAACTAAATAAAATATATAGCATAGGTCTAGTCATTTTTAGACATTTTAATGCGAATAGTTACATATTGGGCCTCAAAATCTTTACTTTGTGATCAACTGAGGGATGCTTTTGGTCAGTGTTAAATATCAGCGTCAAATCAGAGATCTACAAAAAGTATAACTTTTACACCAGGACTTCAGAGTTCAGTCATCATTCAGGCAGAGATTGATTACTGGAAACATTCATGTGTGATGGGGTATGGATGCAGTTTGTGCACAGATGAACCTTGACAGGAAAGCACATCGATTTTACACATAAAATTCAATTTTCAGTAGTACTGCTGCATATGCGGAAAAAAAAGTGGTATAAAGTCTTTTGTGGCTCCAGAGGGAGAATCAAAAGAATTTATACAAAGTCTGATAAACTGCCTCAATAGCTACAATGCCAGATGAGGATAAGGACTACAAGTGTGAAGATGAAAAAAAAAGATCTGAGGGTGTGTAGTTAGAAAGAAGTAAGGTTACTAGAGCTCCTCATCTCTACTTGAGGCTTGCAGCTCGAGGCTACATTAGCATCTGCTTGCACAACACGCACAAATCTCTGATAGAACTGTTTGCAGTCAGGTTGCAATGTGGGTAATGTAGGCGCCAGGATTTGACAAGGCAGAAGAATGTGAGTCTCTGGTTCTTTTTTTTTTTTTTTACTGCCCATCACGAGTCTAGCAATGTTACACAAGTGCCTGATTTAATCAGTGGATAACTCTTTTAAGAGCAACTGGCCAAAATTATTCTCACCTGACTCCAATATCATCGTCCTCTCCACCCCAGCCCCAGTAGTTGTTGGGAAAGCCATTCATCTTAAGGTAGTGCAGCGGCGTCAAAGCTGACACTCCTCCGAAGTACATCTTGTACGGAAGCCTTGAGAGGATTGTAAAAGGAGGTATTACAAAAACTGTGGGACATAGGATGTGTAATGTTTCCGTCTGTGAAGAGTAAATTCTTTAATGGACGTACTTGTAGCCAAACTTGTCCATGGCGATGGCTGCATGTTTGGGGTTGGAGTCGCAAACGTATGTGTTGCGATCGTCCTCCGGAATGAGGTCCACATCATGGAAAAAGAGACAGTCCCAGTCTTCCTCCTTCATGGCCTCCCGGAAACCCACATTCATCAGCTTGGCCCTGTTAAAAGTGTAGTTTCCAGCCTGCAGAGTAAACAGACACTGTGTAAAAAAAAATGACAACCTAAATCCATGTCTTTTAACTGCATTTAATCAAGTGAGAACTTTACTCATAAAAGGGGTCAGCATATATAATATGATAGGGGAAAAATATTACAATAATCTACAGGTTATTGTGGTGGTATTGTGGTTATTCTTGCAGGTTATGGTTATTCAGTCAACAAAAATCCAATGATATGATTACAACAACCTACAGTAAATGATAAATACAGATGTACTGTTCATCCCTACCACAATGTTACTGTTGCATCATATTTTTCAAACCTTATTCATATGTTAATTTTTCTGTTTCATCCTAAAATAAAATGCGGCACATCATCTGATTCATTGTGAATCAACCTACTAGATTTATTTCGAGGTACCCACAAAGCAGAGACAAGACAAATTATACAAATAAGATCCCACAATATGACTCTGCGATGACAAATCCAGCTCGAGAAGTGATAATAAAGTGCAGAGGAGTAAACATCAATGAACTGTTACAAGCAGCTAAGGAGATTAAACCCTCTAAACCACTTTGGCATTCTCAGCCTCTGACATGCTTGTTCAGTAACAGCACACTAGAGGGCAGTCTTCATCTAGCCTGAACTGTAGTGAATGCTACACTAAAGGGGTTCATTGCTCTTGTTAGTTCACAAAATAATAATAATATGTAACCAAAACTAAACAGCGCAAATGTAAAATCCCTCATTCACCCTTTGAATCTTCCTTTAGTGTACAGTATATGATTTGCTTGTGTGTGTCTTTCACCTGATGAATGACATAAATCCCATAGTTGAGCTGTTGCCGCTGCAGAAAAGGGTGTATGTAGTAGAGTAGGAACTTAAGGTGATGTTCTCTGTGTCTGTGGGGAATGATGATGGCGGTCCGATGCCTAGCCTCACAGTCCGGTGGCCTGTAGCGTCCTCCGCGCACCACGAGTGGATTTTTCCTCTGAACCTCTGCTAGAGTGAGCCCTGATGGAAAGCTGACATGGATCGGCCCACCTGTGAAGAGAAATTGGTGTGCTGTCATTACCAGTGAGACGGAAAAAAAGGGATGAGTTTAATGGAGTGAAGGCAAATAATGTGGTTAGAGTATGACAATCCATGATTTGAATGTGATGTCACCATTTAAAACACTCAAACACGCTGAACTGAGAAAAATCTTGATACCAGCACAGAGTCGGATGTCTTTCAAATGTATCAATAGCAGTTCTGGCATGTGTTCTTTGTTTAAATTTAAGTAGCATAGACAAGTATATTTGAGTATGCAAATGAGTAAAGTGCTTCCTGCTCGTCTCTGTGGAAATAACCACAAAATATAATTTATTACAGATTTTTTATGCTTAGATTTTGCTCAGATGCTTAAATCTACAGTTCTAACTTTGAGATCTGAGCGTCTATGATGTGTGGTGCAGTGCACACAGTCACAGTATACTGTCAAAATATATCAGTTTACAAAACAGATTTTTTTTTTCTCCACAGCACAAAAGCTGATGATGTGAAAACAGGCTACATGTGAACACATAGTCTCTATCTAGCTAACTAAGTATGATGACTATGATGAGTATTGTGAACGCAGGCCAAGCAACCTTGTAATGACAGAAAAATTCAAACATACATTGCCCAAAATTTGACTCTAACATTCTAACCTGACCTGTTTGGACTGTTGCGGTACAAGAATACCAGTCATTCTCCCCTCGTAATACCTCAATGACCTTTTTCCATTATGTTTTCTTGAAAAGTAGCCCATGGCCTCTGGCTCAGTTATCAGCGTGTAGTTTTAAATTACTGGCAATGATGTGGGAACAAAGAGGCAGAGGGCAGAGCCCGGAAAGCAGTAAACTAAGCCTGCTTTGAGAGTGCATTATAGTTAGGATATACTGAATAAACATTAAGCAGGACCAGGATGTCTAGGTAATGTGTAACAAGTGTGTGGCAAGGAACAGACAAATAGAGGATATGTAACAATGTGTATATACATTGTGTCCTGTGTGAGGAGAAGCTGGTTCCTGATGTATTTTTTCTTGTAAATTAGCATTTGAAAAATGTATTTTAAATGACAACCTTGGTCCTTATTTCATTGCTGTTACTAAATCAGAAATAATGGCGGATGAAACTCTCCTAGCAGCAATCACATTCTCATAAAATCCCAGTAGCGTCAAAGCTTCAGTACTGCTGGACACTCAAGTGAGTCATTCACTAACAGACACTTACTGTGTTAAAAAAAAAAAAAAAAAAAAGACAATGTAATCCATGCCTGTGACTCAACACAACAGCTGTTGCACAATTTCTAGAGAAGGCACTTAAGTTACATATCTCCACCTTAAACAAGAAAAACCTTTACAATCAACAATCAGCTGTTCAATTGCGACACGATGTTGGCTGAAAGAAAGATACTTACAAGGAAACACTGAGCTATCAGTAAATCAGACAATAAAGTGAAGGGACAAGATCAAGGAGCAACAACAAGGTGCAATAAGGAAAGGTGTGCTTGTTCATAAATCAGTGCTGTCTTCAGAGGTTTAGTGCGGAAGAGGTACTACAGATGAACACAGAAAGCAGTGAGACAGCTCACCTATCAAAGGGGACGTCTTAGGGCAGAAGGGCATGGCGTCTCCATGGTTATGAGCTTTGGGTAAGTGGGAGAGGTTGGCATATACATCCCCTCCGGTGATGCCGGCTGTTGTATGGTTCCGATTTGACAAACCAGTGGTGTCAGGCTTACGGAAGATGCGGATGAAGTAGGTGACCCTCTTCTGGTAGCCCTCTCGTGACAGCAGCGCCATGACCACCAGCTGGATGCCCAGGAACATGAAAAGGTAGCGCCATTTGGACTGGAAACTGACCATGGCGAAGGCTCTGCGTTGTCAAAGCAACGAAGGTCTTGAGGAGGTTGTGCAAAAAGTCACGCTGGTCTTGGGCGACCTGACTTTTAAGTGATTTAATGCTGGGGCTGTGGAAGCTCTCCACAAGCAGAAACAAAAGTCAGGAAGGTGATGATTGTCAACTGTGTGTTTGTTGGAGGCTTGTGTCGTGTCAAATATGCTATGTGCCCTCTCTAAAATATGGCATTCATAACAGTCACTGAATGCGATTCATGTATGGAGAGTTATATACAACAATCTATGGCAATATGAAGTTTGAATATGGAGGAAGTAAAAAAATAGTCAAAAGTAACACAAAAAGGCACTTTTGGTAGGTTATCAATCAAAGAGACCACCAAGGAGAGGGCAAATAGAAAAATATTCAAAACCAAGAAAAAAAAAAAAAGTCTTGTTTACTTTTTTCTATTTCACTGCATTCCTTGGTGCAGGTAAGTATGTGGCAAATATCTCCAAAGTTGACTGTTGGTCCAATTTTTGATTAGCGTGGGGTGGTAATGCCAGTCCCACATCATGTTGTTTCACCCCCCAATGAATTCCATTTGTTTCCCTGCGAAGCTCATTCTCCTCCGGTCAAATAAATGGCAACGTCAGTGTCCCTCACTCTCCCTCTCTCTTTCTCTCTTTGTGAGCTTTATGCTGCCTTCTGTTCTCCCTCGTGTACTCTCCTGAGAGAGGCCTCTGCAACAACAACAGCCGCCATGACAAAAGGGAGCATATGCAGCCGTATAGGCCCTATACTTTACAGAGGATTACACAGCTTTCATTAACTCACTGCCTGACTGGCTGGCGAAACAGGGGGTGTGTACCATGACCAGCGTGGGAGGAGTGGTCAGAGGGTTGGATGTGTGTGTGTGTGTGTGTGTGTGACTGTATATTTGTTAGGGGGTGTGGGGGGTGGGGGGTTTCAGCGGAAAGTCAGGCTGAGAGAAAAAGAAATGGGGGAGGAGGAAAAGGAGGAGGAGGGAGAGCTTTGATGCCCACAGCTATTGTCCCATAATGATGAAATCCACAGTTATGAGACACCTAAAGCGGCTTCCTGGGCTGACAGCCACTGGTCTAACTGGATGGACAGGAACCGGACCAATCGCTCCAGCGCGGCTCTGAAAGAGAACACATAGAAGAGGAGGAGGGACAGTTATATTGACTGACACCCGTTGGCCCAAACTGTTGACATCAGCGATTTTGTGCTTACAGCAGAATGTTTTTTTCCCATACAAACAATGACTAATTGTGTGCAATACAGGCCCAACAAATGGATTGTGTTTGTTTACACGGAGACCCAACAGCACAGTTGGATAGCCTCGACTACTCAGACACAGCGTGAGCTCCAGTGCAGATGCCTCCCCATAGAGAGGCCTGCTGCCCAAAGTGGATGGCAGACGGGATGCCGTGTACTGCCGTGTGGATCAAACTTCCTAATTCTACAGCCAACAAACTCAATGGCCCTGTTTTTGCATTTGCATTGCAATGGCCCTGTTTTGCATTAGGTCGCTGAAATATTGTGTTTTCTGACCTTGTATAACTCCTAACCCTGCTCTGGTGCTGTCTGCTGCTGTAGCCAACACATTCTTAGTCACAAATCAATTAGTGCTTGTTAAAGTAGCCAGCCTCAGACCACTAATCCTAATCCCACTGAATGCTATGAGCCTGGTGGAGAGACAGAGAAAAAAAACTAGAGAGCAGCTGGCAACCTCACGCCTACAAAGAATACCATTACTGATTTTACAATTGTTTTCATCATCAATTAATCTGTCCATTATTTTCTTGGTTTATCGATTAGTTGTTTGGTCCATAAAATGTCACAAAGCAGTAAAAAATGCCGATCATTATTTCCTAAAGCCCAAGGTGACGTCCTCAAATGTCTTCTTTTGTCCCAGCCAACAGTCCACAATCCAAAGACACTCAGTTTAGTGTCGTTAGAGACTAAAGAAACCAGAAAATATTCACATTTGAGAAGCTGGAATCAGAGAATTTGGAAATTTTCTTCTTAAAAAATGACTCGATTATCAAAATAGATGCCAATTAATTTAAGAGTTCGCAACTAATCAATTAATCAACTAAACCTTGCTGCTCTGTTTTATAGTACATTATACCATATTATGTTAAAATTTAGTTTTTAAGGAGGCAGCTCTTCAATGCACTTCAGTGTTTTATATTTCATACCCAAACTTTTTGTTCAAGTCTGTCGCTTTGAATGAAAGGTCTAAAAACATAATAGTACTGCAACGTCTCACACTGCACTTAAGACTTAAAAACTGATGTCATACAAGCCTATGCCATCTCTGTACCGAAAGACGACTTTTTTCCCCCCGAACAGTTTTTGTTATTTTGCCTGGCTGTGCTTTTAAAAAATATTTCAAGAAATGACAGAGATCAATTGTTGCCCGTAACGCAGGCATTTCCCCGCCTGTTAAGTTCACGCCTGCTGAATCATCAGCATGATATTGACATCTTCTTCCCAAGTTTCCTCAGTGAAGATGGCGTGTAAGAATTAAAATGTTATCATAACAGACAGAGAATAAGTTAAATCTACAACCAAGGTGGCAAGAAAAGAAAAATGTCCTTTAACTGTGTAAACTACAACTGAAACATACAGCCTACTTGATCCACTATACAGATATATTGATGACATCGGACAAACTCGTGCTTGCTGAACTGTACTGTTCATGTATTTCTTTTTGGTACACAGACAGCTGACTGACAGGATTTTCCATTCAAGGACAATAAAGGTTTTTCCCTAAGGGGAACATGTGGATCAAAAGGAGAGGAAATGCTATGCAGAGGATTTTCATCTTCAAGAGGAAATGTGAGCAGATGGCAGATTGACCCATCTCACTTTGCCTGGCCCCTTTAATAACGCCATAGATTATGGATATGGTTTATAAAGATCACGCCATTAAGACTCTGGTTAATCCCACAGGAGGGGAATCCAGCTCCGTCACTCAAGAGATGTGGAGCACAAAAACAAGCGACTGGGAAAATTGCAAAGACTTACTAACTGGTTCATGCCTTTTCTCGCTCACTAGCTGATTATAAATGATTAAACATCTCAGGTTTTCAAGGACAAAACATAGCTGATAAGATCCAATGTGTTGGGCAAGTTTGAGCTGCTACATGACTAAGTATCATGCATTAGGCAATCCCCCAGGGAATGAACTGAAACTTTCTAAGATACACCCTTCCTATTCACCCATTTACCAGTAACACATTCATTTGTAACAGGATATATGAATCTCTTTACAAGGGGTGCAATGTCTACGTTTCACTAGTGCTTGAGGACCATATTCTTCTTGAGCTGGCTTATAACAGTGAGAGAATCTGGCAGCAGGCACCTCGTTCAACAAAGCTTAGGCACTGACTTAACACGCATACAAGACTGAGACCCAGCGACTTGATTTAGACAAATCTGTCTGTGCTAGCTAAAAGGCTGAGGATGAGGAGCAAACCAAAGAAAGAAAAGGACAAAGCAAACTAAGAGGAGCTCGAGGGGGAGAGGGAGAGCAGCCAACAGTCTGGTTACACTATGTGCTTTTGACTTCATTATCTCTCCTGCACGGATATCCTTCCTTTCTACATTTAGAATTTTAAAAAGGCAGGTTTGGCATGACATTACATACTGCTGCACACCAATGCAAGTCTGTTCTGGTCTTCTTACCA
Source organism: Thunnus thynnus (assembly GCF_963924715.1). Taxonomy (NCBI): domain Eukaryota; kingdom Metazoa; phylum Chordata; class Actinopteri; order Scombriformes; family Scombridae; genus Thunnus; species Thunnus thynnus. Next base: position 9,310,322 of record NC_089526.1, on the reverse strand, counting down.
GCACCTCCTCTCTTCTCTCCCTCTCTTTTTTTTTGCTGCTATACTATGCAATGTGTGCTTTAAACAATAATGGCACATAACATCCAACAAATGGGACATTTTCTTTCTGCCCATGGGGCATTAATATTACATGCATATGTATGTCCACATGCATGCTTGCATACACATGAATGAATGCAAGAGGAGCCAAGAAGGCTGACACGGGGGTCGGAATGAAGAGCAGACTAGAAAATAAAAGGGGAAGGGGGGGGGGGGGGGGGGGGGGGGTGTAGGAGTATGGGAGTTATATATTTAGATCATCATCTAGGGACTAAGGCTTACGGTCAGCACTGTTGTTCTGATCTCAAAGGGACAGCATAGCACACACGCACAGCCCACTGACAGCCATAAACCAGCAGCCAGTGGGGGTCTCCACAGAGGCTGTTTACCTAACCAGACATTTATACAGAGTCTCTAATGGCCCTGGTCACTTTTCTACTCTGTTTTCTCCAACTGTCAGATAGTCATCCCCTGCACTAAACTTCACAGCAGCATTTATGCACAAATCAGTTTCAGCAGCGAGAGCCTCTTTTTTTTTTTTTTTAACCTTTTGTGGGTTTTTTTAAAATTGGTAGTATCTGATCCAGAAATTCCAGGCCCAGCTGGTTTGCATCAAATAAGCAGAGCACAGAATAGAGATGTGGTACATCCCTGTTTCAGTACACAATGCTATGTGTACTAGTATGTGGCTCTAGGCTTGGAACATCTCAGTCTATAAGCAGTGTGAGCTTTCTGGGGTGTCACCATATATACTTCAGTTCGCACTTTAAAAACTGCAACAGGTTTTAGATTTCTGCCTATGAATACACTTCTCCCCAAAGGATAGAGACTACTATTGTCTGCTGGTCTGCTACATGTCACTGCAACAAAGGAAAATGGAAGCTATTGTATAAGCATCGGGTATTTACTTCTTAGGCAGTTCTGTGAAGCAAAAAGAGGGCTAAATTATTACGTAGATACTGACGAGAAAAATATATGCTGAGCACAACTGTTGAGCATTTCTACAAAAGGGAGATGAAAAGAGAGCTGATGGAAAAGCTTGCCACAAAACCTTGACTAACTTGCACTGTCTGGTTAAAGACCTTCACCTCATAACACCGCTGAAGCACGTAGCAAGGCTCCGCATTAGAGGATAAGCCTTTCACATCTGCCTGAGTGTGTCATCACTTCTATATGTTCAAGCCTACCGAGGATGAGCGAGCGCTCTTCAGTCTTAAATGTTTGACCCTCATGTTAAATCTACTAAAACCTACTGCAGTTAATGGGGTGAAAGTTCATGAAATTCCACTTTCTTTTGCGCAAGGATTCACTTTAAGCTCTCACTCAGGGATACAGCTTGACTTGAGCATGCTGTAAGGCAATTTCGACAAGGATGTCTGCCTTGTTATCCACTGAAATCATGTATTTAAACACGTACAATAGGTCAAGGTATTTGCCCTATTTATCTAGCAATGAGATAAAAAAAGGAGCTGGCATTAAAGATGACAATAATAGATGTCAGTAAGAGAGATTATAGAAATTTATTGTCCTCCAGCTCTCTGTCAGCGATAGGAAGACTACATGGCAGAGAAACAAATGTCCTTCCAAAATCAACGTGCAGGTCTGCAGAACATTTATTGGCATGCTATTGTTAAAGTCTGTGGATGTCTCGTCTACATTTCTACAGCACCCACATGCTGTATGATTACACTTGCGTATATATCCGGTTGCCTTTACTGTATATTCCAGTCAGACAACTGCAACTGATTTTATTCATGTGCATCTGCCACCAGAGGAGAACTAATCAGTAAAATGAGGTTAGATGGAATGGAAATGTGTACTCTAATGATCTGGAATAATGTCCAGATCTGTGGCTACTTAAAGAGTGGAGAGGAAAAAAAAAAAAAAAAAAAAAAAAAAACAGGGGTGGAACAGAACTGTGGCCTGTTAACTGGATTGAATTGCCATTTTCCAAATAAAAAAGGAGATGTGGGAGGCAATTCAATGGTTTTTAATGCTTTAATGCCTTTTAAAAGACCTTTTTAAAAGACCTTGACAGAGAAAATTTAATATCCTTTCCAGAGCAAAACAAACGCACATTAGGGCTGAGGTTCATGTTTGAAATCAATTTCACAATATTAGTAGGGATATTTTTCTGGATAATTTTGTATGTCCATATAACAATCATATGTAAAAATCACATAGAGTAATCAAATTAATGGCAAATGCAATGAATTGTGTCCCACTGTTATGCTTCATATTGGATAAAACTATTTGTGTTAAAGCATTTTAATTTAAAATTTAACTTTTAACTACAATTTGCTTGGAATTGTTCATTTTGACAACACTGTAAAACAATAAGGCTGTTGTGGTTGCAACTACAGAGTCAGTTGCAGTTCATTCCCCCCTGATTAAGACACACGTGACAGCATATCTACCTTTCATTCTCTTTATGTCTATTCAACCTGTAAACTCCAGTTAAGCGGTCACCAAATTACAAGTCCGCTCCTCTCCTTCATGTTGTGTTGGGGGCTCCACACAACAAACATTATTATCAAGTTTCTAGCAACTATCAGAAATAACAGAGGGCTTTGTGTCTCCTCTGAATCCCCCTGGCCAACTGTCTTTATCTGAGCATCATCCATACTGTTTTGTGTACTTCTTTAATCCTGTTACCTTGGTGAGAGCAGGCAGCCTGTGGAGAACCAATCGAAAAATGACCAGAGAAAAAAAAAAAAAAAAAAAGCTGAACTGGAGTGAGTTGCGACCATATTCTAATTAGTGAATCCTGTGGGGAGATATTTCTCATGTAAGTAAGCATCACCTCAAAATTTAAGACCTACCATAATTAAAAAATAAGCCTTTTTAAGACATTTAATGACCGTAAATTCCAAAAATCTTATTTAAGACTTTTTTAAGAATCTGCAGGCACCCTGTTTATTGGATGAAACAGCATGTGCAGCTGATTTTCACTGTTTACAAAGTGTATGCGTAAAACCATGTGTTATTTCTTGAGCTGGATCCACTTCAAGTCCTGCTTGGAGTCCATGGAGTAAATGGGAATGTGTGGTAGTACAGGATCTACTATTTAGTCTACAGAGGAGCAATTTGTCAGTATGCATGCACTGTTAAGGGTGAGACAGGTTAAGTGCTAACTAATGATTATTTTCATTATTCTCAATTAAATCGATAAGTCTGTTTCCAAAAGCCAAAGCTGACATCTTCAATCAATTATAAAAAAAAATAGCTGGCTATTTATTATCTGTCAATCAATCAACTAATTGCTTGTAACAACAATTGATTAGTGGTAGATTGCTTTCTATTGACCTCTAAACAACGGCTGAACAAGATAGTTGACATTATTCATCAGGTCGGCTGAAACACTTGTCAGGAGTTGTATTTTTTCTGGGCTATGGTTTATTATAGTTGTGTTGTACTGGACGGTATTATATTTATATTTTGTCCACTTCTCTTATACATAGAGGCAGAAACAAAATATTGTCAACTATTAGAAACAGATGTGTAAACCTTACAGCTGGCCTCTGTTTTATGGAAAATCAAGTCGGAAAACGAGTTCATCCAGACAAATAGTGAAGAAAGAGGAAGAGAGCAGAGACAACATGCAAAGGGGAGGAAAACTGAATATTCACCAAGTATGTAAAAATAAAAGGGAAAATTTGTAGCTCTTGATGGGTTTGTTTCTTTGTTTTTAAGTAGCTCTCATGCCAAAACAGGTTGGAGCTACCTGATGTTAGATTAAGTCAAACAAAAATGTAAAAACTAATATATTTTAACAAAAATCTTGTATATAAATTTGACTAAATTTACTACTAAATTAACTGTAGTATTTATTCATTAATCAAAAAGTCAGTGATCCTAAACAAAACCTTATTTCGGTATGACAATGCACCAGATCTTGAGGCGTCCTGGTGGCCTAATGGTTAAGAAGCATACCACGTAACCCTAACCTCCACAGTCTGACATGTTGCATGCCGTACCCGTCTCTCCCCCCATCTTTCCTGTTCTTACACTGTCTGTCAATTAAAAGGCAAAAAGCACCAGCCCCCCCCCAAAAAATTCACCAGATCCACACAATTATCAATGAGCAATTTTACAAAACAAATTTGCAGGGAAAGGTTCCTGCTCACTAACTTCTCACCATTTACATCACTGATAAGACCCTTTCTGTGCCAGGCAGTATTGTGTGGGCTGTTGTTGGTTCATTGTGACCTCAGATGATTTGAACAAACTAACAGGTTCTTTCAGAAACATGCTTGGCATCCCATTGGCCTCAGGGCAGAGCTGTGGTACAAAGTCTGGCATCAAAGCAACAATATATTTCCCCTGGAGGTTTAGCCTTGGCCTCAGTGTGCTTTTTTACTGGCAAACATTCTGCTCGACAATCAGTATTATCTCTCCACAATAAAATTTGCTGCCGAGAAACTACCACATTAACAACGTGTAAATATCTAGAGCTACGACTAGCTATCGTTTTCATTATCGATTAACCTGCTGATTTGTTGAACTGTCAAAACATAGTGAAAAACTCCCACCACAACTTACAAAAGTGAGTGACTTCAAATTGCTTGTTTTATCTGACCAACAGTCCAAAACCGAAAGATATTTTGTTTTCTACTATATATGACAAAGCAGCAAATCTTAATATTTATAAAAAAGTCTAAGGATAGAATGTGCTGTATGTTGTAAAGACTGACTGTTTATACATTGACTTGACTACAGTTACCGTAGGTCACAAGATAAAATCATTTCCTTACAACCTTGTCATGGTGAGTTTCGTTTCACACAGCAATAAAAGTGGTTAATAATACAATTATGTTATCGTTTCCTCATTCATCAGAAACAATGGTATCTCTCTAGATTACATGGTTAAAGTTTTTACATTGGGTTCGACATTTAAATGGACACGTCAGACAAGGACGTTGGCTGTAAACCAGTACAGTGAGGACCTGTAAGTGTAAGCTAATAAACAGGAGTAGTTCAGCTGGTTTTGGGAATTGGCATTTAATACTACAAATAGGAGAGAAACTTATCTGGGTGACAGATGTGGCCAGCAGACTACAAACAGCTCTTACACAACGGCATCATTTTTCTTACATCGGACAGATACTCTTTATACAACCCACTAACAGCCCTTAAGACACAACAGACTCTAAAAACATTATTCAGATTCTGTATACGCAAGCAGGCCTTTGCTCTCAAGCACCAACCACGCAAGACCAGGCAATGAAATAATGTGCACACATGCCCTGAGAAAAGGGGTGTCTGCATAACAACACGTGCCAGCGTCCTTGTCATGGCAACCCATCCTGAGCCCTGGCCATTCATTGCGGGTGCAGCTGGTACATGTCTCTAAGGCTGTTCCCTCGAGTCCGACTCCGCTGGGACAGACTGCTGAAGAGAGGGAGGGGGGAAAAAACACATCATCATCCTCCTTCCTCCCACTTTTTCATCTCATCTTTCTTGCCTTTGGTTTGCACATGCAGTTTCCATAGTGCGGTGCGCACCTCCCGCTATAACCAACCCATCGGGGACCTTCACTTATCCAGTGGGTTGCAAACTTAGCGATGACAACCATGGAGATGAGGAAACCCCCAGGTGGCCAGAAAATCAACAACAAAACTGGAGCAACAAGTTCCAGAAGAAACGAGAGTAAACACCACGAGCAACAACTTGTAACATTTAGTCTATTCAAACTAAATAATCCTGCAAAAACCTGAGACTGACCAGACCCAAGGTGACTCTGCCAACAGTTGCTCCATGAGAATATCTAATGCAGAAAGATAATACAGAACAAACCCCCCCATGTCAAAATCATATCTGATGGTCTGACACATAAAGCCCTGATTGAGGAACAAAACCCATGTTTAATGGAACTGCATTTCAAGCTTGAAATCATATTGACAAAATCATGTATCATGTTATTTTTAACGCTGTGCCTAGAATGTGACAATACGCCGGATCTCTCTATAAAGGATGTCATACAGCTTTTAGTTTGATCTCCAGTAAGCTGGCGTGGGTGCTGTGGTCTGTCAGGGTAAAAAAGATTAGTCATGCAGATATGATGTTCAAGCAGGTACATGAGGAGCCTGCATTATTCTGTGGACAGAAAACTGATCAATTCCAGTTCTCATAACTTATTGTTCCATTTATCTAGTAAAAAAAAAACATCAATCATTACCTGATGATAGCACACAAACGCTAAGAAATGTTCTTATAGTTTTATTTCATTGGTAAATTGAGTAGTCTTGTTTTTGCTGCTGTTAATATAAATTTCACCATTTTAAGGCATCAGTTTAGGTTCTAGTACCATGTAATTGGTGTTTGACATTACTGTTGTTGTTTTGTTTTTTTTACACTATATAACTTATGGTTCAAAAAAACCTAAACTGGTGCTGAAGACTTTATCTGTTACAGCAAAGTGTAAACTGATAATATAACCATGTAATGATTTAAAAAAAAAAACTTGATATCACCCTGACACAGGAAGATAGTATTGCAACAACTATCCTTATCTTTATTTCAACAACTTGCAAAAGCTGCCTATGTTTATGCAAGGAGGGGAACCATTTACTTTGGCAAGTAACAGTGACAGGAAACGCGTAGACGCCATTGGTAGAGACTGTCCATTGATAAACAAAGATGGTAGTTAATGTACAGTTTTAAAATGGGCAGAAAGATTTGACTTTATAACTATGCTCATGGTACTTAGGCTGATAAGGATAACTAGTTATTATGTACAATTGTTATTTTTTTTCCTCAAATATATTTTTAAAGATGTTTACTGGTAAAAATTAATTTATATCATGGAAGCAGAGTACAGTTTACATTCATACCTTGTTAGAGTCCTATTTTTAAATACAGACGTAAACCAATGAGTTGCTTGAAAGATTGCGTGTGTGTGGTGTTCAAGTTTCTGACACATAAAGTCTCGCTGATAAAGTTACACGTAAGGAGAGGAGGGCTGGGTTTGCAGACTGCATCATCCTGACCATACTGTGACCCTGAGACAACCCAACAAAGATATCATCCCAGCTGTCAACAGATAAAGCTACTGGTACATCTTTCTTGTGGAAAATGAAAGGATGGTCCCTCAATCTGTCCCCCTGCTCTGGTCCTCTCATAACGTACTTTTAAGTATGGACTCAATCAATCTGACAGGTCGAGGGGGGAGGGGGCTGCCACGCACAGCCTTTTGTTCTGCTGAGAAGGATATACATGAGAATATTGGTGAAAGAATATAGCCTATGCAACCAGTTTCGACTCCAAGTTCAGCGATTGTAGCTAGAAAGTGGCATGAAATGGCGCAATCGTTGAATAACCGGAGTATTTTCAACACTCCGTGAACATGGAGCCAGCTTTGGCTAATTCAAGCCTCTCATGTATAACGTTAGTTAACGTTTACCTAACTATCTCTTATTAAACCGAGTTGCTTGCCAATTCTTATTGTCGAGGAAGTCTTCCCAAACATTTTGTTCCTGTCGTCGTTGTGATTTTAGCAGCGGCACAGAAGTAGTTGAGAGGCAGGCAAACTTTCATGTGCTTTGTTAACTAGCGTTAACTAAGTTAAGCAAGGTAAACTGAGCTCCCGTTAACACTAACTAAATTAGCTTAGATATTGTCGGTTGTGTAGCAAGTAAACTTCAGAGCTGTCTTATATAGAACAGTGTTAAATTAAAACTATATTCCCTTGATCTTTTTATGGTGTAAGCAGATCAACATTCAAACAGTGTTTTACATCGAGGTGGGTTTTATTTAAAAGTGGAGCTCACGTTAACTGTTAACTAACGCTAATCAACTGTTGTGTAGTTATCTGACGTAAACATGTTAACCCAAGGCGAGAGATAATCAACCACACTTTTAAACCCATAATCCTGTAAACACAACAGAGAACTCAACCTCCAAGTACAACTGATCCTCTCCAGCTGTGACAAGAAAGACAAGCCGAGCCGAGCTGAGCTGAGTTGAGCCGAGCTGAGCTAACCGCTGCGGGTTAACTGCCGCCTGACGTTAGTTAGCTGGCTAGCAAGCTAGCAGACACACACCAGCACGCACGGTGCTACTGTTTCACTATCGGTCGACAACAATATAGCGTTATTTGACAGTTTCATTCTTACCTAGAGACGCTGTTTTTATCCCTCGGCTGGTTATTTAGGTGTTAACCGTCGATATCCCCTACAACACCCTCCCTCCTCCGTATTTCCGATATGTTTTGAAGTTGATGCTGCGTGGACGCGGTGTGGTGCGGGAGTCACAGATCGACTGAGCAGCTCCGTTCGTTGTCGCACAGTACTTCTCCTCCCCCTTCACTGAAACCCCAAATGACACGGTGTGGCGATGTGTACAGGGCACTAGTTCCTCATTTATGAGAAATTGCTAGTAGTGAAGATGCAGTGCTTTCAGTTGCCATTTCAGGAGTACAGCTATGACAGTATAGTACAATGTAATCAGTAGCAAAATCACCGCATTTAAAGGGACTTAAGTGCACAATGTTCTAGGCTTATCTACTACTTTTTATTAAACGATTTACGTGTACAATGTTTTACAAAGGTTAAAAAACAAAGCAAACACTCTTTAAATAACAAAACCAGTCATAAAAATGAGGAAATTAACAGTGAAAGGAAGTCATAGATGAGGTTAAAATGAGCTGTATGAGTCGATTCGAGTTTGGCTTTAAAAGTGGCGAAAATGAGGACTTGTTAGCTCTTCAGGCCTGCCCGAAGACCCAAGACTTAAAGGATAGGTTCAGGATTTTTCATATCTGTCTTAGAACAACAGTCAGGTGGCCAAATGAACATTGAAAGAGGTTTTCCTCCTGATCATACTAGCTATTAAGAGATCCCCTTCAAATGCGCTTTTAATGTAAATGATGGGGGTCAAAATCCACACAGCGTGTGTCCACACAGTCACGGAAGCTTTTATAAGGCTTTAGCAGTCTGAGTTAGTCATATCAATCTTTTTAGCATCAAATTCCCTCTTTGTGTTTCCTTGTTGAGCTGCAGTGGAAGTATACTAACAAAAAGAGGAACTTTAGCACTTAAAAGACTGGAAAGTTGAAAGATATCTACTTGATTTGACTCACTGGGGATGGCTGAAGCTTCATATTAGCTTCAGATAAACTTTTAAATACATTTTGCACATAAGGAGGCTTATTGCTCCAATTCCTCACGTTGTAAGTGCATTATGAAGGGATCCTCTAAGGGTAGGATGTACAGGAGGAATGATTATGTTGAGAAAAAACAGTTTCTGTGAACCTGTCCTTTAAGGGCAAAAGGTCGAACAAATTTGACATGGTAAAATCTTAGAGAAATGAAAAATGAGACGGTACCAGCCAGGCTGTGCCACATACCTTGTGTATTTTATAATACCTATAATCCAGAATGAAGAAAATCAGATTTACAGGAGAGGATAAAATTAAGAACTTAAACCTTTTTCATCTGTTCAAAGCTTAAAACAAACAAAAGTTGATTAATGTGCAGAGAGGGTGAAGAAAGAGGGATTACTAGGGGCTATTAGGTACTAGGTTATTATATATTTTATTATATATTACATAAATTCATTTATTTATATAGTCCTTGCAATTCATATGCATTTATAAATCCATAATGATGAACTGCCCTGTAATTATTTAAATCAAGTCTCATGTTCTAGAACTGGACTGAAATTAAAAGAAAGCAAAAATTGCACATGTATTTAATGCAGGAGATTACTTTTCACAGTTAAGGTAAGTGGAGATCATTTACTTCTGGTTAATTCACTTGACTTATCATGTAATACTCACAGGAACATGCATGGTTGTTTCAAAAGTAATTGCCTGTTCTAAAGCTTTAAGATTTAAGAAAAGTCAAACAAAATATCAAAATAGCCTACATGAATATATAAAGATATAATCACTGAATTCTGTAGCAGCCAGTACATTGTATCTAATCTTGTCAATGTTTTTTATCAGTCAGAGTTAGCAGGTCCTTCAGCTATCAGCATAATGCCAGATCAACCACCTCAATACCAGTTATTTAATCTCAGGCCCTCTGCAGCTCAAACAAATGTGGATGCTTTGGTGTCAGCCTTGTGGCGTACACTCTTCCCAGGACAATATTTTGGACAAAACCACAGGCTGGATCATCTCTTTGCCAGGATGTCCCACAGGCCAGAACTGGCAACCCTGCAAATCTGTCCCTACTATTTTGACCAGGTCACTTACCATCTTCCCACCAGAGACCAAGGGAAACACATGTGGGTACCACTACTTTGATTTCAACTCAAATTTCTACATCAAATTATATCCAAGAGTTCCCAAACATTCATGGCACAGACCCAAAGACTGGTGTGTTTGTTTTTCATCTACTTTGTGGTTAGCGATGCTGATTTTAACTTAAAATAGACTCCAAGCTATTCCTCAGGGGCTCAGTTTGGTAACATCTCAGTCTCCCTATGTAGGATGATGTTTGCTGCTTAGTGTGCATTTGGCTTACTGATACTGCTGCTTAAATGCTATAATAAATGATCTTCCACCCACTTGTGGCCTACAGGGAGAGACACAACCTCAGGCTGCACTGCTTTGACACATGGGCAAACCTAAAACGAGAACAGGAGCTAGCCAATGAGAGGCAGTGGAGAAGTCATTTAAGGATTAACCAAGGACCCCGGCACAGCAGTGGCATCAATTTGAGTCGACTTAGTCAACTCCAAGATCCAAACACTGGCAGGAGTATATCCACCAGACAGTACATTTATCTGATGTACGGCCACCACTGCTAACTCCTTTTTTTTTGTTACCACTAAATTTGTCTAATTACAAATATTGTTCCTTTTAAAAGATGAATGTTGAGTAAGCCAATGATTTTTTGATACATTACCTAGTATATGGATGACAATATAATCCAAGTGTAGGTAATATGGTTCATTTATGACAGATAAACATAGCACAAAAAGTAAGGAAATTTGTGTTTGGTAGATTACTTCTTTGTTGTAACAATGCTTCTTGGCGATAAATCTTATATCATTGGAAAGCCTGTTTATTTCCCTTTTAAATGGTGCCACATTTGTGAGGAACATGCATTTGTGGGATGAGCAGCAGAGCTGAGTATGTGACTTGCAGAGATGAAAAATTTGCCAAATCTTCTCTGCCAATACCAAACAGCTTATTTTGCTGTTGCTATTGACTCTTGTTTTGAGCTTCTGGTACCCCCAGGTGCCTCCAATCAGGCGCCTGATTGGCAGCTGGATCGAGGTTCAAAGTGTGGAGAAGACATGGAGAACACTATGCTGATTGATGCACCGATAGAGTAACATCTTTTGGTGGAGGCAGCGTGATGGTGTGGGGCGGCGTCTCCCTCACTGGAAAAACGAGGCTTGTCATCATTGGAGGCAATCTCAATGCAGAGAAATATCAAGATAAGATTCTGCAACCGGTGGCAATCCCATATCTCCACAGTCTGGGGCCGAACTCTATCCTCCAAGATGACAAAGCTCGCCCCCACAGAGCTGGGTTTATCAGAGACTACCTCCAGAATTTGGGAGTGGAGAGGATGGAATGGACTGCCAGCAGTCCTGACCTCAACCCCATAGAACACTTGTGGGATCAGCTTGGGCGTGCTGTTCGTATCAGAGTGACCAACACAACCATGTTGGCTGACTTGCGACAAATGCTGGTTGAAGAATGGGATGCCATCCCACAGCAGTGTGTAACCAGGCTGGTGACCAGCATGAGGAGGAGGTGCCAGGCTGTTGTGGCTGTGTATGGTTCTTCCACACGCTATGGAGGCTCCTGTTTGTTAAATGAATAAATTGTTAAATTGCCAATATGTATTGTTTCTTCAAACTTCAATCATCCAATCCACCAAGCACCGAACAATGTCAATGGCAGAATAAGCTGTTTGGCATTGGCAGAGAAAATTTGTCAAATTTTTCATTGGCGCAAGCCACATACTCAGCTCTGCTGCTCATCCCACAAATGCATGTTCCTTACAAACGTGGCACCATTTAAAAGGGAAATAAACAGGCTTTCCAATGGTATAAGATTTATTGCCAAGAAGCATTGTTACAACAAAGAAATAATCTACCAAACACAAATTTCCTTACTTTTTGCATTTTCTTATGTTTATTTATCAGGCTACTACCCATTTTATCCACAAAGCTTTAGTCCAAGTAATCAATTCAATCTTCAGGGAAACATTTCCCACCTTCATTGCCTCGAAATTCTGGGCAACAGAGTCTCAGTCGGTGCTGTAGAAACATCACTCAAAAGAACATTTTGCTGACAGGAAACTCAAAAGTAGTGCGGATAAAGGTCGAGTAATGCAACACTGGTGGTTGCTACACCTCTGACTTTCTAACGATGATCACAACTAGGGCTGCTACTAACGATTATTATCATTATTATTATTGCCATTATAGATCAGTTGACCAGTTCCCCAGTTAATAGTTTGGGCCACAAATTGCAAAACTATGAACAGAAAATAATTTAAAAAAGAAAGCAAAAAAAACAGCAATATGTCCAAACCCCCAAAGATATTAAGTTTGATAGGCTAAAACAACCAGCCAATATTTACATTTGAGAGGCTGGATCCTGTAAATTGTTGCCTGTTTTGTTTAAAAAAAAAAAGAAAAAAAAAAAAGACTGAAACCACTAATAGATCTATTAAATAGCTGCCGATAAATTTTCTGTAGAGCAACAAATCAATCGACTAATCAATGTGGCTATAATTACAACATTCATCTGATGACAAGAAATATAACGCAATGATACAAGTTTTATATTAATTTAACTATCTTCAATTAAAAGACATACTGTATATTTCGAGGCAGACAAAGAATGACCATCATTTATTTTTTTTATGGAAAACATCTTTAATGGATTTTTTAAGTAATGTTGTGTCAAGTGAGTACATATAGATACAAATGTTTAACCCTAGCTGTGGAGGTACAGATATTTTTAGGAACCAGTAGAGTGCCTGTATAAAAAACACCCATCACATGGTAGTGTGTGTCTTCTCAAGGCTGGAGACAGGGCTAATCTGACATTAGGCCTTGTGCTGCAGTGAGTAAATTTAGTCCAAAAATCAATGCAAGTCGGGGACTGCAAATCCACAAAAGACACACTGTAGATACAGACACACAGACGTAAATCAATAACAAACTTGTGTGTCTGGACACCTCTTTTTTTTCTGTGGTGGTTATTTTATCTCTACTTGTAGAACTCATGCTCCTGCTCGTCCTTTTTGATGACGGTCTTGTAAGCTTTTTCAAAGTCTTTAGCCAGGACGATATACCTGTTCTCACGCACTGCCAACATGCCAGCCTGAGACAAAAATAAACAGAAGGAAGACATCAAAACAAGCCACATTTTAATATGTATATATTTAAATGTCTTATGAACAAAGTAAAAGATTATTTTTCTATTAGTTCTCACTTAACACTGCTCTAAGGAAAAAAAAAAACAGATAGTAAATAGTAAGTAAAGCTCCAGCTCACCTCCTGGCAGATGGAGTTGATATCAGCTCCAGAGATCTTGTCTGGTCTGGCCACATCTGTACATCAGTTAAGGACAACTGAACAACACAGTTATGCTACAATACAAGCAAAACATCAAAGTATCCAAACTGTGTTTAGACATAAAGGAATGACGCATTGTAAATGGCATATATAGGGTGCAGCAGACTTGGACCTTTAGTTTTTCCTTTTTTTGTCACAAATGCTTTAGGGGGCAAAAAATCCCCATTAAAAATTTTAAAAAAACCCTGTTTTACACACATAAACATGCTGTTATGGAACTAAAAGGATACAGTCCTCCAGGTCCACCTCCTCAGAGAGGTTCATTTTACTGGTGATGGTGGAGAAAATGAGACGTTTCTGCCTGCGGTCGGGCAGAGGGAACTCAATCTTTCTGTCCAGACGACCAGGACGTAGCAGGGCCGGGTCCAACGTGTCAGCTCTGTTGGTGGCCATGATCACCTGAGGGGGGGTTCAAATGTCAATAGAGGATACATGAGCATAATGATAATTTGTAGATACAAGATGATATAGGGTGCATTCAGTTCCACATATAATGTCACTGAAATGAGACAAATGAGCTGAACTAAGACCAAATGGGTCGATGGTATCTACAACAGGAGACTGCCAATCCTTTGTAACTGGTAACCTCAAAGATGGAAGGAGAAAACATTGATCAATTGGTGTTTATTTCATTTAAAACTAACATTTTAGGTCCCCCACAACAATGCTGATCAACTGAAAAAGGTAAAATAAAGTTCAGTGCCCTTTGAATTGCTTGTACTACGCATTTTCATTGGTATTTAAGAAGTAGAAACTGTCTAGAAATATGACTTAACAGGGGAAAAGATTTGCAGATATTGAACTGCAACTTAAATATACAAATTCCACCATCCTCTTTATATACAGAAGACTTTCTTTGTTTGAGCAGTAATGTATCTGTAAAAAGCTTATGGGCAGAATGACAGAAAATAAACTTTTTGGGTGTTTTCTAAGTTGAATGAATTGACACATGGCATGGTGAATGAATGGATGATAGAGATAGGCGGAGGTTTGGTTTGACTCAAACGGTGCTTCATCACTGGCACCACAAGTCTGCGCATCCAAAGATGGTGCAGTCACAAGGGAATAGTTAAGAGCTTTCTCAGATGGGGGGACTTGGCTCACCTTGACATTGACGTTCTGGTCAAAGCCGTCCATTTGATTAAGCAGCTCGAGTAAGATTCTCTGCACCTCCCTATCAGCTGTAGAAGAAAACAAGGTCAGAGGCAAATTTTTACTATGATGTAAATGCATTTATAAGGATGTAAACATGAATACACAAACATCTTAAAAAAAAAGAAATCCCTGACACTTTCTCAGAACTTGAACTCCAATGAAGTCCACTGGTCATCTTATATGACACTAAACAGAATTATGAGTTGGATTTGTATACTCTAATTCTACATGTGAGCTACATATGTTCATACCTCCGGTCTGTGCATCAAAACGCTTAGTAGCGATGGCATCAATCTCGTCAATGAAGATGATGGCGGGGGCATTTTCCTTCGCCAGCCGGAAGACGTCACGCACCATACGAGGGCCTTCACCCAAGTACTTCTGAACAAACTCAGAGCCCACCACACGGATGAACGCCGCTGGAGATGGAGAATGATCAAGAACCCATAACTAAAATACAGTATCTACTATAGATATCACATGTAGTTAGTAGCTGTTGGTGCTTCAGTCTAATTTGGTATAAAACAGGAAGATACTGAGGATGTAATTATTGTGCAGTGACAAACACATACGTGTCTCTGATATGGTGGACTTACCTGTAGTGTGGTGTGCCACAGCCTTGGCCAACATGGTCTTGCCACAACCTGGAGGTCCGTACATAAGAACACCCCTGGGTGGGTCAATGCCAATCTGAGATAGAAAATAGACTAGAATGAATATGACTGATTGACAACTTAGTCCTGTCTCCATCTCCAGTTTATGTGGTTATGCGAGTTGTTTTCTATAAAAAGTCATAAAAGTTATTTAACATCTAGCAAAGGGTTCCTGCTTTTCTGACTGAGCAAATCCCTCGCAAGGAGTATAAAGTCCATGAATAATCCATGCTGAAACGTCATTTTTCTGTTGAATATCTGACTAGGCATAAGAATATCTGACCTGTTTGTAGAGCTCAAAGTGTGTGAGTGGTAGCTCCACTGCTTCTCTGACTTCCTGCTTCTGGATGTCCATACCGCCAATGTCAGCATACATCACATCAGGCTTTTGGTCTGGGAGCAGAAACACGGTAAAAAGGCAAGTTATTCCAGCTCTGCTGTTCAAACACAACAAACTTTATACAAAGCCAACCAGTTTCAGATAATGGCATCTATGCATTTTTAATGGATAGAATTAATGGCATATGGGTTTGGATTTGATTGTTTGATGGTTAAAAATATGAATACAATAATCTGTGACACTAATGGGAAAACAGTAGTCTCCATACATGATCATGGTCACGCTCAGGGGGTCTGTGGTGTTGAGGAGCTTTGTCATCAGCACTTAAGCATGTCTACAAACTGTGTGGCCTGAAATCCTCTGGGAGAGCGTGGTGGAGTGTTTACCTGATGTCAGCATCATGATGCTACTGTCAGCTTCAGGAGGGAGCACATCTACAAGGGCGTTGCTGTGCTTGTGCAAGGCCACTGAGGCGTTGGGCTTCAGCAGCTCTCTGTCGATGGTGCTCAGGATGCGCACATAGTAGTTGGATCCTGAAAGGGGAACAATGGTGAATAAAAGAAGAACAAACTCATTACACATTTAAATTTACACATACTTCACACTGAATAATTTACATTTGATGGCATACAGTACATCTCTTCCAGGTTCTCTCAAACAACACTGAAAGCCTGAACATGATAAACCATTCGAATATACAGACTATATGCATCATCTGCCATTTCATTCACTTTTAATTCTCAGCTTCATTTGCAGTCAATATTTTTGTGTTTTTGATACTTACTATAGTGTTTTCCAAGCATTTAATTATTCTTGGGTGCAGGAAACACCCCCTTATTATTTAACTTGACATCAACTTCTACATGGTTCAGTAAATTAATGACATCAAGCTGTGGCTCCCACAACAAAATGAGAAAATAAACAACAGGAAACAACAGACTCTACAGGCAGAATTAACATCTCCCCTGCTATCCACCAAAAACTCTGAGTACCAGTCCAACCCAGTTACAAATCTACCATGTCTTTAACTGCTATGACTTTAAAAGCAGTGCATTTTGGTCATGAAGCAGCTATGCCTGCTGTTGAGATTTTCTCTATCTGAAATTTCCCAGTGAAGGTCTTTTTACACGTTGGCAATTTGCGCACTATTTATGAGCACAGTTGCTGTGAAGACTGTACGCACTACAAGGTCGATCACTGTGCATGTTCTAGAAAAGCAAACTGGATGCTTGTTAAGTGTATTGTATCCCCATCCTTGGTCGTATTTTCACTAAGTTGTCACACACACACACACAATTGTATTTTTCTGATTTTTTCTTGTTGTTCTTCCAGATACAACAAACAAAAGAACTTCTCCTCTTGTTGTCGTGAAGTTGCCACCTTGTTTTCTAGTGTGCATGTGTGAAATGTGTCTACATATGCAGAGCCCAATTGTAGTATGTATTGAAGCGGTGCACATCCGGATGTCTGCAGCTGTCCGCATATGCAGCAACTATGAATTGACCATTAATAACTTTTGGGCCTGGGATGACTCAAGAGTCAGGTCCCATTTGAGGTTCAGCTTCAATTCAATCTGTTCAGGCTTGTGTCTGTGTGTTTTCTAAAACATAGGGTCCATCTTCAGCTTCTGTAAAATAGTCACGGGTCCTTTTTGGGTCAGGCATACATTTTTGGACTGAGACCTCTAGTGAAAATTCAAAGTCTTTCAACTCTAAGATATCCTGTCACCTTTCCTGTTGGAGAAACGTGAAATGCAGTTGGTAGTCAGTGGGACTGTGAGCAGGGTCAAAAAAAGATTATGATCCATATTTTTACTATTTAAAAATTGACGTTTTACATAGTCTTTTCCAGTCTGTAACAGTGTTTTATATACCCATTATTCTTTTAACAGTACCTGTGGTAGAGCCAACAATGGCCGTGTTCTGGTCAACAGCTTCTAGGAACTGGCCAATGACAAGTGGGATACTCTGTATCCTCTTCACCTCTTCCTGGGCATGAAGGAACTCTTTCTTCAGATTCTTCTGTTCATCTTTAATGTACTCCTCCTGCACTTCCAGGAACTCCAGCTCCTGCTGCAGCTTCTGCAACCACACCAAAAAAAGGAGAGGAAGAGAGAAAGATGAAAGGCTGCTGGAGATGAAAGCATTGTAACTATGCTTGCTGGAGGTCATACGAACAACTTCCCTTGTGGTGGGTGGTGTGTGAATGTAGAGAGATGAAGAATTACTGACAGGACAAAAATTTAACAAACAAACATTTTTAAACCCGTTTTGAAAGAAATCAAGAAAGAGATACTAGTGGCATCGATTGATTCCAGTATCTGAAATGAAAAGGATCTAAAATGTAATATTTCCAAACATAACATTTACACCAGACCCATTTATACGTATAATATACAGTTATGTTTGCTAAAAGATAAGTCATCATAAGCAATTTATATTAGTCTATCTAACAGTTACATCAAAAGGTTAATTTCAGAAATGTTTATCATTTTCAATGTGACAAGAAGTTGGTGTGTAAGAAAAGCTTAGTCAGTGGACCTTGTAAATACAATCTGGTCAAAATTTACCAGTCTTTCTTCTTTCACTTTAGCTTGATAAAAGACCATATTCTCATTTTGTTTCATCTGTTATATAAAATACTATATTATACTATTTGATCTGCTGAAAATAATCCTACATGAGAGGCTATTCATACCAGGCTACTGTCATTTTAATTTCTGTCCTATTTTATTCCATTTTGAAAGCCGTTGTAACCATCATAAATTCAAGCGAAATCCCTGCCTCTATTTTTTGTGAAGAAACAAACAACAAACCAACCAGGGATGTGCCAGTACAAAACGTTCATGCTACAATTATCGTAGTCAAAAATATAAGAATAATCAGTACAATCACGATAATCATTTAAGTTTCCTGAAATCCTACTATTAGTGTTAACATAAAGTTTAATTACACCTTGATCGCCTTGGATTGTATTCACTAAACAGTGGTCTCTGCATGTTGCAGCTTTGTTGGACTCGTAAGAAAAACCATCAATCAAAAACAGTTTAAAATGTAAACAAAAGTAGGTTGACTGGAAATCACTTTACATACATCTGTGTCTCTTATATGCACCCATTCAGATTTTGAAAAATTCATGATTTCTTCTTAATGAAATTGATCGATTGATTTCTGCAGTGGAAGAACTTTGTAGTAAGTGTTATTTGCTGGGTGTTAACAGTTAAATTCATTTTTTAAAAAGGCAGAGAATTTTTTTGGCACTGACCATTAGTGTTAACTGCCACACTACACACCACCTCACTACTAACAAACACCAGCAGAGCTAAAGCTAACCAGTGAGGAAGAACATGATGTGTGTGATTTTGACATAGGAAGTTTGTCAGTCAAGTTAAATGCAGCTCTCTCTATCAATGAATGTGGCAACTAAACACTGAAAGGTTGACAGCTAATATTAATATAGAAAGCCCCAATCACAGTAGCTAGAGCTTGACAGACAGGAGCCTAGTTCTCTGTGCTGTGGTTATCCGGTCTCTGTGTGACCAGTAGAAAGCTCCTTCCTTGTGGCTAAACAAAATAAAAAGGGTAATGAAGGCAGGACAACTGCTCTGTGTTCATGGTGTTCTCTGAAAACAACAATAATGACGGTAATGAAAATGATTGGCAATATTGATATTGTCAGAATGTTTCACAGCAGTATATCATAAAACAGTATACCAGTAAATCTCTAAAAGCAAATAAAGTTTTTGAAGCCTACAATGGATGACTTTGTCATTCTTAGAAGATAGGGTTTGGGTAGATTATTTGCTATTAATACTAATGTGGGAGAAGGTTTCTGACCTTGTATCTGCTGTAAAGGTCCTCCAGATCTTCTGGTTCTGGTGCCAGGAAGGACAGACCTGTCTGAGGTCTGGAGCTCAATATTGCCGGCATGTCGTCCTGTGAACAACATGAAAAAAAGAAAAAAGCCTTTATTACAAGCAAACTAATGGGTAAAGCAATTTGTCAACAGGCGTATCCAACATTTCACCTATATTAACAGAAAATGTATATGATGCAGGCTATTTTCAGCTCAGGCACAGAGGACGGCAAATATCTACCTTTACAGAAACACACAGATAAACAATAACGGTGAGCTCGGCTACAGTCACCTCACAAAAAGAGCCGACTAACGTTAGCTAATCTAGCCTTAGCTCGTTAACAACTAACTTAACGTTAGCCAACTTTGACAGCTCGAAAATGCAATAATTCTCTCTTCAATTTATGTTTTCGTTTATGTAAGCAACGAACGCATCCCCCAAATGATCGATATTTGGTGGATATATTTTCATAAATCCCTCATCTACTTTAAAACAAATCTCACTTCTTGAGCTATGCCAACATCGTGCTAATGCTAGCAGCTAACTTGCATGACATAGCAACTGCACTGAGCAGAGAATGAATTGGCAGGTTTACATTTCGACAGTGTTAACGAGCTAACAAATGCTAAAAGACTGCATCAAACACCTATGTATAGCAACGCTCAAAACCTTGTATTCATAAATGCCTACCACAGAAACTCAGTCAATTTTAACAGCAACACAGGAAATAATCTCACTAATTCATACCGGACTCTTTTCAACAGCTACGATGTCCTCCATGTTGATTTTGCCAACCGATTGACGTTCTGGCGTAATACGTCAGCAGAAGGGTGTATGGGTAATGGAGTTCATAGCTGGGAATAGGTTTTCAATTGTCATAGGCTTCATTATGAAGGCAGGTTAATTATTTATTGTGCATAATTTATGGTTTGAAAATCAGTAATACTTCTAAGTCACAAAACAAAATATATACTTTACATTGCTTCATGATAGCAATCAATCGCATACTGTCTGACAAAATTAGCATAAGTTGTACAGTGGTGGAAATTTACTTAAATACTGTACTTAAGTACAGTTTTGAGGAACTTGCACTTTACTTGAGTATTTCCATTTGATGCTACTTTATACTTCCAATCCACCACATTTCAGAGGGAAATATTGTACTTTCTACTCCACTACATTTATTTGACAGTTTAAGTTACTTTTCTTTTCTTTTTTTTTTTAGTTATATTTCTTATTATTTTCTTATTTAGTTACTATTTTTAAAATACAACACATTTGTTAAAGATGAAACCAGTGGTTTCCAACCTTTTGGCTTTTGACATCTTACAAAAAGCAGTGTGTAGTCGGGTCACATTTCAGATGTCTATGAGTTGTTAACAGCTCCACCAAATAGTGATTTTTCCCTGTAAACTTCTCACATAGTTTAATTTC
The DNA here is from genome assembly GCF_963924715.1 of Thunnus thynnus. Taxonomy (NCBI): domain Eukaryota; kingdom Metazoa; phylum Chordata; class Actinopteri; order Scombriformes; family Scombridae; genus Thunnus; species Thunnus thynnus. The sequence continues at coordinate 9,289,294 of NC_089526.1, read as the reverse complement.
AATAAATGTTCAAATGATCCAATATTTTACCAAAAGTCAGAGGGACCAAAACCACTACTTTTACTTAAATACATTAACTACATTTTGCTGCTAATATTTATGTACTTTTACTTAAGTAGGACTTTTTTTACATTGCTGTATTAGTACTTTTATTAAGCATAGGAAGTGAGTACTTCCTCCACCACTGAAGCTGCTTATGTGACTGCTGTTGTAGGCTGAATTGTTGAGTATGGCAAAGCCCAGCTAAGACAGTTTCTCTTTTGTGACTTCTACATTTTCCTGTATTTTAAAAAACATAAATGTAATAAAATAAATGATAAACATTAGAGCAAATGGCATAAGGTTTTTTATGGATTGAATGAAAACAGACAGTTGTTTTTACACCACTTTACCACAAACAGATGAAACACAGTCCCTGGTTGCCCTCAGTGTGCAAGTGGGTGTTCAGAAAGTTGCCATGTTTATATATCCTGTTACAGAGCGGGTGGTCTTCACACCTCTGCAGTGTGTGAGAAAACACATTACACACACCAAAATGGTTTCCTTTCCGTTTTGAATAAAAAACCCATGATAAATTAAATAAATACATTTTAAAGATACATACTACCAAGATGACTGCACTACAACTATGTTTTTCCTCTTGTGTGGGAAGACACGTGGAAAATTCCCACCACTGTCTGTCAGCAATGCATCAGTCTATACATCTTTATCTGGTGGGATAGGGTGTCAATACATCAGTACATGGTCTAGTCATCTATTAGTCACCCGTGTTGGCAGTTGAAAAACCACGCACTGCATGCTAGACAACATTAAAAGTAAATTGCTTGAGCTTGAAAGTTCATTATTGACCTTGAAATAGCAGCAGACAAAACAATATCCACTTAAGGTCCACTTATTTGCTTGTTCTGGGGCTTTCAAAATTTGCTCAGTTGTTGATAAATTGTATAAGTTTAAACTTTTAGGACTTCTCTGTCATGTTGGCCTAAGCATGACAGTTCATTCTTGACCTTGGAAACAACAGTTAACAAGTTGAGTGATGGAAAATCATCACTCAACAGAGGAGGTGGGCTATGACACCACATTAGCCTTGCAGACAGTTTAACATCCATTCACACCTGGACTCATGTGACTCCCACGACTGTCACACGATAGACAAGAGGACTAACAAACCACATGTGATCTCAATGACCCTAAAGATGTTTAAGGATAGGTTCACAATTTTTCAAGTCTGTCTTAAAACAACAGTTAGGCATCCATATGAAAACACGGAAAGAGGTTTTCCTCGCTGTAATCATTCCTCCTGTTCATAATGACTATTAAAAAATCCCCTTCAAATGCGCTTTCAATGTAAGTGATGGGGGCCAAAATCCACAGTGTGTCCACACAGTCATTTTGTTCAATGAATGTGCATTGAAAAGTTTATGTGAAGCTGATATGAGGCTTCAGTAGTCTGAGTTAGTCATATCAAGTGGATATCTGCCACATTTACAGTTTTTTTCTTTGGCACTAAAAAGACTGTAATGCTGGAAGATATCTATTTGATTTGACTCATTTGGACGACTGAAACCTCATATTAGCTTCAAATAAACTTTTAAATGTGTTTTTGCACAGTGGGAGGGCCAGCATCTTGAAAAACTGTGAACCTGTCCTTTAACAATCATACAGAGGTTGAATAACTCCCCACGAGTCAGTCAGTTCTGAAGCCTTTTGCATGCAAGGCAAAATACTTAAAGAATTTACAACAAGTCCAGTAGCTCTTGACTCAATGCTTTCTGGAAACAAGTAACAAAACAATTCCCACTTACTTGCTTGCAACACAGTCAGAAGCTCCAGACCAAGCGATTAAGTGGCCCTTGAGTGGAGGCAGTTTTGTCAACTGCTGTTTCCAAGATCAATAAAGAACTGTTAGGCTCAACTTTTAAGCCAACATGGACAAAAGGTCCTAAAAGGGTTCAAAATAAAGGAAAATTTCAACATCTATAGTTTCATGACAATTGAACAAACTCTATCTGCTGATGAAGACTATGTGATACAGTTGAAAGCTCCAGAATAAGCAAGTAACTGGATCTTGACTGGAGATTGTTTTATCAACTTTGTTATTTTATAATCCCAAACTACAAAACACACGTAAGAATGTCCTGTTCTCCTTTAGTCTTACAATCAAAGGAACCACATCCTGTGATATTGCTTTCAGTTTTAAATGATTTCTGAGGATATATTTATAATAAACTGCTTTTTCCATTAAAAAAAAAGTCAATTCTTTGCAAAAGTTACGAAATTACATCTTTGCACTGTCAATGATAATAAAATATTGGGTGTATGAATCTTCATGTTACATTTGTTTACATTTTGAAGATGAGCATATTCTCCACCCTCTGCGCCAATTCAAGTTGAGGAAGTGGTGCAACAGACGCCTGTATCTTTTGAACGTCCCTTCAGTCGAGAGACATGTTTAAGGTTCTTTTGTCTGAGTTGCATCACAGCTTCATTTTAATGAAATGGGGATGGACACTGTGGATGATTCTTTACTTTATGATCTCAGGTAAAACTTTAAATATTTTGATTTGTGTGTGTGTTTGTGATAGAGATCCTAAGCTATCATTAAAAATACAGAGGAATTCATGTTTTGTGCCATTCAGTACTGTGTGTTTAACCATAAGCTCTAGTCTAAATACATGTTCGCAGGCGATTCAGATTTATTTCTCAAATCTAATCTTCAGAGCTCAGTGTTTGCACTATTTGCCAGTGTTCAGGTTTCAGTCAGTCGATTTTAACCATTAATCAGTGATGTCTTTGCTGCGGTGATGACACAGATGTGTGTCTCACACTATCTGGTGTATTTTCCAGATATGTGACAGCAACTACAAGCTCCAGGTTAGATGAAGAATTGCCTCTGATTAACAAGTCTGATCTCATGTTGCTAAAGTAGTTTTAGTTCTCCATTTTGGCCATGAGTAATCTAAGGAGAGAAGACCCTCACTTCTTTTGTTACCTTGCGACTGACGTAAGAAGCCTGATATTAGTGGCCCGAGACACACGCAAAATGACATCTACTCTTTCTCCCTCATTGAAAAATCCACAGTGTGTGAATATGCAAATATTTACCACAAAAACTGAGATTTAGCACAGAGAAATTTCACACTTCTAATAGTTGAAAGTGAAAACAGCCTTCATAGTCAAACTCTGCACATACATCATTCTGCACAGTGAAGGTCAGACATTCAAATGAAGTAACAATAAGGAAAACACATTTATGAATGGACAGGGACTTTCAAGATTGTTTAGAAAGTATTGAGCCTTAAAAGTTTCAAGTAAACCAGAGATGGCAGTAAACCAAAAACTTCTGACACATAACCTGTGAATCTAAAATGCAACGCTCAAGTGCTTAACAGACAGAAAGTTAGGTTTTTAAAATTGTGGTCTTTGTGGTCCTGTGACATCATAACACCATAATAAATAATATAATAGAACACAGATGAGCATTTCCATGGAGGCTACTTTCATAGGAAATGTTTGTGGTTACCCAAAATCCTGTCATGTTATTTATATCTTTTCTCAGGTACTCGCTCTGAGGTCCAAGTACACCAGCCTCCTTTGCTTACCGCTACTTTGGGTCATGATTTTACCATGCCGTGCAGGCTCAATCTTTCCCATGATGAGAAAATGATGACTACACCAGTTCTGTATTGGATGTACAAATCCAAAGAACAGCTCGTGCCCCTTTCTGACAAAAATAAGGAACGTGTACAAATTCTGGATGACAGCAAAAACTCTTCAGACAAGTCCATACTCTTGAAAAATGTGACGTGGGCCGACAGTGGGAAGTACCTGTGCAAACTCTCCATCACCACAGAGAAGGACGGAAGTTTTAGGAAGAATGGAAGTGAATCTTTACTGATTGTTTACGGTAAATACAAGCTTTGGGATTTTTTTTCCAACATATTGCTGTAAAAGGGAAGTCAAATGTCATCACAGAGAGAGAAAGATTTGAGAGTATATTACTAAACTTCATCATCAAAAAAACTGGGATAAAGTTTTGGTTTGTCAGGAGGATTAAGAAAAGACGAGGGACGGGAATAAGGTTCAGGATTAAGATTATAGATCCAGGATCTCTTTTAGGATATACTAGGTTTATTAGGCAGGGTAAGAGCTTGAATATGCTTCATCTATAACCAATGATGTAATTTCTGTGGTTTCCTACTTGTGATCTCATGACTTTTACAATTGTCATAGAACTTCTTAAGAATTGTTGACAGGCATAATAAAGATCCCCCTCTGCGGGATATATATACAGATGTAACAAATGTAAAATTAAGAAATATAAGCAAAAGTCTGAAAAGCACAAGCATGCAGGTGATACATGTGATGCATTGGCTTCATCTGCAGCCTGAAGTTGAGATTTTGAGAGCCGCATTTAGGGTAATTCATTTTGCGCATGCCCCCAAATGGTGCTATGCACATAAGGATGCAGCAGTTCACTTGGTTTTCCAAGATATATGTAGTAATTGATGTGAATTTTAGAGGCATTTTGGTCTTTTTTATGCCTTTGAAAGAGCACATTTTTGGCTTAGTGGTGATTTTATGGATAGTTATGGATAAGCGTAATCCAGATTTAGTACGTATATTTATGACTAAAGATCATTACGATTGTTATTATTATTGCAATTTCAAAAGCCTTAAATGTAAAGTTAGTACTTGGTTTTAGGGTTGAGTGCAGAATTTACATTTAGATGTATTTTAGTCACCTGGTTATTGTTGAGTCTCTGTAGTCCTGGTAGTTCTGTAGTTCTGGTGTCCTTAAACGGGACGAAAGATGTAGAGAGAGAGATTATTACATTTCTTCAGGAGAAACTTGAATTCTTGGGCATGCACCTAAACAGGTTTCTAACAGGGTTTTTACGGTAGCATGTGTGCAGGACAATGGCTTCAGAAAGGGAAAACAACACTCAGAATAGCAATGTATTGGAATGAAAGAAAAGATTACTACTTATAGGTTACATTCACATTACAGGCCTGCATACTCAATTCATATTTTTTAGTCAGATCTGATCTTTTTGTGTTGATGGTTCACATTCATGTTTATCAGTGACAGGTATCCAGTTATAGTGAGAACACTAATGAGGCCTAAACTACCACACAAGTGCAGATTTAACTGAAGGGTGAGCCACAAACAAGAATAACAACAATAACATCATTTGTGCCGCAGTCAAATCATTAACATGGATAACATGGCTGTGTTAGCACACATGTCCAGAATTATTTGTTGTGGATGTCGTCAGACGATACAGATGATGATTTTTACTGGACTGTGAGGTGCTGATACTGAATGATGTCAACAGGCAACATGCACAGAGATGTAAGACATTAAAAAAACACATGAATTCTGATCTGACTATTCTGACAGTGGTTTCATAGTCACAGATCAGATATGAGTCAGATCTAGGACCACATATGCAAGTGACCCAGATCTGATATGAAAAAAAAAAAGAGATCTGAGTCACTTGGAGACAAAAAAGGGATTTGGGATACCTCAGCATGTAATGTGAACGTAGCCATAGTTAGGTCTATATATAAAATAATTCAGACAAAAGTCAGAGTTCATCTAAAACAGAAATAAATAAGTTCAAATATGCCAGTTTCCACAGCCGCACCACTGGCTAATGTTAAAATAAACATTTGCACAAAAGAAAAAAAGATGTGCTTTTTTAATACAGAGCCTGGTCACTGTGATCTCTGTGTGCTCCAATCAGAAAAAAACTCTATCATCGATCAATACAGCTAAAATATGACAGCCTTAGTTCAAATGTATGAGGCATAAGAGAGAAATCTGATTGCTGACGCCCTTCATGTAAATATGTCACATTAAAAAGTTTACTAAAGGTTATTAAAGTGGTTTCTCGTGAGCATGTTGGTAAATTGGGGTGATGGGACACTCTGTGTCTGGGGGCTTTAAAATCTAGACAACACCAGAGATAAAATGTGTGTTTAAGATCGTATCTGTCTGTCTCTCATTTCAGACACCATGTTCTTTAACCTCACCAGTCACAATGACTCTCAGCTCCAGTGTGAAGTAAACGTGACCAGGGATCCCAGAATTGTTTTGTCCATTGTTCATGATGGATGCAAATTCCCAGCTAAAAGTAATGATGTCACAGCGCTGCCCTACGATACGCTCTCCGAGACCATCTCTCTGAAAGGCAGGGGGAAATATGAGTGTCAGCTGCACCTGAATGAAGATCTGATCATGCAAAGCTCTTACTGGCATCCACCTGGTAATAATCTCCCCCCTGATGTAGCTTTCATGCATGCACAGTACACATTTGCTACTCTACACTTCAACACTCATTAGCTTTTGCTAAATGAAAAAAGGTTAATCTTACATTTTGAAGGGTTAACCTTATGGACCTAGTTTTGTGCTAAACTGAACGAAACAGTTTTAACCAGCAACAGACTGAAAACAGTCAGAAAAAGCACCAACATCACAGCGTTATGAGTCATAATGCTATCGTTCACTAATGTGCACTTTATGGTAATGTACAGTAACAGTCACAAGTTTTGACACACCTTTCCATTCTCTTGAATGAGAAAGTGTGTCCAAAGTTTTGACTAGATGGATAATAGATTTATTTGACAACACTAAAGGTACATACAAAACTATGGTCACCTAGTCCTGTTGTACAATTAAAATATCAAGGATAAAAACACATTTCCATTGTGGAAAAGGGGGAAGATAGGATGATATTCAGTTCAGGCAAGAAAGGTTAAAAGATAATCAATAACAAAACACACAAAAGAACAGACAAGGCTGAGTTATACAAACAAACAAAACAAACTTATGATTGACTTTTCAGCAACCAGAGTGTAAGAGTGTAAAATCCATCTCAGGCTGCTTCCAGAAAACTGCAGCAATGTATAAAATGTATTTATACATATGGAACTCTTGAATCTAACATGAATAGTATTAGTCAATCTGTCTCTTGTTTCATGACTATGATAAAACTAAAACAGTTAGTAACCAGGAGCTGTTTTCTTCACAGTTTTCTGAGTGAAACCCGACTTAATTTCCATAATTCTTCTTTACACCGTAAGAGATTTTAGAAATGTGTGAGATCTAGATGGAAGTTTTAACATGACCCCAATGAGCTTATTTAGAGCAGTCTGCAGCTTGTTTTTAGTGAGTTGCAGAGAACTGTTGTACCAGAAGGTGGCTGCATAATCAAAGTGACATTGAACCAAAGCCCCAGACAGAATTGTTAATGTTACACTATCTAGCAGGAACACATCAACTCTGACATCTTTTCTGTGGTTCCAGCATCATTTCAGTTATCCACACCTTGTCTAGATATGCCCACCCGCATGTGAAGAGAAGCTTGTCTCCATATTTTATTAGCTTAAAGACTTCAAACTAAACATTTTAATAATGAAACTGTGAGTGAATTTTATTTTACAGCTGAGCAACTTCAAGCATAATCCAGAAGTGATACACAATTTCATCATTAAAATAAAAACTCTTTTTATCTAAATGTCTTCCTCTTAGTGGATAGAGAAGGTGGAGATGATGAAAAATGTTCAGAAACTGGCTCTGGTAAGTCTAAATTTCTGTCCTTAACAGTGGCGAGGCCTTGCTTTCTGCTGCTATTTTATCTATTCACTGAAATTACAAAAAGACACATTTTTCTATTAAGATGTAAAGGTATCTAGCCATGCAGATGGTTGGTCTTGTTTTTATATTGGAAAGGTGTCATTTGTTTTTTGTGGGTTTTGTAATTTGGTTGGACTGATCCTTTAGTTGTAATTAGATTTATCATGGGGAAAAAAAAATACAATACATCCAACACTATGTGTGATTTAATCTTAGGATTGCATTTCACGTTTTTGTGTTTCTCAGAGCCAGATGTGGTGCCTCCAGAGCCGTGGTTTCTGTACGTGGCTCTGCTCCTGGTGCCCACCATCATCCTGCTGTGCCTGATCATTGCCACACTTAAAAACAGATGAGTTCGTCAACATCTGGCTGTAATGGAGAGGCGTAGCAATGGAGATTGAAAGAGATGCGTCTCTCCAAGGCAACTTCAAGATCAAAGTTATTTTTAACCAACTTTAACCAACTTCAAGTTAAAAGAAGAGCACTTTCTGGATGAAAATATTATTTGTGATAAAATAACTGTTCTTGCTCTGTTGAAAATGTGTAAGAGACAAAAGCTGCTGCATCCTCAGTTAGGGACAACACCCTTCAAAATCTGAATATATCATAATGGGGCGAAAACAAGACTGTGCCATGTCAGAAATGTGGCTTTATTTTCCCCATATTTGATGGATACAATCAGCCATCAAAATCCGAAACTCTATTATGTGCACGTCCGTTCATGATGTATTTTGATGGTCATAATTAACTTGTTAATAAATATCACATGACCATCATATTTACACGTTTTTTTTGTGTGTGTGTGTGTGAATTACAAGACGCAGATCTTTTAAAAAAGTCTGTATTGAATGTAAATAATTGATGCTAACCGCACTGTCTCAGCCCCTGATGTGGGATGCAGCAAGTGATGACTTGTCAAATGTGTCAAAATGTGATTGATGTTATTAGTCTTTGGAGATGTGTCTCAACAAACTAATGTGCCCAAATTTGTTGTGATGAGAGTGGAGGCAATTTTGTCAACTGCTGTTTCCAAGATCAATAAAGAACTGTTAGGCTCAACTTTAAGCAAATATGGACAAAATGTCCCAAAAAGGCTCAAAATAAAGGCAAATTTCAACATCTACATTTTCATGACAATTGAACAAACTCTATCTGCTGATGAAGACTATGTGATACAGTTGAAAGCTCCAGAATAAGCAAGTAACTGGATCTTGACTGGAGATTGTTTTATCAACTTTGTTATTTTATAATCCCAAACTACAAAACACACGTAAGAATGTCCTGTTCTCCTTTAGTCTTACAATCAAAGGAACCACATCCTGTGATATTGCTTTCAGTTTTAAGTGATTTCTGAGGATATATTTAATATAAACTGCTTTTTACTTAAAAAAGAAAAATCTTCAAGTCTTTGCAAAAGTTAAGAAATTACATCTTTGCACTGTCAATGATAATAAAATATTGGGTGTATGAATCTTCATGTTACATTCGTTTACATTTTGAAGATGAGCATATTCTCCACCCTCTGCGCCAATTCAAGTTGAGGAAGTGGTGCAACAGACGCCTGTATCATTTGAACGTCCCTTCAGTCGAGAGACATGTTTAAGGTTCTTTTGTCTGAGTTGCATCACAGCTTCATTTTAATGAAATGGGGATGGACACTGTGGATGATTCTCTACTTTATGGTCTCAGGTAAAACTTTAAATATTTTGATTTGTGTGTGTGTTTGTGATAGAGAACCTAAGCTATCATTAAAAATACAGAGGAATTCATGTTTTGTGCCATTCAGTACTGTGTGTTTAACCATAAGCTCTAGTCTAAATACATGTTCGCAGGCGATTCAGATTTATTTCTCAAATCTAATCTTCAGAGCTCAGTGTTTGCACTATTTGCCAGTGTTCAGGTTTCAGTCAGTCGATTTTAACCATTAATCAGTGATGTCTTTGCTGCGGTGATGACACAGATGTGTGTCTCACACTATCTGGTGTATTTTCCAGATATGTGACAGCAACAACAAGCTCCAGGTTAGATGAAGAATTGCCTCTGATTAACAAGTCTGATCTCACGTTGCTAAAGTAGTTTTAGTTCTCCATTTTGGCCATGAGTAATCTAAGGAGAGAAGACCTTCACTTCTTTTGTTACCTTGCAACTGACGTAAGAATAGTTTGAAGCCTGGTATTAGTGGCCCGAGACACATGCAAAATGACATCTACTCTTTCTCCCTCATTGAAAAATCCACAGTGTGTGAATATGCAAATATTTACCACAAAAACTTAGATTTAGCGCAGAGAAATTTCACACTTCTAATAGTTGAAAGTGAAAACAGCCTTCATAGTCAAACTCTGCACATACATCATTCTGCACAGTGAAGGTCAGACATTCAAATGAAGTAACAATAAGGAAAACACATTTATGAATGGACGGGACTTTCAAGATTGTTTAGAAAGTATTGAGCCTTAAAAGTTTCAAGTCTTTGCAAAGATGATCTTAACAGACAGAAAGTTCGTTTTTTTAAAATTGTGGTCTTTGTGGTCCTGTAACATCATAACACCATTTTAATAGAACACAGATGAGCATTTCCATGACAGCTACTTTCATAGGAAATGTTTGTGGTTACCCAACATCCTGTCATGTTATTTATATCTTTTCTCAGGTACTCGCTCCGAGGTCCAAGCACACCAGCCTCCTTTGCTTACCGCTACTTTGGGTCATGATGTTATCATGCCATGCAGGCTCAATCTTTCCCATGATGAGAAAATGATGACTACACCAGTTCTGTATTGGATGTTCAAATCCAAAGAACAGCTCGTGCCCCTTTCTGACAAATATAAAGAACGTGTACAAATTCTGGATGACAGCAAAAACTCTTCAGACAAGTCCATACTCTTGAAAAATGTGACGTGGGCCGACAGTGGGAAGTACCTGTGCAAACTCTCCATCACCACAGAGGAAGACGGAAGTTGTAGGAAGAATGGAAGTGAATCTTTACTGATTGTTTACGGTAAATACAAGCTTTGGGATTTTTTTTCCAACATATTGCTGTAAAAGGGAAGTCAAATGTCATCACAGAGAGAGAAAGATTTGAGAGTATATTACTAATCTTCATCATCAAAAAAACTGGGATAAAGTTCTGGTTTGTCAGGAGGATTAAGAAAAGACGAGGGATGGGAATAAGGTTTAGGGTTAAGATTATAGATTAAGGATCTCTTTTAGGATATACTAGGTTTATTAGGCAGGGTAAGAGCTTGAATATGCTTCATCTATAACCAATGATGTAATTTCTGTGGTTTCCTACTTGTGATCTCATGACTTTGACAGCTGTCATAGAACTTCTTAAAAATTGTTGACAGGCATAAAAAAGATCCCCCTCTGCGGGATATATATACAGATGTAACAGATGTAAAATTAAGAAATATAAGCAAAAGTCTGAAAAGCACAAGCATGCAGGTGATACATGTGATGCATTGGCTTCATCTGCAGCCTGAAGTTGAGATTTTGAGAGCCGCATTTAGGGTAATTCATTTTGCGCATGCCCCCAAATGGTGCTATGCACATAAGGATGCAGCAGTTCACTTGGTTTTCCAAGATATATGTAGTAATTGATGTGAATTTTAGAGGCATTTTGGTCTTTTTTATGCCTTTGAAAGAGCACATTTTTGGCTTAGTGGTGATTTTATGGATAGTTATGGATAAGCGTAATCCAGATTTAGTACTTATAGTTATGACTAAAGATCATTACGATTGTTATTATTATTGCAATTTCAAAAGCCTTAAATGTAAAGTTAGTACTTGGTTTTAGGGTTGAGTGCAGAATTTACATTTAGATGTATTTTAGTCACCTGGTTATTGTTGACTCTCTGTAGTCCTGGTAGTTCTGTAGTTCTGGTGTCCTTAAACGGGACGAAAGATGTAGAGAGAGAGATTATTACATTTCTTCTGGAGAAACTTGAATTCTTGGGCATGCACCTAAACAGGTTTCTAACAGGGTTTTTACGGTAGCATGTGTGCAGGACAAAGGCTTCAGAAAGGGAAAACAACACTCAGAATAGCAATGTATTGGAATGAAAGAAAAGATTACTACTTATAGGTTACATTCACATTACAGGCCTGCATACTCAATTCATATTTTTTAGTCAGATCTGATCTTTTTGTGTTGATGGTTCACATTCATGTTTATCAGTGACAGGTATCCAGTTATAGTGAGAACACTACTGATGCCTAAACTACCACACAAGTGCAGATTTAACTGAAGGGTGAGCCACAAACAAGAATAACAACAATAACATCATTTGTGCCGCAGTCAAATCATTAACATGGATAACATGGCTGTGTTAGCACACATGTCCAGAATTATTTGTTGTGGATGTCGTCAGACGATACAGATGATGATTTTTACCGGACTGTGAGGTGCTGATAATGAATGATGTCAACAGGCAACATGCACAGAGATGTAAGACATTAAAAAAACACATGAATTCTGATCTGACTATTCTGACAGTGGTTTCATAGTCACAGATCAGATATGAGTCAGATCTAGGACCACATATGCAAGTGACCCAGATCTGATATGAAAAAAAAAGAGATCTGAGTCACTTGGAGACAAAAAAGGGATTTGGGATACCTAAGCATGTAATGTGAACGTAGCCATAGTTAGGTCTATATATAAAATAATTCAGACAAAAGTCAGAGTACATCTAAAACAGAAATAAATAAGTTCAAATATGCCAGTGTCCACAGCCGCACCACTGGCTAATGTTAAAATAAACATTTGCACAAAAGAAACTGGTTTCTCGTGAGCATGTTGGTAAATTGGGGTGATGGGACACTCTGTGTCTGGGGGCTTTAAAATCTAGACAATACCAGAAATAAAATGTATGTGTTTAAGATCGTATCTGTCTGTCTCTCATTTCAGACACCATGTTCTTTAACCTCACCAGTCACAATGACTCTCAGCTCCAGTGTGAAGTAAGCGTGACCAGGGATCCCAGAATTGTTTTGTCCATTGTTCATGATGGATGCAAATTCCCAAATAAAAGTAATGATGTCACAGCGCTGCCCTACGATACGCTCTCCGAGACCATCTCTCTGAAAGGCAGGGGGAAATATGAGTGTCAGCTGCACCTGAATGAAGATCTGATCATGAAAAGCTCTTACTGGCATCCACCTGGTAATAATCTCCCCCCTGATGTAGCTTTCATGCATGCACAGTACACATTTGCTACTCTACACTTTAACACTCATTAGCTTTTGCTAATTAAAAAAGGTTAATCTTATATTTTGAAGGGTTAACCTTATGGACCTAGTTTTGTGCTAAACTGAACGAAACAGTTTTAACCAGCAACAGACTGAAAACAGTCAGAAAAAGCACCAACATCACAGCGTTATGAGTCATAATGCTATCGCTCACTAATGTGCACTTTATGGTAATGTACAGTAACAGTCACAAGTTTCGGCACACCTTTCCATTCTCTTGAATGAGAAAGTGTGTCCAAAGTTTTGACTAGATGGATAATAGATTTATTTGACAACACTAAAGGTACATACAAAACTATGGTCACCTAGTCCTGTTGTACAATTAAAATATCAAGGATAAAAACACATTTCCATTGTGGAAAAGGGGGAAGATAGGATGATATTCAGTTCAGGCAAGAAAGGTTAAAAGATAATCAATAACAAAACACACAAAAGAACAGACAAGGCTGAGTAATACAAACAAACAAAACTTATGATTGTCTTTTCAGCAACCATTTCTTTAGAGAGTGTAAGAGTGTAAAATCCATCTCAGGCTGCTTCCAGAAAACTGCAGCAATGTATAAAATGTATTTATACATATGGAACTCTTGAATCTAACATGAATAGTATTAGTCAATCTGTCTCTTGTTTCATGACTATGATAAAACTAAAACAGTTAGTAACCAGGAGCTGTATTCTTCACAGTTTTCTGAGTGAAACCTAACTTAATTTCCATAATTCTTCTTTACACCGTAAGAAAATTGAGATTTTAGAAATGTGTGAGATCTAGATGGAAGTTTTAACATGACCCCAATGTTTGTCTTTAAGGATCTTTACACCCAAATTACAAGAAGACACATTTTTCTATTAAGATGTAAAGGTATCTAGCCATGCAGATGGTTGGTCTTGTTTTTATAGTGGAAAGGTGTCATTTGTTTTTTGTGGGTTTTGTAATTTGGGTGGACTGATCCTTTAGTTGTTTTTGATTTATCATGGGAAAAAACAAATACAATACATCCAACACTATGTGTGATTTAATCTTAGGATTGCATTTCACGTTTTTGTGTTTCTCAGAGCCAGATGTGGTGTCTCCAGAGCCGTGGTTCCTGTACGTGGCTCTGCTCCTGGTGCCCACCATCATCCTGCTGTGCCTGATCATTGCCACGCTTAAAAACAGATGAGTTTGTCAACATCTGGCTGGAATGGAGAGGTGTAGCAATGGAGATTGAAAGAGATGCGTCTCTCCAAGGCAACTTCAAGATCAAAGTTATTTTTAACCAACCATCATATTTACCAATGTTTTTTGTGTGTGTGTGTGAATTACAAGATGCAGATCTTTTAAAAAAGTCTGTGTAGAATGTAAATAATTGATGCCAACTGCACTGTCTCAGCCCCTGAAGTGGGATGCAGCAAGTGATGACTTGTCAGCCTCATATTTGACACTGAATTATGGTCAATTTCTCATAAATATGCCTTAAAGGATATGCAACAATGAACTCATCCTACTTAGAAGTATTTTGTGTTTCCAAAGCCTGATAAATTGGAGAGTAGTACCGTGTAAGGCAGACAATCTTCAAAAAGTTTTTATATTTAGCACAAAGCTATCGAAGCACTCTAAACAGAAGCATGTTCCCACATGTACTGTATGCAGTGGTGTCCGCCTTACACAGAACTACTCTCCTGAGACTGAAAATGTGATCGATGTTATTAGTCCTTAGAGATGTGCCTCAACAAACTAATGTGCCCAAATTTGTTGTGATGATTCTGGAAACAGTTAACAAAACAATTCACACTTACTTGCTTGTAATACAATAAGAAGCTCCAAACCAAGCGAGTAAGTGGCCCTTGATTGGAGGCAATTTTGTCAACTGCTGTTTCCAAGATAATGACTGGACCTTGACTGGAGATTGTTTTATTAATTTTGTTATTTCCCAATGTCCTGTTCTACTTTAGTCTTACAACCAAAGGAACCACATCTTGTGACTTTGCTTTCAGTTTTAACCCTTGTATTACCTTCACTTTTTGTACCCTTGATACGGTTGTTATTATTGGGGTTAGGGTTAAAAATTTACATTAAAAAGTCCTATTGTCTATCTCAATTCCAAACAATATAGATAACATATATGATTAATGTTTATAATTAATCTCTGCTAGATTACATTTAACAGTGGAAGTATCATTCATTTTTTGTGATAAAGTTATAATTTATGTAAAAAGTCCACTACAATAAAGACTTGGGTGGCATAAATCATGCTTATATAGGAAAAATTGAAATGAAACAATGTTTTCATTGATGTTCAGTTTTTTGAACTCATATTCTCAATTGATTTTCATCTCTATCTTATTATAATCAAAGCCGTAAAGCAAATACAGGTGATGAACAAGAATAGAAACACGAGAAGCAAACTAAGATTGTAAAAAGTAATTTCATTTCTCTGTTGGCTCCATCAACATGAGACAATCCAATATGGAACTCAACATGAACATGAAATCAATTTAAATTAAAAGTTTGTATTTAACTTCAAATCAGATCATAAACTGCTGCTTCATCACAAACATTAAACAGTTTGCTTACTTCTGTGAGAACAACTATAAAGAAAAAAAAAAACTGTTTCCTGAACCAAAATGAGTTTAGAGCCGCTTTGGACATATATGTGTGCCATGGGGTTCCTCCAGTGGCTGGCTGTGGGACTGCCTCTGGTGCATCATCTTCAAATTCACTTTCAGACTCAGAAACATCCTCCTCTTACACTTCACTGTGTATCTCACTCTCCAAGGCCCTCTGAGCAGAGAATCTTTTGCTCATATTGCTAGTGGAGGATTGTAACCGAAGTGACCTATACACTGTGATGTAGAGTTATTTATCTGTTTTGTCCCTCCCCTGATGTGCAGATGTGAGGGGTACAGTGTGAGAAAGTTTAGAAATGTTTTGGAATAACATTGTGCAGGTTCCTACTCTACAGAGGGTAAAGAGAGCAGGAAAGTGGGAGAGGACAGCTTCTCTGTTCTTGGATTGTTACAATGAAGCAAGTGTATGTGTGTGTACGTCTCTCTCTCTATTTCTTTGCATTTTGAGAGTGAGTAATGTTGTCCACTGGACACTCCCCAACATTTAAAAAAAAAAAAAATATTGAAGTTGAGGAAGTGGTGCAACAGACGGCTGTATCCTTTTAACGTCCCTTCAGTCGAGAGATATGTTTAAGGTCCTTTTATCTGAGTTGCATCACAGCGTCATTTTATTGAAATGGGGATGGACACAGTGGATGTTATCTACTTTATGGTCTCAGGTAAAACTTTAAATATTTTCATTTGTGTGTGTGTTTGTGATAGAGTTTGTGATAACCATTTAGCCTTTAATCAGTGATTTCTTTGCTGCGGTGATAACACAGATGTGTGTCTGCACACTATCTGGAATATTTTTCTGATATGTAGCAGCAACAACAAGCTCCAAGTTAGATGAAGAATTGTCCCTGACTAACAAGTTATCTGATCTCAAGTTACAAACGTAGTTTTAGTTCTCCATTCTGGCCATGAGTAATCCAAGGTCAAAGAACCCTAACTACTTGTGTTATACCGCAATTGACATAAGGATAGTTTGAAGCCTGATATTCGTGGCCCAAGACACACATCTTTACATCTTTGTAAAAAAACTTCCTGTAAATTCTGTTTATTACAAGGTAAATCACCAGTGGGTATAGTGGAATCCAGAAACTCTCAATTGTATGCTTGTTATTCTTTTATAAATATGAAAGACTGTTCAGACTTGATAAAAACAAAGTGGATATGACAAAATATGAATTGGAAACACTAACAACTTTTATCACACCATGTCTAGACTTTTTTTGTAGCATCTTTTGACTCCAAAGTCAACTAAACTGGTGGGTAGTACACTACCAATTGTTTGGCTGTCATGAGCAAATTCATTTTTAGGAGTGACACCCATTTAGGAAAAGTGTGTGCAATTCTGAAAATTTCAAAGTTCAAGTTTATCTTTAAAAAATTCTCATGATTTTTGGGTAAGAGGTATGACATGCAGCAAAGTTCCAGAATCTGAGGATGTTGTGGAAATGTGGTATGCACCTTACAGCTATGAGGATGGCCTAGATCATTATTCATGTCTTTTTTGTTATTACTGCATGTGAAACTTGGCCTTCATGCCCTTTCTGTATCATTCTTTCATACTCAAAATGTTTGTCTTCCTGTTTATAAAATTTGTGCAAAATCCCTCAAGATCATAGCTTGATTTAATTGACATGCCACAACTCTGGTTGATATCAGTGAATGTTTAAAGTCATGTTATAACTTTTACTTGACAAGTTGTGGGCAAATGCTTGGCTGTCATGGGCCAGTATTTTGGGAAGTGGCAACCTTAACCACTGAAAGCTGAAGCCAATATGCAGCAGAGGATGTAGACACTTATATTGACACAAATAAAATACACCAACATTGAAGTTGACGAGAAAAACACATCCCAACTTGTCCTATGAGAAAAAGTTTCACTTCTTCTTTAAACTTTCAAGATCCTCTCCAAGCAGTTACCTGTTTAGAAACTCTTAAAACGACATCTACAACAAATCCCCCACCCCAACCCCCAACCTCCATGTTTTACATACCAGCAGGGACATTCATTGTAATTTTAAACCTACATCACTGTCATTTTTATCTGATATCATAGCCCATAAGAAGCCCACCATGTGCAGCCTTGATGCTATTCCCACAAAATTTATCAAAAGAGTTATTGATATAGTTGGCCCCAGTATTTTATTGATTATTAATAGCTCATTAGAGAATCTATTTTTGCTTCTATTTTTAAACATGCTGTGGTGCAACCTCTTTTAAAGGACCCTCACCTCAATCCTTCTGTTTTTAATAATTTTAGACCAATCTCTAAACTTCCCTTTTTAAGCAGTTTTAGAATAAGTGGTTTCAACCCAGCTTTTAGCTTTTGTGTGTCAAAATGACATCTTTGAGAAATTTCAGTCAGGTTTTAGAGCTTTACGTAGCACAGAAACTGCCCTCCTCAAGGTAACCAATGACCTTCTTTTAGCAGCATCCTTTTGACAGTAGACCACACTATTTTAGTTGACTTATGACCTGGGTGGGCATCAAAGACACTGCACATGATTGGTTTTATTCTTACCTTTTAGAAAGAAGTTATCCAGCGACATGTTTCTTTTCATTGCTATGCAGATGACACGCAGGTATACCTTCCTCTGAGACTAATCTAAGAAGCCTAGCTGCTGCCGTAGATTGTCTCAGTGATATAAACTGTTGGATGGCATAAAACTTCCTTCAACTCAACAGCTCAAAAACAGAAATCATACTGTTCAGTCCCTCAAATCCAATTTACTGTTTGATTCAGATTTAAGTTTCAAACAACACATCAAAAAAAGTTGTCCAGTCCTGCTTCCTGCAAACAAGAACCATCTCCAGAATTAAGCCAATGCTCTCCCACTCTGACCTGGAAAAAAATCATTCATGCTTTCATTTTCTCCAGATTAGACTACTGTAACTCCTTCCTTTCCGACATGAAACAAAAGTCCCTCTTTCACCCCCAACTAGTTCAGAACACAGCAGCTAGACTTCTTACTGGTTTTAACAGACGACATCACATCACCCCAATCCAGGTTTCTCTCCATTAGCTCCCTGTTCATTTTAGAATTGATTTTAAGATTTTTCTGATCACTTTTAAAGCACGCCTAGGTCTGGCTCAAAGCTACATTAGAGGATATGTTGAACATGTATGAGCCAGCCCACAGCCTTAGATCCTCAGGTGGGGCCGTTCTGGCTGTTCCAAAGTCAAAGCTTAAATCTAAAGGTGATCGTGCAACGACCTGCCTGAGGAGATAAGGCTTGCAGAATCAGTAACCTCTTTTAAATCACATTGGATCCTGTCACCTGTTGCCTGTAATATCATAACACTATTTTAATAGAACAAAAGTGAACATTTCTATGAAGGCTACTTTCACAGGAATTGTTTACGGTTACCCAACATCCTGTCACTTTATTTATATGTTTTTTTCAGGTACTCACTCCGAGGTCACAGTACACCAGCCTCCCTTGCTTACTGCTGCTCTGGGTCATGATGTTACCATGCCGTGCAGGCTCAGTCTTTCCAACAATGAGAAAATGCTGATTACACCAGTTCTGTATTGGATGTACAATTCCACACTGAAGGTCATGCCCACCTCTGACAAATATAAGGAACGTGTACACACTCTGGACAACACAAACTCTTCAGACAAGTCCATACTCTTGAAAAATGTGATGTGGGCTGACAGTGGAAAGTACCTATGTAAACTCTCCATCACCACAGAGGACCAAAGTTTTAGGAAAAAAGGAAATGAAACTTTGCTGATTATTCATGGTAAATGAAAGGTTTGGGATTTTTTGTATTTCCAACGTATTGCTGTAAAGGGGAAGTCAAATGTCGTCACAGAGAAAGAAAGATTTGCGACTATTTTACTAATCTTCATCTAGGGTTTGGCTCAGATCAAAGACAAAACTGGGATAAAGTTTTGGGGTGTCGGGAGGATTAAGAAAAGATGAAGGATGGGAATTAGGTTGGATTAGGATGACTGTTCTGACAGTGGTTGCATAGCCAAAGATCCAATATGAATCAGATCTAGGATCACATGTGCAAGTGACCCAGATCTGATATGAAAAAATCAGAACTGAGTCACTTGGAGGCAAAAAAGGGTTTTGGGCCACTTCAGCATGTAATGTGAACGTAGCCATAGTTAGGTCTATATATAAAATAATTCAGACAAAAGTCAGAGTTCATCTGACACTGAAATAAATTAAAATATGTCAGTTTCCAAAGCTGTACTACTGGCTTGTATTAAAATTAACATTTGCTCATAAGAGTTGTTACAGAGCCTGGTCACTGTGATCTCTGTGCTCCAGTCAGAAAAAAAGCTCTATCATCTATCAATACAACTAAAATATGACAGCCTTAGTTCAAAAGTATGAGGCATAAGAGAGAAATCTGATTGCTGATGCCCTTCATGTAAATATGTCACATTAAAAAGGTTATTAAACTGGTTTCTCATGAGCATGTTGGTAAATTGGGGTGATGGGACACTCTGTGTCTGGGGGCTTTAAAATCTAGACAACACCAGAGATAAAATGTGTGTGTTTAAAATCGTATCTGTCTGTCTCTCATTTCAGACACCATGTTCTTTAACCTCACCAGTCACAATGACTCTCAGCTCCAGTGTGAAGTAAACGTGACCAGGGATCCCAGAATTGTTTTGTCCATTTTTCATGATGGATGGAAATTCCAAACTGTAAACAACGCGGTCACAGCGCTGCCCTACAATACACTCTCCGAGACCATCTCTCTGAAAGGCAGGGGGAAATATGAGTGTCAGCTGCACCTGAATGAAGATCTGATCATGAAAAGCATCTTCCACTGGCATTCGCCTGGTAATAATCTCCCCCCTGATGTAGCTTTCATGCATGCACAGTACACATTTGCTACTCTACACTTCAACACTCATTAGCTTTTGCTAATTAAAAAAGGTTAATCTTACATTTTGAAAGGTTAAACGTAAATTGACATAATAAGAAATAAGAGCAATTCTGCATTTCCTTTGTACTTCTCCCCGCAATCACTCATCAAATACATTTCTTGTTGAGTTTCTTTAGGCAGCACTCTTTCTATACTTTATTGCAAGAATGCGCATCATACGCATGCACATCTTTACATTTGCTTACATATGATTGTATTCATACTTATCGTATTTTCACAATATTTATATATTGTACAGTGAAGGAGAAAACAATAAAAGAGAAATGGGCAAACAAAACTGGAGGAGAAAGAAAGAAGATAGTAATATATACAGTACATACAGACGGGTGACAACTTAAAGGAAAACCTGGTACAGGTCTGAATGCTTGTCTCCTACATTGAGGTGAACTGGTGGCTCTGTTATGCTGTGGGGGACATTTTGCTGGCATGATTTTGGTCTACTTATCTCCTTAGACGGAAGAGTCACTGCAAATAAATACGAAGTTGTTATGAATCATCACCTTTATCCTATGATGAACCATTTCTATCCTGATGGGAGTGGTCTCTACCCAATGTTCCAATTCACAGGGCACGAGGGGTCACTGAATGATTTGATGAGTATGAAAATGATGTGAATCATATGCTATGGCCTTCACAGTCACCCAATCTCACCCAGTAACCCAATTGACCACCTATGGGAGATTTTGGACTGACTTGTTAGACAGCGCTCTCCACCACCATCATCAAAACACCAAATAAGGGAATATCTTTTGGAAGACTGGTGTTCCTCAGCCTTGGCATTGACCTCTACAAGTCTCTATAACTCTTCTGGAGGGATGTACACTGTTCTTCAAAAAGATATTCCCTCCCTAATGAGCTTATTTAGAGCAGTCTGCAGCTTGTTTTTAGTGAGTTGCAGAGGACTGTTGTACCAGAAGGTGGCAGCATAATCAAAGTGACATTGAACTAAAGCCCCAGACAGAATTGTTAATGTTACACTATCTAGCAGGAACACATCAACTCTGACATCTTTTCTGTGGTTCCAGCATCATTTCAGTTATTCAGACCCTGACTAGACATGGCCAACAGCATGTGGAGAGAAGTTTGTCTCCATATTTTATTGGCTTAAAGACTTCAAACTAAACACTTAAAGCGTGAAACTACGAGTGAATTTTATTTTACAGCTGGGAAACTTCAAACATTACCCAGAAGTGATGCAACATTTCAATATTAAAGTAAAAACTCTTTGTATCCAGATTTCTGTCCTTAACAGCAGTAAGGCCTCGCTTTCTGCTGCTTATGGTGTTACAGAAAATGATTTTGTATTTTTTGTCTTTAAGGATCTTTTCGCCCAAATTATAAAAAGACACATTTTTCTATTAAGATGTAAAGGTATCTAGCCATGCAGATGGTTGGTCTCATTTTTATATTGATAAGGTGTCATTTGTTTTTTGTTGTTTTTGTAATTTGGGTGGACCGATCCTTTAATTGTAATTAGATTTTTCATGAGAAAAAAATGTAATACATCCAACATTACGTGTGATTTAATCTTTCACGTTTTTGTGTTTCTCAGAACCAGATGTGGTGTTTCCAGAGCCGTGGTTCCTGTACATAGCTATGCTCCTGGTGCCCATCATCATCCTGCTGTGCCTGGTCATTGCCATGCTTAAAGACAGATGCTGTGTTGTTCAACATTTGGCTGGAACGGAGAGGCGTAGTAAGGGAGAATCAGGTTGTCAGCAGAGAAAAGAGATGCATTTCTCCAATGCCTTACAGGGTATGCAACAATGAACTCATCCTACTTAGAAGAATTTTGTGTGCATCCAAAACCTGATATATCAGAGAGTAGTACCATGTAAGACAGACAAACTTCAAAAAAGTTTTGATATTTGGCACAAAGCTATTGAAGCACTGTAAACCACTGTTCCCACATGTACTGTATGCAGTGGTGTCTGCCTTACACAGAACTACTCTCCTGAGACTGAAAACGTGATTGCTGTTATAAGTCTTTGGAGACATTTCTAAACAAAATAACGTGCCCAAAGTCTTTGTGATGAAGAAACATGCCACCCAGTACGATAGTGTGGTTCAATCATGTGTATTAAATCGTTTTTGGACAACAACGAAGCTCTACGGCACAGAGGAATAAGATATATCAGGTTTTGAATACACACACAATACTTGTAAAAAGATAAATTCATTGTTGGTTTGGCTCTGCACATGAGAAGATTCATGAAAAGCCTGTGAGAGTGCCTGTGACTAAAGCCAACCACAAAATATGTATATGCATTAATAGAGGACATAACTGTAAATCATTTCTTATTCCAAATATCTAGTGGGATAATATATAAATCTATGGTGATCTACATTTACAAATAATATTTCTGTGCCTTTTCATCACCTCCTAGTACAAATTAATTGGGGAAGATTTAACTAAATGAGTTTGATATTTGACTCTGAATATTACTACATAGAAAAGTAACAGAATATCAAAATGCTTTTATGTTTTCTTGGGCTTGTGCATTCTAATGAGGTGATGTGAGTGTTGAGTTGTATTCATTCTTATTGCTCTTTGGTTAAATGTGTACAGTCTCATTGTGGTACTGGCTGTGTGTTTTGGTTTTGATTTCTCAGGAAGTCACTGTCAGAGAAGTCCACACATTCTTCCTTTATCAGAAATGTATGCTTCCAGTTCTTTTTTGTCTTTTTTTTTTTTTTTCTTTTTTTTTTTTTTTACAGTTTTCACCCTAATTTCCTTTACAATCCTTTCTATTCCTTTTTAATGTAATGAAGAATAAAGAAATCCATTATTGGTCCTTTAATGGTGACTGAAGGCAGTTGCACAAAGGTCAGTCTTTGAGATTGATCCTTTTTTCTTTCATTTATGTGATCAGATAAATGAAGATATACAATCATATGGCACTGTCTAAATTTTTAAACATAAATCCAAAGAACAAGTAATCAAAGGAGAGAGCAGATTTGAAAGCAAAAACAAATGACCTCTTACTCTCTGTGTATAATCTGCATTTTTAAGTGAAATATATCATCCATCAATGCATCAAATCTGCCTTTTGTAAAAGAATCAATATATATGTGTATATATATATAAATTTATATTTGTAGATATTAAAACATGCTATCCTCCTTGTCTCTGTGAATGAGCGATACTCATCGTCACTGGTGTTGTCACTGTGACTGAAGTTAATCCACATGTTTTAAAAAAATTGAAAAGGATGGTGATGGAATTAGGGACGGGAAGGTCACACACACAAACACACACACACACAGGAATGGTGCATTTGTCAGGGTTAGGACAGGGATGCAATCAGCACAGTAATCCTCACCACTGGCATAATGAAATGGCCAAAATGAGAGATCAGCACAACAAATGCACAACAAACTGTCCTGGTTCCCAGTAGAAGTTAGACTTTGTTATAATATACTCATATTTATAAAGGAAGTAATATTATCAGGTACAGCCCATTTATTTTCTGCTTTGCACTGCCCTGTGCATATTTGCACTTGTGACAAATGTGCATTTGACCTTTTTGAATCTATAATTGTTCATTTTCTGCTTTCTTCTTCTACACATTTTCCCATCTTATTTGTCACACTAATTTCACTACACATATGATCTCTGTCTATGACAGATAAACTTCGAATCTTTAATCTTGTGTGCATGTGTGTTGTGTTCTGACTTCTTGGATTTAATGTGCTTTGTAAATTCACACATAAATCAAATTAATCATAAAAATATGTTAATTAAAGAATCTGTCTTTAAATCATACTCTTGTAATTGTTATAATATTCATATGAGTGATATTTGCACACTGACTTCTCTCTTTGCAGACACGTGGGGCTTTTTGCAAAGGATGAAAACATCACATAAAATCGCTGTTGCCATAACAACGGCTCTATACCTCTCCCTCCTCCTCTTCTTCTTTCTCCATCCCTCTGCTGCAATGCATCAC
This sequence comes from Thunnus thynnus, assembly GCF_963924715.1. NCBI lineage: Eukaryota > Metazoa > Chordata > Actinopteri > Scombriformes > Scombridae > Thunnus > Thunnus thynnus. The sequence goes on along the minus strand of NC_089526.1, from coordinate 9,264,939 downwards.
ACCCTCCCTCCTCCTCCTCCTCCTCCTCCTCCTGCATGCACCTCCCTCCCCCAGCCTTCACCCATCCCAAAGACTGATTAGCGCGGAATCCTTCCACTGACACGCCATGTAATTTCTGGAGGCCACTGATTTTTGTGTGTGTACGTGTGTGTCCTCCCTCCCCCCTCGCTTTTCCTCAATTTTTGACGCCTCGGTCAGTATCCCCAGGAGGAATATGCGGGTCTCCAAAATAAATTTCCCAACGTGCGTCTCTTCTTGAAGGCGATAAGAAGAAAAAGGAGGATTTTATTTCGCTTCTCTCTCTCTTTTCTGTGTCGTGCTCTGATCCCAAAATCTGTCCGATGGTCCCCGGTGTGACAGCAGAGCGACTTCCCTCATCTGGCTGCCTGACGCGGGATGCAAGCCGTCCACCTCTGACCCAACAATAGGACGAGACGTGTCGAGGATATCTGTGAGCCTAAAGTCCAGGATTTGATTTTAAAAGGGGTTGTTTGATAAGGAGGTGACAGGTAAACAAGTGACACTATTGGATTTTAAAAAGAGGACAGATTTTTGTCTTTTTTTTTTTTTTTTTGCAAATTCACTAATATAAGACTAGCTGCTTGTTGATTGTAGTGTCTTATTTGCTCACCCCAAACACAGTCACACCCTATTCTTAATTCATAGCCACACTGCCGGAATGCACTTTTTTTAACCTCCAGAGACGCACTGACGGTGGCAGCGGTGTAAATATCCCCCAATAGCTGTTCAATGCATGCCTGCCAACCCACTTTTAAACTGGTTTCATATGCTGGTGGTGACCCATCTCAGCAGAGACACCTGTGCTGTTGCAGTCAAGCCTGTGAGCAGCTAAACAAACCATATGGCTTAACTGATGTGCACAAACAGCAGATGAGTCCACTTGAATAAGTAAACATAAGAATCAACCAGGCTTTGCCCTAGATCACCGCCTAGAGCTTTATCTCAAGAGATTATGTAGTTGTGAGTGTGCGATTTGGACCGAAGAAAGAAAGCAATAAGACAGATATGAGGCAATAACAATAACAAGGTGATAATTGTAATTTCTTCCAAAGCCAAAAAGAGTTGGAGACAAGTGACAGGATACTTCACGCTGCTTCCATTTTCCATCTCACTCACACTGTGGCTCTGTCGACCCTCCTTTTGCTCAGGCCAAATGTGCATTCGTTTTAAAGTGGAGTGAGAGCGAGTTGGAAGGCGTTCGTGCATGAAACATTTTGACATTTTAACAGACATTTGAACTCCACTGCACGACTCTCACACACGTTTTCCATTTCCAGCACTAATTCCACTGGACACCTCAGCATCTTCCCCTATCAGATCAGCCTAAGATATCAGTCTTCCAGTGGCTTTTATTCTCAATCACTGACAGTTATTGCAGTTTGGCGAGTCAGAGTCTGGCGTTATTTGGTGCGCACTGTCTCATTGTGGAGCTAAAAAGGCCAAAGGGTGCGCTGCTCAACCTGGAAGAGTATAAATAGTTGAACAAAGGCCCTTTTGGAGCGACAAGAGGCTGAAACCTGAAACTCGGAGTGATTCCTCCCTCTGGTAACTCTATATGCTCACACACACTGAGAGGCTGGACAGACCATCGAGATAAATAGAGTGATTTAGAGCCGGGGAGGTGAGGAGACAAGACAGTAGGGCACGCGCCTTCCACACTGCTGCTGCCAGGTTTTTCAGGTGCTAAAGAAGATCTGAGCGGCTAGAGGAACCACCCACCCACCCCTTTTATCAGCTGAAAAATAAAAGGAGGAGAAGAAGACCACACCCAGAGCCCCATCAGGAAAGAGTCTCCTCCTCTCACCTCCCAGACTTTTAATCCAAAGTCAGGACATCTTTTGCATTTTAGTGCTCTGAGGTTTTCATCACCAAGCTGGAATATCTACTGTAGATCTGTTTTGTCTGCCTGTGTGTGTGTGTGTGTGTGTGTGTGTGTCTCCCAATCATAAGTGTGCGAGTGTGTGTGTGTTTTGACGTCATTGAGAGCCGCCAGTCTTCTTTCCTCTGTCAGGATGTCGTCGGTACGAGAGCTGCTGCTGCTGCTGCTGCTATCTCTGGCCCTCCTGGCTCTTCAAGGTGAGTGGGCAGTGGTTCTGTTGCCAGGGTGACGCCGTGATGGCAACACCTTGGCATGCATATGAGCCACCATCCAGACCTCATTCACCGTCTGTGCTGTGTGTCAGCGTTGAGGTGTTTACTGTCCTCCACCGTTGTCTGATGTGGGCACTGTTTTGGGGTGCGTGTCTGTGTGTTGAGATGCAGCTGTGCGAGTGAGTGTTTATGAGTCCATCATAGTGCTGGATTGCTGGCTAAAAGCCCAGCTGTTCAGGGCTTTTTGTTTTTTTTTTTCTTTTTTTAGAGTAATGAGATGGGGCCATGTGGCGGTGTTAAAATGGAGGGCACACACACATACACAGACACACCAGCCTTTGTGTTTTCAAGGGTCTGGAGCTATGTAGGTTTTTAGTTTTTTGCTTGTTTTCTATACATAAAGTATGTTAAGTGTCCTTTGATTAGATTAACGGCACTTGAAATGAATGAAAATTGAACTTATTACTATCATTATGTAGATTATTCATTTCTTGTGTGTTACATTGAGGCATTGTGTTCCCTTGATGTGTGTGTTGATCAGTTCAAGGCTACAACTCAAGTTGACCAATGTTTTTCGTCGTTAGGCTTGTAAAATGTCAGAAAACAGTGAAAATGCCTGTTACGACTTCCTAACCGCCCATGTGATAATCATCCAATGTCTGACCAACAGTTCAAAGCCTAAAAATATTCAGTTTACAATGATATGAAGCAAAGAAAGGCAGCAGATCCTCACACTGGAGAAGCTGAAACCAGGGAATGTTAATCAATTATCACAATAGTGGGCAATTTATTTTCTGTCAAGTGATGAATCAACTTATCATTTCAGCTGTAGCTCAGGTGAAAGGAGAGATTGTAATACAGTGATTTCAGCAGTTGTTTCTCGTGCAAATGTTCCTGTTCTGGCACTTTTTCCCGTTTTCGATGCTACTACATCTGCACAAATCCTGTGAGGAAATCCAGGTTTTCTGTAGCTTGCTGCATCTGGTATGTTTCAGTAAAGTAAGGTCTCCATGTTCAATTTTTATACTACTAATGGCTGACTAATGTTGATTTTGGCAACCTAAACCATAAAAACTGAATTTTACTTTAAATTTGTGCCAATCATCAAAGTTGCCCTCAACTCTTCCACTCCCTCTGCTGATATCTTTATAGTTGGAGATATCACGACATGATTTCCTACCTTCACAAGAAGGTATATACTGGAATTCATTCTTTTATAGCACAAGAAACGCTTCTTGCACTGACGTGAAAACAGCTTGAGCTAAATAATCCATCACCTTTAAGCTGCTGTCAGTCTCCTGACACCCACAGGAAGAGAAGCAACTTGGTGAGAAAATAATCTTTCACAAGCTTGTCTTATGAAATGTACAATCACAGCTGCATTGCATTATTTACAGCGCCTGGATTTATTTAAACACTTTGCTAAATGGTGTAAAAACAATGCAGATGGTAGTAAATGGGTTACAACTATGGACCAAGGTTATAATGATAATGAAAAATCCTTTTTCCTGAAAATGCTTTTGACTTGTTAAACTTTGTTAAACCCAGGCCAAGTTAAAACAAACAAAGAAAAACTAAATATTTTACTCATTTTAATGCTTTTCTAAAATAAAATAAAAAATACCCACGCACAAAGTTTTTTTGGGGTTGCATGCTGCCGTAACAGATTATCTCATTTTAAGCACTGGGATTTAAAATGGAGCACAAAAAGGAAGCAATGCATTTAAAAAAAGAGATTTAATGTGTACTTATCTCTGTCAGCCAGCTGCTCTTTGTCTCACTGACAAAAATGCCAGCAACACAACCTGTGCACATGCACATGTCAACACAGCTTCATAATCACAAAAAAAAGCATAATAATAATGTTGTTATTCCTTTACATGAAGTGTAACAAGCAGGCAGAGCTTCAGAAAGTTGAGCCAGGCAGCAGGATAGCGAGCAGAGAAAGGACGCTTGGCAAAAAGTAAGAAGGTTATACAACCTCGATTGACAGAAATAGACCGTTTGGTTGAGGGGCCGGCGGGTTAGTTAAGGACTGAAGCGAGTGAGCACATCTGGAGCTGGACGCAGTGAGGATGAGGACATAAAACGAGACAGGAGATTGGATGGAATCTCCTAAAAAGAAGACGAGAGGAACAGATGATAAAAATAGCACTGTGTGGTCTTTTTTATTTTAAAATGTGCATTTGGAATTCAGCTAAAGACAGCAGAAGTTTCTGGTACAGGAAAGAAAACATACATATTAAAACAATTAAATATTAACTAAGGTGATTCGATGATTATCACAAACTCCACTCACGCTCCATCATATTAAGCTCCATCTAAATTAAGCTGAGTGAAGTGATGGCAGCAGAGAGCAAATTAAATCAGAAAAAGAAGAAATAAAGGAACAGCTCACCCCAACATACAATAAAACCTACTTAGATATCAGCTTAAGCTTATTGGAATATAATGTACATTTCTTTTGTAATTCACAATGTGCCAAAAAAAAAACTAAACAAATGAAAATTTCATCTATTTCCAACACAATTATTCACAATAATCCACAGATATCAGTGAAACACCAACTGGCTGCCTGAAAAGAAAAGATTGGATTTTCATGAGTAAACTTGTCATTATATTTGAATCAGGGTTTTCTATGTTGATGCTTTAAATGTCACAAAATAAATGATCCTACCACACAGATATACAGATGTATAATTAGTTGCTGGTTGAAACTGACCATATATGACCGATTCATATGTGGTGAAAAGAGCTCAGACATTTTTGCGGAGCAATAGGGCTGAAGATCCATAAATTATGAAAGAGTATTTTCGCTTTTTAATTAATGTAATGAGTTATTAGGCAACACTCAGTCAGTCGGTCATGTTTCATTCAAATATGACACAAAGTAAACAGCTACAGTCTATTGATGGAGTCGGGTGTCCTTGCTTTCAAGCCAGAACAGAAGCTCATAAGACCTAATGCATCTCTTAACTAATGCATGCAGCAGATCGACTCTCTGCGTCGCAGCATGGAGCCATTTAGTCTGCAAATGGCTCGAGCACGAACTTACGGTCAAAGGAGATCACCGTCAACAGGATACTCCAACAACTACACCATCGTCTCAGTGCAGAGCCATTTGGGCTCATGTCCATTCCATCACTCCACTCAGCCTGCAGCATCTGCACAAATTGAAAATTGCATTACAGCAGCATTTAAGTAGCCAGAGTAGAACATAAACTAATTATAACTACTGGAGTGGTGCACTGCAGCAAGTTTTTTTTTTTTTTTTTTTTACTTTTAAGTCTGATTTATCATCTGCACTTTAATATTTTTTATAAAAAAAAGTTTTCTTGTTTTTTATTGTGATACAGTTTGTAGTTTTTCCAAACAACTTAAAACTAGTAAAATTGCATATTCAGACAAACATACAGTATGTTGTGAAATCAAAATTTTCTATAAACTTTTTTTTTTTTTTTTTTTTTTACAATTTTTACAATTTCTACCTTTAAATTTAAGTTTACTAATTTACCAGAAACGTTAAGTCTTTCAAACACTCCCTGCTGCTCCCTGATAATTAAAGTCACTTCTGGTTGACTGCACTTTGAGCCTCTGATGTCATTGTTGTCTTCAAAAGTTGTACAAACCCATAATGGCTGCTTTATACAGTATGTAGGATGTCTGGATCTATATTTATTGCCTCATACAAATAGCAGGTGCTTGTAAACAAGGAACCCTTGATTGATGCACTCCAACTGCAATCTGAACAAAAAAGTGAATGTGATTTTAGAAACTATGACAACCATTCACTGGTGGTCTATCTACAGCTGTGTCAGAGTGTGCAGCCTCAGTGCTGCATGAATCTTCTGAAGGGAGTTACATTTTGATTCCATCGGAGGCATTTTTATTGCAAGATCCAGTCTGACTGACAGATATGGAGCGAGATACCGTGCTGTGATCTAATTGCAGGCTGCATGTCGCCTGCTCACTTGTGTGGCACACATGCACGTACACCTGAGCCCCTGTTCATTCAACTGTGTGACTGAGATCTGTGATCCAGGGTTCTCTGTACCCACTGGAGGGGGGTTGGGGAGGAGAGGCTTTGAAGACAAGATGACCTTCCACATAGCTCAAATTTGGTGTATTTGTAAAGCTGGGAACTCATCAGTTTACCAATAATTATTTGCTGTGTACTGTCACTTGTTCAGCTATAAATAAACGTCCTTATAACCATTTTATTTTGTTTCCGTGATCAGTGTGAGACTCCCCAAACAAAAACTAAGATGTTTGTTTTCTCCTCAAGTCAGTAAGAACTTAACAAGACTGAGAGTCTCCAGCTCTTTGAGGCTAAGCACAGCTTAGTTAAAATTTTCTACCAGTAAACACAAAGTAAAACTGAAGCTGATGAAAAAGTAATTAGTTTTCTAGGTATTTAGTTATAAAACAAAGCACTGGATAAATTATAATCTGACCTGATGATGGTACTAGAAGAAAGATTAGAGGATCCCAAAGTTATAGTCCATCCTCTTGGGACCTCTGAATGTTTTCACAGCAATCCATTTAATGTTGAGATATTTCAATAAAAACAAAAATGTCAACCTCACTGTGGTGCTGAGGAAAAGATTAGTGGATGACCAAAGTCCATATGATTCAGCTCGAAGGAAACATGAATATTTGTACCAAATTTTGTGAATTTTGTGAAAACTTTGACCTGCTGGTGGTGGTAAAGGAAAAGTCAGGAGGTCACTTAAGTCAGATGAAAACCTCCCAGACACTAAGAAAAAAATCTTAAATGTGTTCAGGCTGTCCACCAGACATTTTAAAGTTTATGGATTGTGAAAACCTTCTATAAAACCAAGACTTTTCCATCAACAAATCCCTCAGTTGCCAGATCAACACACAGTTGCGCATCTTACTTATTTGTTGTAACGTACAGAATAACAGATTTATTTAAAAGAAACACTGAAAAAGCTGCAGCAAAAGCAAAAACAGCTCCAACAATCACTCAAGAAAACAGCTTTAAAAAGAAAGAAAGAAGCAGAGGGAGGTGACATCCTGGAGACAGGCCGACCAATAAGAAACGAGACATGAAGCTCCAACAGTGTGATCATTACCTCGATGCTTTACCAGCAGCAGTGACGTAGTTTTTCACTCCACTTGTGCTCTTCCTTCACTGAAGTATTGCTTCTGGAAATTGCATGTGTGTGTGTGTGTGTAAGTTTGTCCCACACAAGGGCAGACAAGGACAAATGCACATTATGGATCAGGATGTGGACAGATAATTTTCTTTGTGTGGAGTAAGATGGATGGATCGTGGAGGACATGAGAACATTTATTTCAATATGTTGTATTCAGTTCCTGAACAATGTGACACCTGTTTTGAGAAAAATGACTGCTGGCTGACAAAGTTAAAACTCTTTCACTATTTCTGACTTCAATTATAGTTGTCTCAAAATGTCTTTAACTGCAAAATAGTGACATTTCAGTTCTGGCAAATATTTAGATATTAACCAATATGACAAATACATATACATTCACCAGGTGGACAGAAACACAACTCAAAATAAATGATAATGTTCAGAGTTGGGCTGGCCATCTTGAGCACTGTGAGGAATCCCAGTGGGCCAGTCACTCTGTGGGCTCCTTGAGCAGCCCATTATACAAAAACAAGAGCGAGAGAGATGAACGTCGGCCCACTTTGATTATGCACCAAGCCTGCTTTGACTCCACTGATTGGAGTGTTTTTGAGGTTGTATCTACAGATCTGTGGATGAGCTTACTGACACTGTGACATCTTACATCAGATTTTGTGAGGACATGTCTTGCACCCACCAAAACGTCCTGCACCTTCAATAACAAAAGAGATCAGAGTAGCAAAGAGGAGCTACACTGAAAAGTTGAAAAACACAGGTTTTCAAATAATGATCCTGGGTCAGTGTGGAGATGCCTGCAGGACATCACCAACTACGGGAGACCCTCCCCCACACTGCACAGACCCTTCAACTAGCCAACAACATGAATGTGTTTTACTGCAGGTTTGATCAGCCCACACACAATGCACCTGCTCCAACTCAGACATCACACAACCAACTGCATCCCCTGCTATCTCCTCCCCCCTCTCCCCTGACTCCCCACCGGCACTGACGGTCTGTGAAGAGGATGTGTGTCAGGTCTTTCAGAGACAGAAGATCAGGAAGGCACCAGGCTCAGATGGCGTGTCACCTTCTTGTCTGAAAGTCTGTGCTGACCAACTGGCCCCCATCTTCACAGGGATATACAACAGATCACTGGAGCTGTGTTAAGTCCTCTACTGCTTCTCCACTATCATCCTGGTCCCCAAGAAACCCTCCATCAACCCTCCTGGATGGAACAACAACAGGCCCGTCGCCCTGAGGTCTGTGGTCATGAGGTCTTTGGAGAGACTGGTGTTGGCCCACCAGGACATCACAGGCCCCCTGCTGGAACCCCTTCAGTTTACCTACCAGGCAAACAGGTCAGTGGATGATGTAGTCAACATGGGACTGCACTACATCCCGCAACACCTCGACTCCCCAAGGAACGTATGCAAGGATCCTGTTCGTGGACTTCAGCTCGGCGTTCAGCACCATCATCCCAGAGGTCCTTCTCATCAAACTCACCCAGCTCACTTTGATCTTCCTGACATACAGGAAGCAGCAGGTGAGGCTGGGAGAAATCTCATTCAACACTGGTACCCTTCAGGGATGTATGCTCTCCCCGCTGCTGTTCTCCCTCTACACCAACAACTGCATCTCAGGAGACCTGTCTGTTCAACTGCTGAAATTTGCAGGCGACACAACAGTCATCCACCTCATCAGAGACAGAGATGAGTCTGCATATGACAGGAGGTCAAAAGTTGGCCCTGTTGTGCGGTCAAAACAACCTGGAGCTGAACATGCTCAAAACTGTGGAGATGACAGTGGACTTCAGGAGGAGGCCCTCATCACTGCCCCCTTCCCTCACCATACTCAACATCGCTGTGTCAGCTGTGGACTCCTTCAGTTTTCTGGGATCTACAATCTCCCAGGACCTGAAGTGGGAGTCCTGCCTCAGGACCTCCTGGTCCAGTTTTACACTGCAGTCTTTGAGTCTGTTCTCTGCACATCCACCAAACAGGGCAGGAACAGACTACAATGGACAGTCTGCAGAAAAAGATTATTCATTCCTTTTAACAGAAAGGAATTAAGTGAGATCACCATAAAACTAGGCAGCATTCAATCTCAATCAGTATCAAAACATGTACAGTACTAATACAGAATCATGGGACACATGTGCCATAAAGCAAAAAAAACAAAAAAAATATTCAAAAATGCTCCCTATTGTAATGTTAATAAATCTTTTTCCAAAACCCAGAATCTACACAAAACACTAATCATTCATTTCTTTGCTCATATCCAAAATTTCCTCTAACGTTCATTGAAATCTGTCAACAAGTTTTTAAGATTTCCTGTGAAATAACACACAAATGAAAAACATAACTCCTGTGCCATTTGTAGTAAAAATTCAATATATACTCATAATCTTGACTATTGCATCCTTGACTTTTGGTCACGTATGATCTTCCAAAGTAGGGAGAAAAGATTTTAGGAGAAAGAGAAGTGAATGAAATGTGAAAAAGGTCCAAAGTTGATTTTGATTAAGAGGAAGTTTGCGCCTTGCGTTGAGAGCCACAATGAGGTCCTCTTAACACTTTATTTTTGACTCAATGAGACAATTTTCAATGACATTGTTGTTTCTTTTTTGTTCATAAATCATAATAAGACATGTTGGATATCTTGTTTCAGTTTTTGGACTCCACAAAACAGAAACTGTGCTTTTGAACAAAGGGAGCAGCTGTTTTAAGAAAAGATAGAAAGATAGAAAACCAGTCAGGGCTTCTTTGGGCTTGTTCTATACTGATAAAACCAGTGTGCCATCACTTTACCAGCAACAACAATGTGGCAGCTTTGTGGAGTAAAATGAAAGAGTCACTCGCAAAGCAGTGTGGTTCAGTTGTCTACTTGTTCCAGTGGAAAGTCTTTTGCTTGCTTGGTGTCAGGGGAAATGTCATGGATGCTTGGCATTTCCCCAGGTTATGTATGTCTACAGCATTTGTGTGTGTGTGTGTGAGTGTTTATGTCTACCATGGAAACAGATGTTGTCCTCCCTCATCTCTTTTGCTGTCACCTATTTAATTTTCTTTTCTCCCCCCCCCCCTCTCTCTCTCTTATGGCCAGTTCAGCAAATAACCTTGATCCTTTTTGTGTTCCCTCTAGCCACCGGCAACACATTAAGATAGCTAACCTCAGTGGTTGAATGGTCTTTTGTGCAGCTTTTAGTCTATATCAGAGTTTTTTTTTTTGCTTTGTAGGCCTCAGGGGTATACAGCCACTGATATGAGGGATTAACCAGCTAGCACGCTGTCAGGAAAAAAAAACTCCCAATCTGCAATTTCTGGAATATCCGTTGCATAATCCTGAACCTCAATCCACAGATTACACAATGAATTTACATTTTTTTATGCTCCGTGTGAATGTGTCCTGCTTCTGTTAATGAGATTCGTTGCTGAGGCAGTTTGGTGGCTCTGACTCTGTTTAGTCTGCACTTTGGATGTGCAGTTCCTTTTGTGTCTGTTTGCATGTTTGTCTCACTCTCTCTCTCTCTCTCTCTCGCTCTGTCTTCTAAACTTGCTGTCTCAGCTTCAGACAGTCAGCAGCATCCCTGCTCACCTTGCACTATCTCCCCTCTCGCTGCGTCAACGACCTCCCTCCGGATTACTGCCTCGCACTGTCTGTGTGTGCTGTTAATGCTGCTGTTTCTGCTAGATTTCCATCTGTCTCTGTGGTTCTTTGTTATTATTTCTGTCCCGCAACCGAAGTGCTCTCTTCCGTCTTCAGACATTCTCTTCATTTCTCTCCTGCTGTTTGTCTGATGAGCTGTTCATCAAACATGTGCTTAGTTGCCACTGTAATGTGTCTCCTTTTCTCTGAGCAGTCAGCGTGTCAGCCATCTCAAACCCTTCTGTGTTTTTCACCATGGGGTGTCTTGCTCCTTTGTCTGTCTAGTGTCTCTTTGCCTTTCTATCTGTTTCTGTCTTTCTGTCTTTTTTACACAGTAGAAGCTAATACAATGGAGTTACAGACTTGGGGCAAAATCTCATTGCATATCAGTGTTCAACCTAAAATATGGTGATTTATTAATTGACTTCCAAATGCTTCCCTGTGAATTTTCACCAGAGCATTAAGTGATGAATGACTTTCATTGACCTCTATTGGTGGGCGAGAATTAGCAGCAGCACTGACAGCTGGTGCAGCTTACAGCAGCCTGTAATTAACACAAGCAATCAAGTCACATTTGTAATAGAGACAAGAAAGTTAATTAGAGCAGAGATTGAACTGAAAGATAGAAAATAACACAGCAATTTTGTGTTTTCTGCTCACTGCATTGTTCTTTACACCTGTTCTCTAAGCAGATTTAAAAAGACTTTAACAACAAGTATTTACAAATGATGTTTGCCTCAAGTCTGTTTTCTTATAATCTAGAGGTCCTAAACAGACCCGGCTCCCAGAAAACCCCCAAAACCCAAGAACCCGACTTGAAGAAAACTCCAAATTCCGGTTTTGACTGACTTGAGTTATTGCAGTGGGTCTCAGGTCTGTGTAAATGCAACGTCAAAGGAAAAATCTGGTTTATTACAACTTTGGTTGTATTTTCATAGTTTTGGCCATCATTTCTATTGGTTATAATAATATTGTTCAACGCTTTAGTGATGCCTGATGGGGCAGAAAACATCAGACACCAGACAGGTCTTGAAGAAGCCAATATCATTTATAACCACAGAATGTATATAAAGATGGACGTAGTGAGGTGTAACATCACCTTTATTTTGCATTGGAGCCAGTTTGAAGTACAGAGTTGCATTTTTTTCCATTTGGAGCCAGGATCTTCCAAATGAGGAGTGCGGGGTGTTGCCTTTCATGCCGTGGAAAAGAGCTGAAACCAATGCCAACTTACTGGGATCAATGAGCAGTGCACACTTAAGCTAATGTTAGCAACTTGAGCTAAATTATGCTAACAGGGCAGATATAATCAAATAACATTAAACTTACTGAAATATTGTGACAATAGTCCAACTCAGTGCGACAAAACCATGAAAATATCAGATTGTATGAAAACAAAATTTACCACCAAATTATCTCCAGACCTGATAAATAAAGACCCTTTGGCAATAAACACTGTATTTTTATCCAACATGCAACTAGTTACTCGCTTGAATGTGGCTTTAAAACAAGCACTCTACAAAATTTGAGTCAGGGTTTCAAAGCATTTAATCACTTTTCTCAATTCAGGTCAACTGAAACCACTGTGGAATGAAATCCTTTAGATCTGTTCAGGCTCGGGTTCAGTCGGTCTCGGGTCCAACTGGGTTCTGGTCTGTTTTTGGTTTTAAATGCCTAGCTGTCCATGTCTGGTTTGACTAAATAGATGGCAATCCTTTCGTTTATGTTTGGGTGTATATTTTTGGGCATGTGAAGTCTTACATTATGTTCTTAACTTTCTCTTCTCCTCCTTTCCCTTTTCTCTTCTCTCCCTCTCTCTCTGCAGTGCATCAGCCAGCATTAGGCCTCTTCCCTCCCTGCATCCCCATCTCCCCCTGCTTTTGTAGAAATGGCTGTTACTACTGAAGCCTGTGCTAATCTTCTTTCTTTCTCCTCCTTCATTCCTTTCCTCCATGTTTCTCTGCAGTGTGGCAGCATTTCTAATTGTTCAACTCTTTCATATATGGTGTTGCAATATTTGTATCCAAGGCAGTAAGAAATAGAGCATTTCTTTACATATTTGTGTACACGAGGTGAAGGACGATGTGCAACCTCTGTGAATCTCAGCCAAACTATTAATGATTTCTCGGAGTTCTTCTGATCAGCGTTGTATATGTGTTTCCTGTCCTCTCCCTCACCCCCCCCCTCCCCATCTTACGATTTGAAACAAAAGCTTCCCCAGAGGTCAAAGTTGAGAATAGCACAAGATCATTGGTTGAGAGCGATGCTGAGGCCTCAGTGGAAACTGCAAGGTGCAGTGTGAGAGAGAAACATTTGGAGTTACAGGTGTGTAACTCCCGGCCGATGAGAAGTATGTGTCATGATGATGGTGGCATATATAGACTCACACCTCTATATATGAATTTAGCTCAGTTACTAACTGACAAAATGCAGCGAAATGGTATCGCTCACTGCAACCTCTTTATTTCCCCTCAGTTTCACAGATTAAAACATCTGAAATGAAAATTACAGCAGAACTAAAAACCAAATGAACCAAATTCACAACAATCTATGATCTGAAATGTTGAGTGGAAATAAAAAATGCAAGACAAAAGCAATGCCCGAAACAAGAAATAAAAAATTTAAAAAAAACACGCATGCAATAAGCAATGGGAGCAAGCACGCAAATATAAAAGTTACAGTAGCAACCATTGTTTTGTTTAGTACTATTAAGACCATTTGCCTGCAAGTAATAAGATACTAGAATACACCAGAGCTCTGCCCGTGTATCAACCTTTCCCTCGAGTCACGGGTACATGGAAAAGAGGATGACGGCCACCCACGGCTCTTACCTCTGAACCCTGTGACCTGCAAATACACAAAGCGTTATAAGGTGACATGGAGGGTTTCTAACTGTGTTTTCTTCATCCTCTCTGTGCTGTAGCATCTCTTTGCCATGGAGCCTGTGTGGAGGTGGACTCAGACACAGAGGCAGTGGCCAACAAAGGCTTCAAACTGGGCTGCATCTCCTGTAAGATGAGGGGAGAAGTGCCTGCCATAGCGACGGTCAGCTGGTACTTCAGGGCTTCAGATGAGACCGAGTTCTCCCATGTAAGTGCTAGTTAAAAATAAAACAAAAAGGATAACATGAGAAGGGAAGCATAAAAGAATGTGAGGTTTGGGGGCCAAAAGAGCAAACACTGTCACCTTTGATTCCAGGGAGTAATGATAAAGTCATGAAACTAGAGCAAGTATTTTTCTTCAAATGGAGAATATGATCTGTATGATCTTGCTTGTTGTAATTAAAAGTCTAGTAACAGCAATTTGAATCATATGATGACAATAGCAAGCCTGATACCATATGCAATACATACTGAAAAACTACTAACTAATGTGAACTATGAAAGTCTGAAAAGGATAAGAAAGACCCTTTTTCTGATACAGTTGTTCTCAGTCAATTAATAGAATAATCTTCAATAAATGACTTCAAAAAATGAAATTAGGGAGAAAAGTAACCAAACTGCCCAGATCTTGATATGAACACAAAGCGTGCTGAGAAAGAGATCTGGACATGAGCATGAACATACCCAGGTTTAAAGTAAAAATTTTTAAAGTTCACAAAAAATTACCAATATACTAATGCCCATTATATTAAATGCAACCAGTTTTCTCCCTAATGTACCTAGTTATCATGTGTCCAGATAAAGCAGTAGATTAAATCAGCACAAAGCCCCCAAAACATCCATCACAACAAGGTTGTTGGTCTGGGTTCTTCTGGGAAATGGCTGCAATGCATTCATCATGAGGTGAGCAGAGTCTTGCATTTTTCATGATGGGCTTTCTCTCCCCCCCTTTTGTGCTGGCTGGCACTTTTGCTTAGCAAAGGAGTCCTCGCCTGGTAAAGCAAAGAGGCCATTACTGTATGTAGGTATAGTGGGAGTGATTCCATCAGCCTTCAGCTGCCATTTAAAAACCTGCATCCACTAATTCACCAGGAAGTGCAGGGGCCTTAACTGCAGCTCAGTCGATACAGAAAAACATCACCGGTGGTGATGTGACGACCAGTAAGACTACTGAATATTCACAACACTGAACAGTCAGTTTGTTTCACTGTCTAAGAGAAAACAACAACTTGCTGTTGCTGTTGTAGTTGTATTTATTTATCATTATGATCAAGCTTTTTCAATTAGGGCTGCAGCATATAAAGAAAAAGTAAATGTTATCAAACTGGGATACATACCGAAAAACACATTTATGAAAACAGTCAACAAATCTTCTTAAATAAGACTGAAAAGGTGTTGACTGAAGCTAAAGCTTATTATTCCTATGCTTCTACATTCACCAAGACACCAAGTACTTCACTGTATTCCTCACTTCATACTCATTCAAAGTATGGTAGAGCAGCATTAATGAAAAATAAATCAATAAATTATTGGAAAAATCTTTAAACAAAAGATAATATCAGGTTTGACCATATTCTTGTACTTATTCAATACGTTATTCTTAAACATAATGATTGTTTTACACATTTTAAATTCATCCTAAAGTTTGTTCCATAAATTCATCACTTTAACAGGAATGCATCTGTTTTTCAATTTTGTTCTGGTTTTCTTGAACATACAACTTCCTTTAAGATTATATTGACTATCATTTCAAACATGATTTGTACATTCTTTGGTAGCAACTTATCTGAGCAATTTTATAGACTACAATATCATCAAATTTCATCATCTGTAATTTAAGAAATACACATGTACATTGTGAGAAAATAAAAGTACAAGCTAAAGACTATTAATAAATCCAAAAACAGGTGTAATGTGCTCCTTACACTGTGACTTCCAAATAAAGTCACACTTGAATGTTGGAAAATAGAAACCTGAGCACAGTGGCAGGGACTGAAACCTTGAACTAAGCTATTCTCTGTTCACAGTGTTGATATGTAAGAGGTCAAAGGTCACTGAGATGACCCAGTGCTTCCTCTTTGTCTGGCTTTAGACAACTGACTCACTGACTTGATGAATGTTTGATCCCCAGAATTTAATTTGTAATGAGAAAGAAATATTCAAATCTGAGACCTAAAAACACACAACTATGTTGAGGCACAGTTTTATAGTTAGGTCTTAAAAATCACTTTATTATCAAATCAACAAATAAGCAGCAGATTTCAGCCTTCAAAATGATATGATAATTATATGATATGATTAATTGATGCAGACAGATAAACAAATAATAAAAGGGGTAACAGGCTAAAGTCAAGACATGTAGATGTTAAAAGACAAAGAAACATAAAGAAGCACAAGCCATTCAACATAAAACTAACAATAAAATAATGAAATACAAAACACATCACCACAATTTAAATTAAAAGTTACCAATCAAAAAAATAAACCCTCCTTTGTTGTACAAAAAAAACATTTAATACTCACAACTGAGCCACAGTGTTGCATTGGGTGATTCATTTCTTCATTACAACTGTAGTTTCATTAGAGTCAGTCCCACACACACCATCCTGCTGCCGTAAATACTCAAAACTCACTAAATCTGCAGCTAAAAATAGTCCACAACAAATGCACAATTTATTCCTGTTTGAGTAACGTTTTCTAAAAACTACAATGCTCAGCTGTTTTAGGAAATTATTGAGGCAGTTTAAAAAATGAAAGCATGGTATTTGTGACCTGTTCATAAATATTTACATTTTCAGTAGGGACAAATAGGCTGACGGCTGAGTGCTATAGACAGGGTAGGGAAGTTGGTCTGACGCATTGTTGGTGTTGGTCTTTTCATGGTCTTTGTTTTAAATAAGAAAAGTATAGAACATTGCCAGCCTTTTCCTTTAAGCTTGTATAAGCAGGTATCTAAAAGTTTCATTTAATAGCATACTGAAATTAACTGATACTAGTGGCTGCCTGTAAGGAGGGCAAACACATTCATATACCTTAACACTTGATGATGAGAAGTTGACTTGATTTTTAGTGAGACTTTTATGCATAAAAACCCTTGTTGCTCGACAACATCTGAACACTGCCAGATCATTTTGCTGAATCTTTACAGTCTCCATTCTGCTTTGTTTCCTGTTCACTAAAATCCCATAATTCTCTTCCAGATATACAGCTATGTAGATTATATGGAGGAAATCATTGACCCACGTTTCTATGAGCGTCTGAAATGGATGGGCAGTAAACACACCAAGGACCTACAGGACGGCTCCATCTACATCTTCAATGTGACCTTCAATGACACAGGAATCTACAAGTGCATATTCAACCGGGTCCTGCGGTACACCAACTACGAGTTTGAAACCAACACCAGCAAGACTATCGTCATTAACGTGGTGCCACGACGTAAGGACAGAGGGGAGGGATGTTGTGGGTTTGAGCAGAGAAGTTAAAAAAAATGACTTGTGGAGTTGGTAAATTCAAAGAAGAGACTTGGTCAGAGACTTGGTCGAGACATGACAAGCTTTTTTCGTAATGTTGGATGTCTATATTAAATATGGTCAAAGTTCCAAAACTTGAGGTGAACATATGTAAAAATGCTCCCTGAAAGTCAAAAGCCAGGGCTTCAGCCTTTTCTAAAAACTTTGTTTGCAATAATACCACTTCAACATCAAACTGATGTCAGATTTTTTACACATGCCCTCAACATGTTCCATAGCCTTTGCTGCTAAGGTTGTTCCACACGTTGTTCGTATTGTCCACTCGCATATTTCGGATTGGATTTTGGCTCAAAGATGTATGGATGTATTTGAGAGGTTGTCATTTCAAGTAAAGAACGAGAAAAAGAAGTGAAATACTACAAGTAATTGTTTATGTAGCCTCTGGAACCACTAGAAGTCTGCCAAGGGAGTATATTGCTCATTTTAATTAGCAGCTTTAATTAGGTGTCCCCCAAGGCTCAGTGCTCGGTCCTCTGAATTTTCATTACTTCAAGCAGGCAGATTAAGGGTTGGGTTGTTCTCGATCAGAACTAGTTTATACAACATGTTGTCTGATCATGTCAGATATCAAAAGTCTTAATAGCTGTTCCAAACAGCCACAGGTGGAGTGAAAAGCTGACCATCACCATAGAGGAGGGAGATGCGATATCGTTTAAATATGGACACACATTTTCAGATGGAAAGCATTTATAGTGTTGCACTCAGTTGTTTACATGAAAAGTGGTGGAAATAGTTGCGTAAAGAATAGAAAAAGAGAGCTAAAGAGAAAAGAAAAGTAGATGTGAATGCCACTTCAGAAAGTTATAGAAATGGCCCTACACAGCACCCCAAATCTGTTGTGTTTTGAAGCTATTTGACCATCTGAGAAACAGTTTTAACGGAGTATACTGGCCCCTTCATTCATGGATATTTCTCCAGGTAGGATTAGCAGTAACCTTTAACATGGTGATATTGCAGCAGAACGCTGAACCCTTCTGGATGTCTGATAGGTTAACTGTATCTGCAGCAGGATTCAGGAAATGATTTATTATGACACACTGTAATTCAGAGCACGTAGTCATAAATTATGACTCATATCATTTAATAAATGTATGGCCTGGGCAGCTCTCATCCTTTTCATGGTACAAATTTAATCCAACCCCCTTTCCCTAAGCACACAGTTACAATATATCTTACCTTATCTCCCTCTCTGTCTCTCCAGTTACCAGGGGAATGGCATCCATCTTGTCTGAGGTGATGATGTACGTCTCCATCATTGGGCTGCAGCTTTGGCTGGTGGTTGAGATGATTTACTGTTACAGGAAGATTGCAGCAGCAGGCGAGGAAGCCCTAAGAGAGAGCGCGTGAGTCATACTTATAAAAACACACACAAACATCCCAGCCGGCCACTCTCTCCAGTGCCAGATCCTGCCAGGCCACCCAAATGTCCTGATCTCCCACCTTCCTCTTACACCCTTGTTTTTCCTTTCTGCCACCTTTTTGGAAAGCGGAGACATAATCTGTTTTCGAATCTGCTCCCCTAAAATTAACAAACATTTCCTTTTTCCTCACTGAACTGATGTCTTGCTCTGATTCTGATTCACAGATCCTGTTTGCCTGTTTCACTTTTTTCTCCTTTCTACTTCTTTCTTTCCCTCAGGGCGGAGTATTTAGCTATAGCTTCGGAAAGTAAAGATAATTGTGCAGGTGAACAAGTGGCAGAATAGCACCGGTAGGTCTGGATTCTCACTTAACTTGATCTCTGAATTCAGTTTCTTCTTGTGTTTCCCTCTTTTTTTCATTTTACCAAGGCTCATATTATTTCACCTGTTGTTCTCATCATTACTGCATTGTTACCACCTAATAAGGCAAACTGTGTCAACAATAACAGTTTAGCATTTCTTTTTAATAATTGAAATGTTCACTTTTTAAAAAATTGGAAATTTAATAATTTCATTTCTGTTACAGACTTCCCTTTATTTAAAATATGTATTGTTAACTTAAATATCAGATGAACAGATAACCAACCAAACCTGTTCTTCCAACACAGTTTATATAAATTCAGGCTTAAATAATCCTGTTAATTCTTATCCAGCTAATTTGGTTCTTCAAACCTGTTTACATTATGTTTTAATGAAGTTTTCTTAAATAACAATATGCCTTTATTTAAAATAAGGCAACATGAATATTGAGTTGATTCTCATGACTATTTATCATATGATTGCAGTTATATGATGTACTTTAGATGTGAATTTAAGTCCTCCAGGATATAGTGGGTCAGTACACTTATGACATAAGTCTCATTTTATTTGTGTTGTATATTCCACAATTCTTCCACTGTTTCCACATCCCATTGTTGTTATACAGTATATACAGTAAACATTTTTTTTTTTTTATAAATAAATGCAGTTAGACTGTGAGTTCACGATTAAGTAGATTTACACAGATAATTACCTGGAAGAAGCATAAATTGTCAAATTGGATTATAAATCAAACCTGTAATAGTCAAATTTATGTTATTTTACATTAAATTATTGGTTCAATCCAAGTACAGAAAGTCTGTTTGCTGTGCAGATGCATTTAATCAATTTTAGTGTTAAAATGGCAAATTCCCATCATAATAACATAGTGAAATGCAGTGTTTTCTATTTCAGTTGGTCTAATAACTTTCTAAGTCTGAAAGCTTTAATCAAGTTTAGTCTCCCAAACTTCTTTTTTTACTATTCTTCACAATACCTGCATAATTCCTACAGGACTCCATTACAACTGAAACTTATTCCCGAGGGACTTTTTTTGTAAGAGGATAATTACACCAACACATTTGTAATGGTTTCTCAATATCCTTCATGTTTTAATCTGAAATTATAATCACACTAACATTTTTCATCATACCAGGAGTGATTTGCATCTGAAATTGAGTTCATATATAAAGATTCACCCTTAAAGGTCTGAGTCATCATTTGGCTAACCGTGAATAAGCCTGCACTTTTGGAAGTTTTCAGCTTGTTGCTATGACAACAGCTCCAGATACATTTTAAACCAGTTCCCCAAGAACTGATAATTCAGCCCTGTGTCAAATCATTAACAATCACATCAAGCAAACTCAGTGAGCAAAAGCAAAGATCAGAGAGAGGTCTGAACATGAAATGTGATTTTGTATTTTGCATAGAAATGTTGAGAACCATTGCCATTGCAAACTCTTTACTTCAGCCTACAACCACGTCTGGTTTGCCAGATCTTCAAAAGGACTAACTCCCACCAAATTGACCAAATTAAAGTTGGAGCCATTCAGTAGGAATCACAAGGGAATATTTTAATAATTTTTGTCCCTCAGGTTACTGACTTTTGTGTTCTTAGTGTACCTATTTTGTGCCCTTCATCAATAATGTAATATATACCATCAAGTTACCAATTATGATCAATTGTACCATTAAATTAGTTAATTTTTTCCAGCATTTTAATAGTATTATTTTTTCATTTGTTCTTGTCTCCGCCGCACTCTTGCTATAGATAGTTTCAATTTAGTACTTTTTTATTTTTATCTTGGACTGTAAAACTGAGATTAAAGCACATTTTAATTTGATTTTTTGGGGAGCAAAGATAGGGGCTTGTGTTCTATGTGAGCCTGCCGTGTTTTAAGAAAATTGAGGTTATAGTTTTTTTTGTTTTTTTTTTTAAAATTCAGGTCGAGGAAGAATTCAAGAAGGCTTCCTTGAGGAATCTCACATCCACTTCCATGCTCCCTCTCTTCCTCTCACCGTCATTCAGCTCCTACCATCCTCTCCACATGATGGAACATGGAACCACAAGCGAGGAAAAAGATGTCCTCAAAAAGGTATTTTAAGTGACTTTCTACAAACGGATGGAAAAAGGACTGAACTGTATCCTGTTCTGAGGGACAGACCGATGCATCAGGTTGTGGTTCAACGGGACAGAAGGAGAAAGAGAGAGAGTTGTGCTGTATATAAGTATATGAGTATGCACAGATAATCTTTGAAAACATGTAGAGTATATTATAGGCCTACATTGTATATTCACTATTTGCATGCTTACAAGCTTATCAAAGAGACTGATCATGCTTCTGATGGTCTGTCACAGTCATGTTTTTAAGAGTTTTTAATCAGTTTTGTCCTGTTTCATGTGTTGGCATCAGGGTTCGACCACTACAGGTTTTATAAAGCCAATTTTTTAACCAAAGCTGTGTCGGTGTTTCTTCTGTAGTTTCATTAATATGTGATGCAACCAATATTTTAATGATAGATCTAAATGTTTTTAATCAAATAAAACTGTGAAAGATTATTTAAATATTTGGAATAGATTTGTTTTAACTTTAAATAGTTGTAAGATGATTATTATAGTGCTAATTTCCTGTCTAATTTCCTTACTAATGAGATGTAATGCTACCAAAAGCTTTGGAGGAAACACTGCTACAGCAGCTGATATCTTGTCCTGATACATAATGTCTCATGTTGACCAGTTTTACACCCCAAAAAAATTACAAGTATGTGGTGTTTTCTCCCAGAATTTCATTAAAAGCAGCCTGAAAACGTCTCTTAGCATTTAGACGAACATGAGACACAATGAATGAAAAAAACAAGGAAAAAAAAACATGATTGCAGGTCCATCATATCAGCAGTGAGCCACACAACTTGAAATACATATTTATCAGCCTGATAACCTGTCAAACCAATGAAAATGGTCAAACCTGAGCTGGCAACACATACAAACTCTTACTTTTCTTTCTGTCTTTCTTTCAACATTTTAACATACAGAATTAGAGAGCTAATGTGAGAATGTGAGGTGCACCGTCACTTTTGGAGCAGCTGTGAAGAGTCATGATTGTCACACATCAGCTGAGAAGTCGCTGTACGTGATCTCCCGTCTTATTATTTTACTTCAGGATCACACATTCACACATCTGTTGAACAAGAGAAATGTTATCTGTGTTAAGTGTGAATTCTGCTGAATGTTTAGCTCGTCAGTGGAGAATGTTTGATGAAGATTTCACGTGTTCTCAGAGTTATTAGCTCTCAAATAAGGGCAAATGCAGTAATCAGGCACTGTAAATTTGAGGTTAAACTTTCCAGAAAAATATATTATCAGTCATGTTTTTGATGTTTCATATTGGTAGAACTGAAATGAGACCCTGTTTCAGACAACAAAGTGATGTTTTTGCTGTGTTTTCCTTAATCCTGAGAGCTCATAACGCATAATGCTAACAATTTAAAGCTGAATTTCTGTTTAATTGAGGTATGACAGGCCCCTTTTCAGCAAACTATCATCCCCCTTTAAACTGGCTGCTGAACCCAGCAGGCCCACTGCAGACATTAAATTGCTCTTCGAGTCTCAATGCTCAGAAAACATCTCACTACATTCGGCGGTGAGGATTAAATGGTATCTGAGGCCAAAGTGTGACTTCCTGTGACATATGAGAAGATGATGCCCACTTTATTGCACCAGACCCATTTTGAAGTAATCACATTAAAAACAGCTCAACCAATTTATGTAGAGATGTGATATGAAACTTGTCACTTTTATCTGAATTTGTCTCCAGTGGAAACTTTCCCACAGATGTGTAACTTCACACAAATGTTTTAGTGTCTTTGTAGAAACTTAAGGGCTTAGCTAACTGCCATTATGTAACTGCCGTGGGCAAATGTACCACAAAACCTGTCCAGTGTGCCTCCCAGAGTGAAACCAGTGGAAACCAAAGGGGAAAAGCAAAGAGCTGAAGCCTTGTGTTCGTAAAGAAAAACTTGCACCTCTTTTTAGACAGCAAGGTTAATGACTTTTGTTGAACACTAGATGGCAGCCAAACACTGCCGTTCTGCATGTTTACTGTTTATCTATTTTGTACCAATCATCAGTTTGATACATTTTAACCACGTTTTGACTGTAGGAACTTTACCCAGGGACTAAGAACCCTTTTAGGGACTTAATTCCTCTACCTGCGTTTCCACCGGAGGAACCAGGGTCTAAATTAAGTTCCAAGGAAATTATTTTACCCCCAAAAAACTCCCCTACACAGAAATTTCTAACTTAAAACAGTATAGCTGCATGGTTACTGATGGAATGAGCAAAGACCACAATATGTTTTTTTTATCAGTATGAACACAGGCAGTGGGATGCAAGTTTAAAAAAAAGAAAAAAAGTGATTCAGGCAACTTCTACTCTGCTTACTGAGTGGTTTACACATCAGTTTACATCATCTAAAGGCCTTTTCCTGCACAGATGAATCAACCACTGAAATGAAGACCACACTGTCTCCCACACTATTGTGGTCTGCTTGTGTCCACGCGTTTTCTTTCAGCAACAAATTACTGCAGTTTTCACTTCATGTGTAGGTGTGGAAGAAAAAAAAAAGTGATATATTGAAAGAAAATAAAGTTCTTTTGAGAAAATCAGCCCGCGTCTCATCTGAATTCTTCTGATCTTATATAAGTGGTAGATGTGTAGGTGGTTGATATGCTGTGAGGTGTTTTCAAATCACACTTAAAAGTCCATTTCCACCCATCTGTTTTTTTTTAACAGACTGAAGGTAAACTATGCTACACCAATACAACCATTGGTACAATGAAAACTCAGTCAAACACCAGCAAATACACTGAAAAAAAAATGTATGTAGGAGTTGAGGAGATGAAACACTTCCAGGAAAATGAGAGGAGCAGCTGCTTGTTGTTTTTAAGGCATATTTAGTCCTGTATGTTGTTCAGCAGCACCTTATTTTAACAAAAGGACATTTCTCCATCTTTAATCATTTTGAATTTCAAGCTACATGTAGTTGGATGGATGGATTTTTTTTTCCTTTTCCTCTAAATCCCCTGAAAACTTGGTTTCAAATGTTTAATACTTACGTATACTCATCATGACTAAATTAGAAACAATCAGAGTTTAAGTTTGGAAAACATCCTTATTACTTATTAAAAGTAATCAATGGAAAACGAAAGCTAATTTGCTTCATCAGGTCTGTGTGAGTTTGATCAGATCTGACAAACAACATAAGCATCATCACATCAGTTTACATCAATCTTTCTTTTTTGAATGATTTGATTTTCATTAATTCAAACCACTAAAGTAGAAGTTAAATGATTAGTTGGTCGTCAGAAAATTAATTTTTAATAAATTGTTTCATTTTCTAAGCAGAAATGCCAAAAAAATGCTGGTTGCAGCTTATTAAATGTGATGATTTGCTGCTTCTTTGTGATATTATAATAAAATGAATATCTGGGTTTTGGACTGTTGGTCAGATAAACAAGACGCTGGTTATTATTTTTCTACTTAACTTAACAATGAATCATGTACATTCTCAGGACAATTAATGACAATTGTTAGTTGCAGCTTTGCTTTATGGCTTCTTCTCTGCTTCATTCAGTAAATAAAAAATAAAAACAAATGTCAGGTGTCTGAATAAATCTTATTTTTTTGAAAGATTTGATTTTCACTGACTCAGACTTGATATAATGTTGACAAGAGAGCTGAAACAATTAGTCCATTAATCAATCTGGTAATTGACAGAAAATTTATATTCCAAACATTTTATAAGATGCCAAAAATTCACAGGTTGCAGCTTCTCAACTGTGATAGTTTTCATAAGTTTCTGTGACATTAAACTGAATATCTTTGGGTTTTGGACTGTTTTTAAATATGTCAGCTTGGGTTTTGGGATATTATAATTTTTTTTAAAAACTATTTTCTGATGTTTTATGGACCAAATGGTTAATCAACTAAATAATAGATAGATAAACAAATAACAGTAGTTCCACTGCAATTCACAGCAAAATTTGACCCAAATGTTTGAGGTAAAGACACACACAGACTCAAAGACGAGCACAGAGTTGTTGCATGTTTTAGATCTTGTCTTTTATCTCCATGGCGTGGCGTACAATCACATCTTTACAGTACATTCTCATCCCCGCTCCTCATCTGTCTCTCTCTCTCCCTCAATAAACCACCCCACCCCACCCCCACCCCCAATCCCTCCCCTAAATAAATATTACACCCTTTTGTTATCCACGAATGGCCATGCACAGCAGGGCCCACATGCTTCTGTAGCCGCCATTTGCAGTGAAAAAGAGAGAGAGAGAGAGCGAGCGAGCAGGTGAAGGGGAAGAGCGAGCACACATCATAGAGAAAAGAGAGGAAGAGTGGGGTTGAATGCTGAGAAGCAGAAGAAGAAGAAGAAGAAAACAAAGAGGGAGTTACAGATGGATGAGACCTTTTCTCTTTTTTTTTTTTTTTTACATCATCAGAAAGTCAGGAATCGAGTGGACGGAGGGAAAAAGGCTGAAAAGAAATGACGAATAAAGACGACAAAATAATAAAGATAGAAAATGAAAAAAAAAGGAATTCAATAAAAAGAAGACGAGTGAGTCAAATTAATATTACAAACACACAAAGAAACGATACTGCAAAACAGATTCCCTTTTTCTTCACCCGGGCCTACAAAAATTCTGGTTGGTCCTTTTGTTTTTAAAACGTCCGGCCCAGTTGGACTATGAAGTAGCTGTTCTTAAATTTGAGGTTTCAACCTGATCAAGTCTATGGTAATCCTGAAATGTTGAGGTCTGGCTCCATGATACAAAGACTGAGCGACCAAATTTGAAAAGAGAAATCTCAAAAAAAAAAACAAAAAAAAAAACAACAAACAATAATGTGAATATGTAACATCTGAAAATGCAACATTGAGGACTCCTCATGAACATACACACGCACATCTGTCAAGTCAAAATCTTCTTTGCTTGGTTGTTTTTTGTTGTTTTTTTTTGTTTTTTTTAAATCACTGCCTCTACGCACATTCACACACAATTTATTATTATTATTATTATATACTACTTTGTTTGAAACATTCAAAAAGTACTAGAATCACTATTGTCATTATTGCTGTGACCAGTAATCATTCTCATTAAGCTCCTCTTGGTCCGCACTGCAACAGCTAATTCAGAGCACAAAATACCCACCGAATGACTTCCAACGAGCAGGACAGGACTTCAGATCAAGAGTCATTGGTAATAATAAATACTGTAACGGTCTGAGAAATAGTCAGACGCAGCTTGCTGTCCAAACAAACGATCCATCACACTGATTTTCAAAAAAGATAAAATCGCGATAGGATTGGAGGAGGAGGAAGGAAGTCTGTTTGGAATTTACTTTCAGATGTAAAATTTACATCTAAAAAAAAAAAAATAGCGGTGAAAAAAAAAAAAAGGTGTCTGGTGTTGAATTGTTCGGACGACCTTTGACGGGACTCAACTCCCGACGTGGAAGAGCGAATCCCTGATGGAAAGAGCGAGAGATGGATGACCGAGAGCTTCCTGCTCCGGTCAGCGTTCTCGTTCGGGTGTTTGTTCGTCACATCCAGACAGCTGGCAACCCCTCCCACCCCCCCCCCCCCACCCCCTTTTTTTTTTTTGTTTCAGCAGGCATTCACTAGAGGCAAAGGTATCTAAACTGTTCCCAGGACTAGGAGAAAAAGCTCCCACTTTCCAGAATCACTGATCCCACTAAGCTTTTGAAATGTTGTAAGAGGAGCTGAATTCTGTGATAGTCGAGAAATGGGGGGAAGGAAGAGGGGGGCGGGGTCCGAAAACAGGTAGGTCTGAATTCAAGTCGTTCTGAAACGTGGTTGGCCATTTCGAAACATCTTTTTCTGAGGAGTAAATGGTTTGAATCGGCCCACCTGTGGCCTGTTTCCATACTCTACATACAGATGACTTGCAGCTGTAGGTAAATTATTGCTGTGGTCCTGATAGCTTCCTGTCTGAATGAAGTTGTTACTGGTTGAGGCTGAGGGCGAACGTCGCCATTTCAAGTCAGTCAGGCCAGAAGATTTGCGGGTGATGTAGTTCCCCCATATGTCCCACTCCTGGTTTTCAATTCTGAAAGAAGAGAGCAAACTGCGTCCTGATCCACGTTGACCAGCCCCCCAGTTTCTACTCTAACAGTCCACCAGGGTGTGTTCAGAGGTGGGAGACAGTCGGGAAGGGTGGGTGGGTGGGGGGGTGTGTTGGCCAGAGGAGGTGGGACTCAGGCCTCAGTCAGGGTCTCTGTGAAGGTGTCAGTGGTGGGATCCTGCTGCACCTCTGGGACCACGATGCCCTTATGGAGCTTTTCTAACGACTGCTTCATCTGGAGGATAAACATGGTTGGGGTGATGGGGGAGGGTGAGAGAAAGAGGTTGAAGGGTATATTGGATTACACAACGCAGTGATGTCATTAAGCACATTATGAGCACCAGCAGTTTGTGTGACGTACGGCTTGCCGACCGGCCCTGCGAGCGTCTTGCTTCGCAGTAAAATAAACGCACGTACCTGGTCGAGAAGTGTGACAGAGGATTGTAGGATCTGCTGCCACTTGCTGAGCTGTGCCTGGTGGAACTGCCTCTGGAGCTGCAAGACCTGAGCCCACTCTCCAGCCGTCTGGGGCAGAGGACTGAGGAGAGGGGAAGAAGGAAAGCCGGAGGAGAAAAGGAGGAGAAGAATAAGTACATGGACGTGCAGAGTCATTCGCACTGCTGAAAGAATTCTTCCGACATTTTAAGAAACACTTACTCGCTTATTTGACAGTTAAATGAGAAAATTGATACCACTCTCATTTATTTTCGCTTTGGGATGAATAAAGTATCTCTCTATCTATGTTAGTACAATAAATATGAAGCTGGAGCCAGCAGCTGGTTAGCTTAGCTTAGCATAAAGACTTGAAACAGGGGGAAACAGTTAATTTGGCTCCATCCAAAGGTAACAAAATCCACCTACAAGCACCTCTAAAATTCACTAATAAAAACGTTATATATCTTGTATGTTTAAATCGTACAAAAACCAGACAAGGTATACAGTAGTCCGGCACATAACCCCTCTGAAACATCACAATTTTACACTTTGGTTTAAACAAACAAGATATAGTATGCTGATTTGTGAGGTTTACATGAGCTGGTAGGCTGATTTTGTTACCTTCGGAGAGAGCCAGGCTAGCTCTGTCCTTCCATTGTGTGTCCTTTCATGTCTTTCTTCTTTCACGTCTTTATGCTAAACTAAGCTACGCAGCTGCTGGCTGCAACCTCATATCACCAGACACATATGAGACTGGTATCGAGCTCTCAGCAAGAAAGCAAATATGCATATTTCCCAAAATGTCAAACTACTCCTTTGAGTCATTTTCATCCACTTAACTTGCAAAAGGCAAGATTTGTTGCTATATAATAATATTGTGATATTTCAGAACAAAGATCCCACAAGAATAACTCTTATAAGCCTGAGAACAAAGGCCAATTAACACCACGATCCCCCTGAGTGAGGAATGGAGAGAATAGAGCGGTTATATTTGTATGGAAAACAGTGGGGTGTGTTTACCTGTCAGCAACAGAATAGGAGTGCCATGTCTCCAGTGTATGGGCCGCTCTTTCTAGAGCGTACAGCTTGTAGAACAGCAGCATGTTGAGAGCCACCAGCACCACCAGACTGACGAGAGAGAGAAGAGGACTGTCAAATTTACTGACTGGAATAAAAAAAGTTCAAAAAATGGTGAACAAACATCAAAGAAACACTAAAAGAACATCATTAAGGAAAATGCCAGAACAAAATAAACAAACACAAATATTTCAGGGGGTTTGTAAGAGGAAAACAACCGCACTCCATCTTTTTTTTTTCAAAATGAATCACCTCATGTATTGATCTTTTAGATGGATTTATTCACAGTCAATAGGCTGACAATTCTGCTGATGCAGATGTGTGGGGGTGGAGTAGAGGACCCCCTCTCAGGTGTACAGTTATAAGTGTTTTCTGTTGATTGGTGATCACATGATGTGTCCTTTATGAACTGCTGCCACACATGCTCTGAGGAAGGCTTTATGCCGAAACGCGTTGGCAGATTTGTCAGCCTATTGATTGTGAATAAATTCCTCTAAAAAAAAAAAAAAAAAATCAATACATGAGGTGATTCTTTTCAATGTTTTTAACTATGGAGTGTCGCCTTTTTTCCGAACTTATTTCTGGAGAATATAGACAAATATTTCAGGGTTTGTAAATATTGAGGATGTCCATTCACTCACAACTCAATTCTCAATCAAAACACAACTTTATTACAGGAAAAATCCACCCACAGGCAAACATCAGCGCTGCAGATAAATACTGCCAACATTCATGTTGAATTCCTGGGCTGAAGTGTTGCTCATATGTAGATGACATCATGTAATATTTCTAGTTTAATACCTGAATAGGGATTTCTCTCTAGTCTCACTGTTCTGCACAATCATCATGTGTCAAGAGTCGACCTACACATACACACATGTACTTTGTGTGTTTTGCAAGCAAACACCTGTCCAGTATTTTGGATGTTTGTGTCAAACAAACAAGGGCAGCAAAACTCAAAAGAAGTAAAATTTGTGTGAAGAATGAAAACTAAATATTAGTTTCACAATCTGAATGCATCGTTACAGATTTATAAGGGTGGATTTTTCCCGTAAGAAAATGATTCCCTCATCAGTATTTTATTTATGCAGCCAGTGGTATAAAAATCAAAGCCTCTCATACAGTACCTGATACAGATCCTATGCACAAGAAGTAATGCAGAAAGGAGGGGAAAAGAAGAGAAATAGCAGAAATAGAAAGGCATCGTGAGGCTGTTAGTATGCAGAGGATCAATATCCAGTGTGGCTGAATGAGGGGAGCATTCAGACGTGAACAGAACCAAGACAGCAGAAAACCAATTTATTCAGAAATATACAAACAAACAAGGGATTTGATTCGGTAGGAACTGAAACCGTGTATATGTATATATATATATATATATATATATATATATATATATATATATATATATATATATATATATATATATATATATATATATATGTTTATTTCCGAATAACTGGGATATGTGAACATGTGAAACCTCTTAACATTCCTCTATATTATAGGAAAGGATATACAGTATTTAGAGGTGGAACTCATTAAGCTCTGCCACTGACGACTCTGTTATCAAACTTTTTATCTCTAGTAATGCTTTGTTATTGGCAAAGAGCGATGGAAAACATATAGGTAGCAGCCAACCGTCACTAACTACGTTTACATGCACACTAATATTCCACTATTATTCCGAAAAATGACAATATTTCGAATTTGATCCGATTGAGACGTGGGATACGCTGTTATTATTTGGGTTTTAGGAGCATTCTTTGGACGTATACAGCGCATTCGGAATATGTGTCTCAATTGGGGTTTTTAAACCACAGTTCACGACACACGAGCCTCTTGCCTGTTTATCCCTGCGCAGCCAAAATGACATATCGTAAACAGGAAGGCAGACGGAGGAGAGGGATGAGAGGAGAGTGGAGAGCTGTTGAGGGCGGGCTGGAAAAACAGAGCGCGCCTCCTCCACGACGGGGACGGAGGGGATTGGCTATAAAATCCTGACCGACGGTGACGACTTGGTGTGATGCACCAACAACACTCGGCAGTGTAGTAAACATCATGGGACAACCGAGGCACTGGATGTGCTTGTAACTATAAATTTATAATGTCAGTCATATCAATATCACTTATAAATATCAGGCAGCAGCTCACTAATGTTTTTCCACCTCGCTGGTTTACTTCACTGCCTGCAGAGATCTTGTGATTCCCGTTCCCACTGGAGCAAACCCTGAAAACCCTCTGCATGTAAACAGGAATATTAGACATGTAAACAGCTTAGTAGGAATATTATCTTTTTCAGAATAAGGGCAAAAACCGGAATATTTTGTGCATGTAAACGTAGTCAGTGTCTCATCACCGGTGGTAGATTGGCTCAGCTGTAGCTAATTAACATTTATTCAGTAACAGATCAAATTAAAAGGTAAGTCTGTTCTCTGGTTAATGTGCATCAATTTAAAGAACCAGTTAAACTTGTATTCTTATCAGTCTGGTCAGCTTAATTATTCTGTATCAGGACCTTCAGTATTTGGAGTAAGAAGCTTGTGAAGTATTTCCACTTTATAGAAAATCCCTTTCTTATCTCCATTTAGACACTCCTCTCTTTTTTGTGCAATTCATTGGTTATAAGATGAATAAGACATGATTCATCTGTTCAGTACTCAGTAAAACATAAAACATGCTGGAAACTACCTTGAATGAAAATAGCCAGAAGGTATGAATGAACAGTATGAATATCTGCTGTTACTCATGGAAAAACACACAGCACACACATGCTTGAACTTACATGAAGCTGACTATGAGCAAGATGGTGGATATACTGTTCTGTCCACCACGTGAACGCTCCCCCAGCTTCATATACTGAGCACCTACGGAAAAAAAAGATTTTCTTTCAGCAATTTGGTTTTACACACGTTTACATAACTAAACTGTGATGTTTCCTAGGACCTAAAAATAGTACACGAACGCCTACAGTTTCTATCTGTGATTTCTCCGGGTCAAAAATAGTGAGCAATTCAGTAAAATAATTCATTTGTGAAATTGAGCAGTTTCCACTTCTTTCTAAGTCTTTAACTTTGTCCTGATTATTCCTCTAAAAGTGTCTTGACATCCCAAAAAAGAATCCTGACCTTTTCTGTTTCTATCATGCAACTCCAAACACAACCACCAGGGGGCTGTATTGTACAGATGATGGATTCAGGCTTTTTAGCTTGTGAACATGACCTTCACTTAGTAGCAAAGATTGAAATTCAAACATCAGTCCAAATCACTTCAACAATTTTCTCCTGGCTGACTTACTGGCTTCTCTCCTGTCCCTCTCCTCTCCGACGCCTCTGTCCCCTCGGTCTCCGGCGCCCATGCCTCCTCCCTCCCTCTCTCTCTCCCTCTCGCCTTGCCTTCGAGAGCAGGTGCGTTTGCGGCGGCGCAGGGCCGGCGGGGTCTTGGATGCGTCAGCGCCCACTGCTTCGCCTGTGGTTACCACGGAAACCTCAGACTGCAGTAGTGTCTCCAGCTTGCACACTTCGCTCTCTGCATGGTGGGAAAGCGGATAGATGGAGGAATTAAAATACACATAACCCAGGAAAGTAGAATAGAGGTCAAACACAAGCTCTCCCGCCCAACTGTCACAACATGTCCTAAATATAGCTGAATATCCAATCAGAATACATTTTCAGGAAAGAAGTACCAATCAAATTGTGTTAAGTCACTCTTGCGTATGAAAACCTGTCAAGCACCAAATGTTGGCATCAATATTTGGTGCTTTAAGCCAAAATTGCTTTATTTAAATAGTAGTTTTGCCAATTGTATAGCATATCTTATGTGGGCCAAGTTCTTGTATGCCTCCATGCGAAAACAACAAACAGAGTCTTATTTTATTCAAAAATATATTTTTGTGTTTAAAAATCCCCTCAAGACATGTTTTACAATTAAAAATACCCTGCTTTGAATAATGATGTGTGTCTGGTGTGTTTTTTCCACAAAGAAGTTAAATGTGGAAACTCCAGCATACATTCACTGAGAAAGGACTTTTCAGTGAAGAAGAAGAAGAAGAAGAAGTTACGCTTTTGAAACCAAAATATATTTGTGTATTCATAAAGAAATATATAATATATTCAGAGATTCTGGATTTTTCAATTAGGGAGAAGAAGTAGATGTAGATTTTTTTTAACAACATCACACTTGTGCAAGTTGCATATTTGATCACAACTGACTTCCAAACTAGTTGTCACAAAATCATTCTTGCATGTATTTGTCTTCAACTTAGATGGAAGGTGACACACAGAGAAACTTTCCCCTTTCAGCAGATGAATGTGAAAACAGGATCAAACTCTACACATACGTCCAAGTGAGGTATCAACAAGCAAAACTTTTTTTTTTTTTAGTGGAATTTAAATTTAGAGCAAACTATTAACATATTTTTTGGCATTCATATCGAATCACAGGTACTGACACCAGAATTTAACAAATTTAAAACATCCATTCAGATTTCTAAAATCCTCACATGAAGACATGTCTGGTACTCTCTGATACTTGGCTGGTTAAGACAGTCTAACTGGTTACAAAGAGAATATTCTGGTTTTATACATAATGCTTGCAGCTATATTAAGGCTCCAACACAGGTAGCGCATGTAACATGAAACAACATGCATTTGGCCTTCATATTCAATGTTCCCCTGTTTGAGCAGTTTCGCTACACTTCTGTTCGGTTGTTAAGAAAAGGGAAATAAGCCTGAATAGGTCAGTTCGGTTTCCACAGGGTGTGAGTATACAGTGTAACGCTGGAGGAGGCAGACCATGTGACTCACCCATGTGTCTGTAGTACTCCTCAATACCGCTCCAGGTGTTCTTTTCAATCAGGGCTTTCACAAGGCTCCACGGCTGCTTCCTGTAGCAGATGTCTGAGGAAACTCTGGGTAGAGGAAGAGAAAACAAACCCTGTTTAAAACACAGACATAGACGATCCAAATACCAGGATCAGATATCTTTTAAATTTTGTCTTTTAAAAAAATGAAAACACCTTTTATAATTTTATGAAGGATAATTCCACTGATGGACACATTATGCTCTACAATTAACCAGTAAAGTTCACTGGAAGTGTTGCAATTAAAATTTTGTGATGACTTCACACTTCATTTCTCATGAATTTCACCCAAATCTTGACTACAAGCAGGAACTGTGTGTCTAAGCAAAGTAATTTCGAAAGAAAGCTGTACACCAAGGTTTGCAAAACAATAAACTTGCTTTTATAATAAAACACAGCTTGGCCAGAATATACCACCACTGAATTTATTGACCTGAAGATATTAATGAGAAGGAGACAGTCATGGAGTCACAGGTCTTAAGTGAAACATCTCTTAAGGACATATTGCACAATGGTCTAATGATTGACTGTCAGCAGAGAAACTACTGTGTCTGCTTTTTTTCCCTTCCTGTGATTGCTGAAAAAAATGGGAGGAAGAGGCCTCAACATATTTAGAACCTACTGTACCTATACTAGAAATATGCTCATATCTCATCAAATCATGTACAAGATGTTTGGCAGGTAACGTCCGACGAAAGAGAAACCACTGACATCACTAGTAGCAGTTTAGTGTTAAGAC
The DNA here is from genome assembly GCF_963924715.1 of Thunnus thynnus. Taxonomy (NCBI): domain Eukaryota; kingdom Metazoa; phylum Chordata; class Actinopteri; order Scombriformes; family Scombridae; genus Thunnus; species Thunnus thynnus. The sequence goes on along the minus strand of NC_089526.1, from coordinate 9,230,672 downwards.
TGACTTCTTTAAATAGAAGGAAAGCAGCGAGGGAGACTAGATGAAACAAGGGAGAGAAAGCTCTGATGGGATTATTTCATATACCAGCGAGAGTTTCTGGTCTCCAAGGTAAGAGACTTCAGCGCTCAGCTACAGTTTGCATCATCTATTTTTCTGTAAACTGACAGCACATACGTAAACAACAAGGATCCTATGGATCAAATGTTTGTATGAGACGGCTCTCTCTCTCTCTCTCTCTCTCTCTCTCTCTCTCTCTCTTCTCTGTCAAGACTTCAGTTTAATTCTGTGTCATTCTTCCTCTTGCAGGAAACTGGCAAGCAGAGTACAGGTCATCAGTATATAACCTGAATCAGTGTTTGGACTTCCTTTCCTTCTGCGCCTCAGAACACAACCACATCTACTTTCCACTCATCCTAGTCATATCATACACCACTGGTGTTACTGGTTTCCAAAGCATGTGGTGCTGCTGTATGTTCTTTTATCTTTTTAATAAAAATTATTACTTTAAGTCATGTGTCAGCTCCTTGTTTTGGTCCTAATCATGGATAGGACTATTATCACCTGTAGCATCAAGATATAAATTACCAACGTAAATCCCTGATTTAAGTTTTTATCGTGAATCCTACAAAGACTGTAAAATTCTCGACTAACAGTTGTTTTGGTTTCTGCATATATAACTAATGATGCAACAGTAAGAAGATCTGTCATCAAGAGCAACACATTCAACAGGAGTGTATTCTTGAGTGTGACAGTTATCCACTTGTGGCTTTTCTGTTTTGACTGAGGTTTTCACGGTTCACGAGTGAGCTCAAAGTGAAAGACAAACCCCACCTGAGCCGACTCTTGTGCTTGTTGATGGAGGTGAGGCAGTATCTGTGGACAGTGTAGAAGTAGTCCTGGTAGGGGATGCCTGAGGTGATGACCTCTGAGTCCACCACGAAGCACTCACCCCGGGCACTGCTCTTATGCAACGTCTAGAAGCAGGGAGAAAAATGGAGGTGGATAGTTATTGGCATGCCCGTGTACTGGTTTTCTGTGACACATAAACTCTAAACTGAGCCTTCTGCAAGTTATGGCCTCTGACGGATGATTAACTGCTGAAAGTTGCTGTACGTTTCAGTTTTCATTTAGTGTTTCAGGGAAAAGGAAATCAATTTTACAACTTATACAACCTCATATTGTTGGGCTGTCAAAAAAAAAAATACTTCCACTGTGTAGACAATATTAAATCAGTCAGTTTTTTGCTTTGTGTGCATTTAACAGCAGTACAGCACCACCACAAGAGAATTAATATGAGTGCTATAAAAATTGAATTCATTTTGAAAATAAATTAAGCAAAATGCTTTGAGGGAAAATTGTAACCAATACTTAATATTAAGAAGTAATTACACCAACTTCTACTGGATTAGTATCTTCTAACTGAAGGACTTTTGAAGTTTTAACTTTAGGACGGCAATGATATGGTCTGAGTAGATGTTTATACTAATTATATATATATATATATATATATATATATATATATATATATATATATATATATATATATATACACACACACACGTCACTTCTGAAATCAATGTTTATTTGTTTTTTTTAGGATGTGTAAATGCATTTTTGTGAGAAGAGACGATCACTTTTAGCTGTGAATTCTGCACTTCTGAATACAAACTGGAGCCAACACAAAGCAAAAATGAAAAGACATTACTTGTTAATCCATTACTTAATAAGACACCAGAAGTAGCTCCACTCCAGTTCAGGTTTAATAAGTACAGCATTCCTGTCAAGTTATTTGCTCCTAAACAAAGCCTGTGTGCTGAAAGGGCTAACTGTTGAAATTAAAAAAGGCCTGTGTTTGTTAAGGACTGACCTGCGTCTCCACCACAGGGGCAGTCTTGGGGCCGAGGGGGTTGTTGAGGGCGATGGTGTAGCTGAGCACACGGCTGGTGTTCCCACTGCTGCTGTCCTGCTGCCACTCGCCCACCGACAGGTCTGAGAGAGGGAAAGAAGAGAGGGAGAACATGAGCGAGTCACGAGAGAACAAGAGACGTTAAGTCCCAAGAGATTTTGTGAAAATGAGAGAACGAAAGGATACGAGAGGTTGGGAATTTATGAATGAAAAGAAGAGAGACCACGAGATTCAGATAGGGTGAAGGGAGAGAGAGGAGAAAAAAAAAAAAAAAAAAAAAAGAGGGTCAATCCACGCTCCTTCATAAAAAGAAAGGAAAGAAAGAAATGCCCCAATTAGAGCAGCACAATGTTCCCAAGTAGGCAGGGCCTCCGACTGGGGTAGCCACAGGCCAACTTCATGGCTTTAACTCTGTCCTCATTTAAACTACAGAAAAATCTCCAAAATAGATACTCCATTTATGCAAAGAGGACTTCAAATGTCAGGCCAACTAAAGTCATTGTTATGAAGTGACGATACAGGGCCTTGGATAAAAAAAAAAACAACCAGTGATGGAGGGTGGTTAACCCAGCGTAAACAACTAGTGTGGTTCCCTCATTAGTGGCACAATACAGTGGGCTACAGCATGTCTCTGAGTGGTGGGGGTTAAGAAGTGCTTCAGTTTTGAAATTACATTACATTATCACGTTTGTGTTTATCAGTTGGACCGAGTTGCACGGAAGCTTCACAAGAGTAACAAAACTACTTTCAAAATTAAAAAAAACAAAAAACAAAAAAACACAAGTAGAAATGTTTGCAGGTGTGTTTTTCTTATTCCTATCCCTATACAAATACATACTTGCATAAATGAGTTTAATGGCAGAAAAATGTCTCAGTATCTAAAACATCAAACAGTGAAACATCAGGTTCTAATGTCAGACATTGAGGATAAAAGTGGGATTTCCACAACAGCAGCACCAACAGTCCAGTAAGGAATGGAGCAACGACAAACACAGGGTGTCCATAACCGTCGCTGTCTTAACAGGAAAAACTTGCTCTCTTGCGCTTAATGTCATGCAACAAGTTAATGCACGTTCTATCGAAGTTCTGCCTAAAATGCATTCTGGGAAATGTAGGAACATCACATCAAAGCTTAAAACAGTTTCAAAGCATTAGAAAAGAACTCTCAAACATGTGGCCAATAACCAGACATAAAACAAAAAGGGCTTTAATATTTCATCATTAATAAATAAATAAATGCTAGTTGTACAACCCTAGAAAAGACTTGACAAGATTATGTGTGTGTGTGTGTGTGTGTGTGTGTGTGTGTGGGTGTGGGTGTGTGCTTTACATACCAGTGAAGTGTCGTTGGGAGAAGAGGTGCTGGATGAAGTGTGTGTCAGCAGAGAAGAGCAGGTCGTGCAGCTTGTCTACACTCATGCGGACCGCGGTGTTGATGTGCAGCCGCCCACTCAGGTCAGCACAGAATGACTCCACTTCACCTGAGGGTCGGGAGCAAAATAGATTCATGTGCTTCTTTCCCTGGTTATTTTAGTAATGATTCAACCCCCCTTTTGTTGTGGTGAAATATCTTTTGGTCAGAGTTACTGATCCTGTGCGGGTCCAAATGTACCGTTAAATCTTTCTGAACGTCTTTTCCCAACATATGTAAATCAACACTTTTATGTGCGTGAGAGGGAAATTTCATATTTTAATAATAACACTTACTCTAGCGGTGATAGCAAAGCTTTGGCAAATGATTTCATGGGAACACACAGATTGTTAGTGTATGCATTTGCTTATTTCTGCATGAGTTAAGGCCTACTGAGCAGACTCTGGTTTGCACATTCAAATCTTCTGTACCCTCTCCACTTAATATTAAATCCCCAAGCAATCCTATCATTAATTTGTCAAGTTGTAGGTAATTTCAGGTTGATCATCTGACAGCAACCAAAACAACATGCATATAACTACAATTTAATAACATGCACATTATTTTTGGCTCTGGTGGACATAATCTTCCGAAGAAATTCTTTGATTTAGTTCAGGACATGTTCACTCATGTCAGTAACTCACTCCACAGTTTAAAAAAAAAAAAAAAAAAAACCCTTCACTGCAATTACTGTTGATGCAGAAAGCTGAAAGGTTGGATGCAATGAAGCAGTAAGAAACTACAGGTTTATAGAAGTTATACACTGTCTGAAGAGGAACTCACTGTAATAACATTTACTTGCGTAGCACAAAGACAATGTTAGTTCACAGTAAGATAAATAAAATACACTAAACTTAGAAGGCACAGCAGGTATAGAGAATAGTTTAACCATAAACACAAACAGCATAACAGACATCACAAAGATGTAATTAGTAAAATGATTCACAAAAAACATAATCACTGAATTAACAACACTTTAAATGTCTTATAATCAATGCATTCTCCAGCACTTACTCTCTTCTTGTGTGTCAGAGGAGTTGCTGGGGTCTGTGGGCAGTTCCTCATCGTTTGTGATGTCCAGTGAGGAGAGGTTTCCCAGGCTGGTGGGTGGCGGGGGCAGCATGTGATTGGCTGACTCGGACAGGCTGTCCCCACCCTCTTCCAGATTCTGATGCAGCGAGAAGAGAAAAGCGCACCAGAGGACAGTTAGCGAGAGGTTTGTAGAGAAATCACCCCATTGTCATATGACTTGAGAGGAAAGAGGCCTCAGCTGGGCTGACCTCGTGTTGATGCTGAGCAGACATACCACTACAGCCGTGCAATTAATGTGAAACCGACTCAGTCAACACAGCCCTCCATTTATTCACTTTATCTTGGCTGGGGCTTGATTTGCCCGTATCAAGATCAACTGCAGGGGAAACAACCAGAGCAGCTGTTCATGAGCAGAACTGATTGGACACAGAGTCAACCAAGACAACTACATAAATAGCTATTTCACATCCTTAAATACTAAATATACATCTTGTATTTCATGTTTTTCATTTTTGTCCAATTTTATATCACATTCCATTTTATTCCATTTCATTTGCGCTCGCTGTCCTTCTTTATTGTGTTTTGAATGGTGAAAAATATAAAGATGGTGTTAGACAAGTAAACATGCGTTGCCTAGATGATGTACTTTTGTAATCAAGTGTGTGTTACGAACTGTACAGTTACATAAAATCACTCTTTGATAAGGGTATTTTCAAAATAGTTGATGAAGAAGAACATTTTCTGCTGAAGTAAATTATTAATGTTTGTGTTAAAAAGCAACTATTCAGCTCTACTCATGCCAGCTTGTACTGGATATGTTAGACAGTGCACAACTCAGATTTGTATATCCAATATAAACTGAATCATAGCTGCAGTGATACCATTATTTACTTGCTAACTACACTGCACATTACACAAACACACACATCAATCATCTATCATACTGCACCAAAATTAAAATCAAAAAGAACTGTGTTTACTGAACTGTGTTGACAGGAGTTGTAGGTTTAGATTAGAAACACTACTGTGTCAAAGACAAGCTATTGCAGTGTTGTACGCCAAAGTACATGTGGATGTTAAGAAGAACACTCACAAAAGATGCAGAAGCAGAGGCCAGCGCAGAGACAGAAGTGTTGGTGGGAGTGGTGGATGGCAGCGAGCTGTGGGAGCTGGGCGGGCTGGGTTCGAGAGGGTCAGAGCTGAGTCTGCGTCCAGATGAGGAAGGCACCTCTATGGGCAGACAGGACGCGGAGGAAGGGGGAGAGGAGGCCCCGAGGTTGGTAGCTGAGGAAGGGCTGGCCTGACTGCAGGGCACCAGGGGCGGAGGAGAGCTGCCCGTGGAGGGAACCGACACTGAGCTCAGGTCTAGTAGATCTGTGACTGATACTGACTCGTCTCCTGGCCTGGGGAACGGAGGGAGAGGAAGTGAGAGCGGGTGAAACAGAGAGACACAAAGAAGTCACATTGTGAGAGAGAGTGTTTGTGAAGAGAACTTAAGAGACAGAGGTGGGGAATATTTAACCAACCAGGTCCAACTGTTATGGTAGTTTACATTAAAAACACTAATTCATAACCTTGATGAATTGAGTAGGGTCTGATGAAAATACACACACATACAATCAACCCCTGTCTCCTAATTAGTGAGGATTTGCTTGTTTGGTTAAAGAGAGAGAACACTAAACCCCTCAAGCTGTCAGTTTGTCTGGTGGTATTTGCACATGCATGCAATACAAGAACCTGAGGAGTATGTTTTTTTTTTGTCTGATGCTTTTTTCTGTTTTGCAAGTAATCACATTCACTTTACTGTCTACTGTCATAGAGGACTAAATATTTACATTTGGGAAGCTGGAATTAGAGAATATGGACATTTTCTTCTTAAAAAAATGACTCAAAACAATTCATCGATTCTCAAAAATGTTGGCGATTTATTTAATAATTGCCAACTAATCGATTTAATCGACTAATCGTTGTAAAACAAACATCCTTAGCTTTCCTCACTGAACATACTCATACATCAGTGTGTTAAAAAGCATCCATGTATAGATAAAAAGGCACTTAAGTAACATGCACTGCACCATATACTAGTCTGCTTTTTTTTTTTTTTTTTTTTACACATGACCACTCACAGTAGGCCGTTCATGTGTTCGGCAGTGGGGGAGACATAGTCGTCATCTTCACTAGTGAGGCCCAGTTCAGTGCCGTAACACTGGTGCACAATGTGCCACAGCTCTTTGGGGGACAGAGACTGCAAGACAAACACAAAGACAAATGATTATTTTGCTGCTATCTACATACAGTAGTCCAGGATGCCTCTGTTTGTTGCGCAATATACTGCGAGAGTTTTTATTAGCATTCAAAGGGTGCTGAGAACTAATCAATTCTGACTGTTAACAGGATGACAAGATTTAATGAGGTGGCACTTAAGTCAGTATGATCTGACTGATTAAAAATGGGGACATCAAACCAGAGAGGACACAGCCACTTCATTATCTAAATAATGCAGTAGATAAATGCTCTGTCCTTCAGTGTATCTAAAGTCTGCATACTATATGTGATGTCTAATGTTGGCTGCCTCTTGCATGCCTGTTTTGTTCTTTTAGGAGCGTGTGTGTGTGTGTTCTTGTTTGTAAGATAATAGCTTTGTGACTCATTGCGATGTTAAGTCTTGTCAGTTATCGTAAGGTTCTGTTTGTTGTGTATCTTGTATGCGTCTATCTTGTATTGGTTTTTTAATCAGGTTTCCGTTGATCTATGCCGTATCCGCTTACATGTGGTTTGATGCTGTCTTGTCTGTTTTTTTTTTATATATCTCTTGTTAGTTTCTTTTAAAGTATAACCAGCTCAGGGACTGCAGACAGAAAATAGTCTTTTGGTTAATCTGTCGAATCATATTAATGTTAATTAATGTGTGTTGTCCCTTATAAATAAATTAATACATTGGTCAATTCAAAAGGGTCACTCATCACACTCAATGACATCGTCAATGATCATATTTTTGGATTTTGCACCACGCTAAATTCTGTTGACCTCCATGATAAACTTAATTAATCATATAAGCTACACAACAAAGTTTGAAATTAACGCTCTATTAACACTGTTTTCACAATGTAGCATTTGATGTGTTTACTCGCGTTTCAACTGCACATAAAGTTTCATCTCGCTGTCTGCTGCCAATTGCTGTACTTATCTGCCGCATTTCTGCACCCGTGCCATCCAAATAAATCTCTATATTCAAACTCAGCCAATAGTAGTGATTTAAATTGTTCTCCCGAGCCATCTCCTGCTTCTTGACATTGTGTTCTATTCTGAGAGGGTAACCACTGTCTGTGTCACACCAGGCAGTAGACAAAACCGCCAGGAGGGTGGGAGAGGAGGATGTACCTTGTCCATCAGTGCGTTCTGCCACAGACGGAAAATCATCATGAAGCTGCGATCCCTCGCTCCGAAAGATGTGAAGAAGTGCTGAGAGGGTGAATATCGGTGGGACAGGAAGGAGGGAGGGAAGGAAGGAAGGAGACATTAGACAAGAAAAAAAAAAAAAAAAAAATGACAGGGGATTTTGACGGCTGGTTTCCCTCTGTTGAGATGTTTGCTTTGTCATGGTGAGTAGAGATACAGTTGAGTCAGCTTATTTCATACTGCTTCACAATCAAAAAACCATTACTTGAAGTAAACAGTATCAATAGCTAGCGCTTTATGCTTTTGTTGCAGTAGTTACCTTAAAAAGTAAAAAGGACAGAAAATGTGTTCATACGCTACAAAAATATGCTTTTGGAAGAAGTCTTTAGTCCTTGAGAATATCTTAACCAGGACTGAATATTATTTGTGCTCGAGTCTGACCTTCTCATTGTCAGTGCTGATCTGGATGGCATTTGGGATGAGCTTGGCAGTCTTCTCCTTGGTCATAGAGGTCACGTCTTTCAGCAGGATAGTGATCTGAATAGTGAAGGGGAGAGATTTACTGTCTGTATGCTTCAGTGTGTATTTCTCCGTGCGATATTCTTATCTCACCAAGTGCCTGAGCGTATCTATATTGATCTGCAAACAGGTGCATTAAAAGGACTTCTTATCTGATTGCAGGTGTGACATTAACCAGGTTACAACAGGCACGTGTTTGCCTGTGCGCATGCGAATGTGTACACAGCGCGTGCGTGGCTTACAGTGGTTTCCCAGCGGAAGATGTTACTGTAGAAACAAAGACAATTCTCCGACAGATAAAGGCGTCCCTGAAGCAGTATGTCCTTCTGCAGGGCACAAGAGTAGTCTGAGGGAAGAAACGGGAGAAGAAAAAGAGGTCAGTTGACAGAAAGACACTTGCTAGTATCAGGAATCACTTCTACAATGCATGAGGCTGATTTTAAATTGTGGGGTTTTGCTGAGTCTTTCTCAAGTGTGCGGTGACACAGGTATAGCTCGCCCCACGTGGGTACAGCACCCACATATGCGTACATTTATCATACGCCGACGTGTCTCTGACATATGTGCGTCTCACTCACCAACTATAAGTCGCTCTGCATCAGGAAGTTTCTTAAAGATTTTACGAAAATCCTCGTTCCGCTGTTTGTATGTGGGACTGAGAACCTGAGGGAGAGGACAGGAAATATTAAAGAGGACATAGTAGTCTACCCCACAACTAGCCTGCACTACAGTCAACAGCCTTAGGCTAGACTGGAATATTTGGTGAAGCAAGTGAGAAAAACAGTGTATTTATCTACAGGACAAACACTAAAATTCTTCAGCACCAATGATAAGCTTTTTACCACATGTAGTTCTAACTGTCAGGAACTAAAATCAAACAAACATTAGCAAAGTCAAGTACCCTGGAGTCAAAATGCGTAATGAGGGGCTGTTAATGTTTACTTACATTGTACCAGCTCTGCATTTTCTGTAAAGAAAAGAACAGTACTCAGTTATCTTGGTAACAATAAAAGGTTACAGTGCAAACTTATTTAATACAGATATGGAAAATCTATCAGCATACATGGCTCCGGTAAAGTAGCCCACTTTGATATTTGTATGCATGTAATCCTGCCAGTTCAGTCCATATTTAACCTTTTGCCGTTTTCAGAGCTGTCAAAACTATCAGCACTTCTCCATTTTACAATAGGTACGTGTCACTGACCAGCTGTAATGAACAGACATTAATATCAGCTATTCTTCTCACAACAATGAGCCGTAAATAAAGGACCTGCGAAAGCTTAAACAGAAGCCTCAGGCACAAAGAATTACATGCAACATCTGAGTAAATTTACATAGGGCAAACATACTAACACTTTACTGTCTGCTGACAGAAACGGTCAATATTGTAAGAGCTCACATGGCTACAATGAAAAGTTAACAAAAATACAAAACAAACATTTCAAACATTTGCTAAAGCTATCTGGTCTGAATGAGAATTTACTAGCATGAAAGTGGAGTGCTATTCTACAACTGCATTTACCCACATGTAAAATATGTGGGCAGCACATCTATATTAATCCCCCCGCCCATTCAAAAAGATTTTTGGTATTTATCTTTGTTATTCACAAAGTCTAACTGAAAACAAAGTTAAAAGTGCATTCATGCACAACCGTTTGTTAGCTAGTTACCAAATGTTGTTTATATCAAACTTTAGATCATAAATATGATATGAGTCTTTGATGAGGACACACGACAAGACTAGAATAAATAGCCTTATCTCCTTAGCTCACTGTGATAATATGAAAGAGATCTGAGTCTAAGGATACATAGCGATCACACTATATTGAACAGGAACATTGGTAGTAAGGTCTTGCTTTTTGCCTCACTTCTCCATGTGCATGTCTATATCTGCTGAAGTCATTCTACGTTTAGCACTCCTCTATAACATCAGTGTTCATTTTATTAATGAAAACTATGACTAAATATGTTCCTCAACGACCTTTTTTCCATGACTAAGACAAGATGTTGACGAGACAGCACTGATGTCGTTAAACACTAACCGGGACTATGTCATCATGCGATATTGTTGACAAAAAAAAGACAAGACTAAAATGTAGTTCAAGAAATAAAAACTTTACCAAAATCTCTCTTTATTTTTGTTGACAAAAAAAGTAGATAAAATATTATAGTCTGTTTTTTTTCTAAAATACAATCCAAATATATATGTGTGTGTGCGAGTGAGAGAGAGAGAGAGAAAGAGGGTATCAGTATTTTAATTTTTTTAATGTAAGCAGATTGTAATTGGTGTGTGTGCAGCACTCTTTTCAATTTCATTAGGCTAACTACTTTTATTTCCGTTGTTCAGAACAGAAAGGTATGTTTGTCATGCACTTTGGGTGACCAGAAAATTGGTTTCAAAATGTTTGATTTGTCTGTCCAGCTCTTGTCTTATGTGAAATAGGTTTGACTAAAATGACAAAAAATTATTGGTTATGTCTGGACCAGATTGACTAAAATGTTCAATATAATCTGATGGCTCAAAATTAAAATAGCAAGGGGTTTTTTTTTTGACTAAGATAAGACTAAAATGCCTAAACACTAAAACTTGACTTGTGTGTATTCTGAGTTACCTTGGCATTGCGGCTGAAATGTCGAGAAGCAATTGGGTAGGCGGATGTGAGGGAGGAGGCAGAAGGTATGGAGGGCAGGGGGCTATCTGAACCACCTCCTCCTCCACCACTGCTCTTCTCTCCTCCTCCTTCACTCTCACTGGCCCTGCCACCCCCAAGAACCCGGCGCCGCAAGGAGGGAGAGCTGCCAGGGGTGCTGCGCGGAGAGTTACTGGCCGTGCTGGAGACAGAAAAGACAACAGAGAGAAAGATTTAGCCAGGGGAGAACAGCGGAAACTCTTTCATATTTCATTGCAAAATTTTGCTCTGTAATGCCTTTAATGTCAGGCTATGAAGAAAGGCTGCAGGCGTTTCCTATTTGACAATAGCATGCAATCTCAAACCGCCGACTGAAGACCAAAGGCTATGTAAGGCCTCATTTTGACTGATACAGCAGCCAGACAGCTAGGGTATTTAAAGCCATCCAGTAGTGGTTTTTAAGACTGTCCAGTCAAGAAGTGTAGCAACAAAACACAGGACCCACAGTCCTTTAGAATCAAAAGTTGGAGTTTTAGTGAGTCTGTGTTGTAATAACAAATGTCTGATCCAATTTTCTCCTGATAAATTTAAAGGACAGGTTCACAATTTTTCAAGTCTGTCCTAAAACAACAGTCAGGTGCCCAAATGAACATTGACACATGTTTTTCCTGCTGTATTCATTCCTCCTGTTCATACTGACCATTTAGAGATCCCTTCATAATGCATATTCAGTGTAAGCGATAGGGGACAAAATCCACAGCCCTCCTCCTGTGCAAAAATGTATTTAAAAGTTTATTTGAAGATAATATGGGGTTTCAGCTGTCCAAGTTAGTCAAATCAATTCTATATCTTTCAAAGTCCAGTCTTTTTAGTGTCAAATTTTCACTCTTTTTGTTACAATCCTTCCACAGCTGAACAGGAAAACACACAGTCGAAACACAACGAGGGATTTTTTGTTTTTTTACTAAAAAAAAAAAAAAAGACTAACTGTGGAAGATACACACTTTATTTGACTAACTCAGACTGCTGAAGCCTTATATTATCTTATCAGATTAACCTCTGAATACATTTTTGCTCAAAACAAGGACCGTGGATTTTGTCCCCCATCACTTACATTATGAATACATTTGGAGGAGATCTTCTAATGGTCAGTATGAAGAGCAGGAATCCTTTTGTGTGGACAGAAACGTGCATTTAAAAAAGATAAAAGCAGCTTGGTTGTCTTGACTTTGAGGTAACAGTGTGCTCTACTGCTCAAATGATTACTAAATATATTGATAAGTCAGTTGACATAAATGTGAACGATTAAGTAAAAAGTACACTTGCTGGTAAGAAAACTTTACTTGTGATTGGCATTTATCATATTTTACATTTTATACACATAATAATTAATAGATGAATTATCAATTGATGGGTTACTTGTAGTTAGTTTAAGCCCTACCACAGTCCAACTTGTAAAACAAAGCTAAAACCAAAACAACGTCAGCCACCCTTGAATTTAATAGAACTGACATGGTTTTACCTCCACTGTCATCATCAGGGTCGGTCCTACTGCTGCCAAAACATTTGCATCTAATGTTCGGGTCAGTGACCCGTGAAAATGGCTATATTTATGTCACAACACAGTTACCATGGTGTCACCTCATTCCTTTGTAAGTAAAACAACCGCTGCATTCACCATCAGTCAACTTAGAAATTTGCCTACGTCAAAGTTATTTATCAGCGTCCAGGCACCATGAATCAGATGTAGTTGTCCCAGAGTTAGCTTTAAATCTGTAAACTCCAAACTTAGGACTTGATGGATGCTCTGCTTGCTCGCTCAACAGTATTACGCTCCTTCTGGGCTACAGTTAATTATTTCATTACTGAAATAATTCATGTACATCAGTTCATCAACTCCACTTAAGTCCGACTGCTCTCCACACGCCAAACCACCTCGTCTCAAATTATCCCCACGTTAACCTTCGTTTTCTGACTAATTTCTCCATCAACATCAGCTGCCGTGTTGTCATTCCCTCAATGATCAGTTTATTTGTACCACTTCCCTTCCTAATTTATGCAAAGTGATGAAGCCAAACGTAATTCTCCACATGACAGTTTAATTCCTTCAATCTTGTTCTCATTTTCCCCTCCTCATCCCAACTGGAGGCTGAAATTAGTCTGAGTGGTGCAAGGATGTAATGTTATGTCTTACAACAAGTCAGGTGCCCATATGAACACTCAAAGAGGTTTTCCTCGCTGTTATCATTCCTCCTGTTCATACTTGCTGTTAAAAGATCCCTTTCAAATGTGCTTTCAATGTAAGTGATGGGGGCCAAAATCCACAATGTGTCCACACAGTCATTTTGTACATAAATGTATTTAAAAGGTTATCTGAAGTTTTTGAGGCTTCAGCAGTCTGAGTTAGTCATATTAAGAGGATATTTGCCACATTTACAGTCTTTTTAGCATAAAATTCCCTCTTTGTGTTTACTCAGACAGTTTTCCTGTTGAGCCGCGGTGGAAGTTTAGTGACAAAAAGAGAGACTTTGGCACTAAAAAGACTGTAATGTTGAAATATATCTAATATTTTACTTATGTAATCTGGACAGCTGAAGCTAAATATTAGCTTCAGATACATTTTTTTTGCACAGAGGGAGACTTGTGGATTTTGTCCCCCCATCACTTACATTGTAAGTGCATTATGAAGGGATCTTCTAATGACCAGTATGAACAGGAGGAATGATTATGGCACGAAAAACCTATTTCAATGTTCATTTGGGCACCTGACTGCTGTTTTAAGGCAGACTTGGTGAACCCCTCCTTTAATGGGGTGGGGGGGGAAGCTTTTAAATACACTGCCCCTTTCTACTGAAGATGTACAGAAGGACTTGAAACTGTCAATTTCAAAGGATGTAAACGATAGCACTCTTAGTGTGTTTGCTACTAAATGTTTTATTTTAACTTTAGATTGTTTGGGGAAACTCATACCCATTTATGCATTTCAAACTGAATACTTACTTCACTCTTTTGTAGCATATGACAGTATGTTTATATTTATAGTCATAACAATGTTTTTTTTAAGCTGGCCTCTTGGCCTGGTCTTCCTTGAAAAGCAGACTGTACTTCGCTATTTAAAGTAAAAATGAAACCAGCATGTAAAAGAGTACAGCTGAGACCTGTAAACCTGGCTGCATATGTCAGTGACAGAAGCTGCGGGGTGAGGAGGGAGAGTCAATATGATCATCTCCAGGGCAGTGAAGCCAGAGATCCATCCTTGTCCCTCACCAGGTTGTTTTTTTTTATAGGAAAATAATCCTGAAATATCACGTTATTTAATCCGGCTATGTTAATTAGAGAGGCATTATGACAAGTGGCATTAAGCTATCTTTAGGTAAACGTACGCGGGCGGTGTAAATAGGCTTGTTGTGACCAGGACACTGAGTGATGTAAATCTGTGTCAGCATGTGTTTGCAAACCGGTGCTAAATCCCGGCAACCCGGCAGCATTGCCAGAAATTTCGACACAAACCTCCAGCCATCTCTCTCTGGTGTAGCTAGCCTCGATACTGTCCTGTCTCTCCTATCACACATTAATGCAAAGCGAACTTAAACAGAGTATAAGCTAACAGTTTAGCTAGCACACCGGCTATCCAAAACAAGCGATGAACTCGTTTACGACACAATAACTGACGAGACAAAAAGAAAAAAAGTCAAATGAGTCGTTAGGAGGAATTATCCAACTCAGTCCAAAAAAAAGCAGTGCAAGCCTGGAAGCTGTTATCGTCAGTGAAACAGGATGGAGAAGTGGGGAAGGGGATCTTGTCAAACCTTGTGACCGAATGACCACCGACAGGCTGAGCGTAAACATGTCGCTATCAGTTTACACGGTTAATATCAGGCTGTGGCTGCACACCTGTGCTCTAACGTAAACTACACTCGTCCCGCCCTTGTTATCAGTGAGAATTGCAAAATGTGATTGTCATTTGACCACAACAAACGAGCGGTGTATGAAGGACCAAACACAACTCACCGCACAGCAGATGCTATTCATCACACTTAAAAAGGAGACTCTCATTATGCCACTTACTCGAACATGTCATGAGGTGTTTGCGATCCAGCTGATGCCCACAAAAACACACACACACACACACGTTGCTGCTCACTACTGTATCAATATGGCACCGGTGTTCCTGGTGTGTGTGTGTGTGTGTTTGTGTGTGTGTGAGAGAGAGTGTGCAAGCCGCTAAAGGGGTGTATGTCCGCTCTTCTGCCTTGTTTTCTTCGCTCAGCCTCGGGGTACAAATGCGCCCATCGTCGGCCGTCCCGCGGTCGGATGTTAGTTTCCCATCGTGGCCGACGCCCCTGCACCTCGCAGCCAGGTACCGGACGGACCCCTGTTCCCTATGCCGTTTGCAGGACCCGGTAACGGGCTGCCGTTTTTGCGTCCATCCGTAATCCCCTTTGCAAATGGGGAGGGAGGGAAGGAGGGAGGGAGGAGGAGGAGCAGGGAGTAGGAGGCTCCATGTGCACAGTGAGGCCTTGCTTTTCTTTTTTTTTTTTTTTTTCTTTTTTTTACAGTAAGGTGGTGCTGAACTGGGGGGCACCGAGAGTCCAAATGAGGGGTTTTATGTTAATGTAAAAATGAGACTTGTGCAGGCTATATGAAGTATTCTTATATTTACTATCCAAACTGATGCTCAAAACAAAAACTAAAGCATTAATTTTCCCCAAAGCATGTGCATCAAGACAAACACTCTACCTCATGGTGTAGAGCTCAAACCATTAGTGGATTAATCAATTGACAGTAAATTTACTAGTGACTCTTTTGAGTCATTTTTAAGCAAAAGTGCCAAAACAAATCACTGAGTCCAACTCTTCAACTGGTTTTCTTATAATAGTAAATCAATAATATTCGGGTTTTTGATTGTTAGTCAGACGAAACAAGCATTTTGAAAATTGGGCTCTGGGAATTATCATGTATTTGCAAATGTATGACATTTTATAGACCAAATTATTAATTGTGAAACTAATCAGCAGATTAATCAATGCTAAAAATAATGATTAGTTCAAGTTATAAAGCCCTATTTCAATCTATGTGTTCCAAACAAAACAAATACATCTAACATCTAACATATAAGGGTTGGGATTAAGTAGTTAATTTTGGGATTAATATATATATAACAGATGGAGGCTGTGGGTTTCTTGCAATAGTTGAAATAACTACTATAAAATGTATATTTTTTATAATAAAATGACTGTAAATCTATGAGGTACATAAAGGGTCATGCTTCATCTCTTTATTTTTCTAGCACTGCATAGAGGCAAAACAACAAAGACGTCATGCTTCACACTTCAAACAGTGCCTTAACTGTAGTTTTTTGTGCAACTCTAGTTCATCTTTGTGTCCCTAAATACCATATTTTAAATTGTAAATACGGAGTCCATGGCTGCCTGTAGTGAACCCACCTGGCCATAGCCCAGAGCCCACCCAATCCCTTAACCCTCAATCTCTCTGTCCATCCCTCTGGATTAGAGTCCACATCATAATCCACGCTGGCCTGAGCCAGGCCCACATCTCCACCATGCTGTCTCCCTCTGTGTAATCTGCTTTTCTGAGGTTCACCAATGGCCCATAACAACGTCAGAGTTTCAAGGGCCGAGTGGTCATTGAAAAGAGGACAAGAAAAGAGATAGAATGTAGCTTAAAAGAACCGCTGTATATGTACAGGATGTGGGTATACAGAACAGCACGTAAGAAAACATCCTTCGCTATTGCCTTTTCCTTCCTGCCCACAGAAATGTCGTATTTCAACACAGCAAGAACAAGAGGAGAGAAGTGCAAGTGAACTTCTGAGAGCATACAGATCGATGTCTTTGGGTTAATTAGGAGACTTATGGTATACACGTGGCACATTTTCAGGAGTGCCAAAAATCCAAAAAGCCTAGAGTACACACGTTCTGCTAAAGTGAATTAAAATCTATAATACAAGAGGAACCAGCAACGAGTGTGTGGCAGTGCAAGAATTACCAACAAAGACAGAAACTCTACAAGGATGTCTGAAACTAAGTTCAACTGCCACAAATAGATTAATAATCAGATCAGTGCGTGTAAATGCGACGACTGAATACAGACTACGTGAACCAGGAAGAGACACAGAGCTGCAGTGAGACTGCATAGAGGATCGAAAAAGAAATGTCTCATCGCAACTACTATCAGTCAGTGGGTTTTATGTGTGAGACATCCTTTGTAATGCTTTCTGAAAGTTTGTACACTTGTCTCAGAAAAACTGACAACTTTACCCAGGTCTGGTCAGGTGTTGAGTTGCTCCAGGATCAACCTTAGAGCTGAATTATTAAAGAGTTAAAGAGTATTAAAGAGCGCTGATTTACTCTGAATATAAAATGTGCTATGTTAAGCGTTAAATAGCATCATTATGTTGTATGTCTCCGGCATAGATATACAGCCTGTGCTCCCCCGGCCATTTCAAACCAAAACCAAAACCCCTCTGACACATTTCCTACACACTTCATATTGCACTTGAGACTGTTTTCCTCTGCTAACAGATCATCAAGTGACAAGAGGTACGAGTTATACAATATTTGAATATTTATATAATTGTTATATATATATAGCAATATCTAAAAGAAGAGGCCTGTCAGTCTTCATATTTTTGAAACTCAGCATGTGATGTTATTATGCCAATTTAACATGTTTACATCAACATAAGTAGAACGAGGACTCTGTGTTAGGCAGAATTGACCCTGTCAGCTGTACTGTGGAAAATGCATTTGTGCTTGTTGAGCAAAACAAATGAATGCAGCTCTACCTTATCAAATCTGGTGACTGAGATATTCAAAAGGCAATTAAAAAAAAAAAAAAAAAATGTGTCACAAATAAACTCTTTCAACTCCAACATTCAAAGGCAGGGAACAAAATAGTGCAGTCAGCAAATGAGCATCTACAAATACAGTTATGCATTTATTGACCAGTGTTCTATAAAGGAAAAACAACTGAAATATCCACTTAGTGAATGATTAAATTTAGCCCAAACAAACACACAAGAATATTGACCCATTGACCGTTGATGTCTCACGCTATCAAATTATTTTTGTCAGTAGCCTTGTACGGAGAGTAGTTACTCTAACAACTTGTCACTCTTACTGCGATCAGGACAGAAAATTTGAACAAATAAAATAAGATGTCCTCAAACAATATGCTTTAATTGCCTTAGGTGGTGGAAAAGAAAACACAAGACACAAGTAGAACATTTTAGCCAGCTCTAACACCTCATCGTCCTCTCTGAATACCATCACTGATATATCTCCCTGGAGAAGTTTCCACTGGATGCTCACTCTGGATGAAGACAGAGATACAAGTCATTTGCTGTCTAATGAGCCTTTATAGCGGCCCTGGCTTTGAGGATACTCAGGATGAACTGTAGCTGATATGCCCTGCTCAGTGTGGGACTTCAGACCTGCCTGGCATCCAACCTGTACTTAAAGCAGGTCTAAGACTGTTTTACTTAAATATAAAAAAGTGAGAACACAGGTTTCTAAAATACAGTATTACAAATTACTATATGGTAATTATAATTACAGGAATATAGCACACACTGACAGGACTTCATCCTCTCTACCATAAATTCTGCTCCCTGATATTAGAGATACTTGAACATAATCACCAACTGTGAGCTGCTTCATTAACTTTCTGTAAAAATAAAAAAAATCCTGTAACATAACATTTTATCTCCACTGGCACAATGAAATTCAAGTGTGAATATTGCCCCGACCACTTTTAATGAACTGACCGAGTCAATAATGGGAAGATTCAGTATAGATGGTTCACAGTTCACATGAATGAATCTCCAGTGCACCTCCAGCCATGTGTCAGTTGCTCACAGTTGATTTTATTTGTGGAAAACTTTCCACTGTTAAACAAGAAAAATACACATTTGCCATACAACCCTGCCTTGGGTGTAGACTTTTGCAGCCTTGTCAAAGTTGTTTGGCAAATGCAAATCAATTGTGTTCGGGGAGTTTGTCATGCTGTGCAAACACTTCAAAGTTGACTAGAAAATTGTTCAAATGAGGTAAAGAACACATTTCAAAGTGCACTGTATATCTTCTATGGTAAATGATTCCTTTACTAATTGTCTGTTTTTAACTTATTTTAGTTTTCTTAATACTGACAATTGTTTTATAACTGAGACTTATTGTTACTGACATCTGGTTTTTAGTAGTGTTTTATTTATGTGCCTTTCTGTTGTATTGTCCTGTCTGAAATATAGCTGCAGCGAATAATTGATCAGTTGACAACTATTAATCACCAAATATTTTGATAATCAATTCATTGTTTTGAGTCGGTTTTTTTTAAGAGGAAAATTTCCAAATTCTCTGCTTCCACTTTCTCAATGTGAATATGTTCTGCTTTCTTTAGTCCTCTATGATAATAAACTAAATATCTTTGGGTTGTGGACTGTTGGTCGGGACAAAAGAAGACGTTTGAGGACATCGCCTTGCACTTTGGGAAACTGTGATCAACATTTTTTTACTATTTAAATTGAGAACATAATCGATACATTAATCAATAATATGAATAACTGTTAGTTGCAGCCCTAGTCTGAAACTTGTAATGCTGCTGTCCAGACCAGGTCTGCCTTGAACAAAAAGGTAACTGACCTCAATGGGACTTTACCTGGTTAAATAAAGGTTAAATAAAAATGAAAACAATTTGGTGAGAAGTATCAACATTAGTCTTGACAAATAAGATCTGAATGCTTTGTTTGCTCTACCATTAACCTGAAAAGAGGTATGTGTATTTTCTAAACCTAAAAATGTTACTTCACTTGTTTTTTTTAAAAGGTGTATAAACATTAATTTATCACTATAAAAGGCGACTGTCACACTACCATCGGAAGGGTCATAATTAAGATCTGGATGTTACGTTTCATGAAGCAAAACAATGTAACTGGGTCAATAAAATGATGTGTAAATGAAGAGGACAAGGGCACAGCTGTTCATGTGGAGCAAAGGAGAGAATCACCCTCTGCTTGCCCTCTGTAGCCCACTGCAGTGGTGCCCAGAACCTCCTCTGATTGGACTCACATGACATCATCAGACTGAGAGCCCACTCCCATTGGCTGAAGGTGATATCATGCTTCAGAGGAAGGATAAATGGCGCAGGAACCCCGCCTCTAGCTCCTTGTGACTGTCCCAGCTCAGTTTTTCCTCACTGCCACAACAGCGGTCTCACTTTCTTTGTTTACAGTTTACATAACCTTGCTGTTTCCCTTGTTTAAAGAGGTAATTTATTATAAAAGCTTATTATTTTAAAATACTTTTCAATTGGAGGTCATGTATGTCTTCTTAGTTGTTAGTTGGGGTGTCATGGGCATGTCTTGCTTCATCACTGAAAGTCTACCATCTGAATGTTGGCCTGCTTTTTTTTTTTAATAAGATGTCACAGTGTAAAATGAATCAACTCAACTTAATCAGGATTTTAACAGTAGTGTAATCTGTTCTCTCTAGTTTTAGCCATTAGCTAATTAACTCCACCCTGATCCAAAATAGTTGACCTCATGTGGCATTTGTGAAAAGTCGACTAAGCGTAAATCTGTCAGATGTAAGGCCTTTTTTATTTCCCACCAGCATGCACAAATGAAAGGCTACTCACTCCAGTCTGTCATTGCAGGCAAATCTGGTCTCAGTAGGCCTGAATGTAAATAGGCTGAGGTTTTACAGAGCTATAAGCATAGATTACCCATGAGACAGTCAAACAGAGTGCTGACGGGTGTGGACGCTGTGTTCTAAGCCACTGAACCTTATGTGGTACTGCTGCTGTAAGATAAGTAAACCCAGCCTCAAAGAGAGAACCTTCAACTGGATGAATGAAGAGGAAAAACTCTTTAATTTAGGCCTCTGTCCATGAAGGAGGACACAAAGGCTACACACTAGCCCTTTATTTCATTATTTCTTGAATCACTGCCTGGTTATTTGGTTTGAATCCAGCACACTAACCTGCAGCTGTCCCAGTCAGAGTCTCTGCTGAGCAGGCTCCTGAGGGACCAACGGGAGCGCCGGCTGGGAGAGGGGCTACGAGACCAGGAGCGAGACGGTGGCAGGAGGAGGTCCTGTGAAGGGCTGTCCTGACCCTGCTCTCCCCCCTCCACCTGAGTGGTCACAGAGGGGGAGGGCGAGCGGCTGCGGTGTTGAAGGATGCCCTTCTCCCCAAGCTCCTCTATTACAATTTGTGGTGTTTTGCCCCATTGCCGCTTAGGAGTGCAGCTGTGCTCGTCTGCGTTTCGTTTCTTGGTTCGGGTCTTGCTGCGGTGGGACCGGCTGTGGTGGCTGGAGCGTGACAGTCTGGGGCTCGGGGAGCGAGACCAGGACTCCGTATCTGAGGATGGTGGCAGGACAGTCAGCGTTGGGATGGTGATGGGCTGAGCCAGGGCGATACCTTCTGGTCTCACAGGAGATGGCATAGTCATCTTCAGAGCTTTCCAGGGCTTAATATTCTCTTTCGGTCAAGACAAAGGCACCATGAGGTGATTGTTGCATCTTCAGAGTTGAGGTCGATCACGACTAATCACGATGTTACAGTCATGCTTGCATCCAATATATTTTAGAAAAAGGATGGGTAAACACATCAAGTCCTGCATCCAGGCAAATCAACTGACCTATTAACATAACTGAAAATAATTCAGTATTCGCTTCTTTCCTGTGAACTTAAATGTCTCATCAGGCAAGTAAAATTCTCTGCAAGTGGCAAAAGTGTAGCTCACAAGTTCACACCAAAGCAAACAAGTGGACAGTGGTGTGGGTGTTCCTTCACAGTAAAAAGCAATACGGCAGGAAGCTGAGAGGAGGCCTGTCAGATAATATCACAGGGTTTCTCAATTTGTGCTTTTTGGCAATCCATTTCCGGCTGTCCGGTCTGTATGTGTGTTGGCCAAGAGTGACTACGATGCTTTATTATCCCTTTCCTGCGTTTTGCTTATGTGCCTCACACCCCTTCCTCCTCTGCACCTCTTGCGCTGTCCGACGTCACTCTTTCGTCAATACTCCTTCCTTTGGAAGACTTCAGACCAGCATTTTCATAATCAGGCTCATCTTTGCAAGAGTCGAATCTCAGACAAAGACAGACCTACGTCTGGAAGTAGCTACCTGAGAAGTGAAAAGAGCAGAAACTTTGCATTCAAAAGGCTAGCCTACATCTAGCTACCATTTTCTAAAATGTTTTTTCTTGAAATATGACTCAGTTAACCTTCCCACTAGAACAAATGATTGTGAGACTAGGGCTATTTCTGTCTGGTCTTTGATACTGTCTGTTCTGCCAGTTCTGGTAATATGAGATATCATATGACAGATTATTTGCAATGAAATATTATTCCTGTTAGAAGACTGATCAATGGGATTTATTTATGAGGGGTAGTTCATGTTATGTATATTATTTTGTCCAGGTCTGGAGATTTTTTTTCTTATTTTAACAGTATTATTAAGCATTATTTACTCCCTTCAAAAAAACTCAAAAAATAGCCAAAACTGAAAGTTATGACTGAGATCACTCATTGAGATTTTATAAAACTGCTGTCTCCAAGTTCAAGAGTGAGCCATCGCCCTTAACACTCACTGTGAGTTTCTCAGTAGACAGTAAGACACAGAGAAAAAATATCATTCTTGTGCGTTGCAAGGAAACCTCAAACACATCTGGATGAAAAAACAGATGCTCAATTTAAATGCCACCATTTCCCAACCTTGATAAAGGAAAACACAACTTGTCCTAAAATGAACAGACACACAATGTCACACAGCAACAGCCAGACACCGCAGCAGACATAAACATACCCTGTGACATTCAATACACCCACACTAACAAGGTCAGATTACCACTATAGGTTACAAGGTCATCACTATATGAAAACATAACTGCAGATGTGTCCTCCAACCGGGAAGGTTTGTGTTTGTGTGTGTGTGTGTGTGTGTACGTGTGTGTCACTCCATTGTTTGCCTTCAAAGCAGGCACTTCCAAGGCAAGAGCCCAAGCCCGTCTGACAGTATTTGCTGTGATCTGTTTGAACAAGAACAATCTTGGCACAGACTTGTTTGTCCAGAGTAATCCACCATAATCCTCCGTGCAGCCTTCAACAAGCCTGATCTTTTTTGCCATAAAACACGGACCATCTCAAGCTATTACCGTACTACATTACACCACCGACTACAGCCATTTCAGATGCAGACCGTTGAGGCACAGACAGGCAGCAAGTGTTCAGGAACAGCTGATCCTGCGATATCAAGTTCACCAGTCAACACGGTTGTTGTTGTTGTTGTTATTGTTGTTATGTTCATTTCGACTTCAGAAACGTATCGCTTAAATGATCTGCAGTTGAGTGAAACACAACCAACAACTCTGACATGTGTTGTCATGATATTGTGTGCGATTAAATACCTAAGGACAAAAGGGTGCGCAGACAGAAAATGGACAAATTATATGGGACAGAAAAACTTTGCAGCCTGAAAAGACTTTTAAGTTGTGACTCCTACCTCCCATTGGATGAGTTTCCTCCGTTTCTGTTATCTTGCTCGGCCTCGTAAATAAGCCGAGAGATGGTGCGGGGAGTAATGTTAAAATCCACTTTTTCACAGGAACACATCAACATACTTAGGATGCTCAAAGAGGCATCTGCCGGCTGTAGCTAACCGTTAGCCTTTAGCCAAGTTTAGCTAACGTTACCCCCGACCTCTGAAGGCCGACAGCTCACAAAAAGATGACTATCTAACGTTAGTTGGCTTTAATTTCCAGTAGAGAAAGTACCATGCCGACGTCTTCCATTTTCACTTTTAAAAACACCCCGACCGGTATAAAACACTGCTATCAAACACAATTTAAAGCTAACAACCGAGTTAGCTTAGCATTAGTCGTGTTTAAATTTGTTTTAAAGTAAGGGACAAAGAGTTTTTTGTCGAAAAGTGAAAAGGAACGAAGCCAGTCCGTTGGGTGATTAACTTCATACATAGTGGGGGTGGGGTACAAGAAATCTCATCAATAAAAATATTACTTCTGCTTCGCTATATTTGAGTAAAGTATAATCACACCAATGTCTTTCATAATAGTATTCCAGAAATTATAATTAAGAGTATCGTAATGTGTGATTAAATAGTCACATCAACCAGAACAACAGGACCGAACACCCCTCCGACAAACTTTGTAGTACAGTCCGGGAAAATAACAGTCCAGGAGGATGTGGCGTGCAGAGGACGACTGTTTACATCAAACACACAGAATCTGCTGAATATTAGTTTTATTCTCCAACAACTATAATCGTATGAATTGACTAAAATCTAATCGTTGCCTTCATGAACCAGATCTGGTTGTTACAGTTATGTTGCGTTACTGAGAATAGAAAGCAGACGAAGCAATCCTTTTTTCCGCTTATGTAGACTAGTCGACAGGGCTGCCTTGAAGCATGAATATGAAGCCATCACAACAGGTGTTCACAGTACACCACGAGCAACAAATACAGGTAAATCAACAGATTTAGCATAGTTTCAGAGTTAATTTGAAGGGAGCTGTTATGTGTCCAAATGTAAGGGGCATTGCGACCCCTTGTGTTGAATAGTCCTATGTGCAGTCATTATTTCTAACCTGGTGACTTCTGCCTCATCCTTTCCCTCAATAAATGGCTATAAAATCTTTGTTACATTTGTGAGCACTCATTGAGCAGATATTCTCCTAAAAAATAATAAATACATTGCTCATGAACAAACACACACAAAGCCAGAATGGCATAATCTATATGGCAAATGGGAATTATCCGTCTCACCTTCTGCTTCCTGCAGCAGCATCGCTCCATATGGTGTCATGATCTATTATAGGTAGTATGCAGCCTCTAAGACATTGGATATCTTCTCCTCCAGGACACATACAGTAAACACGGCCAACGACAGGTCACCTTGTCTGAAGCTGAAAACAAAATAGGAAAGATTTCAGCTAAGCTGATGCAAGACAGGCGTGCATGGGTTAAAAATGTACTCATAGATTATTAAAAAAACTTAAATGCTGTGGATTTTAGGGCTGTAACTAACACATTATTTCATTATCAATTAATATGTTGATTATTTTCAGTTATTAAAGAAAATAATTAGTGTTAATGTCCATCATAGTTTCCCTAAAGATAGGCAGATAGATTCTTTATTGTCCTTCAGAGAAACTTGTTGCCACAATCTGTAGAGCCTCATATAAAAACATAGATACATAAATACAATATGCATCTACAAAATATCGACATGAAAGACATCCATACAGGATACATCCACATTCATACACACACACCTATATACATAGTACATATACACATGACAGTTACTGGGGTATTTTGTTTAGCGATGCTATGGCAAAGGGGACAAAACTCTAAACCTGCCATAACGTGCCTGTTTCTGGGCTAGGGATCTGTATCTGGGACCAGATGGAAGCAGTGTGAAGAATGGGTAGAGGGGGTGCCAAGGGTCATGTGCTATTGTGCATGCTCTGTGTTTAATGGCTTTGCTGTTGAGGTCAGAGAGGTTGGATGTGGGGAGGCCAATAATAAGCGACAATAAGCCTAAAGTGATGTCTTCAAACACAACTCAAAGTTAGTCAGTTCACTGCCACTTAAGATGAAGAAGATCAGCAAATCCTCACGAGTGAGAGGCTGGTGAACAAGTGAATGTTTGGCATTTTTGTTTGAGAAATTACTTAAACAAATAATCAATTATCAAAATAGTTGACAATTAAATTTTATTGATCCACTGACTAATCGTATGTACACACTTTGCATCTTTCAGTCTTATTTCCACAATGTTGAGCCCTCGCTATACGAGACTTTTTGAAAATACACATTAGGACAGGTGTCCTCACACTTCAGCAGCTAACTTGTAGAGGCTATAAAGCAGAGAAATTTACAGTCCTGATAGAAATTAAGTCAGCTTTATCATTTAAGTAGGTTTCATTAAAAACAAGAAAATACATTTCATAGCATATATGCTGAAAATCTACACATCTCTTTGTGTAATGAATTTGCCTTTACCTGCTTGTCAGTTTTGATCTTCAGCCAGCAGCATTTGTGCCTGTATCCTCTCAAATCGATGGCAGAGCATCACAATGACTTGGCAATTTCAAATTCTCCATAGGTTTACCGGATCTTCTCACTCCCTGTGACTGCCTCCTGCAATCAACGCTCCACCGGCTCCACTTCAAAACAGAGGACAGAGATCCGTGTTACATATGCAGCCAGGGCAAGAAGCTGCTCCACGTTACAGGGGAGGGAAGTGTTGCTGAGTACTTCTGGCTGCTGAATCGGGAACTGGAAACTCGATCTGTGCTAAAAATAAAAAAAAAAAACATCACCAGCATAGTGATGAAGGAGGTGTGTCACTCACTGTGTGCATGCGTGTGTAGGGTCACAGAGGTGCAGCCCACCCCCCATATACACAACACACACACACACACAAAACACACATACACAGGGTTTATCATATGTCAACATTTCCTTGAAGTTTTCCCCCCGTGTGTCTGTCAGCACAAGGTCTTTCTTTCACTCTCTCCTGGTCACATGTGTGTAATTTTCAAGATTGCTCCGCCAGATTTTTATTGTCATTATCATTCATCAGATAGGCTCCCACAAGGTTAAAAGAGGCGAGGGTTTCATGATAGCTTCACGCTTTACTATGTCATCCGGTTACATCACATGACAACATCCCTGACCTCTAGCGTGGCCAAAATACACAAATACGTACACACGCTGGCAGAAACACAGCCTTTATCCTTCCCCTGTTCACTATAAATCTTTTTTTTTTGTTGACATTTTTTGTTTTGTTTGTACGGCCTCAGAGTGGTACATGTTTAATTTGACCTGACAAAAAGAAACTCCTTACATTCATCATGTGAACACACTGGTCGTATCTACCACGTGAATCTCTTCGTCACCAGTCAGCATGCAAGTTGAGGCCTTCAGTCAATGTCTGTTTTGGTAGCCTTGACTTCAATGGCCTTGTTTTTCTGAGCCAACTGGCACTGAATGACTGTCAGACCCTTGAGTGGCAGATATCAAAGCTGATGAGAACAGACACTATATATTGCTGTTAATAAATATGATATTTTATGGTTTTAGTAATTGAGCGAAAGGGAAAAGTTTAGTCAAATAATTCTGAAATGAGTGGGTCAGCTATTTATAAATGAATAGAGTTAGCAGCAGTGCCTGAAGGGTCCAAGTACATTTTTATATTGAGAGCAAAATCACATAGTAGTTACTGATGCCAAATTGTATGATTCTCAAAACAAGACAGATTAGGTTGTCAGTTGATTAATAAAAAATATGATGGCTAAATCAATAGAGAAAAACCAAACAAAGAAGCAAAAAATCAAATGTAACTGGCACCTGTATAATCCAGTTCAGCACAATCAGTGAAAACAATGCAAAATCTTTAAATTAATCTTCAGTTGATGTGGCCATAGTCTAAAAGAATACAATTACAGATAAGATCATTTCCAGTGACACACAGTTTAACTTCAAATGTGTTTCTACAGAGACAAATTGAATGCATTTTTCTTATGCATTTAGTACACAAAGTGTACTCAACAGAAACTTTGACCTTGTCAAGCAGAGTTTCTGACAACTGGGGAGGACACTGGGCAAATCAATATTGAGTTCAGGAGGAATGTAATTTACCTCTGGCAGCTTTATTTAAGATGAAAATAAAGGAGGAGTGTGATACTGCCACTTAAAAGGGGTTTGAACTCAGAGTAAGACTGAAGGCAGTTCATGTAAAGACAGAGTAGGATGTAAATCCTCTGAGAAATTATTTTCATTCGCACGATCTTGCTGACTCACTGAGACGGTAACTTGTATTTCTAGTAACCTAACAATCAAAACACTGAAGCAACCACTTTATCTCTGCTGAAATGTCCTTGAGCAGAAAATTAATTCCCTGCCAGTTGTAGTTGACCATGACCTCTGATCTGTGGAGAGGGACAGGAGAACAGATCGTTTATTCACAGACAAATATTACGTACCATATTGCAGTAAAACGTACGTATGTAGCTATCCTTGGCCTAATGCACAGAGACAGCAGTTCATCAGCTTACCATTCTGAAATAGAGAGATTTGTGCAATGGTGTGACACTAACTATCTTGCGCTGAGACTGAGGAGATGGTATTTGACCCAAAGGCAGTGGGCAACCTTAGAACAGTGGTTATCCACAATGTACACATCACTCAGGTCTGCTCTTAAAAGTACCTCGGGGTTCATATTCATAATACACTCAGCTGGAGGGTCCATTTTGAAAGTCTCTGCTCGAGACTTCAACAGCGGATGTTTTTTTGTTTTTTTTTACGTAGACTTAAGGTCTCTGGAGTTGAGCAAAAGTTCATGTTACTTTTTTACCATGCAGTGTTAGAGAGTATTATAAGATATAGTATTACAGCCTGGTATGGTAACTTGATAGCACAGTTCGCTCGACTGGTACAGACTGCTATGAAAATTAGAGGATTAAAAAACACTTATCCCTCCAAACAAGTTATGAACAGTCTATTATCAGACAGGCACAGGAAATAGTGTTTGATCAAACTCACGTTCTCCACCCAGAGTTCCAGCTCTTACCTTCTGGTAGAAGATCCAGGGTTCCCAAGAGCAGGCTGAACTGTTATAAACCGTCATTCCTGCCTTTGTCCATTAAGCCTCTCAACACTAACATGTAATGTAGATGTCGGCCGTGAGGGCTGTGCAATATGTCGTCATTATCAGTAGGTGTGTATGTGTATATGTGTACAGGCAAACTGTTGCATATCTGTGTGTGCGCTGAAGCCATGGGTTGTTAAGATGGTGACTTTATTTTTTCTTTTACCATACACTACGTATGATTTTATTTTATTTTATGTGGAACCGCTGGTCAGAGTCCAGAACAAATTTCCCTATGGGGACATTGGAGTATATCTTATCTGATCTTATTATTATAAGACCTGCATGGCTGCTTGCTGCACTCTAAGCACGTGTTTGTCCAATTAATTTGTTTAACAAAACATGTCAGGGATGATTTTGCATGTCAGACCTGCTGTTCTTGTTTATGAAAGGATATATTTAAAAGTATGAACACAGTGCAGCAATGATAATATTAGGGAAAGAAAAATTGAGAACTAAAGCCTGTATTATTATTCACTTTATACTATTTTCACTTTTCATGTATGTATAATAAAGCACCACATAAAATCCTTTGGGTGTTAGAAACTTTTCCTATTTGAAAGCATACTTCTTTGTCACTCTGTAAATCAGAGGAAAAAAAGCTTCAGTCTTGCTTTAGACAGTTATGTTATAGTTATGGATCAAGTCTCATCATCTCAGGTTTCCTGCGGGCTTTCAACACTCTCAACGTCCAACTCTCCTAGATTCACACGCTCTAAATATAGCTGCCTTAAAGTCAGACCGGACTGCAGGGGAGACTTAACGCTACTGCTAAGAAACACGGCAACCCCAGTTTTTTTAGTAAACATTTTCTGTGATGTGAGGCTTTCAGTCATTTTTGGCCCATGTGAAATATAAGACTGGACTGGACAACTGCTTATTGTGACTGTTGAATTCATGGACTGACAGCCTGGATAAAAGGAATGACTCTCATGTGGAAAATGGAAGCAATCAGGAGTCAGGTGGCATTATTTCAGTAATGCCATCGTAATCGCCGCAGATATCTCTCAGGAACAAAACAACACAGGTTTATGTCAAGAAAAGTTCAATATTTTGTTAAATGGCTCGTTCAAAAGTTGCTCCAGCAGAAATGATTTGCCAGTTGCCTGTTTTAGTAGTCTTCAGTCTTTTCGGTAAGTCCAAAATCATTTATGTTCCTGCTGTTAGTTATGAGAACGACTGATGTTGGTGGTTTACGTTGCACATTTTAGAGTGAGCTTCGTGAGTGAGCTGAATTCCCTTCTTGTCAAGGTTCTCAGAGCTTTCTGAAATAACAAACTTTAAAGGAATATTTTTTAAAAGGGGCTGAACCGTAAGAGAGGATATCAATAGACTGTAAACAGAATGACAAGTGCATTTTGTATAAATCATTTTCAGGATCAGAGTAAAGTGTATTATAGCATGATTAGTAAAAATCTCAAGCAGAGTACTCTCACTTTAAATGAATTCTTAAAGAAAAGAAAGTAAGGAATATACAAAGTAAATACAGAAGCGTTTGAGTCTTTATTTTAAAATCACACATCCCTAATTGGTTGACTATTCCACTTTGCTTGCCTTTCATAAAGCACTAAGTAAGGATCTCATTAGGATCTGGGACTCTGGTTCAATGAAACTCTCACACAGACAATCAGCGGCTATGGTAGGAGACACATTTCCTCAGAGAAAAAGGAAGCTGAGACATGAAAGACTGCCTCGCAGAAAACGTACCTTCAAACTTCAAGTATCTCTTGTCATTGTTGCTGACAAATCTCCAGAAACTATAGTATTAATTTGAAATATATTACAATTTTTGGACTTTTCATACATATCTCTTACTGCACTGTAACTTTTATTCTCCTGTTTAATGTTTTTTACTCATTTTAACTTATTTTTATTGTTTACTATGTTATGTTTACTTTTAAAATCCTTATGTTAAGCGCTTAAAAAACACTGTAAAGAATTGCCTTGTCGAAAGCGTCTACTGTACAAATAAACTTGCCTTACCTTGCCTAGTGAGAGATTTACACAAAAAATAAAACCACTTTTTGATGAAAACACACCAAGAAAAAAAAAACTCAAAAATGTTTCCTTTCTGAAAGTGGGATAAAGTCCACTGTAAATGGTAAATGGTAAATGGTATATGAAGTTGTCTCCCTTCTTTAATCATCTCCTTTTTCTTCAGATTCTTGTTCTTTTTAATCATAATTTTTCAACTCTTCTTTCCTCTTCTCTTCTTCCCTTCCTCTTTTTTTTTTCCTGCAGTGTTTCAGTGTCACGGCGGCTGTGCGGAGGTGGACTCCCTCACTGAGGCTGTGGCAGGGGAAGGATTCCTGCTGGGCTGCATCTCCTGTAAAAGAAGAGAGGAGGTCTCTGCCCGGGCCACTGTAGACTGGCACTTCAAACCGCCAGGAGAGGAGGAGTTCAGACATGTGAGTACCACCGGCTGTTTGAAGGAACTGCTCTGAGTTATGGTACGAAAAGGGAAAGGCTCTCTTCTACTATCAAGATGCTGTTGAGCAGGGCACTCAACTCTGAAACTGTGCCACTGAAGCTGATTGTTAAGGACTGAAGTACATTTTAGAAGGCCTAACTTTTTTACTTATTTTTTTTATGTGTTAGTATGGAAGAAATAAAAATTTACCATAATATATTAATCACTATATATGAATTATTACACCATCATATTATATTTATATATCTGTACATGAAAAGTCTCTATCTTTCTTTTAAGTATGAAACCGAAATCATCTAAAATAGAATATATAACTAAAACAAACTTAATGCTAAATTAATATTTTGTTCACCATATTATCATCGTCATGGCTTACCAGTTTTGTTGAGAGAAGTTTTTTAGATTTTAGGATTTTTATTGGCAAATTTTGGTCGCAGCAACTTCTATATTTCATTAGTTGCTAGGAAACTTCTCTCACTCTGACAGCTGACTCAGGCTCTTTCTGCAGGTCCGGTATCATCTTGTGTTGCAGCTGACAGTGTAATATCACCTACTGTAGACTATAATATTCTCTCCTCTAATATCTCTTTGACTGACACGTCCCCTGACCGTCTTTCATATTAGTCATGGAGCACTTTGCTTTAGAGGGACGTTTTTTTTGCATCTAACTTCATGTCAAAGCATTCCCTCTGTATTTCTGTCACACTACAGGGCTCCTCTGATAACATGTCATTGGCAGCTGGATTCATATTTTACTACTGACACTCCTAAACTTATTGTGGTTTTGTCTGCTGGTTTCTGAAAACAGGACTTGAAGCTCTGCAGTGTGATATTCTTGTTTTTACTCTTTTTCAACATTTTTGTGAATGAAAAACACAAATGGAACATAACATGTAGCTTTTTATGGCAAATTTAGGGGTGTTGAATATGCTAATGATCAAATATTCAGTGTTTCCATTTATTGTCATTAAGCTTTGGGGCTGATATAAAGCCTGATATACCATTGACCTTGAATGCACAGTGTATATCTTAGACTGCATACAGTCTCCAGTGGTATTCTGCTGCTACAACACAATGGTAAACATTCGCTTCAATGCTTTGCATGAGAATAAAAGGAGCAGTAACCCCTGGCACAGAGGTGATCTTTCATGCAGGTGATTAGCTCTCAAATACTGATGCTAGTCCTGTAAATTTGCTCTACACAAGCTGTTGATTTCCCTTACATTAGGCTACTTTTTCATAGTCAGTAACTTTTTACTGATGTATTGTACTTAATCATATTTGAAATTGCATTGTGCAGCTCCCCATGACATTTTGAAACTGGGCAGCGGTTTAACTGGCCATTCTTGGAGTGATTTACGGTAAATAATCAGTCAGTAATGAAGAAAAATTCAAAGGTATCACAGTTATGAGCTTCATTTGAAATATTCATGTTTCTAATAAAACAAATATTTTTAAGATCTCCATGAAAATGATCAAATCCAATGTTATCTTACATTGAGTCAATTTTACAACTCGTTGACTTAATTACATTTCACTTTTAACCCATGTGGATTTTTATACCTTATTATTATTGATACATTATAAAATATCAGCAGTAGTTCTTTATGTGAAGGGGCACACTACACTATTGACCATTTGTAACTATACATTTGTATTACTGCATTGTATATAGAGCTCAACAAACCTTCCTGGATTACAAGAATATTTATATATTTTCCATTTGTTTCTTTTTTTTGCCCCTCTCAGATCTTCCACTATGACCACCCCAGTGCCGACATCCTCCACGATGATTTCAGTGACCGTCTGAACTGGCATGGGACACAAAATAGTGATATTCAGATAGGAGCCGTTTACATTAGCAACGTCACCTTCAATGACACGGGAACGTACCGTTGCACCATCCACCGCACACTCTTCCTGCCACTGTATAATCAGGATGTCATTGTGGAGAAGGTGGTGGAGCTCAGTGTAGTGGCAGAAGGTAAGGTGGGGAGTACCTGTGAAAAGAGTGGCTGTGAGTTTCCCCTCCTCCATTTTGTTGTATATTCCCTTTCTCCTATTTTATATAAACCATATTCACAGTTTTCCTGTCAAGATCTTTCTGTCATTAAAGGGGACATATGCTTTTTCTGTTTTTTTGTTATATTTATATTGTTATGATGTCAGATATCTATGCTAAACATGCTCAAACCTGAGGTTAATGTATATAGAAATGCTCCCTGCAAGTCAAAAGCCAGGGTTTCATCCTGCTCTGAACGCTGCATTTGTAAAGTTTTTTTCTACCTTGTGGTTTTCAACCAAGACCATAGTCTTGGTTCAGTATGTGGATCCAAAAATGATTCTTGAAACATTAGGCTAAGTAAAAGCCAGGGAAAAAAAGCAAGAGGTTAAAACAGAAGGCAGCTCTGATACTAGTTTACCATCCAATGTCATATGAGCTGTACAGTACTTGAATTCCACTGCTTCTATCAAACAAGCAATCGCTCAGCAGCAGGCAGAGCAAAAGGAAAAACTTGCACATCGTCACATCTTGACAAAGACAAATTTCCTGTTAATGTGTGCTCCACTAAATCTTTCCCATAAACTTTACAAAAATATGGACTTTCTTCTCTCCTTTATGCTTGTTTTTTTTTTTTTTTTTGGCCTGGGGTGGTTCAAGATTCAATATGTTTATTGCCACTCTGGTTATACAAGCACAATGGTGTGAAATACTGTGGCTGGGAGGCCCTATACCAGTAAAAACAGCAAATAAATATATATATAAAGACATGGTTGGAAGGATGAAATGTGTAGACTGTATTGTTGTAGTATCTACTGTTTGAATATGGAAATGGAAAAATATGAACACTGCATTACTACAGTGGCATTTTGATGGATTTGCATTAACAAATTGTTGCTGTTTTTATTAGTTTCTGAAACTAAAGTAGGGAAATGAAGTGGAGCCTGGCGGAGTTGATGTGGGTCAAACAAGGAGCAGCCAGCCACTATGACTGAGTTACTTGTCAGTCAAGCAAACATGCTCCAAAACATATTTTTCTCTTCATAAAGAGACAAAGAAATGTTCTGTAGAGCTGTGAGTAACAAAACAAGCAACAAACATAAGCTTGCCCAGAAGTGAGACAGGACTTTGACTCTCTATGAAAAATAAATGTATGTATTGTGATAAATATTACAGTGAGCTATTGAGAGCTGAAGATGGGGAAAACTAGGTTTACCTTGAGTTTCTGTTGAGAAATTTGGAGTTTTGTCACTTTCAATATACAGTAGTCTGAGCTCCTCTTGGATCTTGGAGCATCTAGTGGCCAGTAGAGGAACTGAATTTAGCTGCAGTGGTTACCAGTTGATATTTCCCTGTTCTGAAGCAATATCAGCTTTTAGCCATAAACCATGAATGGCAGGGCATGCTATGGATGAAAAAATAATAATTTCATTTATACTGTAAATTTGTAACTGAAATCCTTCTGAACTTTGGTCCTCCTGTTGAGGCTTATCTCAACCAATGAGATTTCTGTCTTAAGAGCAATTCTGAAATACTTCTATGACTGAGATTAAATACACAATCTAAACCTCATTAGACATGCTTTGTTCATAATGCTACACATTGTCGGTTCCTCCTTTCCAGCCAATCGGGAACTGACATCGGTGATCTCAGAGATCATGATGTATGTGCTGATTGTGGTTCTGCAGCTGTGGCTCATTGTGATTCTGGCCTACTGTTATAAGAAGATTTCAGCTGAGCATGAGGCTCGGGAGGCCCGCAAAGCTCTCAGGGCTCAAGCAGAGTGAGTCATTGGTCTGTTATGTGATGTTTTACGAAGGCGATTCATTTCTGATCAACATTTAAGCATTTAATTAACATACAGTATATTGCACATACACTAAAGACTACTGTAACAATGTCAGGGGTCCTAAAGAATGCCTTATAATTTCATACATTACACATTGTAATAAATTATATAACCAAATAATGATGATATCTAATTCTGACATCTTCACCACAATCAGCTTGATTTAGCAGAAAAATACACCAAATTATTTGAATAAATTTGGCTTTCATAAAAGTAACCAGACTTTTTTGTTGTTGCTGCTGTTTCTCACATCTAAATAATTCCCTTTTTCTTTTTATATGTCCAGACTGTTAGA
This sequence comes from Thunnus thynnus, assembly GCF_963924715.1. NCBI lineage: Eukaryota > Metazoa > Chordata > Actinopteri > Scombriformes > Scombridae > Thunnus > Thunnus thynnus. The sequence goes on along the minus strand of NC_089526.1, from coordinate 9,195,505 downwards.
ATTAAAGGACATCTGTGACGGGGTGCAGCTGGAGGTGGCATACGTTATTAAAGGTGAGTGTGATTTTAGATCTCCTAATATGCTTTACCTTACAAGTCACCATTATACAGATTATTATTACCAGCTTGCACAATATCAGATTCAGGGAAATGTGATGGTATTACACATAACAAAACACGTCTTTCTCTTTATCTGGTCTTTTTTTGTGCTTTTACTTGGCATTTTGTATCCACCAGATAAAAAAAGATCATCTCTGCAAGAGTCAAGCTCCGTTACTGCGCCATGAAATTGCTGGAATAATTTTACAAAATTACAAGAGGCTGAGTTTGAATGTCTTGGTCACACAGTTTGATATGTATATTTTATGATTAACTGTGAAAGAAAGAAGCTGATGGTACAGATGGCAGTACAGAGGGTGGGACGGATTTCCTTTATACATCAGTGAAACGGGGTATCTAAGGTGTCCCATAGGAGTAATAAATGCTTGAAAGTTTGTGGATTTGAAAAAAAGTTGTTGTTTTTTTTGTTTGTTTTTTTTTTAAAGATTTTTGTAAACAAATGGCCTTCAAAGTCAGGAATGGATGATTATTTTCCTTTTTATCAATCAATCAATTATCTTATCAGTTGTTTATAAAAGTTGTCTATAAAATATCAAAAAATTACCACAGCCCTAAATAATGCTTTTAAACTGTGTATTGTGTTTGGAAAAAGTCCAAAAAACACAACAGAAAACAATGAGGCATGCAGAAAAGAAAGCAAAATGTTTTCATGAAGATACTGAAGGACTTAAATGTTTAACTGAAAATAAAAATTTCTGTCACTCATCTAGTCAGTAAATTAACATTTTTTAAACAGTGACATTGGAAAGTTATGTTGATATAGCAGCAGTTTTAAAATAAATGGTTTCAGGTAAACTGGTGACCCACTGGGCTGAGGTGTGTAACATGTACCACCAAAAATCCATCTTGCCATGATTTGAAGGTTACAAGTGACAAATGAGGCGTCTAGGTGTTATGCCAAATGTCATGATTTGCATGAAATCATGCCAAATTAGAGTTCTTCAGTTTCATTAATATGAGCTCCAAAGTATTTGAGAAATCTTATTGTCTTGAGATTTTGCATGAAAGCGAGTGTGGCAACCCTGATATCATGGCATTGCGCATCAGCATCTAATGCAGCTGCTCACTCACAACCAGCTTCAGGGTTTTTAGGTTTAAGCAAGATGTCTTTACTTACCAGTTTCAACTGGTAAATCTGAACATGTACAGTATGTTTGTCCCAGTCCACACATCTGTCCAAGTTTAAACCTGAATAAAGTAAATGTTTTAGATCATTGTTGTCCACTGCCATTGGCCTGCTGTGTTGGCAAACACTTCTTAGTTTGTTTGTTTGTTGTTGTTTTTTTTACATACAATTAATGTATTTTAAATATGCTGTATATACTTTATTAACAGACAGCCCACTTGAAGAATTGCTTAAGAGATCATTATCTTGCAGGGGCATTGCTCCATAGATCCTTTACTTACTGCAGGAACCACTGTGCAACCCTTTGATCAAGGTCAAAACACATTGGACAACAGACCTGGCTATGGACATACCTCTTGATGATTGGAAACCATGTTTGGGTAACATTAATGCAATGTATAAAGAAATGGGCAACAAGTTTATCCTACTGAAAATAATACACAGCCAGAGACACTGGGGGGAAAGCTTGCAGAATCAGCTACAACGGCTCAGCCGGCTGGTTATGAGAGGGTCACTTATCTATATCACATACTCTATATTGAGCAAACGTGATCAATATGTTCACACGGGGCCTTTTCATCACCTGGCCATCTGTAAATTAGAGGTCAATTTAGTAATCCAGTGCTATGCTTAACCCTGGAGAAGATGTCAGTGTGTGTGTGTGCATGTTTTTCTATCTCTTTTGTACATGTATGTACATGGAGTGTTAATATCTGTATATTTATCTGTTGAGTGTTTGTCTCTGTTTTCTTGTTCAAACTTTCAATAAAATGTCCATTATAAAGAAAACATACATATACTTGGTCTGAAAATGTTTTGGAGAAAATACAACATTGAATTTTTTGACCAGACTTTGTCCTCTGTTGTGCCTGCTAATCCTCCTACAGAATATGAATACAAAAATATACTGTTCATTGTAGGTTTCAGGCAGCGAACACACACACATACACACGCAGTGAGTTAAAGGACATTTAGAGGTGATTGTGTTGTAACTCAATCTTGTCTGAGCTCTGTGCTGCAGTCTGTCTCCTGTCTGAAAGCAGCTTTGTTCTCCTGCTGCAGCCCAGCACCGTCCCAAAAATGACCACACACTCCTACCGATTCACTTCCCAAACACTGCAAAAATATTTTAATATGAGACACCACATTCACTCTTCACTATTGTTAAACATGTTTCGAGATCATCTGGGGTGAGAGAGCCATAAAAGATGATGGTCCTCCAAACAGGTGCAGCATGACTATGACAAAATAAACAGACTTTGCCACAATTAGTAGTAACACAAATGTGTTAAAGCCAATTCTATGTGCTCTTCTTATGGTTTGCGTGACATCTTAACAGAGTAATACAGCTTAAATTAAGTCTGATGAAAATATCATAATTCTAAACATGCTCACCTACAGTAAACTGTTCAATGTAGCTGATTGCACCAGTACAGGACAGTGGTTTGAGTCATGCTACACCACAGCCTCACTACACTGAGCTTTTAACCTTGCCCTGTGACCTCCTCCTTTCATTAAAAGTGTTGACATGCTGAACATGCTGCGCATCTCTTCCACGTAAAAGTACGAGCATGAAGGTGGGCACATTATGTGACTAAAAGAGAGAGAGAGGGGGGGGGGTTATGTTTCAATTCAAGGTGTAGTTCGGTAAACTCAGGCTGCCAGCCGAAGTCCAGCAGGAGACATATAACACAGAGATGAAATAATCCATGTCTGCTGATTCCAGATCTTTGAAAGGTAGGCTTTTCCTTCTACTGTACGATACTCAAGTAATGATGTAGACATCATTTGTATGATTTAATTTTATTATCACGTCACCTGCATTCTCGTAACACCGAAACTAACTCTCAAAGATCAGCCAAAAAATGGTGTATCCAGTATTCAAGCTCAAGTTTGTTGGGTAGAAGTTAAGAAATAAATTTTCAATGCATGATTTGAACATATGAAGACAAAGAAAATGTAATTTAATACATGTTCATTTTTCTGAGAAATGATTTCCTTCTCTTGGGTGAGTTTTATTTACCACTCCATCTTTTTTTCCCTTTTAGTGTCTTAATATGCACCTATTCTGTCCACAGTAGATTTTATGGGTGAACATCTAAAATCTTTCAGTAACTTTTGAGTTTTGTCATTTGCAAATCAGAAATCATGCTTTTCTTATTTGTCTGTTGCTCCTTGGGATGTTGTGGGTAGTAATTCAGATTAATTAATTTAATCATATTAAATAAACACTGAAATATAGTATATTATAGATAATATATATTATAGATAAAGTGGAGGATGATGTTAAGCAACATATTTTTCCTGTGAGATGAGGCTTTTTCTTATGTCTTCCTCTCCAACCTCTGTTGCAGTTTGTTAAACATCCAGCAGAGGTCAGCCATGTCTCACATCAACACCACCCAGCTACAGTCGCTCCTGCTCTCCTTCTTGCAGCACTGTCTCAACAGCACGAGTGTACTCTCGCCACTGATACCTCAGAACTACACTACCCAGCAGGCTGTGCACCACACGAGTGGAGCCAGGGATCACGCTCAGTCTCAGGGCATCATGTATATTCTTCTGGTGGTTGGCATGTTCAGCTTCTTCACGTTCGGCATCATGCTCAGCTACATTCGCTCCAAGAAGCTGGAGAACTCTCACGATCCGTACCACCAGTACATCGCCCAAGACTGGACCAAGGTGATGACTCCATCTAGGGCTGTGGCTCAGGCTCTGCACAGGGCAGCTGCAGATAACGGAGCCAGCAGCAAGGAGCCGGTCATCATCTGCAACCCTGCAACAACTGGAGCAGCTGGCAGATTAGAATGAGATGTTCAGTTTTTTTTTACCCAGATTCAAATTTTACTACTCTCAACACCAAAATGTTATAAGAGTTTTAATTAATTTAACTTTTAATATCACATAGCAACCAAAAGTTACAATGTTAGATTCATATTTTCAGATTTGTAATTTCACAGAAACAACTTGTATCATAAAATTGCCTCATGTTGTAACCTGCATTAAAAACACATGCAGTGCCTCACGTTTTACAGTCAAAGCAACCATAACTGTTCAGTACTGTCCCTCCACTGAAATTAAATAAATTCTTGCATATCTGGACAATATCAGTAGTAACAAACAGTACAGTTTATTGAGTGGCATCATTGTAATGGACTTTAGGCAAATAAGCAGGTGAGCAAGTCTGTCTGAAACATAATAAATAAAGCACTGATCTCAAATACTCTTTCTGTTTACTTAGATTCAGAGTTTTAGTGTTTTCATCTGAGCAAATTGCGCATCCAAGACATCAGGCCTGGTTTAGTGTTTATAGGCTTAGCAACTGTGTTGGCTCTTTTTTTCTCCTCCTTCCTCCTCTCTCTCTCCCTTTCTCTCTCCCTCTGCTGGTCCAGTCTGTGTTGACGAGCTCCCTTCTCGGCGCGGTCGATCTCTCTGGACGAACTGAAGTGAACCATTTGCATCTTGAGCATCGGTACGATTAGGTTGTAATTGTCCACCATCTTATTAAGTTTCACCAGCTCTTCCTCTACGGATGCACACAGCTGCTCCCATTGGCTGCGCTCTTTTGGGGTCATGGGGTCGCCCAGCCTGGCCCTCCCTTCCAATAACCTATTTCTGATCTGAGCAGTAGTCTCTCGGATGTCGCGTTGTGTGACGACCCAGGGTGGTTGGTAACCGTTATCGATGAGGATGCGGTTGAGGTTGTGGGTCATAGGATCAGCATATGGATTGTGCTCAAACTTGTTGAGGGGTTTTCCAGCTCCACTCAGGTTCCTGAAGTCTCCACGGGCCATGGACTCCTGGATCAGGTCCTCCACCAACCTTTCAACAGCCTGGGTGATCTTGATCTTTTTGCTCCGCTGACGCATGTCTCGTTCCACCAGCATCCCCTCTGCAGCGGCTGCCCTCTCGTGCTCCCTCTGTCTATAGTTCAAAACCTGCTCTGATGCCCGATCAACACGAAACTGCCTGTAGTGACGCTCACGCTGGCTGGGTGTGCCTGAACCAACACCCTCATAGCTGAGGTAGTGTCTATGTTGAGGTGCTACGCCTCTGGACTCATCTTCCAGTTCTTTCTCCTCATCAGGTCGCTTGGTCTTGCTCTGATGTGCAAGCACAGCGCGGTAGGCCTCCTCAACCCGAGCAAAAAGGGCTGCATCTGCAGTCGGAGCCCCAGAGTCCGGGTGGTAGAGTTTGGCCAGGCGCAGGTAGGCCTCCTTCACCTGTGCAGGACTGCTGTCTCCCTTGTCAGGCAGTTGCAGCAGCCTGTAGCTCTCCTGCAGGCTGCGGCTGATCCGGGGTATGGAGCTGAACGCTCTGCGCAACAAGGACTGTCGAGACAAGACAAGCAGAAAACGGCCATGGTAGAAGTCACTGCGGGAAACCAGGAAGTGGGAAGTGCAACTCATTTCTGGCACACTCCTGTGGAACCGAAAAGCAAAAGTTATTAAAAAAAGACAACCAGTGACATAAATGTGCTTTAAAGACAGGTATGTCATTGTGTTTGGCAGGAGATATCTCAAAGAAGCAAAGAAGTAAACCTTTGTGTCAGGAGGGAGTGACGTATCAGAGTAAACAACCAGACTTTTGAGTTTGAGACAGATGACTGAAAAACACAGCTGAAACACTTGCTGTGTGACGCAGTGTTAAATAAAGAATCAATAGTCTCATCAAAGTAGCAAACCAAATTGAAGGAGATAGTCAGGTCCAGCTTTTTGACAGTTATAACAAGGCCGAGGCTATCCTGGCATGTCCTAATTATCTCTTGTTCAGGGAGTTTGAGTTTTGGGTTGCAGCTTTTCCACTTGACATAATGAGCTACCATATTTGTGCACATTTACAACGTGGGTAGTACATTTTGATTGATATTTATCACATTTCAAAATGACATGTCTCGCAAATCCCTAACATTTTGTTGACACTGGCTTTATTTAATCATTTTTTGGGGTCCCACAGACCCCTCTGCTGTATGTGCAAAAAAATGAAACGTGTGTAATAGCAATATTAGCTGATTTATTTCCTTCATATATTTTTTCTTTTCTTTTGACTTCATTAAAACCCAATATGTAGAAAGTATCAAAGCGGTAACCCTTCCATAAACTGGACTTGTATATTTAATAAGAGCAGTTTTTACACCAAATAAGTAGAGCTGCAATGATTAGTTGAATTATCGATTAATTGCCAACAATTCAATTAATCACCAACTATTTAGATAATGGATTAATCATTTTAAGTCATTCTTTAAGCTTTTCACATTCTTTGGTTCCAGCTTCTCAAATATGAATATTTTCGAGTTTCTGTGACTGTAAACTGAATATCTTTGAGTTGTGGACTGTTAGATGGGACAAAAGATGACATATGAGGACGTCACCTTGGGCTTTGTGAAACAATGTTTAACATTTTTCAATATTTTCTGACATTTTATAGGCCAAACTAATCGATTAAGAAAATAATTGACAGATTAATCAACAATGAAATTAGTTGCAGCCCTACAAATAAGGAAATTTAATTTTTATTTCATGTTTTTGTTGTATAGATTTGTAGATTTGTCGTATGAGTTATGTATGAACAAATATTCACATTACATTTGTTTGACATAAAGTATTTTACAGATAAATAAACATGTATTATTCTACATAATGATTCTGTTAAAAAAAAAAAAAAAAAAACTCCAATAACTGAAATAAAACTAGACTACTCATATAACTTCTTATTTGGGAAAGGTAGAGCTGTGTAACAAGTATTGTCAACACCAGTGGTGAAAAGTAACTAAGCATTTACTCAAGTACTGTACTTAAGAACAATTTTGAAGTACTTATACTTTACTTGAGTATTTCCATTTGATGCTACTTTATACTTTTATCGTATAGAGTGAAATATTGTACTTTCTACTCCACTACATTTTATTTGACAGCTTTAGTTACTTTTCAGATGAAGATTTGACACAATGGAAAATATAACAAGCTTTTAAAATACAACACATTGTTAAAGATGAAACCAGTGTTTCCAAGCTTTTTGGCTTTTGACATCTTACCATAAGCAGTGTGTAGTCGGGGTCACATTTCAGATGTCTATGAGTTGTTAACAGCTCCACCAAATAGTGATTTTTCCCTCTAAACTTCTCACATGGTTTCACTTCAATAAATGTTCAAATGATCCAATATTTCACCAAAAATCAGAGATTAGAGAAAAAGTCTATACACTGAAATCAGATTTGTGTGTCAGAACTTAGTTTTTTCTTCTTTCCTCTCCCATTAATCATCTCATGACCCCTCAGATTAGAGGGGTCTGACCCCTAGGCTGGGAACCACTGGACTAAACTAGCTAACTGTATATAAAGTAGTTCAAACTAGCTCCACCCATAGCAGCCACAACAGTTACATGCTGCTTACACACTGATGCTTCAATATTAATAATATAATGATATTATATATATAATATTGTCATATATAATAATATATGAGTCGGAGGGACCAAACCACTACTTCTACAGCAATACTTTCACTACATTTTGCTGCCAATACTTGTGCCAATAATTGTGAATTTTTACTTGTAATAGAGTATTTTTACATTGATAAGTAAAGGATCTGATAAAGTTACTCCAAACAGGAGTAATGACTCATAAAATCAAGAAAAAATATTTAACAAATCAAGCGGATATTAACTTTTATTGCATCGGTAGCGAACATGAAAAGGCTGCTAAAATTATCCAAAAAAAAAACAACGATGAGTTTTGTTAATCTTTTTAGACCTAGAAGTACCATAAAAAGTTAAGGTCATACAGTTGTGAAGCTGTTATGAAAGGTCCATGACATAAGGTCAACGCTTAAGACAAGCTAAGCTAACTAATAGCTTACAGTTACAAATCACGGGAAAATAGCACAGTACGCTTTTTTTTCTGGGTGTATTTTCCCTTCAACGGCCAGGTATATATGTTGGTAATCAGGACACAGAAATGCACATCAAGAACTGTTATTATAAAATTAAACTTAAATTTGATGTAGCACTAGGTGATTCATTGATTGCGAGTTAGTTAAAGCTACGAATTAAGAAGTTAGCAGACAGAATCTAATTTCAGATCACAGAAAACTAGTTGGCAGCAGTACAAACCTGTTTAAAGCACAGCTGCCAGCCAGCAGTCACTGTACTGTCTAAGATCCACGTTACATGACCCACAACGTTACACACACAGAGAAAATCATGTCAGCTGTTTGTTTGGTTTGTTGTTGCTTCCTTCTTCTTCTTCTTCTTTGAGTTTTAATGGCGGTTGGTAAACCAGCTTATATGCGCATTACCGCCACCTACTGGCCTCGAGTGTGGACCAGTAGATTGGCAGAAAAAGACTAATTTTTTTCTATTATTCCTGTAACTCTTAAGTAATTAATTAGAAGACTGCATACTTTCCATGATGTCTTTCCTTGCAGATTCCCCTATGTAATATTGTATTTTCTATTATTTAGTACTGATATTAATTCGCTTCTCTCTTCATCATGTGGTGTCCAGTTTATTACAGTGTATATATAATCCAGTAGGGTGCTTGCCTATTCTATGGAGTGTTTGATTTAAACCTGTATAGTATGTTGTGTTGTCAGACCATCTCTTCCCTTGGGGTCCCCCTCTTTATTTCACCAACACCTACATGTTTTTGAATACTGTAAAGATGTCTTCCTGTGTCAATTAAGTCACATCATTCCTGCCAGATTTTGTGTATATGATCTTTTATGATAGTTTTAAACTCTACTTTACTTAGTGGCTCTTTTATATCAATTAACTGTAGTTTTAATGATTGTTTAGCCAATATATCTATTGTCTCATTTCCTTTCACCCCTACATGAGCAGGAAGGAGATATCCAATCACATGTATGTATATATGTATATATAATGTATGTATCCAATGTAACCTGAGTAGCACATGAAAGATTTCATACACAACATCCTGCCTGCATGACGACTTTCCAGACTTAATGCTTAAAAGTGCCGACAAGCTATCAGAAGTGATTAATAGGAATATCTTTTGTTGGTTTAGGTCAATATAGTTTGTGCTATTGTCAACTTTGGTACCAGTTTAGGTTATTATTATTTACCCTTCAAGGAGGGGGAATTCAAAATCATTTACAACAATATCCAAAGGTAGGCTATGATTTGCAATGCAAAAGTGGATTACAGGAACAAAATATTGTTTACAATGCTGCATTCAGTTTAATGTACATTTCGAGTAAAGTAGACTAGGTGTAATTGAGGCGAGCAAGGTGTTAAAAATGATTATTGATCTTTCTTTTACAGTATTGAAGTGTATTTGAATGAACAAATTCATTACAAAAGGTTGAATCACAGCGCATTTGGATCTGGTTTCCAAACAGGAACATAGGATGTAATCGACTGCGTAGTACATCATAACTTTGTCATATTATAGGAGGAAAAAAGATATGATTGCCTTGGTTTTTAGACATTCTCAGTTCAGTGCAATGAATAATACGAAGTTTAATAACAAAAACAGAAGAATAAAAGCATTTATTTTGAGAGATGAGACGTGTATACTAAAACGATAAGTTAGACAATCCACATGTTGCTATTTTTCTTTTATTTAGGTGGACAAAGTGTAGCAATGTCGCTCCACCTTCGTTGGATGCATGCGCGGCCCCTTGTCCAGTTAGACATTTCCTGTATATTATAAGCTCATCGGGGCACGTCACAGACAGCAGCACCAGGATTACAGTAAATCTCGTTCATGGACACAACAATGAAGGATTTGCCGCAATTAATTTAGAGAAAAAAAGGAAGATTTCACATCTCAACGGCTGGAACGACAAGATGTTTTTATAACGGTAGGTTACAATGTTTTCAAACGGTACTGCTTCTTTTTAACTTTCACTTTCATCGTCCTGCTTCCGCTGTAGAGTTATGTTTGTGTGTGAAATTTGTTTCAATGGTACAATAAAACATTAGTTAACACTTTGTTAATGTGAGTTGTTTGCTACTGGACAGTTGATGAAACGTGAAAGTTAAGCGAGTGTGTGTGTGTGTGTGTGTGTGTGTGTGTGTGGGCGCGCGCGCGCGCATGTGTGTACGCATCCGCGAAAGCCCATGCAAGGCTTATTGGCGTTAATGAGAAAATGGCAGTAGCAAAACAGATAGGACTGCAACAATTATTTTCATTATCTATTATTTCCTTGATTAATCGATTCGTTAGAAAAAGAGGAAAGTGGTGAAAAATGTTGATCACTGTTTCCAAAAGCAACAGTCCACAACCTAAAGAAATTCAGTTTACTATCATAGAAGACCAAAGAAATCAGAAAATATTCACATTTAAGAAGCTGAAATGAGATAATTTTAGTATTTTTTCTTTAAAAAAAACACTCAAAATGATTAATCAATTATCATAATAGTTGGCAATTAATTTTCTGATGATCAACTAATCAATGTTGACAACTAATCATTGTAACTAATGAATAATTTCATCCTCGATTAATCAGTTGATAATTTTTTGAGTAATCAATTAGTAGTTGGTTCCATAAAATGTCAGAAAATGGCAAAAAAGTTGATCACTGTTGTGATCAATGTCTTCTTATGTCCTGAATAACAGTCCACAACCCAAAGATATTTAGTTTACTGTCCTAAAAGGACTAAAGGAACCAAAAAATCCGGAATCAGAGAATTTGGAAATTTTCTTCTCAAGAATGACTCAAAATAACTAATTGATTATCAAAATACTTGGCAACTGATCAATTAATCAACTAATCGTTGCAGCTCTACAAACAAATACATCTGGAATATTTTTATGCCCTTATCAGAGATTAAAATTGAGAGATTACAGGAAATGAGTGGAAACAGAGGGGGGATATATCTGAAAATTGTACCCGGGTCCATTATGTTATGATACATCTGTGAGAAATGTTATTTCTCTAAAGAGAGAATGATGTATTCATTTGTGGAAATATTTTCAGGGATTGTTTTTTATTGAGCGAAACATTTGGAGATTGAGCGTATGAGTAACTGAGTAACTGTGTAGAGTAAACCTGTTATAATTTATTTTTTCTTCTTGGTGCTGTGATCATGAAAGAAATAAACATTTTGTTTAAATGCATAATGGACAACAGAGGTATGCATGAAATCTAAGAACAATATATTGTTCTGCAACATTCATTTTTTCTTAAAATGTTTTCCAGCTTCATGACCCTCAGCAGCAGCAACTGATCAAAATAAGATGGAGGAAGGTAAGTGCACAGTTATTATGTACGCAGTGATCTCACTAAATGTTACTCACTGAGTTCAGATTGTCTACAACAAGCTAAACGTAAAACCAGAATCTGACAACTAATAGTTGAACTGTGGAAGGATATTTTGAACAGGTTATAAAGCGTTTTTGAAATCCACCATTTCAACACTGTATGCATTTTAGTTTGCTACACTTCATATGAAACATGTTCTGATATACGTTGATTATAGCCTCATAATATCTTTCATCAACTTTGTGTCATGTTTCTTTCTCTACTTAGAGCTTTTTGTGGATAAACATTGAGTCGAGCTAATCCGGAGAGTGACCAATGTTGCACCAATTTTGGAAGAACTCCTCAAACGTGATGTTATAAATCAAGTAAATTATGATAAAATCAGGGCTAATCATGACTCTCAGGAGACTATGAGGGCACTCCTTAGTGGGCCCTTGGAATCCAGTGGAGTTAGAGGAAAACAGATCTTCTACAAAATCCTGGAGAGAAACGAGCCACATCTTATTGATGACCTCAAGAGAACGGAGAGCGAGACTGTCATGGATGTGAAAGTCATGGATACAGTGCAAGTGAGTAAATCCTTAGTCATCTAAAGCAGTATAATGTAAGTGTGGATAGCGTAGTTTGTGCTTTCAGATAATCACTGTTTCTTTTTTGAGACTCAATTGGTGAATACAATTGAGAATCTAATTAAGTGAATATAATGTACAGTATGTAGTTCATAAACACAATACTTTGAATACAGCGTAACTCTGTTCCTTTAATGGAAAATTTAAGGGATCCTATTAAATAAAAATACACATTAATGTCATTGCAAGGATCAATTCTTGGACCTCTTTAAATGAAAATCTACATCCATCCATCATATAAAACATTATTACATGTCTTCTATGAAACTCTACTGGAGGGATGAACACCATTCGTCCAAATGATTTTCCATCATTTGGTGTTTCAGTGTTGGTGGTGGAGAGCGCTGTCTAAATCGTCAGTCATGGTATTCATGGTAGTAGAGCAAACAAACACTTCACATCCTGTCCTGCATAATACTGTATGATTTACCTTTTTCATTTTCCAGGTAGGTTCAATGATGGATAAGAAGCTGCTTATTGAAATATTGAATGATTTGAGCTCTGAGGAGTTTGAGAAATTCAAGTCGCTCATTGAATTGGAGAAAGATTTCCCGCTCATCTCAAGGAGCCGACTGGATGTGGCAGACATGCAGGAAACTGTGGAGCTGATGGTGGAGATGAACAGCCGAGAGTGTGTGGAGGTGACCAAAAAGGTTTTAAAGGAGATGAACAGGATTGATCTGGTGCAGAGGTTTTCGGATATCAGCTCGAGAACTAAAGGTAAGACAAAGCAGATAAAAACATGAAAAACACTAAACTGGCACACAATGCAGTCACATGTGTCTCATAAGTTTTGTAGTTTATTATGAAAAGATAAAGTACATTAGCTGGGGTACAATATTTTGTAAGTTTGGGCATAAACAGTACAATAACAAATATATCCAAAACCATTCAACCTTGTTGGAAAATCTTCCAGTAGCTCTGCACATTATTATTATTTCACTGTTAAGGAGGGTTAGTGGAATGAAAGTCTTTGTATTATAACTGATGTTAAATACATTTCTAATAAGTCTTTTGATATTTATTTCCTCCTCAGAGAAACACTTGGAACATCGTCCTACGCTGATTCAGAGAGTGAGTAATGTCACATCAGTCTGACTTTACACAGTATAGCTTTTATTCAGTAGATGAAGATTGACAATCATCTTCATCTTGAACATTATAATTGATGATACAAACAAATTTTTCCTCACATAAATAGTTCTCTCACAGAACTGAAGCTATTTTCACATGAGGTCTTAAGCAAGAATGTTATTCACTAATAATGTTAAGAATTTGTGTTATATCAACCACAAGGAAAATATATTTTTTTTCTTGATTTATTTTTATAACGTTAACAGAAGATATAATATATGATGACAATAAAAACAAGAAATTAAAGGAAAAGATGCAACCAGCCATGTTCTCAAAGCTTCTCTGTTATAAAATCAAAAGGCTCATCACAGTTTTGGGATCATAGACTTGAAAGAGTTACAGCCAGGCAGTAAAATAAAGTCATGATCCTGTTTGTACAGATAAAATAATTGTAAAAGAGACAAAAGTTTGATGTTACTAAAGAAATGTAAACACATACAAGTAGTTTGTAAAAACAGTTATACAGTATGTGATCAATTTGACAAATATTATTAATTCCATTATTAGCTTGTATAACATTGGTGATGTAATCTCACCACATCCACATTTCTAAAACACACTCATCAATGAATCTGTAATCAATAAAATTAAGAGATTGTACATTTACCCAATGAACATTTTCTTTGTATTTTCCAGGTAGAAACAATGACGTCTGTTATAGAGCTGCTTTTGGAAACACTGGCTGGTTTGAGTAACAGGGAGCTCAAGGACTTCAAGCAAATCACCTGGAGTCAAAGTCACCTCTACAACCCCTACTTAGAGATCTCATGGATGCTGCTCATGATGGCAGACATGAAGGACACAGTGTTTATTATGGTTCAGACCTTCGGCCAACAGTCTGTGAAGAAGACCAAGGGCATTTTATTTCAGATGAACAGGCCTGATCTGGTGAAGAGGCTGTCAGACAGCAGCTCAGGACCCAAAAGTAAGACAATAAAGACAAAAACATATTCAAATCATAAAACTGGCTCAAAACATGTGTCTCATAAGTTAATAAGCTATGATGTAAATGTTCTTCTTTATTTGAAATAGTATGAATCATAATGTAGAGAAAAGAAGACAATATCAGCTGGTATACATAATATATTTTATTACTAATGTGAAATATGAAAAGATATTGTGGGACAGGGAGAAAATATTAGTGATAAATTATATGTATCATGTATCATATATAGATTATATGTATATGTATTAACTGTTGAGGAGGCTTCAGTTTTATTTCATGTTGAACTCTTTGTATTGTAATTTTATAAAGAACAATATAGCCTGATGTTGATCACTTACTTTTATTTCTTTTCTTCCTCCTCAGAAAAACACTCTGTGGATGAACACTTGTCTGCACTGATCCACAAAGTGAGTAATATCACATCAACCTGACCTCATGCAGTACAGCTTTAATTCAATAAGATGCAAGTTTAAAACCACAGTTATCATCACATTAGTGGTGATTAATGAAACTAAACCCAGTTTCTCACATAATTGTGAGACTTTTTCAAACCATTAAACAAAATGCAGCAGATGAAACTGAGAAAACAGTTCCTGACTTGTGCTGCCACCTTTTTTTTTACAGTTCATCAAGAACATCTGATGTTAAGATCAGGTGGCTCATTTCAGTTTTTGACAGCACAGTGTGTTTGCCAGAGTTACAGCCTGGAATTAAAATAAAAAACATAAACAAGTTTACAGATATTAAAGAATATAAAGTAAGACAAATCATAATTATCAGATGTATCAGTAGTTCAGGTGATCTTGCAGAAAAAACATTTCTTAAAACATCCAAATGTCTAAAATAATGACATTGATGCTGTAGATGCAAAGAGATAAATCTTTAATATTCCCAGTGGAGAAATAACATATTTTCTCTTTGAACATACTCTTTGAATTTTCCAGGTAGCAACAAAGACGGCTGTGAGAGAGCTGCTTTTAGAAACACTGAATGATTTGAGTGATCAGGAGCTAACAAAACTTAAGTGGCTCCTGCAGTTCACTCACTTCAAGAAGGACCTTCCATGGATCCAACTGGAGCCAGCAAACAGGACAAAAGTTGTGGATCTGATGGTGGAGAGATGTGGCCAACAGTCTGTGGAGGTGATCAGGGAGGTTTTCATGGAAATGAAGAGGACTGATCTGGTGCAGAGGCTGTCAGAGACCAGCTCAGGACCCAAAGGTGAGATAAATAAGACAACTGCCATGTCACATTAATTTATGATAATTAATAAATCTGCAGAAGTACAAAATATTAGATAAAGCAATGGAGCAACAACATATAGGCCACCATGACAGCAGAAATATAGATTTGAATCAACACCTCCCTGACACAATCTCAACAAAAACAATATGAGCTTCACAAAGTTAGTTGGTAATAATAATAATAATAATGATAATAATAATGATAATAATAATGATAATAATAATAATAATAATAATAATAATAATAATAATAATAATAATAATAATAATAAACTTTATTTATAGAGCACCTTTCATGACATAAAATGCAGCTTTTGTAAAAGTGCTTTACAAAAGAAATATATATATATGTATATATATGTATATATACATACACACACACACACACACACACACACACACACACATATATATATGTATATATAAACACACACATACACATAAAAATATAAAATCATAGCTATAAAACAAAATGAATTAAAAGCAAGGTCATAGAAGTAGGTTTTGAGCTGCTTCTTAAAACTGTCAATTGAGGTTGCTTGTCTAATATGAGGAGGGAGCTTGTTCCAAATCCTTGGTGCATCACTACTGAAGGCAGCATCACCATACCTCTTGTTGTTCGTCAGTGGCACCCTCAGCAGACCGGCATCATGCGATCTGAGGAAATGATTTGGAACATACTCCAATAGGCAATCTGACAGGTAGGAAGGTGCTAGCCCATTCAGAGCTTTAAAAACAAGTAAAAGAATTTTAAAATCTATCCTCAACATTACTGGGAGCCAGTACAAAGATGCTAAAACAGGAGTAATGTGACCTCTTTTACTGGTTTTGGTTAGAATTCTTGCTGCTGAGTTTTGGACAAGTTGTTTTTTTTTTTTTGGCAAACCAGTATAACATGCGTTGCAACAATCTAAGTGTCAGAATACAAAGGCATGAATCAGTTTCTTAGCATCCTCAAGAGAGAGGTAGTGTCTGACTTCTCTGGTACTTCATTTCATATTTGGGAGTCAGAGTATTATACTGAGGACAAGTACACGTAAAGGTTACACACAGTGTTTTTATTATGTAATTACAATGTTCATTAAATGTGTTTCAGCTGCAGGATCATCAGTTGAAGCGTTTGGTGTAAAAACCACAGAGGGAGGTAGGTACCATAAGACATTTGAAACACTAATAACAAAATTACAAATATTATTCCTTTAACTAGGAGTAAAGATGACAGATTTGAATCCTTTCCTCAAAGCTCTGTAGTTATTTTAATCTACATTTCATTATGTGAAGCTTTAACACTGAGTTTAATAACAAATGTGACGTCATGTTGATAAGTGTTCATCAGGTGAAAGTGGTAATTGATTTTTAGGATGTTACTATTAAGCAGATTTTCATTTCCTTCTGCAATTAATCCTTAATATTAGAATTAATTTAAAACAAGATAGTCTGATAGTGTCTGATTATATCACCTGATGGTAAACCAGGCATTCATGAGTCTTGTTTTATTTCCTTCTCTTCAGAGAAACACTCTGTGGATGAACAGTGGCCTGCACTGATCCAGAAAGTGAGTAATGTCACATCTGTCTGACTTTACAGATACAGCTTTCATTCAACAGATGCAGGAAAAAAACATGTTCAACATTATAAATGATGATACAGATCAAATTCCTGATTTTCACCAGCTGGTTCTCTCAGAACTGAAGCTACATTCAGGTTGCATCATGTACACATGAGGTCTGAAGCAAGAATGTTAACTAATAATGTTAAAAATCAGTGTTACCTCTACCACTGGGGAAATGTAAACTGTATATATCCACATTTATAAAAACACACACATTGATGAGACATAAACAGAAAAATCTGTAATCATCCCACCTGAGAGATTGTACATTTGGCCAATGAACATTTTCTTTGTATTAACCAGGTAGAAACAATGACGTCTGTTATAGAGCTGCTTCTGGAAACACTGGCTGATTTGAATATCAGGAAGCTCAAGAACTTCAAGCAAGTCCTCTGGGGTCAATTGAAGCTCACAAGTCAACGTTTTGACATCAATTGGAGGCTGCCGATGATAACAGACATGCAGGACATAGTGTTAATTATTGTGCAGGAGTACGGCCAACAGTCTATGGAGATGATGAAGAAGGTTTTAAAGGACATGAACAGGCCTGATCTGGTGCAGAGGCTGTCAGACAGCAGCTCAGGACCCAAAAGTAAGACAATTAAAACCAAAAAAAGTATTGTGGGACAGGGGGAAAAATATAAGTGATAATGTCTGCATCACTGCTGAGGTTTACGTATCATTTTTTAAATATTTTTTTTAAATTAGTACAAAGCAATATAGCCTGATACAAAGTGTTTCTCATCTGTTTTTCATCAATCACTCATTAGACATTTTATATTTTTTTTCTCCTCAGAGAAACATTATGTGGATGAACAGCTCTCTACACTGATCCAGAAAGTGAGCAATGTCACATCTGTCTGACTCAATACAACACAGCTTTTATTCAGTAGTTGAAGGTTGAGAATGATCCTCATCTTAAACATTTTAAATATTGATACAACCCAAACTCATGATTTAAGCTGAATATTTTTCACTGAAGCTGCATTCAAGCTACAGTTTTATCCATCAGTAATGTTTCATATCTTTAACACTGAGGATTAGATGAGGAAATGTCAACATGTACATTTTTCCTGAGTTTCTTCTTCAGCTTTGACAGTGATCTCACAGATAAACATATAACACCCACATCTACACTTACATTCATGAGATGCAATGAGAAACTATTTTAGTGTTTTTTTTCTAGTGGATTGAATATACTGTATGTCTCATCAATGTTTTGATTATTCCAGGTAGCAACAATGGCAGCTGTTAAAGAGATGCTTTTGGAAACCCTGAATGATTTGAGTTTTCAGGAGTTAAAGAAATTCAAAGAGGTCCTGCTGTTGACTGTCTCTCAGAAGGACCTCCCAGACATCCCACTGATGATGATCAACAGAACAGACAAAGTGGACATAGTGAATCTGATGTTACAGAACTGTGGTCAACAGTCTGTGGATCTGACAAAGAAGATTTTCAAGAAAATGAGCAGATCTGATCTGGTTCAGAGGTTATCAGACACCAGCTCAGGACCCAAAGGTAAAACAAAGAAGACAAACTGTCATGTTACACAATCACATTTGTCTAATGAATACATCTAATAATTTATTTTAAAAATGTACAGTATATCTGCTTGAGTGCAAACTTCATTTAATCACCAATGTAAAGTGTGAGAAAAGTAGTGGGCAGGGGGCAACAAATCATTAATTAAATCAACACGTCTCTGACATGTAACATCTGGTAGGAATCTAACATTAGAGAGCTAGGCTATCTTCTACTTTGAGTGGAAGTTAGTTAGCCTAGCTTGATAGCTTACACTTTCTGAGCGGAAAACAAATTTAACAGCACAATGGATCCAAAATGTTACATACTGTCAAGTGACAGACATCTTAAGTTGCTAATGTTACATAACCAAGGCTATGTGGGCTTGTTGAAAAAGGAAAAAAGTCTTGTATCATCGTTATCAGACTACAACTTTCTCCAGTCAGTAGCGCAGAAGGGAAGTTAACATTGCAGCTCTCAGATGTCAGTCAGCCACTCCTAGAGCCTGAAGCTCAGATGCTAATTTCACAAATGTTTCTGAAGACGGTTTTATGCTCTTGGAAAAATGAAAATGATACACAATAGCTGCATTATCATTATAGATTATGTTTCTTTCCAAACAAAGTGAAGAGAATTCCAGTTTCAGTTTGACTTTAAGGGGTGGCAAAATATTAGGTACAATTGACAGTATAATACAGTACATGAATGCTTGGACCCAAAAAATGACCATGGAGTTGAATGAACACCGCTCTGACACACCAAATATTATAATTTGACAACATTGTGAATCCTATTTGACATCAAAGATTATGTTGTGAGGTGATAATCTTTACATAAAGACGGTCATATTTGTTGCAGGACTTTTATATTGGATTCTATTAGATTTCAAAGGTTTTAATGATAAGATATCCAACCTCTCTTCTCTCCGTATGATTATTGTTTATGATGTCAGAAGCAGCAGAGGAGATTTTAGTGTTATTGCAACTAAATCTGACTAAAACTGATTATAGTCTGATGTTTAATCAGTCTTGAGTCATTTTCTATTTTCTTTCTCCTCAGAGAAGCAGAGGTCTTCACTGCCCCAGAAAGTGAGTAATGTCACTTCAGACACACTTTACACAACACAGCTTTCATCAAATAGCTGCTGGTTGAAAATGATCCTCATCTTGACCACTTTAAATAATGATACAATCCAATGGTATCATTTCATCAGATGGTGCTCACTGAACTCAAGCAGGATTCTGATTGAGATTTTGAGCTAAAATATTATATCCACAATAATGTTATAATAAAATCTGTGCTATCTCTACCACTGAGGATGAGAACAGGACAACTAAATGTTTAGGACGTGTATGTTTTTCCAGACTTTCTTATTCAACTCTGATGGTAAATAGGTGGGAAGAGTTTTTAAAGCAGAAATATCACAGCTGCTGTTGAAGCAATAAGAACATATGATCAGGTGTCTCATTCCTACTTTTGGCAGCACAGTGTCAGAAAGAGTTGGAGACATGCAATAAATCACAATTACTAATAACCAGTTTATAGAAATAAATGAAATGAATGACACTGTGCTCACACTTTGTCTTTATGAATGTATCATTTTGTGTAATATATTAATATTAGTTGTTACAATAATCACATGTTTTAAATGTTTACATTGATGCAAAGACATCAGTGTTTAATTATTACAGTGGAAATATTACATAAATGCCCTCTGATCACTTTTAATCCATCAGGACGTTACAATGACACCAGTTCAGGGGAGGCTTTTTGAAACACTGGAAGAATTACGTTTTGGGGAATTCTTGCAATTCAAAGACATCCTACAGGAACTTCAAAGACAGAAAAACCTCCCAAGAGTCCAAATAGAGAGGACCTACAGCACAGTTGACTTAGTGGAGCTGATGGTGGAGCTCTACGGTCAACAGTCTATGGAGGTGACCAGGGAGGTTTTAAAGAAGATGAAAAGGAGAGATTTTGTGCAGAGTCTGACAGACACCAGCTCAGGACCCAAAAGTAAGTCTTTGAAAAAAAGAAATACAATTCCAATGTCAAACATTTGGTCTGCAGACTGGAGTCTTATTCCATTTTAATGTGACTGTTTTTTCATCATTAAAAATACATTTGGAGTCAGTCAGTCAGGCAGCCATTTGAATATGTGTTTGTTTTGATTGTTAATCATCTAGATGCCATTATCACAAGCAAAGATACTTACTGTATGCTGTATAGTCATTAGAGTCAGTGACTCTAGATCAATCACTGTTTTTAAATTGTCCACAGCAACAACAAGCCAAAACTAAACCCAGAATAACTAGACTCCTACATATAGCATAGTTTCCAAAATGACATCTACTGCTTGAAAAAGTGAGATCTTTTCTAAGGGTTTCTTCTCTCAAGTTAACAAAAAACAAAAAAAAACACAAGCAGCTTCCTAAAAGTCTGATGGTTAAGGTGGATACCACATAACTGTAATGTACTGGTTTGATTGCAGCCAGGGACTTTTGTCATACCGCACTCTGTCCGCTCATATTCTGTCTGCCTCTTGACTGGTGGGAATCTAACGTTAGAGAGCTAGGCTTTCTTCTACTCTGAGTGGAAGTTAGTTAGCCTAGCTTGCTGGCTTACACTTACTGAGCGGAAAACAAATTTAACAGCACAATGGATCCAAAATATTACATACTGTCAAGTGACAGACATCTTAAGTTGCTAATGTTACATAACCAAGGCTATGTGGGCTTGTTGAAAAAGGAAAAAAAGTCTTGTATCATCGTTATCAGGACTACAACATTCTCCAGTCAGTAGCACGGTAGGGAAGTTAACATTGCAGCTCTCAGATGTCAGTCAGCCACTCCTAGAGCCAAATACACAAACAGACTTATCCTCTTGGAAAAGTGAAAATAATACACAATAGCTGCAGTGTCATTATAGATCATATTTCCTTCCAAACAAAGTGAGGAGAATTCCAGTTTCAGGTTGACTTTAAGGGAAGGCAAAATATTAGGTACAATTGACAGTATAATACAGTGCATCAATGCTACATGCTTGGACCTAAAAAATGACCATGGAGTTGAATGAACACCTCTCTGACACACTGAATATTATCATTTGACAACATTGTAAATCCTATTTGACATCAAATAATTGTGAGGTGATAATCTTTACATAAAGACGGTCATATTTGTTGCAGGACTTTTATATTGGATTCTATTAGATTTCAAAGGTTTTAATGATATGATATCCAACCTCTCTTCTCTCCGTATGATTATTGTTTATGATGTCAGAAGCAGCAGAGGAGATTTTAGTGTTATTGCAACTAAATCTGACTAAAACTGATTATAGTCTGATGTTTAATCAGTCTTGAGTCATTTTCTATTTTCTTTCTCCTCAGAGAAGCAGAGGTCTTCACTGCCCCAGAAAGTGAGTAATGTCACTTCAGACACACTTTACACAACACAGCTTTCATCAAATAGCTGCTGGTTGAAAATGATCCTCATCTTGACCACTATTAATAATGATACAAACCAATGGTATCATTTCATCAGATGGTGCTCACTGAACTCAAGCAGGATTCTGATTGAGATTTTGAGCTGAAATATTATATCCACCAATAATGCTATAATAAAATCTGTGCTATCTCTACTACTGAGGATGAGAACAGGACAACTAAATGTTTAGGACGTGTATGTTTTTCCAGACTTTCTTATTCAACTCTGATGGTAAATAGGTGGAAAGAGTTTTTAAAGCAGAAATATCACAGCTGCTATTGAAGCAATAAGAACATATGATCAGGTGACTCATTCCTACTTTTGGCAGCACAGTGTCAGAAAGAGTTGGAGACATGCAATAAATCACAATTACTGATAACCAGTTTATAGAAATAAATGAAATGAATGACACTGTGCTCACACTTTGTCTTTATAAAATCACTGTAGATTAATCACAGTATTACTTTGTGTAATATATTAATATTAGTTGTTACAATACTCAAATGATTTAAATGTTTACATTGATGCAAAGACATCAGTGTTTTATCATTACAGTGGAAATATTACATAAATGCCCTCTGATCACTTTTAATCCATCAGGATGTTACGATGACACCAGTTAAGGAGAAACTTTTGGAAACACTGGAAGAATTACGTTTCGGGGAATTCTTGCACTTCAAAGACATCCTGCAGAAACTTCAAATGAAAGAATTCCCAAGAATCCCAGGAGTCCAAATAAAGAGGGCAGACAGCACAGATGATTTAGTGGATCTGATGGTGGAGATTTGTGGTCAACAGGCTGTGGAGGTGATTGGGGAGGTTTTAATGAAGATGAACAGGATGGATCTGGTGCAGATTTTGTTAGACACCAGCTCAGGATCCAAAGGTAAGTTGTGTGAAAAAAAACAAACACTTGCACCACCATTAAGTTGTTGGTTTTCGGTATCTGGTTTGGTACCACAACAGCATGATACAGGACATTGACTATATAGCATGACGGCAACATCAACACTCATTACTTTACATGTTTGATGTTGGCTACATGTAGCTAGTCTGTACGTTGTACATAACAGAAGTCCTGTGAAGTGCTGCTACTCTAACATATTGTTCTCATACTGGAGGAGTGTTATGTAGCACATAGTGCTAAAGCAGCAAAGCATTTGTTAGTTAAAATATGATTTTATATATAAACATTATATTAACACAACATTTTCCATTGTGTTTTAACAAGGGCCTTCAAGAAGCTTGGAGTTTGAGGCTCATGGAAGCATTATGGTAATCCCTTTCTTTCAATATTTTTTTTTTATTTGTTCATTTGTATGATGTTGAAAAAGATTAAACAGGAACAATTCCACTTACAGTATTTACAAAAGTGATTGTCCTCCTGTGCAGGAGTCCAGTGACTGGACTAAACTTGAACCTGAAGTGAACAGTACAGATGCAGATGAGGCTCCAACTTACAGGTAAAAATAATATCTTCAATATTGTGTCACAACAAACTGGAACTATGGCAAACATTTCAGCAAGGTTCTTTACTGGTTAACCTACTGGTTAAGTTTACATTTACTCCATTACACTTAAAATTATTTTGCAGATATGCACAAACTCATTTGTTTTTTTTTCTTTCAGCCTACAGTCTGAAGCAGGAAGGTTTGAATGCAGTGTCTCTGACCTGCGATGGGTCTGTGAAGAAAAGGTCAGCTTTAAGTACCAGTTCTGGTCTTGGGAAGAACACATGGAGAGAATGGAAAGCTTACAATACATGCCTGCAGGTCCTCTACTTGACATCACAGTCATTGCTGGGAAGTTAAACGAAGTGTACCTGCCACACTGGATCTGCACAGGTAAGTGGACATGAAGAAATAAGTAAACATGTATTTAAATGTATTGTGATACAATCCCTTTCTCCACACTAAATATATGTGCTTGTATTTTGTGCAGATGACTCTACAATATTAGACAAGTTTGCAGTCCTACACATAGATGCCTGTGGAGATGTTGTTGAGGACGTGTCTGAGGTCACATCATCCCATGTCAAGTTATCCGAACCAGTTTTCTCTCCAAGAGCGGTTCTGATGAAAATTGGCTTTCCGGTGAAAATAAAGTGCAACGTGTTAATATACTATAAACCAAACACAACGTTCCTCCAGCTACATGTGTATCTGATCCCACATGATCCTGCTCTAAAACAGGTTATTTAATATCTTACTATCACAAATGTATAATATAATCAGATTAAAAAACCTACAACTGAGTATTAGGGCCAGTGGTGGAAAAAAAGTGAAATTGTGAGAATAGAGTTGTGAAGTGGGAGGAGTCGCTGGTAACAGAAGGTTTTTTTCCCCTTTCTGTATTCCCATTTAAAAATCTTCTTAAAACGATATCCAAAAATATGACTTACCATTGAAACATACATGTGTGATCAATAACAAAGTTCACATTTACACTTGTTATTTTTAAGCACATTTTATTGAAGATAAGCCACTTAAAACATGAGACAGCGAAGTGGACACATTTCCTTATTTTAAGATGATGGACCAAGTGATTCTCCTCAGATTTCTGTCAGCAGTTAATATTTGTTTGGAGGCTAATAGATCTCACTGACAAACTGAAACTTTTCAAATTAAGCCCACTGCTCACTGCATGTCAATGTGCAGCAGCCTTCAATCCTTTTCCGACACCATACATTGAGATTTGATCTCTGCTCTCTTTGGCACAGCTGTCTGGACAAAACCAAGTGCTCAATGTGCTTCAGCAGCTGCTTCATAAGATTATACAATTCAGAAATAATGCAGTTGGTTTATTGTATTTTGACTGCGGGTGTGATACACTAAGTATTTCCTTCACTGATGAAATATACTGTAACTTAATTTTTAATGAAGGCTGCTCTCGCCTGTTTACTCATTAAACCACAATTCTACAGCAGCGTATTTGGTTATTCTCAAAATATATATTATTTTCATAACATCATCTTTTCCTCAATATCTTGTCTATTCTGGAAACCTCACATTTCATTTTTTCCCAACAGTGCTCCTAATACTCTATTGTAAAAACCGTATTGCTTATTCATGTACTTTAAAACACAAATGACAATGTTTGCTACTGTAACCTTGAAGCAGCTTTGTGCTTACAGTATATTGCTTTTTTTTTCCAGACAGTGGACAAAACAGAATCCTCAGATGGATACATAGTAATCCGGAAGCCACGTCCAGACAAGTATCTGAAAATGCAACAAGGATTCGTTCTCACCGCAGACATAGACACAGCTAAAATTTCCCCTCCGGTATACTTTGTACTGTCTCTCAGTAATTACATGTCAGTCAGCCAACTCATGTGGAGTACATTATTATTTAAATGCAGAACATGTACAGCATTAATGTTTGGCGTCTAGGCTCTGATCTTGTGACTCCCCACAAGAAAACATTGATGTCACACAGCAAGGAGTTGGGAGCAACAGTACTAACTTCCCTCCTAGACTCAGAGCCTACAGGTGGATGCTGGGGTGGAGGTCGAGCTTTTGAAACTCTATAGGCCTACAAATGGCAGCAAGCAAGCATAGCTTGTATGACCAGTGTGGCAGCAGGATGCAGCTAAATGTGAGCAGAGTACTGACGACTTAAGTACACCGCCAAGGTTATAAGGGTATGTTGGATATATGTCACAGTGAGGGGAGTATGGCTTGTGAGTGGAGCAGCCACTTGAGTTGGGCTGCCTGAACTAGCTCACCGACCTCGCTTCAGTTATGTAGTGAATTGTGGTTCAGACGTATTGTATCAAAAGATAAAATAGGATCAAAGCCATTGCATTGCACATTGAGGTGTGCAAATGGTGTGGTCACACCTGGTTTTGCACATTTTAACAATATTTTATTTCAAGTTGATTTATTGTATTTGTGTTATTATTAGATTTTTTAGATGTGACTGATGGTGAAATTGCAGCATTTTGCTGCAGGGATTTTGACACTTTCGTAGTTCTTTTAGCCATGTTGGAAATATTGTAACTGTCAGAAATTTAAAACATCTTCAACTCAGAATTGCAACCAGGTAGCTTGCGTGAACGTCTTTTCCAACTTGGCTGTAATTAAACACTGAACAATATGATGTGAATACAACATAAGACACAAGGAAAATATGCAAGTGAGAAACATGGATACAATTAAGGGAATTGGCATTTAGACTCCTTTAATTGTAAATAGATGCATCATTGTTTGTATTGGCAACTTGTGCAAAGAGACATGTGATCGGTGTTGTCAACTTAGCAACATTCTCCCTAGATACAGCTTTTAAGAGCCTAGTGACAAATCCATTGACTTTTTGGTCACACATAAGCTACTTCAAGAAGGTTACCAATACTGCTTGGTGAATGTGGAGTCAGCTTTGCTCGCTGTGTTCAGAGTTTGGGAGAGATCAGCAGCCAGACAGAACTGTGAATGATGTGAGCATGTGCAAAACAGTGTTCCTAATGACCAGACACTAATCATCTAGTTTTGTTTTTGTTATAAAGGATTTAACTTGACTGTTTACCTTTGTCAAAAACTAACTCCTCTCCTTATGTTGTATTTTTTTACACAGGACGGGATAACCCTCAGATATGACAGCCAAGACCCGAATTTCTATGACGTGTTCATTGAACATCCAGACAGAAACTTCAACTTTACACTCTTTGACCGTTATGCAAAGAAGAGTGAACCAGTGTGTGAATCAGTGTGGACCTGTGAAATTCGAAAAGGTCAGTGGTTGTTAAACAATATTACCTACACTATATAAAAAGATGCATTCTGTCTTTTCCATTAACTTAAAAGTTCTATATAATTAATGTAATAATTAATGAGACCTGAATCACCAACACCAATGCACACTGAAAATGGACGTGTTGCTCTGTGAGTGTGATATTCTGGTTGTAGCTGTCTGATT
This sequence comes from Thunnus thynnus, assembly GCF_963924715.1. Taxonomy (NCBI): domain Eukaryota; kingdom Metazoa; phylum Chordata; class Actinopteri; order Scombriformes; family Scombridae; genus Thunnus; species Thunnus thynnus. The sequence goes on along the minus strand of NC_089526.1, from coordinate 9,168,547 downwards.
TATGTGTTCACCTGCCATTTAATACATGATAATGAGGAGAAATTCCTGTTTATTTTATTCCATGAATAGTCACAAACCCATAGAAGTGCTTAAGACAGCAAGTATGGGTTTTGAGACAGAGCAATTTATCAAAACACAACAAATTTGACCAGCGCTGTAATAACATCCGGTTGTTTTTGAACTACAACTGATCCTTTAGAATAAGAATATTAATGATATTAAATATAATAGATATTTTATTTAGCTAAAATGTCTCATTATTTAATCTTTTGTTGTGAATGAAATACATAAACCCACAAAATCAGCAAATATTGGTATAGGTTATGTTCTCCATTTCATTTCAGCTGACTATCCAAACTCTGGTCATTCAGAAGGTAAGACACTGCATATATTTACTGTCCATTACTGTACGAGATTTCAGTTTTCAGTCATATGTCATAAATATTTCACACATTTGTTGCAAATATTTCAACCAGAATAAAACCAATTGGAATTTCATCAATGTTTAAAATGTTTGTAGATTTTAAACCAAATCGTAAGATCGCCATGATATTATTGTAGCACCTAAGTTGTTGTGTTTGTTTGTTTGTTTTTCACATATTTCACATTTGACCATTTTAAATAAACTGCTGAGAAGTTGTCTTTAGCTGAATTTACAGAGCTGAACTTGGCCAGCTATTTTGTGCAGTATTCTTGTACTTTGTTTAGCCTGCTGAAGTATTCTTGTCTAGAACAATGTATTTATTATAAGGTTATCATTTAATGTGTTGCAGCTGCAGCATCATCAGCTGGACCAGCTGGTGCTACAGTGAGAGGTAGGTTCATTACAAAACATAAAGAGGCACTTCACCTTAAACACATGCATGTTTGCAAACATTGCATTTTGCTCCCTTAAATGTAAAGTTGACTGAAATACTGATAAATACTTTGTTCAAAATACATTATTCTTGATTGATTATTGAAGTTTAGGACTGCCTATAGTTAGGGATGAGGATGGCAATTTTCAGCTTTTCTATTGTCTACAAATCTCACGTGCAGAGCAACAATAACAATGAATCGATCCTACTCATAAGTATTGTGTCTGTATCCAAAGCCTGACATGTTATTCCTCTGTGCCACAAAGAGTGTGGTTAGTTGTTTAAAAATGGCTCCAATAACTAATAACAGCGATCAAGTTTTTACTCTCCACAAAGTATTTCTATGTCAGGAAGAGGCCACCGTTCATGTGCGAGGACGCGAGTCTCTTAACAGTAATAATTACAGATTACTACGGTAACCACTGTCTTCAGGGATGAAGGAACATGTCATCCAGTGCAGCAATGTGGCTCATTAACATGTTTTTAATAGTTTTTTGAAAACAACGGAGGTCTACGGCACATATATCAGGCTTTGGATAAACACAATACTTGTAAGTAGTATCGATTCATTGTTGATTTGATTCTGCACATGAGATTTGTTGACAATAAGAAAAATATAGAAAATCGCCATCCTTATGTTTTAATCACCCTCATTTATATTCTATACAAATACTTACTCAAATACAATGTCTTGACTGTTGTTTAGTTGATCTGATATGTAGACACTAATAGATACTAATCCACTGAGGGATTCATAAACAGGAAGAGCAAATCAAGGACAAATTAAGAGAAACAAAAGCTTCTGAGAGACAGATCCTGATTTTGTATTTGCCAACTTTTTTCTCAGGTGTTCTGATCATTAAAGAAAGCAGTTTGTTTTCTGTGTCAGTGACGTTAAAGAAGAACAATACAATTGTTAAACAATTACAATTTTCCCTAAATTTCTTACAGCTTTGGGATCCTCAAGTCGAGCAACTGGTGGAAATACCTTGGCTGAAGGCAGGTCCACAGGTATTAACTATGCAATTTTCTCATGAAATGACTTTTAAGAATTACAAGGAAAAAACAAAAAAAACCCCAAACAGAGCAGGTCTAACTTGATCAAGGGTTAGACACATTATAGTGGCTAATGTAAGTGCTGCATGGGATAACAAATAAAACAAAAAAGTGAGATTTGAGGGTTTAAAAATGGCATTTGGAGGATGAATGACATTATATTTATAAAATGTAGAACTGACCTGTCAAAATAAACACTTTATGGGCTCTGATTCCTCTTTAATTATTGTGTTCATTTGTGTTTTATTTGGATCTCTATTAGCTACTTCAGCAACCATAAGTACTCTTCCTGGTGTACTTGGTCCTTAACCTTAAGTCCTTTTCTCAGAAAATCTATGGCACGAATGAAGTTTGTGTTTGTAATATTTGACAAATTTAAGTAAGCTCCACTTTAAATAAAAAAAAGTAGAATTTATATAGAAATTGTTGATTGTGTGAGTGAAAGGAGCAGCACAAAGTTGCACTTTGATGTGAAATCACAATGATTAGAGGGTGAGAGATTCAAGATTGTGTTTGCTTTGTTGGTCATTTTTTGAGAAAACCCTTTGTATTGTAAATCTTTATGAATCAAGAAAGCCTGATGCAAAGTGTTTTATTCCATTTCTCCTCAGAGGAACAAAGTGTGGATGAACTATCTGCACTGGTCCAGAAAGTGAGTAATGTCACATCAATCTGACTTTTCACAACAAATCTTCAATAAGATGCAGGTTGAAAATCATCCAATATTTTAAATCATGATTAGAACTGATGCTGCATTCAGAGGAGCTGTTCAGCTCTAATCAATAAAATTATGGTCAAATCATCTCCCTTTGTTTATTTGTTTGTATTTCACCAGGCAGCAACAATCACAACGATTAAAGAGAAGCTTCTTAAAATGCTGCAACATTTGAGTGACAAAGAATTCGAAGACTTCAAGTGGTTTTTGCAGGACAGAGACCTCATCCCGGCAGAACTCCCGTGCATCCCACGGAGCAAACTGGAGAAGGCAGACAGGAAACATGTGGTGGATCTGATGGAGCAGACCTACAGCCAACAAGCTGCAGAGGTGACCAAGATGCTTTTCAAGAAAATAAACAGGAACGATCTGGTGAAGCAGTTGTGAGACACCAGCTCAGGATCCAAAGCCAAAAACAATAAACAAATAAAAACATAGAAGTGGCCTGTTGAGTGGCAAAAACAATCCCATTTTTGCTGCTGACCTAATTATTTAGAACATTACAGAACATTTGGACCTGATCAAACAAACAGTTAAAGGAGTATTTTACAAGTCTTCCCATATTTTATTTTATTTCTCAGTGATCCACTCATCAGTTGCAGCACTACTGCTATCTCTAGCACTGAGGAGGACAAGAGGAAATCAAGAAACAGAGCCGTCCAAAGTTTTTAAGACACAAGTGTAAAATTATTGCATTGTGACTATTTTTAACTATGAAAACAAAATGCAACAAATCAAATACAGAGGGTGATTTATTTTAGCCTCCGTTATAACAACAAGAACATGTGATGTTTAGATCAGTTGAAAGATCTTAAAGGGAAAAGAGAAATGAAGAGAATCATCATTGGTTCTGATGTTACCAAAGAAAAATCATATAACAGTATTTAATCTTGAAAAAATGTTTATGTTGATTATTGAGGTCATAGTGTTTGGTGATGTTTCGCATTATATTAAAAGATGTTTCTAATATTCTTCCCCCCTCATGTATGTCAACGGGGGGTGGACAAAATATTACTAACACCTTTTAATATAATGCAGTCCAGAACAACAACAACACTGCCCACTACGACTTCAATAATAAACATTAAGTTGAATTATCACCTTTCTGACAGTGTCAACAAGAACTAAAACTCTTGTAGATGTAAGACACATTTTTGTTCTTTTGTTTTTTATGTTTTGTTCGATTTGATCTTATTTTAATCTTGTATTTTATTATTTTTTAATTCTATCAGTGTCTTTTTTATAATGCTTTCTTTTTATACTGGATATCTTGTCTTAATATCTTTTTTGACGTCTCACATAAAGCACTTTGAATTGTCTTGTTGTTGAAAGGTGCTTTACAAATAAATATGTGTTGCCTATGAATGTACTGTATCCTTTGAAATTACCAGCTGGCAACAAAGGAGCACTGTTTACTGTATGAGGGTCATTCAACATATTTTTTATTTTAAAATCTATAATAAATTCCCTCATTGTTATGTTTGGTTCTGATTATTTGAGAGAATGAAGTGATCTAAAAACAATATATATGAAGCAAGTATATTGATGTGACACAGTCACACGTGTGTTTTTACCGCCAAGTTTTTCAAAATGTGCACACTGATCATAACATTCATTTGTGTCTGTAATTGTTGAAAAGGGTTTCAAGTTTCAAGTGTGATTGTTTACCTAGAAGAAGAAAGTAGTTCTGAGTGTTTCCCACAAAACCTCCATGCCAGTGAACAACTATTTTCATTTTCATGATTTGGTTGTAATGAAAGCCTAATTGAGAGGTCATCTTCTCAAATTATTTTGCATATACCTTTGGATAAAGGAAAGGCACTGCAGGTTGTTTTAAAGTTTAAAGTAGGAGGTACATATCAAACCCTTAAAATATAGAACTATAGAGACAAAAAATAAATATAATAAATACACAAAATATAAATATAGTCTATTCTATTCACTTTCAAATTATATCTAGACTTAAACACAATGAGACTGATTTGTGTAGGTTGTTATTCGTAGTAAATTGTGTCTCGAAAAAACATGAGTCATTTCGTCCCTTTTGATATTTACTCAGTTTATAAATGATTAAAAGGTCTTGTGGGTATTATCTGTACGTTTGCTTGTCGTTTTAAAGCGATTATCTTCAAATAGATTAGGATTAGCGATTAGGGCTGCTTTTCACAGCACAACAGGTGTTACTGAAACACTCAGTAATGGAAGAGAGAGAGAGACGCCCGGTGACATTTATTACCACAGTTAGCAGGAATATTTGAGGAACTAAGAAGTAGTTAATACCGGATATAAGCTCCTGAATCACAGTAAAGATCATTTATGGACACAATGAAAGATTTACCTCAATTAATTCAGAGAAAAAACTGGGCGGATTTTACATCTTAACGGCTGGAGCGACAAACTGCAGTTAAAACGGTAAAACTGTCTTTCAAACTGTATTTTATTTTTCTTTTTAACTTTCACTTTCATCGTCCTGCTTCCTCTGTAGAGATGTATTCGTGTGTGTAAATTGTTACAGCAGCCCAATACTACGATAAAACATTAGTTAACACTTTGTTTACGTTAGTGTTAAACAGAGAGAGAGAGAGAGAGAGAGAGAGAGACAGAGAGAGACAGAGAGAGAGAGAGAGTATCAGGTATTCATCATTTGTGGGGACATAAATCTGTTTAAACAGTCACATGTGGGGACTCGCCTCCCTTTTGAGGACAAAAAGCAAGTCTCCATAATGTAAATCATTTATTTTAGGGTGAAGACTTGTTAAAATGAAGGTAAGGTTTAGGTTCAGGTTTGGGTTAGGGTGGGGCAAGTAGTGGTTGAGGTTAGGGTTATCTACAGGAAATGAATGTACAATGGTGCTTGAAAGTTTGTGTTAGAATTTTCTGTTTCAGCATAACATTAATGACCTAAAACTTGATCAGATGTTCATTCAATTACTAAAATTTAAGGGAACCCAATTAAACAAATGAGACAAAACATTAGTCCTGGGGTGGTGTAGTCAGGCTATATCCTTAAATCTTAGACCTTAACTCCCGTTGTCACCACATGTGCAAACTGTGTAGCTTTAAACACTGATGGTGAATTGAGTAAATGTATGAGCAGATGAATAAGTGTGCGTGGTTAAGCCCATGGCATCAAAATCTCACTCCAGCCAGGTACCCAAAGTTGGCAACCCTGAGTATGTGTACATATAAAATGCTGCTTTCTTGATAAAATATATATTTAGAATTGTTGGTAAATTATAATGTGTTTTTTTAATATCAGTTCATTGAGAAAATCTTAACAGACAAAAAGATCAAATTCCCTGCTGGCCAAAGTGATGCTGCAGAGTTATGTTGGCAGATTGCCACAACTCTTCTTTGGGAGTCTGGTAAGTTATATGACAACACTACCAACAAGATGTAAATGAAAACATCTATGACGACTCTGGTTGTTATCTTTGATAATTACAGGATTTGGCTTAAAAGAAAGCTTCTTGTCCTCACAAATGTTGCCCTCTTTCGAATAATTTTCTATTTTTCTGACACTTCACAATGTTTTTCTCCCATACAGTGCATCCTATAGGGCACCTTTTTTCATTGAAAGGGCACCCAAACCTGCACTTCAGTTTGCACTTTAACCCTAAATTGCACTTTTTCTTTTTTGTTGTTCACTAGAAGGGCACCCATACAGAACCTCCAGCTCACCCCATTACAACAGCATCATAGGGCATTGCATTACATCCTCTTCATTTAAAGGGCACATCATATTTTCTCATCTTTGGGGGCTCTTTACGTGGCACTATCACATTTTCTTCCACTGAAAGGACATCATGAGGGCACTTCATTCAAGATTGTCACATATAGAGGCCCTCTACAGGGCACTTCATCCTGATTTACCCATAACTAGACAGTCATCACAGAACTTTGGTATGTTTTCTCCTTTGTGCAGGCACCTGAGAGGGCATTTTATCATACTGTGGGACACCTTAATTTAATTTAATTTAATTTAATTTATTGGGTTTTTTTTTTACTACATTCTACAGATAAAACTCCCTAAAAAAGTTAGTTTTGAGCCTTAGCACTCTCCACAGTACTTCAGTGGTATGAGCACAGCATCTCTGCTGCTCTACACACCCAGTGCTTAGTCCATTAGTGTCCTTTCAACATACAGGTGCGACTGGCCTGTTCTCTCTGTTTCACCATACACCAGATCACAAAACATCACCAAAGTATAAGTGTAAGTATCAGAATTAGTAAGACATATTGTATTTTTCCATTACACCAAGGTTATTAGGTATGATCTGAAGTATAAACAAAATAAAACACTTGATGGTAGGGCATCACCCGTACATTACAGAGGGGATACATATTTTCATAGACTGCCTGGTAGGACAAGTAGCCTACCTTAATGGCTTTGTGTAATGTGAAGCGCTATATAAATGCAATACATTATTAACATGATGATTATTATGATTATTTTTTTATTTACCCTTCAAGGAGGGGGAATTCAAAATCATTTACAACAATATCCAAAGGTAGGCTATGATTTGCAATGCAAAAGTGGATTACAGGAACAAAATATTGTTTACAATGCTGCATTCAGTTTAATGTACATTTCGAGTAAAGTAGACTAGGTGTAATTGAGGCGAGCAATGTGTTAAAAATGATTATTGATCTTTCTTTTACAGTATTGAACGTGTATTTGAATGAACAAATTAATTACAAAAGGTTGAACCACAGCGCATTTGGATCTGGTTTCCAAACAGGAACATAGGATGTAATCGACTGCGTAGTACATCATAACTTTGTCATATTATAGGAGGAAAAAAGATATGATTGCCTTGGTTTTTAGACAATCTCAGTTCAGTGCAATGAATAATACGAAGTTTAATAACAAAAACACAAGAATAAAAGCATTTATTTTGAGAGATGAGACGTGTATACTAAAACGATAAGTTAGACAATCCACCTGTTGCTATTTTTCTTTTATTTTGGTGGACAAAGCGTAGCAATGTCGCTCCACCTTCGTTGGATGCATGCGCGGCCCCTTGCCCAGTTAGACATTTCCTGTATATTATAAGCTCATCGGGGCACGTCACAGACAGCAGCACCAGGATCACAGTAAATCTCGTTCATGGACACAACAATGAAGGATTTGCCGCAATTAATTTAGAGAAAAAAAGGAAGATTTCACATCTCAACGGCTGGAACGACAAGCTGTTTTTATAACGGTAGGTTACAATGTTTTCAAACGGTACTGCTTCTTTTTAACTTTCACTTTCATCGTCCTGCTTCCGCTGTAGAGTTATGTTTGTGTGTGAAATTTGTTTCAATGGTACAATAAAACATTAGTTAACACTTTGTTAATGTGAGTTGTTTGCTACTGGACAGTTGATGAAACGTGAAAGTTAAGCGAGTGTGTGTGTGTGTGTGTGTGTGTGTGTGTGTACGCATGCGTGAAAGCCCATGCAAGGCTTATTGGCGTTAATGAGAAAATGGCAGTAGCAAAACACATAGGACTGCAACAATTATTTTCATTATCTATTATTTCCTTGATTAATCGATTCGTTAGAAAAAGAGGAAAGTGGTGAAAAATGTTGATCACTGTTTCCAAAAGCAACAGTCCACAACCTAAAGAAATTCAGTTTACTATCATAGAAGACCAAAGAAATCAGAAAATATTCACATTTAAGAAGCTGAAATGAGATAATTTTAGTATTTTTTCTTTAAAAAAAACACTCAAAATGATTAATCAATTATCATAATAGTTGGCAATTAATTTTCTGATGATCAACTAATCAATGAATCGACTAATCATTGTAACTAATGAATAATTTCATCCTCGATTAATCAGTTGATAATTTTTTGAGTAATCAATTAGTAGTTGGTTCCATAAAATGTCAGAAAATGGCAAAAAAAAAAAGAAAAAAAAAAAGTTGATCACTGTTGTGATCAATGTCTTCTTATGTCCTGAATAACAGTCCATAACCCAAAGATATTTAGTTTACTGTCCTAAAAGGACTAAAGGAACCAAAAAATCTGGAATCAGAGAATTTGGAAATTTTCTTCTCAAGAATGACTCAAAATAACTAATTGATTATCAAAATACTTGGCAACTGATCAATTAATCAACTAATCGTTGCAGCTCTACAAACAAATACATCTGGAATATTTTTATGCCCTTATCAGAGATTAAAATTGAGAGATTACAGTAAATGAGTGGAAACAGAGGGGGGATATATCTGAAAATTGTACCCGGGGTCCATTATGTTATGATACATCTGTGAGAAATGTTATTTCTCTAAAGAGAGAATGATGTATTCATTTGTGGAAATATTTTCAGGGATTGTTTTTTATTGAGCGAAACATTTGGAGATTGAGAGTATGAGTAACTGAGTAACTGTGTAGAGTAAACCTGTTATAATTTATTTTTTCTTCTTGGTGCTGTGATCATGAAAGAAATAAACATTTTGTTTAAATGCATAATGGACAACAGAGGTATGCATGAAATCTAAGAACAATATATTGTTCTGCAACATTCATTTTTTCTTAAAATGTTTTCCAGCTTCATGACCCTCAGCGGCAGCAACTGATAAAAATAGGATGGAGGAAGGTGAGTGCACAGTTATTATGTACGCAGTGATCTCACTAAATGTTACTCACTGAGTTCAGATTGTCTACAACAAGCTAAACGTAAAATCAGAATCTGACAACTAATAGTTGAACTGTGGAAGGATATTTTGAACAGGTTATAAAGGGTTTTTGAAATCCACCATTTCAACACTGTATGCATTTTAGTTTGCTACACTTCATATGAAACATGTTCTGATATACGCTGATTATAGCCTCATAATATCTTTCATCAACTTTGTGTCATGTTTCTTTCTCTACTTAGAGCTTTTTGTGGATAAACATTGAGTCGAGCTAATCCGGAGAGTGACCAATGTTGCACCAATTTTGGAAGAACTCCTCAAACGTGATGTTATAAATCAAGTAAATTATGATAAAATCAGGGCTAATCATGACTCTCAGGAGACTATGAGGGCACTCCTTAGTGGGCCCTTGGAATCCAGTGGAGTTAGAGGAAAACAGATCTTCTACAAAATCCTGGAGAGAAACGAGCCACATCTTATTGATGACCTCAAGAGAACGGAGAGCGAGACTGTCATGGATGTGAAAGTCATGGATACAGTGCAAGTGAGTAAATCCTTAGTTATCTAAAGCAGTATAATGTAAGTCTGGATAGTGTAGTTTGTGCTTTCAGATAATCACTGTTTCATTTTTGAGACTCAATTGGTGAATACAATTGAGAATCTAATTAAGTGAATATAATGTACAGTATGTAGTTCATAAACACAATACTTTGAATACAGCGTAACTCTGTTCCTTTAATGGAAAATTTAAGGGATCCTATTAAATAAAAATACACATTAATGTCATTGCAAGGATCAATTCTTGGACCTCTTTAAATGAAAATCTACATCCATCCATCATATAAAACATTATTACATGACTTCTATGAAACTCTACTGGAGGGATGAACACCATTCGTCCAAATGATTTTCCATCATTTGGTGTTTCAGTGTTGGTGGTGGAGAGCGCTGTCTAAATCGTCAGTCATGGTATTCATGGTAGTAGAGCAAACAAACACTTCACATCCTGTCCTGCATAATACTGTATGATTTACCTTTTTCATTTTCCAGGTAGGTTCAATGATGGATAAGAAGCTGCTTATTGAAATATTGAATGATTTGAGCTCTGAGGAGTTTGAGAAATTCAAGTCGCTCATTGAATTGGAGAAAGATTTCCCGCTCATCTCAAGGAGCCGACTGGATGTGGCAGACATGCAGGAAACTGTGGAGCTGATGGTGGAGATGAACAGCCGAGAGTGTGTGGAGGTGACCAAAAAGGTTTTAAAGGAGATGAACAGGACTGATCTGGTGCAGAGGTTTTCGGATATCAGCTCGAGAACTAAAGGTAAGACAAAGCAGATTAAAACATGAAAAACACTAAACTGGCACACAATGCAGTCACATGTGTCTCATAAGTTTTGTAGTTTATTATGAAAAGATAAAGTACATTAGCTGGGGTACAATATTTTGTAAGTTTGGGCATAAACAGTACAATAACAAATATATCCAAAACCATTCAACCTTGTTGGAAAATCTTCCAGTAGCTCTGCACATTATTATTATTTCACTGTTAAGGAGGGTTAGTGGAATGAAAGTCTTTGTATTATAACTGATGTTAAATACATTTCTAATAAGTCTTTTGATATTTATTTCCTCCTCAGAGAAACACTTGGAACATCGTCCTACACTGATTCAGAGAGTGAGTAATGTCACATCAGTCTGACTTTACACAGTATAGCTTTTATTCAGTAGATGAAGATTGACAATCATCTTCATCTTGAACATTATAATTGATGATACAAACAAATTTTTCCTCACATAAATAGTTCTCTCACAGAACTGAAGCTATTTTCACATGAGGTCTTAAGCAAGAACGTTATTCACTAATAATGTTAAGAATTTGTGTTATATCAACCACAAGGAAAATATATTTTTTTTCTTGATTTATTTTTATAACGTTAACAGAAGGTATAATATATGATGACAATAAAAACAAGAAATTAAAGGAAAAGATGCAACCAGCCATGTTCTCACAGCTTCTCTGTTATAAAATCAAAAGGCTCATCACAGTTTTGGGATCATAGACTTGAAAGAGTTACAGCCAGGCAGTAAAATAAAGCCATGATCCTGTTTGTACAGATAAAATAATTGTAAAAGAGACAAAAGTTTGATGTTACTAAAGAAATGTAAACACATACAAGTAGTTTGTAAAAACAGTTATACAGTATGTGATCAATTTGACAAATATTATTAATTCCATTATTAGCTTGTATAACATTGGTGATGTAATCTCACCACATCCACATTTCTAAAACACACTCATCAATGAATCTGTAATCAATAAAATTAAGAGATTGTACATTTACCCAATGAACATTTTCTTTGTATTTTCCAGGTAGAAACAATGACGTCTGTTATAGAGCTGCTTTTGGAAACACTGGCTGGTTTGAGTAACAGGGAGCTTGAGTACTTCAAGCAAATCATCTGGAGTCAAAGTTACCTCTACAAACCCTACTTAGAGATCTCATGGATGCTGCTCATGATGGCAGACATGCAGGACACAGTGTTTATTATGGTTCAGACCTTCGGCCAACAGTCTGTGAAGAAGACCAAGGACATTTTAATTAAGATGAACAGGAGAGATCTGGTGCAGAGGCTGTCAGACAGCAGCTCAGGACCCAAAAGTAAGACAATAGAGACAAAAACATATTCAAATCATAAAACTGGAACAAAACATGTGTCTCATGAGTTTATAAGCTATGATATAGGCTATTCTTTATTTGACATATTATGATTTATAATGTAGAGAAAAGAAGACAGTATCAGATGGTATACATAATATATTTTATTACTAATGTGAAATATGAAAAGATATTGTGGGACAGGGAGAAAATATTATTAATGAATTATATGTATCATATATATTATATGTATATGTATGGACTGTTGAGGAGGCTTCAGTTTTATTTTGTGTTGAACCCTTTGTATTGTAATATTTTAAAGAACAATATAGCCTGATGTTGATCACTTTCTTTTATTTCTTTTCTTCCTCCTCAGAAAAATACTCTGTGGATGAACACTTGTCTGCACTGATCCACAAAGTGAGTAATGTCACATCAACCTGACCTCATGCAGTACAGCTTTAATTCAATAAGATGCAAGTTTAAAATCATATTTATCATCACATAAGTGGTGATTAATGAAACTAAACTCAGTTTCTCACAGAATTGTGAGACAAAATGCAGCAGATGAAACTGAGAAAACAGTTCCTGACTTGTGCTGCCACCTTCGTTACAGTTCATCAAGAACATCTGATGTTAAGATCAGGTGGCTCATTTCAGTTTTTGACAGCACAGTGTGTTTGCCAGAGTTACAGCCTGGAATTAAAATAAAAAACATAAACAAGTTTACAGATATTAAAGAATATAAAGTAAGACAAATCATAATTATCAGATGTATCAGTGGTTCAGGTGATCTTGTAGAAAAAACATTTCTTAAAACATCCAAATGTCTAAAATAATGACATTGATGCTGTAGATGCAAAGAGATAAATCTTTAATATTCCCAGTGGAGAAATAACATATTTTCTCTTTGAACATACTCTTTGAATTTTCCAGGTAGCAACAAAGACGGCTGTGAGAGAGCTGCTTTTAGAAACATTGAATGATTTGAGTGATCAGGAGCTAACAAAACTTAAGTGGCTCCTGCAGTTCACTCACTTCAAGAAGGACCTTCCATGGATCCAACTGGAGTCAGCACACAGGACAGAAGTTGTGGATCTGATGGTGGAGATATGTGGCCAACAGTCTGTGGAGGTGATCAGGGAGGTTTTCATGGAAATGAAGAGGACTGATCTGGTGCAGAGGCTGTCAGAGACCATCTCAGGACCCAAAGGTGAGATAAAGAAGACAACTGTCATGTCACATTAATTTATAATAATTAATAAATCTGCAGGAGTACAAAATATTAGATAAAGCAATGGAGCAACAACATATAGGCCACCATGACAGCAGAAATATAGATTTGAATCAACACCTCCCTGACACAATCTCAACAAAAACAATATGAGCTTCACAAAGTTAGTTGGTATTTCATTTCATTTTTGAAGTGGTTAATTGAACTAATTCAATTTACTTGTACATACAAAATAATAAGACAAAGATCACTTCAGAGGGAAATGTTAGAGCTCATTATTACCAGTCTTGTGTTGTATTTGGTCAGATAGGAACTTGGCTAATGTTGTCATCATTTCACTTGAATATGTTGTGTTGTATTTTTGTATAGCTACGATTTGACTTAAACTTGGCTCCACTATGGACACTCATTCTCATTCATCCCCTCTGTGATTTCTGTAACCAAGGCCTCCTCCTGTCTTCCATCCACACACCTGTAATCCATCTGTGTCATGTGACGTGTGCAGTGTCTGTGTATTTTATTTTAACACCCTGATTAAGTGTTTTCTCAGACACATGCATTAGTCTCAGCCATGAAGTGTTAAAGGCTTTTTATTATACTTGGGAGTCAGAGTATTATACTGAGGACAAATACACATAAAGGTTACACACAGCGTTTATTATGTAATTACAATGTTCATTAAATGTGTTTTAGCTGCAGGATCATCAGTTGAAGTGTTTGGTGTAAAAACCACAGAGGGAAGTAGGTACCATAAAACATTTTAAACACTAATAACAAAATTACAAATATTATTCCTTTAACTAGGAGTAAAGATGACAGATTTGAATCCTTTCCTCAAAGCTCTGTAGTTATTTTAATCTACATTTCATTATGTGAAATTTTAACACTGAGTTTAATAACAAATGTGACGTCATGTTGATAAGTGTTCATCAGGTGAAAGTGGTAATTGATTTTTAGGATGTTACTATCGAGCAGATTTTATGTTCCTTTTACAATTAATCCTTAATATTACAATCATTTTGAAACAAGATAGTCTGATAGTGTCTGATTATATTACCTGGTGGTAAACCAGGCATTCATGAGTCTTGTTTTATTTCCTTCTCTTCAGAGAAACACTCTGTGGATGAACAGTGGCCTGCACTGATCCAGAGAGTGAGTAATGTCACATCTGTCTGACTTTACAGATACAGCTTTCATTCAACAGATGCAGGAAAAAACATGTTCAACATTATAAATGATGATACAAACAAATTCTTGATTTTCACCAGCTGGTTCTCTCAGAACTGAAGCTACGTTCAGGTTGCATCATGTACACATGAGGACTGAAGCAAGAACGTTGTTAACTTATAATGTTAAAAATCAGTGTTACCTCTACCACTGGTGAAATGTAAACTGTATATATCCACATTTATAAAAACACACACATTGATGAGACATAAACAGAAAAATCTGTAATCATCCCAGCTGAGAGATTGTAGATTTGCCCAATGAACATTTTCTTTTTATTTACCAGGTAGAAACAATGACGTCTGTTATAGAGCTGCTTCTGGAAACATTGGCTGATTTGAGCGACAGGGAGCTCGAGGTCTTCAAGAAATTACTCCAGAGTCGAATTCACCTCCGCAAACCTTACTTAGAGATGCTCATGAGGGCAGACATGCAGGACACAGTGTTTATTATGGTGCAGACCTTCGGCCAACAGTCTGTGAAGAAGACCAAGGACATTTTAATTAAGATGAACAGGAGAGATCTGGTGCAGAGGCTGTCAGACAGCAGCTCAGGACCCAAAAGTAAGACAATAAAGACAAAAACATATTCAAATCATAAAACTGGAACAAAACATGTGTCTCATGAGTTTATAAGCTATGATATAAGCCATTCTTTATTTTAAACATTATGATTTATAATGTAGAGAAAAGAAGACAGTATCAGCTGGTGTACAAAATATATTTGATTGCTTATGTGAAATATGAAAAGATAATGTGGGACAGGGAGAAAATATTAGTGATGAATTATATGTATCATATATATTATATGTATATTTTTTAACTGTTGAGGAGGCTTCACTTTTATTTTGTGTTGAACCCTTTGTATTGTAATTTTATAAAGAACAATATAGCCTGATGTTGATCAGTTTTATTTCTTTTCTTCCTCCTCAGAAAAACACTCTGTGGATGAACACTTGTCTGCACTGATCCACAAAGTGAGCAATGTCACATCAACCTGACCTCATGCAGTACAGCTTTAATTCAATAAGATGCAAGTTTAAAGTCATATTTATCATCACATAAGTGGTGATTAATGAAACTAAACTCAGTTTCTCACATAATTGTGAGGCTTTTTCAAAGTATTAAGTAAAAATGAAAATAAAAAACATAAACAAGTTTACAGGTATTAAAGAATATAAAGTAAGACAAATCATAATTACCAGATGTATCAGTAGTTCAGGTGATCTTGTAGAAAAACTTATTTAAAACATCCAAATGTCTAAAATAATGGCATTGATACTGTAGATGCAAAGAGATAAATCTTTAATATTCCCAGTGGAGAAATAACATATTTTCTCTTTGAATGTACTCTTTGAATTTTCCAGGTAGCAACAAAGACGGCTGTGAGAGAGCTGCTTTTAGAAACACTGAATGATTTGAGTGATCAGGAGCTAAAGACACTTAAGTGGCTCCTGCAGTTCACTCACTTCAAGAAGGGCCTTCCATTCATTCCATGGATCCAACTGGGCCCGGCAGACAGGACAAAAGTTGTGGATCTGATGGTGGAGAGATGTGGCCAACAGTCTGTGGAGGTGATCAGGGAGGTTTTCAAGGAAATGAAGAGGACTGATCTGGTGCAGAGGCTGTCAGAGACCAGCTCAGTACGCAAAGGTGAGATAAATAAGACAACTGTCATGTCACATTAATTTTGATAATTAATAAATCTGCAGGAGTACAAAATATTAGATAAAGCAATGGAGCAACACCATATAGGCCACCATGACAGCAGAAATATAGATTTGAATCAACACCTCCCTGACACAATCTCAACAAAAACAATATGAGCTTCACAAAGTTAGTTGGTAATAATAATAATGATAATGATAATAATAATAATAATAATAATAATAATAATAATAATAATAAACTTTATTTATAGAGCACCTTTCATGACATAAAATGCAGCTCAAAGTGCTTTACAAAAGAAATATACATACATACATGCCTACACACAGACACACACACAGACACACATACACACACACACACACACACACAGACACACACACACACACACACACACACACACACACACACACACACACACGTTCCTTTTGCAATTAATCCTTAATATTAGATTTATTTTAAAAGCAAGATAGTCTGATAGTGTCTGATTATATCACCTGATGGTAAACCAGGCATTCATGAGTCTTGTTTTATTTCCTTCTCTTCAGAGAAACACTCTGTGGATGAACAGTGGCCTGCACTGATCCAGAAAGTGAGTAATGTCACATCTGTCTGACTTTACAGATACAACTTTCATTCAACAGATGCAGGAAAAAAACATGTACAACATCATAAATGATGATACAAATCAAATTTCTGATTTTCACCAGCTGGTTCTCTCAGAACTGAAGCTACATTCAGGTTGCATCATGTACACATGAGGTCTGAAGCAAGAATGTTGTTAACTAATAATGTTAAAAATCAGTGTTACCTCTACCACTGGTGAAATGTAAACTGTATATATCCACATTTATAAAAACACACATGTTGATGAGATGTAAACAGAAAAATCTGTAATCATCCCAGCTGAGAGATTGTACATTTGCCCAATGAACATTTTCTTTGAATTTACCAGGTAGAAACAATGACGTCTGTTATAGAGCTGCTTTTGGAAACACTGGCTGGTTTGAGTAAAAGGGAGCTTGAAGACTCCAAGGAAGTCCTCTTGAATCACTTGAGGCTCACAAAACAGCGTTTTGACATCCAATGGAGGCTGCTGATGACAACAGACATGCAGGACATAGTGTTAATTATTGTGCAGGAGTACGGCCAACAGTCTATGGAGATGATGAAGAAGGTTTTAAAGGACATGAACAGGCCTGATCTGGTGATCTGGTGGTCTCTGGTCTCCTCAGAGAAACATTATGTGGATAATCCGATCCAGAAAGTGAGCAATGTCACATCTGTCTGACTCAATACAACACAGCTTTTATTCAATAGTTGAAGGTTGAGAATGATCCTCATCTTAAACATTTTAAATATTGATACAACCTAAACTCATGATTTAAGCTGAATATTTTTCACTGAAGCTGCATTCAAGCTACAATTTTATCCATCAGTAATGTTTCATATCTTTAACACTGAGGATTAGATGAGGAAATGTCAACATGTACATTTTTCCTGAGTTTATTCTTCTGCTTTGACAGTGATCTCACAGATAAACATATAACACCCACATCTACACTTACATTCATGAGATGCAATGAGAAACTATTTTAGTGTTTTTTTTCTAGTGGATTGAATATACTGTATGTCTCATCAATGTTTTGATTATTCCAGGTAGCAACAATGGCAGCTGTTAAAGAGATGCTTTTGGAAACACTGAAGGATTTGAGTTTTCAGGAGTTAAAGAAATTCAAAGAGGTCCTGCGGTGGACTGTCTCCCAGATGAACCTCCCAGACAGCTCACTGAGGTTGAGTTACACAGCAGACAGAGAAGCCATAGTGAATCTGATGTTACAGAACTATGGTCAACAGTCTGTGGATCTCATGAAGAAGACTTTCAAGAAAATGAGCAGATCTGATCTGGTTCAGAGGTTATCAGACACCAGCTCAGGACCCAAAGGTAAAACAAAGAAGACAAAACTGTCACATTACACAATCACATTTGTCTAATGAATACATCTAATGATTTATTTTAAAAATGTACAGTATATCTGCTTGAGTGCAAACTACATTTAATCACCAATGTAAAGTGTGAGAAAAGTAGTAGGCAGGGGGCAACAAATCATTAATTAAATCAGCACGTCTCTGACATGTAACATCTGGTAGGAATCTAACTTTAGAGAGCTAGGCTATCTTCTACTTTGAGTGGAAGTTAGTTAGTCTAGCTTGCTAGCTTACACTTTCTGAGTGGAAAACAAATTTAACAGCACAGTGGATACTCACAAATATTAAATAATGTAAAGTGACAGACCTCTTCAGTTGCTAATGTTACATAACCAAGGCTATGTGGTATCATCATTATCAGACTACGACATTCTCCAGTCAGTAGCATAGTAGGGAAGTTAGCATTGCAGCTCTCAGATGTCAGTCAGCCACTTTACAAATACAAAAATGGTTTTCTCCTCTTGGAAAAGTGAAAACGATGCACAATAGCTGCAGCATCATTTTAGATCATATTTCCTTCCAAACAAAGTGAGGAGAATTCCAGTTTCAGTTTGACTTTAAGGGGAGGCAAAATGTTAATGTTTTAATGATATTCAAAGGTTTTAATGATATGATATCCAACCTCTCTTCTCTCTGTATGATTATTGTTTATGATGTCAGAAGCAGCAGAGGAGATTTTAGTGTTATTGCAACTAAATCTGACTAAACCTGATTATAGTCTGATGTTTAATCAGTCTTGAGTCATTTTCTATTTTCTTTCTCCTCAGAGAAGCAGAGGTCTTCACTGCCCCAGAAAGTGAGTAATGTCACATCAGACACACTTTACACAACACAGCTTTCATCAAATAGCTGCTGGTTGAAAATGATCCTCATCTTGACCACTTTAAATAATGATACAAACCAATGGTATCATTTCATCAGATGGTGCTCACTGAACTGAAGCAGGATTCTGATTGAGATTTTGAGCTGAAATATCTTATCCACCAATAATGTTATAATAGACAGACACACACAGACACACACAGACACACATACACACACACACACACACACACACACACACACACACACACACATGTTCCTTTTGCAATTAATCCTTAATATTAGATTTATTTTAAAAGCAAGATAGTCTGATAGTATCTGATTATATCACCTGATGGTAAACCAGACATTCATGAGTCTTGTTTTATTTCCTTCTCTTCAGTAATAATAATTCCCTCCCTTCTCTTAATAATGATACAAACCAATGACATCATTTCATCAGATGGTGCTCACTGAACTGAAGCAGGATTCTGATTGAGATTTTGAGCTGAAATATTTTATCCACCAATAATGTTATAATAAAATCTGTGCTATCTCTACTACTGAGGATGACAACAGGACAACTAAATGTTTAGGACGTGTATGTTTTTCCAGGCTTTCTTATTCAACTCTGATGGTAAATAGGTGGAAAGAGTTTTTAAAGCAGAAATATCACAGCTTCTGTTGAAGCAATAAGAACATGTGATCAGATGTCTCATTCCTACTTTTGGCAGCACAGTGTCAGAAAGAGTTGGAGACATGCAATAAATCACAATTACTAATAACCAGTTTATAGAAATAAATGAAATGAATCACACTGTGCTCACACTTTGTCTTTATAAAATCAATGTAGATTAATCACAGTATTTCTTTGTGTAATATATATATATTAGTTGTTACAATACTCACATGATTTAAATGTTTACATTGATGCAAAGACATCAGTGTTTTATCATTACAATGGAAATATTACATAAATGCTCTCTGATCACTTTTAATCCATCAGGATGTTACGATGACACCAGTTAAGGAGAAACTTTTGGAAACACTGAAAGAATTACGTTTCTGGGAATTCTTGCAATTCAAAGAGGTCCTGCAGGAACTTCAAATGAAAGAATTCCCAAGAATCCCAAGAGTCCGAATAGAGATGGCACAGAACAAAGTTGACTTAGTGGAGCTGATGGTTGAGATCTGTGGTCAACAGTCTGTGGAGGTGACCAGGGAGGTTTTAAAGAAGATGAACAAGACGGATCTGGTGCAGAGGTTGTCAGACACCCTCTCAGGATCCAAAGGTAAGTTTTGTGGAAACAAAACCCCAATACAATTCAAATATCAAACATTTGATATGCAGAGTAGGGTCTTATTCTACTTTGAACATTGAACATTGAACATTTTACATTTCTTGTAATCTGGCAAAAAAACATGTAATTAATCATCATTAAGTTCCTGTTACACCATCATTAAGATGTAAAATATTTGCATTACCTGGTTTTTGGTACCTGGCTTGGTGCAATGACAACATAAGACAGGACACTGATGGCTGGATGGATTTACTAACACCTGTGAAAATAATTATAATGATTATAATGTTGGGGGTGTTTTTGCAAAAAAAGATCTAATTATGCAAACTAATCTCTGCGTTATTTGTGAGAACAATTTAGTTGTTAGCATTAAGCTTGTCTTACAGCATCATTAAGTTGTTGGTTTTTGGTACCTGGCTTGGTACCACAACAGCATAATACAGGACATTGACTATATAGCATGACGGCAACATCAACACCCATTACTTTACATGTTTGATGTTGGCTACTGTATTTTTATTGTATAATCTTTCCCTCTGATGAGGAACCGTTACTACAATGGCTACATGTAGCTAGCCTGTACGTTGTACATAACAGAAGTCCTGTGAAGTGCTGCCACTTTTCCTCAACTTAGACTTTTCTCAGCAGTAAGTCCTGCATAACATATTGCTCTCATGTTGGAACAGTGCTAAGTAGTCAAGTCAATTTTATTTGTGTAGCCCAATATCACACATTTATCCCAGCAGGCGTTGCAATCTGTACAGCAATACAACATCCTCTGTCCTTAGACCCTTGATTTGAATTAATGAAAAACTCCCTAAAATAAAATTCTTTAATGGGGAAAAATTGAAGAAACCTCTTGAAGAGTAACAGAGGAGGGATCCCTTTCCCAGGATTGACAGACATCCAATAGATGTTGTGTGTACAGAATAAGAGTATATGAGAGTACAGGAGAATATGTAGCACATAGTGCTAAAGCAGCAAAGCATCTGGAAAGTTACCATATGATTCCATTAATAAACATAACATGATTTAAAACATTTCCTGATGTGTTTTAACAAGGTCCTTCAGGAAGCTTGGAGTTTGGGGCTCATGGGGGCATTATGGTAATCCCTTTTATTATTCAATTTGCTCATTTGTTTATTTGTTCATCTGTGTGATGTTGCAAAATTAGTGATTAAACAACAACAATTTCATTTATTTACATAAGTGATTGTCCTCTGGTGCAGCAGTCTGATTTCACTAAATCTATAATTTTGCCTAATGTGGTTAATATTAGTCACATGAATTAAATGTTTCCATTGATGCAAAGACATCAGTGTTTTATCATTACAGTGGAAATAATATATAAATGTCCTCTGATTACTTTGAATCCATCAGGACGAAACAATGACACCAGTAAAGAAGAAGCTTTTGGAAACACTGGAAGAATTACGTTTCCGGAAGATCGAGCTGTTCAAGTGGTACCTGCAGACCCTTCAAGTGAAAGATCTCCCAAGAATCCCAAGAGTCCGAATAGAGAGGGCAGACAGCATGGAGGACTTAGTGGAGCTTATAGTGGAGATTTGTGGTCAACAGTCTGTGGAGGTGACCAGGGAGGTTTTAAAGAGGATGAACAGGATGGATCTGGTGCAGAGTTTGTCAGACACAAGCTCAGGATCCAAAGGTAAGTTGTGTGAAAAAAAACCTAAACAATACTATTCCAATATCAAACATTTGGTATGCAGAGTGGGGTCTTATTCTACTTTAATGTTACTGTTTTTTCATCATTAAAAATACATTTTGGACAGTCAGGCAGCCATTTGAATATGTGGTTGTTTTGACATATTATCTAGATGCCATTATCACAAGCAAAGGTACTCACTGTATGCGGTATAGTCATTATAGTCAATGACTCTAGATCAGTCACTGTTTTTAAATTGTCCACAGCAAAAACAAGCCAAAAGTAAACCCAGAATAACTAGACTCCTACATATTGCATAATTTCCAAAATGACATCTACTACTTGAAAAAGCGAGATCTTTTCAAAGGGTTTCTTCTCTCAAGTTACCAAAAAACAAAAATCACAAGCAGCTTCCTAAAAGTCTAATGGTTAAGGTGCATACCACATAACTGTAATGGTGTGGTGTGATTGCAGTCGCGGACTTTTGTTGCACGTCATACCGCACTCTGTCCGCTCATATTCTGTCTGCTTCTTGACTGTCCAATTAAGGTGAAAATGCCAAATAAAAAGATAATTGGCCTCATTCACAAACAGCCTGTACGCACAACGAAGGTTTTAAGCACAAATCCGGGGTTCATCAATATGTTCTTAACTGAATTTTTTCTTACTCTGCAAACAAATTTAGAATGGCCTTAGACCATGCATACACACAAATCATAAACATCCCACAGTCTAAAAAATTATATAGTCAAAATGTATTCAATGTAAACAGTGTATTAGAACCACAATTATCTTAAAAATGATTGGGCCTAAATATACAACATCCAAAAGTGTGAAATTGTTAATAATACACAATTTATTTACTACATATAAAATTAATAATGAAGACGTTGTAATCCATAAATCATCATCATAAATGTAATGAAATTATTAATTTATTAAAATTGACCTGTGTCCGCTTTATATGACAATAGTTTATAAATCAGAGTTTCCATATTGGAATGTGACACCGATTAATTTCCCCCATCAGAGTTGGCTGTAATATATGCGGCTGTTTAACCAGCAGCCTGTTCAGCGTCCTCACAGCCTGACAGTTCAGTAGTGGCACAAGGAGGGACACTCTGCTTTCACTAAATCACGGCCTATTGTGGACAGAGACAAAATACGATGCACACCTGGCGCAGCTTTAGAGTTTTATAGAGATCTACACATTTACCAACTTCTTATTTTGTTACAGACATACTGCGTGATTGTGGCACAACAGGTATGCAGGCCGTATACAGGATTCACAATTAGGCTCCAAACAGTTGTGCCAATCACATGTTTACCAGCTAAATCTGCCTTTTCTGGCTTCTACTTCTGAAACTATTGTTTGCATTTCACTAGCAGTTAAGTTTTTCTACATTTTTAACATCACGGCCCTCTTTGCAATGAGTGACAGCTCTCTCCACTGCTGCACTGCTCCAACAGAGCTTTCCTTACACAGAGAAATTGGGGTGTGTTAGTATGCTTATTACCAGTAGAGCGCCTGTCAATTTAGAATGATGCTGATTCACTAACATACGCATGGTGGTAAAAGCAAAATTGGCCAGTGCGCATGTGTCATGAATCCTATGGTGATTTTGCATGCACGCTTATTTTGTGCACACAGTGAGAACATTTCTATGCACATATTAGTGAATTAGGCCCAATAATACAAAAATAAAAACACACAACATGAAAAAGCCCTCACTCACCTGTAGTGGCATCTGCAGCCAATATAATGGAGGTGAATGAAATTCTTTTGTGATGCTCACACCATTGAGGGATTGCGTTTAATAATTCTTCCTGAAAAAGTTTTTTTTTTTTTGAGGAACAGTGTCTCTGTTAAACTGAATAATCCTCAGAACATGCTGTCAACAGTTTTATAAGGTTTATTTCTTTGGTTTAAGAAACGTAGTTCCAATGAAAACTGTTATTGAATATTTTACATTCATTGTAATCTGGCAAAAAAATATGTAATTAATCATGATTAAGTTCCTGTTACGCCATCATTAAGATGTAAGAAATGTTCATTGCCTCTTTAGTTTTTGGTACCTGGCTTGGTGCAATGACAACATAAGACAGGACACTGATGACTGGATGGATTTTCAAACACCTGGGAAAATAATTATAATCATTATAATTTTCAAATTTCGGGATATTTTGTTGCAAAAAAAATGTCATGCAAACTAATTTCTGCATTATTTGTGAGAAGAATTTAGTTGTAAGCATTAAGTTCCACTTACACCATCATTAAGTTGTTGGTTTTTGGTACCTGGCTTGGTACCATGACAGCATAATACAGGACATTGACTATATAGCATGATGGCAACATCAACGCCCATTAATCTACATGTTTGATGTTGGTTACTATCCAGTTGTTTATTGTAATATATGTACATGCAAAACAAATAATTATATGATTGTTCCTATATTTTTTTTGGAAAATAATCTTTCCCTCTCATGAGGAATCGTTACTACAACAGCTACATGTAGCTAGCCTGTATGTTGTACATAACAGAAGTCCTGTGAAGTGCTGCCACTTTTCCTGAACTTAGACTTTTCTCAGCAGTAAGTCCTGCATAACATATAGTGAAGTCAAGTCAAGTCAATTTTATTTGTATAGACCAATACCACAAACAACAACCTTTTAACGGGGAATAAATTGAAGAAACCTCAGGAAGAGTGACGGAGGATGGATCCCTCTCCCAGGATTGACAGACACACGATAGATGTGTATGCACAGAATATATGAGAGTATAGCACATAGTGCTAAAGCAGCTGAGCATCTGGAAGGTTACCATATGATTCCATTTATAAATATATAATAATTTAAAACATTTTCTGATGTGTTTTAACAAGGTCCTTCAGGAAGCTTGGAGTCTGGGGCTCATGGAGGCATTATGGTAATCCCTTTTATTATTCAATTTGGTCTTATGTTTATTTGTAAATTGAACAATTTCAGTTATTTACATAAGTGATTGTCCTCTGGTGCAGGAGTCTGATTTCACTAAATGTATAATTTTGCCTCATGTGGTTAATATTAGTCACATGATTTAAATGTTTACATTGATGCAAAGACATCAGTGTTTTATCATTACAGTGGAAATATTATATAAATGCCCTCTGATCACTTTGAATCCATCAGGATGAAACAATGACACGAGTTAAGGAGAAGCTTTTGGAAACACTGGAAGAATTATGTCTCGGGGAGATCGAGCAGGTCAAGTGGTGGCTGCAGAACCTACAAATGAAAGACCTCCCAAGAATCCCAGGAGTCCGAATAGAGAGGGCAGACAGCACAGTTGATTTAGTGGATCTGATGGTGGAGATTTGTGGTCAACAGGCTGTGGAGGTGATCGGGGAGGTTTTAATGAAGATGAACAGGATGGATCTGGTGCAGATTTTGTTAGACACCAGCTCAGGATCCAAAGGTAAGTTGTGTGAAAAAAAACAAACACTTACACCATCATTAAGTTGTTGGTTTTCGGTATCTGGTTTGGTACCACAACAGCATGATACAGGACATTGACTATATAGCATGACGGCAACATCAACACTCATTACTTTACATGTTTGATGTTGGCTACATGTAGCTAGCCTGTACGTTGTACATAACAGAAGTCCTGTGAAGTGCTGCTACTCTAACATATTGTTCTCATACTGGAGGAGTGTTATGTAGCACATAGTGCTAAAGCAGCAAAGCATTTGTTAGTTAAAATATGATTTTATACATAAACATTATATTAACACAACATTTTCAAATGTGTTTTAACAAGGGCCTTCAAGAAGCTTGGAGTTTGAGGCTCATGGAAGCATTATGGTAATCCCTTTCTTTCAATATTTTTTTTATTTGTTCATTTGTATGATGTTGAAAAAGATTAAACAGGAACAATTCCACTTACAGTATTTACAAAAGTGATTGTCCTCCTGTGCAGGAGTCCAATGACTGGACTAAACTTGAACCTGAAGTGAACAGTACAGATGCAGATGAGGCTCCAACTTACAGGTAAAAATAACATCTTCAATATTGTGTCACAACAAACTGGAACTATGGCAAACATTTCGGCAAGGTTCTTTGAATTTTTTCCCAGAGGGACAACTAAGATCTTTTTTCCTGCCAAGTTACAGTAACAGTGATAATTAGACACATCGCTTTAAATAAAATCAAGGCACCTACTGGTTAAGTTTACATTTACTCCATTACACTTAAAATTATTTTGCAAATATGCACAAACTCTTTTGTTTTTTTTCTTTCAGCCTACAGTCTGAAGCAGGAAAGTTTGAATGCAGTGTCTCTGACCTGCGATGGGTCTGTGAAGAAAAGGTCAGCTTTAAGTACCAGTTCTGGTCTTGGGAAGAACACATGGAGAGAATGGAAAGCTTACAATACATGCCTGCAGGTCCTCTACTGGACATCACAGTCATTGCTGGGAAGTTAAATGAAGTGTACCTGCCACACTGGATCTGCACAGGTAAGTGGACATGAAGAAATAAGTAAACATGTATTTAAATGTATTCTGATACAATCCCTTTCTCCTCACTAAATATATGTGCTTGTATTTTATGCAGATGACTCTACAATATTAGACAAGTTTGCAGTCCTACACATAGATGCCTGTGGAGATGTTGTTGAGGACGTGTCTGAGGTCACATCATCCCATGTCAAGTTATCCGAACCAGTTTTCTCTCCAAGAGCGGTTCTGATGAAAATTGGCTTTCCAGTGAAAATAAAGTGCAACGTGTTAATATACTATAAACCAAACACAACGTTCCTCAAACTACATGTGTATCTGATCCCACATGATCCTGCTCTAAAACAGGTTATTTAATATCTTACTATCACAAATGTATAATATAATCAGATTAAAAAACCTACAACTGAGTATTAGGGCCAGTGGTGGAAAAAAAGTGAAATTGTGAGAATAGAGTTGTGAAGTGGGAGGGGTCGCTGGTCACAGAAGGTTTTTTTCCCCTTTCTGTATTCCCATTTAAAAATCTTCTTAAAACGATATCCAAAAATATGACTTACCATTGAAACATACATGTGTGATCAATAACAAAGTTCACATTTACACTTGTTATTTTTAAGCACATTTTATTGAAGATAAGCCACTTAAAACATGAGACAGCGAAGTGGACACGTTTCCTTATTTTAAGATGATGGACCAAGTGATTCTCCTCAGATTTCTGTCAGCAGTTAATATTTGTTTGGAGGCTAATAGATCTCACTGACAAACTGAAACTTTTCAAATTAAGCCCACTGCTCACTGCATGTCAATGTGCAGCAGCCTTCAATCCTTTTCCGACACCATATATTGAGATTTGATCTCTGCTCTCTTTGGCACAGCTGTCTGGACAAAACCAAGTGCTCAATGTGCTTCAGCAGCTGCTTCATAAGATTATACAACTCAGAAATAATGCAGTTGGTTTATTGTATTTTGACTGCGGGTGTGATACACTAAGTATTTCCTTCACTGATGAAATATACTGTAACTTAATTTTTAATGAAGGCTGCTCTCGCCTGTTTACTCATTAAACCACAATTCTACAGCAGCGTATTTGGTTATTCTCAAAATATATATTATTTTCATAACATCATCTTTTCCTCAATATCTTGTCTATTCTGGAAACCTCACATTTCATTTTTTCCCAAGAGTGCTCCTAATACTCTATTGTAAAAACCGTATTGCTTACTCATGTACTTTAAAACACAAATGACAATGTTTGCTACTGTAACCTTGAAGCAGCTTTGTG
Organism: Thunnus thynnus; assembly: GCF_963924715.1. Taxonomy (NCBI): domain Eukaryota; kingdom Metazoa; phylum Chordata; class Actinopteri; order Scombriformes; family Scombridae; genus Thunnus; species Thunnus thynnus. Next base: position 9,140,970 of record NC_089526.1, on the reverse strand, counting down.
CTTACAGTATATTGCTTTTTTTCCAGACAGTGGACAAAACGGAATTCTCAGATGGATACACAGTAATCCGGAAGCCACGTCCAGACAAGTATCTGAAAATGCAACAAGGATTCGTCCTCACCGCAGACATAGACACAGCTAAAATTTCCCCTCCGGTATACTTTGTACTGTCTCTCAGTACTTACATTTCAGTCAGCCAACTCATGTGGAGTACATTATTATTTAAATGCAGAACATGTACAGCATTAATGTTTGGCGTCTAGGCTCTGATCTTGTGACTCCCCACAAGAAAACATTGATGTCACACAGCAAGGAGTTGAGAGCAACAGTACTAACTTCCCTCCTAGACTCAGAGCCTACAGGTGGATGCTGGGGTGGAGGTCGAGCTTTTGAAACTCTATAGGCCTACAAATGGCAGCAAGCAAGCATAGCTTGTATGAGCAGTGTGGCAGCAGGATGGCTAAATGTGAGCAGAGTACTGACGACTTAAGTACACCGCCAAGATTATAAGGGTGTGTTGGATATATGTCACAGTGAGGGGAGTATGGCTTGTGAGTGGAGCAGCCACTTGACTTTGGCTGCCTGAACTAGCTCACAGACCTCGCTTCAGTTATATAGTGAATTGTGGTTCAGACGTATTGTATGAAAAGATAAAATAGGATCAAAGCCATTGCATTTCACATTGAGGTGTACAAATGGTGTGGTCACACATGGCCTTGCACATTTTAACGATATTTTATTTCAAGTAGATTTATTGTATTTGTGTTATTATTAGATTTTTTAAATGTGACTGACGGTGAAATTGCAGCCATTTTGCTGCAGGGATTTTGACACTTTCGTAGTTCTTTTAGCCATGTTGGAAATATTGTAACTGTCAGAAATTTAAAACATTTTCAACTCAGAATTGCAATCAGGTAGCTGATGTGAACGCCTTTTCCAACTTGGCTGTAATTAAACACTGAACAATATGATGTGAACACGATGTAAGACACAAGGAAAATCTGCAAGTGAGAAACATGGATACAATTAAGGGAATTGGCATTTAGACTCCTTTAATTGTAAATAGATGCATCTTTGTTTGTATTGGCAATTTGTACAAAGGGACATGTGATCGGTGTTGTCAACTTAGCAACGTTCTCCCTAGATACAGCTTTTATGAGCCTAGTGACAAATCTATTGACTTTTTGGTCACACATAAGCTACTTCAAGAAGGTTGCCAATACTGCTTGGTGAATGTGGAGTCAGCTTTGCTCGCTGTGTTCAGAGTTTGGGAGAGATCAGCAGCCAGACAAAAATGTGAATGATCTGAGCATGTGCAAAACAGTGTTCCTAATGACCAGACACTAATCATCTAGTTTTGTTTTTGTTGTAAAGGATTTAATTTGACTGTTTACCTTTGTCAAAAACTAACTCCTCTCCTTTTATGTTATATTTTTACACAGAAATTAACCCTCAGATATGACAGCCAAGACCCAAATTTCTATGAAGTGTTGATTAAAAATCCAGACAGAGACTTCTACCTTTCACTCTTTGACCATTATGCAAAGAAGGGTGAACCAGTGTGTGAACCAGTGAGTGAACCAGTGTGGACCTGTGAAATTCAAGAAGGTCAGTGGTTGTTAAAAAATATTACCTACACTATATAAAAAGATGCATTCTATCTTTTCCATTAACTTCACCATTCTATATAATTAATGTCAATAATTAATGAGACCTGAATCACCAACACCAATGCACACTGAAAATAGACTTGTTGCTCTGTGGGTGTGATATTCTGGTTGTAGCTGTCTGAATTATGTGTTCACCTGCCATTTAATACGTGATAATGAGGAGAAATTCCTGTTTATCTTATTCCATGAATAGTCAGAAACCCATAGAAGTGCTTAAGACAGCAAGTATGGGTTTTGAGACAGAGCAATTTATCAAAACACAACAAATTTGATCACCGCTGTAATAACATCCGGTTGTTTTTGAACTAGAAATAGAATATTAATGATATTAAATGTAATAGATATTTTATTTAGCTAAAATGTCTCATTATTTAATCTTTTGTTGTGAATGAAATACATAAACCCACAATATCAGCAAATATTGGTATATGTTTTGTTCTCCATTTTATTTCAGCTGACTATCCAAAATCTGGTCATTCAGAAGGTAAGACACTGCATATATTTACTGTCCATTACTATATGAGATTTCAGCTTTCAGTCATATGTCATAAATATTTCACACATTTGTTGCAAATATTTCAACCAGAATAAAACCAATTGGAATTTCATCAATGTTTAAAATGTTTGTAATTTTTAAACCAAATCGTAAGATCACCATGATATTATTGTAGCACCTAAGTTGTTGTGTTTGTTTGTTTGTTTTTCACATATTTCACATTTGACCATTTTAAATAAACTGCTGAGAAGTTGTCTTTAGCTGAATTTGCAGAGCTGAACTGGGCCAGCTATTCTGTGCAGTATTCTTGTACTTTGGTTTGCCTGCTGAAGTATTCTTGTCTAGAACAATGTATTTATTATAAGGTTATCATTTAATGTGTTGCAGCTGCAGCATCATCAGCTGGACCAGCTGGTGCTACAGTGAGAGGTAGGTACATTACAAAACATAAAGAAGCACTTCAACTTAAAAACATGCATGTTGGCAAACATTGCATTTTGCTTCCTTAAATGTAAAGTCGACTGAAATACTGATAATAACGTTGTTCAAAATACATTATTCTTGATTGATTATTGAAGTTTAGGACTGCCTATAGTTAGGGATGAGGATGGCAATTTTCAGCTTTTCTATTGTCTACAAATCTCATGTGCAGAGCAACGATAACAATGAATCGATCCTACTCACAAGTATTGTGTCTGTATCCAAAGCCTGACATGTTATTCCTCTGTGCCACAAAGAGTGTGGTTAGTTGTTTAAAAATGGTTCCAATAACTAATAACAGCGATCAAGTTTTTACTCTCCACAAAGTATTTCTATGTCAGGAAGAGGCCACCGTTCATGTGCGAGGACGCAAGTCTCTTAACAGTAATAGTTACAGATTACTACGGTAACCATAGTCTTCAGGGATGAAGGAACATGTCACCCAGTGCAGCGATGTGGCTCATTTACATGTTTTTAATAGTTTTTTGAAAACAACGGAGGTCTACGGCACATATATCAGGCTTTGGATAAACACAATACTTGTAAGTAGGATCGATTCATTGTTGATTTGATTCTGCACATGAGATTTGTTGACAATAAGAAAAAACAGAAAACCGCCATCCTTTATTCATCCTTATTTATGCCTTATGCAAATACTCACTCAAATACAATATCTTGATTTCAATGTTTTAGCAGTTACTGTAGTACATTTTTCAAGAAATAAAAATGTTTCTACCAGAATGCAATCTAAACATTATTTACATTTTCATTACATTTTGTTAATTTACATTTTGTTTGTTGTCTTTAGTCTTTTTTTATTGTAACCACACATGTTTCCCTATCTTTGTAGCTGTTGTAGCTTTGGTTTTGAATTTTACTTGAAACTTTATCCCTCTGTAAAGTATGTATTCCCTCACTTAAACTTTTATTTAGTTGATCTGACATGTAGACACTAATAGACACTAACCCACTGAGGGATTCATAAACAGGAGGTGCAAATCAAGGGTAAATTAAGAGAAACAAAAGCTGAGAGACAGATCCTGATTTTATTTTTATTTTTTTCTCAAGTGTTCTGATCATTAAAGAAAGCAGTTTGTTTTCTGTGTCAGTGACGTTAAAGAAGAACAATACAATTGTTAAACAATTACATTTTTTCCTAAATTTCTTACAGCTTTGGGATCCTCAAGTGGAGCAACTGGTCGAAATACTTTGACTGAAGGCAGGTCCACAGGTATTAACTATGCAATTTCCACATGAAATGACTTTTAACACTTAGAAGAAAAAAACAAAAAAACAAAAACAAAACAGAACAAGTCTAACTTGATCAAGGGTTATCCACATTATAGTGGCTAATGTAGGTTATGGTTATTGGTTATAGGTTATTATGGAATAACAAATAAAACAAAAAAGTGAGATTTGAGGGTTTAAAAATGGCATTTGGTGGATGAATGACATTATATCAATAAAATGTAGAACTGACCTGTCAAAATAAACACTTTATGGGCTCTGATTCCTCTTTAATTATTGTGTTCATTTGTGTTTTATTTGGATCTCTAAAATTTAAGTAAGCTCCACATTAAATAAAAAAAAGTAGAATTTATATAGAAATTGTTGATTGTGTGAGTGAAAGGAGCAGCACAAAGTTGCACTTTGATGTGAAATCACAATGATTAGAGGATGAGAGATTCAAGATTGTGTTTGCTTTGTTGGTCACTTTTTGATAAAACCCTTTGTATTGTAAATCTTTATGAATCAAGAAAGCCTGATGCAAAGTGTTTTATTCCATTTCTCCTCAGAGGAACAAAGTGTGGATGAACTATCTGCACTGGTCCAGAAAGTGAGTAATGTCGCATCAGTCTGACTTTTCACAACAAATCTTCAGTCAATAAGATGCAGGTTGAAAATCATCCAATATTTTAAATCATGATTAGAACTGATGCTGCATTCAGAGGAGCTGTTCAGCTCTAATCAATAAAATTATGTTCAAATCATCTCCCTTTGTTTATTTGTTTGTATTTCACCAGGCAGCAACAGTCACAACGATTAAAGAGAAGCTTTTGAAAATGCTGCAACGTTTGAGAGAGGAAAAATTCGAAGACTTCAAGTGGTTTTTGCAGGACAGAGACCTCATCCCGGCAGAACTCCCGTGCATCCCACAGAGCAAACTGGAGAAGGCAGACAGGAAACATGTGGTGGATCTGATGGAGCAGACCTACAGCCAACAAGCTGCAGAGGTGACCAAGATGCTTTTCAAGAAAATAGACAGGAACGATCTGGTGAAGCTGTTGTGAGACACCAGCTCAGGATCCAAAGCCAAAAACAATAAACAAATAAAAACACAGAAGTGGCCTGTTGAGTGGCAAAAACAATCCCATTTTTGCTGCTGACCTAATTATTTAGAACATTACAGAACATTTGGACCTGATCAAACAAACAGTTAAAGGAGTATTTTACAAGTCTTCCCATATTTTATTTTATTTCTCAGTGATCCACTCATCAGTTGCAGCACTACTGCTATCTCTAGCACTGAGGAGGACAAGAGGAAATCAAGAAACAGAGCTGTCCAAAGTTTTTAAGACACAAGTGTAAAATTATTGCATTGTAACTATTTTTGACTACGAAAACAAAATGCAACAAATCAAATACAGAGGGTGATTTATTTCTGCCTTTGTTATAACAACAAGAACATGTGATGTTTAGATCAGGTGGCTCATTCAAGTTTTTTAGCAGCATAGTGTGTGAAAGACTTAAAGTCCTGACAAATAATGTAAATATATTTATCAGTTGAAAGATCTTAAAGGGAAAAGAGAAATGAAGAGAATCATCATTGGTTCTGATGTTACCAAAGAAAAATCATATAACAGTATTTAATCTTGAAAAAATGTTTATGTTGATTATTGAGGTCATAGTGTTTGGTGATGTTTCGCATTATATTAAAAGATGTTTCTTATATTCTTCCCCCCTCATGTATGTAAACGGGGGATGGACAAAATATTAGAAACACCTTTTAATATAATGCAGTCCAGAACAACAACAACACCGCCCACTACGACTTCAATAATAAACATTAAGTTGAATTATCACCTTTCTGACAGTGTCAATAAGAACTAAAACTCTTGTAGATGTAAGACACATTTTTGTTCTTTTGTTTTTTATGTTTTGTTCGATTTGATCTTATTTTAATCTTGTATTTTATTATTTTTTAATTCTATCAGTGTCTTTTTTATAATGCTTTCTTTTTATACTGGATATCTTGTCTTAATATCTTTTTTGACGTCTCACATAAAGCACTTTAAATTGTCTTGTTGTTGAAAGGTGCTTTACAAATAAATATGTAACACCTTAATTTAATTTAATTTAATTTAAGTTATTGTTTATTATTTTACTACATTCTACAGATAAAACTCCCTAAAAAAGTTAGTTTTGAGCCTTTGCACTCTCCACAGTACCTCAGTGGTATGAGCACAGCATCTTTGGGGTGAAACACATCTCGACGGGAAAACAGTTCTATACAACACCGACCTCCTCCTCAGTTATGTCTGCACACCCAGTGCTTAGTCCATTAGTGTCCTTTCAACATACAAGTGCGACTGGCCTGTTCTCTCTGTTTCACCATACACCAGATCATAATACATCACCAAAGTATAAGTGTAAGTATCAGAATTAGTATGACATATTGTATTTTTCCATTACACCAAGGTTATTAGGTATGATCTGAAGTATAAACAAAATAAAACACTTGATGGTAGGGCATCACCCGTTTATTACAGAGGGTATACATATTTTCATAGACTGCCTGGTAGGACAAGTAGCCTACCTTAATGGCTTTGTGTAATGTGAAGCGCTATATAAATGCAATACATTATTATCATGATGATTATTATGATTATTTTTTATTTACCCTTCAAGGAGGGGGAATTCAAAATCATGTACAACAATATCCAAAGGTAGGCTATGATTTGCAATGCAAAAGTGGATTACAGGAACAAAATATTGTTTACAATGCTGCATTCAGTTTAATGTACATTTCGAGTAAAGTAGACTAGGTGTAATTGAGGCGAGCAAGGTGTTAAAAATGATTATTGATCTTTCTTTTACAGTATTGAAGTGTATTTCAATGAACAAATTCATTACAAAAGGTTGAATCACAGCGCATTTGGATCTGGTTTCCAAACAGGAACATAGGATGTAATCGACTGCGTAGTACATCATAACTTTGTCAAATTATAGGAGGAAAAAAGATATGATTGCCTTGGTTTTTAGACATTCTCAGTTCAGTGCAATGAATAATACGAAGTTTAATAACAAAAACAGAAGAATAAAAGCATTTATTTTGACAGGTGACACGTTTTTCTTTGCTAAACCTCGTTGATAAAACTACAATACTAAAGCGATGAGTTAAACATCGTTATTTAGGTGGAATCAAAGCGCAGTAATGTAGCTCCACCTCCGTTGAATGCATGCGCGGGCCCGCGGCCAGTTGGACATTTCCTGTATATAAACTATATGCTTATCGGGGCAAATTACATTGTCAGGACACGTCACAGACAGCAGCACCTCGACCACAGTAAATCTCGTTTATGGACACAACAGTTAATTTAGAGAAAAAAAACAAAGAAGATTTTACATCGTAACGGCTGGAGCGACAAACTGTTTCTATAACGGTAAGTTACAATGTTTTCAAACGGTACTGCTTCTTTTTAACTTTCACTTCCATCGTCCTGCTTCCTCTGTCGAGTTGCATTTATGTGTGATGATGATGTTTGTTTCGATGGTACAATAAAACATTAATTAACACTTTGTTAATGTGAGTTGTTAACTAAAGTTTGCAAAGTGCTTTGACTCGACAGTTGACGATGAAACAGGAAAACAACAAAGACAGTTTTAAGTTAAACGAGTGTGTGTGTGTGTGTGTGTGTGTGTGTGTGTGTACGCGCGCAAGCCCATGCAAGGCTAATTAGCGTTAATGAGAAAATGGCAGTAGCAAAACACATAGGACTGCAATTAACAATTATTTTCATTATCTATTATATTCTTGATTAATCGATTCGTTAGAAAAAGAAGAAAATGGTGAAAAACGTTGATCACTGTTTCCAAAAAACTCTACAAACAAATACATCTGGAATATTTTATGCGTTTATCAGAGATTAAAATTGAGAGATTACAGGAAATGAAGGGAGGCAGAGGGTGGATGTATATGAAAATTGTACCCGGAGTCCATTATGTACCTATTATGATACATCTGTGAGAAATATACTTTCTGTACAAAATGTACCTCTCCTGTAGATTATTTTGCTGGTGCCTCTACAAACTTTTTCTTATTGATTTATTCCTTTGTGGAAATATTTTCAGGGATTGTTTTTATTGGACTGAACATTTGGTGATTGAGAGTATGAGTGACTGAGTAACTGTGTAGAGTAAACCTGTTATAATTTACTTTTTTCTTAATTTCTTGGTGCTGTGATCATGAAAGAATAGAAAATAAATATTTTGTTTACCATTTAAATGCATATTGGACAACAGAGATATGCATAAAGTCTAAGAACAATATATTGTTCTGCAACATTCATTTTTCTTAAAACGTTTACAGCTTCATGACCTTCAGCGGCAGCAACTGATAAAAATAAGATGGAGGAAGGTGAGTGCACAGTTATTATGTACGCAGTGATCTCACTAAATGTTACTCACTGAGTTCAGATTGTCTACAACAAGCTAAACATAAAACCAGAATTCTGACAACAAATAGTTGAACCGTGGAAGGATATTTTGAACAGGTTATAAAGGGTTTTTGAAATCCACAATTTCAACACTGTATGCATTTTAGTTTACTACACTTCATATGAAACATGTTCTGATATACGTTGATTATGGCCTCATAATATCTTTAATCTGTCAACTTTGTGTCATGTTTCTTTCTCTACTCAGATCTTTTTGTGGATAAACATCGAGTCATCTGGAGTTAGAGGAAAACAGATCTTCTACAAAATCCTGCAAAGAAACGAGCCACATCTTATTGATGACCTCAAGAGAACGGAGAGCGAGACTGTCATGGATGTGAAAGTCATGGATACAGTGCAAGTGAGTAAATCCTTAGTCATCTAAAGCAGTATAATGTAAGTGTAGATAGCGTAGTTTGTGCCTTCATATAATCACTATTTTTAGTTTTCCAGACTCAATTGGTGAATATAATCACAAATCTAATTGTTAAAGTTATATTCTCAAAGATTTTCATTTAGATAAATAAATAAAATTCAAATAAAGGCCCACTGATGAAAGCCCTTGATATTTACAGTATTATGATTAGTATGAGGTATGAGGTAATAGGGTGTTTAGGGTAAGTATTCAAATCACAAGTGGCGCAGTTAGTGACGTGCCCCATCACCCAGTGGTTGGTCCATGTGAAGAAGCATACTGTTTTTTCTGGTCTCTGCAAGCATGACGTCACACAGGCGATACTGTTCAGATCTCTGGGAGTGAGGTCATGTGATATCCAAACCACTCCTGCTGCATAATTCACGTATCCACTGTTCATCCATATAATCAGTGTTTTCCAAACAATCGTTGTTGTGCCAATAAATCACTAAGTATTCTGGTGGAGCTATGAGGCAGCGATAGTATTACACAGAGATAGTTTATTTAGATGTTGTGGATAAACTACAAGTTTTTGGAAGTTTGGAACAACATTATAGATAATTGGTGGAGAAATTAAAGGTAGATTTTTTAACCTGTTTGACACACATAATTCTATTCCTTTAACCAACAATCAAAGCTGTAAGTGTAACGTGGAGTAGCAGGAATGGACCCAAATGCAGAGACTGACATGCAGGGTTGACAAAAACCGTCTTTATTCAAGAGATGGACAAGGACAGAACAGGGAAAAAACAGAAGCTGTTGGAACAGTAAACCAGAGTGTAGGCAGGCAGCATGGAAACTCATCATGGACTCAACTTGACAGAACAGAACAAATGATCCAACAAAGACTGAACAGAAAACCAGGACTTAAAAGTAACCGAGTGTGGAGGAGTACATGAACACACAAGGGCAACACAGAGCAACAGAAAACCAAAACCCACAAAATACTGTACTCTAAATCACAACCCAGCATAAATCAAACCATCCCAGAATTACATAAACTTAAGCACACAACACTATAAACTAACTAATAATGCAGTCCTCTAAACCCACCACCCAAATCATAACAAGCAAAACCATATGACCAGAAGGACTGACAACAGAAGTGAAACACAGGAAATCTCAAAGAACACAAAAAGTCCAGAAAAACACACAAACAGGCAGGATGTGACAGTAAGTAAGAAAACTCCCTGCTCATCCTGTGAGGTTTCAACACCAAAACTCGTATTAATTTATTTATACTATTTTCTCTTATTTTCTTATTTTTAGACATTTTTATTCCTTGGTACAAAATGAGTAAGGGCATATTAACAAATTTCACTTTTGTTTGGTTGAAGGAATAGAGTTGCACCTTGTGAAACGGGTTCAGAATGTACTCTACTTTACAGCAGACACATACCTTTCATACCTGCACAGTAGGATTTCAGAGGTAACTGAAAACACCTGCTGGGGTTTTCTTTTGAGTTGTGGCACTTTTGAGGAAAACTAAATTATATTAATTTAAATATTGATTATGTCCAAATGTCAGTCCTTGTGTTTCTAACATTGCAATATATGATAACTGCGATGGTAGACTAACGAACTGGGTTGGACTTTCTGACACAGTGCTACATTGGTTCAAGTCTTGTTGGTTCAAAACTAAATGCAAGGATCAATTCTTGGACCTCTTTCAATGAAAATCTACATCCATCCATCCATCATATAAAATATTATTGCCATGGACAATTGTCTGGAACTCTACTGGAGGGATGAACACCATTTGTCCAAATTATATTCCATAATTTGGTGTTTTGACATTGGTAGTGGACAGCACCATCTTAATGGTTGTTTTCATTTTACAACAAATATTATCAACCACAGTGTGTAATCTTGCTGATAAAAATAAGCAGAGCCATATGTCAATAAAACCGTCATTTCTGAAATGCAAAGAAATCATCCTCCAATCATGGTAATAGTGCAGACAAACACGTTCCTGCAAATACAGTTTAACAAATCCTTTTCACTTTTCAGGTAGACACAATGATGCATAAGAAGCTACTCATTGAAATATTAAATGAGTTGAGCTCGATAGAGTTCGAGAAATTCAAGTCGCTCATTAAATTGAGAAGATCACTCATCAGGAGCCGACTGAGTGTGGCACACACTCACGACATAGTGGAGCTGATGGTGAAGAACTACAGATGGGACTGTGTGAAGGTGACCAAAAAGGCTTTAAAGAAGATGAATAGGACTGATCTGGTGCAGAGGTTATCAGTAAGAGGTAAGGTATGACAAAGCAGACAAAAACTGGTACACAATTCAGTCACATATGCCTCATAAGTTTTATAGTATGCAAATATAAATAAGTACATCAGCGGGGGTACAATTTTTCATCAGAACTTTTTTGTAGGTTTGTGTATAAAGTAATGGAATAAAAAATATATCTTCAAGTAGCTCTATGCATTATTATTGTGTCAATGTTCAGGAGCTTCTTTTCATTTTAGGATGAAGTCCTTTATATTACGTATAAATATTTAACCCTGATGTTAAACCAGCTTCTAATAGGTCTTTCTGAAATGTCTTTTCTCCTCAGAGAAACACTGGGAACAGCATCCTACACTGATTAAGAGAGTGAGTGATGTCACATCAGTCTGACTTTACACAGTACAGATTAAATTCAGTAGATGAAGATTAAAAATCATCTTCATCTTTAATTTATAAGTCATGATACAAACAAAATTTCAATTTTTCCTCAGACAGGTTCACTCACAAAACTGAAGCAATTTTAAGGCGTTGAGGTCTAAGGCAGAAACGCTATTCACTAATATTAAGAATTTTTGTTATATCTACCACAAGGGAAATGTAGTTTTTCTGGATTTGTTTTTATAACTTTGGCAGAAGGTATAATATATGATAAACATAAAAAAGAAATGAATGTATTTCTTTCTTTTTTTATATTAGATGAAAAGATGCAACCAGCCATGTTCTGACAGCTTCTCTGTTGTAAAATCAAAAGGGTCATCATAGTTTTGGGATCACAGTCTTTGAAAGAGTTACAGCCAGACAGTAAAATAAAGTCATGATCCTGTTTGTACAGATAAAATAATTGTAAAAGAGACAAAAGTTTGATGTTACTAAAGAAATGTAAACACATACAAATAGTTTGTAAAAACAGGTGTACAGTATGTGATCAAATATTATTAATTCCATTATTAGCTTGTGTAATATGGATGATATAATCTTACCACATCCACAATTCTAAAACACACTCATCAATGAATCTGTAATCAATAAAATAAAGAGATTGCACATTTGCCCAATGAACATTTTCTTTGTATTTACCAGGTAGAAACAATGACGTCTGTTATAGAGCTGCTTTTGGAAACACTGGCTGGTTTGAGTAACAGGGAGCTCAAGGACTTCAAGAAAGTCCTCCTGAGTCGAATTCACCTCCGCAAACCTTACTTAGAGATGCTCATGATGACAGACATGCAGGACACAGTGTTTATTATGGTGCAGACCTTCGGCCAACCATCTGTGAAGGAGACCAAGGACATTTTAATTCAGATGAACAGGAGAGATCTGGTGCAGAGGCTGTCAGACAGCAGCTCAGGACCCAAAAGTAAGACAATGAAGAAAAAAGACATATTCAAATCAAAGAACTGGCTCCAAACATGTGTCTCATAAGTTTATAAGCTATATTATAAGCTTTTCTTCTTCATACATATAAATATTATGAGTCATAATGTAGAGAAAAGAAGACAATATCAGCTGGTATACAAAATATATTTTATTACTGATGTGACATATGAAAAGATATTGTGGGACGGGGGAAAAATATTATTAATGAATTATATGTATCATATATATTATATGTATATGTATTAACTGTTGAGGAGGCTTCAATTTTATTTTGTGTTGAATCCTTTGTATTTTAATTTTTTAAAGAGCAATATAGCCTGATGTTGATCACTTTATTTCCTTTCTTCCTCCTCAGAAAAACACTCTGTGGATGAACACTTGTCTGCACTGATCCACAAAGTGAGCAACGTCACATCGACCTGACCTCATGCAGCACAGCTTTAATAATTCAATAAGAAAAACATTTAAAATCATATTTATCATCACATTAGTGGTGATTAATGAAACTAAACTCAGTTTTTCACATAATTGTGAGACTTCTTCAAAGTATTAAACAAAATACAGAAGATTAAACTGAGAAAACAGTTCCTGACTTGTTCTGCCACCTGTTTTACAGTTCATCAAGAACATGTGATGTTAAGATCAGGTGGCTCATTTCAGTGTTTGACAGCACAGTGTGTTTGCCAGAGTTACAGCCTGGAATTAAAATAAAACATAAACAAGTTTACAGATATTAAAGAATATAAAACAAGACAAATCATAATTACCAGATGTATCAGTAGTTCAGGTGATCTTGCAGAAAAAAACATTTCTTAAAACATCCAAATGTCTGAAATAAAGACATTGATACTGTAGATGCAAAGAGATAAATCTTTAATATTACCAGGAGAGAAATAACATATTTTCTCTTTGAATGTACTCTTTGAATTTTCCAGGTAGCAACAAAGACGGCTGTGAGAGAGCTGCTTTTAGAAACACTGAATGATTTGAGTGATTGGGAGCTAAATACATTCAGGTGGTTCCTGCAGTTTACTCACTTCAAGAAGGGCCTTCCATGCATTGCATTTAGCAGACTGGAGCCAACAGGCAAGGCTGCCATACTGGTGGATCTGATAATGGAGACGTATGGCCAACAGTCTGTGGAGGTGATCAGGGAGGTTTTCATGGAAATGAAGAGGACTGATCTGGTGCAGAGGCTGTCAGAGACCAGCTCAGGACACAAAGGTGAGATAAAGAAGGCAAATGTCATGTCACATTAATTTATAATAATTAATAAATCTGCAGGGGGACAAAACATTAGATAAAGCAATGGAGCAACAACATATAGGCCACCATGACAGCAAAAATATAGATTTGAATCAACACCTCCCTGACATAATCTCAACAAAAGTTTCACAAAGTTAGTTGGTACTTCATTTCATTTTTGAAGTGGTTGATTTATCTAATTAAATTTACTTTTACATACAAAATAATAAGACAAAGATCACTTCAGAGGGAAATGTTAGAGCTCATTATTACCAGTCTTGTGTTGTATATGGTCAGATAGGAACTTGGCTAATGTTGTCTACATCATTTCACTTGAATATGTTTTATTGTATTTTTGTATAGCTATGATTTGACTTTTTTTTTTTTAATTTTTAGATCTGTGTAAAGCATTCAACACAGTCAATCATGATGTTTTAATATCAAAACTCTAAATTTAACTTCTCATCTAGAGCACTGGCATGGATGTCTTCATATTTATCTAATAGGATATAGTGTGTTAAAGTTTGTGATGCACTGTGCAGTAACATGAAGTGCACAATGGGTGTTCGCAAGGGTCAGTGTTAGGTCCCCTATTATTTAGCCTTTATATTTATGATCTCCCTCAGCATTGTCATGATGTAGAACTACAAATGTATGCAGATGACACCGTTGTGTACACACATGCAAAAATAGCTGAGTTAGCTGTTGCTAAGCTAACAATTGCATTGGAAAAGATCACAAATTTACTTGAATCAATCATCATCAATCAATCATGTGTGAGTCTAAATGTAAACAAAACAAAAGGTATGTTTTTCTCTAAAACCATGGTATAACCTCTTAATGCTGATAGTCTCATCAAAGGTGAAAGGATTGACATAGTTACTGATTTTAAATATCTTGGTGTGACACTGGATCCAAATTTGAACTTTAAGAAACATGTTAAAAAAATGGTTAAAACCATAAAGTACAACTTAGCAAATTTTAGACACACTAGAAACTGTCTCTCTTCAGACGCAGCCAAGATATTTATGCATGATTCTTTCCCGTCTTATTGCATCACATGCTGGGGGCAGGCTGGAGAAACAGTCATAAAACCTCTTGAGTCCTTATACAAACAAACTCTAAAAACTCTTGACAAAAAGCCAATGCATTTCTATCACTGTAGGGTACTGGATAAATACAATTTACTGAGCTTTGAGAATTTTAGATCATTCTCAAATTTGTGCCTAGTTTATAAAATTTTAAATGGTTTGGCCCCTCCTCCACTATGTGACTTTGTGTACACTCACTCAGAAAGTTCTATTAGATCCTCCAGAATATCCTCTATACAAGATTGTACCATACCATTTTGTCGCTCTGCATTTAGACAGTCAGCTTTCTCTGTGAAAGTCACAACTCAATGGGATGTCCTGCCTGATGATATGAAGAGCTGCAGTTCAATCAGTGCTTTCAGAACCAGGTTGAAGAATCTGTTGAAGGCTGCTCAGCTCTGTGGCCACTGAGTCTGGATTTGATCGCATAGTCTTCTCAAATAATCTTGCTTTTGGTTTGACATGCTTGCATTGTTGATTTCTGGTTGACATTATGGGTGCATGTGATGTGCTGTTGTGTGTAGCTTTGTATCTTGTGTGGTGTGTCCTGTGTGTTTTTTGCTTTGTGCTGTTTGTTATTGTGCTGTTATATGTTTTAATTGTAAGGGACTGTAGATGAAAATTAGCTTTAAAGCTAACTCTGGTATAGTGCATCAAATGTTAACATTTATGTTTAAAACTGTACATTGTCCCAATAAATAAAATACAAAAAAACTTTGCTCACACTCATTCTCATTCATCCCTTCTGTGATTTCTGTAACCAAGGCCTCCTCCTGTCTTCCATCCACACACCTGTAATCCATCTGTGTCATGTGATGTGGCAGTGTCTGTGTATTTTATTTTAACACCCTGACTGAGTGTTTTCTCAAACTTTATTGGTCTCAGCCATGAAGTGTTAAAGGCTTTTTATTATACTTGGGAGTCAGAGTATTATACTGAGGACAAGTACACATAAAGGTTACACACAGTGTTTTTATTATGTAATTACAATGTTCATTAAATGTGTTTCAGCTACAGGATCATCATTTGAAGCATTTGGTGTAAAAGCCACAGAGGGAGGTAGGTACCATAAGACATTTCAAACACTAATAACAAGATTACAAATATTGTTCCTTTAACTAGGAGTAAAGATGACAGATTTGAATCCTTTCCCCAAAGCTCTGTAGTTATTTTAATCTACATTTCATTATGTGAAGCTTTAACACTGAGTTTAACGAGATAGTCTGATAGTGTCTGATTATATCACCTGATGGTAAACCAGGCATTCATGAATCTTATTTTATTTCCTTCAGAGAAACACTCTGTGGATGAACAGTGGCCTGCACTGATCCATAAAGTGAGTAATGTCACATCTGTCTGACTTTACAGATACAGCTGTCATTCAACAGATGCAAGAAAAAAAACATGTTCAACATTATAAATGATGATACAAACAAATTCCTGATTTTCACCAGCTGGTTCTCTCAGAACTGAAGCTACAGTCAGATTGCATCATGTACACATGAGGACTGAAGCAAGAACGTTGTTAACTTATATGATAAAATCAGTGTTACCTCTACCACTGGGGAAATGTATACTGTATATATTTATTAAATTTTTCCTAATTTGTTTATTTAACAGGAACATGTGATCAATTCAACAAATATTATTAATTTTATCCATACCTTGTGTAATATGGGTTATGTAATCTTACCACATCCACATATCTAAAAACACACATGTTGATGAGATGTAAACAGTAAAACCTGTAATCATCCCAGCTGAGAGATTGCACATTTAGCCAATGAACATTTCTTCGTATTTACCAGGTAGAAACAATGACGTCTGTTATAGAGCTGCTTTTGGAAACACTGGCTGGCTTGAGTAACAGGGAACTCCAGGACTTCAAGCAAGTCCTCCGGCATCACTTGAGGTTCACAAGATGGCGTTTTAACATCACATGGATGCTTCTGGATGGCACAGACTTGCAGGACACAGTATTTTTTATGGTGCAGGCATATGGCCAACAGTCTATGGGGGGGACGAAGCACGTTTTAGAGGACATTAACAGGCCTGATCTGGTGCAGAGGCTGTCAGACCATGGCTCAGGATCCAAAAGTAAGACAAGACAAAAATATGTTAAAAAGATTGTGGGACAGGGGGAAAATAACAATAACTTTTGTAATAACTTTTGTATTGTAAATTAGTACAAAGCAATATAGTCTGATATAGGGGCTGTGCGATATGATGATATATATCGTGTGACAATAGAAAAACGTCTATCATTTCATGTTATGCTGTGCAGTTTATTTCGTTGTGACACAAACCACACTTTTTACAGCAATATTTTTCATCATTTGGAGTGAAGCTTTTATTGCACTTACAGTAACGTAACGAGTGTAGTTTTCAACAACTCTGTCTCTCCTCTGCTTCGCTGCACATGCACACAGAGGGCTCAGCCCCTCATGTGCTGAGAACGAACAAAGAAGAGGAGAGAAACAGCGGGATGGTGACCATAAATGACAGCAAAATGCAGTAGAGACTGTCTTCATTTATGTTATTTACCAAATTTTTGTGCACTCGTTTAATTTCAGCTTAGTGTGAAAGTCTCTGCTGCTTAGTGCTGTCATTTAAGATCACTCTACTCTCCTCTGTTCTCTATGGTTCACTGCGGATGGGGCTGAGCCCTCCATGTGTGAGCTGTGCACACAGGAGAGACAGTGAACCAATTGGAGTACTCGAGTTGACGAAACTACACTTGTTACGTTACTGTAAGTGCAATGAAAGCTTTAGGAGTAAAAATCCAAGAAAAGTAATTTTATTGAATCCACGCAAAGGATGGACAGACAACAGGCAAGGCACACAGACCAACTATTTAGTAATTGAATTAAAATGTGTTATATCGGGATAGGTATCATTATCAAGATATGAAATTACCTATATCGGGACAGATTTTGGTCATATTGCCCAGCCCTAGTCTGATACAAAGTGTTTCTAGTTGGTCATTCAGTCAGTGACTCATTAGTCATTTTTCTGTGTTTTCTCCTCAGAGAAACATTATGTGGATGAACAGCCCTCTACACTGATCCAGAAAGTGAGCAATGTTACATCTGACTCAATACAACACAGCTTTCATTCAATAGTTGAAGGTTGAGAATGATCCTCATTTAAACAGTTTAAATACTGATACAACCTAAACTCATGATTTAAGCTGAATTTTTTCACTGAAGCTGCATTGAAGCAGCAATTTTATCCATCAGTAATGTTTCATATCTTTACCTCTGAGGATTAGATGAGGAAATGTCAGCAAGTTTCTTCTTCAGCTTTGAAAGTGATCTCACAGATAAACATATAACACCCACATCTACACTAACATTCATGAGATGCAATGAAAAACTATTTTTGTGGATTTTTCTAGTGGATTGAATATACTGTATGTCTCATTAATGTTTTGATTATTCCAGGTAGCAACAATGGCAGCTGTTAAAGAAATGCTTTTGGAAACCCTGAATGATTTGAGTTATCAGGAATTTGAGAAATTCAAGGAGGTCCTGAAGTGGACTGTCTCCCAGAAGTGTCTCCCAGACATCTTACTTACATTGAGTGAGACAGCAGACAGTGCAGAAATAGTGGATCTGATGTTGCAGACCTATGGTCAACAGTCTGTGGATCTGACAAAGAAGATTTTCAACAAAATGAACAGATCTGATCTGGTTCAGAAGTTGTCAAACACCAGCTCAGGTCACAAAGGTAAAACAAAGAAGACAAAAACTGTCATGTTACACAATTGTGTGTCGCATAATTGTCCAATGAATACATTTAATAATTTATTTTTAAAAAGTATATCTGCCTAGGTGTAAACTTTATTTAATCACCAATGTGAAATATGAAAAAAGTAGTGTGCAGGGGCCAATAAATCATTAAATAACCAATTAAAATGACAAGTTTAGTATTTGTTGCAGGGCTTCTGTATCAGATGTTTATGGTGTAATTTTCCTATTAATTAGTTTTATTTCCTTTTAATGTAACTGAGCCATATAAAAGTAGATTGTACTTATATATTATTGTTATATTTTTTTTTAAATCAAGCTATAATCTTATGAATGTCTTTCTTTTGTCCTCAGAGGAACATCGGCCTGCACAGAAAGTGAGTCTGACTTTACACAACACAGCTTTCATTCAATAGATGCAGGTTGAAGATTATAAATGATAATACAAGCCAAACATGATTTTTATAGGATGGTTCTCACAGAATGGAGGCTGCCTTCAGGTTGAGTTTTAACAATAATGTTATCCACCACTGATGTTATGACAGAATTAATCCTCCACTACTCTAATAGAGATGAGGAAAAGTCAGCATATACTTTTTTCTCTCTTTTTTAAAATTTTTACTGAATAAGCTCTAAAAATACTGACAAACAACCGTATGTCTGAAACACTGACACTGATGAAATATGACAGATGTATTTTTAACTGTTCCAGCTGAGAAATTACACATTTGCTATCTGAATGTATCCTTCACATTTTCCAGGTAGAATCTGGTGTTAAACAGATCCTTTTGGAAATAATAAATGATTTGAGTCATCAGGACCTCATGAAATTCAAGTGGTCTCTACAGCTCACACACTTTGAGAAGGGCCTTCAACAGATCTCATTGATCCAGTTGGAGGGGGCAGACCAGGGAGAGACAGTGAATCTGATGGTGCAGACTTGCGGCCAGCAGTTTGTGCAGGTGACCATGGAAGTTTTTATGGACATGAACAGGACTGATCTGGCAGAGAGGTTGTCACACAGTAGTAGAGAACTCAGAGGTAAGAATGTACATGGGTGTCATAAATACATTTTGTAATTCATTGTTAAAAAAAGTAAATGGGCATATGAAAAAACTAGGGTGCAGGAGGCAATGCAACAACACCACATAAATCACAATGTTTGCAGGAATCATTGGAGCTGAATCCAGCCTTTCTCTCTCTCTCTCTTTGATTTCCATGATGTCACTACAAAGTAAATTTTAGTGTAATTTTCAATGAACTTTGAAACAGAGCCTTTTTAAAGGGGTGGCTAAATATTAGTATAATATATAATACAGTTAATCAATGAGAGTTGAATCAACAACTCTGACACACTGAATTTTATAATTTGACAGCATTGTAAAACTACAAATTGTCATCAAAGATTATTATTTGACACGATCATCTTCACATACAGTGGTTCATATTTGTTGCAGGGCTTTTATATCAGATCCATCCTCTCTCTCTATGTGATTCATCTTTATGATATAATTTTGTAACTAATCCTTCATATCATGTTTTAATCAAAAGCAACTAAATCTGAATTGAATTGATCATATTCTGAAGTTTAATCAGTCTTGAGTCATTTTCTATTTTCTTTCTCCTCAGAGGAGCAGAGGTCTTCACTGCCCCAGAAAGTGAGTAATGTCACATCAGACACACTTTACACAACACAGCTTTCATCAAATAGCAGCAAGTTGAAAATGATGCTCATCTTAACCACTTTAAATAATGATACAAACCAATGGTATCATTTTCATCAGATGGTGCTCACTGAACTGAAGCAGGATTCTGATTGAGATTTTGAGCTGAAATATTTTATCCACCAATAATGTTATAATAAAGTCTGTGCTATCTCTACCACTGAGGATGAGAACAGGACAGCTAAATGTTTAGGACGTGTATGTTTTTCCAGACTTTCTTATTCAACTCTGATGGTAAATAGGTGGAAAGAGTTTTTAAAGCAGAAATATCACAGCTGCTGTTGAAGCAATAAGAACGTGTGATCAGGTGACTCATTCCTACTTTTGGCAGCAAAGTGTCAGAGAGAGTTGGAGACATGCAATAAATCACAATTACTATTAACCAGTTTATAGAAACAAATGAAATGAATCACACTGTGCTCACACTTTGTCTTTATAAAATCAAATGTATCATTTTGTGTAATAGATTAGTATTAGACATCACAATACTCACATGATTTAAATGTTTACATTGATGAAAAGACATCAGTGTTTTATCATTACAGTGGAGATATTGCATAAATTCCCTCTGATCATTTTTAATCCATCAGGACAAAACAATAACAGTTAAGGAGAAGCTTTTGGAAACACTGGGAGAATTAAGTCTCAGTGAGACCGAGCATTTCAAGTGGTGGCTGCAGCACCTTCAAAAGAAAGATCTCCCAAGAATCCCAAGAAGCCGAGTGGAGAGGGCATACAGTTTTGAATTAGTGGATCTAATGGTGGAAATCTATGGTCAACAGTCCGTGGAGGTGACCAGGGAGGTTTTAAAGAAGATGAACAGGATGGATCTGGTGCAGAGTTTGTCAGACACAAGCTCAGGATCCAAAGGTAAGTTGTGTGGAAAAAACAAAACAATACTATTCCAATATGAAACATTTGGTATGCAGAGTGGGGTCTTATTCTACTTTAACGTTACTGTTTTCATCATTCAAAATAATTTTGGACAGTCAGGCAGCCATTTGAATATGTGTTTGTTTTGATTGTTATATTAACTAGATGCCATTATCACAAGCAAAGATACTCACTGTATGCTGTATAGTCACTATACTCAATGACTCTAGATCAGTCACTGTTTTTAAATTGTCCACAGCAACAACAAGCCAAAAGTAAACCCAGAATAACTAGACTCCTACATATAGCATAGTTTCCAAAATGACATTTACTGCTTAAAAAAGCAAGATCTTTTCAAAGGGTTTCTTCTCTCAAGTTACCAAAAAACAATCACAAGCAGCATCCTAAAAGTCTAATGGTTAAGGTGCATACCACATAACTGTAATGTACTGGTTTGATCGCATTTGGGGACTTTTGTTGCATGTCATACCGCACTCTGTCCGCTCATATTCTGTTTACTTCTTGAATGTCCAATTAAGGTGAAAATGCAAAAATATAAAGATAATAATACTAAAATAAAAAAACACACACAAAACAAAAGCCCTCACTCAACTGTAGTGGTGTCTGCAGCATGTAAAATGTATCTCTAACAATTGTGCAGCTAATATATTGGAGGTAAATGAAATTCTTTTGTGATGCTCTCACCATCGAAAGATTACATTTAATCAATTTTACTTTACATTACTTTACATGTTTGATGTTGGCTACATGTAGCTAGTCTGTACGTTGTACAGAAGTCCTGTGAAGTGCTGCCACTTTTCCTCAACTTAGACTTTACTCAGCAGTAAGTCCTGCATAACATATTGCTCTCATATTGGAGAATTGCTATGTAGCACATAGTGCTAAAGCAGCAAAACATCTGGAAAGTTACTATATGATTCCTTTTATAAACATAACATTATGTAAAACATTTTCTGATGTGTTTTAACAAGGTCCTTCAGGAAGTTTGGAGTTTGAGGCTCATGGAAGAATGATGGTAATCCCTTTCATTCAATCATGTTGTCATTTGTTTATTTCTCATTGATTTCCGGATGTTGTAAAATTAGTGATTAAACAGGAACAATTCCACTTACAGTATTTACAAAAGCGATTGTCCTCCTGTGCAGGAGTCCAGTGACTGGACTAAACTTGAACCTGAAGTGAACAGTACAGATGCAGATGAGGCTCCAACTTACAGGTAAAAATAACATCTTCAATATTGTGTCACAACAAACTGGAACTATGGCAAACATTTCAGCAAGGTTCTTTGAATTCTTTCCCAGAGGGACAACTAAGATCTTTTTCCTGCCATGTTACAGTAACAGTGATAATTAGACACATTGCTTTAAATAAAATCAAGGCACCTACTGGTTAAGTTTACATTTACTCCATTACACTTAAAAATATTTTGCACATATGCACAAACTCATTTGTTTTTTTTTTTCTTTCAGCCTACAGTCTGAAGAAGGAAAGTTTGAATGCAGAGTCTCTGGTTTGCGATGGGTCTGTGAGGAAAAGGTCAGCTTTAAGTACCAGTTCTGGTCTTGGGAAGAACACATGGAGAGAATGGAAAGCTTACAATACATGCCTGCAGGTCCTCTACTGGACATCACAGTCATTGCTGGGAAGTTAAATGAAGTATACCTGCCACACTGGATCTGCACAGGTAAGTGGACACATAAAAAAGTTAAGTATAAAGAATTAAGAATTTCATTAGTATTCATTAGTATGTGTGTAAAAACATCAATCTCTGTTCTCCTAATTAAGTATGTGTGCTTGTATTTTGTGCAGATGAGAACCCGAAAATATTCAACAAGTTTGCAGTCCTACACATAGATGCCTGTGGAGATGTTGTTGAAAAAGTGTCCAAGGTCACATCATCCCATGTCAAGTTATCCGAACTAATTTTTTCTCCAAGAGCGGTCCTGATGAAAGTCGGCTTTCCAGTGAAAATAAACTGTAACGTATTAATATACAAGACCAACACAGCGTTCCTCACACTTCATGTTTATCTGATCCCACGTGATCCTGGTCTTGGACAGGTCATTGCATATCTCAATGTCACCAATACCAATTATTTTAAGATACAGAATAGAACCTGTTGGTCAACGTAACCTCATAGCAATGGGTTTTTTTTTTCTACAGACAATGGACAAGAGGGAATTATCCTATGGATACAAAGTAATCCGAAAACCACATCCAGAGATGTCCCTGAAAATGCACAATCGTTTCACCTTAACAACAGACTTGGACAGTGCTGAGATTTATCCTGAGGTATGGTTTGAACTGCTTTTAAATATATGGAGTGAAGTGAATTTTGATTCAGAAATAATTATTAATAACTATAAGATGAGTACAGTTGAACACAAAATATGTCTGGGTTTTGATATTTTTAACAAGAATACATGACAAACTAATCCACCTTTAGTTGAAACTCTCCCTAGAAAAACAACACAATAGGTCGTAATGTCAGTCACCCAAAACAGCATATGGTTTTAGTGACAGATTCCATTTAGTGACCGTACTAATTATGGCCCAGAGCAGTGGCGTTGTTGAGATGGAGATGGAGGAGGGGTGGATGGATGGTATAACCCAACATTGGACTTTGCCACAAGAGGAAACATAATTGTTTTTAACAGTGATCTGTAACGTTTTTTGGAAAGCACAGACAAATGATGTCCTGCCAATTACTGCTGATAGGGGAGCCAGATTAAAAAAACGCTCCCATGTGTCGTTCTGGAGTGCACATGGTCAAGTAATTAATTTATTTTAAATTGGAGGACTATGTTACCCAAACAACAAACCCATCTAAAAGTCTTCTCCACTCTTTGGGGAGCTCCCCCTGGCTCCCCTATAGTTCACACCCTGCTGCTCAGCATTTTATACATGCCACAGAGCATGATTGGATGTTAATTGCTTAATTGTACCATGCAGTACAGCTGTGTGGAAGCATCTGCATGCATTATGTTTCTCCACTCATTTATTTAGCTTTTTCCTTTAATTTGTCACACATCTGTATATGGAAGTGATGTGATGCTGCCCATATACCTGATGAGGGTCGGACAGACTGAAACGTTGTAAGCTAATAAACATCTCAGCAATGGGTGAAGTGGTGTGCAGGAGTTCTTCTCATTGCTTTCAAGTTGCACCTTCTTCTGATGCACCTGCCACACATTGGGTGGTGCAGAGACTTTTTTCAAAACATTTTTCAAAAAAAAGGAATAGAAATGCATTGTGAAAATGTGCCCCCTTCAAAAAGATTAACGGCATCTGGTTACAAATGTTTTTATGGCTTTCATCTCAAAATTATGACTTCATTATCCAGTTTTTTGGAGGGACATAACATGTCTTTATATTGTTGTCTCATTACCTTCTTATCGAATTAATATATCTAAATAATATACTGGATAATATACTAAATAGTATACAGAGTACTGCTGAAATAAGTAATATGTGATGTCTGCATTACAAGCAAAAAAAAAAAATTTAAATATCTGCAGTCATGATCATGCTTGTTGGCTCCATGTTATGCATCATTTGGTCCTAAAATCTTACCAAGCTTTGGTAGGATACAGAATATATATTCATCATGTTTTGTCCTTATCTGCAGATGTCTTTGATTTAAATGAGAATATCACCACAGTTTTCTCAACTTCATTTGAAAACATATGAAAAAGAAAAAGAAATTCTGGTGCACTCTGGCACAAAGTCTAACTTCCCTTATATTTCTTTCACAGAAACTAAAGCTCAGATATGAAAGCACAAACCCAAATTTCTTTGAAGTGTTTGTTGAAAATCCAGACAGAAACTTTCAGCTCAAGCTTGCACAAGAAAATGAACTTCAACCAGTTTGGACCTGTGCAATTCGAAAAGGTCAGTTTTAAATAATACTGAAAGAATTGATCTTCACTGTCTATGTAGATGTCTAGATAAAAGTAACTCAGATACATACACATATTGTCGTTACCTCTGCCTTTTTTTCAGATGAATACCAAAGCACTGGTTATATACAAGGTAAGACGTGTAATATGACTAGTATTTAGAATTGCTCATTGGATTTTAGTCATAAGATTGTTTCACATTAAGTTTCAGAGTTAGTTTACAATCCCATGGATTTCCTTTTAGTTGTAAATATTAGAAATATCTTTTTATCTTAACAAAATGTTGAACCTAAAATTCCCTAGGCAGCATTAAAACCTTAAGGAAGCCTTGTTGAACAATGCCAACAACCTTAATGTTCAAGGTTGGTGGCATTGTTGACATTATTGACTTCACTGTTAATTGTCTGTGTACTTTAGGATCACTCTATCTGTTGCCTGAGTTTGTATTGTTTTGCCTGCAACTTTTCATGCTGCCTTCCTTGTCAGATCAAGATTTTTCTAACCTAAGTGGGACTTACCTGGTTATATAAAGGTTAAATAAAATGAAAATAAAATACAAACGCATGCTGACAAACATGACGATTAAGTACCTGAGAAGGAGCTATGTCTTGGACGTACTGCAGGTCATCTCAGTGTAAAACCAAAGTTTGCTTGACAGAAACATTACTGAGACAGTTTTTTAAACTGTTCACCTGCAGGAAAGCTATTCATTTGTTTTTGTTTTTTAAATTTGCAGTGCTCTCTTCCTGTAATTTGTTGCCAAAGTCTTATAAATGTGGTTTAATTGATATAAACATACATTACTCCATACATTGTGCAATTGCAACCGAATCTAAACTAATATTTTTGAGTGATCCTACAAAATGTTGTGGAATTTCACTTCTATGTGGTGCTACAACACGATATATTTGAATGACTATTACTCAGAGATGGTGTAAAGGCTCAGGAAAAACCCAAAAGCTCAACTGAAACCAGGTATGTAAAATAAAAAGTTCAAGATTACTCAAGTTTGAACACAACCAAGAGTCTAAATCAGGCAAAGTTGCCCTGCACTTTGATGTGAAATCTGACTCCGGGTGTTTTATCACAATGATTACAGGGTGAGAGATTCAAGATTGTGTTTGCTTTGTTGGTCATTTTTTGATAAAACCATTTGTATTGTAAATCTTAATGAATCAAAAAAGCCTGATGCAAAGTGTTTTATTCCGTTTCTCCTCAGAGGAACACACTGTGGATGAACTATCTGCACTGGTCCAGAAAGTGAGTAATGTCACATCAGTCTGACTTTGATGATGACAAAGTGATGCTGCATTCAGAGGAGCTGTTCAGCTATAATCAATGAAATTATGTTCAAATCATCTCCCTTTGTTTATTTGTTTTTAATTCTCCAGGCAGCAACAATCACAACAGTTGGAGAGAAACTTTTGAAAATGCTGCAGAGTTTGAGAGAGGAAGATTTCGAAGACTTCAAGTGGTTTTTGCAGAAAAGAAACCTCATCCCAGCAGACCTCCCGTGCATCCCATGGAGCAAACTGGAGAAGGCAGACAGGAAACATGTGGTGGATCTAATAGAGCAGACCTACAGCCAACGAGCTGTAGAGGTGACCAAGATGCTTTTCAAGAAAATAAACAGGAACGATCTGGTGAAGCTGTTGTGAGGCACCAGCTCAAGATCCAAAGGGAAATTATGGGAAAACAACAAACACAGAAGTGGCCTGTTGAGTCCCATTTTTGCTGCTAATCCAATTAATTACATTATTACAGAACATTTGGACCTAATCAGACTAACAGTTAAAGGAGTCATATTTTACAAATATTCCCATATTTTATTTTACTTCCCAGTGATCCACTTAGAAAAATATCTTTTCACAAAGTCATGCTAGCTTCTAGCATCCTCACCACTGTCGTCAGATTCATGTTGGGTAACTTTAAAAAAAAGCAGATATTTTGGCCTGAATTTCAGATGTTTGGGGTCGACATCTGTCTATCTTTTGGGCGGATTACATTAATAAATTACTCTTGTTGGCTTTTACTCGTGAAGCTTTTATTACACTTACAGAAATGTAATGAGTGTTGTCATCAACTCAAGTAACGTTATCTACACCTCACCTATCCTGAACAACACCACCACCCACTACGACAATAATAAGTTGAATTATCACCTTTCTGACAGCGTCAACAAAACAGAAACTTTTAAGCTGAAAAGAAGAATCCATGATGGAGCTGTTTTATTGGTTTGCACTAAATGTCGAGATGTACCTAATAAAGTTGCAAGTGAGTGTATATGATCTTTATGTACATTTTTGTTCTTTTGTTTATGTTTTGTTCCATTTCATCTTCTTATTTTTATCTTGTATTTTATCTTATTGCTTACTCTACCTTTTTATACTTTTATATTTTTATAATGCTTTGTTTTTTTACTGGATATCTTGTCTTAATATCTTTTTGATGTCTTATAGCACTTTGAATTGTCTTGTTGTTGAAAGGTGCTTTACAAATAAATACGTGTTGCCTATGAATGTACTGTATCCTTTGAAATTACCAGGTGGCAACAATGGAGCACTGTTTACTGTATATGGGTCATTCAACATATTTTCTTTTTTAAAATCTATAATAAATTCCCTCATTGTTGTTTGGTTCTGATTATTTGAGAGAATGAAGTGGCCTAAAAACAATATATACGAAGCAAGTATATTGATGTGACAGAGAGTCACACGTGTGTTTTCCCCCAAGTGAATATTGGCAGTAAGGAAATATTCAAGTTTAAACTGATGCCTTAAAGTATCATAATGTCATAAAGGACCCCAGTAGTGTGATTATTTATCTAGAAGAAGAAAGTAGCTCTGAGTGATTCTTACAAAACCTCCATGCCAGTGAACAAAGCTCAGATGAGAGGTGATCTTCTCAAATTATTTTGTATATACCTTTGGATAAAGAAAAGGCACTGCAGGTTGTTCTAAAGTTTTAAGCAGGAGGTACATATCAATCATATCAGGAACTGAAAAGTTATTAATGTGAGTGGAGGAGTGTGTAGTGGCCAATTGCCAGTTTTTGTGATCTATGACTGTGATTATGGGAAGGATAAGGATGCCAGTAAATTGAAATCCAGGTGAGTATGGAGTGATCCATAAGCGCATTTAGACATGAATCCTTAACACAAAACTGGAAAAGAGTAGCCTATGTGATGATGAAGATACTGACAAAGCCTATGAAACATTTCTAAAAATATTTAGATCATTATATGATAAAAACTGTCAAATAAAACAATACATCAGAAAGCAAAATTAAAAAGATTGGCCATGGATTACAAAGGGGATACAAAATGCCTGTTAAAAAAAACAACAACACCATATAAGAGAATTCATAAAATATAGAACTATAGGGACAGAAAATAAATCTACTAAATATAAATACAGTCTATTCTATCCACTTTCAAATTATATCTGGACTTAAACACAATGCGGGATATTTGTGTTGGTTGTTATTCGTAGTAAATTGTGTCTCGAAAAACATGAGTCATTTAGTCCCTTTGACATTTACTCGGTTTATAAATGATTAAAAGATCTTGTGGGTATTATCTGTACGTTTGCTTGTCGTTTTAAAGCGATAATCTTCAAATAGGCGCGTTCTCGCGATTAGGGCTGATTTTCACAGCACAACAGGTGTTACTGAAACACTCACTGACGGAAGAGAGAGACGCCGGGTGACATGTACTACCACAGTCAGCAGGAGTATTTGAGGAACGAGGAAGTAGTGAATACCGGATATAGACAGCAGCACCTGAATCCCAGTAAAGGGTCATTTATGGACACAATGAAAGATTTACCTCAATTAATTGGAGAAAAAACAGGGCGGATTTTACATCTTAACGGCTGGAGCGACAAACTGCAGTTAAAAAGGTAAAACTGTATTTTATTCTTCTTTTTAACTTTCACGTTCATCGTCCTGCTTCTTCTGTAGAGATGTATTCGTGTGTGTAAATTGTTACAGCAGCCCAATACTACAATAAAACATTAGTTAACACTTGGTTTACGTTAGTGTTAAACAGTTTGTTAAAGTTTCCAAAGTGCTTTGACTCAACAGTTAACGATGAAACAGGAAAACAACAGCAAAGACAATTTAACGTTAAACGAGAGAGAGAGAGAGAGAGAGAGAGAGAGAGAGAGAGAGAGAGAGAGAGTGAGTATCAGGTATTCATCATTTGTGGGGACATAAATCTGTTTAAACAGTCACATTTGGGGACTCGCCTCCCTTTTGAGGACAAAAAGCAAGTCTCCATAAATCAAATCATTTATTTTAGGGTGAAGACTTGTTAAAATGAATGTAAGGTTTAGGTTCAGGTTTGGGTTAAGGTCGAGCAAGTAGTGGTTGAGGTTAGAGTAATCTACAGGAAATGAATGTACAATGATGCTTGAAAGTTTGTGTTAGAATTTTCTGTTTCTGCATAAATATGACCTAAAACCTGATCAATTGTTCACATAAGTCATAAAACTAGATAAAGGGAGCCAAATAAAACAAATGAGAAAAACCATTAAACTTATCAATTCATTTATTGAGGAAAATTGTCCAATCTTACATATTTGTGTGAGGCAAAATATGTGAATCCTTGCTTACAGTAACCAGTATGACCCCCTTTTGCAGCAATAACTTCAGTTAAACGTTTCTGGTAACTGTTTATCAGCCCTGCACATTGGCTTGGAGGAATTTCAGCCTATTCCTCCTTACCCAACAGTCTCAACTCAGGGATGTTGCTGGGCTTCCTTGCATGAAGTGCAGGTCCTTCCACAGCATTTCTATTGGATTAAAGTCAGGACTTTGACTCGGTCATTCCAAAGCATTAACTTTCTTCTACTTAATCAGTCTTTGGTAGAACGACTTATGTGTTTAGGTTTGTTGTCTTGCTGCATGACCCACTTTCTGTTGAGCTTCATTTCACGGGCAGATATCTTGACATTTTTCCTGTAGAATTTGTTGGTACAACTCAGAATTCATATTTCCATCAATGATTGCAAGCTGTCCTGGTCCAGAGGCAGCAAAGCAGCCCAAACCATGATACTGTCACCACCATGTTTCACAGATGGGACATGGCCCTTTTGCTGGAATGCAGTGTTTGTTTGTCAACAAATGGAACGCTTCTCATTCAAGCCAAAAAGTTCAACTTTTTCAACTCTACCTTACTATAGTAGGAAAGAGGCGTCATTTGTGTTTTAACAATGTTTTGCTCATGAGTTATTTAACTGGGAAGTTCGAATCTGTCAGTGTATTATATATAAACTTAACTGAAGTGTGTAGCATAGCCTACAAACTGTAGTTTTTCTGTCAGGCATTTGTTGTTACATAATTCACATGAAGAGCACACCGGTGACCTCAGGGAAGCAGGAGGATTTGAAATGTTCTTTTTTTCTTTGGACACACACAAGCAGGCGGGTGGAGAGAAATAAAACTACTGGGAGAATCACTGATTCTGCTTTTGATTCCAAGAGTCCAACTCAAAAGCTCGTTTCGATTGATTTTCGATGTGGAATCAGAATCTTTACACCCCTAGTAACAATGGTGTTGAATGTCCTCCGTTTGTACACGATCTGCCTGACAGTCAACTGGTGGAGTCCAAACTCTTTAGATATGTTTTTTTAAACTCTTTCCAGCCTAGTGAGCATCAACAACTCTTCTTCTAAGGTCCTCAGAAATCTCCTTTGTTTGAGCAGTGACACACTTCCACAAACCTGTTGTGAAGCTCAGGCTTTGATAGTGAAGACCCAGATTTCACTTCTTTAAATAAAGCAGGGCCTCCCAGACCCACACCTGAATTTCATCCCATTGACTGAAACACCTGACTCTAATTTCCCCTTCAAATGAATTGATAATCCTAGAGGTTCACAAATATGCAACATTGGATCATTTTACACAATAAATAAATAAACAAGTGAAAGGTTTTTGTCTCACTTGTTTAACTGATGTTTCTTTATCTAGTTTTTCTAGACTTGCATGAACATTTTAGTTCATATTTATGCAGAAATAGAGCAAATTTTAAAGGACTCAAAAACTTTCAAGCACCACTGTAAATCAACATGACTGTTTGTGTGTGTGTGTGTGTGTCGAGGGTATTTCTTCGATAATGATATTCTTGGTGATTTGACAAAATACTCCAGGAGGGATTTTTGTCTCTCCTCATACTTAACCGGGTGTTTCTGCTAGAGGGGGTGATATAAGTTTGTTGTGTGTCTTTAATTGATGACACAAACAATTTTTCCCTCACATACATAGTTCTCTCGCAGAACTGAAGCTATTTTCAGGCTTTGATGTGTTCACATGAGGTCTTAAGCAAGAATGTTATTCACTAATAATTTTAAGAATTTGTGTTATATCATCTACCACAAGGGAAACATAGTTTTTCTTGATTTGTTTTTATAACTTTGGCAGTATAATATAGCTATGATAAATATAAAAGAGAAATGAATGTTTTTCTTGCTTTTTTATATTAGAGGAAAAGATGCAACCAGCCATGTTCTCACAGCATCTCTGTTGTAAAATCAAGAGGCTCATCACAGTTTTGGATCACAGTCCTTGAAAGAGTTACAGCCAGACAGTAAAATTAAGTCATGATCCTGTCGATGTATTCCTTTGTGGAAATACTTTCAGGTATTGTTTTTTATTGAGCTGAACATTTGGAGATTGAGAGTATGAATAACTGAGTAACTGTGTAGAGTAAACCTGTAAATTTATTTTACCTTCTTGGTGCTGTGATCATGAAAGATTTTTTTTTTTTACCATTTAAATGTATACTGGACAACAGAGGTATGCATAATGGGTAAGAACAATATATTGTTCTGCACCATTTATTTTTCTTAAAATGTTTTCCAGCTTCATGACCCTCAGCAGCAGCAACTGATCAAAATAAGATGGAGGACGGTAAGTACACAGTTATTATGTACGCAGTGATCTCACTAAATGTTACTCACTGAGTTCAGATTGTCTACAACAAGCTAAACGTAAAACCAGAATCTGACAACGAATAATTGAACCGTGGAAGGATATTTTGAACAGGTCATCTTGATCAAGATTTTTTTAAAATCCACTCTTTCAAATTAACACTGTATGCATTTTAGTTTGCTACACTTCATATGAAACATGTTCTGATATACGCTGATTATAGCCTCATAATATCTTTCATCTGTCAACTTTGTGTCATGTGTCTTTCTCTACTCAGAACTTTTTGTGGATAAACATCGAGTCGAGCTAATCCGGAGAGTGACCAATGTTGCACCAATTTTAGATGAACTCCTCAAACGTGATGTTATTAATCAAGTAAATTATGATAAAATCAGGGCTAATCATGACTCTCAGGAGACTATGAGGGCACTCCTTAGTGGGCCCTTGGAATCCAGTGGATTTAGAGGAAAACAGATCTTCTACAAAGTCCTGGAGAGAAATGAGCCACATCTTATTGATGACCTCAAGAGAATGGAGAGCGAGACTTTCATGGATGTGAAAGTCATGGATACAGTGCAAGTGAGTAAATCCTTAGTCATCTAAAGCAGTATAATGTAGGAGTAGATAGCGTAGTTTGTGCTTTCATATAATCACTTACTTACTTAAAGACAATACTTTGAATATAAGTCCAATATTTCATTTGATTACACTTTTCTTGCTTTTGAAATCTTTCTGAAATCCTCACAGGAATACCCCACTGAAAATCAATATTTACTCGCCCCCTGTGGGCCTAAAATTTGGCTTTGAAAAGTTTATAGTTTGCTCCTTTTGTAGATGACAGCAGCTGTATTCAGATTCACAGAAGTTACAGTGGATTCCAATATTGATCCAGAATCACTGCAAGAAAACACCAAAACAACCACAGAAACTTATCAAACCACTCCTGCTGCATAACTCATTTATCAGCTGTTCATCAATATAATCAGTATTTTCCAAACAATTGTTGTTGTGCCAATAAATCACTAAGTATGTTTCTTCTGGTGCGGCAATAGTGTAACATGGAAACAGTGTTTTTAGCTATGTTGTGACTACAAGTGTTTGGAACAACATTATAGATCATTGGTGGAGAAATTAAAGGGAGAATAATTAGAGTCACAGTGTTACTCTGTTCCTTAAATGGAAAATTTAAGGGATCCTATTAAATAAATATACACATTAATGTCATTGCAAGGATCAATTCTTGGACCTCTTTAAATGAAAATCTACATCCATTCATCATATAAAACATTATTACATAACTTCTATGAAACTCTACTGGAGGGATGAACACCATTCGTCCAAATGATTTTCCATCATTTGGTGTTTCAGTGTTGGTGGTGGAGAGCGCTTTCTAAATCATCAGTCATGGTATTCATGGTAGTAGAGCAAACAAACACTTCACATCCTGTCCTGCTTAATACTGTATGATTTATCTTTTTCATTTTCCAGGTAGACACAATAATGGATAAGAAGCTGCTTATTGAAATATTGAATGATTTGAGTTCTGAGGAGTTTGAGAAATTCAAGTCGCTCATTGAATTGGAGAAAGATTTCCCGCTTATCTCAAGGAGCCAACTGGATGTGGCAGACATGCAGGAAACTGTGGAGCTGATGATGGAGATAAACAGCCGAGAGTGTGTGGAGGTAACCAAAAAGGTTTTAAAGGAGATGAACAGGACTGATCTGGTGCAGAGGTTGTCAGATATCAGCTCAAGAACTAAAGGTAAGACAAAGAAGACAAAAACATGAAAAACACTAAACTGGCACACAATGCAGTCACATGTGTCTCATAAGTTTTATAGTTTATTATGTAAAGATAAAGTACATTAGCTAGGGTACAATATTTTGTAAGTTTGGGCATAAACAGTATAAATAACAAATATATCCAAAACCATTCAACATTGTTTGAAAATCTTCAAGTAGCTCTGCACATTATTATTATTTCACTGTTAAGGAGGGTTAGTGGAATGAAACCCTTGGTATTATAACTGATGTTAAATACATTTCTAATAAGTATTTTGATATTTATTTCCTCCTCAGAGAAACACTTGGAACAGTGTCCTACACTGATTCAGAGAGTGAGTAATGTCACATCAGTCTGACTTTACACAGCACAGCTTTTATTCAGTAGATGAAGACTGACAATCATCTTCATCTTGAACATTATAATTGATGATACAAACAAATTTTCCCTCACATAAATAGTTCTCTCACAGAACTGAAGCTATTTTTACATGAGGTCTTAAGCAAGAATGTTATTCACTAATAATGTTAAGAATTTGTGTTATATCATCTACCACAAGGGCAATGTAGCTTTTCTTGATTTGTTTTTATAACTTTGACAGAAGATATAATATATGATAAACATTAATAAAAAAAAAAAATTCTTCCAGCCATCTTCTCACAGCTTCTCTGTTGTAAAATCAAAAGGCTCATCACAGTTTTGGGATCACAGTCTTTGAAAGAGTTACAGCCAGGCAGTAAAATAAAGTCATGATCCTGTTTGTACAGATAAAATAATTGTAAAACAGACAAAAGTTGTTGATGTTACTAAATAAATTTAAACAAATACAAGTAGTTTGTAAAAACAGTTATACAGTATGTGATCAATTTGACAGATATTATTAATTCCATTATTAGCTTGTGTAATATGGGTGATGTAATCTTACCACATCCATATTTCTAAAACACACTCATCAATGAATCTGTAATCAATAAAATGAAGAGACTGCACATTTGCCCAATGAACATTTTCTTTGTATTTACCAGGTAGAAACAATGACGTCTGTTATAGAGCTGCTTTTGGAAACACTGGCTGATTTAAGCGACTGGGAGCTTGAGTACTTCAAGCAAGTCATCCAGAGTCACTTCTACAACCCCTATCTAGAGATCCTATGGATGCTGCCCATGAAAGCTGACATGCAGGACACAGTGTTTTCTGTGGTTCAGACCTTCGGCCAATCGTCTTTTGAGAAGATCAAGGATATTTTAATTAAGATGAACAGGAGAGATCTGGTGCAGAGGCTGTCAGACAGCAGCTCAGGACCCAAAAGTAAGACAATAAAGACAGAAACATATTCAAATCATAAAGCTGGCTCAAAACATGTGTCTCATAAGTTTATAAGCTATGTTATAAATGTTCTTCTTTATTTGAAATATTATGAGTCATAATGTAGAGTAAAGAAGACAATATCAGCTGGTGTACAAAATATATTTTATTATGAATGTGAAATATGAAAAGATATTGTGGGACAGGGACAAAATATTAGTGATGAAGAGGCTTCAGGTTTATTTTGTGTTGAACCCTTTGTATTGTAATTTTATAAAGAACAATATAGCCTGATGTTGATCACTTTTATTTCCTTTCTTCCTCCTCAGAAAAACACTCTGTGGATGAACACTTGTCTGCACTGATCCACAAAGTGAGTAATGTCACATCAACCTGACCTCATGCAGTACAGCTTTAATTCAATAAGATGCAAGTTTAAAATCATATTTATCATCACATTAGTGGTTATTAATGAACCTAAACTCAGTTGCTCACATAATTGTGAGACTTTTTCAAACCATTAAACAAAGTGCAGAAGATGAAACTGAGAAAACAGTTCCTGACTTGTGCTGCCACTTTTTTCACAGTTCATCAAGAACATGTGATGTTAAGATCAGGTGGCTCATTTCAGTTTTTGACAGCACAGTGTGTTTGCCAGAGTTACAGCCTGGAATTAAAATAAAAAACATAACAAGTTTACAGATATTAAAGAATGAAAAGAAAGACAAATCATAATAACCAGATGTATCAGTAGTTCAGGTGATCTTGCTGAAAAAAACATTTCTTAAAACATCCAAATGTCTGAAATAAAGACATTGATACTGTAGATGCAAAGAGATAAATCTTTAATATTCCCAGTGGAGAAATAACATATTTTCTCTTTGATTGTACTCTTTGAATTTTCCAGGTAGCAACAAAGACGGCTGAGAGAGAGCTGCTTTTAGAAACACTGAATGATTTGAGTGATCAGGAGTTTAATAAACTTAAGTGGCTCCTGCAGTTCACTTACTTCAAGAAGGACCTTCCATGCATCCCATTGATCCAAATGGAGCCAGCAGACAGGACAGAAGTTGTGGATCTGATGGTGGAGACGTGTGGCCAACAGTCTGTGGAGGTGATCAGGGAGGTTTTCATTGAAATGAAGAGGACTGATCTGGTGCAGAGGCTGTCAGAGACCAGCTCAAGACCCAAAGGTAAAATAAAGAAGACAACTGTCATGTCACATTAATTTATAAAAATAAGTAAGTCTGCAGGAGTACAAAATATTAGATGAAATAATGGAGCAACACCATATAGGCCACCATGACAGCAGAAATATAGATTTGAATCAACACCTCCCTGACACAATCTCAATAAAAATAATATGAGCTTCACAAAGTTAGTTGGTACTTCATTTCATATTTGAAGTGGTTAATTGAACTAATTAAATTTACTTGTAAGACAAAGATCACTTCAGAGGGAAATGTTAGAGCTCATTATTACCAGTCTTGTGTTGTATATGGTCAGATAGGAACTTGGCTAATGTTGTCTACATCATTTCACTTGAATATGTTGTGTTGTATTTTTGTATAGCTACGATTTGACTTAAACTTGGCTCCATTATGGACACTCATTCTCATTCATCCCCTCTGTGATTTCTGTAACCAAGGCCTCCTCCTGTCTTCCATGCATACACCTATAATCCATCTGTGTCATGTGACGTCTGCAGTGTCTGTGTATTTTATTTTAACACCCTGACTAAGTGTTTTCTTAAACCACATTGGTCTCAGCCATGAAGTGTTAAAGGCTTTTTATTATGCTCGGGAGTCAGAGTATTATACTGAGGACAAGTACACATAAAGGTTACACACAGTGTTTCTATTATGTAATTACAATGTTCATTAAATGTGTTTCAGCTGCAGGATCATCAGTTGAAGCGTTTGGTGTAAAAACCACAGAGGGAGGTGGGTACCATAAGACATTTGAAACACTAATAACAAAATTACAAATATTATTCCTTTAACTAGGAGTAAAGATGACAGATTTGAATCCTTTCCTCAAAGCTCTGTAGTTATTTTAATCTACATTTCATTATGTGAAGCTTTAACACTGAGTTTAATAACAAATGTGATGTCATGTTGATAACTGTTCATCAGATGAAAGTAGTAATTGATTTTTAGGATGTTACTATTAAGCAGATTTTCATTTCCTTCTGCAATTAATCCTTAATATTAGAATTAATTTAAAACAAGATAGTCTGATAGTGTCTGATTATATCACCTGATGGTAAACCAGGCATTCATGAGTCTTGTTTTATTTCCTTCTCTTCAGAGAAACACTCTGTGGATGAACAGTGGCCTGCACTCATCCAGAAAGTGAGTAATGTCACATCTGTCTGACTTTACAGATACAGCTTTCATTCAACAGATGCAGGAAAAAAAAACATGTTCAACATCATAAATGATGGTACAAATCAAATTCCTGATTTTCACCAGCTGGTTCTCTCAGAACTGAAGCTACATTCAGGTTGCATCATGTACACATGAGGACATTGTAAACTAATAATGTTAAAAATCAGCGTTACCTCTACCACTGGTGAAATGTAAACTGTATATATCCACATTTATAAAAACACAAGGTTGATGAGACGTAAACAAAAATCTGTAATCAACCCAGCTGAGAGATTGTACATTTGTCCAATGAACATTTTTTCTTTATTTACCAGGTAGAAACAATGACGTCTGTTATAGAGCTGCTTCTGGAAACACTGGCTGATTTAAGCGACGGGGAGCTCAAGAACTTCAAGAAATTACTCCTGAGTCAAAGTTACCTCTACAAACCCTACATAGAGAACCCATGGAGGCTGCTCATGATGGCAGACATGCAGGACACAGTGTTTATTATGGTTCAGACCTTCAGCCAACAGTCTGTGAAGAAGACCGAGGATGTTTTAATTAAGATGAAGAGGAGAGATCTGGTGCAGAGGCTGTCAGACAGCAGCTCAGGACCCAAAAGTAAGACAATAAAGACAAAAACATATACAAATCATAAAACTGGCTCAAAACATGTGTCTCATAAGTTTATAAGCTATGTTATAAATGTTCTTCTTTATTTGAAATATTATGAGTCATAATGTAGAAAAAAATAGACAGTATCAGCTGGTGTACAAAATATATTTTATTACTAATGTGAAATATGAAAAGATATTGTGGGACAGGGAGAAAATATCAGTGATGAATTATAAGTATTGTGTATTTTATATGTATATGTATTAACTGTTGAAGAGGCTTCAGTTTTATTTTGTGTTGAACCCTTTTAATTGTAATTTAAAAAAAAAAAAACAATATAGCCTGATGTTGATCACTTACTTTTATTTATTTTCTTCCTCCTCAGAAAAACACTCTGTGGATGAACACTTGTCTGCACTGATCCACAAAGTGAGCAATGTCACATCAACCTGACCTCATGCAGTACAGCTTTAATTCAATAAGATGCAAGTTTAAAACCACAGTTATCATCACATTAGTGGTGATTAATGAAACTAAACTCAGTTTCTCACAGAATTGTGAGACTTTTTCAAACCATTAAAAAAAAATGCAGAAGCTGAAACTGAGAAAACAGTTCCTGACTCATGCTGCCACCTTTTTCACAGTTCATCAAGAACATGTGATGTTAAGATCAGGTGGCTCATTTCAGTTTTTGACAGCACAGTGTGTTTGCCAGAGTTACAGCCTGGAATTAAAATAAAAAACATAACAAGTTTACAGATATTAAAGAATGAAAAGAAAGACAAATCATAATTATCAGATGTATCAGTAGTTCAGGTGATCTTGCTGAAAAAAACATTTCTTAAAACATCCAAATGTCTGAAATAATGACATTGATACTGTAGATGCAAAGAGATAAATCTTTAATATTCCCAGTGGAGAAATAACATATTTTCTCTTTAAATGTACTCTTTGAATTTTCCAGGTAGCAACAAAGACGGCTGTGAGAGGGCTGCTTTTAGAAACACTGAATGATTTAAGTGATCCGGAGTTTAATAAAATTAAGTGGCTCCTGCAGTTCACTTACTTCAAGAAGGACTTTCCATGGATCCAACTGGAGCCAGAAGACAGGACAATAGTTGTGGATCGGATGGTGGAGAGATGTGGCCAACAGTCTGTGGAGGTGATCAGGGAGGTTTTCATGGAAATGAAGAGGACTGATCTGGTGCAGAGGCTGTCAGAGACTATCACAGGACCCAGAGGTAAGATAAGACAACTGTCATGTCACATTAACTTATAATAATTAATAAATCTGCAGGGGTACAAAACATTACATAAAGCAATGGAGCAACAACATATAGGCAACCATGACAGCAGAAATATAGATTTGAATCAACAGCTCCCTGACACAATCTCAACAAAAACAACAAAAGTTTCACAAAGTTAGTTGGTACTTCATTTCATATTTGAAGTGGTTGATTTAACTAATTCAATTTACTTGTACATACAAAATAATAAGACAAAGATCACTTCAGAGGGAAATGTTAGAGCTCATTATTACCAATCTTGTGTTGTATATGGTCAGATAGGAACTTGGCTAATGTTGTCTACATCATTTCACTTGAATATGTTGTGTTGTATTTTTGTATAGCTACAATTTGGCTTAAACTTCGCTCCACTATGGACACTCAGTCTCATTCATCCCCTCTGTGATTTCTGTAACCAAGGCCTCCTCCTGTCTTCCATCCACACACCTGTAATCCATCTGTGTCATGTGACGTGTGCAGTGTCTGTGTATTTTATTTTAACACCCTGACTAAGTGTTTTGTCAAACCGCATTGGTCTCAGCCATGAAATGTTAATGTTTTTTATTATATTTGGGAGTCAGAGTATTATACTGAGGACAAGTACACATAAAGGTTACACACAGTGTTTTTATTGTGTAATTACAATGTTCATTAAATGTGTTTCAGCTGCAGGATCATCAGTTGAAGCGTTTGGTGTAAAAACCACAGAGGGAGGTGGGTACCATAAGACATTTGAAACACTAATAACAAAATTACAAATCTTATTCCTTTAACTAGGAGTAAAGATGACAGATTTGAATCCTTTCCTCAAAGCTCTGTAGTTATTTTAATCTACATTTCATTCTGTGAGGCTTTAACACTGAGTTTAATAACAAATGTGACGTCATGTTGATAAGTGTTCATCAGATGAAAGTGGTAATTGATTTTTAGGATGTTACTATTGAGCAAATTTTCTTTTCCTTTTGCGATTAATCCTTAATGTTAGAATTATTTCAAAACAAGATAGTCTGATAGTGTCTGATTATATCACCTGATGGTAAACCAGGCATTCATGAGTCTTGTTTTATTTCCTTCTCTTCAGAGAAACACTCTGTGGATGAACAGTGGCCTGCGCTGATCCAGAAAGTGAGTAATGTCACATCTGTCTGATTTTACAGATACAGCTTTCATTCAACAGATGCAGGAAAAAACATGTTCAACATTATAAATGATGATACAAATCAAATTCCTGATTTTCACCAGCTGGTTCTCTCCGAACTGAAGCTACATTCAGGTTGCATCATGTACACATGAGGACCGAAGCAAGAATGTTGTTAACTAATAATGTTAAAAATCAGTGTTACCTCTACCACTGGTGAAATGTAAACTGTATATATCCACATTTATAAAAAGACACACTAATGAGATGTTAACAGAAAAATCTGTAATCATCCCAGCTGAGAGATTGTAAATTTGGCCAATGAACATTTTCTTTGTATTTACCAGGTAGAAACAATGACGTCTGTTATAGAGCTGCTTCTGGAAACACTGGCTGATTTAAGCGACGGGGAGCTCGAGGATTTCAAGAAATTACTCCTGAGTCAAAGTTACCTCTATAAACCCTACTTAGAGATGCTGCCCATGAAAGCTGACATGCAGGACACAGTGTTTTCTGTGGTGCAGACCTTCGGCCAACAGTCTGTGAAGAACACCAAGGACGTTTTAATTAAGATGAACAGGAGAGATCTGGTGCAGAGGCTGTCAGACAGCAGCTCAGGACCCAAAAGTAAGTCAATAAAGACAAAAACATATTCAAATCATAAAACTGTAACAAAACATGTGTTTATAAGCTGTTCTTCTTAATACATGTAAATAATATGATTTGTAATGTAGAGTAAATAAGACAATATCAGCTGGTGTGCAAATTATAATGTATTACTAATGTGAAATATGAAAAGATATTGTGGGATGGGGGAAAATATTAGTGATGAATTATATGTATCATATATATTATATGTATATGTATTAACTGTTGAGGAGGCTTCAGTTTTATTTTGTGTTGAACCCTTTGTATTGTAATTTTTTTAAAAACAATATAGCCTGATGTTGATCACTTACTTTTATTTCCTTTCTTCCTCCTCAGAAAAACACTCCGTGGATGAACACTTGTCTGCACTGATCCACAAAGTGAGCAATGTCACATCAACCTGACCTCATGCAGTACAGCTTTAATTCAATAAGATGCAAGTTTAAAACCACAGTTATCATCACATTAGTGGTGATTAATGAAACTAAACTCAGTTTCTCACAGAATTGTGAGACTTTTTCAAACCATTAAACAAAATGCAGAAGATGAAACTGAGAAAACAGTTCCTGACTTGTGCTGCCACCTTTGTTACAGTTCATCAAGAACATGTAATGTTAAGATCAGGTGGCTCATTTCAGTTTTTGACAGCACAGTGTGTTTGCCAGAGTTACAGCCTGGAATTAAAATAAAAAACATAAACAAGTTTACAGATATTAAAGAATAGAAAGAAAGAGAAATCATAATTACCAGATGTATCAGTAGTTCAGGTGATCTTGCAGAAAAAAACATTTCTTAAAACATCCAAATGTCTAAAATAATGACATTGATACTGTAGATGCAAAGAGATAAATCTTTAATATTCCCAGTGGAGAAATAACATATTTTCTCTTTGAATGTACTCTTTGAATTTTCCAGGTAGCAACAAAGACGGCTGTGAGAGAGCTGCTTTTAGAAACACTGAATGATTTGAGTGATCAGGAGTTTAATAAACTTAAGTGGCTCCTGCAGTTCACTCACTTCAAGAAGGACCTTCCATGCATCCCATGGATCAAACTCGAGCCAGCAGACAGGACAGAATTTGTGGATCTGATGGTGGAGAGATGTGGCCAACAGTCTGTGGAGGTGATCATGGAGGTTTTCATTGAAATGAAGAGGACTGATCTGGTGCAGAGGCTGTTAGAGACCAGCTCAGGACCCAAAGGTGAGATAAATAAGACAACTGTCATGTCACATTCATTTATAATAATTAATATATCTGCAGGGGTACAAAATACACAATCACATGTGTCTAATGAATACATCTAATCATTTATTTTAAAAATGTACAGTATCTGCTTGAGTGCAAACTTCATTTTTTTTTTCATCTATTTATTTTTTTTATTTAGTTTTACAAACACAGAAAAACAACGACAGATAATGACAGTAATGACGTGACATAGAACGTGGCTTACAAAAAGCAAAAACAAAACAAACAAGGAAATAGACAAATAAATAAAAGTTATAAAATAACTTCGTAAATACAAATCTGACTGAATGGATACAAAGAAATAGTTAAGGTTGTAGGCAAAGAAACTTCATGGTGACAAATGCATCTAAGTCTTAACTGGTGATGATTCTTACATCACACATTGGGTGCAGAAGATTAAGAACAGTTTAAAGTGTTTAAGGAGCATTAGGCAGCTGGATGTTTTCTCTAACATAAACTAAGAAAGGGTTCCATATTTTATAAAATTTATTCATGGAACCTCTCAAAGAATATTTTATTTTCTGTAATTTAATGAAAAAATGAAAAAAGTGGGTGGAAAGGTATCTTTCCATTTTAAAAGAATCAACCTTCAGGCAAGAAATGTGGCAAAGGCCCAGGCAACAAAACACCAAAAATGGTCAGCATGGGGCATGGCTGAACTGATTTACCAAGCCAAAATTCCTTAATTTTGCTGCATGACCAGAACATGTGAGCATGAGTAGCTGAGGTTGATATGCAGCGATGGCATGTAGGGTTCACCTCAGGAAACAGTTTTGACAATTTTTGATTTGTCCAATAACTGCAGTGAAGTATTCTACATAGCATAAAACAGTGATGGATGCAAAGAGAGGAAGTGTGGACTCTTTCCAAAATAGAATGCCAAAGACTATCTGAAAAACATGTATTTAAATCTGTTTCCCAATCAGCTTTCAAAGGCATAAAACTGAAATTTTGATTTTGTATGAGCTTATTATATATGATAGAAAGTATGCCTTTGAAAGATGAAGGGTGCTCTAAGATAGAATTGCAAGGATTGTATGGCGGTTGGGCAGGGAACTGAGGGAGCATCTGGCACATAAAATCTCTGATTTGTAGGTAGCGAAAGAAATAGTTTTTAGATCATTTAAATTTTTCACAAAGATCGCTCAATGAGGAAAAAATGCCATCAGAAAAGAGATCAGCGAATGACTTTATTCCCATGTTATGCCATTCAACAAAGGTTTTATCTAGTAAAGAGGGTTTAAATAAGTGATTTGAATGAATTGGGGATTTTAAGGAAAAAAGAGTCCAATCAAAGTGATGTCTTATTTGTAGCCAGATTTTAATAGTTGATTTTACAACTTTGTTTTTAATATAATCTGCTAGTGGTGTGGCAGTTGGAGAGAAAATTAAAGCTGGCAAAGAGGAGGGACTGCATGATAGGAACTCTAGTGTATACCAAGATGGTGCATCTGCCCCTGGATCCTCGTAGAGCCAATGCAGAATTGGGCATATGTTAGCTGCCCAATAATAGCCTACATTAAAAGGTGTGGAGCTGACATCCCCCCTGACTTTTTGGAATATTGGAGTGTTTTCATTGATAATCAGGGTGGCTTACAGTTCCAGATAAAGGAAGAAATAATGCTGTTATATTTATTAAAAAATGATTTGGGAATGAAAATTGGAATGCACTGAAATAGGTAAGTGAATTTGGGAAGGATATTCATCTGTATGGAATTAATACGACCTGCAACTGACAATGGTAGTGACGTCCAGTGGTTAAGACTGCACTTCACCTGGTCCATAAGAGTAAGAAGCTGCAAAAAGATCAGAAAATGTATTTGTTACATTAATGCCCAGATAAGTAAACTGATGAGTAATTTTGAAAGGAAATGAGATAAACGGATATTTACGGGCTGCCTGATTAATTGGGAATAATTCACTTTTCTGCAGGTTTAGTTTATAGCCAGAAAGTTTTTCAAATGTTTTCAGGATTTGGAAGACGTGAGGTAGAGATGTAGAGGGGTCAGATATATACAAAAGTAAATCATCTGCATATAGCGATACACGTTGTCTTGTCCCTCTCTTATAATGCCTCTTATTTGAGTATTGTATTGAAGCACTAGTGAAAGGGGCTCAATAGC
Organism: Thunnus thynnus; assembly: GCF_963924715.1. Classification (NCBI taxonomy): domain Eukaryota; kingdom Metazoa; phylum Chordata; class Actinopteri; order Scombriformes; family Scombridae; genus Thunnus; species Thunnus thynnus. The sequence continues at coordinate 9,096,523 of NC_089526.1, read as the reverse complement.
AATTGCAAATTAAAGAGGTGAGAGCGGGCAACCCTGCCTTGCGCCTCTATTTATTTGAAACTGCTTAGAGTAGGTATTATTAGTATGAACTGAGGAGACTGGTGCTGTGTAGAGTAACCTAATCCAAGAAATAATAAATGTATTGCCAAACCCAAATCTTTCAAGAATATGAAATAAATATTTCCACTCCACCCTATCAAAAGCTTTTTCTGTGTCCATAGAAATTAGTACCTCTGGAACTGGAGAATCTGAGGGGTGAAAGATGATATTAAACAGGCACCTCACATTTAAAAAAGAAAATCTATTTTTGATAAAACCAGTCTGATCAAAAGATATAATATCAGGTAATACCATTTCTAAACGGGAGGCGAGAATCTTAGCTAAGATTTTCACATCCACGTTTAACAATGAGACAGTATGGTAAGAACTACAGCAATGTGGATCTTTGTTTTTCTTAAGTAATAGAGAGATCTGGGCTTCACACAATGTCTGTGGAAGGACTCCAGTTTCAAATGATTCATGATACATACTTAAAAGAAGGGGTGCAACTTTAACTGAAATTTTTTTTAAAAATTCTATTGGAAAACCATCCTTACCAGGGCTTTTTCCGCTCTACATACATAATCTTCAACTAATCGATTAGTCATGGGTGGGGGGTGATATAATGGGACAGAGTGCACAGTGAACTCATATTCTCTGTTTTACCTCTTCAGGTTAGGTTAACCTATTGTTGCTAAGTTTTGAGCTAACCCCCTTCACTTTTCCAGCACTTGGGGAAACAACAGACCTGACTTTTTTAGCATTTATTAACTGTTACACAGGAGTCTGTACTGTACATTTATTGCCAGACTGAGAACTTACCTCCAACCTTTTCCTCTGCTCCACTTGCATCCACCGTCACTTTCCTGCCGCTCACTCTTTCCCACTTGCTACGCAAACATACTAAGCACTGCCCTATTCCTAAACGGAGTTCCGCTACATATATTTAGTGTTATTTTTTGCATTAAAAAATATCTTTTGGCCTGGCGGGGGTTCATTGATGTCATTACAGGAGAAACGCTGATTCAGTACAAACATTCAGTACGTTGAGTAAACGCTCAGCAAACATTGAGTACAGTTGGGCCCAGCAGTCTCCATTAGGTTGGGCGAGTTCAAAATTGTGAAAACAAGGGAGGTGTTTTGAATACATCCCTGTTTTCACAGGTAATTTGTTAGTCTGTCCCTCCGGCCGCAGGAAATAATGGATTAATCCTGGAAAGCTATTGATGTAACATTTTTCTTCTTATGAAAATTACACGGAGATTATTCGACCAATGAGAATTTAGTTGGACAAGAGCATATCGACCAACTAATCGACCAGTCGACCAGGAGACTACAGCCCTAGATATAACTCTGGCTTGATAACAAAAGTTTGAAATTGATGGCACTAAGTTGTTACCTACCAAAAAGTAATGAATGCGAGAAAAGGTGTGATGAACTGAAGAGAAGAAGGAGTATTCACGGGTGTTTGGATTAAGGCAATGCCAAATATCTGAGATGCCATAATCTTGAAGAAAACTATTAATTATACGTGAACACCTGGAGACATTAATATGTTTGGATGATGATCTGTCCAGCGTTTGATTTAAACAGCAATTAAAATCTCCACTGATAATTAAATGTGGAGTCAAAGTTTGATATTGAAGAAAGAAATTTAACAAAAAAGCGATCATCATCATAATTAGGGGCATAAACATTTGCTAAAATAAAGAGGATTGTTATACATGGATCCTGTTACAATTACATAGCGACCATAACGATCAGTTATCACACTTGTACATTTAAAGGGGACAGACTAATGGATAAGAATGGCTACGCCCCGTGCTTGGCTATTGAAAGTAGACTGATATGATTGAGATACCCAGCTCCTGTGTAGCTTTGAAGTGTTTGATTATTAGGGCCTGAGCCCAAAGGGCGAAGACTTTAATACATGATTTATCACACTGTGTTGAGCAAAAGTTATTAAAAACTTTGTAATAACTCGAACGGTTTAGATTTAGTAAGCCCTGAAAGTTGGAGTGCAACATTACACCTTACAATGTAAACCAATGGGGAGGCAATCTCTGGGCATGGACTTTGTGCCAAACTGGGGCATCTGGCGTCTAAACTATAAGTCCGACCACTTTCAAACCTGTATCAATGGATTCGCGACGAAAATTCCTACAAAAAATGTGATTTTTATGTAGGATATGGCCAAAGTTATGGGATTTATGAGGATATTTCACAAGAAGAGTACACTGATGTCCTTGTCCTCAGCTGTGAGGGAGAGAGAGAATGGGAGGGGGGGGATGGGTAAAGTAAACATCTACTGCCTGTGACAGAAGCCCTTAGACTGTGCCACACTCCAGTTACTTAGTGTTTCTACACATCTGACAGGAGTGTTCAATCCTTACTTTTTTTCAAGGAGTACATGTGCTCCTAAATGAAAGAAATTAGGAGCATACATATAACTTTAGGAGCACACTGAAAAATGTTCAAGTAACAGTTTCTTAAAGAAAACAATTCATTACATACATATTTACAATTTATCACATACATATTTAAACTCTGTCTGTGTGTGTGTGTGTATGTGTGTGTGTGTGTATGTAAATCACAATTTGTTGTTTTTAGGGGTGCTTGATTATGGCAAAAATCATAATCACGATCATTTTTGTTCAATATTGAGATCATGATTATTCAACATGATCACTTTTTGACTGTAATTTTTGCCAATTGCTGATGTTGATATATGCACATATTTTTTCCCTCTTGGCTGAGGAGACTATTACACATGTAATCATATATTGTCCTAATGATCAAGAAAGACTATAGCCTATATGAGGGAAGAACTCAGGAAGGCTGGAGTTCCGGAGCAGAAGTTTTTTTTTTAACTTTGTTAGACAGACAGGATTAATGTGTAGAGACAAAGGCATAGTGCCAAAATGCTGGTTACAGGCAAGGGCAGACCATTGCAAACTCCATTTCCAAGGATGCTTTGCGATTTTCACACCTCAGCAGCGAACAGTCAACATCGGTCCCTCATTGGCGGAGATGCTCCTGCACAGCGGAGCGTCCTGATGACGCAGCCATGACATCACTACCCCTTTATAACCGAGCACGCCCAAAATACACGTCTTTCCCATGTCACTGAGCTAGGGGTAACTCCGGTTCCCCTGTGAGTTAGCTTGACTACCCCACGAACATGTTTTCCCCTCATCGAAGACTCCCCTCGTTGAACGTGGAACGGCTCTGCCCTGCTCGTCTTCGCCGAGTCGACTCTGCTGTTCTCTCCGCCACTCCACTCAGAGCCAGCTGCCGTGATTTTCGCGGCACCGTCTGCCTCCGAGCCAAGAACAAAGTTGGACATTAAGACGGACTACACACACACACACCCTGCTCGCTTTCTGAAGCGACCAAGTAAAAGGCATAAGTCTGGGCATAGGCAGTGTTAGTTGTGTGTTCTTTTCAGCATCAGTTGCTGTTGTTTAGCATTTAGCTTTTTAGCTTTATTGCTATTGTTCTTGTTGTGTGAGTTGATGGACCGCCGAGTCCATTTTTCTCTGCTTACACTTAGGAGTATTTTAAGTTTGCTGCCTGTTAGTTTTGTTCACCACACTAGACTATTTTGAGTTTGTCCCGCTCGGGACTACTGCTGTGTTTGTGCCACCGTGAGTGAGAAAGTAAATTGATTTGTCGATTAGAAACCAGACAGACATCTACTGCCTGTGACAGAAGCCCTTGGACTGTGCCACACTCCAGTTACTTAGTGTTTCTACACATCTGACAGCAGTGTTCAATCCTTACTTTTTTTTCATGTTTTTTCAGTACATGTGCTCCTAAATGAAAAAAATTAGGAGCACACTTATAACTTTAGGAGCACACTGAAAAATGTTCAAGTAACAGTTTCTTAAAGAAAACAATTCATTACATACATATTTACAATTTATCACATACATGTGTGTGTGTGTGTGTAAATCCCAATTTGTGTTTTTAGGGGTGCTCAATTATGGCAAAAATCATAATCACAACTATCTTGTTCAATATTGGATCACAATTATTTAACACGATTACTTTTTGACTGTCACTTTTGCCAGTTGCCGATGTTGATATATGCGCATATTTTTTCCACTTGGCTGAGGAGACTATCATACATGCAATCATATATTGTACTAATGATCAAGAAAGACTATAGCCAATATGAGGGAAGAACTTTAATGCTGAGCTACTGAACTCCAGTCTTCCTAAGTTCTTCCTTCATATATTGTCTTTCTTGATCATAGTACAATCTATGCTTGCATGCATAATAGCCTTCTCAGCCAGCTGGTAAAAATATGTGCATATATTGGCATCGGCAATCGGCCACAATGACTTGGAAATATCAGCATATCGGATATCGGCGAAAATTTTATGTCGTGCATCCCATGTTAAAAGTCTTTACATTACTAAAAATAGACTTGATGAAAATTAGGAAATTAATTTGTTTTACACACAAACTCATCAAGGGTTTTCAGTTTACTAATTGAAATTCAAGTGAATGGGCACAAAACTTGCATGATTTTTATGACACAGGTGTGAGCAAGGCAGCCATGTCTCACCCTGCAGAAAATTCTCATCCTCACACAATTGAGATTTGATGTTTCACCATGACAGAGGAAGTTGCTATAACTTTATTGTAAATGCTCCAATCTGCACCAAACTTTACATGGTTGATAAGACTCCCGGCCCGAACGCGTGTACATGACTATATTCCATCAGTGATGCAAACTGGCTGAATAGCGCCCCCTACCAAATTTCAGTAAAGCAGCCCCAGCAGCGGGCAAGATAGTGGACAAAGGAAGTGATTTTTATTTCCTTCTTGCACTGTCTGAAAACAGCCCGGGTCTGAAGACATCTACATGCCCATCACAGAAGCCCTTCGATTGCGCTGCGCCCCGACGTGCGCAAGGGCGCGAAGGCCCGTTCAACGCTGCTTGCAGCTTTAATTTTAAATGCATCTCCTGAATAAAAGCAGTATTAACACCCAGATCTTTAAGGTGAAGAAGCACCCGGTTAAGCTTCGAGAGCTTGCCCAGACCTCTTACATTCCAGCTGGCAAACTTTATCACTAAGCCTGCTGCTCCGGTGTCACTGTTACCAAAACTCATTCATCAAAACAAAGATTGCAATATAAAAGCATTAACCAGTAGAAGATATAGAGCAGCCCTGTTATAATGCCTACAAAAATATATAAGAAACCAAAAGGAAAACTAAAGAAAAGAAAAAAAACAAAAATGTGTACCCCATACAAATCCTCCATGGACGTGCCCCTAACACCCTATAACACAGCTTCGTAGACTATTGCCTATCTATAAACGCGGTAACTTCTATAAGTGCAACCTGGGGTGACCCACACATACGAAAAGAAAAAAAAACAAAACAGCAGCAGACAAATTTTGTCAGGTCATATAAATAGCACTTTTTTTCTATTTTTTTTTCTAGGTTGAAAGATAGAAAAAAGAAATGAGAAAGAAATAAAAAATAAAAAAGGGAAACTCACTTAACTTTCATTACAAGTTCACTTTTAATTATCTATAATAAATGATAAAGAAATAGACTATATATTTTCTTTAGCTAAATAAAAGCTATATAACTATATCAACCTAATGGACAGAAGGTCCCAACGAATAAAATATTCATTTGACTTAGTGAAAACAATTGAGCTATTCACCAAATTCCCAAATGACATAGGAGCGAAAATAAAAAACAAACAAACAATGACACGCAATTTCTCAAAAGTTCTGAAAAGTTTCGTTTTCTATAGTTAATTTTAGATTAAATAAAATGAAGATATTGGCTGTATTGTTTTGTATTTTTATTTTATTTAACCAAATAAAAGACAAGTGTCAATTCCTCAGAAGTTCAGCAAAAGTCCATATAGGCTGATCTTACATTTCAAACTCGTTTTTATTATTAATTTTAGGTTAAGTAAAATGAAGGTATAGACTATTTTTTTTAATTCTATTTTATTGAGCTAAATGAAAGAGACTAGCTATATTAGGCTATAAAGCCTGATAGCATAATGAACAGAAAGCTGCACCAAATAGGATATTTAAGTGATTTAGTGAAAACAACGATTATTCACCAAATTTCAAAAAGAAAAAGTAAAGGAAAAAACAAACGAGGGGGGAAGAAACAACATTTTTTTTTTCCTTTGGTGAAAGTCAATTTCTCAAAAATGAACTAGGCTACAGAAGTCCATATAGACCTAGGTGTACAGTCACTTTGGCTCTCAATCGGGTCCCTCAACGCGCCGGCCTCCTGGATCCGCTGGCGTCCCAGCACTAGCCGGATATCTGGAGGTCACAAAGTCTATTACTGATTTTGGATCTTTGAAAAAACGTTCGTCTTCCCCAGGTAGAGTGACTCTGAACTTGGCAGGGTATCGGAATCCAAAACGGGCTCCCTTGATCTTGCGGAGTAGCTTTCTGGCATCCCCAAAAGCTGCTCTCTTCTTAGCTTCACTAGCGGTAAGGTCTGGTAACAGAAACAGTTTACATCCACTATAAATCAGCTGGCCAGCTTGACAGGATTGACGGAGAATAAGCTCACTGATGTGGAAAAAGTGGACCCTGAAAGCAAAGGGTTAAGGAGGCTGGTTAGGCTGAAAACAAAGGGTCTAGGAGGCTGGTTAAGCTTTGGCTACAGTTGTAGCGTGCGGTGTGCCCTGTCTAACAGGGGTTTCTCATTTAGGCCAAGCAGCTCCTGCAGTGAACTGGAGATGAACTCGGTCGGCGCTGTGCCTTCAAGTCCCTCCGTGATGCCGATCAGTCTTAAATTATTTCTCCTCAATCTGCTTTCAAGGTCCTCACATTTTACACGGAAGTCCTTGACTTCTGACTGAAGTCTAGAGACTGTTGCTTTCAGGTCTGTAACGGCGACACTTGTTGCAGTCACAGATTTTTCCACATCTTTCAGGCGGCTTTCATGATTATTTAGAGCTGTATATAGTGCCACAACACAGGTAGATAGGTCTTCCCTGATAGCGGAAATGTCTGATTGAAGTCCACTGACCGCTAATTCTATTTTTGCACAGATGTCAGTTTTTAGGGAGTCCAAAGCTTTGGTGAGCAGATCAGGTGTTAATTTGTCACCTCCTTGTGAACTCCCGGTTTCGGCCTCGTTAGACAAAGGAGTAAGGCCGCCGTCTTTCGCTCTGGTAGTAAAAGGCATGTTTCTTCAAATCTGTTCCACTTAGGCTTTAACCTGATTATATGAATTTTGATTCTGTTGAAATGTGAGATGGATCACATAGATTTGTCTACTTTTTAAACAAAATTGTAGGATCACCTGAAGGAGCTTGCATACAGCATGTCTACATTGCTTCCGCAGGAAACCCCGAACTTCATTTAATCACAAATGTAAAGTGTGAGAAAAGCAGGAGGCAGGGGGCAACAAATCATTAATTAAATCAACACCTCTCTGACATGTAAAATCTGGTGGGAATCTAACTTTAGAGAGCTAGGCTATCTTCTACTTTGAGTGGAAGTTAGTTAGCCTAGCTTGCTAGCTTACACTTTCTGAGTGGAAAACAAACTTAACAGCGTGTTTTGAGTCAATAATGTTTCGTAACCAATTTCGTATGTGGGCTTCTTGAGAAAGGAATAAAAGTCTTGTTTCATCGTAATCAGGACTACGACATTCTCCAGTCAGTAGTACAGTTGGTAAGTTAACATTGCAGCTCTCAGATGTCAGTCAGCTACTCCTAGAGCCTGAGGCTAAGATGCTAATTTCACAACTACTTCCAAAGATAGTTTTGTCCTCTTGGAAAAATGAAAATGATACACAATAGCTGCAGTATCATCATCGATCATATTTCCTTCCAAACAAAGCAAGGAGAATTCCAGTTTCAGTTTGACTTTAAGGGGAGGCAAAATATTAGGTACAATTAACAGTATAATACAGTGCATCAATGCTTGGACCTAAAAAATGACCATGGAGTTGAATGAACACCTCTCTGACACACTGAATATTATAATTTGACAACATTGTGAATCCTATTTGACATCAAAGATTATTTTGTGAGGTGATAATCTTTACATAAAGACGGTCATATTTGTTGCAGGACTTTTATATCGGATTCTATTAGATTTCAAACCTTTTAATGATAAGATATCCAACCTCTCTTCTCTCTCTATGATTATTGTTTATGATGTCAGAAGCAGCAGAGGAGATTTTAGTGTTATTGCAACTAAATCTGACTAAAACTGATTATAGTCTGATGTTTAATCAGTCTTGAGTCATTTTCTATTTTCTTTCTCCTCAGAGAAGCAGAGGTCTTCACTGCCCCAGAAAGTGAGTAATGTCACATCAGACACACTTTACACAACACAGCTTTCATCAAATAGCTGCTGGTTGAAAATGATCCTCATCTAGACCATTTTTATTAGTGATACAAACCAATGTCATCATTTCATCAGATGGTGCTCACTGAACTGAAGCAGGATTCTGATTGAGATTTTGAGCTGAAATATTATATCCACCAATAATGCTATAATAAAATCTGTGCTATCTCTACCACTGAGGATGAGAACAGGACAACTAAATGTTTAGGACGTGTATGTTTTTCCAGACTTTCTTATTCAACTCTGATGGTAAATAGGTGGAAAGAGTTTTTAAAGCAGAAATATCACAGCTGCTGTTGAAGCAATAAGAACATGTGATCAGGTGGCTCATTCCTACTTTTGGCAGCACAGTGTCAGAAAGAGTTGGAGACATTCAATAAATCACAATTACTAATAACCAGTTTATAGAAATAAATGAAATGAATCACACTGTGCTCACACTTTGTCTTTATAAAATCACTGTAGATTAATCACAGTATTACTTTGTGTAATATATTAATATTAGTTGTTACAATACTCACATGATTTAAATGTTTACATTGATGCAAAGACATCAGTGTTTTATCATTACAGTGGAAATATTACATAAATGCCCCCCAATCACTTTTAATCTATCAGGATGTTACGATGACACCAGTTAAGGAGAAACTTTTGGAAACACTGGGACAATTATGTTTTGGGGAATTCTTGCAATTCAAAGACATCCTGCAGAAACTTCAAATGAAAGAATTCCCAAGAATCCCAAGAGTCCAAATAGAGATGGCACAGAACAAGGTTGACTTAGTGGAGCTGATGGTTGAGATCTGTGGTCAACAGTCTGTGGAGGTGACCATGGAGGTTTTAAAGAAGATGAACAGGACGGATCTGGTGCAGAGGTTGTCAGACACCAGCTCAGGATCCAAAGGTAAGTTTTGTGGAAACAAAACCCCAATACAATTCCAATATCAAACATTTGATATGCAGAGTAGGGTCTTATTCTACTTTGAACATGGAACATTGAACATTTTACATTTCTTGTAATCTGGCAAAATTAAGTTCCTGTTACACCATCATTAAGATGTAAAATATTTGCATTACCTGGTTTTTGGTAACTGGCTTGGTACCACAACAGCATAATACAGGACATTGACTATATAGCATGATGGCAACATCAACACCCATTACTTTACATGTTTGATGTTGGCTACTATCCAGTTGTTTATTGTAATATATGTACATGCAAAACAAATTAAGTTATATTATTGTTCCTGTATTTTTATTGTATAATCCAATAGATGTTGTGTATACAGAATAAGAGTATATGAGAGTACAGGAGAATATGTAGCACATAGTGCTAAAGCAGCAAAGCATCTGGAATGATTCCATTCATAAACATAACATGATTTAAAACATTTTCTGATGTGTTTTAACAAGGTCCTTCAGGAAGCTTGGAGTTTGGGGCTCATGGGGGCATTATGGTAATCCCTTTTATTATTCAATTTGCTCATTTGTTTATTTGTTCATCTGTGTGATGTTGCAAAATTAGTGATTAAACAACAACAATTTCATTTATTTACATAAGTGATTGTCCTCTGGTGCAGCAGTCTGATTTAACTAAATCTATAATTTTGCCTAATGTGATTAATATTAGTCACACGATTTAAATGTTTACATCGATGCAAAGACATCAGTGTTTAATCATTACAGTGGAAATAATATATAAATGTCCTCTGATTACTTTGAATCCATCAGGACGAAACAATGACACCAGTAGGGAAGGAGCTTTTGGAAACACTGGAAGAGTTACGTTGCGTGAATATCCAGCTGTTCAAGTGGTACCTGCAGACCCTTCAAGTGAAAGATCTCACAAGAACCTCAAGATTCCGAATAGAGAGGGCAGACAGCATGGATGACTTAGTGGAGCTTATGGTGGAGATTTTTGGTCAACAGTCTGTGGAGGTGACCAGGGAGGTTTTAAAGAGGATGAACAGGATGGGTCTGGTGCAGAGTTTGTCAGACACAAGCTCAGGATCCAAAGGTAAGTTGTGTGAAAAAAAACCTAAACAACACTATTCCAATATCAAACATTTGGTATGCAGAGTGGGGTCTTATTCTACTTCAATGTTACTGTTTTCTCATCATTAAAAATACATTTTTGACAGTCAGGCAGCCATTTGAATCTGTGTTTGTTTTGATTGTTATGTTATCTAGATGCCATTATCACAAGCAAAGATACTCACTGTATGCTATATAGTCACTATACTCAATGACTCTAGATCAGTCACTGTTTTTAAATTGTCCACAGCAAAAACAAGCCAAAAGTAAACCCAGAATAACTAGACTCCTACATATTGCATAATTTCCAAAATGACATCTACTACTTGAAAAAGCGAGATCTTTTCAAAGGGTTTCTTCTCTCAAGTTACCAAGGAACAAAACAACACAAGCAGCTTCCTAAAAGTCTAATGGTTAAGGTGCATACCACATAACTGTAATGGTGTGGTGTGATTGCAGTTGGGGACTTTTGTTGCACGTCATACCACACTCTGTCCGCTCATATTCTGTCTGCTTCTTGACCGTCCAATTAAGGTGAAAATGCCAAATAAAAAGATAATTGGCCTCATTCACAAACAGCCTGTACGCACAACAAACGTTTTAAGCACAAATCCGGGATTCGTCAATATGTTCTTAACTGAATTTTTTCTTACTATGCAAACAAATTTAGAACTGCCTTAGACCATGCATACACACAAATCATAAACATCCCACAGTCTAAAAAATGATATAGTCAAAATTTATTCAATGTAAACAGTATATTAGAACAACAATTATTTTAAAAATGATTGGGCCTAAATTTACAACATTCAAAAGTGTGAAATTGTTAATAATACACAATTTATTTACTACTTATAAAATTAATAATGAGGACGTTGTAATCCATAAATCATCATCATAAATGTAATGAAATTATTAATTTATTAAAATTGACCTGTGTCCGCTTTTAGATGACAATAGTTTATAAGTCGGAGTTTCCATATTGGAATGTGACACCCATTAATTTCCCCCATCAGATTTGGCTGTAATATATGCGGCTGTTTAACCAGCAGCCTGTTCAGCATCCTCACAGCCTGACCGTTCAGTAGTGGCACAAGGAGGGACGCTCTGCTTTCACTAAATCACGGCCTGTTGTGGACAGAGACAAAATACGATGCGCACCTTGCGCAGCTTTAGAGTTTTATACAGATCTACACATTTACCAACTTCTTATTTTGTTACAGACGTACTGCGTGATCGTGGTACAACAGGTATGCTGGCTGTATACAGGATTCACAATTAGGCTCCAAACAGTTATGCCAATCACATGTTTACCAGCTAAATCTGCCTTTTCTGGCTTCTACTTCTGAAACTATTGTTTGCATTTCACTAGCAGTTAAGTTTTTCTACATTTTTAACATCACGGCCCTGTTTGCAATGAGTGACAGCTCTCTCCACTGCTGCACCGCTCCAACAGAGCTTTCCTTACATAGAGAAATTGGGGTGTGTTAGTATGCTTATTGCCAGTAGAACGCCTGTTAATTTAGAATGATGCTGATTCACTAACATACACATGGTGGTAAAAGCAAAATTGGCCAGTGCGCATGTGTCATGAATCCTATGGTGATTTTGCATGCACGCTTATTTTGTGCACACAGTGAGAACATTTCTATGCACATATTAGTAAATTAGGCCCAATAATACAAAAATAAAAACACACAACATGAAAAAGCCCTCACTCACCTGTAGTGGCATCTGCAGCCAATATAATGGAGGTGAATGAAATTCTTTTGTGATGCTCACACCATTGAGGGATTGCGTTTAATAATTCTTCCTGAAAAAGTTTTTTTTTTTTTTTTGAGGAACAGTGTCTCTGTTAAACTGAATAATCCTCAGAACATGCTGTCAACAGTTTTATAAGGTTTATTTCTTTGGTTTAAGAAACATAGTTCCAATGAAAACTGTTATTGAATATTTTACATTCATTGTAATCTGGCAAAAAAATATGTAATTAATCATGATTAAGTTCCTGTTATGCCATCATTAAGATGTAAGAAATGTTCATTGCCTCTTTAGTTTTTGGTACCTGGCTTGGTGCAATGACAACATAAGACAGGACATTGATGACTGGATGGATTTTCAAACACCTGGGCAAATAATTATAATCATTATAATTTTCAAATTTCGGGATATTTTGTTGCAAAAAAAATGTCATGCAAACTAATTTCTGCATTATTTGTGAGAAGAATTTAGTTGTAAGCATTAAGTTCCACTTACACCATCATTAAGTTGTTGGTTTTTGGTACCTGGCTTGGTACCACGACAGCATAATACAGGACATTGACTATATAGCATGATGGCAACATCAACGCCCATTAATCTACATGTTTGATGTTGGTTACTATCCAGTTGTTTATTGTAATATATGTACATGCAAAACAAATAATTATATGATTGTTCCTATATTTTTATTGTATAATCTTTCCTTCTCATGAGGAATCGTTTCTACAACAGCTACATGTAGCTAGCCTGTACGTTGTACATAACAGAAGTCCTGTGAAGTGCTGCCACTTTTCCTCAACTTAGACTTTTCTCAGCAGTAAGTCCTGCATAACATGTAGTGAAGTCAAGTCAAGTCAATTTTATTTGTATAAACCAATACCAATTTATTCTCCCTTTTAACGGGGAATAAATTGAAGAAACCTCAGGAAGAGTGACGGAGGATGGATCCCTCTCCCAGGATTGACAGACACACGATAGATGTGTATGCACAGAATATATGAGAGTATAGCACATAGTGCTAAAGCAGCAGAGCATCTGGAAGGTTACCATATGATTCCATTTATAAATATATAATAATTTAAAACATTTTCTGATGTGTTTTAACAAGGTCCTTCAGGAAGCTTGGAGTCTGGGGCTCATGGAGGCATTATGGTAATCCCTTTTATTATTCAATTTGGTCTTATGTTTATTTGTAAATTGAACAATTCCAGTTATTTACATAAGTGATTGTCCTCTGGTGCAGCAGTCTGATTTCACTAAATGTATAATTTTGCCTCATGTGGGTAATATTAGTCACATGATTTAAATACTTACATTGATGCAAAGACATCAGTGTTTTATCATTACAGTGGAAATATTATATAAATGCCCTCTGATCACTTTGAATCCGTCAGGATGAAACAATGACACGAGTTAAGGAGAAGCTTTTGGAAACACTGGAAGAATTATGTCTCGGGGAGATCAAGCAGGTCAAGTGGTGGCTGCAGAACCTACAAATGAAAGATCTCCCAAGAATCCCAGGAGTCCGAATAGAGAGGGCAGACAGCGCAGTTGATTTAGTGGCTCTGATGGTGGAGATTTGTGGTCAACAGGCTGTGGAGGTGACCAGAGAGGTTTTAATGAAGATGAACAGGATGGATCTGGTGCAGAGTTTGTTAGACACCAGCTCAGGATCCAAAGGTAAGTTGTGTGAAAAAAATCAAACACTTACACCATCATTAAGTTGTTGGTTTTCGGTATCTGGTTTGGTACCACAACAGCATGATACAGGACATTGACTATATAGCATGACGGCAACATCAACACTCATTACTTTACATGTTTGATGTTGGCTACATGTACAGCTACATGTAGCTAGCCTGTACGTTGTACATAACAGAAGCCCTGTGAAGTGCTGCTACTCTAACATATTGTTCTCATACTGGAGGAGTGTTATGTAGCACATAGTGCTAAAGCAGCAAAGCATTTGTTAGTTAAAATATGATTTTATATATAAACATTATATTAACACAACATTTTCAAATGTGTTTTAACAAGGGCCTTCAAGAAGCTTGGAGTTTGAGGCTCATGGAAGCATTATGGTAATCCCTTTCTTTCAATATTTTTTTTATTTGTTCATTTGTATGATGTTGAAAAAGATTAAACAGGAACAATTCCACTTACAGTATTTACAAAAGTGATTGTCCTCCTGTGCAGGAGTCCAATGACTGGACTAAACTTGAACCTGAAGTGAACAGTACAGATGCAGATGAGGCTCCAACTTACAGGTAAAAATAACATCTTCAATATTGTGTCACAACAAACTGGAACTATGGCAAACATTTCGGCAAGGTTCTTTGAATTTTTTCCCAGAGGGACAACTAAGATCTTTTTTCCTGCCAAGTTACAGTAACAGTGATAATTAGACACATCGCTTTAAATAAAATCAAGGCACCTACTGGTTAAGTTTACATTTACTCCATTACACTTTTGCACATATGCACAAACTCTTTTGTTTTTTTTCTTTCAGCCTACGGTCTGAAGCAGGAAGGTTTGAATGCAGTGTCTCTGACCTGCGATGGGTCTGTGAAGAAAAGGTCAGCATTAAGTACCAGTTCTGGTCTTGGGAAGAACACATGGAGAGAATGGAAAGCTTACAATACATGCCTGCAGGTCCTCTACTGGACATCACAGTCATTACTGGGAAGTTAAATGAAGTGTACCTGCCACACTGGATCTGCACAGGTAAGTGGACATGAAGAAATAAGTAAACATGTATTTAAATGTATTCTGATACAATCCCTTTCTCCACGCTAAATATATGTGCTTGTATTTTGTGCAGATGACTCTACAATATTAGACAAGTTTGCAGTCCTACACATAGATGCCTGTGGAGATGTTGTTGAAGACGTGTCTGAGGTCACATCATCCCATGTCAAGTTATCCGAACCAGTTTTCTCTCCAAGAGCGGTTCTGATGAAACTTGGCTTTCCAATGAAAATAAAGTGCAACGTGTTAATATACTATAAACCAAACACAACGTTCCTCAAACTACATGTGTATCTGATCCCAAATGATCCTGCTCTACAACAGGTTATTTAATATCTTACTATCACAAATTATAATATAATCAGATTAAAAAACCTACAACTGAGTATTAGGGCCAGTGGTGAAAAAAAAGTGAAATTGTGAGAATAGAGTTGTGAAGTGGGAGGAGTCGCTGGTCACAGAAGGTTTTTTTTCCCCTTTCTGTATTCCCATTTAAAAATCTTCTTTAAACAATATCCAAAAATATGACTTAACATTGAAACATACATGTTTGATCAATAACAAAGTTCACACTTCCACATTTCCACATTTTACTGAAGATAAGCTACCTAAAACATGACACAGCATAATGGTTTCCTTAGTTCAAGATGATGGACCAAGTGATTCTCCTCAGATTTCTGTCAGCAGTTAATATTTGTTTAGAGGCTAATAGATCTCACTGACAAACTGAAACTTTTCAAATTAAGCCCACTGCTCACTGCATGTCAATGTGCAGCAGCCTTCAATCCTTTTCCGACACCATACATTGAGATTTGATCTCTGCGCTCTTTGGCACAGTTGTCTGGACAAAACCAAGTGCTCAATGTGCTTCAGCAGCTGCTTCATAAGGTTTACAATTCAGAAATTATGCAATTGCATTATTGTATTTTGACTGCTAGTGTGATACACTAAGTATTTCCTCACTAATGAAATACACTATAACTTAATTTTTAATGCAGTCTGCTCTCGCCTGTTTACTCATTAAACCACAATCCTACAGCAATGTATTTGGTTATTCTCAAAATATATGTGTTGCAAAATTTTATATAATAAAACTTTATTCTCAAAATAAAATGTGCTTTTCAAATTAATGATGATCTTCCTCATTAGCATGACTATTCTTTAAATCTCACAGTTTATTTTTTCCCAACAGTGGCCCTAATACTCTATTGTAAAAACCATATTGCTTGTTCATGAATGTACTTTAATACACAGATGACAATGTTTGTTACTGTAACCTTGAAGCAGCTTTGTTTGTATTTTTTTTTTTCTAGACGGTGGACAAAAGGGAATCCTCCACGGGATATGAAATAATTGATATTAAGCCACGTCCAGAGAAGTACCTGAAAATGCATCATGGCTTCGTCCTCAAAGCAGATGTAGACACAGCAAAAATTCTCCCAGAGGTACAGTTTGAACTATCTGTTAGAAATTACATTTAGTAGTGAATTGTGGTTCAGACATGCTGCATGTAAAGACACAGTAGGATCAAAGACAATACAAGGAGATGTAGCTCCACATGGCCTTATGCATTTAATTTGTATTTTATTTTAACTAACCTAATTGATTGTCTTTGTGTGAATATTTGATTTTTGAAGGATGAAACTGCCAGCGATGGTGAAATTGCAGTTATTTTGCTGCAGGTTTTTTGAAACTTGTAGTTTTTGTAGCCAAGTTGGAAATATTGTAGCTGTCAGAAATTTAATTTAATTTAATCTTCAACTCAGAGTTGCAACCAGGTAGCTGATGTGAACAGCTTTTCCAACTTGGCTGCAATTAAACACTGAACAATATGATGTGAACATGACATAAGACACAAGGAAAATATGCAAGTGAGAAACATGGAAACAATTAAGGGAATTGGCACTTAGACTCCTTTAATTGTAAATAGATGCATCATTGTTTGTATTGGCAATTTGTGCAAAGGGACATGTGATCAGTGTTGTCAAGTTAGCAACGTTCTCCCTAGATACAGCTTTTAAGAGACTAGTGACAAATCTATTGATTGTTTGGTCACACATAAGCTACTTCAAGAAGGTTACCAATACTGCTTGGTGAATGTGGAGTCAGCTTTGCTCGCTGTGTTCAGAGTTTGGGAGAGATCAGCAGAAATGTGAATGATCTGAGCATGTGCAAAACAGTGTTCCCAATGACCAGACACTAATCATCTAGTTTTGTTTTTGTTGTAAAGGTTTTACCTTGACTGTTTACCTTTGTCAAAAACTAACTCCTCCTCTCCTTTTATGTTGTATTTTTACACAGAAATTAACTCTCAGATATGACAGCCAAGACCCGAATTTCTATGAAGTGTTCATTAAAAATCCAGACAGAGACTTCTACCTTTCACTCTTTGACCATTATACAAAGAAGGGTGAACCAGTGTGTGAACCAGTGTGTGAACCAGTATGGACCTGTGAAATTCGAGAAGGTCAGTGGTTATTATACAATATTACCTACACTATATAAAAAGATATTACATTCTGTCTTTTCCGTTAACAGTTCTATATAATTAATGTCAATAATAAATTAAAGCTGAATCACCAACACCAATGCACACTGAAAATGGACGTGGAGGAGAAATTCCTGTTTATTTAATTCCATGAATAGATGGCAAGTATGGGTATTGGGACAGCCTGATTTATTGAAGACCCAACACAACAAATTTGATCATTTTCATAACAATAACATCAAGTGGCTTTTGATGCAAACAACTACAATTTGCCCTTTACAATTAGAATATTATTGATATTTAACATAATGATATTTTATTTACCTAAATTTTTCGTTATTGAATCTTTTGTTGTGAATGAAATGCGCACTCCATGATATCAGCTATCACTATTTGTTTTGTTCTCCATTTTATTTCAGATGACTACCCAAAATCTGGTCATTCAGAAGGTAAGACACTGCATATATTTACTGTCCATTACTATACAAGATTTCAGCTTTCAGTCATATGTCATAAATATTTCACACATTTGTTGCAAATATTTCAACCAGAATAAAACCAATTGGAATTTCTGCAATGTTTAAAATGTTTGTAGTTTTGAAACCAAATCGTAAGATCACCATGATATTATTGTAGCACCTAAGTTGTTGTGTTTGTTTGTTTGTTTTTCACATATTTCACATTTGACCATTTTAAATAAACTGCTGAGAAGTTGTCTTTAGCTGAATTTGCAGAGCTGAACTGGGCCAGCTATTCTGTGCAGTATTCTTGTACTTTGGTTTGCCTGCTGAAGTATTCTTGTCTAGAACAATGTATTTATTATAAGGTTATCATTTAATGTGTTGCAGCTGCAGCATCATCAGCTGGACCAGCTGGTGCTACAGTGAGAGGTAGGTACATTACAAAACATAAAGAGGCACTTCAACTTAAAAACATGCATGTTGGCAAACATTGCATTTTGCTTCCTTAAATGTAAAGTCGACTGAAATACTGATAATAACGTTGTTCAAAATACATTATTCTTGATTGATTATTGAAGTTTAGGACTGCCTATAGTTAGGGATGAGGATGGCAATTTTCAGCTTTTCTATTGTCTACAAATCTCATGTGCAGAGCAATGATAACAATGAATCGATCCTACTCACAAGTATTGTGTCTGTATCCAAAGCCTGACATGTTATTCCTCTGTGCCACAAAGAGTGTGGTTAGTTGTTTAAAAATGGTTCCAATAACTAATAACAGCGATCAAGTTTTTACTCTCCACAAAGTATTTCTATGTCAGGAAGAGGCCACCGTTCATGTGCGAGGACGAAAGTCTCTTAACAGTAATAGTTACAGATTACTACGGTAACCATAGTCTTCAGGGATGAAGGAACATGTCACCCAGTGCAGCGATGTGGCTCATTAACATGTTTTTAATAGTTTTTTGAAAACAACAGAGGTCTACAGCACATATATCAGGCTTTGGATAAACACAATACTTGTAAGTAGGATCGATTCATTGTTGATTTGATTCTGCACATGAGATTTGTTTACAATAAGAAAAACAGAAAACCGCCATCCTTTATTCATCCTCATTTATGCCTTATGCAAATACTCACTCAAATACAATATCTTGATTTCAATGTTTTAGCAGTTACTGTAGTACATTTTTCAAGAAATAAAAATGTTTCTACCAGAATGCAATCTAAACATTATTTACATTTTCATTACATTTTGTTAATTTACATTTTGTTTGTTGTCTTTTTTTATTGTAACCAAACATGTTTCCCTATTTTTGTAGCTGTTGTAGCTTTGGTTTTGAATTTTACCTGAAACTTTATCCCTCTGTAAAGTATGTATTCCCTCACTTAAACTTTTATTTAGTTGATCTGACATGTAGACACTAATAGACACTATCCCACTGAGGGATTCATAAACAGGAGGTGCAAATCAAGGGTAAATTAAGAGAAACAAAAGCTGAGAGACAGATCCTGATTTTATATTAGCCAACTTTTTTTCTCAAGTGTTCTGATCATTAAAGAAAGCAGTTTGTTTTCTGTGTCAGTGACGTTAAAGAAGAACAGTACAATTGTTAAACAATTACATTTTTTCCTAAATTTCTTACAGCTGTGGGATCCTCAAGTGGAGCAACTGGTGGAAATACCTTGGCTGAAGGCAGGTCCACAGGTATTAACTATGCAATTTTCTCATGAAATGACTTTTAACACTTAGAAGAAAAAAAACAACAAAAAACCCCCCCAAAACAGAACAGGTCTAATTTGATCAAGGGTTAGACACATTATAGTGGCTAATGTAAGTGCTGCATGGGATAACAAATAAAACAAAAAAGTGAGATTTGAGGGTTTAAAAATGGCATTTGGAGGATGAATGACATTATATTTATAAAATGTAGAACTGACCTGTCAATTAAACACTTAATGGGCTCTGATTCCTCTTTAATCATTGTGTTCATTTGTGTTTTATTTGGATCTCTAAAATTTAAGTAAGCTCCACTTTAAATAAAAAAAGTAGAATTTATATAGAAATTGTTGATTGTGTGAGTGAAAGGAGCAGCACAAAGTTGCACTTTGATGTGAAATCACAATGATTAGAGGGTGAGAGATTCAAGATTGTGTTTGCTTTGTTGGTCATTTTTTGAGAAAACCCTTTGTATTGTAAATCTTTATGAATCAAGAAAGCCTGATGCAAAGTGTTTTATTCCATTTCTCCTCAGAGGAACAAAGTGTGGATGAACTATCTGCACTGGTCCAGAAAGTGAGTAATGTCACATCAGTCTGACTTTTCACAACAAATCTTCATTCAATAAGATGCAGGTTGAAAATCATCCAATATTTTAAATCATGATTAGAACTGATGCTGCATTCAGAGGAGCTGTTCAGCTCTAATCAATAAAATTATGTTCAAATCATCTCCCTTTGTTTATTTGTTTTTATTTCACCAGGCAGCAACAGTCACAACGATTAAAGAGAAGCTTTTGAAAATGCTGCAACGTTTGAGAGAGGAAAAATTCGAAGACTTCAAGTGGTTTTTGCAGGACAGAGACCTCATCCCGGCAGAACTCCCGTGCATCCCACAGAGCAAACTGGAGAAGGCAGACAGGAAACATGTGGTGGATCTGATGGAGCAGACCTACAGCCAACAAGCTGCAGAGGTGACCAAGATGCTTTTCAAGAAAATAAACAGGAACGATCTGGTGAAGCAGTTGTGAGACACCAGCTCAGGATCCAAAGCCAAAAACAATAAACAAATAAAAACACAGAAGTGGCCTGTTGAGTGGCAAAAACAATCCCATTTTTGCTGCTAACCTAATTATTTAGAATATTACAGAACATTTGGACCTGATCAAACAAACAGTTAAAGGAGTATTTTACAAGTCTTCCCATATTTTATTTTATTTCTCAGTGATCCACTCATCAGTTGCAGCACTACTGCTATCTCTAGCACTGAGGAGGACAAGAGGAAATCAAGAAACAGAGCCGTCCAAAGTTTTTAAGACACAAGTGTAAAATTATTGCATTGTGACTATTTTTAACTATGAAAACAAAATGCAACAAATCAAATACAGAGGGTGATTTATTTTAGCCTCCGTTATAACAACAAGAACATATGATGTTTAGATCAGGTGGCTCATTCAAGTTTTTTAGCAGCAGAGTGTGTGAAAGATTTAAAGTCCTGACAAATAATGTAAATATATTTATCAGTTGAAAGATCTTAAAGGGAAAAGAGAAATGAAGAGAATCATCATTGGTTCTGATGTTACCAAAGAAAAATCATATAACAGTATTTAATCTTGAAAAAATGTTTATGTTGATTATTGAGGTCATAGTGTTTGGTGATGTTTCGCATTATATTAAAAGATGTTTCTAATATTCTTCCCCCCTCATGTATGTAAACGGGGGATGGACAAAATATTAGAAACACCTTTTAATATAATGCAGTCCAGAACAACAACAACACTGCCCACTACGACTTTAATAATAAACATTAAGTTGAATTATCACCTTTCTGACAGTGTCAACAAGAACTAAAACTCTTGTAGATGTAAGACACATTTTTGTTCTTTTGTTTTTTATGTTTTGTTCGATTTGATCTTATTTTAATCTTGTATTTTATTATTTTTTAATTCTATCAGTGTCTTTTTTATAATGCTTTCTTTTTATACTGGATATCTTGTCTTAATATCTTTTTTGACGTCTCACATAAAGCACTTTGAATTGTCTTGTTGTTGAAAGGTGCTTTACAAATAAATATGTGTTGCCTATGAATGTACTGTATCCTTTGAAATTACCAGGTGGCAACAATGGAGCACTGTTTACTGTATGAGGGTCATTCAACATATTTTTTATTTTAAAATCTATAATAAATTCCCTCATTGTTATGTTTGGTTCTGATTATTTGAGAGAATGAAGTGATCTAAAAACAATATATATGAAGCAAGTATACTGATGTGACACAGTCACACGTGTGTTTTTACCGCCAAGTTTTTCAAAATGTGCACACTGATCATAACATTCATTTGTGTCTGTGATTGTTCAAAAGGGTTTTAAGTCTTTACTGATATGATGAAATTGAGGTGAATATTGCCAGTAAGGAAATATTCAAGTTTAAACTGATGCCTTAAAGTGTCATAATGTCATAAAGGACCCCAGTAGTGTGATTATTTATCTAGAAGAAGAAAGTAGCTCTGAGTGTTTCTTACAAAACCTCCATGCCAGTGAACAAAGCTCAGATGAGAGGTGATCTTCTCAAATTATTTTGTATATACCTTTGGATAAAGGAAAGGCATTGCAGGTTGCTTTAAAGTTTAAAGTAGGAGGTACATATTAATCACATCAGGAACTGAAAAGTTATAAATGTGAGTGGAGGAGTGTGCAGTGACCATTTGCCAGTTTTGTGATCTATGACTGTGATTATGAGAAGGATAAGGATGCCAGTAAATTGAAATACAGGTGAGTATGGAGGAATCCATAAGCGCATTTAGACATGAATCATTAACACAGAGTAGCCTATATAATGAAGAAGACACTGACAAAGCCTATGAAACATTATTAAAAATATTTAGATCATTATATGATAAAAACTGTCAAATAAAACAATACATAAGAAAGCAAAATTATACAGATTGGCCATGGATCACAAAGGGGATACAAAATGCCTGTTAAAAAAACAACACTATATAGAGAATTCATAAAATTCATAAAACAAAAAAATAAATATACTAAATATAAATATAGTCTATTCTATTCACTTTCAAATTATATCTGGACTTAAACACAATGAGACTGATTTGTGTTGGTTGTTATTCGTAGTAAATTGTGTCTCGAAAAACATGAGTCATTTAGTCCCTTTTGATATTTACTCAGTTTATAAATGATTAAAAGGTCTTGTGGGTATTATCTGTACGTTTGCTTGTCGTTTTAAAGCGATTATCTTCAAATAGGCGCGTTCTCGCGATTGGGGCTGATTTTCACAGCACAACAGGTGTTACTGAAACACTCACTGACGGAAGAGAGAGAGAGACGCCCGGGGACATTTATTACCACAGTCAGCAGGAATATTTGAGGAACTAGGAAGCAGTTAATACCGGATACAGACAGCAGCACCTGATTCACAGTAAAGATCATTTATGGACACAATGAAAGATTTACCTCAATGAATTCAGAGAAAAAACTGGGCGGATTTTACATCTTAACGGCTGGAGCGACAAGCTGCAGTTAAAACGGTAAAACTGTCTTTCAAACTGTATTTTTTCTTCTTTTTAACTTTCACTTTCATCGTCCTGCTTCCTCTGTAGAGATGTATCCGTGTGTGTAAATTGTTACAACAGCCCAATACTACAATAAAACATTAGTTAACACTTTGTTTACGTTAGAGTTAAACAGTTTGTTAAAGTTTCCAAAGTGCTTTGACTCGACAGTTAACGATGAAACAGAAAAACAACAGCATAGACAATTTAACGTTAAACGAGAGAGAGAGAGAGAGAGAGAGAGAGAGAGAGAGAGAGAGAGTATCAGGTATTCATAATTTGTGGGGGCATAAATCTGTTTAAACAGTCACATTTGGGGACTCGCCTCCCTTTTGAGGACAAAAAGCAAGTCTCCATAATGTAAATCATTTATTTTAGGGTGAAGACTAGTTTAAAATGAAGGTAAGGTTTAGGTTAAGGTTTGGGTTAGGGTGGGGCAAGTAGTGGTTGAGGTTAGGGTAATCTACAGGAAATGAATGTACAATGGTGCTTGAAAGTTTGTGTTAGAATTTTCTGTTTCGGCATAACTTTAATGACCTAAAACGTGATCAGATGTTCACACAATTACTAAAACTTAAGCGAACCCAATTAAACAAATGAAACAAAACATTAAACTTATCCATTTATTTATTGAGGAAAATTGTCAAATCTTACATATTTGTGTGAGGCAAAAGTATGTGAACCCTTGCTTTCAGTAACCGGTGTGACCCCCTTTTGCAGCAATAACTTCGGTAAAACTTTTCTGGTAACTGTTTATCAGCCCTGCACATTGGCTTGGAGGAATTTCAGCCTATTCCTCCTTACCCAACAGTCTCAATTTAGGGATGTTGGTGGGCTTCCTTGCATGAAGTGCAGGTCCTTCCACAGCATTTCTATTGGATTAAGGTCAGGACTGTGACTCGGTCGTTCCAAAATATTTCCAAAACATTCTTCTACTTTTATCAGTCTTTGGTAGACTTGTGTGTTTAGGGTCATTTTTTTTTTGCTGCATGACCCTTGTTCTGTTGAGCTTCAGTTCACCGACGGGTACCTTGACATTTTCCTGTAGAATTTGCTGGTACAACTCAGAATTCATAGCTCCATCAATGATTGCAAGCTGTCCTGGTCCAGAGGCAGCAAAACAGGCCCAAACCATGATACTGTCACCACCATGTTTCACAGATGGGACATGGTTCTTATGCTGGAATGCGGTGTTTGCTCGTCGCCAAACATAATGCTTCTCATTCAAACCAAAAAGTTTGATTTCGGTCTCATTCGTCCACAGAATATTTTTCCAACAGTCTTCTGGTGTATCCACATGGCTTTGAGCAAACCATAGACGGACAGCAATGTTCTTTTTGGAGAGTAGTGGGTTTCTCTTTGCAATTCTGCCATGAGCACCATTGATGTTCATTGTTCTCCTGATGGCGGATTCATGAACATTGACATAAATCACTGCAAGAGAGGCCTTTAGTTCCCTAGATGTTACCCTGGGGTGCCTTGTGACCTCTCAGACTATTACATGCCTTGCTCCTGGTGGGATCTTTGTTGGTCGACCACTCCTGGGGAGTGTCACGTTTCTCCAAATCCATGATTCAATTTGACTTTTGATTTTAAGGTCACGACTGGGTTCAATTTTTGATTTAAACATTTTTTTTCAGCACCGATGACTATGCCATTGTTAGACTATCGAATCTTGATTTGTAAAGATCAACCAATCATTGGTTTTATGCCCTGATAACTGTCATTTACATTTTCAAATTCTTCTTTAAAAAGATGGTATCAAGTGTGATATAACCACTATGTTTTTTTGTAATGTACCACACTAAGGCCATGTGATCAAATTTAAATACTTTATTTAATATGTAATAATAACATTCGTTGTTAACATAATTCACATGAAAGGCACACTGGTGAGTTGAGGGAAGCAGGAGGATTTGAAATGTTCTTTTTTTCTTCAGTGGGCGGGTGGAGAGAAAAAAAAAATACTGGGAGAATCACTGATCCTGCTTTTGATTTCAAAGGTCTGACTCGAAAGCTCATTTCGATTGATTTTTGATGTGGAATTGAAATTGTAACACCCCTAGTAACAATGGTGTTGAATGTCCTCCACTTGTACACAATTTGCCTGACAGTCAACTGGTGGAGTCCAAACTCTTTAGATATGTTTTTTTTTTTAACTCTTTCCAGCCCAGTGAGCATCAACAACTCTCCTTCTAAGGTCCTCAGAAATCTCCTTTGTTTGAGCAGTGGCACACTTCCACAAACCTGTTGTGAAGCTCAGACTTTGATTGTGAAGATCCAGATTTCACTTCTTCAAATAAAGCAGGGCCTCCCAGACGCACACCTGAATGTCATCTGATTGATTGAAACACCTGACTCTGATTTCCCCTTCAAATGAATTGATAATCCTAGAGGTTCACAAATATGCAACATTGTATCATTTTACACAATAAATAAATAAACAAGTGAAAGGTTTTTGTCTCACTTGTTTAACTGATGTCTCTTTATCTAGTTTTAGGACTTGCATGAAAATTTGATCACGTTTTAGTCATATTTATGCAGAAATAGAGCAAATTCTAAAGGAAACTTTCAAGCACCAGTGTAAGTTAATGTAATGTCCTCTGAAGTGATGGAAACACAACTGTGTGAGTGTGTGTGTGAGTGTGTGTGTGTGTGTGTGTGTGTGTGTGTTTTAGGTGTGGGAGATATTGCCCTAAAATAATATCACAATATTTGAGGGTATTTCTTCGATAATACTCCTGGAGGGATTTTTGTCTCTCCTTGTACTCAACAAGGTGTTTTAACTTGAGGTGGTGAATCTTTTGTCCACAACCCAAAGATAATCAGTTTACTATTATAGAAGACTAAAGAAACCACAAAATATTTAATATTAATGTTTAAGAAGCTGAAATTAGATAAGGTAGATGAGTATTTTTTCTTCAAATGACTCAAAATAATTAATAGATGATTAAAATGTAATAACTGGCAACTAATCATTTAATCAACTAATAATCGCAGCTCTAAAAGAAAGTACTCTGGAATATGTTTGATCTTTATTAGAAATTAAAGTTGAGAGATTACAGGAAATGAGGGGAGACAGAGGGGGGGTGTATCTGAAAGTTGTATCCAGGGTCCATTATGTACGTGTAATATATTATGTATGTGTAATATATAATATTGCTGTAGACAGGGGAGTCACTAGAGATTTATGGTTAGGGGGGCTAAGCCTTTACCAGGGAGGTCTGGGGGGAGGATTTTTTTTTTAACGGCCCCAAAATGTCTGTTTGTCATGAATTTTTAGAGTAGCAATAGGTGAAAAATCAACACAATAGATCTGTCTCTTCATAGTTGGTAACAGGCACGGATCTAATATGACTTGAATGATATTCATCCACTTACAACAGGCACAGATCAAGCAAAGGCATTGAAGTCAAGGAATGCTATCTCCTCTCTCTTAGATAAGTTGCAGGTCATAAACAGACTGATGTTTGATGTGTGAACTTCTAAAACTAAAAATGTCATAGAATCATTTAGGCTAGTTTATGCCTAGTATGAGTAATAGGCCTATGTCATAAAATTCAGTATTAATTTTAACTGAAAGCTTAGACAACTCCCACTCGCTTTCTTCTTGATCACTAACCTCCATCAGACCTGCTCCTTCAGCCCTGTCAGTCTCATCCATCTTCCTCCTCTCTCTCTCCTCGCCTGTTTTCAGTGACACGTTATTTTATTAAACTCACATTTACAAGAACTCAAGGCTTAATGAGTGATAAACCAGTTTAAATTTGTATTTGTCTGAAAATGGCAGAATCTTCTCACCTGACTGGCATTCAGCGGAGCTGCCGCCTTTTTGAAGAAACGTCGTATATCCATCTACAGGTTGAGGAAATGAGGGATATAAAATTGCGTTATGATCACCACAATGTGACCTTTTCACTGACATTAACTGATTATAAACAACTATCTATGCCTACTTATATGATTGTTTCGAAATACTTAAGAGGCATATAAAAGCAAAGTATGTAAAAAGCTGTCAATAACATTATTTCTATCTCTTTCATTCGTTCACACTTTGGCTGGCTGGCTCGTCAGCTAGTTAGTACAGTGGAAACCGCTTATAGTGATCACGTTAGTCTGGGTCAAATTAATCACTATAAGCGGATCGGATGATAATTATAACCGATTTTTTTTCCTTTTCTTTATTTCTCATGCAGATTACCATCTAATTGACATTTGTATATTTATTACACAAATAAAAAAGTAATGAAATGGCCAGCTTTGCTATTTACTGTAGCTGTTTCAAAATACAGTTTCACTGCTGATGCCTTCACGACTCATTTTAAAATGACAGAGAGAGAGAGAGAGAGAGAGTAGCAGTGGTCAAGCGAGCTAGAGAGTGGATGAGGAGAGCGAGCAGTGGTAGTGTGAAAACCGGTGAATAAGAGGAATAAAACGTTATTTTCTGATTGTTTTACGGCGGTTACAAATAAACACACCCCGCACCTCCGCACCCCTGATAATGGTGCCGCAGCCGCTAATTGCAACATCATATGTGTATCATGGGGGTAAGGAAAAAAATAATAAAAAATAGAGTTACTGTAATTTTATTTTCTTCCTCCATGTTTTCATGTATGAAAAGACCCAAAATGAACTCTGTAAGCGGACTACTGATTACTATAAGCAAATTATTTAAACGGAATTTGTGTAGGAATGATTCTGTCCTGAGCTTTTTGATCCATATAAGCGGTTGATCACTGTAACTGTGATTATATAAGCGGTTTGCACTGTATAATGTGAGTGTTATATAGCCCATCCTCTTGTCTTTTCCTCATATAAACCTAAAGTTAGCTAACGTTAAGCAAGAAACAAACGTGTAACAACTTGATAGCTCGCTACATTGACCACCATTTGCCATAAATTCATTTTGGAGCTTGGTATCTTTACTCTGTAACTACTTACTATCTCACTCTGTATATTATGTTTATCTTGATAAAATCTTCACCAACTTCTTGTCACTTCAGTAGTTTCTTACTACCATCACAGTCTCTACTAATCATTTCAGCTAATCTGACGGTTTCTCTATTTCAGCTTCATGACCCTCAGCAGCAGTAACTGATAAAAATACGATGGAGGAAGGTAAGTGCACAGTTATTATGTACGCAGTGATCTCACTAAATGTTATACACTAAAGTTATACTCTTGTCTATCGCAAGATAAACGTAAAATCAGAATCTGACAATAATTGAACCATGGGAGGATATTTTGAACAGGTCATCTTGATCAAGGTTTTTTAAAATCCACTCTTTCAAATTAATACTGTATGCATTTTAGTTTGCTAAACCTCATATGAAACATGTTCTGATATATGCTGATTAAGGCCTCATAATATCTTTAATCTGTCAACTTTGTGTCATGTTTCTTTCTCTACTCAGAGCTTTTTGTGGATAAACATCGAGTCGAGCTAATCCAGAGAGTGACCAATGTTGCACCAATTTTAGATGAACTCCTCGAACATGATATTATAAATCAAGTAAATTATGATAAAATCAGGGCTAATCATGACTCTCAGGAGACTATGAGGGCACTCCTTAGTGGCCCCTTGGAATCCAGTGGAGTTAGAGGAAAACAGATCTTCTACAAAATTCTGGAGAGAAACGAGCCACATCTTATTGATGACCTCAAGAGAACGGAGAGTGAGACTGTGATGGATGTGAAAGTCATGGATACAGTGCAAGTGAGTAAATCCTTAGTCATCTAAAGCAGTATAATGTAAGTGTGGATAGCATAGTTTGTGCTTTCAGATAATCACTGTTTCATTTTTGAGACTCAATTGGTGAATACAATTGAAAATCTAATTAAGTGAATATAATGTACAGTATATAGTTCATAAACACAATACTTTGAATATGAGCCCAATATATCATTTGATTACACTTTTCTTGCTTTTGAAATGTTTCTGAAATCCTCACAGGAATACCCCACTGAAAATCATTATTTACTCGCCCCCTGTGGGCCTAAAATTTGGCTTTGAAAAGTTTATAGTTTGCTCCTTTTGTAGATGACAGCAGCTGTATTCAGATTCACAGAAGTTACAGTGGATTCCAATATTGAATCCACTGTAAATCACTGCAAGAAAACATCAAAACAATCACAGAAACTTATCAAACCACTCCCGCTGCATAACTCATTTATCTACTGTTCATTCATATAATCAGTATTTTCCAAACAATCGTTGTTGTGCCAATAAATCACTAAGTATGTTTCTTCTGGTGGAGCTATGAAGCAGAGATAATGTAACATGGAAATAGTGTTTTTAGCTATGCTGTGGAGAAACTACAAGTGTTTGGAACAACATTATAGATCACTGGTGGAGAAATTAAAGGTAGATTAATTAGAGTCACAGTGTTACTCTGTTCCTTTAACCAATAACAGAAAAACTGAAGTAAGGGAACTCCCTGCTCATCCTGTGTATGTATCTAAATTCATGTCATTACAAGGATCAATTCTTGGACCTCTTTAAATGAAAATCTACATCCATCCATAATATAAAACATTATTACATGACTTCTATGAAACTCTACTGGAGGGATGAACACCATTCGTCCAAATGATTTTCCATTATTTGGTGTTTCAGTGTTGGTGGTGGAGAGCGCTGTCTAAATCGTCAGTCATGGTATTCATGATAGTAGAGCAAACAAACACTTCACATCCTGTCCTGCTTAATACTGTATGATTTACCTTTTTCATTTTCCAGGTAGACCAAATGATGGATAAGAAGCTGCTTATTGAAATATTGAATGATTTGAGCTCTGAGGAGTTTGAGAAATTCAAGTTGCTCATTGAATTGGAGAAAGATTTCCCGCTCATCTCAATGAGCCGACTGGATGTGGCAGACATGCAGGAAACTGTGGAGCTGATGGTGGAGATTAACAGCCGAGAGTGTGTGGAGGTGACCAAAAAGGTTTTAAAGGAGATGAACAGGACTGATCTGGTGCAGAGGTTGTCAGATATCAGCTCAAGAGCTAAAGGTAAGACAAAGAAGACAAAAACATGAAAAACATTAAACTGGCACACAATGCAGTCACATGTGTCTCATAAGTTTTATAGTTTATTATGTAAAGATAAAGTAAATTAGCTGGGTACAATATTTTGTAAGTTTGGGCATAAACAGTACAATAACAAATATATCCAAAACCATTCAACCTTGTTGGAAAATCTTCAAGTAGCTCTGCACATTATTATTATTTCATTGTTAAGGAGGGTTAGTGGAATGAAAGTCTTTGTATTATAACTGATGTTAAATACATTTCTAATAAGTCTTTTGATATTTATTTCCTCCTCAGAGAAACACTTGGAACATCCAGACAGTGGATCCAGACACATTCAGAGAGTGAGTAATGTCACATCAGTCTGACTTTACACAGCAGTAGATGAAGATTGACAATCATCTTCATCTTGAACATTATAATTGATGATACAAACAAATTTTTCCTCACATAAATAGTTCTCTCACAGAACTGAAGCTATTTTCACATGAGGTCTTAAGCAAGAACGTTATTCACTAATAATGTTAAGAATTTTGTGTTATATCAACCACAAGGAAAATATATTTTTTTTCTTGATTTATTTTTATAACGTTAACAGAAGGTATAATATATGATGACAATAAAAACAAGAAATTAAAGGAAAAGATGCAACCAGCCATGTTCTCACAGCTTCTCTGTTGTAAAATCAAAAGGCTCATCACAGTTTTGGGATCATAGTCTTTGAAAGAGTTACAGCCAGGCAGTAAAATAAAGTCATGATCCTGTTTGTACAGATAAAATAATTGTAAAAGAGACAAAAGTTTGATGTTACTAAAGAAATGTAAACACATACAAGTAGTTTGTAAAAACAGTTATAACAGTTATACAATATATATATTGTCTATTTGACAAATATTATTAATTCCATTATTAGCTTGTATAACATTGGTGATGTAATCTCACCACATCCACATTTCTAAAACACACTCATCAATGAATCTGTAATCAATAAAATTAAGAGATTGTACATTTACCCAATGAACATTTTCTTTGTATTTTCCAGGTAGAAACAATGACGTCTGTTATAGAGCTGCTTTTGGAAACACTGGCTGGTTTGAGTAACAGGGAGCTCGAGGACTTCAAGAAATTACTCCTGAGACAAAGTTACCTCTATAAACCCTACTTAGAGATCTCATGGATGCTGCCCATGATGACAGACATGCGGGACACAGTGTTTATTATGGTTCAGACCTTCGGCCAACAGTCTGTGAAGAAGACCAAGGACATTTTAAATAAGATGAACAGGAGAGATCTGGTGCAGAGGCTGTCAGACAGCAGCTCAGGACCCAAAAGTAAGACAATAAAGACAAAAAACATATTCAAATCATAAAACTGGAACAAAACATGTGTCTCATGAGTTAATAAGCTATGTTGTAAACTGTTCTTCTTTATTTGAAATATTATGATTTATAATGTAGAGAAAAGAAGACAGTATCAGATGGTATACATAATATATTTTATTACTAATGTGAAATATGAAAAGATATTGTGGGACAAGGAGAAAATATTATTAATGAATTATATGTATCATATATATTATATGTATATGTATTGACTGTTGAGGAGGCTTCAGTTTTATTTTGTGTTGAACCCTTTGTATTGTAATATTTTAAAGAACAATATAGCCTGATGTTGATCACTTACTTTTATTTCTTTTCTTCCTCCTCAGAAAAACACTCTGTGGATGAACACTTGTCTGCACTGATCCACAAAGTGAGTAATATCACATCAACCTGACCTCATGCAGTAGAGCTTTAATTCAATAACATGCAAGTTTAAAATCATATTTATCATCACATAAATGGTGATTAATGAAACTAAACTCAGTTTCTCACAGAATTGTGAGACAAAATGCAGAAGATGAAACTGAGAAAACAGTTCCTGACTTGTGCTGCCACCTTTTTTACAGTTCATCAAGAACATGTGATGTTAAGATCAGGTGGCTCATTTCAGTTTTTGACAGCACAGTGTGTTTCCCAGAGTTACAGCCTGGAATTAAAATAAAAAAACATAAACAAGTTTACAGATATTAAAGAATATAAAGTAAGACAAATCATAATTACCAGATGTATCAGTGGTTCAGGTGATCTTGCAGAAAAAAACATTTCTTAAAACATCCAAATGTCTAAAATAATGACATTGATACTGTCGATGCAAAGAGATAAATCTTTAATATTCCCAGTGGAGAAATAACATATTTTCCCTTTGAATGTACTCTTTGAATTTTCCAGGTAGCAACAAAGACGGCTGTGAGAGAGCTGCTTTTAGAAACACTGAATGATTTGAGTGATCAGGAGCTAACGAAACTTAAGTGGCTCCTGCAGTTCATTTACTTCAAGGAGGACCTTCCATGGATCCAACTGGAGTCAGCAGACAGGACAATAGTAGTGGATCGGATGGTGGAGAGGTTTGGCCAACAGTCTGTGGAGGTGATCAGGGAGGTTTTCATGGAAATGAAGAGGACTGATCTGGTGCAGAGGCTGTCAGAGACCAGCTCAGGACCCAAAGGTGAGATAAATAAGACAACTGTCATGTCACATTCATTTATAATAATTAATAAATCTGCAGGAGTACAAAATATTAGATAAAGCAATGGAGCAACAACATATAGGCCACCATGACAGCAGAAATATAGATTTGACTCAACACCTCCCTGACACAATCTCAACAAAAACAATATGAGCTTCACAAAGTTAGTTGGTACTTCATTTCATTTTTGAAGTGGTTAGTTGAACTAATTCAATTTACTTGTATATACAAAATAATAAGACAAAGATCACTTCAGAGGGAAATGTTAGAGCTCATTATTACCAGTCTTGTGTTGTATATGGTCAGATAGGAACTTGGCTAATGTTGTCTACATCATTTCACTTGAATATGTTGTGTTGTATTTTTGTATAGCTACGATTTGACTTAAACTTGGCTCCACTATGGACACTCATTCTCATTCATCCCCTCTGTAATTTCTGTAACCAAGGCCTCCTCCTGTCTTCCATCCACACACCTGTAATCCATCTGTGTCATGTGACGTGTGCAGTGTCTGTGTATTTTATTTTAACACCCTGACTGAGTGTTTTGTCAAACCACATTGGTCTCAGTCATGAAGTGTTAAAGGCTTTTTATTATACTTGGGAGTCAGAGTATTATACTGAGGACAAGTACACGTAAAGGTTACACACAGTGTTTATTATGTAATTACAATGTTCATTAAATGTGTTTCAGCTGCAGGATCATCAGTTGAAGTGTTTGGTGTAAAAACCACAGAGGGAGGTAGGTACCATAAGACATTTTAAACACTAATAACAAAATTACAAATATTATTCCTTTAACTAGGAGTAAAGATGACAGATTTGAATCCTTTCCTCAAAGCTCTGTAGTTATTTTAATCTACATTTCATTATGTGAAGCTTTAACACTGAGTTTAATAACAAATGTGACGTCATGTTGATAAGTGTTCATCAGGTGAAAGTGGTAATTGATTTTTAGGATGTTACTATTGAGCAGATTTTCTCTTCCTTCTGCAATTAATCCTTAATATTAGAATTAATTTAAAGCAAGATAGTCTGATAGTGTCTGATTATATTACCTGGTGGTAAACCAGGCATTCATGAGTCTCGTTTTATTTCCTTCTCTTCAGAGAAACACTCTGTGGATGAACAGTGGCCTGCACTGATCCAGAAAGTGAGTAATGTCACATCTGTCTGACTTTACAGATACAACCTTCATTCAACAGATGCAGGAAAAAACATGTTCAACATTATAAATGATGATACAAACAAATTCCTGATTTTCACCAGCTGTTTCTCTTAGAAGTGAAGCTACATTCAAGTTGCATCATGTACACATGAGGACTGAAGCAAGAACGTTGTTAACTAATAATGTTAAAAATCAGTGTTACCTCTTCCACTGGTGAAATGTAAACTGTATATATCCACATTTATAAAAACACACACATTGATGAGACATAAACAGAAAAATCTGTAATCATCCCAGCTGAGAGATTGTACATTTGCCCAATGAACATTTTCTTTTTATTTACCAGGTAGAAACAATGACGTCTGTTATAGAGCTGCTTCTGGAAACACTGGCTGATTTGAGTAACAGGAAGAGCTTCAAGAAATTACTCCAGAGTCGAATTCACCTCAGCAAACCTTACTTAGAGATGCTCATGAGGGCAGACATGCAGGACACAGTGTTTATTATGGTGCAGACCTTCGGCCAACAGTCTGTGAAGAAGACCAAGGACATTTTAATTCAGATGAACAGGAGAGATCTGGTGCAGAGGCTGTCAGACAGCAGCTCAGGACCCAAAAGTAAGACAATAAAGACAAAAACATATTCAAATCATAAAACTGGAACAAAACATGTGTCTCGTGAGTTTATAAGCTATGATATAAGCCATTCTTTATTTTAAACATTATGATTTATAATGTAGAGAAAAGAAGACAAAATCAGCTGGTGTACAAAATATATTTGATTGCTTATGTGAAATATGAAAAGATATTGTGGGACAGGGAGAAAATATTAGTGATGAATTATATGTATCATATATATTATATGTATATTTTTTAACTGTTGAGGAGGCTTCACTTTTGTTTTGTGTTGAACCCTTTGTATTGTAATTTTATAAAGAACAATATAGCCTGATGTTGATCACTTTTATTTCCTTTCTTCCTCCTCAGAAAAACACTCTGTGGATGAACACTTGTCTGCACTGATCCACAAAGTGAGCAATGTCACATCAACCTGACCTCATGCAGTACAGCTTTAATTCAATAAGATGCAAGTTTAAAGTCATATTTATCATCACATAAGTGGTGATTAATGAAACTAAACTCAGTTTCTCAGATAATTGTGAGGCTTTTTCAAAGTATTAATTAAAAATTAAAATAAAAAACATGGTATTAAAAAATATAAAGTAAGACAAATCATAATTACCAGATGTATCAGTAGTTCAGGTGATCTTGTAGAAAAACTTATTTAAAACATCCAAATGTCTAAAATAATGACATTGATACTGTAGATGCAAAGAGATAAATCTTTAATATTCCCAGTGGAGAAATAACATATTTTCTCTTTGAACATACTCTTTGAATTTTCCAGGTAGCAACAAAGACGGCTGTGAGAGAGCTGATTTTAGAAACACTGAATGATTTGAGTGATCAGGAGCTAAAGACACTCAAGTGGCTCCTGCAGTTCATTCACTTCAAGAAGGGCCTTCCATGGATCCAACTGGAGCCAGCAGACAGGACAGAAGTAGTGGATATGATGGTGGAGAGATGTGGCCAACAGTCTGTGGAGGTGATCAGGGAGGTTTTCATGGAAATGAAGAGGACTGATCTGGTGCAGAGGCTGTCAGAGGCCAGCTCAGGACCCAAAGGTGAGATAAATAAGACAACTGTCATGTCACATTAATTTATGATAATTAATAAATCTGCAGTACAAAATATTAGATAAAGCAATGGAGCAACAACATATAGGCCACCATGACAGCAGAAATATAGATTTGACTCAACACCTCCCTGACACAATCTCAACAAAAACAATATGAGCTTCACAAAGTTAGTTGGTAATAATAATAATAATAATAATAATAATAATAATAATAATAATAATAATAATAATAATAATAATAATAATAATAATAAACTTTATTTATAGAGCACCTTTCATGACATAAAATGCAGCTCAAAGTGCTTTACAAAAGAAATATAGATACATACATGCCTACACACAGACACAGACACACACACACACACACACACACACACACACATATATATATATATACACACACATACACATACATATATACATTAAAAACGGGGGATACATAAAAAATATAAAATCATAGATGTAAAACAAAATCAATTAAAAGCAAGGTCATAGAAGTAGGTTTTGAGCTGCTTCTTAAAACTGCCAATTGAGGTTGCTTGTCTAATATGAGGAGGGAGCTTGTTCCAAATCCTCGGTGCATCACTACTGAAGGCAGCATCACCATACCTCTTGCTGTTCGTCAGTGGCACCCTCAGCAGACCGGCATCATGCGATCTGAGGAAATGATTTGGAACATACTCCAATAGGCAATCTGACAGGTAGGAAGGTGCTAGCCCATTCAGAGCTTTAAAAACAAGTAAAAGAATTTTAAAATCTATCCTCAACATTACTGGGAGCCAGTGCAAAGATGCTAAAACAGGAATAATGTGACCTCTTTTACTGGTTTGGTTAGAATTCTTGCTGCTGAGTTTTGGACAAGTTGTTGTTGTTTTTTGGCAAACCAGTATAACATGCGTTGCAATAATCTTAGTGTCAGAGTACAAAGGCATGAATCAGTTTCTTCCCATCCTCTAGGGAGAGGTAGGGTCTGACTTCTCTGGTACTTCATTTCATATTTGAAGTGGTTAATTTAACTAATTCAATTTACTTGTACATACAAAATAATAAGACAAAGATCACTTCAGAGGGAAATGTTAGAGCTCATTATAACCAGTCTTATGTTGTATATGGTCAGATAGGAACTTGGCTAATGTTGTCTACATCATTTCACTTGAATATGTTGTGTTGTATTTTTGTATAGCTACAATTTGACTTAAACTTTGCTCCACTATGGACACTCATTCTCATTCATCCCCTCTGTGATTTCTGTAACCAAGGCCTCCTCCTGTCTTCCATCCACACACCTGTAATCCATCTGTGTCATGTGACGTGTGCAGTGTCTGTGTATTTTATGTTAACACCCTTACTAAGTGTTTTCTGAAACCACATTGGTCTCAGCCATGAAGTGTTAAGAGTATTATACTGAGGACAAGTACACGTAAAGGTTACACACAATGTTTTTATAATGTAATTACAATGTTCATTAAATGTGTTTCAGCTACAGGATCATCAGTTGAAGCGTTTGGTGTAAAAACCACAGAGGGAGGTAGGTACCATAAGACATTTTAAACACTAATAACAAAATTACAAATATTATTCCTTTAACTAGGAGTAAAGATGACAGATTTGAATCCTTTCCTCAAAGCTCTGTAGTTATTTTAATCTACATTTCATTATGTGAAGCTTTAACACTGAGTTTAATAACAAATGTGACATCATATTGATAAGTGTTCATCAGGTGAAACTGGAAACTGATTTTTAGGATGTTACTATTGAGTAGATTTTCTTTTCCTTTTGCAATTAATCCTTAATATTAGATTTATTTTAAAAGCAAGATAGTCTGATAGTGTCTGATTATATCACCTGATGGTAAACCAGGCATTCATGAGTCTTGTTTTATTTCCTTCTCTTCAGAGAAACACTCTGTGGATGAACAGTGGCCTGCACTGATCCAGAAAGTGAGTAATGTCACATCTGTGTGACTTTACAGATACAGCTTTCATTCAACAGATGCAGGGAAAAAAAAAACATGTTCAACATCATAAATGATGATACAAATCAAATTTCTGATTTTCACCAGCTGGTTCTCTCAGAACTGAAGCTACATTCAGGTTGCATCATGTACACATGAGGTCTGAAGCAAGAACGTTGTTAACTTATAATGTTAAAAATCAGTGTTACCTCTACCACTGATGAAATGTAAACTGTATATATCCACATTTATAAAAACACACATGTTGATGAGATGTTAACAGAAAAATCTGTAATCATCCCAGCTGAGAGATTGTACATTTGGCCAATGAACATTTTCTTTGTATTAACCAGGTAGAAACAATGACGTCTGTTATAGAGCTGCTTTTGGAAACACTGGCTGATTTGAATATCAGGAAGCTCAAGAACTTCAAGGAAGTCCTCCGGAGTCACTTGAGGCTCACAAGACAACGTTTTGACATCCCACGGTGGCTGATGAAGACAACAGACATGCAGGACACAGTGTTTTTTATGGTGCAGGCGTATGGCCAACAGTCTGTGGAGATGATGAAGAAGGTTTTAAAGGACATGAACAGGCCTGATCTGGTGCAGAGGCTGTCAGACTGCAGCTCAGGACTCAAAAGTAAGACAATTAAAACCAAAAAAAGTATTGTGGGACGGGGTGAAAAAATATAAGTGATAATGTCTGCGTCATTGTTGTGATTTAAGTATAATTTTGTAAATAATTTGTAAATTAGTACAAAGCAATATAGCCAGATACAAAGTGTTTCTAGTCTGTTTTTCATCAATCACTCATTAGTCATTTTATATTTCTTTTCTCCTCAGAGAAACATTATGTGGATGAACAGATCTCTACACTGATCCAGAAAGTGAGTAATGTCACATCTGTCTGACT
Source organism: Thunnus thynnus (assembly GCF_963924715.1). Taxonomy (NCBI): domain Eukaryota; kingdom Metazoa; phylum Chordata; class Actinopteri; order Scombriformes; family Scombridae; genus Thunnus; species Thunnus thynnus. The sequence goes on along the minus strand of NC_089526.1, from coordinate 9,058,014 downwards.
CAATACAACACAGCTTTTATTCAATAGTTGAAGGTTGAGAATGATTCTCATCTTAAACATTTTAAATACTGATACAACCCAAACTCATGATTTAAGCTGAATATTTTTCACTGAAGCTGTATTCAAGCTGCAGTTTTATCCATCAGTAATGTTTGATATCTTTAACACTGAGGATTAGATGAGGAAATGTCAACATGTACATTTTTCCTGAGTTTCTTCTTCAGCTTTGACAGTGATCTCACAGATAAACATATAACACCCACATCTACACTTACATTCATGAGATGCAATGAGAAACTATTTTAGAGGGTTTTTTTCTAGTGGATTGAATATACTGTATGCCTCATTAATGTTTTGATTATTCCAGGTAGCAACAATGGCAGCTGTTAAAGAGATGCTTTTGGAAGCCCTGAAGTATTTGAGATATCAGGAGTTCAAGAAATTCAAAGAGGTCCTGCAGTGGACTTTCTGCCAGATGAACCTCCCAGACAGCTCACTGAGGTTGAGTTATACAGCAGACAGAGAAGCCATAGTGGATCTGATGTTGCAGAACTGTGGTCAACAGTCTGTGAATCTGATGAAGAAGATTTTCAAGAAAATAAACAGATCTGATCTGGTTCAGAGGCTATCAGACACCAGCTCAGGACCCAAAGGTAAAACAAAGAAGACAAAAACTGTCACATTACACAATCACATGTGTCTAATGAATATATCTAATAATTTATTTTAAAAACGTACAGTAAATCTGCTTGAGTGCAAACTTCATTTAATCACCAATGTAAAGTGTGAGAAAAGTAGTAGGCAGGGGGCAACAAATCATTAATTTAATCAACACTTCTCTGACATCTGACATCTGGTAGGAATCTAACTTTAGAGAGCTAGGCTATCTTCAACTTTGAGTAGAAGTTAGTTAGTCTAGCTTGCTAGCTTACACTTTCTGAGTGGAAAACAAATTTAACAGCTCACAAATGTTAAATAATGTAAAGTGACAGAAGTCTTCAGTTGCTAATGTTACATAACCAAGGCTATGTGGTATCATCGTTATCAGACTACGACATTCTCCAGTCAGTAGCACAGAAGGGAAGTTAACATTGCAGCTCTCAGCTGTCAGTCAGCCACTCCTAGAGCCTGAAACTCAGATGCTAATTTCACAAATGTTTCCGAAGACGGTTTTATCCTCTTAGAGAAATGAAAATGATACACAATAGCTGCAGTATCATTATGGATTATGTTTCCTTCCAAACAAAGTGAGGAGAATTCCAGTTACAGTTTGACTTTAAGGGGAGGCAAAATATTAGGTACAATTGACAGTATAATAAATTGTATCAATGCTACATGCTTGGACCCAAAAAATGACCATGGAATTGAATGAACACCTCTCTGACACACTGAATATTATAATTTGAAAACACTGTGAATCCTATTTGACATCAAATAATTGTGAGGTAATCATCTTTACATAAAGACGGTCATATTTGTTGCAGGACTTTTATATTGGATTCTATTAGATTTCAAAGGTTTTAATGATATGATATCCAACCTCTCTTCTCTCTGTATGATTATTGTTTATGATGTCAGAAGCAGCAGAGGAGATTTTAGTGTTATTGCAACTAAATCTGACTAAACCTGATTATAGTCTGATGTTTAATCAGTCTTGAGTCATTTTCTATTTTCTTTCTCCTCAGAGAAGCAGAGGTCTTCACTGCTCCAGAAAGTGAGTAATGTCACATCAGACACACTTTACACAACACAGCTTTCATCAAATAGCTGCTGGTTGAAAATGATCCTCATCTTGACCACTTTAAATAATGATACAAACCAATGGTATCATTTCATCAGACGGTGCTCACTGAACTGAAGCAGGATTCTGATTGAGCTTTTGAGCTGAAATATTATATCGACCAATAATGTTATAATAAAGTCTGTGCTATCTCTACCACTGAGGATGACAACAGGACAACTAAATGTTTAGGACGTGTATGTTTTTCCAGACTTTCTTATTCAACTCTGATGGTAAATAGGTGGAAAGAGTTTTTAAAGCAGAAATATCACAGCTGCTGTTGAAGCAATAAGAACATGTGATCAGGTGTCTCATTCCTACTTTTGGCAGCACAGTGTCAGAAAGAGTTGGAGACATGCAATAAATCACAATTACTAATAACCAGTTTATAGAAATAAATGAAATTAATCACACTGTGCTCACACTTTGTCTTTATAAAATCACTGTAGATTAATCACAGTATTACTTTGTGTAATATATTAATATTAGTTGTTACAATACTCACATGATTTAAATGTTTACATTGATGCAAAGACATCAGTGTTTTATCATTACAGTGGAAATATTACATAAATGTCCTCTGATCACTTTTAATCCATCAGGATGTTACGATGACACCAGTTAAGGAGAAACTTTTGGAAACACTGGAAGAATTACGTTTTGGGGAATTCTTGCAATTCAAAGACATCCTGCAGAAACTTCAAATGAAAGAATTCCCAAGAATCCCAAGAGTCCGAATAGAGATGGCACAGAACAAAGTTGACTTAGTGGAGCTGATGGTTGAGATCTGTGGTCAACAGTCTGTGGAGGTGACCAGGGAGGTTTTAAAGAAGATGAACAGGACGGATCTGGTGCAGAGGTTGTCAGACACCAGCTCAGGATCCAAAGGTAAGTTTTGCGAAAACAAAACCCCTATACAATTCCAATATCAAACCTTTGATATGCAGAGTAGGGTCTTATTCTACTTTGAACATTGAACATTGAACATTTTACATTTCTTGTAAGCTGGCAAAAAATATGTAATTAATCATCATTAAGTTCCTGTTACACCATCATTAAGATGTAAGATATTTGCATTACCTGGTTTTTGGTACCTGGCTTGGTGCAATGACAACATAAGACAGGACACTGATGGCTGGATGGATTTACTAACACCTTGGAAAATAATTATAATGATTATAATGTTGGGGGTGTTTTTGCGAAAAAAGATCTAATTATGCAAACTAATCTCTGCGTTATTTGTGAGAACAATTTAGTTGTTAGCATTAAGCTTGTCTTACACCATCATTAAGTTGTTGGTTTTTGGTACCTGGCTTGGTACCACAACAGCATAATACAGGACATTGACTATATAGCATGACGGCAACATTAACACCCATTACTTTACATGTTTGATGTTGGCTACTATCCAGTTGTTTATTGTAATATATGTACATGCAAAACAAATTAAGTTATATTATTGTTCCTGTATTTTCATTGTATAATCTTTCCCTCTCATGAGGAATGATTACTACAACAGCTACATGTAGCTAGCCTGTACATTGTACATAGCAGAAGTTCTGTGAAGTGCTGCCACTTTTCCGCAACTTAGACTTTTCTCAGCAGTAAGTCCTGCATAACATATTGCTCTCATACTGGAGCAGCGCCATGTAGTGAAGTCAAGTCAAGTCAATTTTATTTGTATAGACCAATACCACAAACAACAACCTTTTAACAGGGAATAAATTGAAGAAACCTCAGGAAGAGTGACAGAGGATGGATCCCTCTCCCAGGATTGACAGACACACAATAGATGTGTGTGCACAGAATATATGGGAGTATAGCACATAGTGCTAAAGCAGCAGAGCATCTGGAAGGTTACCATATGATTCCATTTATAAATATATAATAATTTAAAACATTTTCCGATGTGTTTTAACAAGGTCCTTCAGGAAGCTTGGAGCTTGGGGCTCATGGAGGCATTATGGTAATCTCTTTTATTATTCAATTTGCTCTTTTGTTTATTTGTAAATTGAACAATTCCATTTATTTACAAAAGTGATGGTGAATGAGTCCAATTTCACTAAATGTATAATTTTGCCTCATGTGGTTAATATTAGTCACATGATTTAAATGTTTACATTGATGCAAAGACATCAGTGTTTTATCATTACAGTGGAAATATTATATAAATGCCCTCTGATCACTTTGAATCCATCAGGACGAAACAATGACACGAGTTAAGGAGAAGCTTTTGGAAACACTGGAAGAATTATGTCTTGGGGAGATCGAGCAGGTCAAGTGGTGGCTGCAGAACCTACAAATGAAAGATCTCCCAAGAATCCCAGGAGTCCGAATAGAGAGGGCAGACAGCACAGTTGATTTAGTGGATCTGATGGTGGAGATTTGTGGTCAACAGGCTGTGGAGGTGATCGGGGAGGTTTTAATGAAGATGAACAGGATGGATCTGGTGCAGATTTTGTTAGACACCAGCTCAGGATCCAAAGGTAAGTTGTGTGAAAAAAAACAAACACTTACACCATCATTAAGTTGTTGTTTTCGGTATCTGGTTTGGTACCACAACAGCATGATACAGGACATTGACTATATAGCATGACGGCAACATCAACACTCATTACTTTACATGTTTGATGTTGGCTACATGTACAGCTACATGTAGCTAGCCTGTACGTTGTACATAACAGAAGTCCTGTGAAGTGCTGCTACTCTAACATATTGTTCTCATACTGGAGGAGTGTTATGTAGCACATAGTGCTAAAGCAGCAAAGCATTTGTTAGTTAAAATATGATTTTATATATAAACATTATATTAACACAACATTTTCCATTGTGTTTTAACAAGGGCCTTCAAGAAGCTTGGAGTTTGAGGCTCATGGAAGCATTATGGTAATCCCTTTCTTTCAATATTTTTTTTTATTTGTTCATTTGTATGATGTTGAAAAAGATTAAACAGGAACAATTCCACTTACAGTATTTACAAAAGTGATTGTCCTCCTGTGCAGGAGTCCAGTGACTGGACTAAACTTGAACCTGAAGTGAACAGTACAGATGCAGATGAGGCTCCAACTTACAGGTAAAAATAACATCTTCAATATTGTGTCACAACAAACTGGAACTATGGCAAACATTTCAGCTAGGTTCTTTACTGGTTAACCTACTGGTTAAGTTTACATTTACTCCATTACACTTAAAATTATTTTGCAAATATGCACAAACTCATTTGTTTCTTTTTCTTTCAGCCTACAGTCTGAAGCAGGAAAGTTTGAATGCAGTGTCTCTGACCTGCGATGGGTCTGTGAAGAAAAGGTCAGCTTTAAGTACCAGTTCTGGTCTTGGGAAGAACACATGGAGAGAATGGAAAGCTTACAATACATGCCTGCAGGTCCTCTACTGGACATCACAGTCATTGCTGGGAAGTTAAATGAAGTGTACCTGCCACACTGGATCTGCACAGGTAAGTGGACATGAAGAAATAAGTAAACATGTATTTAAATGTATTCTGATACAATCCCTTTCTCCACACTAAATATATGTGCTTGTATTTTGTGCAGATGACTCTACAATATTAGACAAGTTTGCAGTCCTACACATAGATGCCTGTGGAGATGTCGTTGAGGACGTGTCTGAGGTCACATCATCCCATGTCAAGTTATCCGAACCAGTTTTCTCTCCAAGAGCGGTTCTGATGAAACTTGGCTTTCCGGTGAAAATAAAGTGCAACGTGTTAATATACTATAAACCAAACACAACGTTCCTCAAACTACATGTGTATCTGATCCCACATGATCGTGCTCTAAAACAGGTTATTTAATATCTTACTGTCACAAATGTACTATATAATAAGATTTTAAAGTGAAAAAAAGTGAAATTGTGAGAATAAAGTTGTGAAGTGGGAGGAGTCGCTGGTCACAGAAGGTTTTTTTCCCTTTTCTGTATTCCCATTTAAAAATCTTCTTAAAACGATATCCAAAAATATGACTTACCATTGACACATATATGTATGATCAATAACAAAGTTCACATTTACACTTGTTATTTTTATGCACATTTTATTGAAGATAAGCCACTTAAAACATGAGACAGCGTAATGGACACATTTCCTTATTTTAAGATGATGGACCAAGTGATTCTCGTCAGATTTCTGTCAGCAGCTGAAGTTAATATTTGTTTGGAGGCTAAAAGATCTCACTGACAAACTGAAACTTTTCAAATTAAGCCCACTGCTGACTGTGTGTCAATGTGCAGCAGCCTTCAATCCTTTTCCGACACCATACATTGAGATTTGATCTCTGCGCTCTTTGGCACAGCTGTCTGGACAAAACCAAGTGCTCGATGTGCCTCAGCAGCTGCTTCATAAGGTTTACAACTCAGAAATAATGCAGTTGGTTTATTGTATTTTGACTGCGGGTGTGATACACTAAGTATTTCCTTCACTGATGAAATATACTATAACTTAATTTTTAATGTTTACTCATTAAACCACAATTCTACAGCAGCGTATTTGGTTATTCTCAAAATATATATGTCGCAAAATTTTATATAATATTAAAAACTTTTCTCTCAAAATAAAATATTCCTTTCAAATTTGCAGCTTTATTTTCATAGCATGATCTTTTCCTCAATATCTTGTCTATTCTGGAAACCTCACATTTCATTTTTTTCCCAAGAGTGCTCCTAATACTCTATTGTAAAAACTGTATTGCTTATTCATGTACTTTAAAACACAAATGACAATGTTTGCTACTGTAACCTTGAAGCAGCTTTGTGCTTACAGTATATTGCTTTTTTTTCCAGACAGTGGACAAAACGGAATTCTCAGATGGATACACAGTAATCCGGAAGCCACGTCCAGACAAGTATCTGAAAATGCAACAAGGATTCGTCCTCACCGCAGACATAGACACAGCAAAAATTTCCCCTCCGGTATACTTTGTACTGTCTCTCAGTACTTACATTTCAGTCAGCCAACTCATGTGGAGTACATTATTATTTAAATGCAGAACATGTACAGCATTAATGTTTGGCGTCTAGGCTCTGATCTCGTGACTCCCCACAAGGAAACATTGATGTCACACAGCAAGGAGTTGGGAGCAACAGTACTAACTTCCCTCCTAGACTCAGAGCCTACAGGTGGATGCTGGGGTGGAGGTCGAGCTTTTGAAACTCTATAGGCCTACAAATGGCAGCAAGCAAGCATAGCTTGTATGAGCAGTGTGGCAGCAGGATGGCTAAATGTGAGCAGAGTACTGACGACTTAAGTACACCGCCAAGATTATAAGGGTGTGTTGGATATATGTCACAGTGAGGGAAGTATGGCTTGTGAGTGGAGCAGCCACTTGACTTTGGCTGCCTGAACTAGCTCACAGACCTCGCTTCAGTTATATAGTGAATTGTGGTTCAGACGTATTGTATGAAAAGATAAAATAGGATCAAAGCCATTGCATTTCACATTGAGGTGTACAAATGGTGTGGTCACACATGGCCTTGCACATTTTAACGATATTTTATTTCAAGTAGATTTATTGTATTTGTGTTATTATTAGATTTTTTAAATGTGACTGATGGTGAAATTGCAGCCATTTTGCTGCAGGGATTTTGACACTTTCGTAGTTCTTTTAGCCATGTTGGAAATATTGTAACTGTCAGAAATTTAAAACATTTTCAACTCAGAATTGCAATCAGGTAGCTGATGTGAACGCCTTTTCCAACTTGGCTGTAATTAAACACTGAACAATATGATGTGAACACGATGTAAGACACAAGGAAAATCTGCAAGTGAGAAACATGGATACAATTAAGGGAATTGGCATTTAGACTCCTTTAATTGTAAATAGATGCATCTTTGTTTGTATTGGCAATTTGTACAAAGGGACACGTGATCGGTGTTGTCAACTTAGCAACGTTCTCCCTAGATACAGCTTTTAAGAGCCTAGTGACAAATCTATTGACTTTTTGGTCACACATAAGCTACTTCAAGAAGGTTGCCAATAATGCTTGGTGAATGTGGAGTCAGCTTTGCTCGCTGTGTTCAGAGTTTGGGAGAGATCAGCAGCCAGACAGAAATGTGAATGATCTGAGCATGTGCAAAACAGTGTTCCTAATGACCAGACACTAATCATCTAGTTTTGTTTTTGTTGTAAAGGATTTAATTTGACTGTTTACCTTTGTCAAAAACTAACTCCTCTCCTTTTATGATGTATTTTTACACAGAAATTAACCCTCAGATATGACAGCCAAGACCCAAATTTCTATGAAGTGTTCATTAAAAATCCAGACAGCGACTTCTACCTTTCACTCTTTGACCATTATGCAAAGAAGGGTGAACCAGTGTGTGAACCAGTGAGTGAACCAGTGTGGACCTGTGAAATTCAAGAAGGTCAGTGGTTGTTAAAAAATATTACCTACACTATATAAAAAGATAATGCATTCTATCTTTTCCATTAACTTAACCATTCTATATAATTAATGTCAATAATTAATGAGACCTGAATCACCAACACCAATGCACACTGAAAATGGACGTGTTGCTCTGTGGGTGTGATATTCTGGTTGTAGCTGTCTGAATTATGTGTTCACCTGCCATTTAATACGTGATAATGAGGAGAAATTCCTGTTTATCTTATTCCATGAATAGTCAGAAACCCATAGAAGTGCTTAAGACAGCAAGTATGGGTTTTGAGCGATTTATCAAAACACAACAAATTTGATCACCGCTGTAATAACATCCGGTTGTTTTTGAACTAGAAATAGAATATTAATGATATTAAATGTAATAGATATTTTATTTAGCTAAAATGTCTCATTATTTAATCTTTTGTTGTGAATGAAATACATAAACCCACAATATCAGCAAATATTGGTATATGTTTTGTTCTCCATTTTATTTCAGCTGACCATCCAAAATCTGGTCATTCAGAAGGTAAGACACTGCATATATTTACTGTCCATTACTATACGAGATTTCAGCTTTCAGTCATATGTCATAAATATTTCACACATTTGTTGCAAATATTTCAACCAGAATAAAACCAATTGGAATTTCATCAATGTTTAAAATGTTTGTAATTTTTAAACCAAATCGGAAGATCACCATGATATTATTGTAGCACCTAAGTTGTTGTGTTTGTTTGTTTGTTTTTCACATATTTCACATTTGACCATTTTAAATAAACTGCTGAGAAGTTGTCTTTAGCTGAATTTGCAGAGCTGAACTTGGCCAGCTATTCTGTGCAGTATTCTTGTACTTTGGTTTGCCTGCTGAAGTATTCTTGTCTAGAACAATATATTTATTATAAGGTTATCATTTAATGTGTTGCAGCTGCAGCATCATCAGCTGGACCAGCTGGTGCTACAGTGAGAGGTAGGTACATTACAAAACATAAAGAGGCACTTCACCTTAAACACATGCATGTTTGCAAACATTGCATTTTGCTGCCTTAAATGTAAAGTTGACTGAAATACTGATAATAACGTTTTTCAAAATACATTATTCTTGATTGATTATTGAAGTTTAGGACTGCCTATAGTTAGGGATGAGGATGGCAATTTTCAGCTCTTCTATTGTGTACAAATCTCACGTGCAGAGCCACAATAACAATGAATCAATTCTACTCACAAGTATTGTGTCTGTATCCAAAGCCTGACATGTTATTCCTCTGTGCCATAAAGAGTGTGGTTAGTTGTTTAAAAATGGCTCCAATAACTAATAACAGCGATCAAGTTTTTAGTCTCCACAAAGTATTTCTATGTCAGGAAGAGGCCACTGTTCATGTGCGAGGACGCGAGTCTCTTAACAGTAACAGTTACAGATTACTACGGTAACCACTGTCTTCAGGGATGAAGGAACATGTCACCCAGTGCAGCGATGTGGCTCATTAACATGTTTTTAATAGTTTTTTGAAAACAACGGAGGTCTACGGCACATATATCAGGCTTTGGATAAAAACAATACTTGTAAGTAGGAAGGCTTCATTGTTGATTTGATTCTGCACATGAGATTTGTTGACAATAAGAAAAACAGAAAACCGCCATCCTTTATTCATCCTTATTTATGCCTTATGCAAATACTCACTCAAATACAATATCTTGATTTCAATGTTTTAGCAGTTACTGTAGTACATTTTTCAAGAAATAAAAATGTTTCTACCAGAATGCAATCTAAACATTATTTACATTTTCATTACATTTTGTTTAATTTACATTTTGTTTGTTGTCTTTAGTCTTTTTTTATTGTAACCACACATGTTTCCCTATCTTTGTAGCTGTTGTAGCTTTGGTTTTGAATTTTACTTGAAACTTTATCCCTCTGTAAAGTATGTATTTCCTCACTTAAACTTTTATTTAGTTGATCTGACATGTAGACACTAATAGACACTAACCCACTGAGGGATTCATAAACAGGAGGTGCAAATCAAGGGCAAATTAAGAGAAACAAAAGCTGAGAGACAGATCCTGATTTTATTTTTATTTTTTTCTCAAGTGTTCTGATCATTAAAGAAAGCAGTTTGTTTTCTGTGTCAGTGACGTTAAAGAAGAACAATACAATTGTTCAACAATTACAATTTTCCATAAATTTCTTACAGCTTTGGGATCCTCAAGTGGAGCAACTGGTGGAAATACTTTGACTGAAGGCAGGTCCACAGGTATTAACTATGCAATTTTCTCATGAAATGACTTTTAACACTTAGAAGAAAAAAACAAAAAAAACAAAAACAAAACAGAACAAGTCTAACTTGATCAAGGGTTAGACACATTATAGTGGCTAATGTAGGTTATGGTTATTGGTTATAGGTTATTATGGAATAACAAATAAAACAAAAAAGTGATATTTGAGGGTTTAAAAATGGCATTTGGAGGATGAATGACATTATATCAATAAAATGTAGAACTGACCTGTCAAAATAAACACTTTATGGGCTCTGATTCCTCTTTAATTATTGTGTTCATTTGTGTTTTATTTGGATCTCTAAAATTTAAGTAAGCTCCACTTTAAATAAAAAAGTAGAATTTATATAGAAATTGTTGATTGTGTGAGTGAAAGGAGCAGCACAAAGTTGCACTTTGATGTGAAATCACAATGATTAGAGGATGAGAGATTCAAGATTGTGTTTGCTTTGTTGGTCACTTTTTGATAAAACCCTTTGTATTGTAAATCTTTATGAATCAAGAAAGCCTGATGCAAAGTGTTTTATTCCATTTCTCCTCAGAGGAACAAAGTGTGGATGAACTATCTGCACTGGTCCAGAAAGTGAGTAATGTCGCATCAGTCTGACTTTTCACAACAAATCTTCAGTCAATAAGATGCAGGTTGAAAATCATCCAATATTTTAAATCATGATTAGAACTGATGCTGCATTCAGAGGAGCTGTTCAGCTCTAATCAATAAAATTATGTTCAAATCATCTCCCTTTGTTTATTTGTTTGTATTTCACCAGGCAGCAACAGTCACAACGATTAAAGAGAAGCTTTTGAAAATGCTGCAACGTTTGAGAGAGGAAAAATTCGAAGACTTCAAGTGGTTTTTGCAGGACAGAGACCTCATCCCGGCAGAACTCCCGTGCATCCCACAGAGCAAACTGGAGAAGGCAGACAGGAAACATGTGGTGGATCTGATGGAGCAGACCTACAGCCAACAAGCTGCAGAGGTGACCAAGATGCTTTTCAAGAAAATAAACAGGAACGATCTGGTGAAGCAGTTGTGAGACACCAGCTCAGGATCCAAAGCCAAAAACAATAAACAAATAAAAACACAGAAGTGGCCTGTTGAGTGGCAAAAACAATCCCATTTTTGCTGCTGACCTAATTATTTAGAACATTACCGAACATTTGGACCTGATCAAACAAACAGTTAAAGGAGTATTTTACAAGTCTTCCCATATTTTATTTTATTTCTCAGTGATCCACTCATCAGTTGCAGCACTACTGCTATCTCTAGCACTGAGGAGGACAAGAGGAAATCAAGAAACAGAGCTGTCCAAAGTTTTTAAGACACAAGTGTAAAATTATTGCATTGTGACTATTTTTAACTATGAAAACAAAATGCAACAAATCAAATACAGAGGGTGATTTATTTTAGCCTCCGTTATAACAACAAGAACATATGATGTTTAGATCAGGTGGCTCATTCAAGTTTTTTAGCAGCAGAGTGTGTGAAAGACTTAAAGTCCTGACAAATAATGTAAATATATTTATCAGTTGAAAGATCTTAAAGGGAAATGAAGAGAATCATCATTGGTTCTGATGTTAGCAAAGAAAAATCATATAACAGTATTTAATCTTCAAAAAATGTTTATGTTGATTATTGAGGTCATAGTGTTTGGTGATGTTTCGCATTATATTAAAAGATGTTTCTAATATTCTTCCCCCCTCATGTATGTAAACGGGGGATGGACAAAATATTAGAAACACCTTTTAATATAATGCAGTCCAGAACAACAACAACACTGCCCACTACGACTTCAATAATAAACATTAAGTTGAATTATCACCTTTCTGACAGTGTCAACAAGAACTAAAACTCTTGTGGATGTAAGACACATTTTTGTTCTTTTGTTTTTTATGTTTTGTTCGATTTGATCTTATTTTAATCTTGTATTTTATTATTTTTTAATTCTATCAGTGTCTTTTTTATAATGCTTTCTTTTTATACTGGATATCTTGTCTTAATATCTTTTTTGACGTCTCACATAAAGCACTTTGAATTGTCTTGTTGTTGAAAGGTGCTTTACAAATAAATATGTGTTGCCTATGAATGTACTGTATCCTTTGAAATTACCAGGTGGCAACAATGGAGCACTGTTTACTGTATGAGGGTCATTCAACATATTTTCTATTTTAAAATCTATAATAAATTCCCTCATTGTTATGTTTGGTTCTGATTATTTGAGAGAATGAAGTGATCTAAAAACAATATATATGAAGCAAGTATATTGATGTGACAGAGTCACATGTGTGTTTTTACCGCCAAGTTTTTCAAAATGTGCACACTGATCATAACATTCATTTGTGTCTGTAATTGTTCAAAAGGGTTTCAAGTTTCAAGTGTGATTGTTTATCTAGAAGAAGAAAGTAGTTCTGAGTGTTTCCCACAAAACCTCCATGCCAGTGAACAACTATTTTCATTTTCATGATTTGGTTGTAATGAAAGCCTAAATGAGAGGTCATCTTCTCAAATTACATATCAATCATGTCAGGAACTGAAAAATTATAAATGTGAGTGGAGGAGGAGGGAAAACACTGACTTGTGTTCTTGTCTATCTGACGTCTGGTCCTTTATCTTTAAATTTTTACACATTAAGGATCTGTATCAGGTCAGATGGGAGGAGGCTGAAATCAGAGTCATATGTTTCACATGTGACAGCTTTGGTGTTGTTATCTGAGAGGTTGTTTTGCAGTGTGTGTATGTGTGTGTGTGTGTGTGTGTTTGACTTCAGACTTTCAGATACAAATTAAGCCTTTTTCTTTCTACACTGACAGGATGAATATTTTACATCCTATCAGTACATGCTCAGCATTTTCCTTGCAGTTTCAAACCTCACATTTATCTTCTTTCTTGTTTAAATGCCGGTCTAGATGTAGAAAAATGAAAAGTTTGATTTTGTATGATCAGCTGTTTGGAGGTAAAGGGGAAAATGAACTCCACCTCTAGTCCACACATCCAACTAAAACAAGATAAAGTCGCTTAACTCTTTTCATGATTTGTGAACTTGTGGTGGTCAACAGCATTGTACACAAAGTCAGATTCAGGAGCAGTAGGGCTCATGATACGTCTAAATCCAAAGCAATCAACAAATTGTTAAGAACGCTGCTTAAAGTCCTGAAGTTTTTGTTTATTGGCAGCAACTAAATTTTGACTACAATTACTCGAATAATGTTGCTAGATAAGTGAGTTTTTAGTTACACCAGAATAGATACATGAGAATGAACTCATATCGAGACAATTCATTCAAAAACAAATGCTTAAATAAAAACACACAATGTACAAAATGCATAGTCAATGTTATATTTGTATAGAATAAAAAAGATGAAATAAAAGGTGAATATAAGACCTTTGGATATAAACTGTTCCACAGTCTGGAGGCAGGAATGGAAAACACCTTCTCTGCTCTGTATGTGCAGACTTAAAAGTAAAATGGTTAAAAGTAAAATGCAAAGTTAAAACCTAAACTGTCATTTACATTTGAATTTTAAATATATCACGCTTGGCTTGGAGCTTTGTCTTGTGAAGCTCAGCTGCTAGGACTTACAGTTAGTGAAAAATAAAACTGTGCTCTATTTTCTTCTGTATTGCATTATAAAAACAAAGAAAGATATCAGCCTGTTGCTTGTAAAATTCAAGTAAAAGTTACTGACTATAAAATACATTTGAAATGTGCCTCAACTGTTGAGGCCTGGAGGTTGAATTGTGTCTGAGGAGTTCAGAGAGATAACTGGTGCCAGTCCATGTAATGCTTTGAAAACAACTAAAAACCTTAAAACCAGTTCTGCATTTGACAGTAAGGAAACACTAGTTGGTGCCAGTGAGGAGTCTTTGCTGCTACACTGCCAGCCAAACCAGGTCCTTGCTTCCTGATAACGATCAATCATAGAAGTTAAGAGTGTTTTCTACAAACTCTCTTAAATTTTACATCCCAAGCGATAAAGAGCAAGTGCACACCATTAAGAGCTTCTTAACATCAGCTCTGTGGTGATGAAGACGATGCGGAATACATTTTTAACTTTTAAACTTAAATATTTAACTGTATGTAAGTAGTGCTATATGTTGAAAATAAACACATTACAAAGTGTAAATGTTGTAAACTACACAAATAAATGTTTTATACTGGAAAGTGTTCAGTATGAAACATTTAAAGAAGTACTAAAAAGAAGCAGTGGAGGTTCCTGTTTCCTCAGTATCATGAATATGTGTCATTCTGTCATAAAACATACACACCATAAATAGAAAGAAGAGAGAAGATATAGAACCTGAAAATATACCATCAGAGAAGAAAGAGATATATATGTGATGCAAGAAGAGGGAGAGGATGATGATGACAAAACTGGTAGATCAATTGTTGAATTAAATTTTGTGTGTTAATATTGGTTTAGTTTGTTTTCTAATTTAAACATCAACATCATTCATTTGATATCAAAGGTCACTTAAGAAGGAACTTTGAACTGTGATCATGAAAAAAGTATAGACTTAAAAATGTATAATGACAATGAAAATGTATATAAAACAGTTTTCGGTTTCTTCGGCATGTACACACTCAGAATTCAGACGCTCAAATAAAATGGCAGAGTGTAAGTATAGTGTGTTATGTTGTAAAAAGAGTCACTTCAGACACAGACTGTCTTATTTCAGTTTGCCTAAAAATACCTAAGCTATACCAAATTTTACATCCGAAATTACACAAATTGTATCATTTTGTAACTTGATATATAATGTATTTGCTCCCTTTCAATTCTTCTTTTTCTTTAGATAAAATGTTTGAGCAACTTTATTTAACAGTACTTTTTCATTTGACAAATTCATTTGATTTTTTCATTCACAGAATGAAGAAAGCCAAATTTAAATATCAGCACTTTGATGAAAATTTTCATAAATGTAGGTTATTCAGTTTTTCTGTTAATGTGTAATAATATCAGGTTCAGGTAGCCAGTGTCTATGTTTGGTCAAAAAAGCTAATCTCACCATGTCACAGTTTTTAAGACTCTTTCCTCTTGAGATCATCAACAAGGTATGGCTCCTTCCCCTCAAGGAGTTTATAGAAGATGTCATCTCCACTTGCTTTCAGGGGACCACTGTAGAGTTCCCTGATCTTCTCCTCAGTGGTTGAGATTTCCTGATCGTATCATAATATCCTTGTTGGATTACACCTTTGTTCAGGAGATTATCTAAAATTGGGCCTATATTGCTCAGTCTCAAAATCAGATCACACTGGTGTTTGTCCACAAAGTCCTTTCCTGAGGGCAGGGGGGTTAAAAATGACCCGTTGATTTAGATTAATATCTGGTGACATCAGTTTCTTGAAGAACTGCTGAATAAACACGTTAATTACTTTACATTCAAACTGGAGGTCTTCATGATCCTAAACAGACCGGTGGAAAACTGGACCCAGTCTCTCGGTTCCTGAGAACTGAGTGGACCCGTGAAGGCTTCTAACTCAACAAACACCACAAAGACATGTTGAGATTTAATGGTTAATACAGTCGTTATGGTCCCTTTCATCATTTTCTTTAAAAAAATGCATAAAATTGTACCTTATTTCTTAGGAAATAAGCTCATTCTGATTCTGCAGTATACAGGCCACAGTGAGTGCGTTTACATGCACACTAGGATCCTGGTTTTGATCATATTCAGGATATGACGTTTATATAGAACATGAGAAACCTGGTTACTCATATCCCTGTTTACGTGATTCCAACAGTATCCAGGTTTCTGATTATCTGTGTCCAGTTGTGTCTTGACTCCTGAACATCTCAGCCACTCATTTCTCTTCCAACAGAACATGTTCAGAAACCTGAATAAGGTGTTTACATGCCACACTATCCTTTTATTGGAGTACTCCAGTCGCATATCCAGGTTTCTCAAAACAATGGTTTTTCTTAAGAGATAAGGTAAGAATTTCTAAACTAGGCAAACTTTTTTTTTTAAATTGCTATAGCTAGTAATGTGGGCCAGTTCAATTTTTCTTATTACTTCATCTTTTGTTTAAAGCTTTTTCTGTTCAAGTGAGCTCAAGACAAATTTCAATCAATCCTGTTGATATGGCAATAAAATATTGAATAAAAAGTCCCAATCCCACAATCATACATATTTTAGTGTCATCAAGGTAACATATGTTGCAAAGTGCTGTCCCATTCCAATTTAAACCATTTCGAGCCCTTGCAGCCTCTTGCACTCAAACACTAACCAGGTGATGTCAATTAAGTCCTTGAGGGTTCAGGGTTTAGGTGCTACATCGCGATTGGGCCTTATTTCTACTCAGAGGAGTGAGGATACACGAGAACAGCCTTCATGGAAGTCTTTTACCAGCTGACATGCCCCCTTATTAGATATCAGTAATTGATTGGCCGTTGCAGCTGATCTGACTGATGTGATATATCACAACCATAGATCACAACATAACTGCAGTTTCATACTGAAGTGGATACAGATTAAATTTAAGTGTATCACTTCTGAGGTTTATATTTTTTTCTAATTCATCTAGTTAAACATCTGTATTAATTGTTAGCCTATAAATAATAATTCACTAACCAAGACCACTCCTTCTAGAATATGGATTTAATGGTTTATTGGGAGTGTGATGGAAGGCAGGGTGAAAAGGAGGAAGGATAGTTAGAGGGATGGTTGGAGAGGGAAGGATGGATGGGGGAAGGGAGAGGGTCGGGGGTGTGAGGATGCGGGGGTGAGGGTCGAGGTCGTGGGATGCGGGATGAGGGGGTAGGGGTCGAATGGGATGAGGGTCGGGGGATGGGGAGAAAGAAGAGCAGGCGGGAAAGAGGGGAAGGAGGGAGTTGATAGGAGGGTGATAGATGAAAGGAGGAGAGGCGTCGACGTCGGGGAGGTAAGTGGGAACAGGGGGTTGAGACTCAGGGTGGGGGTGCTGTCTCGATGATTCGGCATCTGTACGAGGCCCCCTGTTCCTGTGTTTGAGCAGAGAAGAGAGGAAAGTTAGCGGAGGGGTCGGGTGGGAGGGACTTGCAAGCTGAGACGAAGGAAAGAGGAGCGGATATGGTGTGTTTAAATACCCTGTGGTGCGGAAATGAGTTGCGTACAAGGCGTGGTCTTTGGTTCCCGAACTTTGTTTATAAGTCTATAAACTTCATTTCACTAACCAAGACCACTCCTTCTAGAATATGGATTTAATGGTTTATTGGGAGTGTGATGGAAGGCAGGGTGAAAAGGAGGAAGGATAGTTAGAGGGATGGTTGGAGAGGGAAGGATGGATGGGGGAAGGGAGAGGGTCGGGGGTGTGAGGATGCGGGGGTGAGGGTCGAGGTCGTGGGATGCGGGATGAGGGGGTAGGGGTCGAATGGGATGAGGGTCGAGGGATGGGGAGAAAGAAGAGCAGGCGGGAAAGAGGGGAAGGAGGGAGTGGATAGGAGAGTGATAGATGAAAGGAGGAGAGGCGTCGACGTCGGGGAGGTAAGTGGGAACAGGGGGTTGAGACTCAGGGTGGGGGTGCTGTCTCGATGATTCAGCATCTGTACGAGGCCCCCAAAGAGACTTCAACCGGAGAGGCGAGAATGGGATTGCTTAATGTTATCCAGGTCGTGATGGATGTAGGTATGATAGGTGGGGGATGACCAACGGCCGAGGATTTTGATGATATTGTCGGGAATGCCTTGTCTAGAGGCGGTGGAAGCGGCTCCGATGCGGAATGAGTGTCCTGAGAACTGGTCTGGGGGTATTCCGGATCTGGCGAGTACTGAGCGCATGTGGTGATGGAACCAAAAACGTGTTGCTACCCTTCCCGTTTCCGTGATGAACAGAGGGTCTTGAGAGGAAGCTCGGTTGGCTAGTCTTGTGTTGATGTATTCGTGGATGGGTTCGTAAGGACTTATGTACGAATCTAGGCGGAAAAGGTAGATGGGTTGAGGTTGGCCCGACTGGTTGGTCTTGCTGCGTTTGAGGTAGTAGATGAGTGTATCTGAAGAGTGGAAAGAGATGTCGGACAATGTGGCGTGTAGTGCTGGATCAAAGGAGTAGGAAGGAGCTGTGATTTCTGAGCAGCGTAGGAAGCCAAAAAAGGATAGTAAAAACATGGACTCTAGGGTTTTGTCTATGTGAGGAGACAAGTAGCCTGTGCGGAGTGTGTGAATGCATCGGACCAGAAGGTCCGACGTGAGGGGTGAACGTTTTGGTGCGGGGTGCGGTTCCGCCTTGCGGAGACCTTTGATCAGCATGTTAATATGAGAGTGGGACAAGGCTGGGCATGGTGCTCCGGAAATCAATTTGACAAAGAAATTGATTCCGCTGAGGTAGGTCTGTATGGTGGAAGACTTGATCTTGAGTTGAGTGTGGGAGAATGTAATGAAGCAGGAGAGGTTAAGAATGTCCAGTGAAGGGAACGGGAGTCCGTGGGAGACGTGAAAGGCTTTAAAGGAATTCCAGCCGGTGAGGTACGAAGATAGTGTTCGAGGGGCGACGCTGTTGATGATGTTGTCCCGTGAAACGGTGACCAGTTGTTCCAGTTGCGGGTTCAGTTGTAGATTGTGGCTGAAAACGGTGGGACTGGAGTTGGAAAAGGGTTGGAGACTGGAGCTAGTTGTCTGAATTTCTGAAAAAGGAAACGAGAGAGTGAATCAGCGATTGCGTTTTTGTGGCCTGGAATGTGGAGTGCTCGGATAATGAACTGGTGCTGGGCTGAAACCAATGTGAGCTTGCGCACGAACTGCATGATGTCCAGATTGTGTGACCAGCCTTTGTTGAGGATGTCGACAACGGCACTGTTGTCAGAGTGGATGGCGATGGTCTTTTTGGACCACTCATGCCCCCAAAGGATGGCAGCAATGATAATCGGGTACATTTCCGAAATGGTGGAGGAAGGGGCCAGGGAAGAGAAGTCGGGTGGCCATTCGGCAGAGAATCATCTGCCGCCGTAGTAACCGCCAAAGCCGACTGAAGGGGCGGCGTTGGTGTATAGCTGGATGTCATTGGCGTCTGTGACGTGGTCGTCGTAAAAGAAGGAGATGCCGTTCCAGGAAGAGAGGAACTGGTGCCACGTTTTTTAGTTCCATCTTGCACGCGCTGTCTAGCGTGACGTGGTCGTGGATGGATGGGACGGCGGTGGCTATGGAGAGAGGGTGTGACAAGAAGGATCGGCCCTGAGGGATGATGCAGGTGGCGTAGTTGAAAAGGCCCAGCAGAGAGTAATTGACGTTTGGTGCATGTGTTGGCTATGAGAAAGTTTTGAATGAGTAGAGAAATGCAGTGGAGTTTCTCAGTAGGCAGAGATGCTTGGAGTGTAATGGAGTTGAGGGTGATGGCGAGGAATTCCAAGGATGTGCTTGGGCCTTCTGTTTTCTCTGGAGATAGGGGGACGCCAAGATCAGTGAATGCGGAAATCATTGTGGCGAGACCGTATGACGGGGGAAGTCATCAAGTAGGTGGATGATGTACAGGAGTTTATAATTAATTTTTTTTTTTTTTTTTTTTTTTTTTTTGGGCTGCTCTTAGACGCACGGCGAAATAGTGTGCGCCCTTCCAGGGACCCTGAAGAGGTGCCAGTAGTCGGGGTGGATGGGGAGGACTTTGAAGGCACTTGTGATGTCCGCCCTGACTACAGCTGTTGCTTTGTCGGGTTGTGTGGGCATGTGGCTCTGGCGTGGGCTCCCCCGCAGAATGAACAAGTGTGGAGGAATTTGCAGCTGGAGGAGCTGCAGCCGAGGTCATTGAAGTTATTGCAGATCATCCGTCCTCCCTGGTAGAGGACAGGTCTCCCTCTCCTGTCCGTGCCTTTGGGGAGGGGGCTGAGGATGGACGGGTGATCTAAGGCGGGTTTGGGGGTGATGGATGGTGGGGGAGCTGCCGATGGCAAGTGGTATGGCATGGCTGGACTTCGTTTGTCTGTTACGGAGGCGTGGGGCAGGGGGGCGGAGAGGGTGCATGCTGCGGCGGGATGGGAAGGGGCGCCACACGTTTCGCAGTGCAGAGAAGCGCGGGCTGCGAAAACTCGGCAGTATAGCTCGTGGTCCAGTGTTCCCCAGTACGTGCCCTGGTTGAACTGTTGGAGGCGACCAGCGGCTTGGGAGGCGAAGAGGATATGATAAGTATAGAAACCGTTGCCGCCGAAACGCAAGGCCAGGTCGAGAATTAATGACAAGTAATCATCAAGCTCGGACCTGCGGTCGGGGAAGGCTGAACAAATTATGTCCCTATACAGAGAGAAAGCAAAAGCGAACTCGGCGACTGTGAGGTCCTTGGAGCGGGCAGGAAGTGGCTGTTTAAGTTCCAAGGGGCCGAATGAGGTGAGCAGTTCCCTAGGGATGTGAGGATTGATTGATGTAGGGTGAATGAGTTGAGCGAGATCAATGTAATTACCGGTTAGAATCTGCTGTCTGAGGGTGGGAGACACAGGGGAGGGCCGGGCAGATGCTGGGGGGCGCACTGGTGGCTGGGCGGTGGCCAGGGTGTAGCTGCTGGAAGGAGGTGCGAGAGCCGGGAAAAGGCCGAGGCTGGCCGTGTGTGAGGCGGTTGGATAAGGAGGTGCAGGTGCTGTAGTACAGGTAATGCTAGAGTGCGGGTGGTGGGGAGGATGGGGGTAGGGGAGGAGGCAGGGAGGATGAAAAGAAGAAAGGGGGGGAAAAGGTTGGGTATAACTCGTGGAGCTGTTGGGGCCCGCTGTTGTTTGTGCTGTCTGACCGGCTGCCGAGGTTGGTGCGGGTGGAGGAGCGGCTGAGATGGCCGGGAGGGAAGGGGCAGCAGAGATAGGTGCCAGAGAGTAGGAAGGGATGCTGGGGTGGTGGGATGTATATGCGTGGGATGGAAGTGCGGCTGAAGAGAAAGTAGGAGGAGGAAATGGCTGTGGAGCAGAGAGGGCCTGCATAGGGTTAGAGACGGACTGTACTGGAGAGGCTGAGGTTGCTGAGGAGGAGGGTGTGCGTCTGGCGGAGCGACGAGCCGTGACGTCACGGACGTCGTCGCGCGCGCGACGCCGGGAACCCGGAAGACCGTGGGAAGATGGACGGGAGAGAGTGGTGTCCTGCAGGGAATTCGTGTATAATTGAAACAGTCTTGCCTTATTGTCGGTGCGGTGGAAGGGAATGTTATTTTGGCTGAGGAAATGCTTTAAGCGAGCGACGGTCCACTCGGACATGTTTGGGGCCGAGGAGCGGTCGGTACGCTGGTGGCGAGGAGAGCGCTGCGCGCGGTGGCTGCTCCTCTTGGGCGGGCTCCGGGATCTCGAGCGAGGCTGGAGTGAGCGTCGGGAATGAGTAGCTTCCTTCGGACGCCGAGTACGGGACCTTCCCCTGGAGCCGCTGGGGATCAAGGGCTCGACGATACCGTCGTCGACGGATGATGAGGGCCGAGAGGCCGGGATGAGGGAAACCGAGGAGCGCAGGCGAGGCTGCCGGAAAGATCGGACGCCGGGGGACTCCGGGACTTCGAACAAGTCCTCGTCCGAGGCGTTGAGGAGCAGTTCGAGGTCCATGATGTGAGTAAGAAGTTTTTTAAGTTTATGCTGGTGTGTCACAGGGTGCTTGCAAGCTGAGACGAAGGAAAGAGGAGCGGATATGGTGTGTTTAAATACCCTGTGGTGCGGAAATGAGTTGCGTACAAGGCGTGGTCTTTGGTTCCCGAACTTTGTTTATAAGTCTATAAACTTCATGAAATAAAAGAACCAAAACAACTTTCTACATTTAGTAGAAAGATTATTCTTTTCATGATTTGTTATCTCCCCCATTAGCTGTTATTGTGGATAAAATTAAGGGGCAACTGCCCCCAAGGACAAAAAATGCAAAAATGCCCTCTAAGGTGGCCCCACCAAGGAGAAAACATACATAAGTTCTGTAATGACTGTCTAGTTATGGGTAAATCGGGATGAAGTGCCCTATAGAGGGCCTCTATATGTGATAGTCTGGAATGAAGAGTCTTCATGGTGCCCTTTCAGTTGAAGACAATGTGATAGTGCCCTGTAAAGAACCCCAAAGGATGAGAAAATATGATGTGCCTTTTAAATGAAGAGGATGTAATGCAGTACCCTATGATGCTGTTGTAATGGGGTGAGCTGGAGGTTCTGTATGGGTGCCCTTCTTGTGAACAAAAAACAAAAAGGGAAAAAGTGCAATTTAGGATTCCCCTAAGTCTAACATACTGCAGTGCAGAATTGGGTGCCCTTTCAATGAGAACATGTGCCTATAGGGTGCATTGTATGGGAGAAAAACATTGTTAAATGGTGGTACCCTTTATATTTTTTCGCCTTACCCCTGAGACAGCCTGAGTCCGCCACTGAACAGTAGAAACACAGAATGCAGGTTTTTACTCATGTACAGGTGTTTGTCAAGCAAGTAACAGGCTACAGAGAGAAAACAGCTGCTTTGGCAGTGATAACTGTGCCTTAGTATTATCACAGTGCACATGTGTGCAGACACAAACTTCGTCAGAAGTTTCTGAAGCTGTTAAAGCCGACTGACAGCTGATCCAGCTGTGATCAGCTGCCGCTGTTATCAGAAACAGAAGTCGCTTCACGTGACGCTTCAGAGGAAGGACGTCTCATTTCTCCAAAAACATATTTCCTCATTTCCTCTCTCCTCGTTTTGTTTCCTTGCTCTCCACTCATCCACGGTGGGAGGGACTAAAACTGAAATTATAGTTTGTGGTTCGTGGTGTCCGCAGTTGTCCGTGTGCGCGTCCGCTCGGGAGTGCAAGGAAAAGACACGAGCGAGAGAAACGTGGATGCAATTTAAGAGACTTGGGATGCACCCATGGAGAAAAGAAGGATTAACTGCAGTTAATTTCGAGAAAGAACTGGACGGATTTCATATCTTAACGGCTGGAGCGACAATCTGTTTTTTTATCGCGGTGAGTTAAAACTTTTTCAAACGGTAACGTTAGAGCTTCGTTTTTACTTTCACTTTCATTGTCCTGCTTCATCTGTAAAGTTGTATTCGTGTGTGAAAATTGTCACACCAGCCCAATACTACAATAAAACATTAGTTAACACTTTGTTAACGTTAGTATCAAACAACAGTTTGTTAAAGTTCCGAAGTGCTTTGACTCGACAGTTAACGATGAAACAGTTTAACGTTAAACTAGTGTATGTTTGTGTGTGTTTATAATTCTGGCGGGATTTTTGTCTCTCCTCATACTTAACCGGGTGTTTCTGCTAGAGTTGGTGATATAAGTTTATTTTGTTGCCCCCTTTTGTTGTTAGAAGTCTTCTTGTACTTCTTACATGTTAACATAGTTTGTTGTACATCTGATCTTTTGTCCACAACCCAAAGATAATCAGTTTACTATCACAAAGGACTAAAGAAACCACAAATATATAAAATATAAATATTTGTATTTAAGAAGCTGAAATTAGATAAGGTAGATGGGTATTTTTTCTTAAAAAATGACTCAAAATGATTAATAGATTATTAAAATTTAACAATTCAACAATTTATTAGAGAATAAAATTAAGAGATTACAAGAAAATGAGGGGACACAGAGGGGGGATGTATCTGAAAGTTGTATCCAGGGTCCACTATGTACCTGTTATGGTACATCTTAGAGAAATATACTTTCTGTACAAAAATGTACTGTAGATTATTTTGCTACAAACTTTTTCTTATCGATTTATTCCTTTGTGGAAATATTTTCAGGGATTGTTCTTATTGGACTGAACATTTGGTGATTGAGAGTATGAGTAACTGAGTAACTGTGTAGAGTGAACCTGTTATAATTTATTTTTTCTTAATTTCTTGGTTCTATGATCATGAAAGAAATAAACATTTTGTCTACTATTACTAACACAGGTATGCATAAAGTCTAAGAACAATATATTGTTATGCAACATTCATTTTTCTTAAAATGTTTTCCAGCTTCATGACCCTCAGCGGCAGCAACTAATAAAAATAAGATGGAGGAAGGTAAGTGCACAGTTATTATGTACGCAGGGATCTCACTAAATGTTACTCACTGAGTTCAGATTGTCTACAACAAGCTAAACGTAAAACCAGAATCTGACAATGAATAATTGAACCGTGGAAGGATATTTTGAACAGGTCATCTCGATCAAAGGTTTTTAAAATCCATCATCTCAAATTAACATTGTATGCATTTTAGTTTGCTACACTTCATATGAAACATTCTTCTTCTGTGTTCTGATATATGTTGATTATAGCTTCATAATATCTTAAATCTTTCAACTTTGTATCATGTTTATTTCTCTACTCAGAGCTTTTTGTGGATAAACATCGAGTCGAGCTAATCCGGAGAGTGACCAATGTTGTACCTATTTTGGAAGAACTCCTCGAACGTGATGTTATAAATCAAGTAAATTATGATAAAATCAGGGCTAATCATGACTCTCAGGAGACTATGAGGGCACTCCTTAGTGGGCCCTTGGAATCCAGTGGAGTTAGAGGAAAACAGATCTTCTACAAAATTCTGGAGAGAAACGAGCCACATCTTATTGAAGACCTCAAGAGAACAGAGAGCGAGACTGTCATGGATGTGAAAGTCATGGATACAGTGCAAGTGAGTAAATCCTTAGTCATCTAAAGCAGTATAATGTAAGTGTGGATAGCGTAGTTTGTGCTTTCAGATAATCACTGTTTCTTTTTTGAGACTCAATGGGTGAATACAATTGAGAATCTAATTAAGTGAATATAATGTACAGTATATAGTTCATAAACACAATACTTTGAATATAAGCCCAATATGTCATTTGATTACACTTTTCTTGCTTTTGAAATGTTTCTGAAATCCTCACAGGAATACCCCACTAAAAATCAATATTTACTCGCCTCCTGTGGGCCTAAAATTTGGCTTTGAAAAGTTTATAGTTTGCTCTTTTGTCTTGCCTTTTGTAGATGACAGCAGCTGTATTCAGATTCACAGAAGTTACAGTGGATTCCAATATTGATCCAGAATCACTGCAAAAAAACATCAAAACAACCACAGAAACTTCTCAAACCACTCCTGCTGCATAACTCATTTATGTACTGTTCATCCATATAATCAGTATTTTCCAAAAAATCATTGCTGTGCAAATAAATCACTAAGTATGTTTCTTCTGGTGGAGCTATGAGACAGTGATAGTGTAACATGGAAATAGTGTTTTTGGCTATGCTGTGGAGAAACTACAAGTGTTTGGAACAACATTATAGATTGTTGGTGGAGAAATTAAAGGTAGATTAATTAGAGTCACAGCGTAACTCTGTTCCTTTAATGGAAAATTTAAGGGATCCTATTAAATAAATATACACATTAATGTCATTGCAAGGATCAATTCTTGGACCTCTTTAAATGAAAATCTACATCCATCCATCATATAAAATATTATTACATAAATTCTCTGAAACTCTACTGAAGGGATGAACACCATTTGTCCAAATGATTTTCCATTATTTGGTGTTTCAGTGTTGGTGGTGGAGAGCACTGTCTAAATCGTCAGTCATGGTATTCATGGTAGTCGAGCAAACAAACACTTCACATCCTGTCCTGCATAATACTGTATGATTTATCTTGTTCATTTTCCAGGTAGACGCAATAATGGATAAGAAGCTGCTTATTGAAATATTGAATGATTTGAGCTCTGTGGAGTTTGAGAAATTCAAGTCGCTCATTGAATTGGAGAAAGATTTCCCGCTCATCTCAAGGAGCCGACTGGATGTGGCAGACATGCAGGAAACTGTGGAGCTGATGGTGGAGATTAACAGCCGAGAGTGTGTGGAGGTGACCAAAAAGGTTTTAAAGGAGATGAACAGGACTGATCTGGTGCAGAGGTTGTCAGATATCAGCTCAAGAACTAAAAGTAAGACAAAGAAGACAAAAACATATGAAAAACATTAAACTGGCACACAGTGCAGTCACATGTGTCTCAGAAGTTTTATAGTTTATTACGTAAAGATAAAGTACATTAGCTGGTGTACAATATTTTGTAAGTTTGGGCATAAACAGTACAATAACGAATATATCCAAAACCTTTCAACCTTGTTTGAAAATCTTCAAGTAGCTCTGCACATTAGTTATTATTTCACTGTTAAGGAGGGTTAGTGGAATGAAAACCTTTGTATTATAACTGATGTTAAATACATTTCTAATAGATTTTTTCTATATTTATTTTCTCCTCAGAGAAACACTTGGAACAGCGTCCTACCCTGATTCAGAGAGTAAGTAATGTACAAATACTTTAAAAACAGGTATACAGTATGTGTTCCATTTGACATATTAATTCCATTATTAGCTTGTGTAATATGGGCGATGTAATCTTACCACATCCACATTTCTAAAACACACACATCAGTTAATCTGAAATTAACAAAATAAAGAGATTGCACATTTGTTCAATGAACATTTTCTTTGTATTTACCAGGTTGAAACAATGACGTCTGTTATAGAGCTGCTTTTGGAAACACTGGCTGATTTGAGTAAAAGTGAGTTTGAGAACTTTAAGAAAGTTCTCCGGAGTCAAAGTCACCTCTACAACCCCTACTTAGAGATCCCATGGAGGCTGCCCATGAAGGCAGATGTGCAGGACACAGTGTTTTTTGTGGTGCCGACCTTCGGCCAACAGTCTGTGGAGAAGACCAAGGACGCTTTAATTGAGATGAAGAGGAGAGATCTGGTGCAGAGGCTGTCAGACAGCAGCTCAGGACCCAAAAGTAAGACAACAAAGACAAAAACATATTCAAATCATAAAACTGGAACAAAACAGACATAGATATGTTATAAGTTGTTCTTCTTCATACATTATAAATATTATGATTCATAATGTGTACAAAATATATTTTATTTCTACATACATTTATATATATATATATATATATATATATATATATATATATATATATATATATATATATATATATGTACAGTACAGACCAAAAGTTTGGACACACCTTCTCATTCAATGAATTTCCTTTCTTTTCATGACTATTGACATTGTAGAATCACACTGAAGGCATCAAAACTATGAATTAACACATGTGGAAATATGTACTTAACAAAAAAGTGTAAAACTACTGAAAATACGCCTTATATTCTAGTTTCTTCAAAGTAGCCACCTTTTGCTCTGATTACTGCTTTGCACACACTCTGCATTCTCTTGATGAGCTTCAAGAGGTAGTCACCTGAAATGGTTTTCACTTCACAGGTGTGCCCTGTCAGGTTTAATAAGTGGGATTTCTTGCCTTATAAATGGGGTTGGGACCATCAGTTGTGTTGTGCAGAAGTCAGGTGGATACACAGCTGATAGTCTTACTGAATAGACTGTTAGAATTTGTATTATGGCAAGAAAAAAGCAGCTAAGTAAAGAAAAACAAGTGGCCATCATTACTTTAAGAAAAACTTTGAAAGTGTCCCCAAGTGCAGTTGCAAAAACCAAACCAAAGCGCTACAAAGAAACTGGCTCACATGAGGACCGCCCCAGGAAAAGAAGACCAAGAGTCACCTCTGCTGCGGAGGATAAGTTCATCCGAGTCACCAGCCTCAGACATCGCAGGTTAACAGCAGCTCAGATTAGAGACCAGGTCAATGCCACACAGAGTTCTAGCAGCAGACACATCTCTAGAACAACTGTTAAGAGGAGACTGTGTGAATCAGGCCTTCACGGTAGAATAGCTGCTAGGAAACCACTGCTAAGGACAGGCAACAAGCAGAAGAGACTTGTTTGGGCTAAAGAACACAAGGAATGGACATTAAACCAGTGGAAATCTGTGCTTTGGTCTGATGAGTCCAAATTTGAGATCTTTGGTTCCAACCACCGTGTCTTTGTGCGACGCAGAAAAGGTGAACGGATGGACTCTACATGCCTGGTTCCCACCGTGAAGCATGGAGGAGGAGGTGTGATGGTGTGGGGGTGCTTTGCTGGTGACACTGTTGGGGATTTATTCCAAATTGAAGGCATACTGAACCAGCATGGCTACCACAGCATCTTGCAGCGGCATGCTATTCCATCCGGTTTGCGTTTAGTTGGACCATCATTTATTTTTCAACAGGACAATGACCCCAAACACACCTCCAGGCTGTGTAAGGGCTATTTGACCAAGAAGGAGAGTGATGGGGTGCTGCGCCAGATGACCTGGCCTCCACAGTCACCGGACCTGAACCCAATCGAGATGGTTTGGGGTGAGCTGGACCGCAGAGTGAAGGCAAAAGGGCCAACAAGTGCTAAGCATCTCTGGGAACTCCTTCAAGACTGTTGGAAGACCATTTCAGGTGACTACCTCTTGACGCTCATCAAGAGAATGCCAAGAGTGTGCGAAGCAGTAATCAAAGCAAAAGGTGGCTACTTTGAAGAAACTAGAATATAAGACATATTTTCAGTTGTTTCACACTTTTTTGTTAAGTATATAATTCCACATGTGTTAATTCATAGTTTTGATGCCTTCAGTGTGAATCTACAATTTTCATAGTCATGAAAATAAAGAAAACTCTTTGAATGAGAAGGTGTGTCCAAACTTTTGGTCTGTACTGTATATATATATATATATATAAAAAATCTCCCTCTCACCCCCCCAGTTTGAGGGTTCTGCGCAGTATCTTAGCTGTTCCTAGGACTGCGCTCTTCTGGACAGAGACCTCAGATGTTGTACCCGGAATCTGCTGGAGCCACTCTCCCAGTTTGTGGGTCACAGCCCCCAGTTCTCCAATTACCACTGGCACCACTGTTGCCTTTACTCCCCACATCCTTTCTAGCTCCTCTTTCAGTCCTTGGTATTTTTCGATCTTCTTGTGTTCCTTCTTCTTGATGTTGCTGTTGCTTGGGATTGCTATGTCTATCACCACTGCCTTCTTCTGTTGTTTGTCGATCAACACAATGTCCGGTTGGTTAGCCATCACCAGCTTGTCAGTCTGGATCTGGAAGTCCCACAGTATCTTGGCTTGGTCATTCTCAACCGTCTTAGGAGGTGTCTTCCATTGTGACCTTTGGACTTCCAACCCATACTCAGTGCAGATGTTCCTGTACACTATGCCAGCCACTTGGTTATGGCGTTCCATGTACGCTGTTCCTGCCTGCATCTTACACCCTGCTATTATGTGCTGAACTGTCTCAGGAGCATCTTTGCACAGCCTGCACCTGGGGTCCTGTCTGGTGTGGTAGATCCCCGCCTCTATTGATCTTGTACTTAGTGCCTGTTCTTGTGCTGTGATGATTAGTGCTTCTGTGCTGTCCTTCAGTCCAGCCTTTTCCAGCCACTGGTAGGATTTCTTGATATCAGCCACTTCTTCTATCTGTCGGTGGTACATGCCGTGTAGGGGCTTGTCCCTCCATGATGGTTCTTCCTCCTCCTCTGCATCATCGGGTTTCTGCTGTCTGAGGTATTCACTTAGCAGTTCATCTTTGGGGGCCATCTTCCTGATGTATTCCTGGATGTTGGTTGTTTCGTCTTGGACAGTGGCTCTGATGCTCACCAGTCCTCGGCCTCCCTCGTTCCGCTTAGTGTACAGTCTCAGGGTGCTGGACTTGGGATGAAACCCTCCATGCATTGTGAGGAGCTTCCTTGTCTTGATATCAGTGGCCTCTATCTCCTCCTTTGGCCAGCTTATTATACCAGCGGGGTATCTGATGACTGGCAAGGCGTACGTGTTGATGGCCCGTATCTTGTTCTTCTCATTCAGCCGACTTTTCAGGACCTGCCTTACTCTGTGTAGGTATTTGGCTGTGGCTGACTTCCTTGCGGCCTCCTCAAGGTTCCCATTTGCCTGCGGGATCCCAAGGTATTTGTAGCTGTCCTGAACATCTGCAATGCTGCCTTCTGGTAGCTCAACCCCCTCGGTCCTGATCACCTTCCCTCTCTTCGATACCATCCGACCACACTTATCTAGTGCGAATGACATTCCGATGTTATTGCTGTAGATCCTGGTGAGGTGGATCAGTGAGTCAATGTCTCGCTCATTCCTGGCATACAGCTTGATGTCGTCTATGTAGAGGAGGTGACTGATGGTTGTTCCACTTCAGAACCGGTACCCGTAACCACTCTTTAAGATGATCTGGCTGAGGGGGTTCAGGCCTATGCAGAACAGCAGCGGGGATATTGCATCACCTTGGTATATGCCGCACTTGATGGTAACTTGTGCAATTGGTTTTGAGTTGGCCTCCAGAGTCGTTTTCCACAGCCCCATTGAGTTCTTGATGAAGGCTCTTAGTGTCCTGTTGATATTGTACATTTCCAAGCATTCCAGTATCCATGTGTGTGGCATTGAGTCATAGGCCTTCTTGTAGTCAATCCAGGCGGTGCACAGGTTGGTCTGCCTGGTCTTGCAGTCTTGGGTGACTGCTCTATCGACCAGTAGCTGGTGCTTAGCACCCCTGGTATTACTACCAATTCCTTTCTGGGCCCTGCTCATGTATTGGGCCATGTGCCTATTCATCTTAGCCACTATGATGCCTGACAGGAGCTTCCATGTTGTACAGAGGCAGGTTATTGGCCGGTAGTTGGATGGGATCGTGCCCTTCTGGGGGTCCTTCATGATCAGGACTGTCCGCCCTTGGGTTAACCACTCTGGGTGCATCCCATCTATCAGCAGCTGGTTCATTTGTGCTGCCAGGCGTTCATGGAGTGCAGTCAGTTTCTTTAGCCAGTAGGTGTGGATCATGTCCAGGCCTGGTGCTGTCCAGCTCTTCATACCTGACACTCGTTCTTGGATGTTTGCCATTGTAATGGTTACTGTATCTTGTTCTGGGAGATTGCTGTGGTCTGCTCTTAGATCCACTAGCCACTGAGCATTGGTGATATGTGATGCCTCCTTCTCCCATATGCTCTTCCAGTATTGTTCAGTCTCAGCCCTGGGAGGATCTGTTCTTATGTTATTACCTTCCCACTGAGAGTACACTTTGGATGGTTTAGTGGAGAACATCCTATTTATTCTTCTGGCTTCTGCTTCTCCTGTGTATCTCTTCAGGCAGGTAGCCAGAGCTGTGAGCCTTTGCTTGGCAGTCTCCAGTGCCTCAGGTATAGACAGCTTGTTGTACTTCCTGGGTATCCCTTTCGTCTCCACACCTTTCTGTAGCTCTGAGAGTTGACTAACTTCTCTCTGTGTTGCCTTGATCTTGGCCTCCAGCCTCCTTCTCCAGGGAGGGTAATGTTCTTTGTGGCTCATGGTGTTCATCTTGTAGCCAAGCATCTCTAGGATCACTGTTGCTGTGGTGTATATCAGCTGATTGGTCTCAGTTACGGTCCTAGTAGGGATAGTACGTAGCGCTGCATTCACATCCTCTAGCAGACTTTCAGAGGATACTTTGTCACTTAGCCATGGTAATCGGCTATGGGGGTACTGGGTGTCCAGCTTAGTTATGATAGTCATTCTTAGGTCAGTTGCCCTTGTATTAAGGTCGTAAGGGTTTGTTGGGGCTTGGTACCCAATCTCAGAGTGTGGGGAGGATGATGATATCTCCCCTCTGACCTGTCGTCCTGGCTCCCCCTTGCCGTAGCATGTTCATTGTACCTCATCAATCTCTAGTTGTGATAGCAGTTGCAGTTTGCAGATGTTGGAACACTGAGCTAGTAGTTGTTTCTTTGTAAGCTTAGATGTTGGACCTCCTGCGCCGAAGTCAGCAGTGTTAACCACTGAGCTATCCAGCTGCCTAATATATGTATACATGTATACATATATATATATATATATATATATAGATACATAGATAGATACATAGATAGATAGATATATTAACTGTTGAGGAGGTTTCAGTGAAATTTTTAAAAAATCCTTGTATTGTAATTTTATAAAGAACAATATAGCCTGATGCTGATCACTTACTTTTATTTCTTTTCTTCCTCAGAAAAATACTCTGTGGATGAACACTTGTCTGCACTGATCCACAAAGTGAGTAATGTCACATCAACCTGACCTCATGCAGTACAGCTTTAATTCAATAAGATTCAAGTTTAAAACCATATTTATCATCACATTAGTGGTGATTAATGAAAATAAACTCAGTTTCTCGCAGAATTCTGAGAATTTTTCGAACCATTAAACAAAATGCAGCAGATGAAACAGAGAAAACAGTTCCTGACTTATGCTGCCACCTTTTTTACAGTTCATTAAGAACATGTGATGTTAAGATCAGGTGGCTCATTATAGTTTTTTACAGCACAGTGTGTTTGCCAGAGTTACATCCTTGCATTAAAATAAAAAACATAAACAAGTTTACAGATCTTAAAGAATATAAAGTAAGACAAATCATAATTGCCAGATGTATCAGTAATTCAAGTGATCTTGTAGAAAACATATTTCTTAAAACATCCAAATGTCTAAAATAAGGACATTAATACTGTAGATGCAAAGAGATAAATCTTTAATTTTCCCAGTGGAGAAATAACATATTTTCTCTTTGAACTTACTCTTTGGATTTTCCAGGTAGCAACAAAGACGGCTGTGAGAGAGCTGCTTTTGGAAACACTGAATGATTTGAATGATCAGGAGCTAAAGACACTTAAGTGGCTCCTGCAGTTCACTTACTTCAAGAAGGGCCTTCCATGCATATGTAGCAGACTAGACCTGGCAGACAGGACAGAAGTTGTGGATCTGATGGTGGAGAGATGTGGCCAACAGTCTGTGGAGGTGATCAGGGAGGTTTTCATGGAAATGAAGAGGACTGATCTGGTGCAGAGGCTGTCAGAGACCAGCTCAGAACCCAGAGGTGAGATAAATAAGACAACTGCCATGTCACATTAATTTATAATAATTAATAAATCTGCAGGAGTACAAAATATTAGATAAAGTAATGAAGCAACACCATATAGGCCACCATGACAGCAGAAATATAGATTTGACTCAACACCTCCCTGACACAATCTTAACAAAAGCAATATAAGTTTAACAAAGTTAGTTGGTACTTCATTTAATTATTGAAGTGGTTAATTGAACTAATTCAATTTACTTGTACATACAAAAATCAGGACAAAGATCACTTCAGAGGGAAATGTTAGAGCTCATTATTACCAGTCTTATGTTGTATATGGTCAGATAGGAACTTGGCTAATGTTGTCTACATCATTTCACTTGAATATGTTGTGTTGTATTTTTGAATAGCTTCGATTTGACTTAAACTTGGCTCTACTATGGACACTCATTCTCATTCATCCCCTCTGTGATTTCTGTAACCAAGGCCTCCTCCTGTCTTCCATCCACACACCTGTAATCCATCTGTGTCATGTGACGTGTGCAGTGTCTTTGTATTTTATTTTAACACCCTAACTGAGTGTTTTCTCAAACCACATTGGTCTCAGTCATGAAGTGTTAAAGGCTTTTTATTATACTTGGGAGTCAGAGTATTATACTGAGGACAAGTACACATAAAGGTTACACACAGTGTTTATTATGTAATTACAATGTTCATTAAATGTGTTTCAGCTGCAGGATCATCAGTTGAAGCATTTGGTGTAAAAACCACAGAGGGAGGTAGGTACCATAAGACATTTGAAACACTAATAACAAAATTACACATATTATTCCTTTAATTAGGAGTAAAGATGACAGATTTGAATCCTTTCCTCAAAGCTCTGTAGTTATTTTAATCTACATTTCATTATGTGAAGCTTTAACACTGAGTTTAATAACAAATGTGACGTCATGTTGATAAGTGTTCATCAGGTGAAAGTGGTAATAGATTTTTAGGATGTTACTATTGAGCAAATATTCTTTTCCTTTTACAATTAATCCTTAATATTAGAAACATTTTAAAACAAGATAGTCTGATAGTGTCTGATTATATCACCTGATGGTAAACCAGGCATTCATGAGTCTTAATTTATTTCATTCTCTTCAGAGAAACACTCTGTGGATGAACAGTGGCCTGCACTGATCCAGAAAGTGAGTAATGTCACATCTGTCTGACTTTACAGATACAGCTTTCATTCAACAGATGCAGGAAAAAAACATGTTCAACATTATAAATGATGATACAAATCAAATTCCTGATTTTGACCAGCAGGTTCTCTCAGAAGTGAAGCTACATTCAGGTTGCATCATGTACACATGAGGTCTGAAGCAAGAATGTTGTTAACTAATAATGTTAAAAATCAGTGTTACCTCTACCACTGGGGAAATGTAAACTGTATATATCCACATTTATAAAAACACACACATTGATGAGACATAAACAGAAAAATCTGTAATCATCCCACCTGAGAGATTGTACATTTGGCCAATGAACATTTTCTTTGTATTTACCAGGTAGAAACAATGACGTCTGTTATAGAGCTGCTTCTGGAAACACTGGCTGATTTAAGCGACGGGGAGCTTGAGGATTTCAAGAAATTACTCCTGAGTCAAAGTTACCTCTATAAACCCTACTTAGAGATCCCATGGAGGCTGCTCATGATGGCAGACATGCAGGAGACAGCGTTATTTATGGTGGAGACCTTCGGCCAACAGTCTGTGAAGAAGACCAAGGACATTTTAATTAAGATGAACAGGAGAGATATGGTGCAGAAGCTGTCAGACAGCAGCTCAGGAGCCAAAAGTAAGACAATAGAGACAAAAATATATTCAAATCATAAAACTGGAACAAAACATGTGTTAATAAGTTCATGTTATAAGCTGTTCTTCTTCACATTTATGAATAATATGAGTTATAATGTAGAGAAAAGAAGACAATATCAGCTGGTGTACAAAATATATTTTATTGCTAATATGAAATATGAAAATATATTGTGGGACAGGGAGAGAATATCAGTGATGAATTATATGTATCATATATAGATTATATGTATATTTATTAACTGTTCAGGAGGCTTCAGTTTTATTTTGTGTTGAACTCTTTTTATTGTAATTTTTTAAAGAACAACATAGCCTGATGTTGATCACTTTCTTTTATTTCTTTTCTTCCTCCTCAGAAAAATACTCTGTGGATGAACACTTGTCTGCACTGATCCACAAAGTGAGCAATGTCACATCAACCTGACCTCATGCAGTACAGCTTTAATTCAATAAGATGCAAGTTTAAAATCATATTTATCATCACATTAGTGGTGATTAATGAAACTAAAGTCAATTTCTCACATAATTGTGAGACTTTTTGAAAACATTAAACAAAATGCAGAAGATGAAACTAAGAAAACAGTTCCTGACTTGTGCTGCCACCTTTGTTACAGTTCATCAAGAACATGTGATGTTAAGATCAGGTGGCTCATTTCAGTGTTTGACAGCACAGTGTGTTTGCCAGAGTTACATCCTGGAATTAAAATTAAAAAAAATAAACAAGTTTTTAGATATTAAAGAATATAAAGTAAGACAAATCATAATTACCAGATGTATCAGTAGTTCAGGTGATCTTGTAGAAAAACTTACTTAAAACATCCAAATGACTAAAATAATGACATTGATACTGTAGATGCAAAGAGATAAATCTTTAATATTCCCAGTGGAGAAATAACATATTTTCTCTTTGAACTTACTCTTTGAATTTTCCAGGTAGCAACAAAGACGGCTGTGAGAGAGCTGCTTTTGGAAACACTGAATGATTTGAGTGATCAGGAGCTAAAGACACTTAAGTGGCTCCTGCAGTTCACTCACTTCAAGAAGGGCCTTCCATGCGTCCCATTGATCCAAATGGAGCCAGCAGACAGGACAGAAGTAGTGGATCTGATGATGAAGACGTGTTGCCAACAGTCTGTGGAGGTGATCAGGGAAGTTTTCGTGGAAATGAAGAGGACTGATCTGGTGCAGAGGCTGTCAGAGACTATCTCAGGACCCAAAGGTGAGATAAAGAAGATAACTGTCATGTCACATTAATTCATAATAATTAATAAATCTGCAGGGGTACAAAATATTAGATAAAGCAATGGAGCAACAACTTATACGCCACCATGACAGCAGAAATATAGATTTGAATCAACACCTCCCTGACACAATCTTAACAAAAGCAATATAAGTTTAACAAAGTTAGTTGGTACTTCATTTAATTATTGAAGTGGTTAATTGAACTAATTCAATTTACTTGTACATACAAAAATCAGGACAAAGATCACTTCAGAGGGAAATGTTAGAGCTCATTATTACCAGTCTTGTGTTGTATATGGTCAGATAGGAACTTGGCTAATGTTGTCATCATTTCACTTGAATATGTTGTGTTGTATTTTTGTATAGCTACGATTTGACTTAAACTTGGCTCCACTATGGACACTCATTCTCATTCATCCCCTCTGTGATTTCTGTAACCAAGGCCTCCTCCTGTCTTCCATCCACACACCTGTAATCCATCTGTGTCATGTGACGTGTGCAGTGTCTGTGTATTTTATTTTAACACCCTAACTGAGTGTTTTCTCAAACCACATTGGTCTCAGTCATGAAGTGTTAAAGGCTTTTTATTATACTTGGGAGTCAGAGTATTATACTGAGGACAAGTACACATAAAGGTTACACACAGTGTTTTTATTATGTAATTACAATGTTCATTAAATGTGTTTCAGCTGCAGGATCATCAGTTGAAGCATTTGGTGTAAAAACCACAGAGGGAGGTAGGTACCATAAGACATTTGAAACACTAATAACAAAATTACAAATATTATTCCTTTAACTAGGAGTAAAGATGAAAGATTTGAATCCTTTCCTCAAAGCTCTGTAGTTATTTTAATCTACATTTCATTATGTGAAGCTTTAACACTGAGTTTAATAACAAATGTGACGTCATGTTGATAAGTGTTCATCAGGTGAAAGTGGTAATAGATTTTTAGGATGTTACTATTGAGCAAATTTTCTTTTCCTTTTACAATTAATCCTTAATATTAGAATTAATTTAAAACAAGATAGTCTGATAGCATCTGATTATGTCACCTGATGGTAAACCAGGCATTCATGAGTCTTGTTTTATTTCCTTCTCTTCAGAGAAACACTCTGTGGATGA
This sequence comes from Thunnus thynnus, assembly GCF_963924715.1. Classification (NCBI taxonomy): domain Eukaryota; kingdom Metazoa; phylum Chordata; class Actinopteri; order Scombriformes; family Scombridae; genus Thunnus; species Thunnus thynnus. The sequence goes on along the minus strand of NC_089526.1, from coordinate 9,020,748 downwards.
ACAGTGCCCTGCACTGATCCAGAAAGTGAGTAATGTCACATCTGTCTGACTTTACAGATACAGCTTTCATTCAACAGATGCAGGAAAAAAACATGTTCAACATTATAAATGATGATACAAACAAATTTCTGATTTTCACCAGCTGGTTCTCTTAGAAGTGAAGCTACATTTAGGTTGCATCATGTATACATGAGGTCTGAAGCAAGAACGTTGTTAACTAATAATGTTAAAAATCAGTGTTACCTCTACCACTGGTGAAATGTAAACTGTATATATCCACATTTATAAAAACACACACATTGATGAGACATAAACAGAAAAATCTGTAATCATCCCACCTGAGAGATTGTACATTTGGCCAATGAACATTTTCTTTGTATTAACCAGGTAGAAACAATGACGTCTGTTATAGAGCTGCTTCTGGAAACACTGGCTGATTTGAATATCAGGAAGCTCAAGAACTTCAAGCAAGTCCTACGGAGTCACTTGAGGCTCACAAGACAACGTTTTGACATCAATTGGAGGCTGCTGAAAATAACAGACATGCAGGACATAGTGTTAATTATTGTGCAGGAGTACGGCCAACAGTCTATGGAGATGATGAAGAAGGTTTTAAAGGACATGAACAGGCCTGATCTGGTGCAGAGGCTGTCAGACTGCAGCTCAGGACCCAAAAGTAAGACAAGGAAGATAAAAAAAATGTTTCAATAGTGTGGACAAGGGGAAACATATAAGTAATAATGTCTGCATCAATGTTGAGGTTTAAGTATCATTTTGTAAATAATTTTTAAAACAAAGCGTTTCTAGTTGGTTGTTCAACCAATCACTCATTTGTCATTTTTTATTTCTTTTCTCCTCAGAGAAACATTATGTGGATGAACAGCTCTCTACACCGATCCAGAAAGTGAGCAATGTCACATCTGTCTGACTCAATACAACACAGCTTTTATTCAATAGTTGAAGGTTGAGAATGATCCTCATCTTGAACATTTTAAATACTGATACAACCCAAACTCATGATTTAAGCTGAATATTTTTCACTGAAGCTGTATTCAAGCTGCAGTTTTATCCATCAGTAATGTTTCATATCTTTAACACTGAGGATTAGATGAGGAAATGTCAACATGTACATTTTTCCTGAGTTTATTCTTCAGCTTTGACAGTGATCTCACAGAAAACATATAACACTCACATCTACACTAACATTCATGAGATGCAACGAGAAACTATTTTAGTGGGGTTTTTTTCTAGTGGATTGAATATACTGTATGTCTCATCAATGTTTTGATTATTCCAGGTAGCAACAATGGCAGCTGTTAAAGAGATGCTTTTGGAAACCCTGAAGGATTTGAGTTTTCAGGAGTTAAAGAAATTCAAAGAGGTCCTGCAGTTGACTGTCTCTCAGAAGGACCTCCCAGACATCTCACTGATGTTGATCAACAGAACAGACAGAGTGGACATAGTGAATCTGATGTTACAGAACTGTGGTCAACAGTCTGTGGATCTGACAAAGAAGATTTTCAAGAAAATGAGCAGATCTGATCTGGTTCAGAGGTTATCAGACACCAGCTCAGGACCCAAAGGTAAAACAAAGAAGACAAAACTGTCATGTTACACAATCACGTTTGTCTAATGAATACATCTAATGATTTATTTTAAAAATGTACAGTATATCTGCTTGAGTGCAAATTTCATTTAATCACCAATGTGAAGTGTGAGTAAAGTAGTAGGCAGGGGGCAACAAATCATTAATTAAATAAACACGTCTCTGACATGTAACATCTGGTAGGAATCTAACTCTAGAGAGCTAGGCTATCTTCTACTTTGCCTAGCTTGCTAGCTTACACTTTCTGAGTGGAAAACAAACTTAACAGCACAATGGATCCCAAATGTTAAATCCATGTTAAACGTCTTCAGTTGCTAATGTTACATAACCAAGGCTATGTGGGCTTGTTGAAAAAGGAAAAAAAAGTCTTGTATCATCATTATCAGGGCTACAACATTCTCCAGTCAGTAGCACAGTAGGGAAGTTAACATTGCAGCTCTCAGATGTCAGTCAGCCACTCCTAGAGCCTGAAGCTCAGATGCTAATTTCACAAATACAAAAATAGTTTTGTCCTTCTGGAAAAGTGAAAATGATACACAATACCTGCAATATAATTGTAGATCATATTTCCTTCCAAACAAAGTGAGGAGAATTCCAGTTACAGTTTGACTTTAAGGTGTGGCAAAATATTAGGTACAATTGACAGTATAATACAGTGCATCAATGCTTGGACCTAAAAAATGACCATGGAGTTGAATGAACACCTCTCTGACACACTGAATATTATAATTTGACAACATTGTAAATCCTATTTGACATCAAAGATTATGTTGTGAGGTGATAATCTTTACATAAAGACGGTCATATTTGTTGCAGGACTTTTATATTGGATTCTATTAGATTTCAAAGGTTTTAATGATGTGATATCCAACCTCTCTTCTCTCTGTATGATTATTGTTTATGATGTCAGAAGCAGCAGAGAAGATTTTAGTGTTATTGCAACTAAATCTGACTAAAACTGATTATAGTCTGATATTTAATCAGTCTTGAGTCATTTTCTATTTTCTTTCTCCCCAGAGAAGCAGAGGTCTTCACTGCCCCAGAAAGTGAGTAATGTCACATCAGACACACTTTACACAACACAGCTTTCATCAAATAGCTGCTGGATGAAAATTATCCTCATCTTGATCACAATAAATATTGATACAAACCAATGTCATCATTTCATCAGATGGTGCTCACTGAACTGAAGCAGGATTCAGATTGAGATTTTGAGCTAAAATATTATATCCACCAATAATGTTATAATAAAATCTGTACTATCTCTACCACTGAGGATGAGAACAGGACAACTAAATGTTTAGGATGTGTATGTTTTTCCAGACTTTCTTATTCAACTCTGATGGTTAATAGGTGGAAAGAGTTTTTAAAGCTGGAATATCACAGCTGCTGTTGAAGCAATAAGAACATGTGATCAGGTGTCTCATTCCTACTTTTGGCAGCAAAGTGTCACAGAGAGTTGGAGAATCACAATTACTAATAACCAGTTTATAGAAATAAATGAAATTAATCACACTGTGCTCACACTCTGTCTTTATAAAATCACTGAAGAATCTGATATCGCTAAATGTATCATTTTCTGTAATATATTAATATTAGTTGTTATGGTACTCACATAATTTAAATGTTTACATTAATGCAAAGACATCAGTGTTTAATCATTACAGTGGAAATATTACATAAATGCCCTCTGATCATTTTTAATCCATCAGGACATTACAATGACATCAGTTAAGAAGAAGATTTTGGAAACACTGGAACAATTAAGTTTCGGGGAGATCAAGGTGTTCAAGTGGTTCCTGCTTCAAATGAAAGTCCTCCCAATAAGCCGAATAGAGAGGGCAGACAGGATGGACTTAGTGGATCTGATGGTGAATATCTACAGTCAACAGTCTGTGAAGGTGACCAGGGAGGTTTTAAAGAAGATGAACAGGATGGATCTGGTGCAGAGGTTATCAGACACAAGCTCAGGATCCAAAGGTAAGTTGTGTTAAAAAAAACAATACAATACAATTCAAATATCAAACATTTGGTATGCAGAGTGGGGTCTTATTCTACTTTAATGCTACTCCTGTTTTTCATCATTCAAAATACATTTTGGACAGTCAGGCAGCCATTTGAGTATGTGTTTGTTTTGATTGTTATATTATTTAGATGCCATTATCACAAGCAACATCCTCTGTCTTTGGATTTCCAAACACCTGGGAAAATAAAACCATAAGTATCTGCATGGCTACACATCACTGAGGGAAAGTGATATTTTAACTTTTGGGTTTCTTGGCAAAAAAAGACGTAATTATGCAAACTAATCTCTGTATCATTTGTGAGAACAATTTAGTTGTTAGCATTAAGCTCCTCTTGCACCATCATTAAGTTGTTGGTTTTTGGTACCTGGCTTGGTACCACGGCAGCATAATACAGGACATTGACTATATAGCATGATGGCAACATCAGCACCCATTATGTTGATGTTGGCTACTATCCAGTTGTTAATTGTAATATATGTACATGCAAAACAAATAAAGTTATATGATTTTTCTTGTATTTTTATTGTATAATCTTTCCCTTTTGTGAGGAATCGTTACTACAACAGCTACATGTACTTAGCCTGTAAGTTGTACATAACAGAAGTCCTGTGAAGTGCTGCCACTTTTCCTCAACTTAGACTTTTCTCAGCAGTAAGTCCTGCATAACATATTGCTCTCATGTTGGAGCAGTGCTATGTAGTCAAGTCAATTGTATTTGTATAGCCCAATATCACAAATCACAAATTTGACTCAAGGGGCTTTACAACTTGTACAGCAATACAAAATCCTGTCTTTAGACCCTCAATTCGAATAACAAAAAACTCCTTAAAAAAACCCTTTAATGGGGAAAAATTGAGGAAACCCCAGGAAGAGTAAGAGGAGGGATCACTCTCCCAGTATGGACAGATATGCAATAGATGTTGTGTGTACAGAAGAAGAGTATATGAGAGTACAGGAGAATATGTGGCACATAGTGCTAAAGCAGCAAATCATCCAGATAGTAGGGGTGGAGCTGAATCCAAATGCAGTATTCAGAAAAGCACAAATAGTGGGTTTTTACAAATGTTTATTCCATACAAATATTTTAAAAATGAATTGTTTTGGGGAAGAAAAAAAAACATGTCAAATAATAGCGCACAGGTTGGTTACATGCTAACTCAGGCTGTCTCCTCTGCTCCGCTGTGTTACGTCTATTAGCAGCTCTCAATGAGGAGAATCACATCCACCCGCTGCATAACGCACATTTCCTTATTTGGACATCACTCCTGGAGTTTGGGTTGTTCCTCAGAGATAAAGCTGAGCTATGAACGTGCGCCAAATGCTCTCAAAGGGACTCTCTATAAATTGTTGTTCCCACTCCCCTTTCCACAAAGTTAGGTTGTAAAAAATAGGGCAATAATCACCTTAGTAGTTCTTCCCTACAATTTACATGCTGTGCTGTCTCTGTGTTATGGGTGCATAAATAGCTACAGATCTGTCTTTGCAGTAGTGCAGAGCTGAGCTTTAGCTCAGTAGTCATTGTAGTCATCTATGATCTGTGAGACTCAAGTTCAAGACCTGATGTGGGGACCTGCTTCCAAGATAGTCTATTGATGAACACTTATTTTAACACCTAAATATCCCAAAATTAAAAGTGTAATAAGAAAAAAAACAGGATTTCTACACCTATTTCCACTGGGCCCTCTGCACATCCCTACTGGTTAGTTACCATATGATTCTATTTATAAACATAACATAATTTAAAACATTTTCTGATGTGTTTTAACAAGGTCCTTCAAGAAGCTTGGAGTTTGGGGCTCATGGAGGCATTATGGTAATCCCTTTTATTATTCAATTTTCTCATTTGTTTATTTGTCATATGTTTATTTGTACATGTGTATGATGTTGCAAAATTAGCGAGTAAACAGGAACAATTTTCACTTATTTAAATGATTGTCCTCTGGTGTATGAGTCCAATTTCACTAAATGTATAATTTTGCCTAATGTGGTTAATATTAGTCACATGATTTAAATGTTTACATTGATGCAAAGACATGAATGTTTAATCATTACCGTGGAAATATTATATAAATGCCCTCTGATCACTTTGAATCCATCAGGACGAAACAATGACACAAGTTAAGGAGAAGCTTTTGGAAACACTGGAAGAATTAAGTTTCGGGGAGATTGAGCAATTCAAGTGGTGGCTGCATCACCCTCAAGTGAAAGACCTCCCAAGAATCTCAAGAAGCCGAATGGAGAGGGCATACGGTTTTGACTTAGTGGATCTGATGGTGGAGATCTACGGTCAACAGTCTGTGGAGGTGACCAGGGAGGTTTTAAAGAAGATGAACAGGATGGATCTGGTGCAGAGTTTGTCAGACACCAGCTCAGGATCCAAAAGTAAGTTGTGTGAAAAAAACAAAACAATACAACACTATTCCAATATGAAACATTTGGTATGCAGAGTGGGGTCTTATTCTCCTTTAATACTACTCTTTTTTTCATCATTCAAAATACATTTGAATATGCGTTTGTTTTGATTGTTATATTATCTAGATGCCATTATCACAAGCAAAGATACTTACTGTATGCTGTATAGTCATTATAGTCAATGACTGTAGATCAGTCACTGTTTTTACTGTCCACAGCAACAATAGGCCAAAAGTAAACCCAGAATAACTAGACTCCTACATATAGCAGTTTCCAAAATGACATCTACTGATTGAACAAGCAAGATCTTTCAAAGGGTTTCTTCTCTCAAGTTACCAAAAACAAAAAAATACAAGCAGCTTCCTAAAAGTCTAATGGTTAAGGTGCATACCACATAACTGTAATGTACTGGTTTGATTGCAGTCGGGGACTTTTGTTGCACGTCATATCGCACTCTGTCCCCTCATAATCTGTCTGCTTCTTCAATGTCCAATTAAGGTGAAAATGTAAAAATAAAAAGATAATAATACTAAAATAAAAAACACACAAAACAAAAAAACCCTCACTCACTTGTAGTGGTGTCAGGCCAAATCAATGGAAGTGAATGAAATTCTTTTGTGATGCTCTCACCATTGAAATATTACATTTAATTAATCTCACAGAAAAAGTTTTTCCAGGAACAGTGTCTCTGTTAAACTGAATAATCCTCAGAACATGCTGTCAACAGTTTTTATAAGGATTATTTCTTTGGTTTAAAAAAAAAAGTTCAAATGAAAACTGTTATTGAACATTTTACATTCATTGTAATCTGGCAAAAAAGTAATAAATCATCATTATATTCCTGTTACATCATCATGAAGGTGTAAAAAATTTGCATTGCCTCTTTAGTTTTTGGTACAATGGCAACATAAGACAGAACACTGATGGATGGATTTATTTCCAAACACCTGGTCAAATAATTATAATGATTATAATTTTTGGGATGTTTTGGCAAAAAAAGATTTTATACAAACTAATCTCTGTGTTATTTTTGATAAAAATTTAGTTTTAAGCATTAAGTATCATTAAGTTGTTGGTTTTTGGTAACTGGCTTGGTTCCACAACAGAATAATACAGGACATTGACTATATAACATGACGGCAACATCAATGCCTATTACTTTACATGTTTGTTGTTGGCTACATGTACAGCTACATGTAGCTAGCCTATAGGTTGTACATAAGTACATACAAAAGTCCTGCAAAGTACTGCTACTTCTCTTCAACAAGTTATATGATGCTCCTGTATTTTTATTGTATAATCTTTCCCTGTCGTGAGGAATTGTTACTACAACAGCTACATGTACTTAGCCTGTAAGTTGTACAGAAGTCCTGTGAAGCGCTGCCACTTTTTCTCAACTTAGACTTTACTTAGCAGTAAGTCCTGCATAACATATTGCTCTCATATTGGAACTGTACTATGTAGTCAAGTCAATTGTATTTGTATAGCCCATTATCACAAATCACAAATTTGACTCAGGGGGCTTTACAATCTGTACAGCAATACAAAATCCTGTCTTTAGACCCTCAATTCGAATGGGGAAAAATTCCCTAAAAAACCATTTAATAGGGAAAAATTGAAGAAACCTCAAGAAGAGTAACAGGAGGGAGAATATGTGAGAGTATAGGAGAATATGTAGCACATAGTGCTAAAGCAGCAAATCATCTGGTTAGTAGGGGTGGAGCTGAATCCAAATACAGTGTTCAGAAAAGCACAAATAGTGGGTTTTTACAAATATTTATTTTGTACAAATATTTTAAAAATGAATTGTTTTGGGGAAGAAAAAAAAAACATGTCAAATAATAGCGCACAGGTTGGTTACATGCTAACTCAGGCTCTCTCCTCTGCTCCGCTGTGTTACGTCTATTAGCAGCTCTCAATGAGGGTAATCACATCCACCCGCTGCATGACGCACATTTCCTTATTTGGACATCACTCCTGGAATTTGAGTTTTTCCGCAGAGATGAAGCTGAGCTACGGACATGTGCTAAATGCTCTCAAAGGGACTCTTGAAATTGTTGTTCCCATTCCCCTTTCCACAAAGTTAGGTTATAAAAATTAGGCAATAAATGAAAAGTTCAGAGCAATAATCACCGTAGTAGTTCTTCTCTACACTTTACATGCTATGCTGTCTCTGTGTTATGGGTGTATAAATAGCTACAGATCTGTCTTTGCAGTGGTGCAGAGTTGAGTTTTAGCTCAGTAGTCATTGTAGTCATCTATGATCTGTGAGACTCAAATTCAAGACCTGCTGTGGGGACCTCCGTCCAAGATAGTTTATTGATGAACACTTATTTTAAGACTTTAATATCCTAAAGTTAAAAGTGTAATAAAAATGAAAATAAGATTTCTATGCCTATTTCCACTTTTATTTGAATACAAATAGAAATAATGTTGCTGCCTGAACAAATACAGATACAAATATAAATACTGGGCCCTCTGCACATCCCTACTGGTTAGTCACCATATGATTCTATTTATAAACATAACATGATTTAAAACATTTTCTGATGTGTTTTAACAAGGTCCTTCAAGAAGCTTGGAGTTTGGGGCTCATGGAAGCATTATGGTAATCCCTTTTATTATTCAATTTGCTCATTCGTTTATTTGTACATGTGTATGATGTTGCAAAATTGCTCATTTGTTTATTTGTACATGTGTATGATGTTGCAAAATTAGTGAGTAAACAGGAATGATTTTCACTTATTTAAGTGATTGTCCTCTGGTGCATGAGTCCAATTTCACTAAATGTATAATTTTGCCTAATGTGGTTAATATTAGTCACATGATTTAAATGTTTACATTGATGCAAAGACATGAATGTTTAATCATTACCGTGGAAATATTATATAAATGCCCTCTGATCACTTTGAATCCATCAGGACGAAACAATGACACAAGTTAGGAAGAAGCTTTTGGAAACACTGGAAGAATTAAGTTTTGATGAGATCAAGATCTTCAAGTGGCTGCTGCATCACCTTCAAATGACAGACTTCCCAAGAATCTCAAGAAGCCGAATAGAGAGGGCATACGATTTTGATTTAGTGGATCTGATGGTGAAGATCTACGGTCAACAGTCTGTAGAGGTGACCAGGGAGGTTTTAAAGAAGATGAACAGGATGGATCTGGTGCAGAGGTTATCAGACACAAGCTCAGGATCCGAAGGTAAGTTGTGTGAAAAAAACAAAACAATACAATTCCAATATGAAACATTTGGTATGCAGAGTGGGGTCTTATTCTACTTTAATACTACTCTTTTTTTCATCACTCAAAATACATTTTGGACAGTCAGACAGCCATTTGAATATGTGTTTGTTTTGATTGTTGTCATCCAGATGCCATTATCACAAGCAAAAAAGACCCTCAATTCGAATAACAAAAAACTCCTTTAATGGGGAAAAATTGAGGAAACCTCAGGAAAAGTAAGAGGAGGGATCCCTCTCCCAGTATGGACAGATATGCAATAGATGTTGTGTGTACAGAAGAAGAGTATATGAGAGTATAGGAAAATATGTAGCACATAGTGCTGAAGCAGCAAAGCATCCAGTTAGTAGGGGTGGAGCTGAATCCAAATGCAGTATTCAGAAAAGCACAAACAGTGGGTTTTTACAAATATTCATTTTGTACAAATGTTTTAAAAATGAATTGTTTTGGGGAAGAAAGAAAAACATGTCAAATAATAGCGCACAGGTTGGTTACATGCTAACTGAGGCTAACCCAGGCTCTCTCCTCTGCTCTGCTGTGTTACGTCTATTAGCAGCTCTCAATGAGGAAAATCACATCCACCCGCTGCATGACACACATTTCCTTATTTGGACATCACTCCTGGAGTTTGGGTTTTTCCGCAGAGATAAAGCTGAGCTACAGACATGTGCTAAATGCTCTCAAAGGGACTCTCTATAAATTGTTGTTCCCATTCCCCTTTCCACAAAGTTAGGTTGTAAAAAATAGGCAATAAATGAAAAGTGCAGAGATATAATCGCCTTAGTAGTTCTTCCCTACACCTTACATGCTGTGCTGTCTCTGTGTTATGGGTGTATAAATAGCTACAGATCTGTCTTTGCAGTGGTGCAGAGTTGAGTTTTAGCTCAGTAGTCATTGTAGTCATCTATGATCTGTGAGACTCAAATTCAAGACCTGCTGTGGGGACCTCCTTCCAAGATAGTCTATTGATGAACACTTATTTTAAGACTTTAATATCCTAAAGTTAAAAGTGTAATAAAAATAAAAATAAGATTTCTATGCCTATTTCCACTTTTATTTGAATACAAATAGAAATAATGTTGCTGCCTGAACAAATACAGATACAAATATAAATACTGGGCCCTCTGCACATCCCTACTGGTTAGTCACCATATGATTCTATTTATAAACATAACATGATTTAAAACATTTTCTGATGTGTTTTAACAAGGTCCTTCAAGAAGCTTGGAGTTTGGGGCTCATGGAGGCATTATGGTAATCCCTTTTATTATTCAATTTGCTCATTCGTTTATTTGTCATATGTTTATTTGTACATGCGTATGATGTTACAAAATTAGTGAGTAAACAGGAACAATTTTCACTTATTTAAGTGATTGTCCTCTGATGCATGAGTCCAATTTCACTAAATGTATAATTTTGCCTAATGTGGTTAATATTAGTCACATGATTTAAATGTTTACATTGATGCAAAGACATGAATGTTTAATCATTACCGTGGAAATATTATATAAATGCCCTCTGATCACTTTGAATCCATCAGGACGAAACAATGACACCAGTTAATGAGAAGCTTTTGAGAACACTTGAAGAATTACGTTTAGGGGAAATCGAGCAATTCAAGTGGCTGCTGCAGCACCTTCAAATGAATGACCGCCCAAGAATCCCAAGAAGCCGAATAGAGAGAGCAGACAGGATGGACTTAGTGGATCTGATGGTGGAGATCTACGGTCAACAGTCTGTGGAGGTGACCAGGGAGGTTCTAAAGAAGATGAACAGGATGGATCTGGTGCAGAGTTTGTCAGACACCAGCTCAGGATCCAAAGGTAAGTTGTGTGAAAAAAACAAAACAATACAATTCCAATATGAAACATTTGGTATGCGGAGTAGGGTCTTATTCTACTTTAACGCTACTCTTTTTTTTCATTATTCAAAATACATTTTGGACAGTCAGGCAGCCATTTGAGTATGTGTTTGTTTTGATTGTTGTCATCCAGATGCCATTATCACAAGCAAACATACTCACTGTATGCTGTATAGTCATCATAGTCAATGACTGTAGATCAGTCACTGTTTTTAAATTGTCCACAGCAACAATAAGCCAAAAGTAAACCCAGAATAACTAGACTCCTACATATAGCATAGTTTCCAAAATGACATCCACTGATTGAAAAAGCAAGATCTTTCAAAGGGTTTCTTCTCTCAAGTTACCAAAAACAAAAAAATACAAGCAGCTTCCTAAAAGTCTAATGGTTAAGGTGCATACCACATAACTGTAATGGACTGGTTTGATTACAGTCGGGGACTTTTGTTGCATGTCATATCGCACTCTGTCCGCTCATATTCTGTCTGCTTCTTGACTGTCCAATTAAGGTGAAAATGCAAAAATAAAACGATAATAATACTAAAATAAAAAAGACACAAAACAAAAAACCCTCACTTACCTGTAGTGGCGTCTGCAGCAGTTGTATTTCTCAAAGTTTCGTAATATTTATCTCTAACATTTTTGCAGCCAATACAATGGAGATGAATGAAATTCTTTTGTGATGCTCTCACCATTGAAATATTACATTTAATTAATCTCACGGAAAAAGTCTCTTTTTTTCCAGGAACAGTGTCTCTGTTAAACTGAATAATCCTCAGAACATGCTGTCAACACTTTTTATAAGGATTATTTCTTTGGTTTAAAAAAAAAGTAGTTCCAATGAAAACTGTTATTGAATATTTTACATTTATTGTAATCTGGCAAAAAAAAACTGTAATTAATCATCATTATGTTCCTGTTATGCCATCATGAAGATGTAAACAATTTGCATGGCCACTTTGGTTTTTGGTACCTGGCTTGTTTCAATGACAACATAAGAAAGGACACTGATGGCTGGATGGATTTCCAAACACCTGGGAAAATAAAACCACAAGTATCTGCATGGCTACATACCACTGGGGGAAAGTGATATCTGAACTTTTGGGTTTCTTGGCAAAAAAGATGTAATTATGCAAACTAATCACTGCATTATTTGTGAAAAAAATGTAGTTGTTAGCATCAAGCTCCTCTTGCACCATCATTAAGTTGTTGGTTTTTGGTACCTGGCTTGGTACCACGGCAGCATAATACAGGACATTGACTATATAGCATGACAGCAACATCAACACCCATTATTTTACATGTTTGGTGTTGGTTACTATCCAGTTGTTTATTGTAATATATGTACATGCAAAACAAATTAAGTTATATGATTGCACCAGTATTTTTATTGTACAATCTTTCCCTTTCGTGAGGAATCGTTACTACAACAGTTACATGTACTTAGCCTGTAAGTTGTACATAACAGAAGTCCTGTGAAGTGCTGCCACTTTTCCTTGACTTAGACTTTTCTCAGCAGTAAGTCCTGCATAACATATTGCTCTCATGTTGGAGCAGTGCTATGTAGTCAAGTCAATTGTATTTGTATAGCCCAATATCACAAATCACAAATTTGACTCAGGGGGCTTTACAACTTGTACAGCAATACAAAATCCTGTCTTTAGACCCTCAATTCGAATAACAAAAAACTCCTTTAATGGGGAAAAATTGAGGAAACCTCAGGAAAAGTAAGAGGAGGGATCCCTCTCCCAGTATGGACAGATATGCAATAGATGTTGTGTGTACAGAAGAAGAGTATATGAGAGTACAGGAGAATATGTAGCATAGTGCTAAAGCAGCAAAGCATCCGGATAGTAGGGGTGGAGCTGAATCCAAATGCAGTATTCAGAAAAGCACAAATAGTGGGTTTTTACAAATATTTATTCCGTACAAATATTTTAAAAATGAATTGTTTTGGGGAAGAAAAAAAAACATGTCAAATAATAGCGCACAGGTTGGTTACATGCTATCTCAGGCTGTCTCCTCTGCTCCGCTGTGTTACATCTATTAGCAGCTCTCAATGAGGGTAATCACATCCACCCGCTGCATGACGCACATTTCCTTATTTGGACATCACTCCTGGAATTTGAGTTTTTCCGCAGAGATGAAGCTGAGCTACGGACATGTGCTAAATGCTCTCAAAGGGACTCTTGAAATTGTTGTTCCCATTCCCCTTTCCACAAAGTTAGGTTATAAAAATTAGGCAATAAATGAAAAGTTCAGAGCAATAATCACCGTAGTAGTTCTTCTCTACACTTTACATGCTATGCTGTCTCTGTGTTATGGGTGTATAAATAGCTACAGATCTGTCTTTGCAGTGGTGCAGAGTTGAGTTTTAGCTCAGTAGTCATTGTAGTCATCTATGATCTGTGAGACTCAAATTCAAGACCTGCTGTGGGGACCTCCGTCCAAGATAGTTTATTGATGAACACTTATTTTAAGACTTTAATATCCTAAAGTTAAAAGTGTAATAAAAATGAAAATAAGATTTCTATGCCTATTTCCACTTTTATTTGAATACAAATAGAAATAATGTTGCTGCCTGAACAAATACAGATACAAATATAAATACTGGGCCCTCTGCACATCCCTACTGGTTAGTCACCATATGATTCTATTTATAAACATAACATGATTTAAAACATTTTCTAATGTATTTTAACAAGGTCCTTCAAGAAGCTTGGAGTTTGGGGCTCATGGAGGCATTATGGTAATCCCTTTTATTATTCAATTTGCTCATTTATTTGTCATATGTTTATTTGTACATGTGTATGATGTTGCAAAATTAGTGAGTAAACTTATACTTGTGATTGTCCTCTGATGCATGAGTCCAATTTCACTAAATGTATAATTTTGCCTAATGTGGTTAATATTAGTCACATGATTTAAATGTTTACATTGATGCAAAGACATGAATGTTTAATCATTACAGTGGAAATATTATATAAATGCCCTCTGATCACTTTGAATCCATCAGGACGAAACAATGACACCAGTTAATGAGAAGCTTTTGGAAACACTTGAAGAATTACATTTGGGGGAAATCGAGCAATTCAAGTGGCTGCTGCAGCACCTTCAAATGAAAGACCTCCCAAGAATCTCAAGAAGCCGAATAGAGAGGGCAGACAGGATGGACTTAGTGGATCTGATGGTTGAGATCTACGGTCAACAGTCTGTGGAGGTGACCAGGGAGGTTTTAAAGAAGATGAACAGGATGGATCTGGTGCAGAGTTTGTCAAACACCAGCTCAGGATCCAAAGGTAAGTTGTGTTAAAAAAAACAACCCAATACAATTCCAATTTGGTATGCGGAGTAGGGTCTTATTCTACTTTAACGCTACTCATTTTTTCATCATTCAAAATACATTTTGGACAGTCAGGCAGCCATTTGAGTATGTGTTTGTTTTGATTGTTATATTATTTAGATGCCATTATCACAAGCAACATCCTCTGTCTTTGGATTTCCAAACACCTGGGAAAATAAAACCATAAGTATCTGCATGGCTACACATCACTGAGGGAAAGTGATATTTTAACTTCTGGGTATCCTGGCAAAAAAAAGATTTAATTTTGCAAACTAATCTCTGCTAACAACAATTTAGTTGTTAGCATTAAGCTCCTCTTGCATCATCATTAAGTTGTTGGTTTTTGGTACCTGGCTCGGTACCACAACAGCATAATACAGGACATTGACTATATAGCATGACGGAAACATCAGCACCCATAACTATACATATTTGATGTTGGCTACATGTACAACTACATGTAGCTAGCCTATGGGTGGTACATAGTAGAAGTCCTGTGAAGTGCTGCCACTTTTCCTCAACTTAGGCTTTACTCAGCAGTAAGTCCTGTATGACATATTGCTCTCATAATGGAGCAGTGCTATATAGCACATAGTGCTTAAGCAGCAAAACATCTGGAAAGTTACTATATGATTCCTTTTATAAGCATAATATCATTTAAAACATTTTCTGATGTGTTTTAACAAGGTCCTTCAGGAAGCTTGGAGTTTGGGGGTCATGGAAGCATTATGGTAATCCCTTTCATTCACTCATCTGCTCACTTGTAGATTTGTCATTCACTTTATTTATGTGAATTCTTTTTTCCATTTGTGTGATGTTGTAAAATTAGTGTTTAAAAAGGAGCAATTGCAGTAATTCACAAATGTGACTGTCCTCTGATGTAGGACTCCAGTGACTGGACTAAACTTGAACCTGAAGTGAACAGTACAGATGCAGATGAGGCTCCAACTTACAGGTAAAAATAACATCTTCAATACTGTGTCACAACAAACTGGAACCATTGAAAAAAGCTTGATTTCGATATTTTTTCAGGATCTTTTTCATGCCATATTACAGTAATTATGGTAATGCTACATTTAGCTCCAAATAAAATTAAGGCAGCTACTGGTTAAGTTTACATTTAGCCCATTGAGTCCCTTAAGTGTTATTACCTGATGGTTGTTTTATCTTGTCTTATCTTGTTGTTTTAAATCCAATTTAATCTTTTTTTCTTGTTTTTCTTGTTTTATCATAAAGCGTATCATCATCATTATTATTGTTATTAATAATGAAGTATTTTGTGCGTATACAAGGACTCTTTTTTTTTTTCTTTCAGCCTACAGTCTGAAGAAGGAAGGTTTGAATGCAGTGTCTCTGACCTGCGATGGGTCTGTGAAGAAAAGGTCAGCTTTAAGTACCAGTTCTGGTCTTGGGAAGAACACATGGAGAGAATGGAAAGCTTACAATACATGCCTGCAGGTCCTCTACTGGACATCACAGTCATTGCTGGGAAGTTAAATGAAGTGTACCTGCCACACTGGATCTGCACAGGTAAGTGAACATGAAGAAATAAGTAAACATGTATTTAAATGTATTGTGATACAATCCCTTTCTCCTCACTAAATATATGTGCTTGTATTTTGTGCAGATGACTCTACAATATTAGACAAGTTTGCAGTCCTACACATAGATGCCTGTGGAGATGTTGTTGAGGACGTGTCTGAGGTCACATCATCCCATGTCAAGTTATCTGAACCAGTTTTCTCTCAAAAAGGGCCTATGATTAATATTCGCTTTTCAGGGAAAATAAAGTGCAATGTGTTAATATACTATAAAACAAACACAACGTTCCTCAAACTTCATGTGTATCTGATCCGAAACGATCCTGCTCTAAAACAGGTTATTTAATATCTTACTATCACAAATGTATAATATAATCAGATTTTAAAAAAACCTACAACTGAGTATTAGGGCCAGTGGTGGAAAAAGTGAAATTGTGAGAATAGAGTTGTGAAGTGGGAGGGGTCGCTGGTCACAGAAGGTTTTTTCCCCTTTCTGTATTCCCATTTAAAAATCTTCTTTAAACGATATCCAAAAATATGACTCAACATTGAAACATGCATGTATGATCAATAACAAATTTCACATTTACACTTATTTTTATGCACATTTTATTGAAGATAAGCCACTTAAAACATGAGACAGCGAAGTGGACACGTTTCCTTATTTCAAGATGAAGGACCAAATGATTCTCCTCAGATTTCTGTCAGCAGCTGAAGTTAATATTTGTTTGGAGGCTAATAGATCTCACTGACAAACTGAAACTTTTCAATTTAAGCCCACTGCTCACTGCATATCAGTGTGCAGCAGCCTTCAATCCTTTGCCGACACCAACTTCATTTTTACATGAACACTGCTCTATTTATTTTTGTTTGTTTACTCATTAAACCACAATTCTACAGCAGTGTATTTGGTTATTCTCAAAATATACATGTTGCAAAATTTTATATAATAAAACTTATAATTGAAATTAATGATGATCTTCCTCATCAGCATAACTATCCTTAAAATCTTACAGTTCATCTTTTTCCACCAGTGGCCCTAATACTCTACTGTAAAAACCGTATTGCTTTTTCATGAATGTACTTTAAAACACAGACAACAATGTTTGTTACTGTAACCTTGAAGCAGCTTTGTTTGTATTGTTTTTTTCCAGACGGTGAAGAAGGAGGAAGAGTCTAAAGGATACGAAATGGGTGATAGTAAGTCAAGCCCAAACAACTACCTGAAATTGCGCAAAACATTCGTCCTCACATCAGACATAAAGACAGCAGAAATTCAGCCAGAGGTACAGTTTGAACTGTCTGTTAGAAATTTCATTTATGTAGTGAATTGTGGTTTAGACATGCTGCATGTAAAGACACAGTAGGATCAAAGACATTGCAGGGAGGTGTAGCTGCACATGGCCTTATGCATTTAATTTGTATTTTACTTGTTCTAAATTTCTTGTCTTTGTGTAAATATTTGATTTTTGAAAGATGAAACTGCCAGAGATGGTGAAATTGCAGCATTTTGCTGCAGGGATTTTGACACTTTTGTAGTACTTTTAGCCAAGTTGGAAATATTGTAGCTGTCAGAAATTTAAAACATCTTCAACTCAGAATTGCAACCAGGTAGCTGATGTGAAAGTTTTTCTCCAACTTGGCTGCAATTAAGGTCTGAACAATATGATGTGAACACAATATAAGACACAAGGAAACTATGCAAGTGAGAAACATGGATACAATTAAGAGAATTGGCATTTAGACTCCTTTGATTGTAAATAGATGCATCATTGTTTGTATTGGCCATTTGTATAAAGAGACATGTGATCAGTGTTGACAACCTAGATACAGCTTTTAAGAGCCTAGTGACAAATCTATTGATTGTTTGGTCACACATAAGCTACTTCAAGAAGGTTACCAATACTGCTTGGTGAATGTGGAGTCAGCTTTGCTCGCTGTGTTCAGAGTTTGGGAGAGATCAGCAGCCAGACAGAAATGTAAATGATCTGAGCATGTGCAAAACAGTGTTCCTAATGACCAGACACTAATCAACTAGTTTTGTTTTTGTTGTAAAGGATTTAACTTGACTGTTTACCTTTGTCAAAAACTAACTCCTCCTCTCCTTTTATGTTGTATTTTTACACAGGGTGGGATAACCCTCAGATATGCAAACACAAATTTCTATGAAGTGTTCATTGAAAATCCAGACAGAAACTTCAACTTAACACTCTCACACCGTTGTACAAAGAAGGGTAAAACAGTGTGTAAACCAGTGTGTGAACCAGTGTGGGCCTGTACAATTCGAAAAGGTCAGTGGTTGTTAAACAATATTATCTACACTACAAAAAAAGATGCGTTCTGTCTTTTCCATGAACCTAACCATTCTATATAATTAATGAGAGTTGTTGCTTTGTTGCTCTGTGGGTGTAATATTCTGGTTGTAGCTGTCTGATTTATGTATTCACCTGCCATTTAATACGTGATAATGAGGAGAAATTCCTGTTTATTTACTTCCAGAAACCCATAGAAGTGCTTAAAACAGCAAGTATGGGTATTGGGACAGAGTGATTTATCAAAGACCCAACACAACAAATTTGATCACAGTCGTAATAACATTTGATGGTTTTTGATGCAAACAACTATAACTGATCCTTCAGAATTAGAATGTTATTGATATTTAATATAATTCAATTTTATTTAGCTAAAATGTCTCATTATTGAATCTTTTATTGTGAATGAAATACATAAACCCA
The DNA here is from genome assembly GCF_963924715.1 of Thunnus thynnus. Lineage (NCBI taxonomy): Eukaryota > Metazoa > Chordata > Actinopteri > Scombriformes > Scombridae > Thunnus > Thunnus thynnus. The sequence goes on along the minus strand of NC_089526.1, from coordinate 9,001,980 downwards.
CAATATCAGCTGTCAGTATTTGTTTTGTTCTCCATTTTATTTCAGATGACTATCCAAACTCTGGTCATTCAGAAGGTAAGACACTGCATATATGTACTGTCCATTACTATACGAGATTTCAGCTTTCAGTCATATGTCATAAATATTTCACATATTTGTTGCAAATATTTCAACCAGAATAAAACCAATTGGAATTTCATCAATGTTTAAAATGTTTGTAGTTTTGAAACCAAATTGTATGATCACCATGATATTATTGTAGCACCTGAGTTGTGTTTTGTTTGTTTTTCACATATTTCACATTTGACCATTTTAAATAAACTGCTGAGAAGTTGTCTTTCGCTGAATTTACAGAGCTGAACTTGGTCAGCTATTTTGTGCAGTATTCTTGTACTATGGTTTGCCTGCTGAAGTATTCTTGTCTAGAACAATGTATTTATTATAAGGTTATCATTTAATGTGTTGCAGCTGCAGCATCATCAGCTGGACCAGCTGGTGCTACAGTGAGAGGTAGGTACATTACAAAACATAAAGAGGCACTTCAACTTAAAAACATGCATGTTTGCCTGCTTCCTTAAATGGGAAGTTGACTGAAATACTGATAAATACATTATCCTTGAGTGATTATTGAAGTTTAGGACTGCCTATAGTATAAGGATAATTATTGTCAAGAAATCTTGTGCAGAGCCACAATAACAATGAATTGATCCTACTTACAAGTGTTGTGTCTGTATCCAAAGCGTGACGTTATTCCTCTGTGCCACTAAGAATGTGGTTAGTTCAATCAGGAGAGACAAGTGAATGAAGCAAAAACAATTGTTTATTATACAGATGATATTGATGATTAAGTGTTGTCAGAAGTCTTTGCCACTTAGACTCTATAGGGAGATTTTGAATCAAGGGACATCAGTCCTGAGCAGCAGCAAAATAAATCCCCCCATGCAATCTAGACACTGGTGGTGGTGGTGGTGGTCGCTGATGACTTCTGCTGAGTCTGATAAGGCTGATGAGATTGATTAAGTGACGCACTGTGAAGACTAGGCGGTGATGGGGAGGTGTTGGGGTGAGCAAAACAGCACCATGAAAGCACTAAGGTAGAGAGGGAGAAAACATATAATAGGCTGATGATGAAGGTGTGTCACCATGCTATTGGTTAGATGTGACCAGCTGATTTGAACAGCTGACGTCTTAATTGACGTCCAGGGGAACCACACCAAGGAAATTATGACTGAGCATGCTGAGGGATGGGAATGACAGATGGTTTGAGAAACAATACTACAGACCTGAGCATACATAAGATGGTCTTTCTGACTGAACTTTCGCTGAGGTTCATTTGTTTAGAAACGGCTCCAAAGACTAATAACAGCAAGTTTTTTCTCTCCAGAAAGCGTTTCTATGTCAGGAAGAGGCCAGCACACATGTGTAAGGATGCGGTTCTCTTTACAGTAACAGTTACAGATTACTACAGTAACCACCATCTTCAGGGATGAAGGAACATGTCACCTAGTGCAGTAGTTGTGGCTCATTAACATGTTTTTTATAGTTTTTGGACAACAACAGGTGTACGGCACAGAGGAATAAGATATATCAGGCTTTGGATACACACATAATACTTGTAAGTAGGATCAATTCATTGTTGGTTTGATTCTGCACATGAGATTTGTTGACAATAAGAAAAATATAGAAAATCGCCATCCTTATGTTTTAATCACCCTCATTTATATTCTATACAAATACTTACTCAAATACAATGTCTTGACTGTTGTTTAGTTGATCTGATATGTAGACACTAATAGATACTAATCCACTGAGGGATTCATAAACAGGAAGAGCAAATCAAGGACAAATTAAGAGAAACAAAAGCTTCTGAGAGACAGATCCTGATTTTATATTAGCCAACTTTTTTCTCAAGTGTTCTGATCATTAAAGAAAGCAGTTTGTTTTCTGTGTCAGTGACGTTAAAGAAGAACAATACAATTGTTAAACAATTAAAATTTTCCCTAAATTTCTTACAGCTGTGGGATCCTCAAGTGGAGCAACTGGTGGAAATACCTTGGCTGAAGGCAGGTCCACAGGTATTAACTATGCAATTTTCTCATGAAATTACTTTTAACACTTACAAGAAAAAAAACAAAACAGAACAGGTCTAACTTGATCAAGGGTTAGACACATTATATATATATGCAATCCAAAAAAGCTGGATAAAGGCAAAAGCCTGGCTTAATTCGATAAGCCTTGCTAATTTAAGTGAGAGTTCTGTTCCATTACTGTGGCTTATGTGATTCCCTGCTCATGATGACTTATTTAGCAGAACTAGCCTGCTCTGTGGCAGGCTAACTGTCGAGCTTAATTTAGCTGTGTGTCAAAGAATGTCTGACAGTTGGAAAGAGACCCAGAAGCTTGCATTACTGTTTAGAAGATACAATAAGATGGAAGAACTGTGAGGGACTTTTACAAAAATACCCATTTCAGTTAATCCCCAATTTTATTCATGGTCACTTTTGTTTTGGAGTGAACCCTTTTATTTAAAAGCTTAGCATTTATAATGTAAGAAATAAAAGTGTGTCAACGTTGTTTTGAACTTATTTATTCATTCAATCACTCATTTTGTTCAAGCTATGAAGACAATAAGAAAATTAAATAAAGTCCAAACCATGACCTTCTGCAGTGTATAAATGTATACAGTGGAAACTGCTTATAGTGATCACAGTTACAGTGATCAACTACTTATATTGATCAAATCCACCTATAGTAATCAAATTGTCCGCTTACAATGTTCGTTTTGGGTCTCTTCATACATGACAACATATGGAAAAATATTTTAAAACTACAGTAATTATATTTTTTGTACTTTACTCCCATTATAAGTGGCTGCGGCACCATTATTGCCTACCTGAGGCTCCTGCTGTGCACATTGAAATCATGACAGGAATCAGTAAGTCATTTTCTCTCAATGGAAAACGCAGTCTCCTCGAAGCTTATCACAATAAAAAATATATCTTAAAAATAAATCTTAAAAATCTAAGGAAAGGATTACCGCTCTCTTTGTCTGTTCTGCTGCCAAGGAAAAGAAGGAACTTCTTGTCATCAAAACCCCCGCTGCTTCAAAAATGTGCGCACACTGTGTTTTAAACAGTTAATAAAATTCAGTAAATAGCGAAGCTGTCCTTTTCATTTTTTTATATTCATATAGGCTAATACATATACAAACATCAATTAGATGATATTCTGCATGAGAAATAAAGAAAATCAAATTTGGTTATTATAATCATCCAGTTATGGTAGACGTGATCAATATAAGCGGTTTCCACTGCACTTATATCCTTCTCCAGTTTCTTCATCTCCAACCTTTTCATTTTTAACTTTCAATGATGCTTGTAAATCAAATAGTCATCCTGCAAAAGAGAAAATGTGTCAAAGAGTAGATGATTATGTAGGTGGTAATGATGAGTTGGTTCACTTAAGTTACCCACACCATGATTTTAATTATACATCTGATATTATCTAGCCTACTGATAATATAGCCACAGTCAGTATTCTGAATGTTTATTTATTAATAAATAAAGATAAAACTATAATAAGGGACAAGTGCTACTCTTCACTTCTCTACACAGATTCATCCTGCCAGTCTCAGGAATTGACCTGTCAACCCATGTCTGCTCCACAAACCATAAGGCCATCACTAGCCACCAACATAGGTACGTATAATTTATTGTTTTAATCTGTCAGCTCTAGTTTTCTCTTCTTTTTGCAACATAGTATCTTCTTTTCAATGATCGACTGTTCTGGGCTGTTTATGTACTCTGTGTGTGCGTTCACACTGCAAGCCTATTCAAACCTGGCTAGAGTTAACGTCGACTAGACACGGCTAAGCTACGTTAGTGGAACGGCTTGAGCCTCAAGTAAAATTTGACGTTAATCGTTTAAGGATAGTGTGGCATGTGAACACCTTATTCAGGTTTATGAACATGTTCTGTTGGAAAAGAAATGAGTTGCTGAGATGTTCAGGAGTTAAGACACAACTGGAAACAGATGATCAGAAACCTGGATACTGTTGGAATCATGTAAACAGGGATATGAGTAGCCAGGTTTCTCATGTTCTATGTAAATATCATATCCTGAATATGATCAAAACCAGGATCCTAGTGTGCATGTAAACACACTCATTCTGGCCTGTATACTGCAGAATCAGAATGAGCTTATTTCCTAAGAAATAAGGTACAATTTTGTGTGTGTGTGTGTTTTTTTTTTTTTAAAGAAAATGATGAAAAGGACCATAACGACTAGATTAACCATTAAATCTAAACATGTCTTTGTGGTGTTTGTTGAGTTAGAGGCCTTCACGGGTCCACTCAGTTCTCAGGAAGTGAGAGACTGGGTCCACTTTTCCACCGGTCTGTTTTGGATCATGAAGACCTCTAGTTTGAATGTAAATCAATTAACCTGTTTATTCAGTAGTTCTTCAAGAAGCTGATGTCACCAGATATTAATCTAAATCAATGGGTCATTTCCATCCCCTCTGCTCTCAGGAAAGCACTTTGTGGACAAACACCAGTGTGATCTGATCGCGAGAGTGAGCAATATAGGCCCAATCTTGGATAATCTATGGGATAAAGGCATAATCCAAAACGGAGTTTATAAAGAAATCATGGAAATCTCAACCACTGAGGATAAGATGAGGAAACTCTACATTGGTCCCCTGAATGCATGTGGAGATGAAGGCAAAGACATCTTCTACAAACTCCTTGAGGAGTATGAGCCATATCTTGTTGCTGATCTCAAGAAGAAGGAGTCTTAAAAACTGTGACATGGTGAAATTAGCTTTTTTGACCAAACATATACACTGGCTACCTGAACCTGATAGTATTACACATTAACAGAACACTTTGAATAACCAACATTTATGAAAAATATTCATCATAGTGACATTTAAAAGGTTTTAAAATTTAAAACATTTAAAGTTCCTCAAACATTTTATCTAAAGAAAAAGAAGAATTGATAGGGAGTTGGGGGTCAATAGCAAAAACATTACATATCAAGTTACAAAATTATACAATTTGTGTAATTTAGGATATAAAATTTTGGATCGCTTAAGTATTTTTCAGAAATAAGAGCCTGTGTCTGAAATGACTCTTTTTACAACATAACACACTATATTTACACTCTGCCATTTTAATTGAGTGTCTGAATTCTGAATGTGTACATTTATGCACCAGATAGTACCCTCAAAATGTACACAATGGAATGAAAAAAGTAGCGTCCGTGGCATGTACACCAGAGAGATCATTGTTTCTGACCCCTCAGACTACGGCTCTGGTCTAACTAAAATTCTTGTGTCATTTTAAGATTCTGCCTTATCTGGACTGATGTGACTCGATGTGTGAGTCACTCAGTCAGTCAGTGTGCAGGACAAACGCACAGCTTTCATGTCCAGGTGCTGAATCCCAAAAAAACAGGTACAGTGGCCTTGTTTCCCAAAACCATCTTGTAAAATCCATCTTCTGAAGCCTCCTAAGCTTAAGAGGTGTTTCCCAAAAGCATCATAACTGAAGACGCTGTGAGAAAGATTAGACGAGTAGATTGAGTGACTCCTTCCCACTCATAGGAGGCTTAGAGCATCTGAAGAAGCTCCACAACCTGTTTTATATAAGTTTTCATTGTTTTTGTTCATTTTGAAGTTAAATTAGAAAGTAAAACTAAACCAATATTAACACACAAAATTTAATTCAACAATTGATCTGCCAGTTTGTATCGTCATCATCCTCTCCCTCTTCTTGCATCATATATACATCTCTTTCTTCTCTGATGGTATATTTTCAGGTTCTATATCTTCTCTCTTCTCTCTATTTATGTGTGTATGTTGTATGACAGAATGACACATATTCATGATACTGAGGAAACAGGAACCTCCACTGCTTCTTTTTAGTTTTGATATGATCTTCAGAGTAACGTCTGCCTCGAGCAGCAGCTAAATCAGGTAAAGTTTACTTTCTTAAACCGTCTTCCACCCAGTAACATGAATTATAAAGACTGTAGACTGTTAACTGCACATAAAGCTTTGTTTTCATACTGAACAATTTCCAGTATAAAACATTTATTTGTGTAATTTACAACATTTACACTTTGTGATGATTATTTTCAACATATAGCATGACTTACAGACAGTTGAATATGCAAAGTTACTTAAAAATGTATTCAGCATCATCTTCATCAGCACAGAGCCAACGTTAAGAAGCTCTTAATGTTGTGCACTTCCTCTTTATTGCTTTGGGAAACACATGTAGAAGTTTAAGAGCATTTGTAGAAAACACTCTTAAATTCTATGAACGACTGTTATCAGGAAGCGAGGACCTGGTTTGGCTGGCAGTGTAGCAGCAAAGACTCCTCACTGGCACCAACTAGTGTTTCCTTACAAGTCTGTCAAATGTAGAACTGGTTTTAAGGTTTTTAGTTGTTTTCAAAGCATTACATGGACTGGCACCAGTTATCTCTCTGAACTCCTCAGACACAATTCAACCTCCAGACCTCAACAGTTGAAGCACATTTCAAATGTATTTTATTGTCAGTAACTTTTACTTGAATTTTACAAGCAACAGGCTGATATCTTTCTTTGTTTTTATAATGAAATACAGAAGAAAATAGAGCACAGTTTTATTTATTAACTAACTGTAAGTCCTAGCAGCTGAACTTCACAAGACAAAGCTCCAGGCCAAGCGTGATATATTTAAAATTCAAATGTAAATGAGGTGTTTTCCATTCCTGCCTGCAGACTGTCGAACAGTTTATATCCAAAGGTCTTATATTCACCTTTTATTTCATCTTTTTTATTCTATACAAATATAACATTGACTATGCATTTTGTACGTTGTGTATTTTTATTTAAGCATTTGTTTTTAAATAAATTGTCTTGATATGAGCTCATTCTCATGTATCTATTCTGGTGTAACTTAAAAGTCACTTATCTAGCAACATTATTTGAGTAATTTTAGACAAAATTTAGTTGCTGCCAATAAACAAAAACTTCAGGACTTTAAGCAGCGTTCTTAACAATTTGTTGATTGCTTTGGATTTAGACGTATCATGAGCCCTACTGCTCCTGAATCTGACTTTGTGTACGATGCTGTTGACCACCACAAGTTCACAAATCATGAAAAGAGTTAAGCGACTTTATCTTGTTTTAGTTGGATGTGTGGACTAGAGGTAGAGTTCATTTTCCCCTTTACCTCCAAACAGCTGATCATATAAAATCAAACTTTTCATTGTTCATTTCCTACGTCTAGACCGGCATTTAAACAAGAAAGCAGATAAATGTGAGGTTGGTAACTGCAAGGAAAATGCTGAGCTTGTACTGATAGGATGTAAAATATTCATCCTGTCATTGTAGAAAGAAAAAGGCTTAATTTGTATCTGAAAGTCTGAAGTCAAACACACACACGCACACACACACACACACACACACACACACACACACACACACACACACACACACACACACACACACACACACACTGCAAAACAACCTCTCAGATATCAACACCAAAGCTGTCACATGTGAAACATATGACTCTGATTTCAGCCTCCTCCCATCTGACCTGATACAGATCCGTAATGTGTAAAAATTTAAAGATAAAGGACCAGACGTCAGGTAGACAAGAACACAAGTCAGTGTTTTCCCTCCTCCTCCACTCACATTTGTAACTTTTCAGTTCCTGACATGATTGATATGTAATTTGAGAAGATGACCTCTCAATTAGGCTTTCATTACAACCAAATCATGAAAATGAAAATAGTTGTTCACTGGCATGGAGGTTTTGTGGGAAACACTCAGAACTACTTTCTTCTTCTAGGTAAATAATCACACTTGAAACTTGAAACCCTTTTGAACAATTACAGACACAAATGAATGTTATGATCAGTGTGCACATTTTGAAAAACTTGGCAGTAAAAACACACATGTGACTCTGTCACATCAGTATACTTCCTTCATATATGTTGTTTTTAGATCACTTCATTCTCTCAAATAATCAGAACCAAACATAACAATGAGGGAATTTATTATAGATTTTAAAATAGAAAATATGTTGAATGACCCTCATACAGTAAACAGTGCTCCATTGTTGCCACCTGGTAATTTCAAAGGATACAGTACATTCATAGGCAACACATATTTATTTGTAAAGCACCTTTCAACAACAAGACAATTCAAAGTGCTTTATGTGAGACGTCAAAAAAGATATTAAGACAAGATATCCAGTATAAAAAGAAAGCATTATAAAAAAGACACTGATAGAATTAAAAAATAATAAAATACAAGATTAAAATAAGATCAAATCGAACAAAACATAAAAAACAAAAGAACAAAAATGTGTCTTACATCTACAAGAGTTTTAGTTCTTGTTGACACTGTCAGAAAGGTGATAATTCAACTTAATGTTTATTATTGAAGTCGTAGTGGGCGGTGTTGTTGTTGTTCTGGACTGCATTATATTAAAAGGTGTTTCTAATATTTTGTCCATCCCCCCGTTTACATACATGAGGGGGGAAGAATATTAGAAACATCTTTTAATATAATGCGAAACATCACCAAACACTATGACCTCAATAATCAACATAAACATTTTTTGAAGATTAAATACTGTTATATGATTTTTCTTTGCTAACATCAGAACCAATGATGATTCTCTTCATTTCTCTTTTCCCTTTAAGATCTTTCAACTGATAAATATATTTACATTATTTGTCAGGACTTTAAGTCTTTCACACACTCTGCTGCTAAAAAACTTGAATGAGCCACCTGATCTAAACATCACATGTTCTTGTTGTTATAACGGAGGCTAAAATAAATCACCCTTTGTATTTGATTTGTTGCATTTTGTTTTCATAGTTAAAAATAGTCACGATGCAATAATTTTACACTTGTGTCTTAAAAACTTTGGACAGCTCTGTTTCTTGATTTCCTCTTGTCCTCCTCAGTGCTAGAGATAGCAGTAGTGCTGCAACTGATGAGTGGATCACTGAGAAATAAAATAAAATATGGGAAGACTTGTAAAATACTCCTTTAACTGTTTGTTTGATCAGGTCCAAATGTTCTGTAATATTCTAATTAATTAGGTTAGCAGCAAAAATGGGATTGTTTTTGCCACTCAACAGGCCACTTCTGTGTTTTTATTTGTTTATTGTTTTCTTATAATTTACCTTTGGATCCTGAGCTGGTGTCTCACAACAGCTTCACCAGATCGTTCCTGTCTATTTTCTTGAAAAGCATCTTGGTCACCTCTGCAGCCCATTGGCTGTAGGTCTGCTCTATCAGATCCACCACATGTTTCCTGTCTGCCTTCTCCAGTTTGCTCCATGGGATGCACGGGAGTTCTGCCGGGATGAGGTCTCTGTCCTGCAAAAACCACTTGAAGTCTTCGAATTTTTCCTCTCTCAAACGTTGCAGCATTTTCAAAAGCTTCTCTTTAATCGTTGTGACTGTTGCTGCCTGGTGAAATAAAAACAAATAAACAAAGGGAGATGATTTGAACATAATTTTATTGATTAGAGCTGAACAGCTCCTCTGAATGCAGCATCAGTTCTAATCATGATTTAAAATATTGGATGATTTTCAACCTGCATCTTATTGAATGAAGATTTGTTGTGAAAAGTCAGACTGATGTGACATTACTCACTTTCTGGACCAGTGCAGATAGTTCATCCACAGTGTGTTCCTCTGAGGAGAAATGGAATAAAACACTTTGCATCAGGCTTTCTTGATTCATAAAGATTTATAATACAAAGGGTTTTCTCAAAAAATGACCAACAAAGCAAACACAATCTTGAATCTCTCACCCTCTAATCATTGTGATTTCACATCAAAGTGCAACTTTGTGCTGCTCCTTTCACTCACACAATCAACAATTTCTATATAAATTCTACTTTTTTTTAATTTAAAGTGGAGCTTACTTAAATTTGTCAAATATTACAAACACAAACTTCATTCGTGCCATAGATTTTCTGAGAAAAGGACTTAAGGTTAAGGACCAAGTACACCAGGAAGAGTACTTATGGTTGCTGAAGTAGCTAATAGAGATCCAAATAAAACACAAATGAACACAATAATTAAAGAGGAATCAGAGCCCATAAAGTGTTTATTTTGACAGGTCAGTTCTACATTTTATAAATATAATGTCATTCATCCTCCAAATGCCATTTTTAAACCCTCAAATCTCACTTTTTTGTTTTATTTGTTATTCAATGCAGCACTTACATTAGCCACTATAATGTGTCCAACCCTTGATCAAGTTAGACCTGTTCTGTTTGGGTTTTTTTTTTTTGTTTTTTCCTTGTAATTCTTAAAAGTCATTTCATGAGAAAATTGCATAGTTAATACCTGTGGACCTGCCTTCAGCCAAAGTATTTCCACCAGTTGCTCCACTTGAGGATCCCAAAGCTGTAAGAAATTTAGGGAAAATTGTAATTGTTTAACAACTGTATTGTTCTTCTTTAACGTCACTGACACAGAAAACAAACTGCTTTCTTTAATGATCAGAACACTTGAGAAAAAAGTTGGCAAATATAAAATCAGGATCTGTCTCTCAGAAGCTTTTGTTTCTCTTAATTTGTCCTTGATTTGCTCTTCCTGTTTATGAATCCCTCAGTGGATTAGTATCTATTAGTGTCTACATATCAGATCAACTAAACAAAAGTTTAAGTGAGGGAATACATACTTTACAGAGGGATAAAGTTTCATGTAAAATTCAAAACCAAAGCTACAACAGCTACAAAAATAGGTATACATGTTTGGTTACAATTAAAAAAAAGACTAAAGACAACAAACAATGTAAATTAAACCAAATGTCATGAAAATGTTAATAATGTTTGCATTGCATTCTGGTAGAAACATTTTATTTCTTGAAACTCTTGAAAATATATGATAGTAACTGCCAAAACATTGAAATAAATTTATTGTATTTAAGTATTTGCATAAGGTATAAATGAGAGTGATTAAAGCATAAAGATGGTGGTTTTCTATATTGTTCTTGTTGTAAACAAATTTCATGTGCAGAGTCAAACCAACAATGAATCTATTGTACTTACAAGTATTGTGTGTGTATCCAAAGCCTGATATATCTTATTCCTCTGTGCCATAGACCTCTGTTGTTGTTAAAAAACTACTAAAAACATGTTAATGAGCCACATTGCTGCACTGGGTGACATGTTCCTTCATCCCTGAAGATGGTGGTTACCGTAATAATCTGTAACTGTTACTGTAAAGAGAACCATGTCCTTGCACATGTGCAGTGGCCTTTTCCCGACACAGAAATACTTTCCAGAGAGTAAAAACTCAGTCGCTGTAATTAGTCTTTGGATCTGTTTTTAAATGACTAACCACACTGTTCGTGGCACAGAGGAATAACATGTCACACTTTAGATACAGACACAATACTTGAGTAGAATTGATCCATTGTTATTGTGGCTCTGAACATGAGATTTGTTGACACTAAAAAAACTGGAAATTGCCATCCTTATCCTTTAACTATAGGCAGTCCTAAACTTCAATAATCAATCAAGAATAATATATTTTAACGCTTCTAATGTGTTAGAAAAGGGTTTACACCTTTAGTGTTAGCGGGTCAAATTTGACCTGTGTTTGAATTCATTAACAAGCACTGAAAAAAAAACTAATTATAATCCAGAAACATGTTTTATCTGGCAAGTGACTTGTTATTCCACCATAACCATAATTTATATATACTTACTTTGATATTTTGTGTACCTTAGACCACATTTAACTTACAATGTACAAATCGTTTTTATTTCAAAATAGGCAAAATGTATCTATTTTATTGCTTATGATGAACAGAACAGGCAAATACATTAGAAGACCATGAGAGGCTAATGATAAACAAAAAAATTACCAAAATAACTTGTTCATATTTTTTATATGTTAAAATGAGCAATTATTGTTACATCTGTTGTGTTATGGCTCAAAATTGACTGTATATACTTCCCTATGAAAAAAGGAGAAAAGTGAATTTAATTTCCAAAAACATTTTATTTTCATTGATCAAACAAGTGTCATCTCTGGCATGGTGTGTGTGTATGTGTGCTGGGTGCCACTCTACAATTGAATTCAAGTCAATATGCTTGAAACATAATTTTAATATTATTACATAATATTATTATACCATTTTTTATTATTTATTTTTTTATATTTATTTTTATTATTTTATTATATATTTTTATTTATTTTACTATTATTTTTGTTTTGTTGTATTTTTTGTTATTCATGATGGTTTGGCACCATTTAATATGTATTTCTCTGCATAAACAACCCATAATTACAACTGGGTCAAATTTGACGCGTAACGCAACAGATGTAACTTTTTTTATATAGGCATTTAAAAAAAAGAAAAAAGATCAAAATGTGTTTTATCATATTCCGTAGGCCATGTTAGAGGATGTATAGAAGCCTTGAAGCCTTCTCCACAATAGAAGTGTTAAACAAAGTATTTATCAGTATTTCAGTCAACTTTACATTTAAGGAAGCAAAATGCAATTATTGCAAACATGCATGTGTTTAAGGTGAAGTGCCTCTTTATGTTTTGTAAAGTCCAGTTCAGCTCTGTAAATTCAGCTAAATACAACTTCTCAGCAGTTTATTTAAAATGGTCAAATGTGAAATATGTGAAAAACAAACAAAACACAACAACTTAGGTGCTACAATAATATTATGGTGATCATATGATTTGGTTTCAAAACTACAAACATTTTAAACATTGATGAAATTCCAATTGGTTTTATTCTGGTTGAAATATTTGCAATGAATGTGTGAAATATTTATGAAAAGCTGAAATCTCATATAGTAATGGACATTACATATTTGCAGTGTCTTACCTTCTAAATGACCAGATTTTGGATAGTCAGCTGAAATGAAATGGAGAACAAAACAAATATCAATATTTGCTGATATTGTGGGTTTATGTATTTCATTCATTAACAAAATATTTAATAATGATATATTTTAAAATATCATTATATTAAATATAATTAATATCCTAATTCTAAAGCCAACAGATTATGACTGTGATCAAATTTGTTGTGTTGGGTCTTTGATAAATCCTTCTGTCCCAATACTTGCTGTCTTAAGCACTTCTATGGGTTTCTAACTAGCAGGTGAACACATAATTCAGACAGCTACAACCAGAATATCACACCCACAGAGCAACAAGTCTATTTTCAGTGTGCATTGGTGTTGGTGATTCAGGTCTCATTAATTATTACATTAATTATATAGAATGGTTAAGTTAATGGAAAAGACAGAATGCATATTTTTATATAGTGTAGGTAATATTGTTTAACAACCACTGACCTTTTCGAATTTCACAGGTCCACACTGATTCAAACACTGGTTCACACACTGGTTCACTCTTCTTTGTACAATGGTCAGAGAGTGTAAAGTTGAAGTTTCTGTCTGGATTTTCAATGAACACTTCATAGAAATTTGGGTCTTGGCTGTCATATCTGAGAGTTAATTTCTGTGTAAAAATACAACATAAAAGGAGAGGAGTTAGTTTTTGACAAAGGTAAACAGTCAAGTTAAATCCTTTACAACAAAAACAAAACTAGTTGATTAGTGTCTGGTCATTAGGAACACTGTTTTGTACATGCTCAAATCATTCACATTTCTGTCTGGCTGCTGATCTCTCCCAAACTCTGAACACAGTGAGCAAAGCTGACTCCACATTCACCAAGCAGTATTGGCAACCTTCTTGAAGTAGCTTATGTGTGACCAAAAAGTCAATGGATTTGTCACTAGGCTCTTAAAAGCTGTATCTAGGGAGAACGTTGCTAAGTTTGCACAAATTGCCAATACAAACAATGATGCATCTATTTACAATTAAAGGAGTCTAAATGCCAATTCTCTTAATTGTATCCATGTTTCTCACTTGCATAGTTTCCTTGTGTCTTATATTGTGTTCACATCATATTGTTCAGTGTTTAATTACAGCAAAATTGGAAAAGCCGTTCACGCAAGCTACCTGGTTGCAATTCTGAGTTGAAGATTTTTAAATTTCTGACAGTTACAATATTTCCAACATGGCTAAAAGAACTACAAAAGTGTCAAAATCCCTGCAGCAAAATGGCTGCAATTTCACCATCAGTCGCATCTAAAAAATCTAATAATAACACAAATACAATAAATCAACTTGAAATAAAATATTGTTAAAATGTGCAAGGCTAGGTGTGACCACACCATTTGCACACCTCAATGTGCAATGCAATGGCTTTGATCCTATTTTATCTTTTCATACAATACGTCTGAACCACAATTCACTATATAACTGAAGCGAGGTCTGTGAGCTAGTTCAGGCAGCCAAAGTCAAGTGGCTGCTCCACTCACAAGCCATACTCCCCGAACTGTGACATATATCCAACACACCCTTATAATCTTGGCGGTGTACTTAAGTCATCAGTACTCTGCTCACATTTAGCTGCATCCTGCTTCCACACTGGTCATACAAGCTATGCTTGCTTGCTGCCATTTGTAGGCCTATAGAGTTTCAAAAGCTCGACCTCCACCCCAGCATCCACCTGTAGGCTCTGAGTCTGTCTTCCCCTAGGAGGGAAGTTAATGCCGTTGCTCCAACTTCCTGCTATGAGACATCAATGTTTCCTTGTGGGGAGTCACGAGATCAGAGCCTAGACGCCAAACATTAATGCTGTACATATTCTGCATTTAAATAATAATGTACTCCACATGAGTTGGCTGACTGAAATGTAAATACTGAGAGACAGTACAAAGTATACCGGAGGGGAAATTTTTGCTGTGTTGATGTCTGCGGTGAGGACAAATCCTTGTTGCATTTTCAGATACTTGTCTGGACGTGGCTTCCGGATTACTGTGTATCCATCTGAGGATTCTGTTTTGTCCACTGTCTGGAAAAAAAAGCAATATAATGTAAGCACAAAGCTGCTTCAAGGTTACAGTAGCAAACATTGTCATTTGTGTTTTAATGTACTTTAAAACACAAATGACAATGTTTGAATAAGCAATACAGTTTTTACAATAGAGTATTAGGAGCACTGTTGGGGAAAAAATGAAATGTGAGGTTTCCAGAATAGACAAGATATTGAGGAAAAGATCATGTTATGAAAATAAAGCTGCAAATTTGAAAGGAATATTTTATTTTGAAAGAAAAGTTTTTAATATTATATAAAATTTCTCAACATATATATTTTGAGAATAACCAAATACGCTGCTGTAGAATTGTGGTTTAATGAGTAAACATTAAAAATTAAGTTATAGTATATTTCATCAGTGAAGGAAATACTTAGTGTACCACACCCGCAGTCAAAATACAATAAACCAACTGCATTATTTCTGAGTTGTAAACCTTATGAAGCAGCTGCTGAAGCACATTGAGCACTTGATTTTGTCCAGACAACTGTGCCAAAGAGCGCAGAGATCAAATCTCAATGTATGGTGTCGGAAAAGGATTGAAGGCTGCTGCACATTGACATGCAGTGAGCAGTGGGCTTAATTTGAAAAGTTTCAATTTGTCAGTGAGATCTTTTAGCCTCCAAACAAATATTCACTTCAGCTGCTGACAGAAATCTGAGGAGAATCACTTGGTCCATCATCTTAAAATAAGGAAATGTGTCCACTTCGCTGTCTCATGTTTTAAGTGGCTTATCTTCAATAAAATGTGCATAAAAATAACAAGTGTAAACGTGAACTTTGTTATTGATCATACATGTATGTGTCAATGGTAAGTCATATTTTTGGATATTGTTTTAAGAAGATTTTTAAATGGGAATACAGAAAAGGGAAAAAAACCTTCTGTGACCAGCGACTCCTCCCACTTCACAACTCTATTCTCACAATTTCACTTTTTTTCACCACTGGCCCTAATACTCAGTTGTAGGCTTTTTAAATCTTATTATATAATACATTTGTGACAGTAAGATATTAAATAACCTGTTTTAGAGCAGGATCATGTGGGATCAGATACACATGGAGTTTGAGGAACGTTGTGTTTGGTTTATAGTATATTAACACGTTGCACTTTATTTTCACCGGAAAGCCAAGTTTCATCAGAACCGCTCTTGGAGAAAAAACTGGTTCGGATAACTTGACATGGGATGATGTGACCTCAGACACGTCCTCAACAACATCTCCACAGGCATCTATGTGTAGGACTGCAAACTTGTCTAATATTGTAGAGTCATCTGCACAAAATACAAGCACATATATTTAGTGAGGAGAAAGGGATTGTATCACAATACATTTAAATACATGTTTACTTATTTCTTCATGTCCACTTACCTGTGCAGATCCAGTGTGGCAGGTACACTTCATTTAACTTCCCAGCAATGACTGTGATGTCCAGTAGAGGACCTGCAGGCATGTATTGTAAGCTTTCCATTCTCTCCATGTGTTCTTCCCAAGACCAGAACTGGTACTTAATGCTGACCTTTTCTTCGCAGACCCATCGCAGGTCAGAGACACTGCATTCAAACTTTCCTGCTTCAGACTGTAGGCTGAAAGAAAAAAAACAAATGAGTTTGTGCATATGTGCAAAAGTGTAATGGAGTAAATGTAAACTTAACCAGTAGGTGCCTTGATTTTATTTAAAGCGATGTGTCTAATTATCACTGTTACTGTAACATGGCAGGAAAAAGATCTTAGTTGTCCCTCTGGGAAAAGATTCAAAGAACCTTGCTGAAATGTTTGCCATAGTTCCAGTTTGTTGTGACACAATATTGAAGATGTTATTTTTACCTGTAAGTTGGAGCCTCATCTGCATCTGTACTGTTCACTTCAGGTTCAAGTTTAGTCCAGTCATTGGACTCCTGCACAGGAGGACAATCACTTTTGTAAATACTGTAAGTGGAATTGTTCCTGTTTAATCTTTTTCAACATCATACAAATGAACAAATAAAAAAATATATTAAAAGAAAGGGATTACCATAATGCTTCCATGAGACTCAAACTCCAAGCTTCTTGAATGCCCTTGTTAAAACACATTTGAAAATGTTGTGTTATGTAATGTTTATATATAAAATCATATTTTAACTAACAAATGCTTTGCTGCTTTAGCACTATGTGCTACATAACACTCCTCCAGTATGAGAACAATATGTTAGAGTAGCAGCACTTCACAGGACTTCTGTTATGTACAACGTACAGGCTAGCTACATGTAGCTGTACATGTAGCCAACATCAAACATGTAAAGTAATGAGTGTTGATGTTGCCGTCATGCTATATAGTCAATGTCCTGTATCATGCTGTTGCGGTACCAAACCAGATACCGAAAACCAACAACTTAATGGTGGTGTAAATGTTTGTTTTTTTTCACACAACTTACCTTTGGATCCTGAGCTGGTGTCTAACAAAATCTGCACCAGATCCATCCTGTTCATCTTCATTAAAACCTCTCTGGTCACCTCCACAGCCTGTTGACCACAAATCTCCACCATCAGATCCACTAAATCAACTGTGCTGTCTGCCCTCTCTATTCGGACTCCTGGGATTCTTGGGAGATCTTTCATTTGTAGGTTCTGCAGCCACCACTTGACCTGCTCGATCTCCCCGAGACATAATTCTTCCAGTGTTTCCAAAAGCTTCTCCTTAACTCGTGTCATTGTTTCATCCTGATGGATTCAAAGTGATCAGAGGGTATTTATATAATATTTCCACTGTAATGATAAAACACTGATGTCTTTGCATCAATGTAAACATTTAAATCATGTGACTAATATTACCCACATGAGGCAAAATTATACATTTAGTGAAATCAGACTGCTGCACCAGAGGACAATCACTTATGTAAATAACTGGAATTGTTCAATTTACAAATAAACATAAGACCAAATTGAATAATAAAAGAGATTACCATAATGCCTCCATGAGCCCCAGACTCCAAGCTTCCTGAAGGACCTTGTTAAAACACATCAGAAAATGTTTTAAATTATTATATATTTATAAATGGAATCATATGGTAACCTTCCAGATGCTCTGCTGCTTTAGCACTATGTGCTATACTCTCATATATTCTGTGCACACACATCTATTGTGTGTCTGTCAATTTATTCCCCGTTAAAAGGTTGTTGTTTGTGGTATTGGGCTATACAAATAAAATTGACTTGACTTGACTTCACTACATGTTATGCAGGACTTACTGCTGAGAAAAGTCTAAGTTGAGGAAAAGTGGCAGCACTTCACAGGACTTCTGTTATGTACAACTTAAAGGCTAGCTACATGTAGCTGTTGTAGTAACCATTCCTCATGAGAGGGAAAGATTTTATACAATAAAAATATAGGAACAATCATATAATGATTTGTTTTGCATGTACATATATTACAATAAACAACTGGATAGTAACCAACATCAAACATGTAGATTAATGGGCGGTGATGTTGCCATCATGCTATGTAGTCAATGTCCTGTATTATGCTGTCGTGGTACCAAGCCAGGTACCAAAAACCAACAACTTAATGATGATATAAGACAAGCTTAATGCTTACAACTAAATTGTTCTCACAAATAATGCAGAAATTAGTTTGCATGACATTTTTTTGCAACAAAATATCCTGAAATTTGAAAATTATAATCATAATTATTTTCCCAGGTGTTTGAAAATCCATCCAGTCATCAGTATCCTGTCTTATGTTGTCATTGCACCAAGCCAGGTACCAAAAACTAAAGAGGCAATGCACATTTCTTACATCTTAATAATGGCGTAACAGGAACTTAATCATGATTAATTACATATTTTTTTGCCAGATTACAATGAATGTAAAATGTTCAATAACAGTTTTCATTGGAACTACTTTTCTTAAACCAAAGAAATAATCCTTATAAAACTGTTGACAGCATGTTCTGAGGATTATTCAGTTTAACAGAGACACTGTTCCTCAAAAAAAGAAAAAAAACTTTTTCAGGAAGAATTATTAAACGCAATTCTTCAATGGTGTGAGCATCACAAAAGAATTTCATTCACCTCCATTATATTGGCTGCAGAAATGTTGGAGATAGATATCACAAAACTTTGCGAGATAAAAATGCTGCAGGTACCACTACAGGTGAGTGAGGGCTTTTTCATGTTGTGTGTTTTTTATTTTTGTATTATTGGGCCTAATTCACTAATATGTCCATAGAAATGTTCTCACTGTGTGCACAAAATAAGCGTGCATGTAAAATCACCATAGGATTCATGACACATGCGCACTGGCCAATTTTGCTTTTACCACCATGCGTATGTTAGTGAATCAGCATCATTCTAAATTGACAGGCGCTCTACTGGGAATAAGCATACTAACATGCCCCAATTTCTCTATGTAAGGAAAGCTCTGTTGGAGCAGTGCAACAGTGGAGAGAGCTGTCACTCGTTGCAAAGAGGGCCGTGATGTTAAAAATATAGAAAAACTTAACTGCTAGTGAAATACAAACAATAGTTTCAGAAGTAGAAGCCAGAAAAGGCAGATTTAGCTGGTAAACATGTGGTTGGCACAACTGTTTGGAGCCTAATTGTGAATCCTGTAAACAGCCTGCACACCTGTTGTACCATGATCACGCAGTACGTCTGTAACAAAATAAGAAGCTGGTAAATGTGTAGATCTGTATAAAACTCTAAAGCTGTGCCAGGTGTGCATCGTATTTTGTCTCTGTCCACAATAGGCCGTGATGTAGTGAAAGCAGAGTGTCCCTCCTTGTGCCACTACTGAACTGTCAGGTTGTGAGGATGCTGAACAGGCTGCTGGTTAAACAGCTGCATATATTACAGCCAAATCTGATGGGGGAAATTAATGGGTGTCACATTCCAATATGGAAACTCCAATTTATAAACTATTGTCATATAAAGCGGACACAGGTCAATTTTAATAAATTAATAATTTCATTACATTTATGATGATGATTTATGGATTACAACGTCTTCATTATTAATTTTATAAGCAGTAAATAAATTGTGTATTATTAACAATTTTTCACTTTTGGATGTTGTCTATTTAGGCCCAATCATTTTTAAAATAATTGTGATTCTAATATACTGTTTACATTGAATAAATTTTGACTATATCATTTTTTAGACTGTGGGATGTTTATGATTTGTGCGTATGCATGGTCTAAGGCAGTTCTAAATTTGTTTGCAGAGTAAGAAAAATGTGGACAATTTAAAAACAGTGACTGATCTAGAGTCATTGATTATAATGACTATACAGCATACAGTGAGTATCTTTGCTTGTGATAATGGTATCTAGATAATATGTCAAAACAACCACATATTCACTGTCCAAAATGTATTTTTAATGATGAAAAAACAGTAACATTAAAGTAGAATAAGACCCCACTCTGCATACCAAATGTTTGATATTGGAATAGTATTGTTTAGGTTTTTTTTTCACACAACTTACCTTTGGATCCTGAGCTTGTGTCTGACAAACTCTGCACCAGATCCATCCTGTTCATCCTCTTTAAAACCTCCCTGGTCACCTCCACAGACTGTTGACCACAAATCTCCACTATAAGCTCCACTAAGTCATCCATGCTGTCTGCCCTCTCTATTCGGACTCTTGGGATTCTTGGGAGATCTTTCACTTGAAGGGTCTGCAGGTACCACTTGAACAGCTCGATCTTCCCAAAACGTAATTCTTCCAGTGTTTCCAAAAGCTTCTTCTTTACTGGTGTCATTGTTTCGTCCTGATGGATTAAAAGTGATCAGAGGGCATTTATATAATATTTCCACTGTAATGATAAAACACTGACGTCTTTGCATCAATGTAAACATTTAAATCATGTGACTAATATTAATCACATTAGGCAAAATTATAGATTTAGTGAAATCAGACTGCTGCACCAGAGGACAATCACTTATGTAAAGAAATGAAATTGTTGCTGTTTAATCACTAATTTTGCAACAGCACACAGATGAACAAATAAACAAATGAGCAAATTGAATAATAAAAGGGATTACCATAATGCCCCCATGAGCCCCAAACTCCAAGCTTCTTGAAGGACCTTGTTAAAACACATCAGGAAATGTTTTAAATCATGTTATGTTTATGAATGGAATGATATGGTAACTTTCCAGATGCTTTGCTGCTTTAGCACTATGTGCTACATATTCTCCTGTACTCTCATATACTCTTCTTCTGTACACACAACATCTATTGCATATCTGTCCATACTGGGAGAGGGATCCCTCCTCTTACTTTTCCTGAGGTTTCCTCATTTTTTCCACATTAAAGAGTTTTATTTTGGGGAGTTTTTCATTAATTCAAATCAAGGGTCTAAGGACAGAGGATGTTGTATTGCTGTACAGATTGCAACACCTGCTGAGGTAAATGTGTGATATTTGGCTACACAAATAAAATTGACTTGACTACTTAGCACTGTTCCAATATGAGAGCAATATGTTATGCAGGACTTACTGCTGAGAAAAGTCTAAGTTGAGGAAAAGTGGCAGCACTTCACAGGACTTCTGTTATGTACAACGTACAGGCTAGCTACATGTAGCTGTTGTAGTAACGGTTCCTCATGAGAGGGAAAGATTATACAATGAAAATACAGGAACAATAATATAACTTAATTTGTTTTGCATGTACATATATTACAATAAACAACTGGATAGTAGCCAACATCAAACATGTAAAGTAATGGGTGTTAATGTTGCCGTCATGCTATATAGTCAATGTCCTGTATTATGCTGTTGTGGTACCAAGCCAGGTACCAAAAACCAACAACTTAATGATGGTGTAAGACAAGCTTAATGCTAACAACTAAATTGTTCTCACAAATAACGCAGAGATTAGTTTGCATAATTAGATCTTTTTTTGCAAAAACACCCCCAACATTATAATCATTATAATTATTTTCCCAGGTGTTAGTAAATCCATCCAACCATCAGTGTCCTGTCTTATGTTGTCATAGCACCAAGCCAGGTACCAAAAACCAGGTAATGCAAATATTTTACATCTTAATGATGGTGTAACAGGAACTTAATGATGATTAATTACATATTTTTTGCCAGATTACAAGAAATGTAAAATGTTCAATGTTCAATGTTCAAAGTAGAATAAGACTCTACTCTGCATATCAAATGTTTGATATAGGAATTGTATTGGGGTTTTGTTTCCGCAAAACTTACCTTTGGATCCTGAGCTGGTGTCTGACAACCTCTGCACCAGATCCGTCCTGTTCATCTTCTTTAAGACCTCCATGGTCACCTCCACAGACTGTTGACCACAGATCTCAACCATCAGCTCCACTAAGTCAACCTTGTTCTGTGCCATCTCTATTTGGACTCTTGGGAATTCTTTCATTTGAAGGTCCTGCAGGACCTCTTTGAATTGCAAGAATTCCCCGAAACGTAATTCTTCCAGTGTTTCCAAAAGTTTCTCCTTAACTGATGTCATCATAACATCCTGATGGATTAAAAGTGATCAGAGGGCATTTATGTAATATTTCCACTCTAATGATAAAACACTGATGTCTTTGCATCAATATAAACATTTAAATCATGTGAGTATTGTAACAACTAATATTAATATATTACACAAAGTAATACTGTGATTAATCTACAGTGATTTTATAAAGACAAAGTGTGAGCACAGCATGATTCATTTAATTTATTTCTATAAACTGGTTATTAGTAATTGTGATTTATTGCATGTCTCCAACTCTTTCTGACACTGTGCTGCCAAAAGTAGGAATGAGACACCTGATCACATGTTCTTATTGCTTCAACAGAAGCTGTGATATTTCTGCTTTAAAAACTCTTTCCACCTATTTACCATCAGAGTTGAATAAGAAAGTCTGGAAAAAAATACACGTCCTAAACATTTAGTTGTCATCCTCAGTTGTAGAGATAGCACAGATTTTATTATAGCATTATTGGTGGATAAAATATTTCAGCTCAAAATCTCAATCAGAATCCTGCTTCAGTTCAGTGAGCACCATCTGATGAAATGATGTCACTGGTTTGTATCATTATTAATAGTGGTCAAGATGAGGATAATTTTCAACCAGCAGCTATTTGATGAAAGCTGTGTTGTGTAAAGTGTGTCTGATGTGACATTACTCACTTTCTGGGGCAGTGAAGACCTCTGCTTCTCTGAGGAGAAAGAAAATAGAAAATGACTCAAGATTGATTAAACATCAGACTATAATCAGTTTTAGTCAGATTTAGTTGGAATAACACTAAAATCTCCTCTGCTGCTTCTGACATCATAAACAATAATCATACAGAGAGAAGAGAGGTTGGATATCATATCATTAAAACCTTTGAAATCTAATAGAATCCAATATAAAAGTCCTGCAACAAATATGACCGTCTTTATGTAAAGATTATCACCTCACAATTATTTGATGTCAAATAGGATTCACAATGCTGTCAAATTATAATATTCAGTGTGTCAGAGAGGTGTTCATTCAACTCCATGGTCATTTTTTAGGTCCAAGCATGTAGCATTGATGCACTGTATTATACTGTCAATTGTACCTAATATTTTGCCACCCCTTAAAGTCAAACTGTAACTGGAATTCTCCTCACTTTGTTTGGAAGGAAATATGATCTATAATGACACTGCAGCTATTGTGTATTATTTTCACTTTTCCAAGAGGACAAGTCCGTTTGTGTGTTTGGCTCTAGGAGTGGCTGACTGACATCTGAGAGCTGCAATGTTAACTTCCCTACTGTGCTACTGACTTGAGAATGTCATAGTCCTGATAACGATGATACAAGACTTTTTTTCCTTTTTCAATAAGCCCACATAGCCTTGGTTATGTAACATTAGCAACTTAAGATGTCTGTCACTTGCTGTTAAATTTGTTTTCCACTCAGAAAGTGTAAGCTAGCAAGCTAGGCCAACTAACTTCCACTCAAAGTTGAAGATAGCCTAGCTCTCTAACCTTAGATTCCCACCAGTCAAGAAGCAGACAGAATATGAGCGGATAGAGTGTGGTATGACAAAAGTCCCCAACTGCAATTAAACCAGTCCATTACAGTTATGTGGTATGCACCTTAACCATTAGACTTTTAGGAAGCTGCTTGTGATTTTTTGTTTTTTTGGTAACTTGAAAGAAGAAACCCTTAGAAAAGATCTTGCTTTTTCATCAGTAGATGTCATTTTGGAAACTATGCTATATGTAGGAGTCTAGTTATTCTGGGTTTAGTTTTGGCTTGTTGTTGCTGTGGACAATTTAAAAACAGTGACTGATCTAGAGTCACTGACTCTAATGATTATACAGCATACAGTAAGTATCTTTGCTTGTGATAATGGCATCTAGATGATTAACAATCAAAACAAACACATATTTAAATGGCTGCCTGACAGTCCTAATGTATTTTTAACTATGAAAAAACAGTCACATTAAAATGGAATAAGACTCCAGTCTGCATACCAAATGTTTGACATTGGAATTATATTTCTTTTTTTCAAAGACTTACCTTTGGATCCTGAGCTGGTGTCTGTCAGACTCTGCACTGGATCTCTCCTGTACATTTTCCCTAAAACCTCCAAGGTCACCTCCACAGACTGTTGACCATAGAGCTCCACCATCAGCTCCACTAAGTCAACTGTGCTGTAGGTCCTCTCTATTTGGACTCTTGGGAGGTCTTTCTGTCTTCGAAGTTCCTGCAGGACCTCTTTGAATTGCAAGAATTCCCAGAAATGTAATTCTTCCAGTGTTTCAAAAAGCTTCTCCTTAACTGATGTCATTGTTTCGTCCTGATGGATTAAAAGTGATCAGAGGGCATTTATGTAATATTTCCACTGTAATAATTCAACACTGATGTCTTCACATCAATGTAAACATTTAAATCATGTGATTATTGTAACAACTAATATTAATATATTACACAAAATGATACATTCATAAAGACAAAGTGTGAGCACAGTGTCATTCATTTCATTTATTTCTATAAACTGGTTATAAGTAATTGTGATTTATTGCATGTCTCCAACTCTTTCTGACACTGTGCTGCCAAAAGTAGGAATGAGACACCTGATCACATGTTCTTATTGCTTCAACAGAAGCTGTGATATTTCTGCTTTAAAAACTCTTTCCACCTATTTACCATCAGAGTTGAATAAGAAAGCCTGGAAAAACATACACGTCCTAAACATTTAGTTGTCCTGTTCTCATCCTCAGTGGTAGAGATAGCACAGATTTTATTATAACATTATTGTGGATATAATATTTCAGCTCAAAATCTCAATCAGAATCCTGCTTCAGTTCAGTGAGCACCATATGATGAAATGATACCATTGGTTTGTATTATTTAAAGTTGTCAAGATGAGGATCATTTTCAACCAGCAGCTATTTGATGAAAGCTGTGTTGTGTAAAGTGTGTCTGATGTGACATTACTCACTTTCTGGGGCAGTGAAGACCTCTGCTTCTCTGGGGAGAAAGAAAATAGAAAATGACTCAAGACTGATTAAACATCAGACTATAATCAGTTTTAGTCAGATTTAGTTGCAATAACACTAAAATCTCTTCTGCTGCTTCTGACATCATAAACAACAATCATACAGAGAGAAGAGAGGTTGGATATCATATCATTAAAACCTTTGAAATCGAATAGAATCTGATATAAAAGTCCTGCAACAAATATGACCGTCTTTAAGTAAAGATTATCACCTCACAAAATAATCTTTGATGTCAAATAGGATTTACAATGTTGTCAAATTATAATATTCAGTGTGTCAGAGAGGTGTTCATTCAACTCCATGGTCATTTTTTAGGTCCTAGCATGTAGCATTGATGCACTGTATTATACTGTCAATTGTACCTAATATTTTGCCTTCCCTTAAAGTCAAAGTGTAACTGGAATTCTCCTCACTTTGTTTGGAAGGAAACATAATCTATAATGATACTGCAGCTATTGTGTATCATTTTCATTTTTCCAAGAGGATAAAACCGTCTTCGGAAACATTTGTGAAATTAGCATCTGAGCTTCAGGCTCCAGGAGTGGCTGACTGACATCTGAGAGCTGCAATGTTAACTTCCCTACTGTGCTACTGACTGGAGAATGTCGTAGTCTGATAATGATGATACCACATAGCCTTGGTTATGTAACATTAGCTACTGAAGACGTCTGTCACTTTACATTATTTAACATTTGTGAGGATCCATCGGGCTGTTAAATTTGTTTTCCACTCAGAAAGTGTAAGCTAGCAAGCCAGACTAACTAACTTCCACTCAAAGTAGAAGATAGCCTAGCTCTCTAAAGTTAGACTCCTACCAGATGTCAGATGTCAGAGACGTGTTGATTTAATTAATGATTTGTTACCCCCTGTCAAAAACTTTTCTCACACTTTACATTGGTGATTAAATGAAGTTTGCACTCAAGCAGATATACTGTACATTTTTAAAATAAATCATTAGATGTATTCATTAGATACATGTGATTGTGTAATGTGACAGTTTTGTCTTCTTTGTTTTACCTTTGGGTCCTGAGCTGGTGTCTGATAACCTCTGAACCAGATCAGATCTGCTCATTTTCTTGAAAATCTTCTTCATCAGATTCACAGACTCTTGACCACAGTTCTGTAACATCAGATCTACTATGTCTGCTCTGTCTGCTGTGTAACTCAACCTCAGTGAGCTGTCTGGGAGGTTCATCTGGGAGACAGTCCACCGCAGGACCTCTTTGAATTTCTTTAACTCCTGAAAACTCAAATCATTCAGGGTTTCCAAAAGCATCTCTTTAACAGCTGCCATTGTTGCTACCTGGAATAATCAAAACATTGATGAGACATACAGTATATTCAATCCACTAGAAAAAAAACACTAAAATAGTTTCTCGTTGCATCTCATGAATGTAAGTGTAGATGTGAGTGTTATATGTTTATCTGTGAGATCACTGTCAAAGCTGAAGAAGAAACTCAGGAAAAATGTACATGTCAACATTTCCTCATCTCATTCCTCAGTGTTAAAGATATGAAACATTACTGATGGATAAAACTGTAGCTTGAATGCAGCTTCTGTGAAAAATATTCAACTTAAATCATGAGTTTGGGTTGTATCAATATTTAAAATGTTTAAGATGAGAATCATTCTCAACCTTCAACTATTGAATAAAAGCTGTGTTGTATTGAGTCAGACAGATGTGACATTACTCACTTTCTGGATCCATGTAGAGAGCTGTTCATCCACATAATGTTTCTCTGAGGAGAAAAAAAATATAAAATGACTAATGAGTGATTGATGAAAAACAGACTAGAAACACTGTATCAGGCTATATTGCTTTGTACTAATTTACAAATTATTTACAAAATTACACTTAAACCTAAGCAGTGATGCAGACATTATCACTTATATTTTTTCACCCCGTCCCATAATACTTTTTTTGGTTTTAATTGTCTTACTTTTGGGTCCTGAGCTGCTGTCTGACAGCCTCTGCACCAGATCAGGCCTGTTCATGTCCTTTAAAACCTTCTTCATCATCTCCATAGACTGTTGGCCGTACACCTGCACAATAATTAACACTGTGTCCTGCATGTCTGTTGTCTTTATCAGCCACGAATTGATGTCAACACGTGGTCTTGTGAGCTTCAAGTGTTTCAAGAGGACTTTCTTGAAGTCTTCAAGCTCCCTTTTACTCAAACCAGCCAGTGTTTCCAAAAGCAGCTCTATAACAGACGTCATTGTTTCTACCTGGTAAATACAAAGAAAATGTTCATTGGCCAAATGTACAATCTCTCAGCTGGGATGAATACAGATTTTTCTGTTTACATCTCATCAACATGTGTGTTTTTATAAATGTGGATATATACAGTTTACATTTCACCAGTGGTAGAGGTAACACTGATTTTTAACATTATTAGTTAACAACGTTCTTGCTTCAGACCTCATGTATACATGATGCAACCTGAATGTAGCTTCAGTTCTGAGAGAACCAGCTGGTGAAAATCAGGAATTTGTTTGTATCATCATTTATGATGTTGAACATGTTTTTTTCCTGCTTCTGTTGAATGAAAGTTGTATCTGTAAAGTCAGACAGATGTGACATTACTCACTTTCTGGATCAGTGCAGGCCACTGTTCATCCACAGAGTGTTTCTCTGAAGAGAAGGAAATAAAACAAGACTCATGAATGCCTGGTTTACCATCAGGTGATATAATCAGACACTATCAGACTATCTTGTTTTAAATTAATTCTAATATTAAGGATTAATTGTAAAAGGAAAAGAAAATCTGCTCAATAGTAACATCCTAAAAATTAATTTCCAATTTCACCTGATGAACACTTATCAACATGACGTCACATTTGTTATTAAACTCAGTGTTAAAGCTTCACATAATGAAATGTAGATTAAAATAACTACAGAGCTTTGAGGAAAGGATTCAAATCTGTCATCTTTACTCCTAATATTTTTAATTTTCTTTATTAGTGTTTCAAATGTCTTATGGTACCTACCTCCCTCAGTGGTTTTTACACCAAACGCTTCAACTGATGATCCTGCAGCTGAAACACATTTAATGAACATTGTAATTACATAATAAACACTGTGTGTAACCTTTATGTGTACCTGTCCTCAGTATAATACTCTGACTCCCAAGTATAATAAAAAGCCTTTAACACTTCATGGCTGAGACCAATGTGGTTTCAGAAAACACTTAGTCAGGGTGATAAAATAAAATACAAAGACACTGCACACGTCACATGACACAGATGGATTACAAGTGTGTGGATGGAAGACAGGAGGAGGCCTTGGTTACAGAAATCACAGAAGGGATGAATGAGAATGAGTGTCCATAGTGGAACAAAGTTTAAGTAAAATTGTAGCTATACAAAAATACAACACAACATATTCAAGTGAAATGATGTAGACAACATTAGCCAAGTTCCTATCTGACCATATACAACATAAGACTAATAATGAGTAATAATGAGCTCTAACTCTCCTCTGAGGTGATCTTTGTCTTATTATTTTGTATGTACAAGTAAATTGAATTAGTTCAATTAACCACTTCAAAAATGAAATGAAGTACCAGAGAAGTCAGACCCTACCTCTCCCTCGAGGATGCTACGAAACTGATTCATGCCTTTGTACTCTGACACTTAGATTATTGCAACGCACGTTATACTGGTTTGCCAAAAAATAAACAACAACTTGTCCAAAACTCAGCAGCAAGAATTCTAACCAAAACCAGTAAAAGAGGTCACATTATTCCTGTTTTAGCATCTTTGCACTGGCTCCCAGTAATGTTGAGGATAGATTTTAAAATTCTTTTACTTGTTTTTAAAGCTCTGAATGGGCTAGCACCTTCCTACCTGTCAGATTGCCTATTGGAATATGTTCCAAATCATTTCCTCCGATCGCATGATGCCGGTCTGCTGAGGGTGCCACTGACGAACAGCAAGAGGTATGGTGATGCTGCCTTCAGTAGTGATGCACTGAGGATTTGGAACAAGCTCCCTCCTTATATTAGACAAGCAACCTCAATTGACAGTTGTAAGAAGCAGCTCAAAACCTACTTCTATGACCTTGCTTTTAATTGATTTTGTTTTACATCTATGATTTTATATTTTTTATGTATCCCCCGTTTTTAATGTATATATGTATGTGTATATGCACACACACACACACACATATATATATATATATATATATATATATATATATATATATATATATATAAATTCTTTTGTAAAGCACTTTGAGCTGCATTTTATGTCATGAAAGGTGCTCTATAAATAAAGTTTATTATTATTATTATTACTAACTAACTTTGTGAAGCTCATATTGTTTTTGTTGAGATTGTGTCAGGGAGGTGTTGATTCATATCTATATTTCTGCTGTCATGGTGGCCTATATGTTGTTGCTCCATTGCTTTATCTAATATTTTGTACTCCTGCAGATTTATTAATTATTATAAATTAATGTGACATGACAGTTGTCTTATTTATCTCACCTTTGGGTCCTGAGCTGGTCTCTGACAGCCTCTGCACCACATCAGTCCTCTTCATTTCCATGAAAACCTCCCTGATCACCTCCACAGACTGTTGGCCACATCTCTCCACCATCAGATCCACAACTTTTGTCCTGTCTGCTGGCTCCAGTTGGATCCATGGAAGGCCCTTCTTGAAGTAAGTGAACTGCAGGAGCCACTTAAGTGTCTTTAGCTCCTGATCACTCAAATCATTCAGTGTTTCTAAAAGCAGCTCTCTCACAGCCGTCTTTGTTGCTACCTGGAAAATTCAAAGAGTATGTTCAAAGAGAAAATATGTTATTTCTCCACTGGGAATATAAAATATTTATCTCTTTGCATCTACAGTATCAATGTCATTATTTTAGACATTTGGATGTTTTAAATACGTTTTTCTACAAGATCACCTGAACTACTGATACATCTGGTAATTATGATTTGTCTTGTTTTATATTCTTTAATATCTGTAAACTTGTTTATGTTTTTTATTTTAATTCCAGGCTGTAACTCTGGCAAACACACTGTGCTGTCAAAAACTGAAAACTGAGCCACCTGATCTTAACATCACATGTTCTTGATGAACTGTAAAAAAGGTGGCAGCACAAGTCAGGAACTGTTTTCTCAGTTTCGTCTTCTGCATTTTGTCTCACAATTATGTGAGAAACTGAGTTTAGTTTCATTAATCACCACTAATGTGATGATAAATATGGTTTTAAACTTGCATCTTATTGAATTAAAGCTGTACTGCATGAGGTCAGGTTGATGTGACATTACTCACTTTGTGGATCAGTGCAGACAAGTGTTCATCCACAGAGTGTTTTTCTGAGGAGGAAGAAAAGAAATAAAAGAAAGTGATCAACATCAGGCTATATTGTTCTTTGAAATATTACAATACAAAGGGTTCAACACAAAATAAAACTGAAGCCTCCTCAACAGTTAAAAAATATACATATAATATATATGATACATATAATTCATCACTAATATTTTCTTCCTGTCCCACATTATCTTTTCATATTTCACATTAGTAATAAAATTTATTTTGTACACCAGCTGATATTGTCTTTTTTTTCTCTACATTATGAATCATAATGTTTAAAATAAAGAACAGCTTATATCATAGCTTATAAACTCATGAGACACATGTTTTGTTCCAGTTTTATGATTTGAATATGTTTTTGTCTTTATTGTCTTACTTTTGGGTCCTGAGCTGCTGTCTGACAGCCTCTTCACCAGATCTCTCCTGTTCATCTGAAATAAAGCGTCCTTGGTCTTCTCCACAGACTGTTGGCCGAAGGTCGGCACCACAAAAAACACTGTGTCCTGCACATCTGCCTTCATGGGCAGCCTCCATGGGATCTCTAAGTAGGGGTTGTAGAGGTGACTTTGACTCCGGAGAACTTTCTTAAAGTTCTCAAACTCCCTTTTACTCAAATCAGCCAGTGTTTCCAAAAGCAGCTCTATAACAGACGTCATTGTTTCAACCTGGTAAATACAAAGAAAATGTTCATTGGCCAAATGTACAATCTCTCAGCTGGGATGATTATAGATTTTTCTATTTATGTCTCATCAACATGTGTGTTTTTATAAATGTGGATATATACAGTTTACATTTCACCAGTGGTAGAGGTAACACTGATTTTTAACATTATTAGTTAACAACGTTCTTGCTTCAGACCTCATGTGTACATGATGCAACCTGAATGTAGCTTCAGTTCTGAGAGAACCAGCTGGTGAAAATCGGGAATTTGATTTGTATCATCATTTATAATGTTGAACATGTTTTTTTCCTGCATCTGTTGAATGAAAGTTGTATCTGTAAAGTCAGACAGATGTGACATTACTCACTTTCTGGATCAGTGCAGGCCACTGTTCATCCACAGAGTGTTTCTCTGAAGAGAAGGAAATAAAACAAGACTCATGAATGCCTGGTTTACCATCAGGTGATATAATCAGACACTATCAGACTATCTTGTTTTAAATTAATTCTAATATTAAGGATTAATTGCAGAGGGAAAAGAAAATCTGCTCAATAGTAACATCCTAAAAATTAATTTCCAATTTCACCTGATGAACACTTATCAACATGACGTCACATTTGTTATTAAACTCAGTGTTAAAGCTTCACATAATGAAATGTAGATTAAAATGACTACAGAGCTTTGAGGAAAGGATTCAAATCTGTCATCTTTACTCCTAGTTAAAGGAATAATATTTGTAATTTTGTTATTAGTGTTTCAAATGTCTTATGGTACCTACCTCCCTCAGTGGTTTTTACACCAAACGCTTCAACTGATGATCCTGCAGCTGAAACACATTTAATGAACATTGTAATTACACAATAAAAACACTGTGTGTAACCTTTACGTATACTTGTCCTCAGTATAATACTCTGACTCCCAAGTATAATAAAAAGCCTTTAACACTTCATGGCTGAGACTAATGCAGTTTGAGAAAACACTCAGTCAGGGTGTTAAAATAAAATACACAGACATGCACACGTCACATGACACAGATGGATTACAGGTGTGTGGATGGAAGACAGGAGGAGGCCTTGGTTACAGAAATCACAGAGGGGATGAATGAGAATGAGTGTCCATAGTGGAGCCAAGTTTAAGTCAAATCGTAGCTATACAAAAATACAACACAACATATTCAAGTGAAATGATGTAGACAACATTAGCCAAGTTCCTATCTGACCAAATACAACATAAGACTGGTAATAATGAGCTCTAACATTTCCCTCTGAAGTGATCTTTGTCTTATTATTTTGTATGTACAAGTAAATTGAATTAGCTCAATTAACCACTTCAAATATGAAATGAAGTACCAACTAACTTTGTGAAGCTCATATTGTTTTTGTTGAGATTGTGTCAGGGAGGTGTTGATTCAAATCTATATTTCTGCTGTCATGGTGGCCTATATGTTGTTGCTCCATTGCTTTATCTAATATTTTGTACTCCTGCAGATGTATTAATTATCATAAATTAATGTGATATGACAGTTGTCTTATTTATCTCACCTTTGGGTTCTGAGCTGGTCTCTGACAGCCTCTGCACCAGATCAGTCCTCTTCATTTCCATGAAAACCTCCCTGATCACCTCCACAGACTGTTGGCCACATCTCTCCACCATCAGATCCACAACTTTTGTCCTGTCTGCCGGGCCCAGTTTCATCCATGGAATGAATGGAAGGCCCTTCTTGAAGTAAATGAACTGCAGGAGCCACTTAAGTGTCTTTAGCTCCTGATCACTCAAATCATTCAGTGTTTCTAAAAGCAGCTCTCTCACAGCCCCCATTGTTGCTACCTGGAAAATTCAAAGAGTAAGTTCAAAGAGAAAATATGTTATTTCTCCACTGGGAATATTAAAGATTTATCTCTTCACATCTACAGTATCAATGTCATTATTTTAGACATTTGGATGTTTTAAGAAATGATTTTTCTGCAAAATCACCTGAACTACTGATACATCTGGTAATTATGATTTGTCTTGTTTTATATTCTTTAATATCTGTAAACTTGTTTATGTTTTTTATTTTAATTCCAGGCTGTAACTCTGGCAAACACACTGTGCTGTCAAAAACTGAAAACTGAGCCACCTGATCTTAACATCACATGTTCTTGATGAACTGTAAAAAAGGTGGCAGCACAAGTCAGGAACTGTTTTCTCGGTTTCATCTTCTGCATTTGGTTTAATGGTTTGAAAAAGTTTAGTGGTTATGGTTTAGAGTTTAGTTTCATTAATCACCACTAATGTGATGATAAATATGGTTTTAAACTTGCATCTTATTGAATTAAAGCTGTACTGCATGAGGTCAGGTTGATGTGACATTGCTCACTTTGTGGATCAGTGCAGACAAGTGTTCATCCACAGAGTGTTTTTCTGAGGAGGAAGAAAAGAAATAAAAGTGATCAACATCAGGCTATATTGTTCTTTAAAATATTACAATACAAAGGGTTCAACACAAAATAAAACTGAAGCTTCCTCAACAGTTAAAAAAATATACATATAATTCATCACTAATATTTTCTCCCTGTCCCACAATATCTTTACATATTTCACATTAGTAATAAAATATATTTTATACACCAGCTGTCTAATTTTTTCTACATTATGACTCATAATATTTCAAATAAAGAAGAACAGCTTATAACATAGCTTATAAAACACATGTTTTGAGACAGTTTTATGATTTGAATATGTTTTTGTCTTTATTGTCTTACTTTTGGGTCCTGAGCTGCTGTCTGACAGCCTCTGCACCAGATCTCTCCTGTTCATCTTAATTAAAGCGTCCTTGGTCTCCTTCACAGACTGTTGGCCGAAGGTCTGCACCACAAAAAACACTGTGTCCTGCATGTCTGCCATCATGTGCAGCCTCCATGGGATCTCTAAGTAGGGTTGACTCCAGATGATTTGCTTGAAGTCCTCGAGCTCCCTGTTACTCAAACCAGCCAGTGTTTCCAAAAGCAGCTCTATAACAGACGTCATTGTTTCTACCTGTTAAAAACAAAGAAAATGTTCATTGGGCAAATGTGCAATCTCTTAATTTTATTGATACAGATTCATTGATGAGTTTGTTTTAGAAATGCGGATGTGGTAAGATTACATCACCAATGTTACACAAGCTAATAACTGTTTTTACAAACTACTTGAATGTGTTTACATTTCTTTAGTAACATCAACAACTTTTGTCTCTTTTACAATTATTTTATCTGTACAAACAGGATCATGACTTTATTTTACTGCCTGGCTGTAACTCTTTCAAAGACTGTGATCCCAAAACTGTGATGAGCCTTTTGATTTTACAACAGAGAAGCTGTGAGAACATGGCTGGTTGCATCTTTTCCTCCAATATAAAAAAGCAATGTTTGTCATATATTATACCTTCTCTCAAAGTTATAAAAACAAATCCAGAAAAGCTATATTGCCCTTGTGGTTGATGAATTAACACAAATTCTTAACATTATTGGTGAATAACATTCTTGCTTAAGACCTCATGTGAACACATCAAAGCCTGAAAATAGTTTCAGTTCTGTGAGAGAACTATGTATTTAAGGGAAAATTTGTTTGTATCATCAATTATAATGTTCAAGATGAAGATGATTGTCAATCTTCATCTACTGAGTAAAAGCTGTACTGTGTAAAGTCAGACTGATGTGACATTACTCACTCTCTGAATCAGTGTAGGACGATGTTCCAAGTGTTTCTCTGAGGAGAAAATAAATATCAAAAGACTTATTAGAAATGTATTTAACATCAGTTATAATACAAAGGGTTTCATTCCACTAACCCTCCTTAACAATGAAATAATAATAATAATGTGCAGAGCTACTTGAAGATTTTCCAACAATGTTAAATAGTTTTGGATATATTTGTTATTGTACTGTTTATGCCCAAACTTACAAAATATTGTACCCCAGCTAATGTACTTTATCTTAACATAATAAACTATAAAACTTATGAGACACATGTGACTGCACTGTGTGCCAGTTTAATGTTTTTCATATGTTTTTATCTGCTTTGTCTTACCTTTAGTTCTTGAGCTGATATCTGACAACCTCTGCACCAGATCAATCCTGTTCATCTCCTTTAAAACCTTTTTGGTCACCTCCACACACTCTTGGCTGTTCGTCTCCACCATCAGCTCCACAGTTTCCTGCATGTCTGCCACATCCAGTCGGCTCCTTGAGATGAGCGGGAAATCTTTCTCCAATTCAATGAGCGACTTGAATTTCTCAAACTCCTCAGAGCTCAAATCATTCAATATTTCAATAAGCAGCTTCTTATCCATCATTGAACCTACCTGGAAAATGAAAAAGGTAAATCATACAGTATTAAGCAGGACAGGATGTGAAGTGTTTGTTTGCTCTACTACCATGAATACCATGACTGACGATTTAGACAGCGCTCTCCACCACCAACACTGAAACACCAAATAATGGAAAATCATTTGGACGAATGGTGTTCATCCCTCCAGTAGAGTTTCATAGAAGTCATGTAATAATGTTTTATATGATGGATGGGTGTAGATTTTCATTTCTTTGCAATGACATGAATGTAAATACAGGATGAGCAGGGAGTTCCCCTACTTCAATTTTTCTGTTATTGGTTAAAGGAACAGAGTAACACTGTGACTCTAATTAATCTACCTTTAATTTCTCTGCCACTGATCTATAATGTTGTTGTTCCAAACACTTGTAGTTTCTCCACAGCATAGCTAAAAACACTATTTCCATGTTACACTATCACTGTCTCATAGCTCCACCAGAAGAAACATACTTAGTGATTTATTTGCACAGCAATGATTGTTCGGAAAATACTGATTATATGGATGAACAGTAGATAAATGAGTTCTGTAGCAGGAGTGGTTTGATAAGTTTCTGTGGTTGTTTTGATGTTTTCTTGCAGTGATTCTGGATCAATATTGGAATCCACTGTAACTTCTGTGAATCTGAATACAGCTGCTGTCATCTACAAAAGGAGCAAACTATAAACTTTTCAAAGCCAAATTTTAGGCCCACAGGGGGCGAGTAAATATTGATTTTCAGTGGGGTATTCCTGTGAGGATTTCAGAAACATTTCAAAAGCAAGAAAAGTGTAATCAAATGATATATTGGGCTTATATTCAAAGTATTTTATGCACTATATACTGTACATTATATTCACTTAATTAGATTCTCAGTTGTATTCACCAATTGAGTCTCAAAAATGAAACAGTGATTATCTGAAAGCACAAACTACGCTATCCACACTTACATTATACTGCTTTAGATGACTAAGGATTTACTCACTTGCACTGTATCCATGACTTTCACATCCATCACAGGCTCGCTCTCCGTTCTCTTGAGGTCATCAATAAGATGTGGCTCGTTTCTCTCCAGAATTTTGTAGAAGATCTGTTTTCCTCTCACTCCACTGGATTCCAAGGGCCCACTGAGAAGTGCCCTCATAGTGTCCTGAGAGTCATGATTAGCCCTGATTTTATCATAATTTACTTGATTAATAACATCACGTTCGAGGAGTTCTTCCAAAATTGGTGCAACGTTGGTCACTCTCCGGATTAGCTCGAGTCGATGTTTATCCACAAAAGGCTCTGAGAAGAGAAAGAAACATGATACAAAGTTGACAGATTTAAGATATTATGAGGCTATAATCAACGTATATCAGAACATGTTTCATATGAAGTGTAGCAAACTAAAATGCATAC
The DNA here is from genome assembly GCF_963924715.1 of Thunnus thynnus. NCBI lineage: Eukaryota > Metazoa > Chordata > Actinopteri > Scombriformes > Scombridae > Thunnus > Thunnus thynnus. The sequence goes on along the minus strand of NC_089526.1, from coordinate 8,964,846 downwards.
AATGTTAATTTGAAACAATGGATTTCAAAAACCCTTGATCAAGATGACCTGTTCAAAATATCCTTCCAAGCTTCAATTATTCATTGTCAGTTTCTGGTTTTACGTTTAGCTTGTTGTAGACAATCTGAACTCAGTGAGTAACATTTAGTGAGATCACTGCGTACATAATAACTGTGCACTTACCTTCCTCCATCTTATTTTGATCAGTTGCTGCTGCTGAGGGTCATGAAGCTGGAAAACATTTTAAGAAAAATAAATATTGCAGAACAATATATTGTTCTTACCCATTATGCATACCTCTGTTGTCCAGTATACATTTAAATGGTAAAAAAAAAAAATCTTTCATGATCACAGCACCAAGAAGGTAAAATAAATTTACAGGTTTACTCTACACAGTTACTCAGTTATTCATACTCTCAATCTCCAAATGTTCAGCTCAATAAAAAACAATACCTGAAAGTATTTCCACAAAGGAATACATCGACAGGATCATGACTTAATTTTACTGTCTGGCCGTAACTCTTTCAAGGACTGTTATCCAAAACTGTGATGAGCCTCTTGATTTTACAACAGAGAGGCTGTGAGAACATGGCTGGTTGCATCTTTTCCTCTAATATAAAATAGCAAGAAAAACATTCATTTCTCTTGTATATTTATCATAGCTATATTATACTGCCAAAGTTATAAAAACAAATCAATAAAAACTATGTTTCCCTTGTGGTAGATGATATAACACAAATACTTAAAATTATTAGTGAATAACATTCTTGCTTAAGACCTCATGTGAACACATCAAAGCCTGAAAATAGCTTCAGTTCTGCGAGAGAACTATGTATGTGAGGGAAAAATTGTTTGTGTCATCAATTAAAGACACACAACAAACTTATATCACCCCCTCTAGCAGAAACACCCGGTTAAGTATGAGGAGAGACAAAAATCCCTCCTGGAGTATTTTGTCATATCATCAAGAATATCATTATCGAAGAAATACCCTCGACACACACACACACACACAAACAGTCATGTTGATTTACAGTGGTGCTTGAAAGTTTTTGAGTCCTTTAAAATTTGCTCTATTTCTGCATAAATATGAACTAAAATGTTCATGCAAGTCTAGAAAAACTAGATAAAGAAACATCAGTTAAACAAGTGAGACAAAAACCTTTCACCTTGTTTATTTATTTATTGTGTAAAATGATCCAATGTTGCATATTTGTGAACCTCTAGGATTATCAATTCATTTGAAGGGGAAATTAGAGTCAGGTGTTTCAGTCAATGGGATGAAATTCAGGTGTGCGTCTGGGAGGCCCTGCTTTATTTAAAGAAGTGAAATCTGGGTCTTCACTATCAAAGTCTGAGCTTCACAACAGGTTTGTGGAAGTGTGTCACTGCTCAAACAAAGGAGATTTCTGAGGACCTTAGAAGGAGAGTTGTTGATGCTCACTGGGCTGGAAAGAGTTAAAAAAAAAAAACACTAACTAAAGAGTTTGGACTCCACCAGTCGTCTGTCAGGCAGATCGTGTACAAACGGAGGACATTCAATACCATTGTTACTAGGGGTGTAAAGATTCTGATTCCACATCGAAAATCAATCGAAACAAGCTTTTGAGTTGGACTCTCGGAATCAAAAGCAGGATCAGTGATTCTCCCAGTAGTTTTATTTCTCTCCACCCGCCTGCTTGTGTGTGTCCAAAGAAAAAAAGAACATTTCAAATCCTCCTGCTTCCCTGAGGTCACCGGTGTGCTCTTCATGTGAATTATGTAAACAACAAATGCCTGACAGAAAAAGTACAGTTTGTACGCTATGCTACACACTTCAGTTATGTTTATATATAATACACTGACAGATTCAAACTTCCCAGTTGAATAACTCATGTGCAAAACATTGTTAAAACACAAATGACGCCTCTTTCCTACTATAGTAAGGTAGAGTTGAAAAAGTTGAACTTTTTGGCTTGAATGAGAAGCGTTCCATTTGTTGACAAACAAACACTGCATTCCAGCAAAAGAGCCATGTCCCATCTGTGAAACATGGTGGTGACAGTATCATGGTTTGGGCTGCTTTGCTGCCTCTGGACCAGGACAGCTTGCAATCATTGATGGAACTATGAATTCTGAGTTGTACCAACAAATTCTACAGGAAAATGTCAAGATATCTGCCCGTGAAATGAAGCTCAACCGAAAGTGGGTCATGCAGCAAGACAACAATTCTAAACACATAAGTCGTTCTACCAAAGACTGATTAAGTAGAAGAAAGTTAATGCTTTGGAATGACCGAGTCAAAGTCCTGACTTTAATCCAATAGAAATGCTGTGGAAGGACCTGCACTTCATGCAAGGAAGCCCAGCAACATCCCTGAGTTGAGGCTGTTGGGTAAGGAGAAATAGGCTGAAATTCCTCCAAGCCAATGTGCAGGGCTGATAAACAGTTACCAGAAACGTTTAACTGAAGTTATTGCTGCAAAAGGGGGTCATACTGGTTACTGAAAGCAAGGATTCACATATTTTGCCTCACACAAATATGTAAGATTGGACAATTTTCCTCAATAAATGAATTGATAATTTTAATGGTTTTTCTCATTTGTTTTATTTGGCTCCCTTTATCTAGTTTTATGACTTATGTGAACAATTGATCAGGTTTTAGGTCATATTTATGCGGAAACAGAAAATTCTAACACAAACTTTCAAGCACCATGGTGCATTCATTTCCTGTAGATTACTCTAACCTCAACCACTACTTGCTCGACCCTAACCCAAACCTTTACCTTAACCTTACCTTCATTTTAAACAAGTCTTCACCCTAAAATAAATGATTTACATTATGGAGACTTGCTTTTTGTCCTCAAAAGGGAGGTGAGTCCCCACATGTGACTGTTTAAACAGATTTATGTCCCCACAAATGATGAATACCTGATACTCTCTCTCTCTCTCTCTCTCTCTCTCTCTCTCTCTCTCTCTCGTTTAACGTTAAATTGTCTTTGCTGTTGTTTTTCTGTTTCATCGTTAACTGTTGAGTCAAAGCACTTTGGAAACTTTAACAAACTGTTTAACACTAACGTAAACTAAGTGTTAACTAATGTTTTATTGTAGTATTGCGCTGTTGTAACAATTTACACACACGAATACATCTCTACAGAGGAAGCAGGACGATGAAAGTGAAAGTTAAAAAGAAGAATAAAATACAGTTTGAAAGACAGTTTTACCGTTTTAACTGCAGCTTGTCGCTCCAGCCGTTAAGATGTAAAATCCGACCAGTTTTTTCTCCAAATTAATTGAGGTAAATCTTTCATTGTTGTGTCAATAAACGAGCTTTACTGTGATTCAGGAGCTGCTGTCTGTATCCGGTATTAACTACTTCCTAGTTCCTCAAGTATTCCTGCTGACTGTGGTAATAAATGTCCCCGGGCGTCTCTCTCTCTCTTCCGTCAGTGAGTGTCAGTAATACCTGTTGTGCTGTGAAAATCAGCCCTAATCGCGAGAACGCGCCTATTTGAAGATAATCGCTTTAAAACGACAAGCAAAGGTACAGATAATACCCACAAGACCTTTTAATCATTTATAAACTGAGTAAATATCATAAAGGACGAAATAACCAGATATAATTTGAGAGTGAATAGAATAGACTACATTTATATTTATATTTTGTATATTTATTAGATTTATTTTCTGTCTCTACAGTTCTATATTTCATGAATTCTCTATATAGGTCTTTTGTTTGTTTGTTTTGTTTTGGGAGGGGGGGGTGGGGGTTTCCAAGCATTTTGTATCCTTTGTGATCCATGGTCTATCTGCATAATTTTGCTTTCTGATATTATTGTTTTATTTGACAGTTTTTGTCATATAATGATCTAAATATTTTTAGAAATGTTTCATAGGCTTTGTCAGTGTCTTCTTCATCATATAGGCTACTCTGTGTTAATGATTCATGTCTTATGGATTCCTCCATACTCACCTGTATCTCAATTTACTGGCATCCATGTCCTCCCCATAATCACAGTCATAGATCACAAAAACTGGCAAATGGTCACTGATGTCATTAAGTAATTAATAGCCCGCTTACTGTGTTGTCTTCCATAATATTTGTAAATAGTTCATCGGATCATGTTCTCCCCGGGATGAAGATGCAGGACTCGGGCTGCCAGCGGCTGAAATGACCGACTGGTCTCACCCGGCCAGCGGCTCCTCACATCTCACCTCATCTGATTTACAAACAGAGTATTAAGGCCACAATGAGGGGAAGAAAATCTGAGATTTTGATGATTTTCTGAAGAGAAAATATTTCTGAGGAAAAAGTCATTACGAGAATACGGTTTTCCATGAAAACAAAAAAGTCATTAGACTATGAGAATAAACTCCTAATATTATGAGGAAAAAAACATTTAAGTGGTAAATTTGAGAGAAATATTTAGACTTTATTCTCATATTACAACTTTTCCTCATTAAATTACAAATTTATCTTGTAGTATAATTCTTTTCTCAAAATATTACAATTTTCTTGACATCTCAGGTTTTGTTTTTTGCCAAAGCTGCCTAAATATTCCACCGTAGAAAAGCACTGTCAGATGAAATAATACTTGAGCTGAGAATTATTAGTATTTCTATAACATCTGGGTGTGCAGTGGCAGGATGGCAGGATGGATTTAAAGCCCCACATGGTTAGAGGAGTACACAGTCTACCTGAATGAAAGCCCTTGGTCTCCTCAGGGGGAAACAAGACACAGTGAAATGAATTCTCAAACAAACACTGATGCCACTCAAATAAAATTATACGTCAACTTTATTTGAAATTTGTCACTGAATCTCAAAGAATAATCTGCTCAGATGTTGAACTCACACACTACACAGTGAACATTTCAGCCTCCTCTCATCTGGCCACATACACACCCTCTGTGTGTAAAAAGCTTTTTTTTTTTAAAAAAAAAAAAAAAAAAACAAACCAAAAAAACAAACACCTGATGTCACGTAGACAGAGATACACAGGTTGATTCTCCTCCTCCTCTCCTTCCTCACAACCACTCGTCTCACATTCATAACATTTCAGAGAGAATCTGCAGCACTTGTTCTTCTTCCAAATGTAGACCAAAGAATAGTATGGTAGCACCTTCTTAAAGGATAAAAACCCCTGTAATGTTTTTAAATGTTTGGGATCTGAACACAATACAGGACACTCAAGTCACTCAAAATGTAAAAACCATAGACAGCAATCAGGATTTTTTGTTATAAATTTGAAAAAAAATTCCTTTACATACAAACATTAAAAGATAATAATTCTGATTTCATTAATGGTGGCTCATTTATGTAAAACAATTGGTAAAAAAAAACAGGTCTCTGCTATTTTTTTTGATTAAAAAAAAAACATTATATGTCTGGTGAGATCCTTAATTACTTTCTTACATGATTATCTGAGAAACATTTGCTGCATGTGTTTTTTTTTAAACCTGGCTGGAAATCTCATCATGTTTTGTTTTACATTAAGTAATTAATTAACCAAATACAAATACAAATTTAAGTTTAACAAGTAAACTGTGAAAAAACAAGTTGCTGAGAAACCCCACAGAGAAAGGACAGCTTTATAAAGTATGTATAAAAACACATTTCATTCAGGTAGACTGTGTACGTTTGGTCTAAAAAACAATTTCACCATAACATTTACTTCTTTTTCTTGAGGTCTTTGATGAGAATTGGCTCATGTTCCTCAAGGATTTTGAGGAAGGCATCTTTGCTCTCTCCACCAGCTTTCAGGGGACCACAGTAGAGCTCCCTCACCTTCTTCTGAGTGGTAGGCAGAGCCCTGATTTTATCATAACTTTCTTGTTGGATGACATCATGGTCAAAGAGCTCATCCAAAATGGGATCAATGTTGCTCACTCTCTTGATCAGCTCAACTTTATGTTTATCCACAAAATGCTTGTCTGAGGAGAAAGGAAAAGAAAACACAGACTGATTAGATTTGGAGATAACATAAAACTATAGCCAATTTGATACATTTATTTTGAAGAAGGGTTTTATTACAAAATGATTTATAAAAACTACTTTCAATATTTTAAGTGTAGATGGCTGACATTCATCAAATATTAAAAACAGATAATTCATGCCTTGAGTATTCTGGGACTTAATATTTTTTAACATTGATTTCTATGTTTCGTTTGAATGAGTATTTATTAAAGCATTTTAACTACATGCAGGCACTGGGATGAGTACTTACTGTTGTTACTGTAGGTAATGGGGATTAAATATATCACACGACTTATACATCAGTGATATAAAGGAACAGTGACTGATCAAGTGTTCATTTCGATGTTTGAAAAAACAAATGTAACATTCAAATTTTTAAATTAAACTAAAACTGAAAAAAAAAAATGTAATTTTCATTTTAATGAGATGAAAAAATGTGATCAAATGTGATTTTGTAAAGCTATCATGTGTTAGGTGTTATGCTTATCTTTAAAAAGAATAGATTGATATTTTGGGAAAGATATTTATTTGCTTCCTTGCCAAAAGTGAGATGAGAAGATTGATACCACTTTTATATCTGTCCATTAAATATGAAGCTACAGCAAAACACAAACAAATGATGTCCTGACAATTACTGCTGATAGATTAGAAAATGCTCACATGTGTCTATGAGTTTACATGGTCAAACAACCTATTTAGTTCTTTAATTCGGAAGACTTGTTGTGAGTTCTACATGCTATTACCAAATTTAAAGGAATAGTTTAATGGGAAACATGCTTTTTCACTTTCTTACCTTACTTAGATGAGTTGATTGATACCACTCTCATGTTTGCGCATTAAGAATAGAGCTACAGCAAGGAGACTGTTAGCTCAGCTTAGCATAAAGACTGGAAAGAGGATGAAGCAGCTATCCTAGCTTTGTCCAAAGTTTTAAAAGAATTTACAAGTCCCCCAATTTAACACACAGGAGCATTTTCTAATCTATTGACTGGTCGTCAGGCTCAGCAGTAAAGTGGCTAGAATAGTTGGCATGCTGAGTGTTTTTATCCTTAATTTCTTCAGTTTGAGAGACAAAACTCTGAACAGCACTATAGGGTACCTTCAGATACATATTTGTTCAAGTGAAATCAGCATTTTAATTTAAGAAAACTGAGCAATAAATCTCACTCCACAGTATTTTATTTTTTGTTTTAATATTTTACGCATAGAGTCCAGTCCAGTGTTCATCCACTGTGGGGAGTATAATGTGAAATTCAAAAAACAACACCACTCATTTTCTACACTAGTTCATCTATACTTTGTCATGTTAAAAAAACAGAAAACAACTCACTGCCACTGGAACCAGGTTTTGAGGATAGTCCAGGTGTCTCTTCAACTGCAAAAATAGGGAGACACAGTGTTAAATTATAGTAAAAAAGTATATGATGGATTATCTCCATACTAACATTTCTACAGAGTGGTAAACTCCACAGACAGTCATTCAAATCATACAAATGTTACAGTGTTCATATGTTGTGAACTTATTAATGGCATCTATAACGCTTGATCAAAGTCACCAGTGCTTTCTGATTCACAATACGCATATTTCTGTTGACTGACAGGCTCTATGAGGATACTACAGGAAAAAAAACGTTTGATTAATTGATTTTTCCATAGATGGCAGAGGAAACTTGTCTATAGTGAAACTGGAAAGCTCATAGTAAAACCACTCATTATGGATACCGTTAATAAGTTTGAACAGTTTGAAATCTGTGTGATTTAAACAGCTGCCTGTGGAGATTTCGCTTCACTAAGCACAATAGTTGTTGTTGTTGTTGTTCTGCTTCTCTGTCCCCCCCCACCCCACCCTCTTCCCGCTCTCTAAACCCAACCGGTCAAAGCAGATGGCCGCCCACCTAGAGCCGGGTTCTATTTGAGGTTTCTTCCCATTAAAGGGGAGTTTTTCCTTAACGCTGTCACCAAGTGCTTGCTCACGGGGGAATTGTTGGGTCTCTCTCTCTGTAAATTAAAGAGAATAGTCTAGTATGGTCTCCTGCTCTGTGTGAAAAGTGCCCTGAGATGACTTTTTGTTGTGATTTGGCACTATATAAATAAAACTGAATTGAATTGAATTGAACTAGAGAAAAAAAAATAGACCAAATCAGGACTACTTGGCCCTTGGGAGGGTGGTCTGCTCGGCTGAGCAAACCATCAGAACCAACCTCCCTAACCTGCAGGACATGTACAACAGGCGAAGCAGATCCAAGGCCAAGAAAATTGTTAGGGAGCCCAGCCACCCCAACAACACACTGTCCTCTCTGCTGCCCTCAGGGAGGCTGATTAAGTATAATTACTTAATTAGTTACTTAAATATGCATAATCGACATTTTAATTGAAATCCACATACAGTATAGATGTTTCCATTAGGCATGACACTGTTTTTGGCCTATTATTGTTATTATGGTGGTATAATGTATATTGCAATAACTTGTAACAAATCCATCTGCAAAAATGACAAAATGATTATACTTGCACCTTTCTAAATTTAGTGGGAGAAAGTATAAGTGTATTGTACTTAGGTACATTTTTAAGTACATGTATTTTATTTGAGTATTTCCATTTTATGACTACAAACATATCAGCAAAATGTATTCAAAGTATCAAAAGTAAAATTACTTGTAAATAACATTATAAGATAAGATTGTTAATACTTATTTATCGATGCATAAACAATTTACTGTTGTAGCTGGTCCAGGTGGAGCTACTTTTAACTACGTTGTACATTTTGGTAGTTTAATCCCCCTCCAAAGGGTCATAAGATAAATCTGACTGTTGGTTGTGTTCAAACTTGAGTAATCTTGAATGTTTAATTTTACATACCTGGTCTCAGTCAAACTTCTGGGTTTTTCCAGAGCCTTTACATCACCTCTGAGTAATAGTCCTTCAAATATATCGTGTTGTAGCACCACATAGAAGTGAAATTCCACAACATTTTGTAGGATCACTCAAAAAACTTAAGTTTAGATTTGGTTGCAATTGCACAATGTATGGAGTAATGTATGTTTATATCAATTAAGCCACATTTATAAGACTTTCGCAACAAATTACATGAAGAGAGCATTGCAAATTTAAAAAAAAAACAAATTAAAAGTTTTTTTTGTAGGTGAACAGGTTAAAAAACTGTCTCAGTAATGTTTCTGTCAAGCAAACTTTGGTTTTACACTGAGATGACCTGCAGTATGTCCCAGACATAGCTCCTTCTCAGGTACTTAATCATCATGTTTGTCAGCATGTGTTTGTATTTTATTTTATTTTTATTTAATCTTTATATAACCAGGTAGGTCCCACTGAAGTTAGAAAAATCTTCATATACCACAGATGGTAGCATAAAAAGTTGCAGACAAAAAAATACAAACTCAGGCAACAGATAGAGCGATCCTAAAGTACACAGACAATTAACAGTGAAGTCAATAATGTCAACAATGCCACCAACCTTCAACATAAAGGTTGTTGGCATTGTTCAACAAGGCTTCCTTAAGGTTTTCAATTTTTGGTTCAACATTTTGTTAAGATAAAAAGATATTTCTAATATTTACGAACAAAAGGAAATCCATGGGATTGTAAACTGTCTCTGAAACTTAATGTGAAACAATTTTATGACTAAAATCCAAAGAGCAATTCTTCTAAATACTAGTCATATTACACGTCTTACCTTGTATATGACCAGTGCTTTGGTATTCATCTGAAAAAAGGCAGAGGTAAAGAAAATATGTATGTGTATCTGAGTTACTTTTATCTATAGCAAAGACAGTCGATATCTGCTTCATTAATAACACATTTTTAACTCAATAAAATCAATACATAGACAGTGAAGATCAATTCTTGCAGTATTATTTAAAACTGACCTTTTCGAATTGTACATGTCCAAACTGGTTGACGCTTATGTTCAAGCTTTAGCTTAAAGATTCTGTCTGGATTTTCAACGTACACTTCGAAGAAATCTGGGTTTGTGCTTTCATATCTGAGCTCTCTTTTCTGTGAAAGAAATATATAGAGAAAGGGAGGGAAGTTAGATTTTTTTTTTTCATAAGTTTTCAAATGAAGTTGAGAAAACTGTGGTGATATTCTCATTTAAATCAAAGACATCTACAGGTAAGTACAAAACATGATAAATATATATTCTGTATCCTACCAAAGCTTGGTAAGATTTTATGCTCAAATGAAAGATAACATGGAGCCAACAAGCATGGTCATGACTGCAGATATTTAAATGTATTTTTTTGCTTGTAATGCAGACATCACATATTACTTATTTCAGCAGTACTCATATTATTCAGATATATTAATTCAATAAAAAGGTAGTGAATGAATACATTGGATAATGAAGTCATAATTTTGAGATAAAAGCAATAAAAGCATTTGTAACCAGAGATGTCATGCAGTTAATTTTTTTGAAAATTTTCACAATGCATTTCCATTACTATTTTAGAAAAATGTTTTGAAAAAAATCTCTGCACTACCAAATGTGTGGCACGTGCATCGGAGGAAGGTGCAACTTGAAAGCAATGAGAAGAACTCCCAGCTTGCAACGTTTTTGTCTGTCCAACCTTCATCAGGTAGGCAGCATCACAACACTTCCATATATATACAAACATAGGTCATCACCTGCGCGTCCACTCATGTCATATATAATATCTATGACATGAGTGGGCAGTGAATTGGGGCATTGTCATCCTGGAAGAGACCACTCCCATCACGTTAGAAATGTTTCAGCATAGAATAAAGGTGATCACTCAGAACACAGCAGAACAGAGCCACCAGGTCCCCTCACTGTAGGGGTCAAGTGTTCAGACCTGCACCTAATTTGTCTTTATGTTCAATGTATGATGACACTGAAAACATTTTTTGACACATTGACACTTTGTCCTTAATTTATCTTCCCTTCCTTTATTCCTTTATAGAATGGATTTAATATGTTTGATGACACTGTGGAATTTATCATATATCAGTATGTTTGTTCTTAATTCACTTGTTTTCTATTTTTTGACTTTTGGAGAGTTTTGAGGTTACATGGATATTGCTTAAGATTTATTGGCATCGTTATATTGTATCATTTTTTTATCTTTTTAATCTTTTTAATGCTATTTTCTGACTGTTGACACATATGCATACGTTCAAGGTGCTCACCAGCCAGACCAGTCTCTGTGGTCCTCTGATTGGATAATTGGATGATTGAGGTAGCTCCTGTGTGTGTGTACACACACACACACACACACACACACACACACATATATATATATATATATATATATATATATATATATATATATATGGAAGTGTTGTGATGCTGCCCATATACCTGATAAAAGGTCAGACAGAAACATTGTAAGCCAATAAATATCTCAGCAGTGGGTGAGGTGGTGTGCGGGAGTTCTTCTCATTGCATTACTGTTTTAGGAAAATTTGATGCCTTTGACTGGACTGTTTCAGAGTGGCTTAAGACTTTTAGATGGGTTTGTTGTTTGGGTAACGTAGTCCTCCAATCTAAAATAAATTAATTATTTGACCATGTGCACTCCAGAACGACACATGGGAGAGTTGTTTTTTTTAAATCTGGCTCCCCTTTCAGCAGTAATTGGCAGGACATCATTTGTCTGTGCTTTCCAAAAAACATTACAGATCACTGTTAAAAACAATTATGTTTCCTCTTGTGGCAAAGTCCAATGTTGGGTTATACCATCCATCCACCCCTCCTCCATCTGCATCTCAACAACGCCACTGCTCTGGGCCATAATTACTACGGTCACTAGATGGAATCTGTCACTACAACGATATGCTGTTTTGGGTGACTGACATTACGACCTATTGTGTTGTTTTTCTAGGGAGAGTCTCAACTAAAGGTGGATTAGTTTGTCATGTATTCTTGTTAAAAAATATCAAAACCCAGAACTATTTTGTGTTCAACTGTACTCATCTTATAGTTATTAATAATTATTTCTGAATCAAAATTCACTTCACTTGATATATGTAAAAGCAGTTCAAACCATACCTCAGGATCAATCTCTGCACTGTCCAAGTCTGTTGTTAAGGTGAAATGATTGTGCATTTTCAGGGACATCTCTGGATGTGGTTTTCGGATTATTTTGTATCCATGGGATAATTCCCTCTTGTCCATTACCTGTGGAAAAAAAAACCCAAACATTTCTACGAGGATACGTTGACCAACAGGAGCCATTCTGTATCTTAAAATAATTGGTATTGGTGACATTGAGATATGCAATAACCTGTCCAAGACCAGGGTCACGTGGGATCAGATAAACATGAAGTGTGAGGAACGCTGTGTTGGTCTTGTATATTAACACGTTGCACTTTATTTTCACCGGAAAGCCGACTTTCATCAGGACCGCTCTTGGAGAGAAAATTAGTTTGGATAACTTGACATGGGATGATGTGACCTCGGACACTTTTTCAACAACATCTCCACAGGCATCTATGTGTAGGACTGCAAACTTGTCTAATATTGTAGAGTCATCTGCACAAAATACAAGCACATATATTTAGTGAGGAGAACAGAGATCATTGTTTTTACATACATTCTAATGAACACAATGAAATTCTTAATTCTTTAAACTTACTTTTTTATGTGTCCACTTACCTGTGCAGATCCAGTGTGGCAGGTACACTTCATTTAACTTCCCAGCAATGACTTTGATGTCCAGTAGAGGACCTGCAGGCATGTATTGTAAGCTTTCCATTCTCTCCATGTGTTCTTCCCAAGACCAGAACTGGTACTTAATGCTGACCTTTTCTTCACAGACCCATCGCAAACCGGAGACACTGCATTCAAACTTTCCTTCTTCAGACTGTAGGCTGAAAGAAAAAAAACAAAGGTAAACTTAACCAGCAGGTGCCTTGATTTTATTTAAAGTTATATGTTTAATTATGACTGTTACTGTAACATGGCAGGGAAAAAGATCTTAGTTGTCCCTCTGCGAAAAAATTCAATGAACCTTGCTGAAATGTTTGCCATAGTTCCAGTTTGTTGTGACACAGTATTGAAGATGTTATTTTTACCTGTAAGTTGGATCCTCATCTGCATCTGTACTGTTCACTTCAGGTTCAAGTTTAGTCCAGTCACTGGACTCCTGCACAGGAGGACAATCACTTTTGTAAATATTGTACGTGAAATTGTTCCTGTTCAATCTTTTTCAACATCATACAAATGAACAAATAAAAAAATATATTGAAAGAAAGGGATTACCATAATGCTTCCATGAGCCTCAAACTCCAAGCTTCTTGAATGCCCTTGTTAAAACACATTTGAAAATGTTGTGTTAATATAATGTTTATATATAAAATCATATTTTAACTAACAAATGCTTTGCTGCTTTAGCACTATGTGCTACATAACACTCCTCCAGTATGAGAACAATATGTTAGAGTAGCAGCACTTCACAGGACTTCTGTTATGTACAACGTACAGGCTAGCTACATGTAGCCAACATCAAACGTGTAAAGTAATGAGTGTTGATGTTGCCATCATGCTATATAGTCAATGTCCTGTATCATGCTGTTGTGGTACCAAACCAGATACTGAAAACCAACAACTTAATGATGGTGCAAGTGTTTGTTTTTTTCACACAACTTACCTTTGGATCCTGAGCTGGTGTCTAACAAACTCTGCACCAGATCCATCCTGTTCATCTTCATTAAAACCTCCCTGGTCACCTCCACAGACTGTTGACCACAAATCTCCACCATCAGATCCACTAAATCAACTGTGCTGTCTGCCCTCTTTATTTGGACTCCTGGGATTCTTGGGAGATCTTTCATTTGTAGGTTCTGCAGCCACCACTTGACCTGCTCGATCTCCCCGAGACATAATTCTTCCAGTGTTTCCAAAAGCTTCTCCTTAACTCGTGTCATTGTTTCATCCTGATGGATTCAAAGTGATCAGAGGGCATTTATATAATATTTCCACTGTAATGATAAAACACTGATGTCTTTGCATCAATGTAAACATTTAAATCATGTGACTAATATTAACCACATGAGGCAAAATTATACATTTAGTGAAATTGGACTCATGCATCAGAGGACAATCACTTTTGTAAATAACTAGAATTGTTCAATTTACAAATAAACAAAAGAGCAAATTGAATAATAAAAGAGATTACCATAATGCCTCCATGAGCACCAAGCTCCAAGCTTCCTGAAGGACCTTGTTAAAACACATCAGAAAATGTTTTAAATTATATTATGTTTATAAATGGAATCATATGGTAACCTTCCAGATGCTCTGCTGCTTTAGCACTATGTGCTATACTCTCATATACTCTGTGCACACACATCTACTGTGTGTCTGTCAATCCTGGGAGAGGGATCCATCCTCTTTCACTCTTCCTGAGGTTTCTTCAATTTATTCCCTGTTAAAAGGTTGTTGTTTGTGGTATTGGTCTATACAAATAAAATTGACTTGACTTGACTTCACTACATGGCACTGCTCCAGTATGAGAGCAATATGTTATGCAGGACTTACTGCTGAGAAAAGTCTAAGTTGAGAAAAGTGGCAGCACTTCACAGAACCTCTGCTATGTACAATGTACAGGCTAGCTACATGTAGCTGTTGTAGTGACGATTCCTCATGAGAGGGAAAGATTATACAGTAAAAATATAGGAACAATCATATAATTATTTGTTTTGCATGTACATATATTACAATAAACAACTGGATAGTAGCCAACATCAAACATGTAGATTAATGGGCGTTGATGTTGCCATCATGCTATATAGTCAATGTCCTGTATTATGCTGTTGTGGTACCAAGCCAGGTACCAAAAACCAACAACTTAATGATGGTGTAAGACAAGCTTAATGCTAACAACTAAATTGTTCTCACACATAATGCAGAAATTAGTTTGCATTTTTTGCATAATATGCATTTTTTTTGTAACAAAATATCACGAAATTTGAAAATTACAATCATAATTATTTTCCCAGGTGTTTGAAAATGCATCCAGTCATCAGTGTCCTGTCTTATGTTGTCATTGCACCAAGCCAGGTACCAAAAACTAAAGAGGCAATGAACATTTCTTACATCTTAATAATGGCGTAACAGGAACTTAATCATGATTAATTACATATTTTTTTGCCAGATTACAATGAATGTAAAATGTTCAATAACAGTTTTCATTGGAACTACTTTTCTTAAACCAAAGAAATAATCCTTATAAAACTGTTGACAGCATGTTCTGAGGATTATTCAGTTTAACAGAGACACTGTTCCTCAAAAAAAAAAAAAAACTTTTCAGGAAGAATTATTAAACGCAATCCCTCAATGGTGTGAACATCACAAAAGAATTTCATTCACCTCCATTATATTGGCTGCAGAAATGTTGGAGATAGATATCACAAAACCTTGTGAAATAAAAATGCTGCAGATGCCACTATAGGTGAGTGAGGGCTTTTTCATGTTGTGTGTTTTTATTTTTGTATTATTGGGCCTAATTCACTAATATGTGCATAGAAATGTTCTCACTGTGTGCACAAAATAAGCGTGCATGCAAAATCACCATAGGATTCATGACACATCCGCACTGGCCAATTTTGCTTTTACCACCATGCGTATGCATCATTCTAAATTGACAGGCACTCTACTGGTAATAAGCATACTAACACACCCTAATTTCTCTATGTAAGGAAAGCTCTGTTGGAGCAGTGCAGCAGTGGAGAGAGCTGTCACTCATTGCAAAGAGGGCCGTGATGTTAAAAATATAGAAAAACTTAACTGCTAGTGAAATGCAAACAATAGTTTCAGAAGTAGAAGCCAGAAAAGGCAGATTTAGCTGGTAAACATGTGATTGGCACAACTGTTTGGAGCCTAATTGTGAATCCTGTAAACAGCCTGCATACCTGTTGTACCATGATCACGCAGTACTTCTGTAACAAAATAAGAAGTTGGTAAATGTGTAGATCTGTATAAAACTCTACTGCTGCACCAGGTGCGCATCGTATTTTGTCTGTCCACAACAGGCCGTGATGTAGTGAAAGCAGAGTGTCCCTCCTTGTGCCACTACTGAACTGTCAGGCTGTGAGGACACTGAACAGGCTGCTGGTTAAACAGCTGCATATATTACAGCCAAATCTGATGAGAGAAATTATCGGTGTCACATTCCAATATGGAAACTCTGATTAATAAACTATTGTCATATAAAAGCGGACACAGGTCAATTTTAATAAATTAATAATTTCATTACATTTATGATGATGATTTATGGATTACAACGTCTTCATTATTAATTTCATAAGTAGTAAATAAATTGTGTATTATTAACAATTTCACACTTTTGGATGTTGTATATTTAGGCCCAATCATTTTTAAGATAATTGTGGTTCTAATACACTGTTTACATTGAATAAATTTTGACTATATAATTTTTTAGACTGTGGGATGTTTATGATTTGTGCGTATGCATGGTCTAAGGCAGTTCTAAATTTGTTTGCAGAGTAAGAAAAATGTGGACAATTTAAAAACAGTGACTGATCTAGAGTCATTGATTATAATGACTATACAGCATACAGTGAGTATCTTTGCTTGTGATAATGGTATCTAGATAATATGTCAAAACAACCACATATTCACTGTCTAAAATGTATTTTTAATGATGAAAAAACAGTAACATTAAAGTAGAATAAGACCCCACTCTGCATACCAAATGTTTGATATTGGAATAGTATTGTTTAGGTTTTTTTTTCACACAACTTACCTTTGGATCCTGAGCTTGTGTCTGACAAACTCTGCACCAGATCCATCCTGTTCATCCTCTTTAAAACCTCCCTGGTCACCTCCACAGACTGTTGACCACAAATCTCCACTATAAGCTCCACTAAGTCATCCATGCTGTCTGCCCTCTCTATTCGGACTCTTGGGATTCTTGGGAGATCTTTCACTTGAAGGGTCTGCAGGTACCACTTGAACAGCTCGATCTTCCCAAAACGTAATTCTTCCAGTGTTTCCAAAAGCTTCTTCTTTACTGGTGTCATTGTTTCGTCCTGATGGATTAAAAGTGATCAGAGGGCATTTATATAATATTTCCACTGTAATGATAAAACACTGACGTCTTTGCATCAATGTAAACATTTAAATCATGTGACTAATATTAATCACATTAGGCAAAATTATAGATTTAGTGAAATCAGACTGCTGCACCAGAGGACAATCACTTATGTAAATAAATGAAATTGTTGTTGTTTAATCACTAATTTTGCAACATCACACAGATGAACAAATAAACAAATGAGCAAATTGAATAATAAAAGGGATTACCATAATGCCCCCATGAGCCCCAAACTCCAAGCTTCTTGAAGGACCTTGTTAAAACACATCAGGAAATGTTTTAAATCATGTTATGTTTATGAATGGAATGATATGGTAACTTTCCAGATGCTTTGCTGCTTTAGCACTATGTGCTACATATTCTCCTGTACTCTCATATACTCTTCTTCTGTACACACAACATCTATTGCATATCTGTCCATACTGGGAGAGGGGTCCCTCCTCTTACTTTTCCTGAGGTTTCCTCAATTTTTCCACATTAAAGAGTTTTATTTTGGGGAGTTTTTCATTAATTCAAATCAAGGGTCTAAGGACAGAGGATGTTGTATTGCTGTTCAGATTGCAACACCTGCTGAGGTAAATGTGTGATATTTGGCTACACAAATAAAATTGACTTGACTACTTAGCACTGTTCCAATATGAGAGCAATATGTTATGCAGGACTTACTGCTGAGAAAAGTCTAAGTTGAGGAAAAGTGGCAGCACTTCACAGGACTTCTGTTATGTACAACGTAGCTACATGTAGCTAGCTACATGTAGCTGTTGTAGTAACCATTCCTCATGAGAGGGAAAGATTATACAATAAAAATACAGGAACAATAATATAACTTAATTTGTTTTGCATGTACATATATTACAATAAACAACTGGATAGTAGCCAACATCAAACATGTAAAGTAATGGGTGTTAATGTTGCCGTCATGCTATATAGTCAATGTCCTGTATTATGCTGTTGTGGTACCAAGCCAGGTACCAAAAACCAACAACTTAAGGATGCTGTAAGACAAGCTTAATGCTAACAACTAAATTGTTCTCACAAATAACGCAGAGATTAGTTTGCATAATTAGATCTTTTTTTTGCAAAAACACCCCCACTCTTATAATCAATATAATTATTTTCCCAGGTGTTAGTAAATCCATCCAACCATCAGTGTCCTGTCTTATGTTGTCATTGCACCAAGCCAGGTACCAAAAACCAGGTAATGCAAATATTTTACATCTTAATGATGGTGTAACAGGAACTTAATGATGATTAATTACATATTTTTTGCCAGATTACAAGAAATGTAAAATGTTCAATGTTCAATGTTCAAAGTAGAATAAGACTCTACTCTGCATATCAAATGTTTGATATTGGAATTGTATTGGGGTTTTGTTTCCGCAAAACTTACCTTTGGATCCTGAGCTGATGTCTGACAACCTCTGCACCAGATCCGTCCTGTTCATCTTCTTTAAAACCTCCATGGTCACCTCCACAGACTGTTGACCACAGATCTCAACCATCAGCTCCACTAAGTCAACCTTGTTCTGTGCCATCTCTATTCGGACTCTTGGGAATTCTTTCATTTGAAGTTTCTGCAGGATGTCTTTGAATTGCAAGAATTCCCCGAAACGTAATTCTTCCAGTGTTTCCAAAAGTTTCTCCTTAACTGATGTCATCGTAACATCCTGATGGATTAAAAGTGATCAGAGGGCATTTATGTAATATTTCCACTCTAATGATAAAACACTGATGTCTTTGCATCAATATAAACATTTAAATCATGTGAGCATCAATATATTACACAAAGTAATACTGTGATTAATCTACAGTGATTTTATAAAGACAAAGTGTGAGCACAGTATGATTCATTTAATTTATTTCTATAAACTGGTTATTAGTAATTGTGATTTATTGCATGTCTCCAACTCTTTCTGACACTGTGCTGCCAAAAGTAGGAATGAGACACCTGATCACATGTTCTTATTGCTTCAACAGCAGCTGTGATATTTCTGCTTTAAAAACTCTTTCCACCTATTTACCATCAGAGTTGAATAAGAAAGTCTGGAAAAAAATACACGTCCTAAACATTTAGTTGTCCTGTTGTCATCCTCAGTTGTAGAGATAGCACAGATTTTATTATAACATTATTGGTGGATATAATATTTCAGCTCAAAATCTCAATCAGAATCCTGCTTCAGTTCAGTGAGCACCATCTGATGAAATGATGTCACTGGTTTGTATCATTATTAATAGTGGTCAAGATGAGGATAATTTTCAACCAGCAGCTATTTGATGAAAGCTGTGTTGTGTAAAGTGTGTCTGATGTGACATTACTCACTTTCTGGGGCAGTGAAGACCTCTGCTTCTCTGAGGAGAAAGAAAATAGAAAATGACTCAAGACTGATTAAACATCAGACTATAATCAGTTTTAGTCAGATTTAGTTGCAATAACACTAAAATCTCTTCTGCTGCTTCTGACATCATAAACAATAATCATACAGAGAGAAGAGAGGTTGGATATCATATCATTAAAACCTTTGAAATCTAATAGAATCCAATATAAAAGTCCTGCAACAAATATGACCGTCTTTACGTAAAGATTATCACCTCACAATTATTTGATGTCAAATAGGATTTACAATGTTGTCAAATTATAATATTCAGTGTGTCAGAGAGGTGTTCATTCAACTCCATGGTCATTTTTTAGGTCCAAGCATGTAGCATTGATGCACTGTATTATACTGTCAATTGTACCTAATATTTTGCCACCCCTTAAAGTCAAACTGTAACTGGAATTCTCCTCACTTTGTTTGGAAGGAAATATGATCTATAATGACACTGCAGCTATTGTGTATTATTTTCATTTTTCCAAGAGGACAAGTCCGTTTGTGTGTTTGGCTCTAGGAGTGGCTGACTGACATCTGAGAGCTGCAATGTTAACTTCCCTACTGTGCTACTGACTGGAGAATGTCATAGTCCTGATAACGATGATACAAGACTTTTTTCCTTTTTCAATAAGCCCACATAGCCTTGGTTATGTAACATTAGCAACTTAAGATGTCTGTCACTTGCTGTTAAATTTGTTTTCCGCTCAGAAAGTGTAAGCTAGCAAGCTAGGCCAACTAACTTCCACTCAAAGTTGAAGATAGCCTAGCTCTCTAACCTTAGATTCCCACCAGTCAAGAAGCAGACAGAATATGAGCGGATAGAGTGTGGTATGACAAAAGTCCCCAACTGCAATTAAACCAGTCCATTACAGTTATGTGGTATGCACCTTAACCATTAGACTTTTAGGAAGCTGCTTGTGTTTTTTTGTTTTTTGTTAACTTGAGAGAAGAAACCCTTAGAAAAGATCTTGCTTTTTCATCAGTAGATGTCATTTTGGAAACTATGCTATATGTAGGAGTCTAGTTATTCTGGGTTTAGTTTTGGCTTGTTGCTGTGGACAATTTAAAAACAGTGACTGATCTAGAGTCACTGACTCTAATGATTATACAGCATACAGTAAGTATCTTTGCTTGTGATAATGGCATCTAGATGATTAACAATCAAAACAAACACATATTTAAATGGCTGCCTGACAGTCCTAATGTATTTTTAACTATGAAAAAACAGTCACATTAAAATGGAATAAGACTCCAGTCTGCATACCAAATGTTTGACATTGGAATTATATTTCTTTTTTTCAAAGACTTACCTTTGGATCCTGAGCTGGTGTCTGTCAGACTCTGCACTGGATCTCTGTACATTTTCCCTAAAACCTCCCTGGTCACTTCCACAGACTGTTGACCGTAGAGCTCCACCATCAGCTCCACTAAGTCAACTGTGCTGTAGGTCCTCTCTATTTGGACTCTTGGGAGGTCTTTCTGTCTTCGAAGTTCCTGCAGGACCTCTTTGAATTGCAAGAATTCCCAGAAATGTAATTCTTCCAGTGTTTCAAAAAGCTTCTCCTTAACTGATGTCATTGTTTCGTCCTGATGGATTAAAAGTGATCAGAGGGCATTTATGTAATATTTCCACTGTAATAATTCAACACTGATGTCTTCGCATCAATGTAAACATTTAAATCATGTGATTATTGTAACAACTAATATTAATATATTACACAAAATGATACATTCATATCAATCAATCAATCAATCAATCTTTATTTATATAGCGCCATATCACAACAGAAGTCATCTCAAGGCACTTTTCACATAGAGCAGGTCAAGACCGTACTCTTTAATTTACAGAGACCCAACAATTCCCCCATGAGCAAGCACTTGGCGACAGCAGTAAGGAAAAACTCCCCTTTAACGGGTAGAAACCTCAAGCAGACCCCGGCTCTTGGTGGGCGGCCATCTGCTTTGACCGGTTGGGTTGAGAGAGAGAAAGAGAGAGGGAAAGGGGGAGGGGGGACAGAAGAAAAACAATCACAACAACAACACAACAACAACAACAACAAGCACAAGCAGCAACAGCCAGGGAAGGATGCCATCAGG
The DNA here is from genome assembly GCF_963924715.1 of Thunnus thynnus. NCBI lineage: Eukaryota > Metazoa > Chordata > Actinopteri > Scombriformes > Scombridae > Thunnus > Thunnus thynnus. The sequence goes on along the minus strand of NC_089526.1, from coordinate 8,943,330 downwards.
ACTGTGAAGGACCGCGAAGGTTCGGCCCGGGAGTCAGGTTTTTCTGTGAGATGAGAAAGCACAAAAAACTCCGGGGAAGAAGCAAAGTTAGTGACATGCATTGATGTTACATGAATGCATACAGATGGAGAGGAGGAGGAGGAGGAGAGAGGAGCTCGGTGCATCATGGGAAGTCCCCCAGTAGTCTAGGCCTATAGCAGCATAACTAAGGGCTGATCCAAGGCGAGCCTGGTCGGCCCTAACTATAAGCTTTATCAAAAAGGAAAGTTTTAAGCCTACTCTTAAACATAGAGAGGGTGTCTGCACCCCGGACTGAATCCGGTAGATGGTTCCATAGAAGAGGAGCCTGATAGCTGAAGGCTCTGCCTCCCATTCTACTTTTAAAGACTGTAGGGACCACCAGTAAGCCTGCATACTGGGAGCGCAGTGTTCTAGTGGGATAATATGGTATTATGAGCTCTTCAAGATATGATGGTGCCTGACCATTAAGGGCTTTGTAAGTTAGGAGAAGGATTTTAAATTCTATTCTAGATTTTACAGGAAGCCAATGTAGTGAAGCTAAAATGGGAGAAATGTGGTCTCTTTTTCTAGTTTTAGTCAATACACGTGCAGCTGCATTCTGGACCAGCTGGAGAGTCTTTAGAGACTTGTTAGGGCAGCCTGATAATAAGGAATTGCAATAATCCAGCCTAGAAGTAACAAATGCGTGAACTAGTTTTTCTGCATCTTTTAGGGACAGGATGTGCCTGATTTTTGTGATATTACGTAAGTGAAAAAAGGCAGTCCTTGAGATTTGATTTATGTGGGAGTTAAAGGACATATCCTGATCAAAGATAACTCCCAGATTCCTTACGGTGGTGCTGGAGGCCAGGGTAATGCCATCCAGAGCAGCTTTATCATTAGATAATGTGTTTCTAAGGTGTTTAGGGCCAAGCACAATAACTTCAGTTTTATCTGAATTTAGTAGTAGAAAATTGCAGGTCATCCAGGTCTTTATGTCGTTAAGGCATGTTTGGAGTTTGTTTAACTGATTGGGTTCATCTGGCTTCACTGATAAATATAATTGGGTATCATCTGCGTAACAATGAAAATTTATGGAGTGTTTCCTAATAATATTACCTAAAGGAAGCATATATAAGGTGAATAGAATTGGTCCAAGTACAGAACCTTGTGGAACTCCATGTCTAACTTTTGCCTTCACGGAGGATTCATCATTCACATGTACAAACTGAAATCGGTCTGATAAATAGGACTTAAACCAGCTTAATGCAGTTCCTTTAATGCCAATTAAATGTTCCAGTCTCTGCAAAAGGATTTGATGGTCAATTGTGTCGAATGCAGCACTAAGATCTAACAGGACAAGTATAGAGACAAATCCTTTGTCCGATGCAGTTAGGAGGTCATTAGTGACTTTCACCAGTGCTGTTTCTGTGCTATGATGCGCTCTAAATCCTGACTGAAAATCCTCAAATAAACTATTGTTATGTAGAAAGTCACATAACTGATTAGAGACTGCTTTCTCAAGGATCTTGGATAGAAATGGAAGGTTAGATATAGGTCTATAATTGGCTAAAACACCTGAATCAAGAGTAGGCTTCTTAAGAAGAGGTTTAATTACAGCTACTTTAAAGGAATGTGGTACATAGCCTGTTACTAAAGACAGATTGATCATATCTAGTAAAGAAGTGCTCACTAAGGGTAAGGCTTCCTTAAGCAGCCTAGTTGGGATGGGATCTAAGAGACAGGTTGATGGTTTAGCTGAACAAATCATTGAAGTTAGTTAAGACAAGTCTACTGGAGAAAAACAGTCCAAATATATGTCAGGATTTACTGCCGTTACCAAGGTTCCTGTGTTTGGGGAGAGAACGGTGCCTGTTGAGGGCAGGAGGTGGTTAATTTTGTCTCTAATAGTTAGAATTTTATCATTAAAGAAGCTCATAAAGTCGTTACTACTGAGAGCTATAGGAATACATGGATCAGTAGAGTTATGACTCTTTGTCAGCCTGGCCAAAGTGCTGAAAAGGAACCTAGGGCAGTTTTTATTCTCTTCTATTAATTCTGAGTAATAGGCGGCTCTGGCATTACAGAGGGCCTTCCTATATGTTTTAAGACTATCTTGCCAGACTAAGCGAGAATCTTCTACTTTGGTGGAACGCCAAATCCTTTCCAATTTTCGCGATGTTTGCTTTAATTTGCGGGTTTGGGAGTTATACCATGGAGCTAACCTCTTACGTTTTATTATCTTCTTTTTTAAGGGGGCGATGGAGTCGAGTGTTTGTCTTAGTGAGCCTGCAGCACTATCAATAAGATTATCAATTTGGGAGGGACTAAAGTTAACATAAGAGTCTTCTGTAGTATTGAGACATGGCAGTGAATTCAGTATTGACGGAATTGCTTCCTTAAATTTATCTACAACACTATCAGAGAGACATCTAGTGAAGACATTTTTATCTAATGGTGTGTAATCCAGTAATAGGAATTCAAAAGTTATTAAAAAATGATCTGATAAAATAGGATTTTGTGGAAAAATTATTAAATGTTCAATTTCAATCCCATAAAGACAAAGACAAAGTGTGAGCACAGTGTCATTCATTTCATTTATTTCTATAAACTGGTTAAAAGTAATTGTGATTTATTGCATGTCTCCAACTCTTTCTGACACTGTGCTGCCAAAAGTACGAATGACACACCTGATCACATGTTCTTATTGCTTCAACAGCAGCTGTGATATTCCAGCTTTAAAAACTCTTTCCACCTATTTACCATCAGAGTTGAATAAGAAAGCCTGGAAAAAAAATACACGTCCTAAACATTTAGTTGTCCTGTTCTCATCCTCAGTTGTAGAGATAGCACAGATTTTATTATAACATTATTGGTGGATAAAATATTTCAGCTCAAAATCTCAATCAGAATCCTGCTTCAGTTCAGTGAGCACCATATGATGAAATGATACCATTGGTTTGTATTATTTAAAGTTGTCAAGATGAGGATCATTTTCAACCAGCAGCTATTTGATGAAAGCTGTGTTGTGTAAAGTGTGTCTGATGTGACATTACTCACTTTCTGGGGCAGTGAAGACCTCTGCTTCTCTGAGGAGAGAGAAAATAGAAAATGACTCAAGACTGATTAAACATCAGACTATAATCAGTTTTAGTCAGATTTAGTTGCAATAACACTAAAATCTCTTCTGCTGCTTCTGACATCATAAACAACAATCATACAGAGAGAAGAGAGGTTGGATATCATATCATTAAAACCTTTGAAATCGAATAGAATCTGATATAAAAGTCCTGCAACAAATATGACCGTCTTTAAGTAAAGATTATCACCTCACAAAATAATCTTTGATGTCAAATAGGATTTACAATGTTGTCAAATTATAATATTCAGTGTGTCAGAGAGGTGTTCATTCAACTCCATGGTAATTTTTTAGGTCCTAGCATGTAGCATTGATGCACTGTATTATACTGTCAATTGTACCTAATATTTTGCCTTCCCTTAAAGTCAAACTGTAACTGGAATTCTCCTCACTTTGTTTGGAAGGAAACATAATCTATAATGATACTGCAGCTATTGTGTTTCATTTTCATTTTTCCAAGAGGATAAAACCGTCTTCGGAAACATTTGTGAAATTAGCATCTGAGCTTCAGGCTCCAGGAGTGGCTGACTGACATCTGAGAGCTGCAATGTTAACTTCCCTACTGTGCTACTGACTGGAGAATGTCGTAGTCTGATAATGATGATACCACATAGCCTTGGTTATGTAACATTAGCTACTGAAGACGTCTGTCACTTTACATTATTTAACATTTGTGAGGATCCATCGGGCTGTTAAATTTGTTTTCCACTCAGAAAGTGTAAGCTAGCAAGCTAGACTAACTAACTTCCACTCAAAGTAGAAGATAGCCTAGCTCTCTAAAGTTAGACTCCTACCAGATGTCAGATGTCAGAGACGTGTTGATTTAATTAATGATTTGTTACCCCCTGTCAACTACTTTTCTCACACTTTACATTGGTGATTAAATGAAGTTTGCACTCAAGCAGATATACTGTACATTTTTAAAATAAATCATTAGATATATTCATTAGATACATGTGATTGTGTAATGTGACAGTTTTGTCTTCTTTGTTTTACCTTTGGGTCCTGAGCTGGTGTCTGATAACCTCTGAACCAGATCAGATCTGCTCATTTTCTTGAAAATCTTCTTCATCAGATCCACAGACTGTTGACCACAGTTCTGTAACATCAGATCCACTATGTCTGCTCTGTCTGCTGTGTAACTCAACCTCAGTGAGCTGTCTGGGAGGTTCATCTGGGAGACAGTCAACTGCAGGACCTCCTTGAATTTCTTTAACTCCTGATAACTCAAATCATTCAGGGTTTCCAAAAGCATCTCTTTAACAGCTGCCATTGTTGCTACCTGGAATAATCAAAACATTAATGAGACATACAGTATATTCAATCCACTAGAAAAAAAACACTAAAATAGTTTCTCATTGCATCTCATGAATGTAAGTGTAGATGTGAGTGTTATATGTTTATCTGTGAGATCACTGTCAAAGCTGAAGAAAAAAAAATGTACATGTCAACATTTCCTCATCTAATCCTCAGTGTTAAAGATATGAAACATTACTGATGGATAAAACTGTAGCTTGAATGCAGCTTCTGTGAAAAATATTCAGCTTAAATCATGAGTTTGGGTTGTATCAATATTTAAAATATTTAAGATGAGAATCATTCTCAACCTTCAACTATTGAATAAAAGCTGTGTTGTATTGAGTCAGACAGATGTGACATTGCTCACTTTCTGGATCAGTGTAGAGAGCTGTTCATCCACATAATGTTTCTCTGAGGAGAAAAAAAAAAAAAGACTAATGAGTGATTGATGAAAAACAGATGAGAAACACTTTGTATCAGGCTATATTGCTTTGTACTAATTTAAAAATTATTTTAAAAATGATACGTAAACCTCAGCAGTGATGCAGACATTATCACTTATATTTTTTCATCCTGTCCCACAATACTTAAACATTTTTTTGTCTTCCTTGTCTTACTTTTGGGTCCTGAGCTGCAGTCTGACAGCCTCTGCACCAGATCAGGCCTGTTCATGTCCTTTAAAACCTTCTTCATCATCTCCATAGACTGTTGGCCGTACTCCTGCACAATAATTAACACTATGTCCTGCATGTCTGTTGTCATCAGCAGCCACCAATTGATGTCAAAGTGATCCTGGAGGACTTCCTTAAAGTCCTGGAGCTCCCTGTTACTCAAACCAGCCAGTGTTTCCAAAAGCAGCTCTATAACAGACGTCATTGTTTCTACCTGGTAAATACAAAGAAAATATTTATTGGCCAAATGTACAATCTCTCAGCTGGGATGATTACAGATTTTTCTGTTTATGTCTCATCAATGTGTGTGTTTTTATAAATGTGGATATATACAGTTTACATTTCACCAGTGGTAGAGGTAACACTGATTTTTAACATTATTAGTTAACAACGTTCTTGCTTCAGACCTCATGTGTACATGATGCAACCTGAATGTAGCTTCAGTTCTGAGAGAACCAGCTGGTGAAAATCAAGAATTTGTTTGTATCATCATTTATAATGTTGAACATGTTTTTTCCTGCATCTGTTGAATGAAAGCTGTATCTGTAAAGTCAGACAGATGTGACATTACTCACTTTCTGGATCAGTGCAGGGCACTGTTCATCCACAGAGTGTTTCTCTGAAGAGAAGGAAATAAAACAAGACTCATGAATGCCTGGTTTACCATCAGGTGATATAATCAGACACTATCAGATTATCTTGTTTTAAAATAATTCTAATATTAAGGATTAATTGCAGAAGGAAAAGAAAATCTGCTCGATAGTAACATCCTAAAAATCAATTACCACTTTCACCTGATGAACACTTCTCAACATGACGTCACATTTGTTATTAAACTCAGTGTTAAAGCTTCACATAATGAAATGTAGATTAAAATAACTACAGAGCTTTGAGGAAAGGATTCAAATCTGTCATCTTTACTCCTAGTTAAAGGAATAATATTTGTAATTTTGTTATTAGTGTTTCAAATGTCTTATGGTACCTACCTCCCTCTGTGGTTTTTACACCAAACGCTTCAACTGATGATCCTGCAGCTGAAACACATTTAATGAACATTGTAATTACACAATAAAAACACTATGTGTAACCTTTACGTATACTTGTCCTCAGTATAATACTCTGACTCCCAAGTATAATAAAAAGCCTTTAACACTTCATGGCTGAGACTAATGCAGTTTGAGAAAACACTCAGTCAGGGTGTTAAAATAAAATACACAGACATGCACACGTCACATGACACAGATGGATTACAGGTGTGTGGATGGAAGACAGGAGGAGGCCTTGGTTACAGAAATCACAGAGGGGATGAATGAGAATGAGTGTCCATAGTGGAGCCAAGTTTAAGTCAAATCGTAGCTATACAAAAATACAACACAACATATTCAAGTGAAATGATGTAGACAACATTAGCCAAGTTCCTATCTGACCATATACAACATAAGACTGGTAATAATGAGCTCTAACATTTCCCTCTGAAGTGATCTTTGTCTTATTATTTTGTATCTACAAGTAAATTGAATTAGCTCAATTAACCACTTCAAATATGAAATGAAGTACCAACTAACTTTGTGAAGCTCATATTGTTTTTGTTGAGATTGTGTCAGGGAGGTGTTGATTCAAATCTATATTTCTGCTGTCATGGTGGCCTATATGTTGTTGCTCCATTGCTTTATCTAATATTTTGTACTCCTGCAGATGTATTAATTATCATAAATGAATGTGATATGACAGTTGTCTTATTTATTTCACCTTTGGGTTCTGAGCTGGTCTCTGACAGCCTCTGCACCAGATCAGTCCTCTTCATTTCCATGAAAACCTCCCTGATCACCTCCACAGACTGTTGGCCACATCTCTCCACCATCCGATCCACAACTATTGTCCTGTCTTCTGGCTCCAGCTGGATCCATGGAAGGTCCTTCTTGAAGTAAGTGAACTGCAGGAGCCACTTAATTTTATTAAACTCCTGATCACTTAAATCATTCAGTGTTTCTAAAAGCAGCTCTCTCACAGCCGTCTTTGTTGCTACCTGGAAAATTCAAAGAGTAAGTTCAAAGAGAAAATATGTTATTTCTCCACTGGGAATATTAAAGATTTATCTCTTTGCATCTACAGTATCAATGTCTTTATTTTAGACATTTGGATGTTTTAAGAAATGATTTTTCTGCAAAATCACCTGAACTACTGATACATCTGGTAATTATGATTTGTCTTGTTTTATATTCTTTAATATCTGTAAACTTGTTATGTTTCTTTATTTTAATTCCAGGCTGTAACTCTGGCAAACACACTGTGCTGTCAAAAACTGAAATGAGCCACCTGATCTTAACATCACATGTTCTTGATGAACTGTAACGAAGGTGGCAGCACAAGTCAGGAACTGTTTTCTCGGTTTCATCTTCTGCATTTGGTTTAATGGTTTGAAAAAGTTTAGTGGTTATGGTTTAGAGTTTAGTTTCATTAATCACCACTAATGTGATGATAAATATGGTTTTAAACTTGCATCTTATTGAATTAAAGCTGTACTGCATGAGGTCAGGTTGATGTGACATTACTCACTTTGTGGATCAGTGCAGACAAGTGTTCATCCACAGAGTATTTTTCTGAGGAGGAAGAGAGAAAAAAAAGTGATCAACATCAGGCTATATTGTTCTTTAAAATATTACAATACAAAGGGTTCAACACAAAATAAAACTGAAGCTTCCTCAACAGTTAAAAAAATATACATATAATTCATCACTAATATTTTCTCCCTGTCCCACAATATCTTTACATATTTCACATTAGTAATAAAATATATTTTATACACCAGCTGATATTGTCAAATTTTTTCTACATTATGACTCATAATATTTCAAATAAAGAAGAACAGCTTATAACATAGCTTATAAACTTATGAAACACATGTTTTGTTCCAGTTTTATGATTTGAATATGTTTTTGTCTTTATTGTCTTACTTTTGGGTCCTGAGCTGCTGTCTGACAGCCTCTGCACCAGATCTCTCCTGTTCATCTCAATTAAAGCGTCCTTGGTCTCCTTCACAGACTGTTGGCCGAAGGTCTGCACCACAAAAAACACTGTGTCCTGCATGTCTGCCATCATGTGCAGCCTCCATGAGATCTCTAAGTAGGGGTTGTAGAGGTGACTTTGACCCCAGATGATTTGCTTGAAGTCCTCGAGCTCCCTGTTACTCAAATCAGCCAGTGTTTCCAAAAGCAGCTCTATAACAGACGTCATTGTTTCTACCTGTTAAAAACAAAGAAAATGTTCATTGGGCAAATGTGCAATCTCTTTATTTTATTGATACAGATTCATTGATGAGTTTGTTTTAGAAATGCGGATGTGGTGAGATTACATCACCAATGTTACACAACCTAATAATGGAATTAATAATATTTGTCAAATTGATCATATACTGTACACCTGTTTTTACAAACTACTTGTATGTGTTTACATTTCTTTAGTAACATCAACAACTTTTGTCTCTTTTACAATTATTTTATCTGTACAAACAGGATCATGACTTTATTTTACTGCCTGGCTGTAACTCTTTCAAAGACTGTGATCCCAAAACTGTGATGAGCCTTTTGATTTTACAACAGAGAAGCTGTGAGAACATGGCTGGTTGCATCTTTTCCTTTAATATAAAAAAGCAATGTTTGTCATATATTATACCTTCTCTCAAAGTTATAAAAACAAATCCAGAAAAGCTATATTGCCCTTGTGGTTGATGAATTAACACAAATTCTTAACATTATTGGTGAATAACATTCTTGCTTAAGACCTCATGTGAACACATCAAAGCCTGAAAATAGTTTCAGTTCTGTGAGAGAACTATGTATTTAAGGGACAATTTGTTTGTATCATCAATTATAATGTTCAAGATGAAGATGATTGTCAATCTTCATCTACTGAGTAAAAGCTGTACTGTGTAAAGTCAGACTGATGTGACATTACTCACTCTCTGAATCAGTGTAGGACGATGTTCCAAGTGTTTCTCTGAGGAGAAAATAAATATCAAAAGACTTATTAGAAATGTATTTAACATCAGTTATAATACAAAGAGTTTCATTCCACTAACCCTCCTTAACAATGAAATAATAATAATAATGTGCAGAGCTACTTGAAGATTTTCCAACAATGTTGAATAGTTTTGGATATATTTGTTATTGTACTGTTTATGCCCGAACTTACAAAATATTGTACCCCAGCTAATGTACTTTATCTTAACATAATAAACTATAAAACTTATGAGACACATGTGACTGCATTGTGTGCCAGTTTAATGTTTTTCATATGTTTTTATCTGCTTTGTCTTACCTTTAGTTCTTGAGCTGATATCTGACAACCTTTGCACCAGATCAGTCCTGTTCATCTCCTTTAAAACCTTTTTGGTCACCTCCACACACTCTTGGCTGTTCGTCTCCACCATCAGCTCCACAGTTTCCTGCATGTCTGCCACATCCAGTCGGCTCCTTGAGATGAGCGGGAAATCTTTCTCCAATTCAATGAGCGACTTGAATTTCTCAAACTCCTCAGAGCTCAAATCATTCAATATTTCAATAAGCAGCTTCTTATCCATCATTGAACCTACCTGGAAAATGAAAAAGGTAAATCATACAGTATTAAGCAGGACAGGATGTGAAGTGTTTGTTTGCTCTACTACCATGAATACCATGACTGACGATTTAGACAGCGCTCTCCACCACCAACACTGAAACACCAAATAATGGAAAATCATTTGGACGAATGGTCTTCATCCCTCCAGTAGAGTTTCATAGAAGTCATGTAATAATGTTTTATATGATGGATGGATGTAGATTTTCATTTCTTTGCAATGACATGAATGTAAATACAGGATGAGCAGGGAGTTCCCCTACTTCAATTTTTCTGTTATTGGTTAAAGGAACAGAGTAACACTGTGACTCTAATTAATCTACCTTTAATTTCTCTGCCACTGATCTATAATGTTGTTGTTCCAAACACTTGTAGTTTCTCCACAGCATAGCTAAAAACACTATTTCCATGTTACACTATCACTGTCTCATAGCTCCACCAGAAGAAACATACTTAGTGATTTATTTGCACAGCAATGATTGTTCGGAAAATACTGATTATATGGATGAACAGTAGATAAATGAGTTCTGTAGCAGGAGTGGTTTGATAAGTTTCTGTGGTTGTTTTGATGTTTTCTTGCAGTGATTCTGGATCAATATTGGAATCCACTGTAACTTATGTGAATCTGAGTACAGCTGCTGTCATCTACAAAAGGAGCAAACTATAAACTTTTCAAAGCCAAATTTTAGGCCCACAGGGGGCGAGTAAATATTGATTTTCAGTGGGGTATTCCTGTGAGGATTTCAGAAACATTTCAAAAGCAAGAAAAGTGTAATCAAATGATATATTGGGCTTATATTCAAAGTATTTTATGCACTATATACTGTACATTATATTCACTTAATTAGATTCTCAATTGTATTCACCAATTGAGTCTCAAAAATGAAACAGTGATTATCTGAAAGCACAAACTACGCTATCCACACTTACATTATACTGCTTTAGATGACTAAGGATTTACTCACTTGCACTGTATCCATGACTTTCACATCCATCACAGGCTCGCCCTCCGTTCTCTTGAGGTCATCAATAAGATGTGGCTCGTTTCTCTCCAGAATTTTGTAGAAGATCTGTTTTCCTCTCACTCCACTGGATTCCAAGGGCCCACTGAGAAGTGCCCTCATAGTGTCCTGAGAGTCATGATTAGCCCTGATTTTATCATAATTTACTTGATTAATAACATCACGTTCGAGGAGTTCTTCCAAAATTGGTGCAACGTTGGTCACTCTCCGGATTAGCTCGAGTCGATGTTTATCCACAAAAGGCTCTGAGAAGAGAAAGAAACATGATACAAAGTTGGCAGATTAAAAATATTATGAGGCTATAATCAACGTATATCAGAACATGTTTCATATGAAGTGTAGCAAACTAAAATGCATACAATGTTAATTTGAAACAATGGATTTCAAAAACCCTTGATCAAGATGACCTGTTCAAAATATCCTTCCAAGCTTCAATTATTCATTGTCAGTTTCTGGTTTTACGTTTAGCTTGTTGTAGACAATCTGAACTCAGTGAGTAACATTTAGTGAGATCACTGCGTACATAATAACTGTGCACTTACCTTCCTCCATCTTATTTTGATCAGTTGCTGCTGCTGAGGGTCATGAAGCTGGAAAACATTTTAAGAAAAATAAATATTGCAGAACAATATATTGTTCTTACCCATTATGCATACCTCTGTTGTCCAGTATACATTTAAATGGTAAAAAAAAAAAATCTTTCATGATCACAGCACCAAGAAGGTAAAATAAATTTACAGGTTTACTCTACACAGTTACTCAGTTATTCATACTCTCAATCTCCAAATGTTCAGCTCAATAAAAAACAATACCTGAAAGTATTTCCACAAAGGAATACATCGACAGGATCATGACTTAATTTTACTCTCTGGCTGTAACTCTTTCAAGGACTGTTATCCAAAACTGTGATGAGCCTCTTGATTTTACAACAGAGAGGCTGTGAGAACATGGCTGGTTGCATCTTTTCCTCTAATATAAAATAGCAAGAAAAACATTCATTTCTCTTGTATATTTATCATAGCTATATTATACTGCCAAAGTTATAAAAACAAATCAATAAAAACTATGTTTCCCTTGTGGTAGATGATATAACACAAATACTTAAAATTATTAGTGAATAACATTCTTGCTTAAGACCTCATGTGAACACATCAAAGCCTGAAAATAGCTTCAGTTCTGCGAGAGAACTATGTATGTGAGGGAAAAATTGTTTGTGTCATCAATTAAAGACACACAACAAACTTATATCACCCCCTCTAGCAGAAACACCCGGTTAAGTATGAGGAGAGACAAAAATCCCTCCTGGAGTATTTTGTCATATCATCAAGAATATCATTATCGAAGAAATACCCTCGACACACACACACACACACAAACAGTCATGTTGATTTACAGTGGTGCTTGAAAGTTTTTGAGTCCTTTAAAATTTGCTCTATTTCTGCATAAATATGAACTAAAATGTTCATGCAAGTCTAGAAAAACTAGATAAAGAAACATCAGTTAAACAAGTGAGACAAAAACCTTTCACCTTGTTTATTTATTTATTGTGTAAAATGATCCAATGTTGCATATTTGTGAACCTCTAGGATTATCAATTCATTTGAAGGGGAAATTAGAGTCAGGTGTTTCAGTCAATGGGATGAAATTCAGGTGTGGGTCTGGGAGGCCCTGCTTTATTTAAAGAAGTGAAATCTGGGTCTTCACTATCAAAGTCTGAGCTTCACAACAGGTTTGTGGAAGTGTGTCACTGCTCAAACAAAGGAGATTTCTGAGGACCTTAGAAGGAGAGTTGTTGATGCTCACTGGGCTGGAAAGAGTTAAAAAAAAAAAACACTAACTAAAGAGTTTGGACTCCACCAGTCGACTGTCAGGCAGATCGTGTACAAACGGAGGACATTCAATACCATTGTTACTAGGGGTGTAAAGATTCTGATTCCACATCGAAAATCAATCGAAACGAGCTTTTGAGTTGGACTCTCGGAATCAAAAGCAGGATCAGTGATTCTCCCAGTAGTTTTATTTCTCTCCACCCGCCTGCTTGTGTGTGTCCAAAGAAAAAAAGAACATTTCAAATCCTCCTGCTTCCCTGAGGTCACCGGTGTGCTCTTCATGTGAATTATGTAAACAACAAATGCCTGACAGAAAAAGTACAGTTTGTACGCTATGCTACACACTTCAGTTATGTTTATATATAATACACTGACAGATTCAAACTTCCCAGTTGAATAACTCATGTGCAAAACATTGTTAAAACACAAATGACGCCTCTTTCCTACTATAGTAAGGTAGAGTTGAAAAAGTTGAACTTTTTGGCTTGAATGAGAAGCGTTCCATTTGTTGACAAACAAACACTGCATTCCAGCAAAAGAGCCATGTCCCATCTGTGAAACATGGTGGTGACAGTATCATGGTTTGGGCTGCTTTGCTGCCTCTGGACCAGGACAGCTTGCAATCATTGATGGAACTATGAATTCTGAGTTGTACCAACAAATTCTACAGGAAAATGTCAAGATATCTGCCCGTGAAATGAAGCTCAACAGAAAGTGGGTCATGCAGCAAGACAACAAACCTAAACACATAAGTCGTTCTACCAAAGACTGATTAAGTAGAAGAAAGTTAATGCTTTGGAATGACCGAGTCAAAGTCCTGACTTTAATCCAATAGAAATGCTGTGGAAGGACCTGCACTTCATGCAAGGAAGCCCAGCAACATCCCTGAGTTGAGGCTGTTGGGTAAGGAGGAATAGGCTGAAATTCCTCCAAGCCAATGTGCAGGGCTGATAAACAGTTACCAGAAACGTTTAACTGAAGTTATTGCTGCAAAAGGGGGTCATACTGGTTACTGAAAGCAAGGATTCACATATTTTGCCTCACACAAATATGTAAGATTGGACAATTTTCCTCAATAAATGAATTGATAATTTTAATGGTTTTTCTCATTTGTTTTATTTGGCTCCCTTTATCTAGTTTTATGACTTATGTGAACAATTGATCAGGTTTTAGGTCATATTTATGCGGAAACAGAAAATTCTAACACAAACTTTCAAGCACCATGGTGCATTCATTTCCTGTAGATTACTCTAACCTCAACCACTACTTGCTCGACCCTAACCCAAACCTGAACCTAAACCTTACCTTCATTTTAAACAAGTCTTCACCCTAAAATAAATGATTTACATTATGGAGACTTGCTTTTTGTCCTCAAAAGGGAGGTGAGTCCCCACATGTGACTGTTTAAACAGATTTATGTCCCCACAAATGATGAATACCTGATACTCTCTCTCTCTCTCTCTCTCTCGCTCTCTCTCTCTCTCTCTCTCTCTCTCTCTCTCTCTCGTTTAACGTTAAATTGTCTTTGCTGTTGTTTTTCTGTTTCATCGTTAACTGTTGAGTCAAAGCACTTTGGAAACTTTAACAAACTGTTTAACACTAACGTAAACTAAGTGTTAACTAATGTTTTATTGTAGTATTGCGCTGTTGTAACAATTTACACACACGAATACATCTCTACAGAGGAAGCAGGACGATGAAAGTGACAGTTAAAAAGAAGAATAAAATACAGTTTGAAAGACAGTTTTACCGTTTTAACTGCAGCTTGTCGCTCCAGCTGTTAAGATGTAAAATCCGCCCAGTTTTTTCTCCAAATTAATTGAGGTAAATCTTTCATTGTTGTGTCAATAAACGAGCTTTACTGTGATTCAGGAGCTGCTGTCTGTATTCGGTATTAACTACTTCCTAGTTCCTCAAGTATTCCTGCTGACTGTGGTATCAAATGTCCCCGGGCGTCTCTCTCTCTCTTCCGTCAGTGAGTGTCAGTAACACCTGTTGTGCTGTGAAAATCAGCCCTAATCGCGAGAACGCGCCTATTTGAAGATAATCGCTTTAAAACGACAAGCAAACGTACAGATAATACCCACAAGACCTTTTAATCATTTATAAACTGAGTAAATATCATAAAGGACGAAATAACCAGATATAATTTGAGAGTGAATAGAATAGACTACAATTATATTTATATTTTGTATATTTATTAGATTTATTTTCTGTCTCTACAGTTCTATATTTTATGAATTCTCTACATAGGTCTTTTGTTTGTTTGTTTTGTTTTGGGAGGGGGGGGGTGGGGGTTTCCAAGCATTTTGTATCCTTTGTGATCCATGGTCTATCTGCATAATTTTGCTTTCTGATATTATTGTTTTATTTGACAGTTTTTGTCATATAATGATCTAAATATTTTTAGAAATGTTTCATAGGCTTTGTCAGTGTCTTCTTCATCATATAGGCTACTCTGTGTTAATGATTCATGTCTTATGGATTCCTCCATACTCACCTGTATCTCAATTTACTGGTATCCTTGTCCTCCCCATAATCACAGTCATAGATCACAAAAACTGGCAAATGGTCACTGATGTCATTAAGTAATTAATAGCCCGCTTACTGTGTTGTCTTCCATAATATTTGTAAATAGTTCATCGGATCATGTTCTCCCCGGGATGAAGATGCAGGACTCGGGCTGCCAGCGGCTGAAATGACCGACTGGTCTCACCCGGCCAGCGGCTCCTCACATCTCACCTCATCTGATTTACAAACAGAGTATTAAGGCCACAATGAGGGGAAGAAAATCTGAGATTTTGATGATTTTCTGAAGAGAAAATATTTCTGAGGAAAAAGTCATTACGAGAATACGGTTTTCCATGAAAACAAAAAAGTCATTAGACTATGAGAATAAACTCCTAATATTATGAGGAAAAAAACATTTAAGTGGTAAATTTGAGAGAAATATTTAGACTTTATTCTCATATTACAACTTTTCCTCATTAAATTACAAATTTATCTTGTAGTATAATTCTTTTCTCAAAATATTACAATTTTCTTGACATCTCAGGTTTTGTTTTTTGCCAAAGCTGCCTAAATATTCCACCGTAGAAAAGCACTGTCAGATGAAATAATACTTGAGCTGAGAATTATTAGTATTTCTATAACATCTGGGTGTGCAGTGGCAGGATGGCAGGATGGATTTAAAGCCCCACATGGTTAGAGGAGTACACAGTCTACCTGAATGAAAGCCCTTGGTCTCCTCAGGGGGAAACAAGACACAGTGAAATGAATTCTCAAACAAACACTGATGCCACTCAAATAAAATTATACGTCAACTTTATTTGAAATTTGTCACTGAATCTCAAAGAATAATCTGCTCAGATGTTGAACTCACACACTACACAGTGAACATTTCAGCCTCCTCTCATCTGGCCACATACACACCCTCTGTGTGTAAAAAGCTTTTTTTTTTTTAAAAAAAAAAAAAAAAAAACAAACCAAAAAAACAAACACCTGATGTCACGTAGACAGAGATACACAGGTTGATTCTCCTCCTCCTCTCCTTCCTCACAACCACTCGTCTCACATTCATAACATTTCAGAGAGAATCTGCAGCACTTGTTCTTCTTCCAAATGTAGACCAAAGAATAGTATGGTAGCACCTTCTTAAAGGATAAAAACCCCTGTAATGTTTTTAAATGTTTGGGATCTGAACACAATACAGGACACTCAAGTCACTCAAAATGTAAAAACCATAGACAGCAATCAGGATTTTTTGTTATAAATTTGAAAAAAAATTCCTTTACATACAAACATTAAAAGATAATAATTCTGATTTCATTAATGGTGGCTCATTTATGTAAAACAATTGGTAAAAAAAACAGGTCTCTGCTATTTTTTTTGATTAAAAAAAAACATTATATGTCTGGTGAGATCCTTAATTACTTTCTTACATGATTATCTGAGAAACATTTGCTGCATGTGTTTTTTTTTAAACCTGGCTGGAAATCTCATCATGTTTTGTTTTACATTAAGTAATTAATTAACCAAATACAAATACAAATTTAAGTTTAACAAGTAAACTGTGAAAAAACAAGTTGCTGAGAAACCCCACAGAGAAAGGACAGCTTTATAAAGTATGTATAAAAACACATTTCATTCAGGTAGACTGTGTACGTTTGGTCTAAAAAACAATTTCACCATAACATTTACTTCTTTTTCTTGAGGTCTTTGATGAGAATTGGCTCATGTTCCTCAAGGATTTTGAGGAAGGCATCTTTGCTCTCTCCACCAGCTTTCAGGGGACCACAGTAGAGCTCCCTCACCTTCGCCTGAGTGATAGGCAGAGCCCTGATTTTATCATAAATTTCTTGTTGGATGACATCATGGTCAAAGAGGTCATCCAAAATGGGATCAATGTTGTTCACTCTCTTGATCAGCTCAACTTTATGTTTATCCACAAAATGCTTGTCTGAGGAGAAAGGAAAAGAAAACACAGACTGATTAGATTTGGAGATAACATAAAACTATAGCCAATTTGATACATTTCTTTTGATGAAGGGTTTTATTACAAAATGATTTATAACAACTACTTTCAATATTTTAAGTGTAGATGGCTGACATTCATCAAATATTAAAAACAGGGCTTTGAATGAGTATTTATTAAAGCATTTTAACTACATGCGGGCACTGGGATGAGAACTTACTGTTGTTGCTGTAGGTAATGGGGATTAAATATATCACATATGACTTATCTTTAAATGGAATAGATTGACATTTTGGGAAATATGTTTATTCGCTTCTTTGCCAAAAGTGAGATGAGAAGATTGATACCACTTTTATATCTGTCCATTAAATATGAAGCTACAGCAAGGAGACTGTTAGCTCAGCTTAGCATAAAGACCAGAAACAGCTAGCCTAGCTCTGTCCAAAGTTTCTGCTTTTTGGACAGATTAAATAAATGAGATATTGCGATAATAAGTGAGATTTTTTTTTTTTTTAAAGCTAACTGTTTCTCCCTGCCTCCAGTCTTGTATACAAAGCTGAACTAACAGTCTCCTGGCTGTGACTGTGTTCTTGTGGTATCGAACAACTCATCTAAGTAAAGTAAGAGAGTGAAAAAGCATCTTTTCCAAAAACATCTAAGGATTCCTTTAAATTTGGTAATAACATGTAGAATTTACAACTAGTCTTTCATCCACCTAACCCACCAACTCCAAATGAGTAAATTTGTCAGTTTATACACATCTGAACTGCGCCACTGCTCCGGGTCATAATTACTACAGCCATTACATTGCATCTGTCACTCAAATGTAACTATAAGCCGTTTTTGGGGGACTGACATTACGACCTATTGTGTCCTTTCTCTTGGGTGGACAGTCTCAGATATAAGATTGGCTATGGTTTTCTTTCATTACTACTGATCACATTCTAGATATACAACCATGCAGTAAATTAGAAAGTAGGTTTTACTGTCAGATTCTGGGTTTCTGGACAGTCTGAACACTGTGGTGGAGGAGTCTGCTGCAAGTCCACAAGCAGAGTAAAAGGAATTTACACCTACCAGCCTTTGTAGTTCCATCGCTTGCTCCATCAGAGGGCCCTGCAGCTGAAACAAATTAAGAAAAATTAAGAGTTGAGTTACATATCATACAAGCTGTAGCTTGCACCCCGTTTTTACTGAGTTGTAGTGGAACTGCTCCAACATTTTCAAAATACGTCTGAACTCACACACAATGCAACAGCCTGCTGAACATCAGGCTCAGCAGTGAAGTTGCTAGAATAGTTGGCATGCTGAGTGTTTTTATCCTTCATTTCCTCAGTTTGAGAGACAAAACTCTGAAGAGCACTATAAATTACATTTAGATAGATATTTTTTCAATTTAATTAAAAAAAAACTGAGCTATAAATCTCGCTTCATGGTTTTTTTTTTTTTGTTTTAATATTTTACACTAAGAGTCCAGTTCAGGGTTCATCCACTGTGAGGAGTATAAAGCTTAATGTGAAAACTCTTTTTCTACACTTGCTCATCTGTAGTTTGTCATGTTAAAAAAAAAAAAAAAAACAGAAAACAACTCACTGCCACTGGAACCAGGTTTTGATGATAGTCCACGTGTGTCTTCAGCTGCAAAAAAAAGGGAGACACAGTGTTAAATTACAGTAAAAAAATATATGATGGAATAAAAATTTGAGACACACAGTTTATGAGGGACACATTATCACTGTACTAACATTTCAACAGAGAGTCAAGAGGATTATCACTGAGTCGTAACAGTGATATCACTCACTGAAATATGACTTCATGGGCGTGAACAGAAGACTTTATGATGTCCATCACTCCACATAGTGAAGGGTAATCTCCACAGACAGTCATTCAAATCATACAAATGTTCAGGTGTTTATATGCTGTGAACTTGTTAATGGTATCTATAATGCTTGATCAAGGTCACCAATGCTTTCTGATTCACAACAGGCATATTTCTGTTGACTGACAGGCTCCATGAGGAGTATACAGGAAGAGAACAATGTTTCATTCATTGATTTTCCCATAGATGGCAGGGAAAACTTGTCTACAGTGAATCTGGAAAGCTCGTAGTTAAACTACTATAGAAACTATTATAGATATTAAGTCTATCTATAAGTTCAAAACATATTAACAGCGTGAAATCTGTGTAATTTAAACAGCTTCCTGTGGAGATTTCACTTCACTAAGCACACTAGAGAAAAAAATAGACTTTGCCCGTAGACGTGGTGTGTTACACATTTGTGTGTGTGTCAGTGTGGATTGTTGCATTTGATAAAATGGAAGCTGATCCTTTCTGTGAGACAGGTGTCAAAAACATTTCAAAACACCCTTTCTGTATAAATTTCCCTTTTCAGTTAGAAATGGTTTATGGTTTATTTATCACGTGGTGGTTCAGTTACAGCATTAAGTTGAAAATGTCAATATTCAAGTTAACATTAGAGATATATATTCTCCTCATATTACATTACAGTCTTTTGCCTAAAGCTGTTTTCTAAGCTTAATAATGTTACTGGTGAGTCTAAATATAACGTAATATCAAAATAATAACAAAATATGTTTTTTGCAAGATTGTGCAGCTGTATTAAATGATGGGTTCACAATCTTTCAAGTCTGTTTTTAATTAAAAGTCAAAAACTAATTCCTCCTGTTCATACTGACCATTAGAGGATCCCTTAATAATGCACCTATTATGTAAGTGATGGTGGACAAAATCCACAGTCCTCCGTCTATGTGAAAATGTATTTAAAGGTTTATCTGAAGCCAATATGAAGCTTCATCTGTCCAAACATCAACAACATTACAGTCTTTTTAGTGCCAAAGTCCCTCTTTTTGTAACTATACTTCCACTGCAGCTCAACAAGGAAACACTGTCTGAGGAAACACAAAGAGGGAATTTGATGCTAAAAAGACTGTAAATGTGGCAGATATCCACTTGATATGACTAACTTCCCTTATCAATAACATACCAGCTTCATATAAGCTTGATTACAGCGAAGAAAACCTCTCTCAGTGTTCAGATGGGTTTTAAAACAGACTTTTCTTACATTCATAGTGTCTCACTGAGCTGTACCTACAGCATTATATAATAAAGGTAGGGGGGAAAGACACCAAAAGAAGCAGCTGGCTGCAGCTGGGCACGTGTCATTGAAAGTGAAAGTAAAAAGACGCGGGTTAACTGTCATTTGAAATGTTTTTCACTTTGATTTTCAACTTCATTAACAAATGACTATAGCCTACTAATTCTTTTTCGACTAAGCGCTGTCAATTATCGCTAATTGATATGCAAGCAGATATTAAAGGGACTTAACGGTTCAAGGTTTTGCAGCCTGACACCGGACTCCTCGTTTTTTTCCCCTGCTCTGCATCAAACCATATAAAGTAAAGATGTTTACCGAGATTTTCTGCGTCGTTGCTGCATCCAATTTCCTTCAGGATCTCGTCAGCCACACCAAGAGCTCCCTGCTCGGTAAAAGTAGAAACCAAGACGTCCGCGACTTCCAGAAAGTGTTTACCCTCCACCCTGTTGCGTCGGACCCGCGGCTCTGTTCTGCGGTCCACAAGATGTGCGCAGAACTTTTTGAAATCCTCCGGCCTCAGGTCCTCCAGCATGTTTGCTAAAGCCTGTCTTATTGTTTTAGGGGCCATTTCTTACCGAGAGATACCAGACTGCCGCCCTGCTCGTTGAAAGCCTTTTTTCCGGGTCAGCCCACCGAGAGACAGAGCTGACTTCGTTACGTAACTGTATCCAACTGCAATCAGCACGAACGTATAGGAAGTTGAGGGAAGTTGAACTTCTAAATATGGTTCGCGGGCGAAAACGCCAAACTTCGACAAAATATGGTTAATGAACATCTTATAGTTTACATTCACAGAGTGCATGAAGATTCCAGTAAAGATTTTGTAATGGAATGGAAATAACATAAAATAATACATGTGAACGATGTAGGGCATTAGTGGGCCCCCTAATGTGGTGTATAAAAAAAGTAAATTATTAATTATAATCATTGTGGAGGGGTGCTCTGCTCTTATCAATAACATACCAAACTACTTAGGCGAATGTGTCAGAAATGAGACTGGAAATCATGTTTTCAAGTTATAGTAAATGCATGTGTTTGAAACTTTAATAGTCCCATGATGTGAAGTTTGAAAAGGTTATTCAATTATTTACATTATAAAACGTCTAAAAAATGTTGATGTTCATAAATATTAACAATTATGTATAAATATATTTTTTAGCAGTTAGACTAACACAATTCATAGTTTATGCCCATTACTTCTGCTTAATAGTTGCAAATAATACCTATATTGATGCTTATTTGTTTTCAAATTATTTCGTTTTCCTAAGCCACCTTTTGTTTGCATTCATCAGACCACATTATTTGCACTGAAAGTCATATATTGCTGTGACTCAAATGCATAGACTAGGTTATCCTCATTTCTTTGCTCAATAGTTGCTAAGATTTCTACCTTTAATAACATTTTCAATTTATTTTTGATCTGCTATGTTCTATTGTCTATTCACAATTGCTCTACTGTGTACAAGTGGGCGTGTTTTGGAGGAGCTGTGGTTTGTAGGGTCTGCAAGGCCGCAGCTGGACCCTTAACGGCAGTCCATAAACCAATGGGTGACGTCACGGTGACTACGTCCATATTTTTTACAGTCTATGGTAAAAACAAGGGACTTCATGGTGCATTCAGGTGCACCTCGTAAATTCCTAAATCTACATTGCTGTGATGGCAAAGCCTGTGAGAGTTCATGGTGCATTCAAGTGCATCTCGTAAATTCAGAAATCTATACTTGAATAGCCACTAAGGTTGTTTAAAATGGGAAAGTCTATTTTTTTCTTATTTTCCTTTGTTGGGTTTTCACTACAGCATTTTTAATAATCACATAGCAAAGCAGAACCACGGATTCCAACCTTCAAAATTCCATAAAATAATCAAATTGTTAGCAGCAGTTGCTGTCAGCAAACCCAAACATATTCTTGTACAATGAGTCTCTAGGTATCTCTGTGATGATTTTCCATGTTGTTTTACTGCAGCTTTTTAATAATTAGATGCTAAAATCATAACAACCATATGTACGGAAGAGGATGTTGTTACTGTTGTTTGTTTTATTGATTGTCTTCTTTCTTGCTCGACGTCATTGTAAATGAGGGCTTTGCCCTCACTGATTTGCAAGTTTAAATTAAGACAAATAAATAAACAAATAGTGTAATAAGTTACTTTATAAACATATAGTAGGTAGTTTATACAGTATATACATGCATACATCTATATATAAAAGGTATAAACAGCCTGCTTACCTTTGATAGTAAACTGATATTATACATTCTTGTGCACAACCTGTGTATGGTTTTGTTATGAGGACTAACTATTTAACTATCTATCTGCATGCAGAGTCTTCAGTCTCTTTGATGAGGCGGATGACTGTTGTGTCGTCTGCAGATTTCAGGACTTTAACTGACAGGTCTCCACTATGTGTGTTTGTTGACTTAGGGTGGGTGAGGAGTGTGAATGTGGGCTTATCAAACCTGCCATAAAACACTGTCAGGTTGTCAGCCAGTGGATGGTTCTCCACAGTGTGGAGGGATGATTTCCTGTAGCTGGTGATGACCTGCAGGCCTGGTGATGACTTGCAGGCCTCATACCACATATTTTCTAAAATATTCTATATTTGTGTCATCTCCCAAAAATGAATCAATCCCACTATTAAGTGTTGATTGTGTAGCCACTGTGAGATGAAAAAGTCCTCATACCTCAGTGATAAAAAATTGTCACTGCTTTCCAAAACAACCTGTATGAGCTGATCTGGTGCTCCCATCAGCAGGACATCATCATTTGTGAGTCCCTTTCAAAACACAAATGTCTTTTACATAAATGACTCATGAGCATGTTCTGATTTGCCACTGCTATTGTTATAGTTTGGTATCGTTTTTTAAGTTTAGGTGAAGTTTAAGGAAAGACTGTGGTCATGGTTTGAAATAAAAATCAAGGTTGACTGAGAATGTGAACTTCAAGCTCAAAGCCAGACATTACTTGGTTAAGATGAGAAAAAGCCCTGTTGTGTTCTCATTTGTAGCACTATAATAATGTTGCTCTACTTTCAACTTTTCTTCTGACAGAGAACAATCATCAGTCTCACAACCACAAGTATTGTAGAAATAGAAATATCGTAAATATAGTAAAAAAAATATTTTCTAAGTGAAAAGAGCTATTGTACAAGATATATGGAATGCCTAAAAGTTCATAAAACATTATAAATGGTAGCTTACATAATGTACAAATGTAAAATTACAAATAATTGCATTAATGTTACGCATCATTGTTCAATGTGATGCACAGATGTGCAGACAATGACATTTTTACGTCAATATAATGTGTCATGTCCATGGGTGGGATAAACTCTGCTATGTACCAGGCTACTTCTCACTCCCCATTTCTGACAGAAGGCACCATACTTCTTTCTTTAGCAACAGTCCGTTTACATGTTGCAGAAGTCAGCAAGTCAGCTCTGTCCGTGTCTCTCGGTGGGCTGACTCGGTTCTGACGATTTATGCTGCCTTGTCAAAAAATGCTATCATAATCAATAGCAGAGTTTATTTTTTAAACTGCTCGATTGAAATGAATAAAAGTGTATTAAATAGTTATGTTTGACCATGTAAAAAAGAACCTTGTTTGAACTTATTGATAACATATGAACAGTACATAACACACACTAAATTCTGCAGCAAAGCCAAAGCTACACACTTAAGGGTCAAAAAGCGCAATGAAAATACTGCTCACCATCAACCACAGCTTTATGGGGGCGGAGTCCAAGATTGTTCTGCGCGTGCACAAGTAGCACATCTGGATAGCAACTACTGACAGGACTCCCGGAAAAAGACTTTCGACAACTAGGGCGGCAGTCTGGTATCTCTCGGTAAGAAATGGCCCCTAAAACCATAAGACAGGCTTTAGCAAACATGCTGGAGGGCCTGAAGCCAGAGGACTTAAAAAAGTTCTGCAGACGGCTTGTGGACCGCAGGAAAGAGCCGCGGGTCCGACGCAACAGGGTGGAGGGTAAAGACTTTCTGGATGTCGCGGACGTCTTGGTTTCTACTTTTACCGAGCAGGGAGCTCTTGCTGTGGCTGACGAGATCCTGAAGGACATTGGATGCAGCAACGACGCAAAATATCTTGGTAAACATCTTTACTTTATATGGTTTGATGCAGAGCAGGGAAAAAACGAGGAGTCCGGTGTCAGGCTGCAAAACCTTGAACCCTTAATGTCTGCTTGCATATCAATTAGCGATAATTGGCAGCGCTTAATCGTAAAAGAAAATGATTTAGTAGGCTGTATTAATTTGTTAATGAAGTTGAAAATTAAAGTGAAAAACATTTGAACTAACAGTTAGCCCGCGTCTTTTTACTTTCATTTTCAATGACACGTGCTCAGCTGCAGCCTGCTGTTTGTGGTATCTTACCCCCCTTTATAATGCTGTACAGCCCACTAAGACACTATGGATGTAAGAAAAAAGTCAAATTCTGTGACTTGAAACGAGATTTTCTTCGCTGTAATCATTCCTCCTGTTCATACTGGCTATTGAAAGATCCCCTTCAAATGTGCTTTCAGTGTAAGTGATGGGGACCAAAATCATCACAGTAATTTTTTTTTGCAGAAATAAAAGTTGATTTGAAGCCTAATGAAGCTTCAGCAGTCTGAGTTAGTCATATCAAGTGGATATCTGCCACATTTACAATCTTTTTAGCACCAAAGTCGCTCTTGGTGTTTCCTCAGACAGTTTCCCTGTTGAGCTGCGGTGGAAGAACAGTAAAAAGAGGGACTTTGACACTAAATTGTGACTGTAAAAGACTGTAATGTTGAAAGATATCTACTTGATTTGTCTCATTTGGACAGATGAAGCTTCATATTGGCTTCAGATAAACCTTAAAATACATTTTTGCACAGAAGGAGGACTGTGGATTTTGTCCCCCATCACTTACATTATAAGTAGGCCTACATTATGAAGAGATCTTCTAATGGTCAGTATGAACAGGGGGAATGATTAAGGCAAAAAAACAAACAAAAAAAAAAAAAAAAACTATTTCAGTTTTTGACTATTGATTGAAAACAGACTTGGAAAATTGTGAACCCATTCTTTAATACAGCTCCACCGTCTAGCAAAAAACATTTTGTTATTATTTTGATATTGCTTTATAGAAAACATCTTTAGGCAAAAGAATATAATATGAGGAGATTATATATCTCTAATGTTAACTTGAATATTGACATTTTCAACTTAATGCTGTAACTGAACCACCACGTGATAAATAAACCATAAACCATTTCTAACTGAAAAGAGCAATTTACACAGAAAGTCTGTTTTTAAACGTTTTTGACACCTGTCTCACAGAAAAGATCAGCTTCCATTTTATCAAATGTAACAATCCACACTGACACAGAGACACACGTGTAACACGCCTCACCACGTCTCCAGGCAAAGTCTATCTAAATCACAGATTTTACACTGTTTATAAGTTTTGAACTTATTAACAGTATCTATAATGAGTAGTTTCACATCAAGCTATAGACAAGTTTCCCCTGTCATTTATGGAAAAATCAATGAATCAAATGTTCTCTTCCTGTATACTCCTCATGGAGCCTGTCAGTCAACAGAAATATGCCTGTTGTGAATCAGAAAGCATTGGTGACTTTGATCAAGCATTATAGATACCATTAATAAGTTCACTACATATGAACACTGTAACATTTGTATGATTTGAATGACTGTCTGTGGAGATTACCCTTCACTATGTGGAGTGATGGACATCATAAAGTCTTCTGTTCACGCCCATGAAGTCATATTTCAGTGAGCAATATCACTGTTACGACTCTCTGTTGAAATGTTAGTACAGAGATAATGTGTCCCACATAAACTGTGTCTCAAATTTTTATTCCATCATATATTTTTTTACTGTAATTTAACACTGTGTATCCCTTTTTTTGCAGCTGAAGACACACATGGACTATCCTCAAAACCTGGTTCCAGTGGCAGTGAGTTGTTTTCTGTTTGTTTTTTAACATGACAAAGTATAGATGAACTAGTGTAGAAAATAAGCTGCGTTGTTTTTGAATTTCACATTAAGCTTTATACTCCTCACAGTGGATAAACCCTGGACTGAACTCTAAGCTTAAAATATTAAAACAAAAAGTAAAATACTGTGGAGCGAGATTTTTAGCTCAGTTTTTTTTTTTTGCTGATTTCACTTGAAAAAATAAACTTAGCACAAAAAGTAATGAAATTTGTCTTTGGTAGATTATTTCTTCGAAGCTTGTTACAACAAAGAAATCTACCAAACACAAATTTCCTTACTTTTTGTGCTAAGTTTTTGTATCTAAATGTATTCTTTAGCGCTGTTCAGAGTTTTGTCTCTCAAACTGAGGAAATGAAGGATAAAAACACTCAGCATATCAATTATTCTAGCCACTTTACTGCTGAGCCTGATGTTCAGCAGGCTGTTGCACTGTGTGTGAGTTCAGACATAGTTTGAACATTTTGAAGGAGTTACGCTATAATTCAGTTAAAAAGGGGTGCACCATACAAGTTACAACTTGTTTGGTATGTAACTTAACTTTGTCAGAATCTTTTACAGCAAGATGGACGTTATTACTTGGTCTTCTCATGAGATTTGTCCATGATAAGAAAAATATGTAATATCACCTACCAGCCTTATCCTTTAAAGTCTTTCCTCAAACTACACTGAACAAAAATATAAACACTTTTGTTTTTGCTCCCATTTTTCATGAGTTGAAATAAAAGGTCTAAGACTTTTTCTATACACACACAAAGGAAAATATTTCTCTCAAATTTTGAAAGTTTTCAAAAGCAAAGAAAAGATGTTGCCCCTGTCTATCCAATACAGAGATCCAGTACTACTCCCAGTCCATGTAAATTAAGCATTTAATTTGCATTTGTGGTGATAGTCTGGTTAGTTCCTTGATATTTAACACTTATTCATGCTTTTGTCTCAGCATCTGAGAGGGAGAGAGAGAGACCAAGGCCACAAGGCAGGACACGGCAGGACAGTATTGATGTAAGCACCATGTATTTCTTGTGCACTTTACAACCAATAAAGAGACATACAGAAAGGCAGTTCTATATTACAGTATAAACATTCAACAAAATTCTGCTTTGTTTACATATTTATATTATGCCTCTTTCTTTTGCTTTTGTATATTAGAGGTATAAAATGGATGCCTTCCCATGCGGACACTGTCTCATCATAAACAACGTGGAGTTTGAACCACAGACCAAGCTGAGCAATCGCACCGGGTCCAACATAGACTGCAACAAGCTGAAGAGAAGATTCAAGGCATTCAACTTTAATGTGGAAGTGAGGACAAACCTGAAACAAGAAGTAAGAATCAGTTCTTCTTTTTGAGTGTCTTAAACCAAATGTAAAACTTGAAGCTCATGTCTGTGAAGATAACACTTATCTCCACATTTCAGCAAATCAAAGATGAACTGACAGAGTTGTCTAAGAAAGACCATTCCCAGTATGACTGCTGTGTGGTTATCATACTGTCCCATGGGACAGAGGTAAGATGTCCTTCAATCCACATTGATTATTATATCACAATCATAATCACAATAAAAGTCGTTGCATTACATGCAGATTACTACATACCCAGTCTTTGGAATTAATATTATACCAGCTATTAAAGGTGTCCCTTTAACCACCAATTTTATACATAATGTTCACTTACTCATCATCTTTTGTGACTCTGGAGGAGTTTGGTGGAAGTTTGAGACTTGAAATTTATAATAGAAAGCCTATACTACAAAGGGGAAGCAGGTTATTTTTGTTACACATGGGCATTTACCACCTAGAGATGGTTGAATAAACAAAATAACACTATCAACTTGCATTAATGGAAGTGTAGGATCTAGACTGCTAACCTAATGTATGCTCATATCTACTGTACAGGCAAGTCACAACCGCTTCCCTGGTGCCGTGTATGGTGTAAATGGAGAATGTGTCCCAGTTCATGCGATCATAAACTACCTCGACGGTCAGCATTGCCGATCTTTACGAGGCAAACCCAAACTTTTCTTCATCCAGGCCTGTGGAGGAGGTAGCTAACCATGCAACATTCAAAGGTTAAACATGCATTTAAAGTGGCATCATAGGGAAGTGTTTGTTTTTGTCCTTGAGGTGAAAAAGACTCAGGCTCCCCCAGTGAAGTTGAACCATCCGTTGGTGGAGCAGATGACCAGATGAACAACATTCCAATGTCCTCCAGCAGCGACTCTCTCAGCATGTCCGCTGAAACGGACTTCAGAGACGCACTGCCCACCCAGAGTGACATTCTGGTGTCCTACTGTACTTCTCCCGGTATGTTTGGTTTATAATAACACAGTCTTTCAGATGCAAGTCACAGATATTGATAGACTTGACTTGCCATGTGTGTCTGTCTTCCTAATGCCTCTGTGACAAATACAGGTTGCGTCCCTCAGAGAGGTTCCTTGTACGTCGAGACTCTGGACCACATCCTTGAGAAAAATGCTGCTACCCTTGACTTGGTCAAAATGTTAACAAAGGTGAGCATCTCCTGTTACTACATACCAGTAAAATCAGCTGGAGCCATATTGAATCCCATTGAACGTTTATGAAACCATCATACACACATCTGATTATTGACTGCTCATTTCCAGGTGAAAAAGGAAGTCCCTGAAAAGACTGCGCATTTTCTCCGCAAAAGTATCTACTTTCAAACCCAAGAATAGAGGCAATGTTAAGCTTGACAAAACTCTGTTAAACCTTCAGGGAATGTTAGTCTATTTAAAGATCATACAGCATCTCTGTCATTTCTTTGGATTATGTCCCAACAGAATTGTAAAATGTATGTATTTGCTAAATTGTGGCTGTTCTTTTACTGACACAAATATGTCTTATTGTACATTTGTATTGTTTGTAATTTCTTACTGTGTTTTTAAAAGCTGGCAACTTTTCTAAATGAACTTTTAAGGGATATATGTCATAGATTTCTTTCTATCTATATATCTACCTATCTATCTATCTATCGATAGATAGACCGATAGATAAGTACGTCAGTGTTGTTGCATTTGCTACAACAAAGTTATAGTATGCAAGACTGAGAGTAATCACAAGTTAAAAAGTGGTGTATTTTATTAAACTGCAAACACTAATAGATGGTATTTGTGAGTCACAGATGGCGAGTTTTCAAAGATACCTTTTAGTCTTTTACTTCTCTCCACTACCACCAGGGGTCACAACTGCCATGATTTCATAGTATTATATTTTCACTTCACTTTATCTTACTTTTATTGATGTAATCAAGTGGGCTTTATTTTCTATCTTATGTTACATTAATGCTTTTTTTCTTTCCTTTACATGGTTTTATGTTCTTTTATGTCCTTTTCATATTTAGTACTTGGTGCATGTAATTCCTTTTGTTGTAAAGCACTTTGAGCTGCATTTCTTGTATGAAAGGTGCTATACAAATAAAGTTTTGCTGTATTATTATTATTACAAAATTAGAAATGTTACCATTGTGTTTGTATTTCAATCACATCACAATACACAATTTCAAACTTAAATTTATCTCTAATACTATGAACTGCAAACAATTAAATCACTCTAAAACAAGCCATTGGACATAAACATCACCATGATGTTTCCCATACCAAATAGTATGTATTTGTGAGACCTTGACATGACAACATTAGGAGTCCCTTTGTTGTTTTAATTCCTCAGTCTCTCAGGAAATATTTAATTGATTCAGCCATAGTCTTGCCTTATTATCATAGTATTAGGCCTATACATAAAAAGGGAAAAAACATGTAAAATATAGTTTTAAAATGACAGTATGGAAATTATTTTTTTCCTAACAAAGCTGGATTCATTTGTAATAACTGAATACATTGGATAATTTTTCACACACAGTCATCACAACATTAAGATATAGTTTAACAAAAGAAATATTTAGCCTAAATTTGAATTTTTATTAAATATAATCATATAATCTGAATAACTGGGTCAGGAAAAGGTTTGAATTTTATATGCATGTCACAGGAAAATGGCCTCAGGCAACAAATGTAAAAAGCAAAGATGAGTTTAATCCGGTTAAGGTACAGGCTCATAGATAACATGCAATACATTAACAACTTGTTTTCTCATTCTCAGTTTGGAGCTGAGCTCTTTTTTGTTCCTTTTCCTACATAATCACCAAAATGTTGGCTTGGAGCGATAAGGCCTTTGGTTGCAATGGAATTTTCTTCCAAAACTCAAAAAATCCATTTATTCATTTGTTTATTTTGACAGAACATTTCTGTTGACTGCAGCTGTAGGTCACATTTTCTTCCCATTTTGTTGAATATTTTGCCAGTTGTTCAAGTAATTATGACAAACATTGTGACATCAGTACTCCTGAAGTTGTTTTTCCTACACTGGTTTAGCCTCCTTTTTCTAAAATGAGTCCTGCACAAGGACAGATTATAAACTCTGACTGAAAGACCCCAAAATAATCCTGCACATTGTCAATCACTTGTACTCACTTTATGTACGACGTTTCGGTACTCATCAGGTACATTCCTATAGGGAAACTACACAGATAAACATAGTCTTGATATAAGCAAACATACACAGACATTTTTATGGTACCATGCCACTCAGATTCAGGCAGTACAGTCCAGAGGTGGGGGTGATCATTGACTGTGCAGAGGTGTGGTAATCTGAGTTTGACAATTTTCTCAAGCTACAAAATCACTACAACCTTCAAAGGGTTAATTGGGATTGCTCCATGTAGTGCTGGGACCTCTGTGGGCTTATGGGCAAAGTTGATCATACCACCCTTTAAAACGACAGCAGAGTTCAGCAAAGGAGATGCTCTGAAAACACATGCCATAGCCATAGTTTTGAATTCTGAAGTTGAAATAGCAATCAGAAGAATGAAAGAGTATCATATCTGGGACAACACTCCGGGACAGTCAACCAACTGTGGACCAGCTGCTGCTCAATGACCAACTTTCAGAGACCACTAGATTTGAAAGGCCACATACCTGTTGCATAGAGTATGAATGTGTCATCGTTAAATATCGTAGCCACTAATGAATGATCCTTTTGGCAGTGGTGGAATGTAACTAAGTACATTTACTCAAGTACTGTAAGTACAATTTTGACATACTTGTACTTTACTTGAGTATATCTGTAACAGCCCTTGGCTTAGTTGAGCAAGCACACGGAGAGTCCCAAACTGATGCTTCATGGTTTGTTTATTTCTCATAATTAGTCACCATCTCGTTGCACCATGAAAAGCACCGTGAAAACTATAGAAAAATATACAAAACACAAAATTAGAATCCATATTTATCTACGGTTTTCAGTTGTATCAAAAAATACAATACGCAAACAATAAACTGAATCAAACAACTATTAAAAGTAGTCACTAGATTAGACTGACAACAGCCTCTCTTAATAGTACTAATGTCCTGTCAGTAAAGGCATACACCGAGTGCAAACATTGTGTAAATTAAATTCAACCCTCCTACAAAGCTGGCTAAACTGCATTCAAATCCAAATTCATACCAGACTCAGTGAATAAACAGACAAATCCCACACATTACAGTACATAAATACATTACTCTCACTCTGTCAAACTCTAAATAACCTTTCCCTCAAATAAATAAACATTTAAATTCACACACACACACACAAAAACCCACGCTGCACGCTAAGAACGCAAACAAATGAAACGAACGAAACAAAGAAAACAACAAAACAAACGAAACGTTCAAACAATTTGAATGGACAACTCAAACCCACGGTACCTGCAGTAAAGGCAATTAAGGCTGCCTTACCTCATTCCGCTCACCAAGGGTGTTAACCAAAATTTCGGATAGTTTGTCTTCGTCGCGACCCTGGATTCATCTGCTTGCCATCTGAATAGCATTAATATCGCTCATCTCTTCTGCAAGTGTCTGCGCCGAGCACGCCGGGCTAATGAATGTTACATCAGCAGGTGAGTAGACCCAATATACAGGCTCACTTAGTCAACCTAGCACGGGCACCCAGCAAAGGGATTGTCTGCCACCCTGAGGGAAATACAAGCAACTATGTAGGATGAGCTGTCCAATTCAAAACACAAACATTTAACTATCAAATAACAACTACAAACAAGGAATACATAAACAACGGATGCAAATCAAAATAGAAATAGAAGGCATCTGCGGATTTATAGACTGTAAAATCAGTGGTCAGTTACAATATCCATTTAGTGCTATTTTTTACTTCTATTTCACTACATTTCAGAGGCAAATACTGTACTTTATACTTCATTACATTTTGACCCTTAGTTACTTTTCTTATTAAAAAAAAACATGTATAGGATACAGTACTGATGCAGTACTGTCCTACTAATATACCCAGTGGTATACAAAGTATCTAGATCTGGCTCCACATTGATCAACCACAACATTAAAATATTCTTACACATATTTTTGTAATGATTTTTGTAATATTCTATAATAACAACACTTTTAAAGATGACATTCTGCATAGTGAGTACTTTTACTTTTGATACATCAAGTACATTTTGCTGATAATGCTTCTGCATTTTTACAAAAGTAACATTTTGAATTCAGGGTGGCATAGTTAATATTCGGTATATTATCTCTTGAGTAATGTTGAAGAAGCATCTGGCCACCTGATTCCTGTACTTTTTGTCGTTTTCTTCGACCTTGTTCCACCGACCCTTCAAGTAAGTACAATACACCAGTTGCGAGCATAACTGGCACAGTCTATGTAAAACAGATGATGTTGCTTTTATTTTGTTGAATTATAGGTAGGTTTGGGTGGAGTGTGTCTCGGGCATACTATAGCGAATCCTTTAACAGATTACATTGTTAGATTTATGCCATTTTTGCTCTCAAATTCAGGCTAAATAATTGTTGGGTTAAAATATATCTTAATGTTGTGATGAGTGTGTGTGAAAAATTATCCAATGTATTCAGTTAAATTAAATCAGCTTTGTGAGGAAAAAAATAATTTCCATAATGTCATTTTAAAGCTATATTTTACATGTTCTCCCCCTTTTTATGTATAGGCCTAATACTATGATAATAAGGCAAGACTATGGCTGAATCAATTAAAGATTTTCTGAGAGACTGATGAATTAGAACAACAAATGGACTCCTAATGTTGTCATGTCAAAGTCTCCCAAATACATACTATTTGGTATGGGAAACATCATGGTGATGTTTATGTCCAATGGCTTGTTTTAGAGTGGTTTAATTGTTTGCAGTTTATGATATTAAACTGTGTATTGATGTGATGTGATTGAAATACAAACACAATGGTACCATTTCTAATTTTATAATAATAATAATGATGATGATGATAATAATAATAATAATGATGATGATGATGATAATAATAATAACAACAGCAACAACAACAACAACAACAACAATAATAATACAATAATAACTTTAATTTCTATAGCACCTTTCATACAAGAAATGCAGTTCAAAGCACTTTACAACAAAAGAAATTACACACACCAAGTGCTAAACATGAAAAGGACATAAAAAAAACATAAAACATGAAAAGAAAACAAAAAAAAACATTAATGTAACAAAAGATGGAAAATAAAACCCACTTGATTACTTCAATAAAAGTAAGATAAAATGAAATGAAAATATAATACTATGAAATCATTGCAGCTGTGATATGGTAGTGAAGAGAAATAAAAGACTAAAAGGTATCCTTGAAATCTCATCTCATCATTCTAACTATTAGAGACAAAATTAACCACCTCCTTCCCTCAACAGGCACCGTTTTCTCCCCAAACACAGGCACCTTAGAAACAGCTGTAAATCCTGACATACATTTGGACTGTTTTTCTCGAGTCGACTTTTCTGAACTAACTTCAACGATTTGTTCAGCTAAACCATCAACCTGTCTCTTAGACCCCATCCCAACTAGGTTGCTTAAGGAAGCCTTACCCTTAGTTAGCACTTCTTGACTAGATATGATCAATCAGTCTTTAGTAACAGGCTATGTACCACAGTCCTTTAAAGTAGCTGTAATTAAACCTCTTCTTAAGAGGCTTACTCTTGATTCAGGCATTTTAGCCAATTATATAATATTATATATATATATATATATATATATATATATATATATATATATATATATATATATATATATATATATATATATATATATATATATATATGAATCTATGACATATATCCCTAAAAAGTTCATTTAACTTTTAAAAACACAGTAAGGCATGACAGACAATACAAATGTACAATAAGACATGATTAGAGTCTATAGACTAACATTTCCTGAAGGTTTAACAGAGTTTTGTCAAGCTTAACATTGCCTCTATTCTTTGGTTTGAAAGTAGAGACTTTTGCAGAGAGATTCAAAAGAACCAGATATTTGCTTGTAGATCCTGTTTGCAGACTTTTTGCAGACTTCGTTGCACACCTGGAAATGAGCAGTCAATATTTAGGTGTGTGTATGATGATTTCATAAATGTTCATGAGGATTCAATACGGCTCCAGCTAATTTTACTGGTATGTAGTAATAAGAGAAGCTCACCATTGTTAACATTCCGAGCAAGTCAACGGTAGCAGCCTTTTCCTCAAGGATGCGGTCCAAAGTCTCTACGTAATAGGAACCTGACTGAGGGACTCTCCAAGACACATAACCTGTATTTGTCACAGAGGCATTAGGAAGACAGACACACTTAGCAAGTCAAGTCTATCAATATCTGTGACTTGCATCTGAAAGACTGTTATTATTAAACAAACATACCGGGAAAAGTAGAGTAGGACACCAGAATGTCACTTAGGGTGGACATGCTGGAAGAGTCGCTGCTGGAGGACATTGGAATGTTGTCCATCTGGTCATCTGCTCCACTAGTGGATGGTTCAACACCATTGGGGGACACCTCAAAGCCTATGTCTTTTTTACCTCAAGAACAAAAACAAACATTCCCCTGTTTAACCTTTGAATGTTGCATGTAGGATTATGCATTTTACACATGATATTGTTACTTTGAGTTATCCAGCATTAAAGATTAGCTACCTCCTCCACAGGCCTGGATGAAGAAAAGTTTGGGTTTGCCTTGTAAAGATGGGCAATGCTGGTCGTTGAGGTAGTTTGTAATGGACTCAATTGGGACAAGCTCTCCGTCCACACCATACACGGCACCAGGGATGTTGTTGTGAGGCACCTATATAGTAGATACGAGCATACATTAGGTCTTCGCAGTCATCTGGATCTAAACTCTGGTAGGATTTATTTAACGACTCTTGCCTCTGCACACAAAAGCGGACATAACGGGGTGCTCCAGCTATTTGGTACTACACTTCCATAAAGTTGGGGGACCCTCCAGACTAAAAAAAGAATGGCTGTATTAAAAGCAGCAGAGGCAGAGATATCCTTACCTTTAATGCCTAATATAGGTCAAGGACCCAAACCACTAGATCCTACACCTCCATTAATGCAAGTTGACAGTGTTATTTTGTTTATTCAACCATCTCTAGGTGGTAAATGCCCATGTTTAACAAAAATGACCTACTCCCACTTTGCAGTATAGACTTTGTAATAAATTTCAAGTCTCAAACTTTGACCAAACTCCTCCAGAGTCACAAAAGATGATGAGTAAATGGAGCTTTCTGTATAAAATTGGTGGTTAAATGGACACCTTTAATAGCTGGTATAACATTAATTTCAAAGACTGGGTATGTAGTAATCTGCATGTGATACAGCAACTTTTATTGTGATTATGATTGTGATATAATAATCAATGTGGATTGCTCTAAGAAAAAAAGGACATCTTACCTCTGTCCCATGGGACAGTATGATAACCACACAGCAGTCATACTGGGAATGGTCTTTCTTAGACAACGCTGTCAGTTCATCTTTGATTTGCTGAAATGTGGAGATAACTGTTATCTTCACAGACATGAGCTTCAAGCTTTACATTTGGTTTAAGACACTCAAAAAGAAGAACTGATTCTTACTTCTTGTTTCAGGTTTGTCCTCACTTCCACATTAAAGTTGAATGCCTTGAATCTTCTCTTCAGCTTGTTGCAGTCTATGTCAGACCCTGTGCGATAGCCCTTCTTGGTCTGTGGTTCAAACTCCACGTTGTTTATGATGAGACAGTGTCCGCATGGGATGGCATCCATTTTATACCTCTAATATACAACAGCAAAAGAAAGAGGCATAATATAAATATGTAAACAAAGCAGAATTTTGTTGAATGTTTATACTGTAATATAGAACTGCCTTTCTGTATGTCTCTCCATTGGTTGTAAAGTGCATAAGAAATACATGGTACTTACATCATTACTGTCCTGCCGTGTCTTGCCTTGTGACAAAAGCATGAATAAGTGTTAAATATCAAGGAACTAACCAGACTTTCACCACAAATGCAAATTAAATGCTTAATTTACATGGACTGGGAGTAGTACTGGGTCTCTGTATTGGATAGTTAGTTGCAACATCTTTTCTTTGCTTTTGAAAACTTTCAAAATTTGAGAGAAATATTTTCTTTTGTGTGTGTATAGAAAAAGTCTTAGACCTTTTATTTCAACTCTTGAAAAATGGGAGCAAAAACAAAAGTGTTTATATTTTTGTTCAGTGTAGTTTGAGGAAAGACTTTAAAGGATAAGGCTGGTCGGTGATATTACAAATTTTTCTTATCATGGACAAATCTCACGAGAAGACCAAGTAATAATCCCATCTTGCTGTAAAAGATTCTGACAAAGTTAAGTTACATACATAAAGGTTTATCTGAAGCCAATATGAAGCTTCATCTGTCCAAACATCAACAACATTACAGTCTTTTTAGTGCCAAAGTCCCCCTTTTTGTTACTATACTTCCACTGCAGCTCAACAAGGAAACACTGTCTGAGGAAACACAGAGGGAATTGGATGCTATAAAAACTGTAAATGTGGCAGATATCCACTTCATATGACTAACTTCCCTTATCAATAACGTACCAGCTTCATATAAGCTACAGATCAACTTTTATTTCTGCAAAAAAATGACTGTGGTGATTTTGGTCCCCATCACTTACACTGAAAGCACATTTGAAGAGGATCTGTCAATGGCCAGTATGAACAGTAGGAATGATTACAGCGAAGAAAACCTTTCTCAGTGTTCAGATGGGCTTTAAAACAGACTTTTCTTACATTCATAGTGTCTCATTGAGCTGTACCTACATCATTATATAATAAAGGTAGGGGGGAAAGACACCAAAAGAACCAGCTGGCTGCAGCTGGGCACGTGTCATTGAAAGTGAAAGTAAAAAGACGCGGGTTAACTGTCATTTGAAATGTTTTTAACTTAAATTTTCAACTTCATTAACAAATGAATATAGCCTACTAATTCTTTTTCTTTTTCGATTAAGTGCTGTCAATTATCGCTAATTGATATGCAAGCAGACATTAAGGGTTCAAGGTTTTGCAGCCTGACACCGGACTCCTCGTTTTTTTCCCACTCTGCATCAATCCATATAAAGTAAAGATGTTTACCGAGATTTTCTGCGTCGTTGCTGCACCCAATGTCCTTCAGGACCTCGTCAGCCACAGCAAGAGCTCCCTGTTCGGTAAAAGTTGAAACCAAGACGTCCGCGACATCCAGAAAGTCTTTACCCTCCACCCTGTTGCGTCGGACCCGCGGCTCTTTCCTGCGGTCCACAAGCTGTGCGCAGAACTTTTTGAAGTCCTCTGGCTTCAGGTCCTCCAGCATGTCTTCTAAAGCCTGTTTTATGGTTTTAGGGGCCATTTCTTACCGAGAGATACCAGACTGCCGCCCTAGTTGTCGAAAGTCTATTTTCAGGGGTCCTGGCAGTAGTTGCTATCCAGATGTGCTACTTGTGCATGCGCAGAACAATCTTGGACTCCGCCCCCATAAAGCTGTGGTTGATGGTGAGCAATATATTAAAAAACATCTGTTCATTGCGCTTTTTGACCTTTAAGTGTGTAGCTTTGGCTTTGCTGCAGAATGTAATGTGTGTCATGTACTGTTCATATGTTATCAATAAGTTCAAAAAAGGTTCTTTTTTACATGGTAAAACATAAATTACACTTTTATTTTAGTAAAGTAATTCGAGCAGTTTTAAAGAAAATACTCTGAAAAATAGACTCTGCTATCGATTTACGCTATGGCAGCATTTTTTGACAAGGCAGCATAAATCGTCAGAACTGAGTCAGCCCACCGAGAGACACGGACAGAGCTGACTTGCTGACTTCTGCAACATGTAAACGGACTGTTGCTAAAGAAAGAAGTATACGGTGCCTTCTGTGAGAAGGCATGAGAACACAACAGGGCCTTTTCTCATCTTAATCAAGTAATATCCGGCTTTGAGCTTGAGGTTCACATTCTCAGTCAACCTTGATTTTTATTTCAAACCATGACCACAGTCCCACAGTCTTTCCTTAAACTGCACCTAATCTTAAAAAAACGATACCAAACTATAACAATAGCAGTGGCAAATCAGAACATGCTCATGAGTCATTTATATAACAGACATTTGGGTTTTGAAAGAGACTCACAAATGATGATGTCCTGCTGATGGGAGCACCAGATCAGCTCATACACGTTGTTTTGGAAAGCAGTGACAATTTTTATCACTGAGGTATGAGGACTTTTTTATCTCACAGTGGCTACACAATCAACACTTAGGCCTAATAGTGGGATTGATTCATTTTTGAGAAATGACATAAATATAGAATATTTTAGAAAATATATGGTATGAGGCCTGCAAGTCATCACCAGGCCTGCAGGTCATCACCAGCTACAGGAAATCATCTCTCCACACTGCGGAGAACCATCCACTGGCCGACAACAACATTTTACAGCAGGTTTGATAAGCCCACATTCACACTCCTCACCCACCCTAAGTCAACAAACACACATACTGGAGACCTGTCAGTCAAAGTCCTGAAATTTGCAGACAGCACAACATCAAAGATTCATCATCATCAAAACATTCATTAAAGAGGATGAAGACTCTGCATGCAGATGGATAGCTTAACAGCTAGTCCTCATAACAAAACCATACACAGGTTGTGCAAAAGCATGTATATCAATTTGCTATCAAAGGTAAGCAGGCTGTTTATACTATACATATAGATGTATGCATGTATATACTGTATAAACTGCCTACTATATGTTCATAAAGTAACTTATTAATAATTTATTATACAATATTTGTTTTAGTATTTTTAAGCAGAAACTATTTGACTTGTATATAGACACTGTATTGTATGGTGTTTCTGATTTTCTTGTGGTTTCAAGTACAGGAGCTCTTAGTTCTTAGTGTAGAGTTCTTATAGACTGTAATATACATAATGAATATGTTTGGTGGCCATGTTGCACCTTACATTAGAACACATCAACTCACTCTTTGATCCTTACACTTTTGCTCTTGTGCTTTTGGTTATGAAAGACAAAACGCACACCTCTGTAAAGTCCCCCTCCACTCAAAAATGCATTTTACTCATTGTGACTTCACTCAAGTGTTTGTGTACCAGTAGGCTACAGTATACCGATACATACATGTACAAGGGAAAAGCTGTGAATATAGGGAATAAGGGTGTAAAAAGGAGGAGAGAGGAAACGAGGAAATTTGTTTTAAGAGACATGAGACGCCCTCTCCTCTGAAGCGTCATGTAAAGTGACGTCCGTTTCTGATGACGGCGACAGTTGGATCAGCTGTCAGTCAGCTTTAACAGCTGTAGAAACTTCTGATGTTTGTGTCTGCACACATGTGCACTGTGCTGACACTAATAAAGGTTATCACCACTGGAGCAGCTGTTTTCTCTCTGCAGCCTGTTACCTGTTTAACAAACACCTAAATAAAAGCCTGCATTCTGTATTTATACTGTGTCCTGTGTCCTGCTCAGACACACAGGAACCATTTCTACTCGCAGAATGCGTTTATACTATTTATTGATTATTTGCATCTGTATTTTTTGATAATCTTGATAGTGAATTCATCATTCAATAACCCAGAATATGATCAGGGTGTCTTCTGAACACTGGAAAATATGTATTTGGTGAAATGTTTCACCCGACGCTCAGGAATTTTCATCCTCACATGTGACTGAATGGAAATGACGACAAATGATGTAAAATATAAGTGTGTTTAACTGTTATTATGGATAAAAATTAAAGCCAGGAAGAGTCTGTCTGCCAGCAAGAAACAGTTTAATGGAGGAAATAACATCATGAAAAAAAAATCTTTCTAATAAATGAAGAAAGTTGTTTATGGTTCTTTTGTTGACAGATTTTTAACTATATGATTAATCAGAAAACATTAAAACATAAAATTTGGGAATGATACATTTAAATTTAATCTGTAATCTGTCTCCACTTCGGTATGAAACTGCAGTGATGTATCAGATCAGTCAGATCAGGTGCAGCGTCCAATCAATAATTGGTATCCAATAAGGGGGCGTGTTGGCCAGTAAAAGACTTCCGGGAAGGCTACTCTCATGTTTCCTCTCTCCTCGCTCCTCAGAGATCCCTCCGCGCTCCTTGCTCCTTGGGACGCCTGTCAAAATCGTCAAAATGGCGCATCAGGAACAACTTCCGGTTCATGCGAGGAGCGAGGAGCGAGGAGACATAAAATAAGAGACTTGAGACGTACGCCTGGTTTTGATGCTAGAAGGGGGAGGGATTTAATTGTTGTTATTACCAACAGCACCTAAACGCTAGATTGAGTGTTGGTGACAGCGATACATGGTTAAAACTTTGTGGAAAAACAATCAGAGCAATCTGACAGATGATCCTGGGATCAAGACACGTTTGTCAGTAGGAGGACTCAAGCGGGGAGAGCTTACTAGAATGGGGAAACCCAATGAGATGCAGAAAGCAGTGATGGGTCGGCACAATTATGTTGTGAATGAACCAGAGTGGGGAGATTCTGACATAGTTGAAAGTGATGACAGTATGGAGGTAAGTCAGGGTAGTGAGAGAATGAGAGAGAAAAGAGGGAGTGAGTTTGCCGGTAACAGCTCAAAGAAAATCAAGGGTAGTGGAGGTTTTGGTGGAGGAAGGGAGGAGAGAACTCAGGAAGGTCTGGAGTTTAAAATTATACTGAGATTTGGCGAGGAGAAGGGAATCTCCTCAATGAGTCCGGTGAAATTAACAACCGTATTGAGGAACCAGGTTGGGGATATACATATGGCTAAGGTTTTGAAAGATGGAAATCTGTTGATTATTTGCAGGAATGAAGAACAGAGAGATCAGGCTGGAAGGATGAAAGAAGTAGGGCGGTTTAAAGTGGTAAGTATAAGTCGTGTTGAAA
The DNA here is from genome assembly GCF_963924715.1 of Thunnus thynnus. Taxonomy (NCBI): domain Eukaryota; kingdom Metazoa; phylum Chordata; class Actinopteri; order Scombriformes; family Scombridae; genus Thunnus; species Thunnus thynnus. The sequence continues at coordinate 8,901,896 of NC_089526.1, read as the reverse complement.
GAGGAAGTAAGTGGAGTAAAGGAGTGATTTGGGGGGTGCCAGTTGGAGTCACAATGGAGGAAATTAAATCAAACTTAAAAGGTGGAACCCTGAAAGGTGCTCGGCGGTTGCAGATAACTCGAGAGGGAGTGAGGAAAGACAGTGAACATATTGTACTAGAATTTGAGGATGAAGTGCTCCCAAAGAGAGTGACTCTAGGCTTCTTGAGTTATACTGTAAGAGAATACGTGCCAAAGCCAATGAGGTGTTACAACTGTCAAAGGTTTGGTCATACAGCCAAGACATGCAAAGGCAGAAGAAGATGTGCCAGATGTGGGGAAAATCATGAGTATGGGCAATGTGATCATGAACAACCAAAGTGCTGTAACTGTGGTGGCAATCACAGTGTGTCTTATGGGGGATGTGAAGTGGTGAAAAGGGAAAAGAGAAATACAGCAGGTAAGAGTTCAGAATAAGATTACATATGCAGAGGCTGTGAAGATGGTGAGTCAGAAAGGAGGAAATATTGAGAGAAACAGAACAGGTACAGGGACCATAAAAGAAGCAGATCAGGAAAGTGACGGAAAAGTAAAGGTTGATTTAAAGAAGTTAGTCACATTCATAGCAGGGGTAGTAAATGCTACAATGGAAGTTAGATCCAAAACGGAGAGAATACAAATAATTATGAAGGCAGCAGCTCATCATTTAGATATCAGTGGACTGACTTGGGAGGAGGTAAGAAACAATTTCAGTATTCAAGCAAGCCAGGAACAATCATGGGTTGGATAGTACTAATCATGGTCATCCTGCTACAATGGAATGCAAGAAGTTTGTTGGCCAATGGACAGGAATTTAAAAAGTATGTTGACGATCGACCCAGTAAACCAGACATCATCTGTGTACAGGAAACATGGTTGAGACCAAATTTGGACTTTAGAATAGTAGGATATACTTCTGTTAGGTATGATAGGGGGGATGGAGTAGGAGGAGGATGTGCAACATTTATTAGAGAAAATATTTCATTTAGAGAGGTGAGTATAGGAAATGAGCAAGAATATGTAACTGTAGAGATATGGAAAAGTGAGGGTAAGTTTGTCATTATTAATTATTATAATCCTTGTAAAAGGCTAGATCGCGCTGATTAGAGCAGTATTAGATTATGGATATATGCCAACTTAAAGAAGTTGGAAGTGGTGCAAGCTCAAGCGTTAAGACTATGTTGTGGTGCTTTAAAAACGACTCCTGTGTCCGCTCTTCAGGTTGAGATGGGTGAATTGCTGCTGCACATCAGACACAAACAGTTAATGATGAAGTACTGGACAAATCCTCAAGGGTATTCTGAAGATCACAATCCAACAAAAAAAGTACTTCTTCCATGCTGGGAGAGAGAAAGGGCCAAAAGGGAATGTTTTGCGTGGAGCAGTGAAACAATTGCTAAAGATATGTCGTTAAATCAGAAAAGATATATCCCTACAGTGCCATTATCAGTAACACCACCCTGGTTGTTCCCCTCAGTGTCAATTGATTTCTATATTCTGGAAAAAGTGCAGGTACATAAAGATTTTGGAAATATTGCAGTTTTGGTCAAAGATAGGTTACAAACATTATATCAAACATTCATACCAGTATACACAGATGGATCCAAGGATCCTAACACAGGGGGCACAGGCTTTACTTAGAGTATACCAACCTTAAAAGTTTCTGTAAAAGGAAGAACGTCAGATCATTTGTCAGTTTATACAGTCGAGATGATAGCAATTGCAACAGCATTACAGTGGATAGAAGAGTTGCAAATTAAAAAGGTTATTCTTTGTACAGATTCATGTTCTGCATTAATGTCATTACAGTCATACACATCTCACAGTAGGCAGGATATAGTTAATGAGATACATGAAACTCTGTACAGATTTAAAAATATGAATATTTTGATAACATTTATGTGGGTACCAGCACACAGAGGGATTAAGGGCAATGATACAACAAATACAGGACGACACCTCTGTGCAGTACAGAGAGAAGTGGGCCCAGCGAGGTCAGCTAAAAGAAGCACCAAAGAGGAGAACATCTTAACAAGGCTGAGGGTAGGACACACCAGACTAAATAAAACACTGCATTTAATAAACAAACATCCCTCAGGATTATGTGACCTATGTCAAATAGAGGAGTCAGTGGAACATGTCATTTTGCTCTGCAATAAGTATTCTCGAGAGCGAGAAGTATTAAAGAGAGAAATCAGGAAGATTGGAGGGGAAGAATTGAGTTTGAAAAGTATATTTACAATTGGATTAGGGAGTTTATTCCACTACTTGAAAGAAACTGGATTGATCAACAGAATTTAGTATTCAGGACATCTTCCTTTTGGTTGTTTTTTTTTCTGATTTGTTTATAGGGGTAGATAACTCTGGTTCACACTCCAACATAGTGGGTGGCGGTAATGCACCTTTACGCTGGTTGCCACCCGCCATTAAACAAAAAAGAAGAAGAGGAAGCACCTGAACGCAGCAATTTAGATTTTAGGCGCGAATTCCCGCCGCACTGCTCCTGCTCCGCCACACATCAAAACAAGACGCATTAAACCAACGAGAAAATGGTCCTTACAATCAAACTGGCTATATCGGACACGCTGAAAGATCTTAGCAAGAGTGAATTGGATACGTTTATTTTCCACTTGCGTGACCGCAGGGAAGAGCCACTGATCAGACGGAGCTCTTTGGAGGGTAAAAACTTGCATGAGGTTACAGACCTCTTGGTTTCCACCTTCACCGAGCTCGGAGCTAAAAAAGTGACAATGGAGATACTGAGGCAGATTAACTGCAACGAGCAAGCAGAGAAACTGGGTGAGTTTAATACCGATGGATGATTTACTCTGCAAGGCAATTGAAATATTAACTAGACGGACAGTCGGTCCGTACTGTAAGACATGGGGTCAGCAATCAGCCTCAGTTTTAAGTATTGGTCATTGGAGAGCCAGTGTTTTATAATAATGATTTAGCCTATATATATATATTGTTTATTAATTTGAATTGATATAAGAATAAAAGTGATCGAAAAATGTTTTTGGGTTGTGTATGAAGTGATAAGATGACCTGAGTGGACACAGCAGATTATTTTCCTGTAAAACTAATTTGGAAAAAAGTGAATAATATCCAATCTAACGTTAACTTATGTTTTGTGTTGCACTACGAGACTGGAGATGATTAACAGCTGTCTGCTTCATTTACAGTGCAATGAAAGTGCTTTTGTTGTTGCCGAATAAAAACTATAGCGTACAATTTCTGTAAGACTGCCACCTGTTTGTGTTTGTGGGAAACAAATCTGTTTTAGTCCAAGAGGCAAAAAGACATTAAAGGATGGGTTCACAATTTTTCAATTCTGTTTTAAAATAACAGTCAGGTGCCCAGATGGACATTGAAACATGTTTTTCTTGCCATAATCATCCTCCTGTTCATAATGCACTTACAATGTAAGTGATGGGGACATTTTATGCAAAAATTTATTTAAATGTTTATCTGAAGCTAATATGAAGGTTCAGCCGTCCAAATGAGCTAAATCATGTAGATATCTTGCAACGTTACAGTCTTTTTAGTGCCAAAGTCCCTCTTTTTGTTAGTAAACTTCCACCGCAGCTCAATGCATTGGTCAAACTGTCTGGCACATAATGAGGCACAGTAACTAGATTTGCATGCCACTCTTCATGTTGGGGTTAGTAGATGTTACCAAGTCATATTTATTGTGGGTTGATTTGAGCCTTTTATTTATATTGTAATCTAGAATTGTGTAAAATTATGTAAATGTTTTGTTTTAAAATGCTAAAACTTTAGGTTTTATCAAGGGGCTGAATTTATTTATTTATTTATTTATTTTTTTGGAGGGCTGGATTTGGTCCATGATATTGGTGGGTCTTTAACCATCTTATTATCTTTCTCTACAGATTCGAAGACCAAAGCCTGTACCGACGTAAGTTCAATGTCACACAATGAAATTCAAAGATTCTCTTTAACGTGTACCTTCTCATTAAAAAATATACTTACTTTGGTGTTTTCTATTTTCTTTCATTTCTGTTTCTCTTTTTAGAAAGGTGACCCTACCTTCCGTAAGATCTCAGACAGGGAGTTGGAGACAAAGCCCTCACAGGAGGCTCTAAACTATGGGGCTAGCCGGTGGCCCTCACAAGCTGCTCAACACGGAGGTCCTCCTGTGAAGAAGCCAGAAGAGGTGGAGGCTGAGGCAAAGGCCCAAATTCGCTCTGAGGGTGGAGACCTTAGTAATGAGAGGCTTGTTCTGAGCCGGTATAAGATTCAGTTTGGCCAGTACCGAGGTCAACCCTTCAAATGGCTGCTGGAGAATGATGTGGGCTACACCGCTTACATTGTGGCTAGCCACCAGAAGGAACATGAGCACACAATGCATCAAAGCCCGTTGATGGCCAACAAGGTACTACACCCAGTATTTCTGTCCCTACTCAACCTACACACCACAGATCACTTTCCACCTGTGTAGTGTAGCAGCATCTCTACTGTCTACATAACTAAACTCCTTTTGACTAGATCAGAGAATATTAAAGGATTTATTCCAGAGTTTCAACTATTAGTTGATTAATTGTTCGACAGGAAAGAAGATTAATCTGCTAGAATTTTAATAATGAAATGATAATGATTTCAAGTCAGTTTTCTAAGTAAAAATGTGTTATATTTGTTGGCTGCAATTTCTCAAATTTGAGGCTTTGAAGGTTTTATGTGTCATACTGTATATGACAGTAAACTGAATATCTTTGGATTTTAGTCTGTTGGTCGGACAAAACAAAACATTTGAAGATGACATTTTTCTCTATTTTCTGGCATTTTATAGACAAAACGATTAATTGATAGTGAAAATCTGTGATTGCAGCCCAAATTTATTTCTTTTATCGAAAGTATTTTAACCTTTTAATTATTAATTATCCCTTTGTCAAAAGGACCAGAACCAATTACAAGTTGTTCTAAAAATTTTGACAAAATACAAAGATCCCTTGCACAGCTTAATACTGAACATGTCTTCAAACAGGCATATAAGATTATCAATGACCCTACATATGTTGTGTATAGAGAAACTTGCACTTCTGACATTTCTTGACATAATGTGTCTGGGCACTGCCATTAACTTGTGTATTTCAACTCTTTTCTTATATGATAATATTTGTATTTTTAGATTGCTTGTATGTATGTGAATGAATCGTTTATGTATTTGTTTTTGCACACTGGCTTGCCTCAAATTGCAAGTATTTTGAATGGAATTAAATATGAATTGTGCAGAGAGAGATTTAATAATAACACACTTTTTTTAAATATTTATTTAAAGGATTCCCTCACTCGCTACGCAACTGCTTACCCTGAGATTTTGACAGAAGTCAGATTTCATCGTGCGTACGAGAAAGCCAAAGCGATGTCACTTCAGCCAGGCCAAGAGGGAAAGGCCCTTGTTGGCTTTGGTATTTACCGATGGGAGACACTGCAGGGCCTGTACTCATCAAAGAACGAGAACAAAATCAGGTATGATAGAATGTGTAAGTGAATTGCAGAGGATCTTTGTGTTGATGCACCAGCAGACAATGAAGGCCACCACTTTACCCTTTTGTACATAGCTATGTCAACTTTCTCCGCAACAAGTCAACCTGGGAACCAGGGTCCAAAATGGAGGCTGCTATCAAATACATTGTACAGCGTGACAGACAGCGTGCCAGGAAGAGACCAACCAGAGGGAGAAGTGCCGGACGCCAGCCTACAAGTGTCTCAAGGTGTGGATTTTATTTTGGAAAAAACCAGTTGTACTGTTTTAATGAGAGTTATTGGTGTATGTACTGCACTATATATGTTGTTGAAGACCACTCAGTCTTTCCCCTGTATTATTAATATCTATCGCAGGCTTTCAATAGCACCTCTAGTGTCTCTTGACTGGCGCTTTGATCCGTCTCACCACATCAAATTAAATACTTACATAGTTACATAATAGTGCTTCTATTTCAAGGTATTTATCTAGATTATCCATTATGTTTGTCTTTTAAATCAGTACAATAAGAATTTACTATCATACATCCATAACAGTTTTTTTTTGTTTTTTTTAAATGGTCAAAATTGGAGCAGCAGAGGCTGACTTTTAGTCCAGAGTACGGGTCAAGCTTCAAAAACTCTTGATCCTGGATTTCTCTTAATGCAATTTGATAGCGTCTTTCCTTAGACTCATCCTTATCTGGTAAATGCTCAAACTCCACACCTTCAGTTTGTAGCACTATGCTTTATGTTATGAAGCTGAGATAACCCCTTTGACATTACCAGGATTATTTTCTCAGGACTCTAGAGAGCTCCCTCCAGAGCCACAGAAGATATTATACAACTTTTTTCACTGGCTGAGTGGTACTCTCCATGATGAGTAAACTGAACTTGATGTGTAAAAATGGTAGAGCCTTTTGTGTTTTCCTCTTAAGCCTTGGATGGCCTGGCTAACTCCAGTTTCCTTTGCCTCCCCTCCAGGCCCATAGGAAGGAATCAGAGAAGGAGCTGGAGAAGGACACCAACTCTGCCCCGTTAGTCTGCAGGGACATGATCTCCTGTGACACACCCAGGCTCAAAACATGAAGAGGGAGCCAAAATTTGTTTTCTCAGGTATCAATTAGTGCTGGGTGATATGGACAAAATCAAATATCATGATATTTTTGACCAAAAACCTCGATATTGTGACAATATTGTAGTAAATACTATTCATGCTTTCACAAAATATTTACACAATGAGATTTTTGATAAATAATCATCAGTAATGTGGATATAATGAATAAGTGGGTAAAGGCAAAAATGAGAACAGCTAGAGCAGTTTGGTAAATTCAGAAAATTACGTCACTTTACTGTACTGCAGCATTTAAAACCAGGAAAAGACAACACTTATGCCATATCACGATATCCAAAATCTAAGATGATATCTAGTCTCATATCACAATATCAATATGTTGATATGTTACCCAGCCCTAGTATCAGTAAAGCATTAATAAATTATTCATCAAAATTAATAAACCCATTATTTACAACTCATGAACCCTTTATATTGTAAATAATGCTTTATTAGATAACATTGCAAAATTTCATAAAGATATTTATTAAAGGAGCACTTTCTCAAGACATATGCAATGCAGGGACACCATTTTGTGAAAATACATATACAGGTTAAGCCAGATCAATGTGTCAGGGCCTAATTACAGCCTGGATACAGTTAATTAAGTGTTCATGGAAACTTTGGTGTCATTTCAGTGAAGACCTGCTTGTTTTTTTTATTCTATACCAGTGCCATTTATGTAGACAAGAATGTATTGCCATTTGCACAGGGTACATGGACACATCAGTGATGGAAATATACGGTACATGTACATGTTTTCAAATATCTGGCAGGACCAATATTGGTAAATGTCTATACAAGGGTTTTGAAATGGTATTTTGTAAGTGTCTGAGTTTAAGTAAAGCATAGTCTCTCAAATAATCCTCTTATATAACAATATTCTTGCCAGGCAATTCATCCATTGTGGTGCAAAAATGTCCACTTGCAGGATGAGAGCACTCGCGTGTCAGTACACCAGGTGTTTCCCTGAGGAGAAAGAGAGTGACGTTGGCTTATTAATGAGTAATTTGAATTAAAAGGTTTTATCTTATATTTATTAGATTAGATTTATTGCTTGTGATGAATTAAGAGTCTGTAAGGTTCTTCATCCAAAATCCTGCTATGTTGAAATGCATTCAAGATGTCAAAACTGATGATTCAGCCTCTGAAATTGTAACAAAGAAGTTTAAAGTTATAATCCTTAAGATTGCAGAAATTGATTGTTGTTGATTTGGCGACACCTATAGTTACTAGTAGTAACAGCAAAAGCAGTTTAAAACTACATATCCCAGAGTTCTGTGGGCAGCAAACACACCTCGAGCTACTTGGTGTCTCTGTTTACGGCACGGCCATAAGAGCACATACTGTCTGTGTATGTGACAAAAAACATAAAAAGTTTAACCAATTACAAAATCCAAATACATTGAATGGCTACTGCAGAAAAAATGCAGACCATAAATAGTATCAAATAATCAACCCTTACATACTGTTCATATTCTGACCCTTCATAGTATCTCCTCGTAATTAGTCTCTATTCCAAACTTCTGAACCACAAATCAGTTTTTCATTCATAAACACCTCATCAGTTATTCAGAAATGTTTGATTAATCCTTAATGAAGCTGTCAGAGAGCAGAGAGTGTTTTCTTCAGGCTTTACAAGATCTGTTTATGAAAAAAAAAAATCATGATCACACTATACTATGGTCCGATGTTACATAAAACAGGAGAATATAACAGCCATCATGATGTCAATTAATATTATTGACTGAAGAATTCAGCATTTTTAAATGGTGACTTTTGGATAAATACTCTCTACAGTATGTATAAAAATGTGCATCAGCTGCATAGTACAAAAAGTTGAAATATTTCCATTTTTGTATATTCTGGGTCACTTCAAAGAATCATAAAATGTAGGACTAAAAGAATGAACGGGGTTAGGGTTAATTTGATTTCATAAAAATCTGAAGGATTATAACTTTAATGTTATTTTAACATGAACACTGAGCCATGAAGTAATTTTCTTTGATGCCAGTAATCATTTGCAATGCACATGAAGCATGTGCAATCGTTTTTATTTCTTATTATTTATTTTTACATTGTTACATACAGCAGGGCTGCAGTGAAATGTGTTCTCAGAGGTTGCATAATCAACCAGTGTGTACCTTTTCCCACCACGATGGCTCCTGCTGAGGGTCTTGCAGCTGTAAAACATTGAAGAAAAATGAAATTTGTATTCCAACTCTACTCTGTGAACACTGTTATACATGTTGACAATATTTTAAATTCTTGGCAGGCCAACTCACTGTCACATGATGTTTAATTTCCCCCAGTTGCCTCTCTGACTGTGAAAAAAAACAACAAAAAAAACCCAGAAACATCAGATTTCTTGCTTATTGTTATTAGAAAACATTAATCTAGGCCTCAGCCACTGATCTAATTTGGGGGAGCAGTTAATGCAGACAGAGATCAAACTTTCATTTTCCAAATATTAAATTTTAAAAAATGTAAAAACAAAATTCAAAGGCTCAGTCTTTGTTTTGTAATGGATATAGGCTCCATCACACCTGCAGTCTCTCAGTGGATTGACACATGGTAAGTATGTTGTCTAATATGAAATATGTTGTAGCTATGAACTGTCATTCACATGCAGCTGTGTTGCATATATTTGATCATTTTTGTAACAACAGTTTTTATGAAGGCCAAAGAAGGTTAATTATTGTCATTTAAACTGTAAAAAAGTCCTTCGGTGTACATGTGCATACAATAGTATTTACTCTGGTGGTACAGTAAGTGCAGGCAGTTCAGCATTGCATAATAATTGCTGTATAGCAGGTCAGCACAAGTTAAGAGCCAGAAACAGTATACTTGTTATCTCGCTGTTGTGCAAAGACTCTGCCCCTCTTAAAAGATAACATGATTTTAAAAAGAGGCCTTATATTAGGTGTGGACATTGCTGCTGCTACTGCCGTCTTTGTTGTGACACCACTACACTGCTTTCAATTGCAATGCAGAGAAAAGAAACTAAATCACCCAGGCCATATTTATTGATAGATTGGCTTACTACAATTATATGGTACACTGTATGTCGACCAATAAGAAACAAGATATTTCACGACAGATATGATATGTTTGAGGTCATTTGGAGACTGTTATATTTACAAAGTCTGTCCATCAGAGAGCACTGGAAAGTTAATTTTTCTAATTGCTGCTCAGAACATCTTGGTCACAATTGTTTACTCACCGAATTTAATGGATCCTTTGAGGGAATAGTTTGACATTATGTAAAATACATGTATTTACTTTCTTGCTGATGTTAGTCACCACTCTACTGTCTGTGAGCTAAATATGAAGCTACAATTAGCAGTAAGACTTGAAACAGGGAAACAGCTATCTTGTCCAAAGGTAAAAAGAATCTAGGTCTATTTCACCCCCCAAAGTTAATTAGTGAGCTTTAAATGTGCTAATAGCAAGTTATTGTTCAGATCAGAGCTTTTAAACTCAAATAATCTGTATTAGCCTCAAAGATCCAGTAATGGCATCCATGCAAGTCCATGAGAAGGACAGACTAGCAAATTTAATCTCCATGAAAACATATTTGCATAAACAGCTTCTTACTATGAGTTATGGGTTGCTAAATTAACACAATATATTCTGCTTTTTCTGCGCTCTACTCATGAGTTTGAGATAGGCGGAGCTAAACTGTAAAGGGGGATATAACTCCAAGGCCTGTAAGGATTTAGCAACATTTGAATAAAAATCTGCCTTTTGCCGACTCTTAATGTAAATAACTATTTCCCCCAAATTATAACATTGATTATTTATTTAGTCATTAATATTTAATGGTGCGGAAAAATGCTATGAATTTGAAACCATGTTTTCAGCAGCTTCAAAAGTGAAAGTAAAATAAGATTACTGCGTGTCTCTAAAGTTTTGTTTTTTAAAGATGTCTGAGCAGATATCAATTTGCTTTTTTAGTTACAGCCAGTGCTGTAGTTACAGTCGATGAAGTGGGTATAGGCTACTATTAGGTAAATGGGTAGATCACTAAGGATAAAGTGGATATACTCTCCTATGGCCTATGTTTCAATGGCTGTTTGACTGATAGGTGGCAGCTCTACTGTAAATTGTCAGAAAAAGAGGTGAGTATACTCCTGTGTATACCCTCCACTACACCACTGGTAACAACCAGCTGATTACTACTATTTCATGTGCAGCCTTACTAAATTCACTGTTCCGTTATTTCAATGCTGCAGTATAATCTCACCCAGAGACACTGCCGCGTCGTTGCAGTCAATTTGTCTCAAGATGTCCACTGCCACCTGAAGAGCTCCGGGTTCGGTAAAAGTTGAAACCAGGACGTCTGCTATTTCTAAATAGCTTTTACCCTCCACCCTGATGCGTCTGACGCGCGGTTCCTCCCGGCGGTCCAGAAGCTGGTGACGGAACTTCTCAAAGTCCTGCGCTGTCAGGTCGGCCAGCATGTCCGCTAAAGCTGTCCTGATGGTTTTTCGAGACATTTCTACTACCAAGAGATCCGAAATTGCAGTCTGGATGGCAAGCTGTCGTATTTCCCACCTTCACTTCTTCAAACTGATGATAGCCTATGACCAGCCTACATGCAAACAGGAAAGAGGCTTTTGGTGCCGCTAGAAAAAAATCGGGAAAAAAAATCGACTCAAAGACCACAGAAACAAACATCTGATAGAAAAGGGTATTTGACTTAATGCTCAGCACAATTAATAGATAATAATGAATGGATAAAGATGATAATGTATTAAGTTTAGCTGTTGACACCTCGTTCTTTAGATAAAGAATTCTAGGGTAAACTTTAAATGAAGTGTCCTGTTTGTACTGGGTTTTAAAATGTTAAAAATCTCTCTATTGAATTAAAATCAAAGGTATGCACATATATTGTTCCCCGCATAACAAAATGCATACAATTCTGACACTTTAAAGTCCCCCTTTTAGCATTTATAATCAGTATATAAACAGTTAATGGATGGTTTATAATGTAGCTGTAAGCTGAAATAAGGACATTTAAGTGTTTATTGATGTAAAGTATTTACATTAATAAACAGTGCTTTACTATTTTGTTGTTCATTATCTGTTTACACAACAGCCTCCACATATGGGTGCACATTAGAGGAGTTTTAATTGTTGACAAAGTACATTTAAAAAAACACTTACATCTACTAACAACTGCATTATAGTGTGTTTTAAACCATTTATTAAATATTTGTGTGCTGCTTATAAATGCTAAACAGTGGGACTTTATAGGGGGAAGTGTAACCCATATGGTAAATCTCCACAGATTAACTCAGGTTTTACCACATTTGAGTCTCACTCACACAAAAATAGAAAAACCAACATTTTACAGACTCAGAAGCGATTGGCTTATGAATTAGAGTATGTTATTGTATAACATTTGAAATGTTTTGACATTAACTGTTCTCTAAAATGAAAAAATTCAAAATTTCAGGACTAAAAACTGCAACACTTTGCATCAACTTTAATTTATGACCACTGATGTAGATACTTACGAGCAGCACTTGAAGGCAGCATTAGATACGGAAGTAAAGTACATAACCTGTACATTATGCTATAGGTTAAACAGTTCACTCACAACTGGATAATTTACCTCTAAAATAACCCAAATCCTTCAGACTTTATTTTTCTTTAGTATAGGCTCTAGTTTCTGCTATAAAAACCTTTCAAAACTAATTCATTTGTCCAATCTAATTATTTTTGTTCATCAAATTTCAAATAAAAGGGCCCAATACAAAGCTTAAAACATATTGCAGCAACAATGTCTCAAAAAGCATTAAAAAACTTCAGTAGTGAAACCATCTTAGAAATAATATAACTGAAAGTCATATAGAGTACCAGACACACACATGAATATTTTCATAATTAAAAGCAGAATCCAGATGGAATATGACATTAATTTTCTCCACCTACCTGCATGTACTGAAACTCTTCACACAAATCTATGTTTATATACAGTTTATTTACACAAGACAATCATCACACAGGCTAAAACTTTCACAGTGAGTGCCTGAAAATCATTAGACACAGAGGTAGACATGAGTTTTGTATTAAAAAAAAGAAAATCTAAATGCACAAAACTCTACATAGAATTCATATAAACACTATTTACAAATCAATTCCTTGTTAGAAACACATCAAATTCAAATACCGCCTTAGTTGTTGCAAACAGTATCTATTTATAATCAGGCTGTAGCTAACGATTATTTTCATTATTGATTAATCTTACAACTTTTTTTTTTTTTTGATCAATCGATTAACTTTTTTGGCATATAAAACATCAAAAAACTGAAAAATTCACAATTTCCTGGAGCCCAAGGTGACATCATCAAATATCTCATTTTGTCCGACCAACAATACAAAACTCAAAGATATTTGTGACTGTAAGGTATGACAAAGAAAAGCAGCACATTCTCATATTTGAGAACCTTAAACCATTAAGTATTTGGCATTATTGCTTTAAAAAAATAACAGTAACAACTGATCGATTATCAAAATAGTTGCAGATTAAATTTCTGTCAATTGAAAATTAACTAATCGTTGCAGCTCTAATTTATAGTGCTTAAAACTCCCCCTGTGCTGCAGTTATTTTGCCCTGAGGTTAAGAGGCTATTTGCTCCTAGGTTTATTTAAGAAAAAGTCCCATACTGTAGAAACTAATTGCATGGTAAATTTATGAGTTTTTTCTTTGTTTTTTTCCCTGAAATGCAACATGTATTAAATTGGCTCCTGGTCTGCCTGCAATAATGTCACCCAGTGAGGATAGTTGAGCCAGAGTTCAAGGAGACAGTGATTACTTTGCAGGCTGCAGTACTCAGTTAAAATGTGCTGGTCCCTCTCAGCCAGCAGCACCAGGAGCCATGGCATCCTTTCCCTACTGTGACGCCCATCTGTCACTACTGTGCTCTGACGTCACCGCCGCCGGTACCCCGGGGCACTGCCACGACTCCGTGTTTGTGGGCAAAACGTTTAGACTGGTCAGGACCTCCTGCGCTGTCTTCCCCAGCATGCCCTGCATGTCACAGACAAAGCGGTAGACGTAGCGTTTGCCTGCCGTCTTGTGGATGATGTTCTTGTGGTAGTAGTAGCGCAGGCCGCGGCTCAACTTCTCGTAATTCATCTTGGGTTTGTTCTTGCACTGACCCCAACGCTTGGCCACCTGTGGAACCAAAACCATTTAAGAGTTGAACTTAAGGTGTGTTTATACCTCAGAAAAACACTGGAAAAATCCCCCCATGTAGTATTTAGCAAGTGCTCTATCCCAAAACAGGATATTTCCTTACCTCTGTGGGGTCTGACATCTTAAACTCCCAACCGTCTCCCGTCCAGGAAATGAAGGTATGGCAGGCACAGTCCAGAAGTAGCTCCAGTAGAAACTGCCACAACTGGATTGGCCCAGAACCTGAAGGAAAAAATACATTGATTAATTCAGTGACTGAACTGGAGTTATAATGGCAACTAGAGCTGCAACAACCAGTCGATTAATCAATTAGTTGACAACTATTAAATGAATTACCAACTATTTTTATAATCAATTAATCGTCTTGAGTCATTTTTTAAGAAGAAAGTTTCTCAATTCTTTGATTCCAGATTCTCAAATGTGAATATTTTCTGGCTTCTGTAGTGTTTTATAGTAGTAAACTGAATATCTTTGGGTTGTGGACTGTTGGTCGGGACAAAACTAGACTTTAGATCTCCTTGGGCTTTGGGAAACAGTGATTGACCGTTTCACCATTTTCTAACAGTTTATAGACCAAATAACTAATCGAATAATCGAGAAAAAAGTATCAAAAGTAAAAATGTAGAAATATGGTCCCTGTTAATGTACTACTATAATATTTCATATTATTGAATTAATTATACCATTAAAATGTTTGTAGCATTTTAAATCATCAACTTTAATATAAAGATCACATGTTATGTGTGTAAAATCGTAATCTGTAAAGTAACTATAGCTAATAGTGGAGTAAAAAAACAGCATTTTAACAGAAGCAAATGTCTAAAATCGACTCCCGTTTGTTCTTAAATTAGACGTAATTATGAAAAATAGATGGAAAATATCTTTTTAGCCTAATTTGATTTTATATAATTTCACTCTTTACTTTAATGATCATGACATTACAACATGTTTGCAACACAGCAGCAACATGTGTGGTTATAACATATGCATTTTTAAAATAATCTAGTTGGTATTTCAATATCTTTATGCACTATTTAAAATTCCTTATACTAAAAAGAACAATCAGAGTTAAAATAGCAGCACAGATAAAATAATAAATTAAATTCTAACCTGGATAAGCAGACATTCCTGTCATCTGGCCCTCCCTGTCTGGCCTCTGTGTGGGTGTATTTTTGCGTTTGGCCACACGGGGGCAGTACTGCTCTGAGGATTGAGGACCAGGGTTTGCGGGGCAGGAGGCCTGAGGCGGGTGTGGTAGTGGGGCAGGAAAGCTGGGAGAGGAGTAATCAGGCCAGAAAGACGATGACTGCCTCTGTCCGTCGGAGTCGTACAGTTCAGCCGAGTGACAGGAGTAGTTCTGATCTGTCTCACCTGGAACAAAGAGACGATTTAGGCACTGAATTGCAAATTAAGGCTCCCGAGAGGATGTTCTTTTATATATCAGTAGGTGAAATATCTTACTTTGTAATGTGTTTGATCCTTTTGCAGTTAGGAAGGGGCTGTGGCTGCCCTCCATGGCCGGGCTGAACTGCCCGTTCTGGGGCACCATACTCTGGTATGTCTGTGGAGATTCCTGGTACGCAGTTTGTGACTGGTTGACTGTTAGACCATCTGCTAATTAAAAAGAAAGCTAGTCACAAAAAGAAATTCCTTAAAAGGGGTATTTTAAGTGTGAGTGAGACTACAGAGTCAGAGGCTCACCATGTGGGTATGAGGCCCACCAGTTGAACTCTTGGTATGAGTCCAGGTTGAAGAGAGCAGTATCACTGGCACTCACTGGGGCAAAGAGGTGATAAAAATGTGAGATACGACAAAAAACACCAACAGCATATGACTCATATTGGCAACCATGAGGGTACATTTTTATGTTTTTTTAGGTTTCACCTTTGGTGTCGTAAGGGTGAGAAGCTTTCAGTGGCTCTGGGTAGCTGCTTTCTGCCGGATACTGCTGCTGTCCGGGTGCTTTACTGTCTAACAGAAAAGACAGGTCTTCACCAGGGTAGTCTGGAGGTTAAACACAGTGTAGACAGATGGAGTCAGTTAATGATGATGAAGGCATAGCTCATGCTTCTAAAGGACCGTACCAATGATTTTATCCTTCATACTTTACCAATATGCTTATCATTTTGCAAAACACATGTTTTTTGATTGATTTCATGCCGACTGGGAAGATACTGGTTTCCATTTATCTCGACATGGTATGAAAATGTACTTGCAGAGACTTAAAATAAAACTCTGAATTGAACACTTTTTTCCATTTTTTTGGTCACAGACATGTTATTGTCAGCTGTGAGCAGGAAAACTCCTAATTTTTGATGCATTTAGGTGCTACAAGGAAAGTCTGACATTCAAGATATGAGAGTCTGCAGCTGCAGCAACCTTTTTAAAGCAACTTTACATCATATTTGTCAGTATGTTTGATTTCTAGCTGGATATCCTGACAGTGAAAACCTAGGATAACTTAAAATAACAATTAAAGCAAATATCTACAGTAATTTAAGCAAGTTTCAAGACTCTGTGAGTTGGTTTTCACACTGTGCTGAAATAAACTGAAGCCAGTGGCTGCCTGAAAGGGAGGAAATACATTTGAAAATGTATGCTAGGTAGTTAATGTGCTAAAATGTGTCATATTATTGGTATGGCCCTTTAACCAGAAGGTTAATCACAGCTCAGCAGAGTGGAAAAAGTGGGGTGAATCTGTGAGTTAGACTCAACAGTTTAGGTTATTCTCCTGATGGTGGGTGTTGACGCAAGAAAAAGGCATTTGTTTACTGTCGAATCAGCACTAGGCACTCAAGCCCACCTCAGGTTTTTTCAGCCTCAATAGATGGAGGCAGCTCGGAGGAAACAAGGGAGGGAGGGGGAGGAAGAGAGAGGAGGAAACGCCAGCGGAGGGAGTGTGACAGAGTAGTGATGGAGGGATGGGGAGGGGGACTCTAAATCTGTTGGAGGAGGAAGTCTGGAGGAAAGGATTAGGGGAGACAGAGAGGGGAGTGCAACATGGAGAGTATCTTTAACTTGACCACCCTGTTTCTCTCTGTCTTTGCCTACCTCAGCCCATTCAAACATTACTCACACACACACACACACACACACACAGCACCCCATAATCCTGACGCAGACCCTGAGTTTGAGCCCCTGGTGTCAAGGTCTCATTGAAAAAGCTCTGACAGATGTGATGATACCGACTGCGAAAATATTTCCTCTGTCCTTCAGCTGCTCAGGTTCAGAGGAAACAGATTGTGCAAACATTAAAAAGAAAAAAAAAAAATCTCATCACTGAGAGTTAAAAGCTTGTAGCATCACCAGCAGAGGCGTTTTTGCTGCCTGCTGCCTCATGTGATGGAGCAAACATGAGTCAAGTGATTCTGTAAACTCACCATAAGATGCAAAGTCAAAGCCTGCGGGCACTTCCTGTGTCCTAAAGTCCTCTGTGTAATATCCAGTCTGGCAAATCTCCATCTGTGTTGAAAGATTGTACGATTACAACTTTGTATCACTGCAACTTAACCTAACTCTCATTGTTGAGCAACAGCAAGAAACAGAGGAAACGTGTTGGTTGTTTGCAATAACCAGTGACAGATAGCAGAAGAACAAACATGAAATATGAAGTATTTGCCACCAAAATTTCATAAATTTTACTATTTCTGGCCATAAATACCCAATATTTACCCCTATTTTTAGAGGTAACCTATATGTAAGATGTTATGAATGAATGATGAGATTTTTTAGTTTCTTTTCTTTATATTACTTCAAACAAAAAATAATTTAAAAAAAAAACAAGCCAAAATGCCATCCTACCTTAATTTTCGAGTCTTTGCTGTCTCCAGGTTTGATGATAGTGTCCCAGTACATTTCTTTCTTTCTTTATCTCTCTTTAATTTGTGGTTCCTTCCCAGTTTTACAGACAGGATTCACGTACAACAGAGTGGTCTTTCCGCGGCCGGACCGGTCCCGTTATAAACGCAGCGGAGGTGGGAGGGGCTCGTGCCTGCCCGCTCTGCGTCGTGACCAGGTTTGTTTAATAGGGCGTGACGTCAGACGCCCTAAATCCACCCCCACCCCCAGCACAGATCAGACAACCAAACACTCATTCATAAAAGTAAATCACTCACTAACAGGTAAAATATAGCAGTAAAAATCGATTGTAATACAGATATCTTAATGATAAAATATATATTTATATAGTTTATAAACACAAGATTACGATTGTTTATTACAAAAAATAGATTAAAAGATGAAAAAATCAAAATGTATTAATAAAAAAACACACAAACACAGATAAAGGTCTCTAATATTATCATAGATTAAACTATTAAACACACTGTAGATAGCCTAAAACATAATAAAGTCATATTCCATCTTCTCGGATGTGAATATCTGGTTATTTCATTATGGTCTTTCATAATTGGGTTTCAGACTGACGTTCCGCCCAAAATAAGACATTTGAAGACGGGTGTGGACATTCATAACTATTCTCAGACTTTATTTGTGAGCAAACGGTAATTTATTCAGAAAACAATCGGCAGATTACTAGATAATGAAAATTATTGTTAATTGCAGCTCCAAAAACATCACGTCACAAATTTAATATAAAACATCATAGTTAACATGCTCAAGATAGTACAAATTCAGCAATAAATAATGCCGCAGTAGCCTCTGATAGTTGTAATTCATTATGTAACTTTATTAAACCATTGCTTAACTATTACTTAGCTATTACGGATATTAAGGGGGCGCTTTGTAGCCTACTTGGCCTACTGAGGATAAGCCAAAGAATAAACTACAAGAATGTTGATCATGTGGGTAAATAATTGGCAGCAGAAACAACGAACAGTGTATTTTTATTCTATCACTGAAATGACCTTAACATATTTCAAAGCTGCGGTCAGTCTGATTGTCTGACAGGCGGGACTAAATAACTGGGTGGGGATGAAGTGCAGGCTTTTGAAATCAGAGCTTTGCCAGTCGGTTTCTAATGAGGTGGGAGGATGAAGAAAAAAAAAAATCAGTATCTTTAGAAACCATTCGACAAAACAATGGCCCGTAAAAAAAAAAACACACACAAGTACTTGCCGAAGAAAGTCTGAAATCACGGCGTGAGTGGCTGCAGCAGATAAGGCCGAGCCCAGGGCCTTGTATAAACAAACATCTCTGCTATTCTCCTTCGACAGGGAAGAAAACACACACACACACACACACAGAGGGCCAACTCCATCTGGAAAAGTGGAGCGAGGTGAAATCGTGCGCGTCGGTGGGAGACGAGAGTCGTGATTGGGAGCCCCACCTCAAGACACAAGGACACAACCGGGATAAAGTTACACAACACATGAGGTGATTAACAACCGTCTGCAGTAAACTATCAGCTCGGGAATTCACCTATAGGCCAGTTACACTGTGAGGCTTGTAAAGTGAATGGAGCTATAAGGACTCCCAAATGTGCCAGAAATTAAAATAGGCCTAATAATAAAGCAAAGAGTTTACACGGCACACCAAAGTATCAGGAGTTAAATCAACTTTCGAGAAATCAACTAGATTGATCCAGTTTCCAATTCCTAAATCATACCTGTAAGCATGTTGGTAATGATTTTAGTCTTGTATATGCCCAGTGATACTCTGATCCTTTACTTAAGTAAAAGTACCAATACAGCAATGTAAAAATACATTGATGGTGACCTACCTGGCTAACCTCACCCAAGCACAGATTGCTCTGAATGAGAAGCTGGTGCTGCTCTGAGGGAATTTCTTTAAAGTGGTTCATATTTAATTTTTGTACACTTTTTTGTGCATGAAAAATTCTACTTAAGTAAAAGTACATAAGTATTAGCAGCAAAATGTACTTCATGTAAAAGTAGTGGTTTGGTCCCTCTGACTGATAAATTATTATTATTATGACATCATTAGATTATTAATACTGAAGCATCAGTGTTAGAGCAGCATGTTACTGTTGTAGCTGCTTGATGTGGAACTAGTTTAAACTACTTTATATACAGTTAGCTTGTTTAGTCCAGTGGTTCCCAACCTAGGGGTCGGGCCCCTCCAAAGGGTCACCAGATAAATCTGAGGGGTCGTGAGATGATTAATGGGAGAGGAAAGAAGAAAAAACAAAGTTCTGATCTCTGATCTTAGATTTTTAGTGAAATATTGGATCATTTGAACATTTATTGAAATGAAACCATGTAGTTTAGAGGGAAAAAAATCACTATTTGGTGGAGCTGTTAACAACTCATAGACATCTGAAATGTGACCCCGACTACACACTGCTTTTTGTAAGACGTCAAAAGCCAAAAAGGTGGGAAACCACTGGTTTCATCTTTAACGATGTGTTGTATTTTAAAAGCTTGTTATATCATCCATTATGTCAAATCTTCATCTGAAAAGTAACTAAAGCTGTCAAATAAATGCAGTGGGGTAGAAAGTATAATACTTCCCTCTGAAATGTAGTGGAGTGGAAGTATAAAGTAGCAGACAATGGAAATACGTACCTCAAATCGTACTTATGTACAGCACTTGAGTAAATGTGCTTAGTTACTTTACACAGCTGTATATGTCACACATGTACATAAGTACCTGACACTTTGTATTTATACGCATACATACACATGTTCCTTAACTAAAAGTATTTAAGTATTAGCAGTAATATGTACTTATAGCCAAAGCAAAAGTACTCTTATGCAGAAAAATGGCTCCTGTCAGTGTTGTTATGTTGCAGCTGGTTGAGGTGGAGAAAATTGTTGGGAATTTATCTGTAACAATGTACTGTATTTTATAAACTCATAATAGGTTTTGTATAAAGTAACTTAATCTGCAAAGTAAGCTGCAGCTGTTAAATAAATGTAGTGGAATATAATGTACAGTTTCCCTCCAAGGTGTAGAGATGGAGAGGTATAAAATAGCTTAAATTGAACTTACGGTATCATAAAAACGTTTATTAATTTGTTTATTGAGCAGAATTTAAAGGGGCCACTTTAATCTTTTGTGAATTGTTAATTTTCCTTCAAGGCCTTCTTACGCGTCACATCGTTACTTTGTCCTTCACTGACGTCTGCATTGTGGACGAACCAGGAAATCTCTGGCCGACAGTCGGAAAAAAGAAGCCAAATGGAAATTTTCTGCGCTGATTAAGCGTTCACTATCAAAAGATCTACAGTGACTACCACCTGACTGTTAGCCGGATATGGACTATTTTTGTTCATTTGAATGCAGGTCTACTGGAAGTGTAAAAAAAAAAAAGCGGTTTATAGTTTTTTATGAAGAATGACTAAAAATAAAGTTGACTGTCTAAATAATCCTGAATCGTTAGGCTTTTTTTTCATGGACATGTGGGAAGTATGTGTATAAATCTGTTAACAGCTGGTTGTCCATGAAAAGATGTAACGCCTCACATGGTCAACTATACAGGGCTTTTAAACATTTTTTAACATATTACATTTGCTTCTTTACACAGACGTTACGATTTTGGGCAGATTTACAAAAAGCTGTAGACCTGCATGTAGGCCTGGGTTAAACTTGTGGTCAAATCTGTTTTTCTTTGTTCATTCCTTTATTAGGTCACAGATAACAATGAAATGAAACTACTTTTCATTGTGCCCAGACCCACAGAAGTATCTGAACTCCAGTTTGGGGACCACTGACCTCTTAGACCAGGGGTGTAACTAAGACTTGTAGGATTTAAGGGTTGGATGGGACTGTGGGCCCCTTTTCAGTAGGTTTCTATCCAAATGTAGCACAAATTTTAACAGAATTTCCAGAAAATCAGCAAAAGAAAATATAAATCAATATGTGTTTCCATCTGTTGTTATGCTGGTGGCACTAATTTTCCAGTCAGATGCCATTAAACCATTGCAGAGGTAGAGGGCACAACAAGATTTCGTGATTAAAAGAGCACCAGTCAAACCTCAAACCGTGAAAAACAATGTAGAAAACATGATGGAAATATGACATTTATGTTTGTTTCATGTATTCATTTGAGGAACATTTCAGTCTCTTCGTAGCTCAACACAGATCTGATGTTTTCATCTCATCGACATCAGTGGACGTTTAAGTCATTGTGTATGTCACATTTTACTCACTGAATTGGTTTCCATTTCACTTTTTTGCAATATAATCAAGGGTTTTTTTTTTAATTTTCAGCATTTCCACCTAGGAAACCCGTCAGCTGTTTTTGTGACAAACGTGTATCTACTGGAGCCTGATCAATACTGGGTTTTTGAGGCTGATACCAATATTGACGGAGACATACAAAACTCTGATAACGATATATCTACTGATACTAATTTTCTTGCATAAACACAAAACATACACAAACATTTTTGGTAATGATCCCATAAATTAGTCGTTTTAAAGAACTGAGATCAAGATATGTACTGAGCGGGAACATTTTATGGTTGCTGATGGACAAACTGTGTGGAGACGTTATTTCTTAATTATCGATATACCTGCAACAATATCGGCCGATATGCTGGCCTGCCAATTCATCATTCTAGCTTTGTTGTCTTCTCATTCACAGCTCCAACAAACATCCACGTATCATTATCAAACCCTCTGTGGGGACCATGATCTTGCTGTATGAACCTTGTGCTCAGGATTGATATTAAACTAATTGTACTGAGCTTTAACATAGTCATGCCTAAAATAATAACCGTAAGCAAAAAAGATCAAATTTAGATTGCAAACTCATGATGAACCATCACATTCAAGGTTAAGTGATTGCCTTTTGTAGTACACAGTTTACAGAAGTAATACACGGATTTATGTCCTTTGGGTGCTTCAATGTTTGAGGTATAAACATGAATTTTTCATAGATGTTCCTCCATTCAACAGCTGGTCAGCCAGGACATTTTAATTTTAGTCTGCAAAGGAAAAAAAAACACCACCAAAGTTCAGTTCTGTTTGTTCTGGTTTGATTGGATTTGATTCTAGTCAGTGCTACATGACATAACACACTTGTCCAAATCTCACAACATAAAAAATAAAACAAGAAAACAAACAAACAAAAAACACACAGATTCAATCAAATATGGGACCTGGAAAAGCTTAAGGCAAGAAATATAAAGTATTAAAACACTGATTCACTAAACAGGATACAATGAATGCTCATGTATTTTAAGTACATTCACACATATCTCGACTTTCCATTTACTTTAATAAACTGTTTTCACACCTAATAGATTCAAAATATCTCATCTGCTAAGTTGTTTCACAATTTTGCTTTCAAAGGATTTCGATCCAAAAGAACTATGCATTTTGACAGGATTTTGCCTCATCTTACACCTGTAAATAGTGTGGTGTCTGGCCATTTAGGCATCTATACACAGGACCAGACTTTTGTTCACTGACACTTTCATTCAGCTGTCAGTGGCCCCTTTCATTTTCACTGTGGTTTAACTGTTGCAAAACACTCAAATCTGTTGTTTTTGTGGGTTGATGTGCTGTGACTTCTTATGTCCTATAGGATGATTCTAGACATTGATCTGACGCACAAACTTGAGAGCTTATTGTTTTTCCTTCTGAGAATTAAGCTTTGGTTTCACGAGACACAACTTCAGTGCTTTTTCTTTTCTTTTCTTTTTTTTTTGCAGTGTTAAGAGTGACTTCACTTCCCAATTTAGAGAGCGAGAGAGAGAGAGAGAGCGCGAGAGAGAGAGAGAGAGAGAGAGAGAGCGAGCGAGGGGGGGGAAAAAAACTTGCCATCCGGTTATGGTCTGTGAGCAAAAAATTGTAACTGCAATGGTTTGCGCCATAGAGCCAATGCACCCCTGCATGAATTGAAGAGAGGTTAGAAGGCTAAATTAGCTGTAACATTTACAAAAACGACTAAATGACAAAGACTGCGAGGCTGCTGAAATGGACTGTACGATAAAGGTAGGTGTTTAATGTGCTTTTAACGCTGCTGCTGGTGGTGAAAAATGACAGGCGGCCACCCACACCAGCCCTGGTCTGCTGAGTGAGAGAGTCAAGGCGGTGATGCGAGCTCCCCACTCTTTCCTTCTTGTACAAAATTTCCTCTTCCTTCCCGTTCGTGGTTGTATGTCGGCTCTATAATAACACAACTAACCACTACATCTTTACACTCAGATAAAAACACTAATTGGTGGCCGTTACAAGCGAAAAAAGAGGATTTCCAAACGCGCGCGTTTCGTTTTTTTTTTCTGATTGCTGCGTTTAATCGGGCTCATCCCGCACCGTCCACGGAGCCACAAAACAACAACAAAAATAGCGCATGGACAGTGAAATTACTGATCAGTCATAGGGGCTGATAAACCCTGTTTTTTTTTTTCTTAAACGAATACGTTTCAATGAAGGGATGCAGGACTTTATTTATGCGCACAATGCAGGTGTCCCTGAAGACGCCATGGATCAACATGAGAGCCCTTTTCAAAGAGCAAGAGGATCCATTTCCATCAGATGACTGGTATTTCACATTTTATACTATTGCAGCACATGTGTGTCTTTTTCTGACGAGCACAACGCCGTGATTGTTTCAAATAATTAGAAATGCAGAAATAACGGCCTTCGTGTCAAGATTTCATATCGAAAATGATCACTGACAAATGATTAATAGGAAACGATGATAGTGCAAAACATTTTATCTAACGATGTGGACCACAAACATAGAAATTCATACTCTTTTTTTTTTTGTAACGAATGTGCGTCAACACCAGGGCTGTAGGCTGTAATTTCCATTTTTGCAATAAATATTCTTGCAACCTACTGAATAATCTCCTAATTTCGACGTAATGTTAATTCTTAATTTGTTAAAAACAATAATGATTTGATATTTCAAACCAGAAATATGTTTTGTTGAGCCAAACTAGTTTGGGGCCTCGACACATTGAGGAACTACAGTAATAATTGTACTAATTTCTCTCTTGTTTCGTTTCTGAAATAAATATATATATGTATCTTGAAGCATTTTGGACGCTAAACTCGATCGGTTGACTGTTTTTATTATGACATAAAAAGTAATTTATCAATTAAAGGGCCAGTGCAGAAAAATGAGGAGACATCTTGAACGAAAACCTAAATCTTTATTTCAGTCCTTAGAAAAATGTTTTTATTTAACATTTAAAATCTTCGTACAGTTAAAATAGTGTCGTATACGGGATTCTTAACTGATAAAACATAACTGTTACATTCAGATAATTAGTCTCTTGCTCTCTGTTGCAGTAGATTGTGTGTTTGAGGTTATTTTAAGTATAATTTATAGCTGCAAACGGGAGCACTTGTCAGGTGTCGTTATCTGAACTCAGCAGGCTTCCTGTCTCAAACCTCAGACTTTCCGCACACATTTCCGCTCCCTGGACTAGAAAAAAAAATGTCAAAAAGGCAAAGCCTCGCTAGAGAGAGACGAGTGGACAAGCTGAGGCGTTGCATTGTTTTAACTTTGCATTGTCCTCTCCCTCAGGCCGTGAGGTGAAGGAGAACCGGGCCTGGGCCTGAGTTTGCGGCCTGCAGAGGCCTGACTGCGTGCTGCCAGGCTCCGAGTTGTGAAAACCGCATCGTTGTTTGTGTTACAGAAAGCGCAGCTGCTCAGGCCTTTGCAAAATCAGCTTGCCTTAACTTTTACTTCTGCTTTCTGCCACTTGCCTCAGACATGGCGAGCACAGAGAGCTGTTTGCACAACTCGGCCTGTTATTGTAGGCTACACCTTGTTTTCTGTGAGTGTGGGGTTTCAATTCTTTTTAATATCCTCCCATAAGCCTTGATAAGAGTTGACACCCATTTGATACGTTTGTTAAAATATTATTTAAGTTTCTGGAGGCCTTTTGTGAAAGAGCAACTGAAAACATGAACTCAGTAAATACAAATAAATACGCACAAACTTTGTGAGAAAAGCAAATTAACTTTCTCTTTTGTTAAATACATATTCTATTATTAGGTGTGTTAATAAAAATATGCGGATGATAGTTAGGTTACACTCAGGATGTTGGGGACACACAACATGTGTGCAGACCAGCATCGAAAGTTCAAATTAAATCTCCTCTTTCAGCTCAGGAAAAAAAACCCAAATTGTTTTGAGAAGATCAAAACAATATGAATGACATAAGAGTTGATGGTTGTATCAGCTTATTTAACACATTACACATAAGCAAAACAGATACATTCGTTGAGGTTTGAGATGAAGAGGTGAGGAGGTAGTGCCTTAAACATCTAGTCATAGAATTACTAAAAATATAAAAAAAAAACATTTTCTCAGTACGTGCAAGAAAGGTGCTGTAACCACATCCTTGGTTGCACTTAAGGGCACCAAAGTTGGTTTCCAAAGTTGGCTCCAGTCAGGCAATACCAAGAAAATATCAAATAGTTTAATTATTTGTCACTTCCTAAACGTTGGTGTGACCTGTCAAGTTCCACCCTCATTTAGTTTAAAAACATATCTAACAGCAAAAAAAAAAAAAAAAAAGCTTAATTTGAAGTGTTTTTAGGAGCAAATTTGATCATCTAATTTAATCAAAAGTTATTAAAAACTGGGAGGCCCTAAGCCTATGTCTGAGCATTATTACAACCTAATATTATCTAATATTATCTAATTCTGGCTATCCTTCATGATATTCTGTCAAAAAAGACTTTAGGAAGGCAGAAATACTTGGTGGTGGAGCTTTTAAACCAGTGGTTCTCAGAGTAGGGTCTGGGGACCCAGGAGTCCTTGATGGGCTTCCAGGGGGTTCCCAGCAAATAAGTAACACAATGACAGAATGTGTGACTATTTTGGCCATGGGTTTCATATATTTTCTGTAATAAAACATCTAAAAGCAAAAATCTTATCAGATGGGGGGTCTGTGGTCTAATTTGTGTCAGTTTAGGGGTCCTTGACGTGAAACAGTTTGAGAACCATTGTTTTAAACTGTATCTTAGGTTAGAAAATGAGGGAATCCAAGTCAGATGTGGTGGTATTTTACTTGAGATTTTTCTTTTTCCTTCGGTTCAACTGTTAATCTAAAATGTTTACAGTATAAAAGACGTATGGCTGACCAGGTCGTAAACAGCCTGTGATCACGCTAGAAGCTATCAGTTTGGGCAAGACTGCATCATGATGCAACCCGCAAAGCTGCTGACTTACAGCCATGTCAAAAGTTTCCACGCAGGACTTAATGCGTTCGCTGCATGCAGCAAGTGAAAACAGTTGACACGTTTTACTCTCACACCGAACACGTCTGGTCTAAGTTTTAGGACATGGAGGCACAAGGCTGTGACAGCCTCAAGAAGGTCATGTTTTTAAAAAGTTGTTTTGTGTCACTGAGCAACAGGCTGTTCTATGAAACACATTGAACAGGAAGTCAGTTGTGGCACTAGCGGTCAGGCCACATATTTTGGTATATTTGTATCAGTGTGCAGATGAGAGTGAGAGAGAGAAAAAGAGAGAGAGAGGGAGACAGAGAGACTGAGACACATAGAGAGGGAGGGAAGATAAAGAAAGAGCGGGAGTGTGCGTTTGCGGTTGTGAAAGCATGAACTTGTCACTGAATGTAGGCCTGCTATGCCGAAAAACTGAGCGTGAAGTGAGGCTGTGAGTCGTGATCATATCAACAGTTTGAATGTAGAGCACAGAAAAATCCTCTTTAACATTAATTCAACTGACTCGGGTACCCGCAGAACCAGAGGTATACTTTTTGTCATATCTCACAGGTGCTTTATTCTTTCATTCCAATTCTTCATGACTTTGTCGATCAATCTGTTCCTTATGACTTCATATCATTGTTTTCTGTTTCTGTTTTAATTAGTGCTTTTTAAAAAATACCAGTGTATTGCAGCCCTGGGCAACCCCAGTCATAAGCACCTTTGCGGTTTTTGTAGATGGAACTATTTATTGAGTTCATATTTGCTATGGGTCCTAATTTAAAGTATCACACACTATCAGGGGAGGTCGGGGCACTCTGTCAGTTATTTTGAAGGCTTTGTGGAAAGATTGTACTTGGGATAAAAGCTGCTATTTGTATTAAAGAAAAGTATTTATTTTTGTTTTACACAATATACAAATTAACTGTAACTTTCCTAAAATAATAATTATCCGTTTGTTTTTTTCAGATGACATTAATTACATAACTAATAATGTTTTGAGAAGAAATAAGTTAACATTTTGCTATGATGGTGGTCTCTTACAGTGGTTTATTCTCAGACCCCAGTCTGTGGTCCTTGTATGTTAAATATGTCAGTAGGATGAGGGCTAACACTGCATACAACTTCACTATCATCTGTTCTCATGAGAACTTGCTGTCGGCAGCCGGTTTTATCCTGCCTGTTGTTTCACTTCTGCACAGAGTAAAGGGCCTCTGAGAGAGAGGAAAGAGGACGACACAACAGAAGTAAAACAAAGCAATCAGCTGAAGAAGAAAACAGAGTGCGGTCAAAAGAAAGCTGAGCAGGGCAACATAAAGGCCTGATAAATACAGCAGTCACATGCAAAAGTGCATGCATTAGTGCATGTTTTTTATATTGTAGTAAGACTTGAAGAGTTCAAAATCATCTAAAAAAAAAACTGACGCCTACTTTATTTAGCACCTACATTTGATGTTTGTTTTTTTTATCTGTGTCTTTTCATCTTGAGCAATGTTTATCAGGTGATATTTGCTTGCTGTGAAATCAAAATGTAGTTTTCTTTAAATGAAACTTTCTGCCTGTGCTTGCTTCAAAAAAAGGGCGTATCCATTACACAGCAGCAAAGTCTCAGTGCAGCAGCAGCAGCAGCAGCAGCAGCAGCAGCAGCAGGTTGCTAAAGTCCCAAACACTGCTGACTTCTGTATCAGCTTGACTGCAGCCTGGAGGAAATGCCAAACTGTGTGCCATGCATTAAGATGTGGTTTACAACGCTTGGGTAACAATTGAGCTAAAAAAAAAAACATACGCACACCGAAGCAAAAACAATGCAAAGGCGGCACTTCAATCAAGGCTATACTCTTCTTGCTGCCCAATGAACTCGACCCCCTCTCCTCTCCTGACCACAGGCTTTAGGGTTGTTTTCCAGCTTTAAAATGACCCACATTTTTTTTACACTGTGCCCCCCTCCTCCACCATTTCCTCTCCCTTGGCCTGTGCCAAAAGGTTCCTCTGCACATGGCGGCCAGGTTTCCTGTAGGCCACTGAAAAAGCACGGCACTGACGTACGAGGCCCAAAGACAATGCTCAACTCCTCTAAACAAACACGCACTTGCACCCACTTAGACTCTCACAGTCGCATCGCGCATGCACGCACTTAATTTGAGCAGCAGACAGAACAACAGGTCCGGTGGGTGCGTGGGATGAAAAGTGCCATCTTGGGTGGTTTTGAGGCCTTGTTGAAGGTGCTGAACACAGGAAGACGGTCTTACATCTCGATTAGTCTCCACCTTGAGCTCGCAACCCTCCCCCCTTGCAACCCCAATCCTAACGAAAAAATAAAACTGTGGTTAAGGTTACTGATTGTTTTTTAAGATTAGACTGCAGCAGAACCTACATCTTGCCATTTCTGAACAGTCTACTTGTCATTTCACCTCTGAGTAGTTTTTCTTAGTGGTTTGATAAGCTCCTGTATCTCTGGTTGTGTAGATGAAACATACGCTTAAAGTTTTACTGAATCACAGGGGAGAACCACTGAATTTTAAGCATTTGAATGAGCAATTTTTTGTGACAGATATAGTTTGGAGGCTAGAAAAGAAAGCCTGTGATCAGAGGATTGCTAGTTTAAATCATGACAGAGCTAGGGAAAGGTAGAAGTGGAGAAAATTAATTTGAAATAGTCCCTCCATCTGAGCAAGTCACTTAATCGAAAAAACCAGTTAAGTCATGGACACTCCCCCTTTTCACCAATTTTGCTTATTTTTAAAATACATAGATAATTTCTCAAAGTATTGAAGTCAGCCTTTACATTTCATGGACTTTTCAACAATTTCAAGCTGGTTATATAGTGCAGATCAATCATAGATTAATCATTCTGTAACCGTTTACAAATGTTTTTTTTGTTGTTGTTTTTTGCTGTTGTAGTGAATATACTACTTCACTACAATATGATACAGGAAATATGACTCTGTTTTTTTTGAGAGGGTATATCTCCTTCAAACTATGATTATTGATTATGTTGATATACTATCAAGTTCCAGAAGAAAAGGGACAAAGTTTAGCCCTTAACTAGATATTTGAGATGGTATTTTCCTTCTCCAATAAGAGTGAGGTTTAAAAAATGGTTCTATCCATGCCTCTGCTGTCGTAAAACTGATTCACCTGATTTAAAAGTTCAGATAAAAGTTCATAGTTGAGTCATTAGGCATCTTAGGTGGAATCAACTTGAGTGTGCGTGTGGAAAAAAAGACAATTTCCACAGGTTGTGACTGCAGACACTGACTGTGGCTCTGTTGGACAGGAAGCGCTGTCCGTGGTGAGTGAGGATCAGCCCATATTCGAGCCGCCCTACCCTGCAGCCCCAGCCATGCACATGAAGGCTGAGATGACGTCGCCTGGCCCGTACAACCAGACCTCCAAGCAGAGTCCCGAGCCCACAGAGCCTGAGTGGGTGGGGTCAGCAGCGCAAAACCCTGGGAAAAGAGGCGAGCACGTCAATGGAACCAGGTGAGTCAGGACGGGATGAGGCCACTGGGGAGCACTGGTTCCCGGATTACCTGACTGAGGCTTTGTCACAATCCATGTCTGCGACCTGGGTTTTTCCAAAACCTAAAAATATTTATTGTTGACTTATTACAAATGTAACCACGTCAATGGCCTATAAGTCAGCACTGATATGTTGTCTTGAAACAACAGTCAGGCACCCAAATAAACACCGAAATAGGTTTTTCTTGCTGTAATCATTCTTCCTGTTCATACTGACGATTAGAAGATCCTTTTATATGTTCAATCTAAGTGACGGGGGACAAAATCCATAGTCCTCACTTTATGAAAAAAATGTCCTCAAAAGTTTATCTGAAGCCAAAATGAGGCTTCAGACATTCAAATGAGTCAAATCCAGTGAATATCTTCCAAAGTTAAATCCCTCTTTGCATTTCCCGGGAAGTGTTTTCCTGTTGAGCGGCAGTGGAAGAATAGTAACAAAAACACGGAAATTTCTACAGAAAAGGCTGTAACTATCCAAGATATCCCCTTGATTAGACTAATTTGGCTGCAGCTTCATATAAGCTTTGGATAAACCTTTGAATACATTTTTGCACAAAACCAGAATTTTGTCCCTCTTCACTTACATTGAAAGCACTTTGAGAAGGGATCTCTTAATGGCCAGTACGAACAGGAAGAATGCCCACAGTGAGCAAAACCTATTTAAATGATAATTTGGACAGATAACTGTTGTTTTAAGATTGAGACAGACTTGAAAAATTGTGAACCTATCCTTTAAGGGCAAAACTCTTAAAAATAATATGATATAATTAGAATTATAGTGGAACTAAATGGATAAACCTATATGGGAACAATTTATAAAACTCATTAACAACTTCATTTAAAAACAACATGATTTGATAAAGAGATGTCATAACAGCTTCTGTGTTTATAATTCGCATTTGCACTTATGTGAGCATTAATTTAAATTTAAATATACTGATATATAATCTTAAAAGCCACATCTGGTGAAGGTTATCCAAGTTTGCTGATCTGAATTAATTGGTTTTATTTATTTATTTGCCATTATTGTTAGGGTGCCAATTTATTGACTACTCAAGCATTTTGACAGGAAATGAGCAAGACGTACAGAAAAACATTTTAAAGATGTTTATATAATCACGCTTGCTTCATTAATTTAACAGCTGAAAAAATAATTAATTCCTTCGTGTAATCTAGGAGCACCGTGCTATAGCATTAATTTGTGATTAGGGTTTGACTGATTAACAAATTCTTAGGTGATCAGTGATCTCTGGGGAAGATACTATTCTTGAAAATACGAACCAAATCTGTCATCATGAGAAAACTCATGGTCTATTCATGAGTCATTTGTGGAACAAACACTAGTAAAGATTTAATTCTCAGTTTATCATCTAATAAACTAGTCGTAACTAACGTCACAGATTCCTCAGTTCAAAATAATCTTTATCGTTTACATTTTTTTCCCTTCTTAACAAATTTTCACTTGTAAAACACCTATAAAACCTATAGAACTTGAGTTAGGAAAACAGTCGGAACAATGTTTAAAAATGTTTGCCAGAGATTATTAACGACAGTAACTAATATCTAAATATAGAAAATGGCATCTGCTCATAGAGTTCGATGAATGGATGTGCACAAATACTGAAAAACATTTACGAGCTTTAAAAGGCATTTTAATGATCACATTATTCCTCTAAACTTTCCCAGCCTTGTGAAGAAAACCTTTAAGTCCCACAATTTAGCATTCATAAGGAGTATACAGGGATTTAATAAAAGGTTTATAACATGTTATAATATATTTGTTAGCAGATATAAGGACATTATGTGTTTATTAATTACAGTATTTGTCAGCAATTATAACTTCTATAAGACATATTTTAGGTTATTTCAAATGTGTTTTACTGTATCTTATCATTCATTATCTGTTTTTACAGCAGCGTCCACATATGGGCGCCAACAGGAAGAGATATATTTTAGTTGTTGACAAGTACATTAATAAAATTAAATTGAAGTGTGTTATAAACCATTTATTAAACGTTTTATACTTTTTGTAGGTGCTGAAAAGGGGGACTTAGAGTAAAGTTACCCTTTGACCTCGACTTCTCACCTCTGTCTGTTCTAGCCGCGAGTCCCCTGTGGACTGCAGCGTCACCAAGCGCTCCAGGCACATGAGCAATGATGGGGCCCCGATGCCGTACCAGGCCTCATACCCAGAGCCTCGTGTCAGCCCCCAGACCGCCACCCCACCCAGCAACGCCACAGAGGAGAAGAGGGTCATCGTGCCGGCAGGTGAGCTGACTCACTCGCATGAGCTGGCAGTCACCCTCCATCCTCACACATACACCATCGCCGTCACAAGACAGTTTCCCAAGAGCTGGCACACACTGGGCTTGTGCAATGTCAATAACCAAATCAGAGATGGGCACAGTGTGTGTTTGTGTATCTAACCCTTCTTCCTCATAATACATCCACTACCAACTACTACTCCCCAGTGCTAACAATGAACAATAGCAGGTTTCAGGTCACAGTATGTGCTTGAGTATGATATCAGGGTTTAAAATAAATGCTATTTAAAAAGTGTGAAGTCTAAAGTCTAAAATTAGCACTAAGGACTGTGATGTCAATGAAAGAGCAAGAATGGATGTGTGATCAGGTGGTGTGGACTTTCATTTTTAATCTTCCTGCCTTCTTTTTTCAACACGAACACTGTAAAAATAATAAATAATCAGTGACATTGCAAAAGACATTATTCATAATGTGAAAATAATTTCCCAAATGAAAATATTTCTCAAACTATGACTTCAGATGATTTCAGATTGACCACTTTGCACATTTTACCTCCTCCAACAAGCTGGAGATATTTTATTTTTCTTGTTGTCAACTAATCTTATGAAAAGACCAAAACCAACAATGAATTGATCCTACTTACGAGTATTTTCTGCGTAACTTAAGCCTGATATAGCTTATTTCTGTGCACCACAGACCTCCATTGTTGTCCAAAAACTATTAAACACACATAAATGAGCCACACCGCTGCACTGGGTGACATGTTTTTTCATTATGATGAACATGGGCACTCTAGTTTAATTTGACTCAATCCCACATCAGTCCAGACCACATGTATTTGGACAATTGTCTCCCACGCAGTTATTTCTATACTGATGGAAACCTACTCAAATTAAAGCTGAGACTTGGCACTTTAATGTTGTATCAGTTATTTTATTTCAAATTGAATGTGCTCAAGCACAGAGCCTGAAAAATAAAGAAATGTGTCAGTGTCTAAATACCTGATGTCTGGAATATACAACTGCAATTTCCTGTTACCCGAAATGTTATTCATCCACAGCTGAAAATAGTCCCAGACAAATGCACTATTTACTCCTGTTTGAGTAATGTTTGCTAAAAAACAACAGTGCACAGCTGTTAAAGAAAATTATTTAGCCTTTATAAAAAATGAAACTATACATTCATGACCCATTTTAAAGATTTACATCTTCAGCAAGAACCAATAGACTTGGTGCCGAGTGCCACAGACAGAGTATTAAGACAGACTAAGGCATTGTTGGTTTTAGCCTTTTTACTGGATTTGTTGACAATATGAAAAGTATTGAATAACATTGGCCTTATCCTTCCAAACAGAAGACTAATATCCTTTAGTTTATTTAAGCATAACAAAGCTTTGCTTTATAGACATTTGGGGTAAAATGTTGATAAAAACACTCAAAATGGCACCTGTGTGTTCCCACTTAGCTGTTTATATAGTTGTGTTGCCTTGTATTTTAATCTAAACATTTGTTGAATGTTCATCCTGAAAGACTCCATTGTCAGTAAAGCTTCAATAATGGCTTCTTCTGCTACAGTTAAACCCTGGAAAAAATGGAAATCAACTGTGCTCAGGGGAAAATCATAGTCTTGGAGTAAAGACAGTGTCATTACTATCTGAGTAGTCATAGTTGAGTTTTATACTGTCTATTGTACTTATACAACACTTTCCACTTAGTCCATGTCATCCTTGCTATGAATCACTGCCAGTATATTTTACACTCACTCTATTGCACAGTTCCCATACAGTTAGTCTCCTATGAGACTCGTGATATTAGTAATTCAGTGTGTCTGTGTGCACGTTTCATTGAGTCAGTCTCTGGAGGAATCCCACCTCAGACGGCGCTCCGTAGAGGCGAAGTGGATTTTTAATTCAGTTCTCTGTAGAATCCAACGAGATTCACCAATGAGTCACCAGCGCTGGGTTATTCTGCTTAATAATACACGGATATTGCATCACAGTAGCATGTGTTATCCAAGGACAATCAGGACCCAAGGGTGTGGTGGCCTCTGTTCACAACTAAGACTCCTGCCTAATATTACGGGCAATTTGCTGCGCACAGTCATTGTTAGCTACTGGAAATGAGCTTACCTTCCTGAATCACAGTCGTGATATATTTTAGTACTGTGCCAAGAAACCAAGATCAGTTTAAAATAATCTAAAAGTTAGTAAAAACTTACAAATGTCTGGTACATAAAAGTATACAAAAGATAATATGATACCCAAGACCAGTGTACATAAATGTAATTATGTACAAAACTGAAGTTTCAAGCTATGCTTAAGCAAACTGAAACAGTGACTTGTGATTTAGAAGTGGCTTCCTATCACATAAAAAATAATAATAATGAAGCATGCAAGTGTAAAAAGGTGAAAACTATAAGAACATATACAATCTAATATGATATAGAATATGAAATATATCATATAATGTGACTATAATATATAAACAAGACTGCAAATTATTTGTTTACAGGCATTTTAAAACTTTAGACAGTATGTACAAAATCTAATTAGAAAATAGTTTTCTGTATCTGCATTATGAAAAATGCCTCATTAAAGACAACAGTGATGATTAAAAGTGGAAAGAAGTGCAGTTAAAGAGTCTAAATCAACTGCTTTCTCAACAAACAAGTGTTTTTAAACCGTTTAAAGATATATTTACTCAAAATATGAACAGCACACCTGTTAAAAAAAAAAGTAGCAACTGGTAACCATGTTTTGAGTTTGACTCAACCAGGCTCTTTTTTTGTACACACCCAACCACACATTTTGCAATCAGTATCAAAATCACAAGTATCACAACTGGTACTGGTATCTAAGTAGTTTCCGGAGTTATTCAGCACTTTCATGCGCTTACAAACAAATCATGTTTGCGCCACAGTTCTTCAGGCTATTTCTGTATAACAACCCCCCGCCCCCCCCCCACCTCCTCTGTTCTTAGGTCTTTTTTTCCCCCGATTTCAAGAGCATTTTTTATAAAGAAAAGCAGCAGTTTCAATGTAAAAGACAAGATTATATATCCAAACACTGAGATAATTTACATTTTTTAATCATGTGAAGCATTCCTCATCTTATCTTAACAGTCACAACTGGTGTATTAAGTATTTGCACTGGAAAATCATGATGTAAATTAATATCACTTTGTCCAGAGTTGCTAGTGTTAATTTTCCTGCAACCTCTACAACATCTTGTTTATTAACATTTTTTAGTTAAGAAAAGCAGAACAGCAGCTATTACAAACTCTAGTTAGCTAAAAGAAAATTTACTCTTTTATAAAAATCAAACAGGTTGTCCTCTAAGACATTTCCAGTGATATACACCGTGTTCTAAATCATCATCTTTTCTGATAATTTCTGAGCAACTGTCTTCCCTCCACCCTCTGATGCCAGATCCCGAGGTTTGGACACAAGACCACGTGCGGCAGTGGCTGGACTGGGCCATCAAGGAGTACGTCCTGGAGGAGGTGGACGTCATGCTCTTCCAAGCGCTGGATGGCAAGGCCCTGTGCAAGATGACCAAGGAAGACATGATGCGTCTCACATCAGCCTACAACGCAGACATCCTGCTCTCGCACCTCAATTACCTCCGGCAGAGTAAGGCTCGCCTCATGTCTGAGATAGCATGCTAGCTGATAACACTGTTTGGTTCTTGCTCGTTTTAGCTTTTGACAATGCAAAGATTTCATTGTTCTGTGGTCACAAGTATTCAACAGAGAAGCAGGAGCAGAAATAAAATCCAAAGACTCTCTGGAAGCATCACTGTGAAATATGTAGTGCAGAAACAATTAACAGAGACAATTAACCAACTAGTCATACAACAGATAATTGATCAACATATTTTATAATAAATTATCTTTTTTAGTCATTCACTAAAAGAAAATGCCAAACATTTGCCGGTTCCAGCTTCTTAAATGTTAATGTTTCTGATTTTGTTTTATATCATTGTAAATCAAATATCTTCAGGTTTTTACTGCCTGCTTTGGACAAAAAGTGATGTATTTTTTAATGTCATTTTGATGAATCCATTATTTGGAAAAATAGTTGATGAAAACAATCATTAACTACAACAGTAAAAATATGTCTGCATCCAGATTTGTTAAATTTTTGCATTGACGTTACTTTTTTAGGCAGGCATTTTAATGCTCACTATCCTTTAATTTAAATTTAAATTCACAGCACCCAAATTCCACTCAAGTATTAGGGCCAATTGAGGATGTGGACAAAATAATCGACACATCTTGCTATACGGGGACACTCTGTGTTTTTGGGGCTGATGTTGTTATGTTGTTTTCAGTAAGTGTTGTGACCACTTTTCCTCTTTGCAAATGTTAGGTTTCCTGTGTTTAGCACACAATATCTAGTCATGATTTCTAGCACTTGCTACATTACATAAGTTTGCTCTGTTTGTGACTGACGCACCAGCAAGTTAGCTTCTGCAAAATACTTGTTCCAAATGCAGCTGAACAAGAAAATCATGTCAAGTTGTATAACAATTAGCAGCATTTGTCAGTTTTAATAGAGGTCTGATAGTCACCATGTTCTAGTTGGGTTTTTAAAGTAATATTACAACACAAAGGGTGTTGACAGAATGACAGGAACATCTTACAATATAATCTGACATTACAAACTGTTTCCTCAAACGTCCTCAACACAGTCAACAACTCTCTAATCTTTTACAATCTTTAGTGCCTCTGCTTTACTTCAAAAGACTCATAGTACTCAGGTATTGATTGATTGTCTTTGTATTAACAGATTATAATCTTGACTTTTTTGGTCTTTATTTTAGGTAGTCCTACGTTCTCTTACTCCACAACTCCCACCAACAACACACCACCACAACAACCCAGACTACAGGTGAAAGCAGGTGAGCTCCTTCACTCTCCTTCATCACCTCCTTTTTTATTAAAAGCACTGAACCTATTACAGAGAGACAGGCTCTTAAAAATGCACAGCATTTTCTGCCATGATTTTGGTTATTTTACATGAGATATTTGTACTTGAGATGAGATTTTTGTCCCTTGCTTTTCTCACTGCGTTTGAGTGGGCGGGTTCAGTTAGAAAACGTGTCTGATGAAATTGTGGGTGTGTTTGCTTGTGTTGGCAGCATTATCAATCGAATCTGATCAAATCACACCCACACAGAAGAAGATTAACTGACTTTTTAAGTGCTGAATTCTTAATAAATAATAACCAAGGATGTTTTTGATTGCTGCTTGTTTAGCCATGGACACTTAAAGTTATAGAGAAATACTTAAGATTTGAAATCAAGTTTTCAGGGGCTTTAAAGTCACAAGTAGACAGCAGTTCTTTTTGCTTCTACACTTTCAAATATTTCCAGTGATGGTGTTAGCAGTTGCAAATGCAAAGTGTGTTTCTTCCAGAAGGCAGTGAGATTTTAATATAGATATAGTTTTTTTTTGTCATATTCAAATATTATTAGAGCTGCAATGATTAGTCAATTGACAGAAAATCATTGTGACCTCTAAGAAGTTATAGTGGGCATTTTCACTATTTGACATTTTATAAACAATTAAGGAGATAATCCACAGATTTATTAATAATGAAATAATTGTTAGTTGCAGCCAATAAAGCTACCTCTTTATCATAATCATCATTTAAGCAGATCTGATTACATCCTTTAGAAATACTTTTGTAATGACACAGAACAAACTTTTCATTTCATTATGACTTATTCGGCAAATACATGACAATAAATGCATTTTTCTTAAAGCAAAATTTTCTTTCAGTATTTCATGTCTACTTGCTCTCATGTCCTATTTGTCATATTGTCGAGGTCTGTCTCATTGCTTCTGGGTGTGAATCAAAGCTCAGAATTCATAGTCACAATCTTAGCTGTGAGGAAAACTACTTGAACGATTTAGGGTTTTAAAAATAATGTGTTGAGTTTCAGAATGATGGTACATAGTTTCAAGAGTCAAAAACGTTCCTTGGCACAACACTGAGCTCAGTTGACAAAACCTTAATGAGTCCAAAACTCAACAGCCAGTTTCAGACAGGAAACAGCTGCAACAGTGTAGGAAATGGGGGGTATGGGTCCCACTCCTGGGACACAACTCACAATCTTGTGGCGACAGGGGTGGCTTGAACAAAAGAACGCTCACCCAAGAAACTGTGGGTCATCTTCAGACCTCCCATGACTGTTGTCCAACTCTTATCGTCTTGGTCTTCATTTACTGACTTCCTTCCCACTATAGTTTAACTGTCCACTTCAAAGCCTTTTTATGCCACATGCTTGTCAAAGTCTAGTCTCATTCCTTGTTTTTGTGTGTGTGCAGAGAGTGGTTTTGATGAGATCAGCCGCAGAAACAGCTGGCCTGCAAACACCATGACTGCAGTGCCAAAAGGTATGACAACAGAAACACAGAATGATATAAAACTAATGATCATGATTATTTTTTAATGCATGAACAACTTCTGGTTTTGCATATAAATTGACTGATCAAAACTAGGCCACAGCCGAGCAACAAACAAAATCACATTAGTCATTTTCTTTCTCATTTGTAGGGTCCACCATGGAGCACCAACACAGCACAAGAGTTACAGAGCCTGCTCCAAGACTTGTCCAAGGTGTGAAAACCATTTATACCAAATATTATCATATTCACACCCATGAACCTTTAAGACCGTTCATCATTACAAACTCACATTGTGCTGGCAAGAACTGCTCAAACTCAACTCATTTTAAATTGAGATCTCAACTTTTCAATTCCAGTTGAGGTCTCAATGTTTCCAAAGACAGAGATAGTAAACAAGACTAAAGGCCACTTTACACTGAGCAATACTGGGCTGTCTGAGATTAAAGTTGACAATCATGAGAGAAATGCGCTAAAATCAAAAACGTGTCCTAGAGCACACTGTGAGACACATCCACTGATGACTGATTTGGAGCTTTGGCGACCAAAGACAGCCTGAAGCAAAATTCTGACAGTATCAGAAATTTAAGACCAAATTCCAACAATGTGATTGCTGCTACAACCTACGTCTACAACAAACCAATCAGAATACAACATGAAATGACACAGAATAACCTGACTGGCGCGACATGCTGCATTTTTAAAACATCAGAGCAGCACAGATGGATGACGTGCTTCTGGTATAATGGTATAATGTTATCATGTATATAGCCTTAGTTTAGCATGTAAGCATGCTAACAATTGTTTAGCATAAAGTAAAGCTAAGGCTTATGGTATTAATTATGTATGGTACAATTAATATTGTTTTGCAGGCATTTAG
Source organism: Thunnus thynnus (assembly GCF_963924715.1). NCBI lineage: Eukaryota > Metazoa > Chordata > Actinopteri > Scombriformes > Scombridae > Thunnus > Thunnus thynnus. The sequence goes on along the minus strand of NC_089526.1, from coordinate 8,861,938 downwards.
CCATAAATACACACAATAACTAAGTGAAATTTTGACCCGATGATGGAGTAACCAAAGTTATTAATATACATTTTAAAGGGAACATGAATGTATGTACCAAATTTCATAGTAGTCTATCCAATAGTTGTTGAAACATCTCACTCAAAACCACAAATGTGTGGCTCTAGAGGAAAAGTTGGGGAATCACCAAAGTAAGTAGGCTTCATCCTCGGGAACCATGAATGCCTGGTGCACACTGAAATATCTGTGGACAACAACCTGTACAACTTTGTCCATTTTGTGGCCATTTTTCATATCGCTAGCAAACATATGTAGGAAAGTAAAAGTAAGTAACATCTAAAAGAAAGAATGTGTAAAAAATGTTTTTTTCTTTACAGACCCGTATCAGACATTAGGGCCCCTAAGCAGTCGACTAGCCAATCCAGGTAAGAATCTAAACCACCACAAGATAAACAAATGAGGATGACACAAATGAGGCCTTTACACTGTCTGCTTTGGCAACATGAGAGAAAAGCAAGCAAGGGCTGGCACACAGGCACTTACTTTCCAAAATGAAGTAAATGTCAAGCAACACCTGTTGTGTCAGCATAATTGCATCACGCTTATGCAGAGACGAAATCTGGCTTCCCTCTCACCAAAATGACTGTTTGCCCTGCTGTTTCCTCACAGAAGGACAAGCCCTCAGCTCATCCAAGAACCGAACAGGCAAACAAAGTCCATACAAGCTCCCTGACCCCAGCGCTCACAGGCCTGTGGGTAGGTTTCTGCCCCGATGTCTGTCACTTCCTCCAAGCCACACAGTGAAAAGGTCACATTTGGTGGAATAATAGGCTCTGAGATTTTAGATATGTGTCCTGTTACTGCTAGGAAAGACACCCATCCACAACAAAACTCCTTCAGTAGTCCTATACTTTGTTACAAGAAAAATTGAGGAGCTGTCCAAGGTCCTGGAATAACCTGAAGCATCAAAGAGTTAAAATGTTTTTGTTTTCATTTATTCAAAATTCTAATGCTAACTTTGAAAGCTAATTGATGCTAATGGCTCAATATTTACACACAGATTACATTCTCCAAAATGTTCCAATAGTACAAGTGAAAGAATAAAGATCAAACGTATGAGATCACATTGTTGAACAAAGGCTTAGATGCAAACATTTCACAGACATACTCATGTCTTGCTTTATGTGAACAACCATTCACGTCAGTACACATTCCCTTAATTCTAACTTTTCTCTTCTCCCAGGTTCAGGGCAGATCCAGCTGTGGCAGTTCCTGCTGGAGCTGCTGTCCGACAGCAACAATGCCGGGATCATCACCTGGGAGGGCACCAACGGCGAGTTCAAGATGACTGACCCAGACGAGGTGGCGAAGCGCTGGGGCGAGCGCAAGAGCAAGCCCAACATGAACTATGACAAGCTGAGCCGTGCTCTGCGCTACTACTACGACAAGAACATCATGACTAAGGTGCACGGCAAGCGCTACGCCTACAAATTTGACTTCCAAGGCATCTCGCAGGCACACCAGAATCATGCAGCTGAAGGAGGGATTGTTAAGTACCAGACTGAGATGTCGTATGTCCAGCCCTACCACAGCCACCAACCCAAAATGAACTTCATGGGTGGCCATCCTCCACCTATGCCCGTCTCCCCCGGCAACTTTTTCGGTCCTCCGTCGACATATTGGAACTCACCCAACAGCCCCATCTATCCTGGGTCAGCCATGACCAGACATCCCACCACCCACTCCCACCTGAGCTCATACTACTGAGGACGATGCATTTCACACCTGAGTGGTGAAACGCAGGAGAGGAACCCAAATGTGCAACAATACACATGCACAGTCCATCCAGGATGCACCTGAGCTGAACCCTGTCTGAAATGAAGGTGATATGACGCTATGGTCTGTTTTCATAAGGGCATTATAATGCTGTCTTTGTCGTATTCCTTCTTAAAGATGGACACAAGAAAATGTGAGGGTAAATCAACTCTGTGATGAATGGAAAGGATTGATATAGTACCCTTCTAAGATTTTGTATGAATATACTGATGACTCACTATTTACAGTGTTTCAGTTGTTATGGAACCAAGTTTTTTTTCCCTTTTGTAAGTATGTTGTGTGATAGTAACTTGTTGTAAAGACAGAAGTCATAGCCATAACTGTATGAGTAGCATAACGGTTTTGTAACTTTCCACTTCATAGGCCGAAACTGCAGTTATCATGTTCAATGACCTGACATTTGTAAAGGAAATTGTACAGAATGTTTGTCATGTAGCAATAACACATTTACTCATGATGTAAAGTTAATAAATGATGCTTGTACCTAAAAATGGACTCCTGTGACCATGATCATTTACAGATTCTGAATTTAAACTTGCTTTTGGAGCGTTTTGTTCACTTTCTTGTGGCGAGTTAGATGAGAAGATCATTACCATTCTCTAACAAGGAGATTGATATGTTTTTCTCAGCAATCCAGTTGCACAGTTTTTACCAACAGCAGCTTTCTCAAATTGATGTGTAACACTACAAAAAAATATCCTCAAAAAAACTTACATACACCGCTAAATTATTTTTTTGAGCTTGTTAGGAGTCGTATAATGAAACCAACTGGACTGAACTCTCACTGTTCAAACGTCAGCTTTATTTGTCAAAATCAAAGATATCTTCAAATGTTCTGCGAGGTTCTGTGACCTCCTCATCATCCTCCTCTTCCTTCTCCTCCTCCTCCACAACAGCAGAGCCTTTCACCCGCCTCTCCTCACCTTCCACCTCGACCCACTTCACTCCTCCACCTCCGAATGGCCACTCCAACTCCCTCACGGAATCCTCCACCTTACCCAACATTGTCACCGCTGTTGCTTCAGGGTGTGAAGTCGTCATCTGTTCGGTCACCTGTCTGGTTGTTTTCAGCAGTGTTGTTTTTGTTGTTGTTGTTATTGTTGTGGTGGAGACCGTCTTCCTCTTTGGGGTTGTGGTGGGTTTCACTTTAGGCTCTATTGTCCATGGTCGGCTGCTGATTATTTTGGTTACTGGAAAATGTAGAATTGTTTGTATTATTAAAATATAATTTGCTGCAAAATTACAAATATCCATTATAAAAAAGATTTTTTTTAAAAAGATACTCTACAATTCTACTGTGTATAAAGTAAACTCATTGTGGATGAGTACTAAGAGTCATGAATCATCTTATCAGCTTATCAAATTATGCATTATTGGAGGACAAATGGGACTTGATTAATAAGTCTTAACCTCAGGCTGAATGTTTTTCCAAAATGCATCAAGTAACTTGGAATTAAACCAGAAACCTAAGAAGTATCAATCCAATTTGTTAAATACAAAAATAATAAAAAACATATTTAATCTAACTGTGGATTCTGTAATGGAACATTTAAATTTAAGATGTGCTTATCACAACAGCAACAAGTTCTATTTATATAGCCCTTAGAAAAAGAAGTGCTTTACAAAACAAAAAACACTTAAAATAAATATACTGTGGTTCAAGTGACATGACAGCATAACGTGAAAAAAAAAGACGACAAAAGGCAGCCACATACTGAGATAAAAAAGAGGAAAAATCTGTTCACCTTCAGAGGATAATGCTGGTGTTTTACTATATTTTTTGTATTGTCAACAAATCTAATGAAGACTAAAACTAAAAATGCCTTAAAACTTTAAAACAGGTCACAAGTGCACAGTTTTATCTTCAAAAAAGGCTAATTTACTTAAACAGCTGCAGTTTTTAGCAAAAGTTACCCCAGCAGGAGTAAATGCTGCATTCATTGGGTACTATTTACAGCTGCTAATTAATAAATCTTTTGGTGAATGCACAAGTATTCCCGGCACCAGGACTGTCAATGTAGGATTGACTCAACATAAACTACAGCAGCCATGTGTTATAAAGGCACATGTCACCCAGTGCAACAGTGTGTGTTTTTGAATAGTTTTTGGACAACAATGTAGCTCTATGGCACAGAGGAATAAGATATATCAGACTATGGATACACAGATAAATTGTTTCATTCATTGTTGGTTTGTGTCTTTTCATGATTTGACAATGAGGAAAATATAGAATATCAACAGCCTTATCCTCTAATGGAAATAAGATATGTTTTATTATGGAAACTGGGGGAAGCGTTGACTCACCAGTGGAGGCAGCAGAGCTACAACTGGAATCGCAGCAGACACACACCGACTCTGATCCATACAACTCAACCCATCTGTGGAAAAATAAAGTGATGAAGAGCTAATCCCTCTCAATATCAGCGTGTCAAGAATTGCTTATTTGACACATTTTTGCTCCTAAATTTTCAATTAAAAACTAACCTTCCTGCTTTTGTGTCGTAGTTGCAGGACTTGGCTGTAGGAGTGGGGACAGAACTGCCAGCAGACATGGTGCAGTGCATGTAGAGCTGCTACAGAAGATAAAGGTTTTTTTCCCATCAGTTAAATGCCTCATGGTCTTATCACTGTATTCAAACAGAAACCAGATAATGTGCAGCCAAGAAATCAGCTGACATCTGACAACAGAGGCCGGAGAAAAACAATGTCTATAAAACAAAAATACATGATAAAAATGAGCTATAATGAGCTAAAGCACCTGGCCTGTCATTCCCTTGAACAAGAAAGCATCCACAGAGAATCTCACAGCATTGTTTTTGTATGGGATGAATCTGGAATGACTTTCCTTGCTTTCAACCATACACCTTTATCAGAATGAAACAAGACAAAAACCAAAACAAAGCCATGTTAAATATGAGTTTCTTTAAAATAGAAACAGAGAGAGAAACAATCTCATGACCTTCACTTGTGAGAGAGTGAGGTGTTCTTTTACCCAAAGTTTTTCACAATTGGAAACTGTGGCGTGGAGGTGTGGGACTTCTTGGGAGTCGCATAACATGAGTGCACGTACAGTCTTTCGTTTTGGGACATGGATGGAGCCTCAGCCTCAAAGTACATGGGCTTTCCAAGCACGTACTGATCTGATGGAGAAAGCCTTTCCCACTGAGCTGAGAAAACAGAGAGAGGCAGTCTGGCAACAAGAACAGCAGCTGCAGGACTTGTCGTCATTTACCTACAGTCAAAGAAATATGGGTTTCTCACGTTCAAATACATGGTCACTCAGTCATTTTAGAAAGATGAGTTTGGTGAAACTCAAAGGTTAAGACACATAATACTGACCAGAATTTCTAAATTTGTACATATTTTAGTTTTGACCCTTTAATTGTTTTCTAGACTGAAAGAAAGAATTTTTTTTTCCAAATCAAAAGCATAATATTGTCATAGAACACAAAGTTTTATGATTATAAACTGTTGTCAGAATGATAAATCTAATGTTCTCCTATTGTGTATTTGTTTAAATTATATAATAGTATAGTTTTTCAGACCTTTTTTGAATGTTTTCAATGACAACAGGGTCACTAATTGGGTAAATCTAGGGTGATACTACTAAAGATTCAACAAAGACAAATTGAAGCAAGAAACAGTTGTGTCCAGATTGAAGTGTTCAGAAAAAAATACTCCTTTTCTAGTGTTTGAATACAAGTCTGCAATGGTTTGTAGAAAACCACAAGAGGATTGCCCAAAAAATGTTGATGAACAGTTAGACAAAAATTGTACTACATATTATATTTTTTATGTAATTATTCATCTTTAAAAATGTTTAGACTCAACCATTTGGAAGACAACAAAAACTGTGTTGTCACTTGAAAAAAACAAAACAAAAAAAACCCAACTTGCTTTATGTTGTTAGTGGCCAAAAGAATTAAGAAATGCAAAATAACAATGATAGTTTTTCCATGGCTTTTTCCTGAATGGGACCATTAAAGGCCACCAATCCTTTTACCAAAAAATTTAACTGCATCATTTCATAAATTCTTAAACTCTAAGAATTTCCAAGCACTTTGGGAACCATAGAAATCAATTAGAGGCTGATAATAAGGCAAGTTTTTCCCAGTTTTTACCATTTCGTGGAGTCAGAATGAATTTTACTCTGTTCTTCATTGGTTTGAAGATCTTGCGCATCCGCATCTTTGGTGTGTAGCCGATTTTGTAGGAATATTGATACCTGAGAAGTAGAATACATTGTCTAGATTAAAAAACAGTTGAAATAACTTGGTGCAGAGTGCTTTTTGGTGTGGATCTTGTACCAGTCTCACCTGTTATAATAGCATGCAACAGGCAGGGTGAAGGGCACAGCTCGCCTAATTGGTCCTTGGAGCCTCGGTAGGTTGTATTGTAATGTGTTTGAATAGGCCACCCGGTTATTAATTATCTGCAAAGAATCAATCAGCTAAATAATCAATCTTTCTTGAACAAGACTAGGAGTCTACAGCCACAGTGGCTCTGTGAGGCTGTACTGAGGAACAGTAGTGCTTTGAGCCAAGGCTGGATTACCAACCAGGAAAAGCAGGCAACTGCCCCGGGGCCCACGACCCCCAGGAGCTCCAGAAACCTCAGACATTTGCACCACTGAAGTAAATTATGAAATATGAGAGGTCCTTAATCCTTCATCTTGTGGTCCTGGTCTTAAAAAAGTCACAAGTTACTTTTAAGACATTAATTGATTAAGTTTATATTGTGCTCATGTTGTGTTTTATCAAATTGCACATAGAAAACCTAGAGTAAGGTAGTATTATTCCATCATCAGGAGCACTGAAAGGCTGCAACAAACAGTTATTTTCTTTAATAATCGTTTGTTCGATGTATAAAATGTCAGAAAACAATGAAAAATGCGCGTCATTATTCCCTGAACCCTAAGATAATATTAAGATCACTGACCAACAGTCAAAACCTAAAGATGTAGTGTTGACTATCATTGTAGCAAATATTCACATTTGAGATGATGGTACCAGTGAAGTTTTGGTATTTTTACTTAAAAAAATTAATTATTGATGAATTAATTATTAAAATTGTTTCAAAGTAATGTTCTGTCAATCGATTAATGAACTAATCATTTCAGCTATTTCATTTCACCTAGCAGGAGTAGGGGCTTTGAGCTAAATGCTGATGTTTAGCAGGTATAGTTCCAGCCATGTTCACCATCTTAGTTTAACGTTAACATGTTAACTAGTTACCGTTTCCTGACCTCTGTGTAGTTGCCAGGTTACATTGTCATGACATCATAGGCATGTGCTTCGGTTAGCATGTTTACATCTACTAATTGGGGTCTAAACAAAGAAACACATTTTCACTTATTTTTCCATTGTATGTATACCAACATATTTTGTAATGATGTGCAAAACTTTCTATCAAGGAAAACTGTTCAAATTGTCATTCTTTATGGTAGTGATATTGTCATTTATTTTGAAAACAACTCAATGGACAACAATGTTAGCTTTTTAATTCAACCATTTTTAATTTTTGGCAAATCCATATACATAAAATGAAATGGACCGATAGAAAGCTAAATTTTATACTGTTTTTAAATGATATTGAGCTCTATTACAACTCTAGTTAAGCTGCGAAATTAAAAAAAACAACAATTTCCCAAACAACTTTTAGAACCTATAAAATAATTGAGTAATATAACTTGATTATTAATCTGTACCCCTTTATTCATTTATTTTTCTTCCTCCTGCATATTATTTTGTTTTTATTGAATGTAAAAAGCTTCCTGCACAATCCTTTTACCATTTTTTAAAAAATTACTATGTCATAATTGACATAGTGTCCCTGACACTTTGTTTTACTTTTTTGTTCTTTATATTTGTTTATATGTTACTGTTTTTTGAATTTGACTGTTTTCCATAAAGTTGGGGGAAAAATTAGTAAAGTACAGCTGATGCTGATGGGAATTGCGGGTCATAAAAATTATTCAAAATTTTGGAGTAAAATTTTGACCTCAAGATAAATAAGTTTTACAAAAGTTATTAGAAGCCTTGACAGAAACATTAATATATGTAGTAAATTTAATGCAAATCCATCTGATATTTGAGACATTTCTCCCAAAACCACAAATGCCAACCTGATGGTGGCGCTAGAGGAAAAGTCAGGGGTCAGTAGGATTCACCCTGAGGGAACCATCAAATACTGTACTTGCATACGATTTGGAAGTACTTGTACTTCTACTACTTGAGTATAGTATATAGAATTTCATTATTTCCATTGTCTGCTACTTTATAGTTGAACTGCATTACATTTCAGAACGAAATATTGTACTTTCTACTCCACTACTTTTATTTTACAGCTTTAGTTACTTTTCAGATGAAGATTTGACACAATGGATAATATAACAGGCTTTTAAAATGCAACACATTATTAAAGATGAAACCAGTGGTTTCCAACCTTTTTGGCTTTTGACATCTTACTATAAGCAGTGTGTAGTCGGGCTCACATTTCAGATGTCTATGAGTTGTTAACAGCTCCACCAAATAGTGATTTTTCCCTCTAAACTTCTTACATCGTTTAATTTCAATAAATGTTCAAATGATCCAATATCTCACCAAAAATTAAAAATTAGAGAAAAAGCCCAAAAACTGAAAACAGATTTGTGTATCAGAACTTTGTTTTTTCTTCTTTCCTCTCCCATTAATCATCTCACAACCCCTCAGATTTATTTGGTGACCCTTTGGAGGGGCCCGACCCCTAGGTTGGGAACCAGTGGGCTAAACTAGCTAACTGTATATAAAGTAATTCAAACTAGCTCCACCTCCAGCAGGTACAACAGTAACATGCTGTTTACACACTGATGCTTCAGTATTAATAATCTAGCCAGAGGGACCAAACCAATACTTTTACTGCAATACTTTATCTAGGCCTACATTTTGCTGCTAATACTTATGTACTTTTACTTAAGTAGGATTTTTCATGCATGACTTTTACTTGTAATGGAATATTTTTACATTGCTGTATTGGTACTGTTAAAGATTAAAGCTCACCGTTTGTTTGGTTCCACACAAACCAAAGTCATATTCAAAATAAATATAATCCGTTGTAGATTTACTGGCTTGGCATGTCCCCAGTTTGAGCTGAGAGTCTGGTTCACCGGTGCCCAAAATGCTCCTCGGCACCTGCACATGCATTTTGTTAATCTTGCACGAAGTCTTCACGGAAACACCCGAAGCGCTGGGCGGACTGGTGTTAGGCCGCACCGTCGGCAGCAGGACCTTCACGACGGGCACAGGTAAGCGCTCCTGCCCGGTGCCTCTGGTCGGAGAGAAATGCTCCTTCTCCACAAGCGGCAGCCTGGAGCCCACAAACACCGGGAGGTGCAGGTACGGCGGCGGCAGAGTCTGGCTTTCTCTCCGGGAAACTTTCCTCATCACCCAGGTTGTTTGATTGAAAGCCTCAAACCTCTGCAGAGTTCCCCCCTCAGTGGAGCATAACAGCGGCAAAAACACACACAGCGAAAGAAAAATCATGCCAGGAACTCTTGGTCAAATATCACACGTTTTAAACTGTAATTATAACAAAGGCTTGACTTAAAAAGGTATGAGTATGATAACGTGCTCTTGACTTTGGTTGGAGCCAATTTAGGAGCACCTGGTGTTGAAGAGGCAGGAGACTTAATGGCGCCACGCACAGGTTATTTAATGTACAACAACTTGATAGCATAAGTTGGCCTGCTTCTAAAGTTATTTTAATTTATAAAACAGCAGGTGGGTTGATAATGTTTTGCTGTTTAAAACCTTTTTTCCCCACCAATTTCATGTCAGGAAAATCAAAGGTGGAACCAATAACATCAGTTATGGCTCATTTCCATTAAAGTGTGTCGACTGCAGGACCCTGCCAGTGCAGACATTTAATGTAACGCAGCTATAATTCATTTCAGTGGTTACACCTGTGCTTTTCTTGCTATGGCAAGTCAAAATATCTGCTGTGAAAACGTTTTATTGCAGACAAATCAAAGAACATTAAATTATTAACTTTTGCCCAGATATAAAAAAAACAAACATTACTTTAAAAAGTTTGTATATTACACATATTTCATTTATTTATTGTAGTTTATTTAAAGAAAAGTCCTGACAGGCTACATCATAGTTAGTTAGTTGTCTTTTGGCTTAAACATTAAAAAACAAACACACAAAATATGAAAGATCAAATAAAAACATACAATTCTGTGCAACACGTAGATAAAATTACTACACACTATGGTTAAGGCAAGTATGCAACATAATGAGACTCTCTGATGTGTCCCTGTAAGTAAACTCAGTCATTTGAGTTATGTTCAAATTTTACCCAGAGGAAGTAATACAAGTCTTTCCTTCATTATACCAGTTTCACTCGAGTGGGTGTTGTTCAGGTGGTGTGTGACATCTTCCAAGTTCAAGTTACAAACCTGTGTGGTGCAATGTAATCAAATGATGAAGATGACTGGACAGTTAATTCAGTGTTTAGTTCACAATATTTCTTGTGTTTGCTTCCCTCCTTTGCTCATACTTTTTTTTAATCATCTCTTTGTGGTCAGTGCTGATATAATCTGTCACTTCCATCACTTGAAAGTGTGTTCATGATATAGGCTTTCGTCAACAGACGTGTGGACTAACTCGTCTTGGACTTTAACACCAATGACTCGTGACTTCACTTGGACCTTAACCTTTTGACTTGATATCTTCCCTATGCCCACACATTGAAATCTATGCTTTAAAAAAAAAGTGTGCAGTGAACCAACTCCTGACAATGACACCACAAATCAATCTGACAGAAACTGTGCTGCACAAGCAGGAAGCATATTTCTGCAGTTTTTTTCACACTTAAACTTTTTTTTTTAACTGGCAATAATGTGGTGAAGGGTGCATGTGACTTGTTTAGGACTAGAAACACAAACTTTAGGACTTGGACTTTGACTTGGGACTTTATAACCAGGTTTGAGACTGACATGTGACTTGCAAAACAATAACTTTGTCCCACCTCTGCTGGTGTATCTGAATCCATAAGCCAACTGATCATCATGCATATAAAGCTGCTGCATCAATTAAAGAAAGGGCTGTTTTTTCTTACTGAAGCATGCAACTTTGATCACTTTATTCAAGTGAAATAGCATTTGATTTCACTTATGTAAAACCACTGAAAACAATTATTTGACTGAAACCTATGTGATACTGTAATTCTGTTTGTCTACACTTAATTCTATCACTGCTACTCCTGTATATTCTGAATATGTAAATTTTTTGGAGGATCTAAGGACAGAATGTAAATACGATACTGTGTGTACATATTTACATACAAACTGTAAGTCTCTGAGACAAACATCTGACTTTGGCTTGTATAAGTGAACTTGACTGATATGTGAGTAGAGGTAGTTTAATTTATCACAGTGTGTTAAAAAAGGTAACAGTTAACTTTATGTACTTAGCATTTATAAGCAGTATATAAAGCATTAATAAATGGTTTATAACATACGTTTAATAAATGGCTTAGTTGTATATATGTGTTTGTTAATGTATTTGTCAGCAACTATGACAGTTATGAATGACAATATAGTAAAATAGTTGCAATTATACAAAATATGTCTTCATATTTTTTGAAGTTTTGAGCTGCAACAATTAGTCAATTAATTTATTAGTTGATCAACAAAAAATTGATCGGCCATTATTATGATCATTGAATAATCGTTTTTGTCATTTTGTTGACATTTGCTGGATGCAGCTTCTCAGGATTTGAAGCTTTTCATTGTCATACATGATAGTAAATTGAATTTCTTTGGATTTTGGACTGTCGATTGGACCAAACAAGACATCTGAAAATGTCACCATGGGATGTCAGAAATCATAACGGGCATTTTTCACAAGTTCCTGACATTTTATAGACTAAACAAATAATCTTTACGATAATCGGCACATTAATTGATAATGAAAACAATCGTTGCAGCCCGAAAGAAGTTATAATTCCTGACAAATACTGTACACTGATAAACATTTAAAATGTCCTTATGTCTGCTTACAACTATACACAACACACAAATAATAGTGTTATAAACCAGTTAGTAACTGTTTATATGCAGATTATAAATGCTAACTAGTGGGACTTATGTAAATTGTATAAGAATACTTATAGTATACTTATATAAGAATACTTATTGTGGAAACAGAAGCTAAAAATGCTATTCTCATCTCCCCGCACCATTCCAAAAACAGCTCAGTTTTCAGTGTTAGCAGTTATCAGAGAAAAAATATTTTTCTAGTCAACACTCTTGTTAAACACAGTTACTTGAAGAGTACAATATGAGACCATAAGAGGCCAGGACGGGCAACCCCACTGCACATGTGTCAAACAAGTTATCTTCTAAACTACTACAATATTTTCCTGTTCACCAAACTGAGTATGACATAATTAGTGTGAGTAATGTGCTGGTCCAGTAGGGGGCAGCAGGTATTGCAGCTCTGTTGCACAGGTGTGTGTTGCAGCATTCATTGGTGAAGGTGAAGTTGAGTCCCATGGCGTACTTTTCACCAGTGATTCCACAGAGAGCTGGCAGGACGCAGCTCTTCTCATACAACACCACACGGAAGTCTCCTGAAAACCAGAGTTCATCATAAATGTCAGTTCAGGAAAGAGTCACACCTCTCCCTCTGTGCTCGGCACAGCTTTTCTCAGTTCTTTTTCTCAGTTTTGATTCATTTAAATGCAGCTCTGTGACTTGAGGCACCCTCACCTTTCTGGCCCACAGCTCTGGAGGACAGACAGAGCTGCCCAGGAGGACACCTCAGAGGGTATCTGATGCAGTCCAGAGGCGAGATGGCGGGGAACACACAAGTGTAACAGAAGAGGGGAACTGAGGGACAGACATGTTGGTTAAAATCACAAAATGGCTTTGAAGACTTCAGTTTTCAGAGGAGAAGGAGTAACAAGATGATTTTGATCAAAAACAGGATGAAAATGATGAAAACAGTACCAGATATCCATTGCTCTGAGTTTTAAAAATGACAAGTGTTAATATTTCATAACCAATAAACTCAAAAAATATTATTATCATTAGTTTTAGTGGTAAATTATTGGATGATTAATGTAAATTAATTAATAATTAAGCTGAAATGTATGTATTACAAAGCTGCAGTGTTGATACAAATGGTATATTAGCACAAGCTGAAACAATAAATTGATTGAATGATTAGTTGAACTTCAGAAAATTAATTGGCAACTATTTTGATAATTGGTCATTTGATAGTTGGTCAGACAAAAACAAGACATAATCATCAGATTAACCAATTATAAAGATAATAATTAATTGCGGCCTAAATATGAACCATTGCTGGAAAAGCCAAAGTACATCTGTTGATAGAAGCACACATGTTTTGTACATTCATACACACAAGCCAGCCCATAAACACACACACAGTAAATGTTTTGTTCACTTACCCACAGCTGGAAGTAAACACAGGAAAAGCAGAGGACAAACCAGCTGCGACATCATCACTGACTGTTTCTGTTTCACAAGGAGGAAATATTCTTGCAGCCTGATTCGACGGCTCTTAACGTCGTCTCTTTCTTGTTGTTTTCTAGAACAAACCAGCTGTTTTCATGTTGAACAGAAGAAGGCTGTTGAAGTCTCTGTCTTCACAACTTTAAGTCAGTTTCTGAACAGCTTTATCTGGACTTCCTTGGTTCCTCAGCCTGCCCAGCTGCAGAGGTCTGAAGGTAAATCTCCTCTGGTTTCTGTTAATATTGTGTTAATTAACTCCAAGAATCTCCACAGCCCAATGCTTATGATTCAATTAGGCTGTTAGCTTCCCAGTGATAGCCATGATGGTCCAATGGTGCCTGGACTCACTGTCCTGCAGAGAATAGCCCCATTCAGATGTAAGAGAATAAATAGGGCTTTGTGAGGAAAGTACACTCTACTTTAAGTTAAAATCTGTATAGAATTTGTCATTTTATGTCAAGGAATCTTATTTTTTTGTTTTTACAGAATGACAAGACATGTGGCATGTACTGAGTTAAAGCAGGGAAGGTTTATTAAATCATGTCTTATTTCTTAATGAAAGACGTTGAGTTTGGTTGGAGGGCTGTCAAGTGACCTGCAGTCTCATGACTAGAAAACCGAACAGGAGTAGCAGCAGTTTTAACTATACGGAAAATGTTAAATTCACAGTTCTCTGAAGCTGCTTTGGTTCTCAAAAAAAGCTGTTGGTTTAAAGTCTGAAAATTAACTCTCATGCTTCAGTTTAATAAGTAAATAAATAGTTTTCAGTGATTAATCTAATATTGTTCACAAGATAAGGTAATCATATTGGGCACTACTCATATCTCTATCCAGTCTTTTATTCTATTTCTGTTTTTTGACTGTATAAAAAGGCCCTTGTTCCTATCATGGTCATTGTAGTGACTATCCAAAAAACTAACTTGGTCACAATGTTGGTAGCTTAAAGAATGTTCTTCATGCATATCCACTTAAATTAACAATGTCAAAACTGCTCTGCTTTATGATATATGGTATTATATGATAGCATAGTTATGCTCTCACATAACTTTTCATTAACGTCTTGGTTGCACTGTGCAAGCAACAGCTGTTCCACTTTCTTAGTGGAAATCCTACTGACAGTGACAGCAGGGCAGCCACTCTTCCCTTTGTCACTTCCACTCCCTCTAAGTGGACTGTTCTCAACCCACCCAAATAGGGTTCTGATAGCATAGGGTCCATCAACATGGCTGTTGACAATTTTCCAAGGTTCTAAAAGCTTTGGGGCATTTGTTCCAATCAACAAGTCCACCTCTGCATCAAGCTTGTGAACTTTAATCCTTTCTGAGATCCTTTTTGGTGACAATGTTGTCTCTAGTAACTGGCATGGTTTGCTGAGTATAAACCTCAGTGAAGTCCAGAAACATGTTGTCATAAAACACAGACACTTCCAGTCCAGTCAGAACATGAGTCTTTACAGTATTTGCTTGTCCCATAGTTAGCAGGAAAATGTGTGCTTTAGTGCTTTCGAAGTTTAGCTGTCTCATCAGGTGTTCTGTACAAAAGGTGGCTGAACTTTCTGGATCCAAGAAAGTAAAGGGTGTTAAGTTTTATTCCTATTCTTAGCTTTTATTAGCACTGGCACAATTGAGAGAACACATTCTTGCTTACCAGCCCCAGTATAAGCACAGCTCTGCTGAGGGACAACAGCATTGCTTGTTGACTGTCTTTCAGATGCTTTGAGCTTAGCTGTAATATGAAGTACTGTGGGATGTTTTGAGTTGCGTACATTACATGTTAGATGACCTTTGCAACTCTTGCTGACATGATCGGGTTTTAGCCAAAGCATAAACCACTCTGCCTTAAAAGATTAAATCTCTCATGAGGAGTCATGCTCTTAAGCTGTACACAATTCTCTATTGAGTGATGACCTTTGAATATGCAACATGACACAGTCTCGCCTTTTGATAAAGCAGAAGTATGGCAGATCTGCGACTCTGTAGATTTTATACCTGCTGAGGTATTGAAAGCTGTCACAGTTGCAAGATTTTTGTTTTTGGTCAAAGATTTTAAGAGAGTTTTTCCTTTAGAGGTAGCAGTCTGCATGTCTTGTATGTTTCTAAAAATAGGGCCAGAGAGAATCTTGACTTGTTGCTCAAGAAAATTGACCACATCAGTGAACAAAACCCTACATCCGCATCTCTTTTGCAAGTCACAAGCAGCTGTTCTCCGTATTTCTCTCAACTTTCCCATAATATTATAGCACCCTCTCAATAACAGTAAAAATGACTGACTTTATTGTTGGCCAACTTAAGGCCTTTTCCATATAAGCTGCTCCAATCTTCATTTCATTGCCAAAGTGTTCCTTCAATAAATGTTTGACTCTTTCATAACCTTCATTGCCTGGTATATGATAGCAGCTTCTGACCAATTCTCTTGGCTGCACCCTGGTGTACTGCTCTAAGTAGTACAATCAGTCTTGGATATTAGCAATTTTGCTGTCAATCCCCTGTTCAAATGCCATGAAAAAAACATCCATACTGTACAGGGTCATCCTCAAATATTAGTATTACTCTTGGTGGAAGAGATGCTGAGTGCTGTTGTTGAATTAATTGAGCAGTAATTTCTGTTTGTCACTGAATAATCTGAGCCCCATTTTCATTTGAGGTCTGAACTGTACAAACATGGCTTGTCCTTTGATCCTCTTGTGAATTAATGAAGTTTGCATTGCCTTTCATTGATTTTTGAGTGGACTGTACTTGCTGCATTGGAGTGAAGTTGTCCGTTAGTTGTGTTTGTGCGTGTTTAACTTCACTTAGCACTTAGGTTTAACTTCCAATTCTTTTGTAGATTTTCAACCAGAAGCATAACACCTTTTGCAATTTTCTCTCTTTTTGCAACACTGCCAACAGGAGTAACATCTTCAGCATCAGTGTTTTCATCCATTCCCAAAACTGTCAATTGTGTGACATCAGCAGAGTAATCTCATTCAATCAGATAGCGGATAATTCCTCCACTTTCCATTCCATACACATAATCCAGCCTGGCAACAATGATATCCAGCAGCACAATCCAAAGCACCAATGCAGTCCAATTTCCTTATAAATCAGTAATCATTCAAATAGGCGCATATTTCACACAGTTTAGTTCCACTTCAGACAACAGGTAGCGATAAAACAGACTGGATTATCTGCTGTGTCTCGCTTACCCTGCCTTTTCTTATTTGCAGCATTGATTAGTGAAGAGAGGAGTTGATTGTTGTTCCTTTTGACCCGTGCAATGCCAATCCAACCAGCAGCCTCCTTCCAATAGTGTTGTTCATATCTCCGTACAGGACAGTTCTTACTTGTGTAGTGACCATCCAAAAAACAAACTTAATTAGTCACTTAACGTAGGTGGCTTAAGGAACATTCTTCACATGTATCCACTTAAAATAAACAATGTCAAAAACTGTTCTTCTTTGGGTGATGTTCCCATTTATTGCAACAGTTGAATATTTAGAAAAACACCACTTTACCACCCATGAAGTCTTGTTTGATGCTGGGTTTGAGACAAAGCTGGATTACAGTAAAAACCATGTGCTCCCCACCACCTTCAGCTCATGCTTCATGTTCATTTAAAACACCTGTTGATGTGCTGCCTATCAACACATGAACAGAACATATACTACACCCTTGTGGTCAGAGTGAGCTATATACAGACTTTTAATATTTAAATGGCTCCTGCAGTCATCCTTTTATTGCAATAAAGATAATCTGATTAGACCATAATTAATTAGTAATGGCAAATAAGTTTCAGTATTTCTTTTAATATTTAATATAAAATAGTTGGCTGGGGTTTGCTGCATCAGGAAAATTGAAATTTTGTCAGTCACATACAAGTACAGGCCACTAAAATTGATTTTGTATTATTTTACTGCATTTGTTTGAGCTTTCTTGATGCATCTGAGACAAATCCTTAGAATTTGCTGGAAGTGTAAAAGTCTTACACATTACACATTTTATAACTTATAACAATTAGTTTTAACTAATTGTTATAATATTACTGCCAAAAGGTCCTGCAGGAACTAACACTATGTGGCCAAGCGTATGTAAATACCTGAACATTACATCCACATGACTGTTGAAAGTGTGATTCCAAAACCGTGGGCATTAACAGCCTCCACCCTTCTGGGAAGACTATTTTGGAACCTGGTTGCAGGAATTTGCTCCCATTCAGCCAAAAGAGCATCAGTGAGATCAGTGATAAGATCTGACTCTCACTGGGCTTTATAATTCATCCCAAAGGTGTTGGATGGGGTTGAAGTCAGGTCTCTGTGCAGCCCAGCAGTTATTCCACACCAAACTGGGAAAGTTTCTTTAAACTTCTTTATGGACCTGGCTTTGTGCATGGGCACACTGTCATGTTGAAACTGTAAAGGGCCGCCTTCAAACTGTTGTGATTTTGGTTGAGATTTAGGAGCCTAGACCAAACCATGAAAAAAGTCTTTGTTCACATACTTATGGCCATTTACTGCAGTTTTTATCACATTCTACTAATCTTGAACCAGAAGTGTTTGCACAGGGCTGCTCTCTACTTCTCACCACACATTAGATTAAACTAACTCCATCATTTCTCCACTTGCATGCTGTCTGCAGCTCTACTGAACACAAGACAAGGGCAGTTGGCTTCAGTACGCCCCCTGCTGCAGGAAAGTGGGCATGGCTCGCCTGTCCACCTGCTGACGCCTCATACGGACAACGGCTGCGTCTACCTGAGTTGCTGCTCTCTTGCCATGTAGGTCATCCAGCAGATGCAGACAGGCACGCTGTAGCCTCAACAGCTCACCTTCAGAGGACATGAGACATCGTCTCAGCACTGCACTGCCCTGTGAAACACACAGGAAACACATTTAGCCTGGTTTCTAAGAGACACTTACCAGGTGTCAAACCACTGCATGCTTTTAACATATGGTGTGAACATCTAGCAGCAAGTATGCATGCACAAGCGCAGTGTGCTTTCCTAGTTTTTATTCTCACATATTAGGTTAAAATCCTCTATCTTTTATAAGAACCTTTTTGTTTTTGTAAGCTATTCAGTGTAATCTAACCTGCGTTCTTCTGACTAAGACTAAAGATAGAGTGGAAGGATGAACTCACTGCAGTCCTGTTTTGTCTGTTGTAGTCCCCTGTATTCAGGTCGGTGTATGCTTTTTTGGGGCCTCCCCTCCATCTGTAGCACCTCCTCCACCATAATCTGTTAGACCTAGTTTTGGTTTGGTTTAGATTCATCATAGATAAGGTTTTTCAGAGCACATTTATAGCTGCCTATAAATTTATTATTCATGATGACTCAGATCACGATGAGTTTTCCATGTAACTACTGATGTGTGATGATGTTTTTGAAACCTTTGAGTTATATTGAATTATGATGGCCACGCATACTCTGTTTTATGTTGTCACTTGATGTATGTATGGTTTATCATGTTTTATGTATGTTTTATGTACTTAAGTCTGTGTGCCTAAGTCTCTGGGTGTTCTATGTTTTACCTGGCTAAAAGAAAAATTCCCCCCCTGTGACAATAAAGTTGAAAGGAAAAAAATTAACTTTTCAAAATTTGATGGTACTTTCTAGTATGGAATTATTTATAAGGGGTTTATAATTTGTAACTAATGGCTTTATTAATGGGTAATGAATAATTTATTAATGCTTTATTGATTAGTAATAGGCCAATTGGGAGAACAATGTTTGGTTGTAAAAAATCTATTTGGGTTGTAAATATTCATTAGTTGTTAATAAGTAGATGATTATCTGAATGCACGGCAGCTTTTTCCCAGAGTCTAAGTGGTCAAACTGTCAACTAGAGAGGATGTGATGATGATGATTAAAGAGCTAGATAGTTTGTAACCAAAGTCCTTATTAATGATTACTGATCTATAAAGAACTAATAAATGGTTTAATAGCCATTGATAACGTCTTTAGTTACAACTCCTAACCCCTTTTATGAAGTGTGTTCTATTAGAATAATTTATATGTGCATTTATATTAACATTTGTTTATTTAATCATGTTGGAAGCACCTGTATGAGCTGAGCAGCCTCAGGTAACTGTGTCCCCGGGTGTCTGTGGTAAACTCGCACCAGAGGCCTGTTCAGTTTTTCTCTGGACAGTATGTCACCGCTGTACTCAGGACCCTATAAACATCACAGTGACAAGGGGGGAAAATGTCACCTTGTGCACATGAATCTCGAACAAACTCACTGATCCTTTTAAACAATCAAAACCGACCTGCGCTCTGTCATGGCTGTGGCGAATACAGTTGATTTCCCTCTGCTTGCGAAACATGGCCTGCCTGGTGGCTGCAGACGTCAAAGTCAAGTTTTGCTACAAAAGACAGAATCAAGTAGAAATGATGATTTACTCTAATAACAAAATGAGGTTCCTGATGTATTTCTGTAGTGCAATCAAAGATGTTTAACACCTTGTTTTGTTTGTGTCTACCTGCAGACTGATTGTCTCAGCAATTTTCTTCACCAGGCCGTCATTGACAGTATGGTGAGCATCTTTCTGCCTGGTGATAGCGCTGGTTAGCATCTGTCTGATGTTTTCCCTTAGTTGCTGCGACTGGTTGACCATCAAAGTGGACGACTCCAAAACTTGTTTACATTCTGCACAAGGACAAACCAGTAAAAGGATCATTTATTTAATTTAAAGGAGACATATTATGCACATTCCCAGGCCTATATTTATAATCTTGGGCTCTGCTGGAATATCTTTGCATGATTTACAGTACAAAAAACTCCTTATTTATGTTATACTGGCCCTTTATGCAGCCCCTCAGTTCAGCCTCTGTCTGAAACAGTTTTTTGTCTGCTTTAGCTCCTGTCTCTTTAAAGCCCCCTCCCAGTGAGCCCACTCTGTTCTGATTGGCCAGCTTCCCATCAGCAGATTTCCGGCAGCATGGGAGGCTACATAAACAACCTTTAAGTTGAAATGGAAACTTCTTAAATACATCTGTAAATGGTTGAGCCCAAATCCAATCAGGAATATGCAATTGGACAACATGAACAACCAAAGCAACAATGCTTGTGGAACGGAGAGCCCTTTGTGGGCATGCACAAACAATCTGATGTCATCATGGGGAGAAAGTAGAGGTAACATTGTAAAGAAACGTACATAAGAGGCTGAAGCCCTGGCTTTTGCCTTTCAGTAAGCATTTTACATACATTCACCTCAAGTTTTAGAGGTGCATGCGCAGTAGCGTTCGCCTTACACGGAACTACTCTCCTGAGAATGAAAATCTCTGTTATTACTGTTTGGAGCTGTTTCTAAACAAACTAACATGACTAAAATCTTAGCGGCAAAGGAACATGTCACCCAGTACAACGCTGTGACTCACTGGTGTGTTTTTAATAGTTCTTTGGACAACAATGGAGGTCTACACAGAAGCACAGAGGAATAAGGTATATCAGGCTTTGTATACACGCACAATACTTGTAAGTAGGATCAATTCATTGTTGGTTTGGCTCTGCACATTAGATTTGTTAGAAAATTGCAAGCCTTATCTTTCAAGTTTGCAAGAGATGTGAGATCTGATCTTGTTGCGGGTACAAGCAGGTACATTGTAAGGGGTAAAGTAGGTGTGTTGGTAAGAGTGTGTGTTGGTATATTCTATGTTGGATAGTAATACTGTGATAATAATGCACATGTTTGCACTCTGTGGTTGCTCCACTCTTTCTGAAATTTAATGAAGATGGAGAGATACTAATGCACATATCAAAAGGACATTTTCATTTCATAAACAACCAACAACTTTAAATGAATGTATTCATTAAGGTGTACAGTTTTTAATATTAGTCTACATGGCCACAATATTTCATACGATATGTCCCCCTGTGTGTTGGTGCAATGCACATTACCACACCATGTACATAGCTGTAAAATTTCTACAGTCCTATACTGTGCAAATATAGAAATCCTCATTCTGGTTCCACTATTTCACACTTTAAACATTGATATTGTGTATTGTACTTTTTGCTATTTTGATAACATAGAATGCAGCTCTTCCAATTTTCTGCTATATTATTTGTCTTATGTTTTGTAATTTTATTTTGTGTCCTTGTGTTGTGTTTTTTTCCTGTTGTCCTGTTGCAACACCTTGATCCATCTGCAGGGATTGATACAGTCTTACCGTCTGTCCTCAGTGTACCTGGTGTAAAGGGGCTGACGGGGTCTGTTTTGGTGAAGGTCTGAGCAGTGGTGCCGTGTCCTCCAACAGAGCCACTGTGAGGCAGCAGCTCCAAGACACGAGCCCTCTCACTGGCACAGTTTAGCAGCTGTCTGCTGCTCTGACCCAGAGCCTGGAAGTGACGGAGGAGGAACTTAGAAAGATTTATGTGTACTGATGCTGATGAGATGACTGTCTGATAAGGTCCTTGTTCAACTGTGAAATGCCTGTGAGAAACTTATAGACATGCTGATTTTCAAGTTCAAGTTGCTGGGTTGATCCATTTCACATTTCTCTACAATTTAAACCGCTTCAAGAAGTGTTTGGCTATCTAGAATATTGATTTCAAGTTTCCCAGTTCATAAGTAATGTTGTCACTGTTCAACTTTTGTCTTTTATATTGTTTGATTTGAACTTTCTACAGTAACTTAATCCGTTGTTGTGTTAATATCATCATAAAATGCATTAGAAGTAGGATTTTACTTCGCATTGGTATACTGTATTTTCAGATCTCCTCTCAAAACTTGAAACTGTGGCAACTGTTTTACTGTCTGTTGCAGACAGTTGCCAAAATATTCAAAATGGCAAGCAGTTGTTGCTTTTACCTGGAGTCTCTGGCTGTTATTTTATAGATAAATAAAAACACTCTTGCCATAGAGGGACAAGTGGAATAAGAGAGGGAAAGAAAGAAAGAGAGGTGGGGGGTGGAAGGTGCTTTAAAGGAAAATGAGTCAACCAAAGAAGACAGAACAGTAACATTGTAAATCACCTGTAACTGGGTCAGTGTGTTTTTCAGTGCTCCCTCCAGATCCTGTTTCAATTCAGCTAGCTCTTTTCTCTCACAGGCCAGCAAGTAATCAGCACCATCTCTCTCCTGCAACAGAGCAAATCTGTCAGTGAATGCATGTCATTAAGTTCGCAGCACAGGACAAAAAATGTGCATGACTAAACTGAGCATTGTCTGTCTTTAAAGATGTGTTGCATTTTTTTCTAATGAGTGGCTATAAGCTCACCGTCTCTGCAGTGGAAGGCCTCCTTGTCCTTCCTTCAGAGCTCCTCCTGTTCACCGTCAGATCAGCCCTGAGGCTACGCAGCATCCTCTCCAGGTGACCCCTCTCCCTCTCCAGCTTGATGCCCTCCTGGCTCACCCTGCCGGCCTGTCTGCGCAGCTGGCCCTCCACCTCCCGCACCCTGCGCATGTACTCGCCAGCCATGGCAACACTGGCCCCCGCACACTGCTCACGCAAGCTGGAAGGTGGGAACGGGGCCACAAGGGTCCTCTGGGTGCCATTAAGAGAGAGCTTCAGAGGAAGTTAGATTGTAATTCACAAAAGTCTGAGTTAGTAATGTGAAGTTTAGGCTTTAGCACTGTAAATTCTCAGCACTTGGAATAATTTAAACAAGCTTCTGTCAAATGAAAAAGTCATAAATTTCTTATAGCCTAATTTATAAGAGCTTTGGCTGGGGTGTTCAATGATATATAGGCTATTTTTTCTCAAATCATAGTTTCATTATTATTATTATTTAAGTATTTCAGTACTTCTTTTGTTGTATAAGATGTATGAGAAAGTGAAACTGTGGTTTCAGAGGATATAAAACACAAAGTAAACCCCTGTTTTTAAATGTTGTATTAAAATGTATTTTTGTTGACTATGTTAGTTGATGGATGGATAGGTTATGCTTTTTTCTGTAGGTTAATGTTTTGGCACACAGATGTCAGCTGGTGAACATGATGACACTCCGCATCTTTTTTTTTTTTATCATTGTGAAGAATTATCTGCAGAGGTTTACTTCTAAGAGCAACGTTTTCTTAAGAGAGTACAACTTTATCTCACTGACCAAATAATATTATCAGTAACTGCTACCTCTCTTCAGATAAAAAACTGTTGCATGTATGCACGCATAGGCCTGTGTGTGTGTGCGTGTCTCACCATCGCTCCTGTAGTTTGGGGCCTCGACATCTTTTTTTTGCAGATATTGTCACGACTCCCTTCACATTCCTCCTCTGTGATCTTATCTTCGGTTGTTTCCGCCGTGTCATCTGTGCGCTTCGGGGTGAAACCAGCAGCGGTGTTGCAGCTCCGGGGACGGCTGCAGCTCCCCGACCGCCCGGCCCGAGTCTGCCGTACCAGGCGCTCCGCACGCCGGATGGAGCGGATAGTCCCATCGCGCCAAGACTCCGGTCCGATGGTGACAGAGCCGAGCGGAACCGACTGGACCTGCATTCCTTCACATGCAGTTCCTTCCTAAAAAACACAACTTTTACTTTTTACTACTTACTCTGTTGAATTCCTCCGAGGAGAAATGGCTGTAACATCTAATGTGAAAACTTTGTGTGAGGTGTTGAGGTGTCAGCTCCATAGCAACAGTTCCTGAAGTAACAAGAAACTCTCAACAGTTTGGTGATTGGACACCGAGCACAAGACAGGGGGCACTGTCCCTCAACACTGGCTTTTACTGCCGTAGTTTCAGTTCATGTTTCATCTCAACAAACATGCATGATGGTTAATGAAATAAGTGAGTCTGTAGACATGAGTAATTTGAATCAGAGTGTTTAATTCTCTTGAGCTAAAAGAAAGAAAATATGTCTCCAGCAATAACTCACAGACTGACAGCACAAGACATGTAAACAAGGAAGATCATTCAGAAAAATATATATTTATAAAAGCAGAAAAAACATGCAGTTAAAAATGCTGTTTTGGTCCTAGATATTCCCCTCCATGAGTGCCAAACTAGCACTGTAAACAAAAATGTGCAGCAAAGAAAGTAAAAAGACAAACACAATAAGACACCTGCCAAAAGCTTCTCAGAATAGAGAAATGCTAATACTAATTTAAAGCAATATTGTACCCGCTCCTGTCCTGAAGGACATAATAAATGTCACTCAGAATCACTGACAATCACATCATTCAGAAATGTTTGTATCCGCAACCATCCCAATGAAATGAAATCTAATCACTGCCTAAACATTAAACCCATTACATTCAAAAATCAACTAAATACAGTTAAATAAATGTGGTGATTTTTATGTCAAGTATTGAACATCCAGCTTTAAGAAGAAAAGATATCTCTCTACCTGATATCTCTCCAAAATGAAAACAATCAGACTGCATCTGACTCTCTATGTTTGAAATGACCTATTCACTCCAGAGAGTTTAGTAGTAATTGTGGAAAATTAAACTTTCCTTCAGCCCTGTGCCAGGACAAATAAGGTCTGTAAATGCAAACCTCAAATATGTGGAGATAAATATAAATATACACCACGATAAATATGTCAAAGAGGCAAAAAGGTGGTGCAGAAAGTGCAAAGTATTCCTCTATCTCTGTGCAGTAAGTTTGCATCCTGTCATTTTATCACCCAGCTCTCATCTATCACAGTGTGCGTTTGATGGCGGTCACAGGTTCACGTTTCTTCTGTAGGTTCTGCTGCAGCTCTCTGAACAGATGGTCCCGCTCCTCGGCATCCAAGAGGATTTGCTGTTGAACAAATGAAGATCTAGGTCACCACCACAAGCATCAATGAAGTTCAGAGTATCATACAATCTCAGAGATATTTTACTAATCTATTTGTGGTTTAAGACAGCAGCATAACTCTCAATCAAAAATACTCATAACAACTTGAGTCGGTGTCACTGACTCGTATTGTGTAGTAAAGAACGAGAAAATTCAAATATCTGTTGCCATTTATTCAAATATTGAGAGATACTGTTAAAATTTTTACATATTGTTACATGGAGCTCTGCAGCGTCATAAGAGCCATGGTCCACTTGTAGTCTTAGACCAGCCACTAGAGGGCACAGTTTCCACTAACAGTTTCAGATGTGCAAGTTTAGGCCTGAGATATATTTAGTTGAGGGGAGCTGCAAAGTCTGCTGATAATTCTCTGCAGTTTAATCACTATGAGTGACACCTCTCGCATTACACATAATCATATTATGCATTATAGCCGTTTAGAAAGTAACAGAACCATCTCAAACCATAAAAAAACATAATTCAGTTTTAATGAAAATGTAAAAATCACCAAATTTGGAGATTCATGTAGGGATTAAAGCAAGAAAAGATTTGTGAGCCTGAAAAGTTGTCAAGGAGGAAATGTGGACAACATATTGAATTAAGTATTATATGAATTTAGACCTGCTCTACGCCTGAAATCAGGCATGGTGCCTGAGAACTTTAATTCCTGTTCACGGATTTCACTGGATAACAACAAAATAGCCTTTTTCTGTGACATGAAGTGTTTATTTGTTTCCTTAAAGTTAACCTGGCTCTGTGTACTACCTCTATGAGTTTGTCTCTCTTCTCCAGGCTCTCCCTCAGTTTCCTCTCCTCTCTCTCTCTGTCTTCTTGGTCGTTCTGCTGGGCTCGATCAGCCTCCTTCTTCTGCTTCTCTTTCTCCCGAAGCTCCTGTCGAGTGTCTCTGAGTTGATCCGTCAGAGAGGAAACCGTCTGGCTGTGACTCTCCTGTTGATTCTGGTGACGGCAAAAGAAATGGTTAGAAAGGCAGAAGCTGCATGCTAAAATGTCCCTTACATGAGCTTTTAATGGTGTAAGCAGGTCTGATGATTTTTAATCTCACTTCAGGGCTCCAGGACTGTAACTAATGATTATTTTCATTATCGATTAATCTGTTGAAATTTTCTTGATAAATCAATTCATTGTTTGGTCTAAAAAATGTCAGAAAATGGTGAAAAATGTCAATCACTATTTCTAATAGCGCAAGATGACGTTCCTCAAATGTCTTGTTTTGTCAAAAGACCAAAAGTCCACAAAGATATTTAGTTTACTATTGTAGAAGACTAAGAAACCAGAAAATATTCACATTTAAGAAGCTGGAATCAGAGAATTATTATTTTTTTCTTTAAAAAATTACTCAAAATTATTCAATCAATTATCAAAATAAAATCAATTAATTGACTAATCGTTGCAGCTCTACTAGCAAATACATGTTTCTGACTGTTATGCTAAAATAAATGCTGGCTGAAGTGCAGTTCCCCCACTTCAATAGATGTGTTGTACAGTAGGTACCGTTTGTTGGATGGTCACAAAAATAATAATAGAAACATAACTGAACATTGTTTTTCTTCTCAAACATTCAATACTGTCTGAGAATCAAGTGTAGATATGATTGCATCCCCTAAAATCTCTTGATTTGCATCAGACAAGTGTATTTAAAATAAAAAATCATACTAAACTCAGAATATTCAAGCAACTACTTTGTTTTTTTTCTGCAATGTGTAATAAAATGTGTCCTTTTTCATTTTGATACCTCACCTGAACCACAGTCTGGTACTCCTGCAGGGCTGCGGTGAGTTTGGTGACCTCTTGACACATGGTGGTGCTGTTTCCCTCTCTGTCCTTCAACAAGGCTGCCAGCTGGCTTTCCTTCTCCTTCAGCTGAGAGGCAAGAGCCGCCTCAACTCCGCCCCCCGTCAGTCCTTGGCCAATCACAGAGTCGGAGAGAGTCTGGAAGAAAAACGACAAGTCGTGAGTAAAGCTTTCCCCATGGTCACTGAAGTCAATATTTACTGGCAAACCTCATCTCCCAGAGGAAGCCGGGAGGGCTGAACGCTGCAGAACAGGCTCCTCATTCAATAACAGTGAGAATGAAATTTTGTTTTAAGGTGCAAGAGGTTAAATGAACACTTATTCCACTTTGTATCCAAGTCATACTGCAGCATATTAGAAAGCTCTTTTTCTAAGCTGAAATATTTCTCTATGAGTCTGTGGATAAAACACCAAATAGGACTACAGCACAGTGAAGAGTATCAGACATCTACAGTAACACTCTGCTCTGCAATTCTTATAGCCAGGAAACTTTGACTTGTTTTCATTTGGGCTGACTGATGTTTTCATTTAATTGCTGATAGACAATTGTAGAACATGTGAATCTTTGAGTCTATGAAAAGTCCTCAAACCTTGACTCACTGAGTCTGACATCAAAATCTGCAATTTGGAATTAAAAAAAAAAAGAATGAAAAGAAGTTACAGCAAATCAAAAAGGCCTACAAATGTGCTTTACCAGGAAAATGCTTTTCCACTCTGTTAAGTGCTTCGGGGCGGATTTTTTCCTGCTTGTTTTTTCTCCTTTTATTGTCAGCCAACAGTAATTGCAGGAGAAATTGTATCATTATTATAATAAAAGCTTATTTTAACTTTAATATGCTGCTGTCGGGGCCAGTCTGTGTGTGGCATGTGGAGGAGAGACGGCAATAGTACTTGATGAATCATCTGAAAAACATCCAGCTACTTTTATAATTAGTGAGGATCAATCAAACCAAACTAGCATGACAACATTTGTACTATGAATTCTTGAAGCTGTGACAGATGACAGATAGTCTCTGACTTCACAACAAAAACAATATAAAGTTGCAAACAGAAATTTTTCCGGTGTTTTTTTTCCCCCCCAGGAAAAAAACTGCCTGCATGCTGCTTTTCTGTTCCCAGTTATTTATTTTATATAGTCTGACGCAGCGTCCTAGAAGCAAGCGAGCGTTGTGACTATCACATTGCATTGTGTAACATCGGACATTCTCTGTCCACACTGAATCCATTAAATATGTTCTTCTGTTACGTCATGTAAACAAACCATGTACCTATCAGCTGTTCACTCAAGATCAGACTGGAAATGTAAGCAGAGTACTTGCTATCCTACATTTGTACTTTTTAAAACAGAAAAAAACACTTTTTATATTGTGATATTTAGATGTTTCATTACTGGAAATGACATACAATATAGCCAACAGCGACTTAACCAGAAACTTCCAGCTCCCCAGCGATCTCCCTCCAGCCAGAGGAGGGATAACAGAGATAACTCCTCCTTTCAACTAAATAAATCAGCCGTTCCTCGTCCGTGACGTACTTTCAACGTGAGCGACAGGAAGTAAATAGAAACAGGGTGCCACATTGTGCTGCGTCACTCGCAGCCGGTTAGAACATTCCAATAGAAAGCAAAGCAATCAAACTGATTTTGTCACTGACGCTCGGTCGTGTCACATTCAGTTAGGACACGGTGTGACAATGTTTCAACCACAAATCGCTGCTGCCCTCCCTCTGAAATACCAAACAGGACTACAGCACAGTGAAGAGTATCAGGCATCTACAGTAATACTTTGCTCTGCAATTTTTACAGCAAGTAAACTTTGACTGGCTTTCATGTGGGCTGACTGATGTTTTCATTATATTGCTGATAGACAATTTTAAGACAACGTGATGCAAGATATTGTTTGGACCTTGCCCTTAAAGGAGATGTATCATGTGCATTTTCAAGTATATTTATATCCTGGTGCTCTACTGAAATATCTTTGCATGCAGTTTTAAGTAACTCCTTATTTATCTTATATTGGCCCTTTATGCAGCCCCTCAGTTCAGCCTCTGTGTTTTAACTACTGTCTCTTTAAGGTATGTAAACAAACAGCAGTAGTAGGATTTCACTTCTTTTTCCTCATTCCTTACTCAAAATTGAAACTTCTCAAATACATCCGTACATGTTCGAGCCCTAATCCCATCCGAAATATGTCAGTGACAGCGTGAAGAACCTGTGGAACAACCTTAGCAACAAAGGCTACAGAACGGACAGTAGTTTGTGGGCATGCTCGAACCAATCTGATGTAATCACGAGGAGGAAGAAGAGGTTCAGAGCAGGTTGAAACCCTGGATTTGACTTGCAGGAAGCATTTTTACATACATTCACCTTATGTTTTGGAACTTTGACCATGTTTAACATAGATATCCAACATCATGACAGTATAAAAATGACAGAAAATCACAAAAAGCATGATATGTCCATTTAAAGTCATTCTCAAAACTATCTGTTTTATTAGATGGTCGATGTTTTACTTTGTTTTAGCCAATTAAGGATGATCATTTTGTATGTTGTGATCACAATGTGAACTTGCTACAGCTCTAATGTACTATTAAAAGTTGAATCTGTATTAGAGACGCAGCTTAAGTTTATCAATTCAGCACAAAAGTTTACTACTATCTCTTGCATTTATGATCATTTATCAGAAATGATATGACCTCGCAAAAATAGAGCAGCTATTAGAGACAATTTACAGATGCACAGTTTTTTTGTTTGACGGGTCTATAGTTCTGTCATGTTAAAAATGCTGCTCAAATTCACACTATTTCACACCCTCAGTCAAAAATAATACTGGTATGACAAAATATATATTTATATCAATTTTCAAGACTATCAGTAATAGCCATGAAAATATGTCTGAAACAGTTAACCACCTTATGAAAAACATAATAGCTAGCTATCCAAGCTGTACAATGGATTTCCAGGTTTTTACTCCTCTTCCTTCCGGGTAATTTTGCCATAGTTTTTGCAGGTGAGTGTATGTTTGAATATATTTATATACCTGTACATCTTTCTGACAGCTCTCCAGCTTCTCTTTGAGGCAGCGGATCAGAGTCTCCTTCTCCTGCAGGACAGCAGCGAGGGCCCGGTCACGCTGTCTCCACACCTCCCTCTCATTCTGCACCTCCTCCAGCAGTCGCTCTTTCTCCCGCAGAGTCACTTGCAGATCCTGGAGTAAGGACAAAAATGCATATCAACCTAGATAAAACCTCTGGTAGAGTGAACTGTGCATGGGATAAAGTAGACATGTACAGAGTGCTTGAATGTATTAAGTGTGTGTGTGTATGTTTCTGAAATACAACGCGTGAAATTCCACTCCACTTTCTAATGTGTGTGTGTGTGTGTGCTCTTACATTGATAATATCCCGGTTGCACTGCAGCACAGTGTTGAGTGTGTCGAGGTCTCGCTCTCTGTCTCTTCCAGCCTTCCTCAGTGCCTCGATCTCATTCTCTGTGTCCTTTTCTTTGGCAGTTATTTCAGACATCAAACTCTCCAGGGCAGTCTAAAGATCACAAAAAAAATAATAATAAATTAAATCTAAAGATGTGGCTCTGTGCAAAGATTTGTCTAAAATTACTAGAGTGCCAATATAATAAGCAGGAAAACATAAAGATAGTCAAAACTGTACTGACACAAGATCGAAAACTGAAAATTGACCATTAAAACATTCAGTCAAATTTGAATAAACTTACAGCTAAGAACATAAACAGTTTTACAAGACAGGATGTCAAGTTTTTGGTGCTCAGTATGTCAGAAGCACATTTCATTTCTAAGCTAGTGAATTGTACTTTAACAAATCATACTTTAACAAGCAAAACGGAGCCAGCTGCTCTATCCAGACCACAAGGGGAAATCAGTAATTTGTTTTTCTCCAGATTTCTTTTCTTTTCTTCAGATAGATAGACTGAGTACTTTAATAGTCCCAAAGATAAACTGCAGTGTGACAGCAGCCACTTCACATAATTACGTAAACAATATTTGTGATTTGACTCAGTCATCCAGACAGTAAAACACATAATTGGTGGACAGTGAGAATCCATGAACATGATTATTAATATCTGTCTTATTTAGTTATTGTCTGTTAGTTATATTATCCTTGTAGTCCACATGTCAAAGCTACAAGTCGATGAATACATGAATCACAAAAACGGTAATCTTGAATGTAATTTCATGCCAGAAACAACAGAGTTAACTTCTTGAAACAGAGTGTAATTTCAGCTCTTCTTTATTTTTTTTATTTTTTTTTTTTTTTTTACACAGAGCCACAGAAAATCACTGACAGACTACCGCTGGACTGGTTTTACTTCCTGCAGGCCTGAGGTAAAACTTACCCATCACAAGACCTGCACTGGTATGTAGATGACTATCAGCAAAAGTCTGTTTATCTGCCAACCATTGTTGTGCTACAGTGTAGTGCTGCAACAAATCATTATCGATTAATCTGCAGATTATTTTATCTATCAATCAATTTGTTTTGTATAATGAAAAAAGCCTGTTATAAATTCTTAAAGCCCATGGTGATGACTTCAAATGCCTTGTTTTGTCTAATCAACAGTCAAAGCACCAAAAGATATTTAAGTTTAATATCATATATGACACGTAAAAACTTCAGTGTGTGGGCAATATGTGTCATTATAAAGGAGACAAGTATTTAATGTTAATGAGGAGGATCAAAAGGGACATGTCAGCTCTAACCTTGTTATCAGAGAGAATTTCTTTCAGATTCTCGCCCAGATTCTCAGTCAGCTTGTCGGCCAGCTCAGACCCTGCTCCCTCCTCTACGCATAGTCTTCTGATCAGACCCACGCACTCCTGGAAGAGAGAAAATATCAGTCTGCTTAGTGAAAAACGGAGAACACACGTGACTTTTTAACTGAAGCGTATAAAGCCATGATGTGTCATAATAAACCAGGCCAAGTGTTCATATGGAGCCCAGAGCCACGTTGATATGAATGCAAATTAGAACCACAGCAAACATCAGGCTGTGTCATCTCATCATTTATCTACAGCTCCAACAGGCAGTCACATGTATTACTTATCTACTCACCCTGAAACTCAAATCTGTTAAAACCTGCTCAAATCCGTTTAAAACCACAAGACTGATTGCACGAGGCGAGAATAAGGGCACACTGAAAATGTTATTTGTACATTTGTTCTGACAATAGGGCCTTCCTAATAAGGTTTAGGCTTACATTTGCTTTCTAACTTAATGTTCACGTCATATAAACAGCTTATTTTTAAAGTAAATACATTGAATTTTAGTATGCTAAAACACCTTGAATGATAAGATGCATTCATGTGTCTGTAAAGAGGTTATTATTTATTAAATAACATATTTCAACACAGGTAAAAGTGCAATAAAGACTTTTTATATATCATCACTTATTGATGATCTTATCCTTTGGTCAGTCCTATTTGCTTTGTCAATTTCATGTACATCAAGAGTGACTTAAAATGAGTGCAACAATCCAGTAAAATCCCATAACAAGCAACTGAAATCAAGGGCAGTCATGATCAAAGCATCAGAAAACATACGTCAGTGTCACTGGTACAATCGTGTATGTGGTTAACAGACAAAGGGAAAGTATTTTTGGCGCTGTCGCTTTAAGGGCGTACAGCGACTTCAAAGAC
The DNA here is from genome assembly GCF_963924715.1 of Thunnus thynnus. Taxonomy (NCBI): domain Eukaryota; kingdom Metazoa; phylum Chordata; class Actinopteri; order Scombriformes; family Scombridae; genus Thunnus; species Thunnus thynnus. Next base: position 8,829,406 of record NC_089526.1, on the reverse strand, counting down.
AAACAACATTCCAGTGAGCTTCGAGCCCGAGCCTGAGCAGTAGGAGAAGATCCCACTGCTGCGTGCATGACCGAGTCCTGTCTGCACTCATCACCTCACCCACCTGGATCAGACGCTCCCGGCTGTGCAGGGAGTGACCGAGGCTCTGCAGCAGGGAAATGCCACCCTCCTCTTGGGCAAGCTGCAGGGGAGAGGAAGACAAGTGACATTAGTTTCTTTTACAAGTCAGAGCAGGAGGTTAAACTGTGGTGTTTATGATCAGAGTTTCACTTCTGGCAAAACAATACTTTCTTTGATACCTTAGTTTGGGGGGGATATAAACATATTTTAACCCCTTTGTTTCATTTAACAAAAGCATGCCAAACTGTTCAATGCATTGGTTTTGAAATAAAAAAACTTTGCCTGAATATAATATAGTCTAAATTTGGATATATTTCATGATTTACATCTAGGTAGTACTCAAAAGGCATTGAGGTTTAATACCCAACTCTATTCCTGACAGTTTGTTTTTATGTGGAATTAACTACATGGATTCCTTTAGTGCTGAAACAATCAGTCAGTTAATAAATTAGTTGATTACAAAAAAATCTAATTCTTTTGATAATAAATAAAACCATTTTAAGTCACTTGTCAAGCAAAAATACCAAACATAAATTTGTGCATTTACTGCTTTTCTTATTTTATAGAAGTGTAAAGCAAATCTTTGGATATTGGATCAGGAAAATCAGTCAATTTGGTCACATTAAGAGTCATGCTGAATTAGCTATTAGCAGTTCCTGTTTGCAGTGTACCCCTGTATGTACAGACAATTAGCACCATATTACTTTGATACTGAAGAAAACTTAAAAACGTTATAATTATCAGGAAACTTCTGGAGTTGCAGAAGTCTTTTGATTTCTAAGCAGGTTTATGGATGTTTATTTTCGCGATGCTCATCAGAGATTATATCTTCTAAAAAGTTTGAGTGAGAAAGAAAATCATTGTTTGTTGCAGCCATACTATCCTCTTCGCGATTTTGTCTCCAGTTACTCCATGTGTTTAAACCTCCTGCTCCTTCCACACATTTCACATCGATTCTTACTAATATTAAACTATATTCGTCATGAGAATACAGCGTCTTTGATTCTGACAAAGATCAGGTCATGTGGACTGCAGGCTCTACAAAGCAGCTGAGAGGTCTGTTAATGATATCCTCTATCATAAGACTACTGAGCCCAGGGCAAACTCCACTGGTTGGGGAAGATTCCAGAGAGGCCGTGTGTGTGTGTGTGTGTGTGTGTGCGTGTGTGTGTGCGCGCGCGCGTGCGTGTTTGTCGTTATCTGCACCTGTAAATGAGGAAACGCAGACACACCCTTCCATAACCACAAAACACAGTACACCCACCCTCTATTCCTTTCACAATGCTATATTTGTGCTCAGTCAACACAACGTTCACAGGTCAGTGTATGGAGCGGTTTAGACATGTGACAGATGTTGTACTGAGTTACACATCTGTTTTTCTTGACTGAACAAAATGTAACAACTGTCTCTAATTATATTTATTTTTAGATTATAATTGAGTTTATAATTTAGGATTTTTGTATTTTCTTTTTAAACTTTATTATTTAATTTATAAATTAATTATTTATCATTTCATACGTTGATGAATGTTGAGTGTTTACATTATTATCATCTTTATATATTAATTTCTCCGCTGACCACAATCTTTTTAACATATAATAGTCTTGAATGAAAATGAGAAAAACTCCTGCACACCGTCTCACTTAATGCTGGAGTATTTACAACATCAACACTATTTTGATAATCAAATATTCGTTTTAGTCTTTTTTTTAAAAAAAAGGAAAAATATATGCTGGTTGTAGCTTCTCATATGTGAGGATTTAAAGCTTTTGTGTGTCATACTTGATGATAAACTAAATATTTTTCTATTTTGGACTGTTGATCAGTCAAAGCAAGACATTTAAAGACATCACCTTGGGTTTTAAGAAATTGATAACTGAAAATAATCATTTTCATTTTAAGTTGTGCTTTCCTCCGATGGACATGTCACATTCAGGTGTCCGGAGACTTTTTTTTTAAACATATAATGGGGTGTGTGAGAGAAAAAAACTGAATGCTTACAGGGGTCCACTCCTCTGATCCGTTGACTTCAGTTGGTTTGCTCTTCCCATGTTTCAGCTCAGCCTCCAGGGTCCTGACGCGGGCCACAGCTTGGTCCAGCTGACCTTGCAGGTGCTTAACAGCATTGTGAACCCTGCCTGTAGTGCTCTGAAATGACAAATGATTGAATACTGAATGTGGGTTGTGGTATTTCTTGGTAAAAATATTAGTGAAAAGTGTAATTCTAATCTTGTTGGACTACTGGACTGGCCCCAGTTGCTCCCGGATTACCTATTGCAGTGCACTGTGTCAATATTTACAGTAACTAGCTCACACAGCATTTGGTCAGAGTTCTTCTACTCCTATACACACAAAGTACATTTCAATTATCTTTGGCATGCTCAGACACAAATAAAAACACTCACCTCTCGATGAAGAGGCATGAACTCGTCCCTCAGCTCTGTTAGAACATCCCCGTCCTCTTCATCAGTTTCATCCCCTCCGTTCTCCCCATTACCAAAGTTCAGCACCCGGTTAACATCTGGTAACGCCGTCTCGCCAGTTTCTCCTGAATACCTTCCGTCCTTCCTGCCCAGAACTGGGATCCTGCTCCCTGATGGCGAACTGACCGGCTTTCCTTCAATGCATCTCAGCTCCTTGAGCACAAAGTTGACTGCCTGATCACCTGGTGAATCAAAGGGGTCATTGGCATCAAGAGAGTCCAGGGACTGAACGGACTCTGTGCGGGAAGACGGCCGTAAGGAGAGGCTGGACCCCGCCAGCGAAGCAGGACTGGAGCAGATGGAGGGCACCCTCTGCCAGTGGAGTGGCATGCTCTGGGATTTGTCCCGCGACAATGCTAACGGAGAGAAAGGTTGGAAAGGCAAGCGGCGGGGAACGCCACAAACTGACTCATAATCCGAGTCTGACACTCGCAAGGAATCGCAGCCTTCACATCCTTTACCCTTTCTACATCTTTTACCCGTTCTTATAAAATACGGACATGTGTCCCATTTCTCGGACCAGCACTCGTACTCTGAAAGAGCCATATTCTCTTTGAGCATCTCCCTGTAGCCCTCCTTCTCTGCCTCGCCATCCTCCTCGCTGGTGCTGCCCCTGCTCTGGAAGTCCTGTGGGTGTCTCTGGTGGTAATTTTGGCGAACCCACTGTCTGATCTTGTCCCTCTCCTGTGTCAGCTTCTGAAGCCTCTCGGACGAAAGCACCCTCACCCTGGCTATCACTGAGTCAAACTTAAACACCCGCTCGAGGACGCACATGCATTTGCCACACACAAACTCCCCCTGCCCGTTGCCCCGTGATACAGACTGCCCCAGTATGTGGGTCAACACAGAGAGCAGATCCATTCCTTTGGAGGGGGAGCTCAGGGATAGCTGGGACTTTGAGAGAGAGACAGAGGATCCCAGGGAAAAAGTGCTGCCTGTGAAGAGTGTAAAAAAAAAAAGGTTTATGAAAGATATTTGGGGATATACTTCAGACAAACTTTTGATTTTCTTTTGCTCCAGACTCACCCCAGGGGCTGCTCTGCGAGGACCTGGACAGGCTTCCTCCTCTCAGGGATTCTGTCGGGGTCTGAGGATGACCAGTCTTCTTATTTTGGCCTCCGAACAGCCACCGCCTTTGGTTTCCCTGGAGAGCGCCTCCACATATTCGGCACAAGTCATTTTTACCTCTGGAAGACATCGTGGACAGAGGGCTGACACAATCCCCCTTGATGTCCGGTAGATGTTGGGAATTCTCTGTCAATTAAAACAGAAAAAAAAAGCAGAGATGCTTTTACAGCAGTTTGTTCCCAGCCTGGAGATCAGGAACCCACAGGGAACCGCAATGATGATTAACAGAATAAAGAACAAGAAAAAGCTAAATTCTGGTTCTCAGAATTAGGTATATTTCCAGACTTTTATCAACAGCTGCAACGATTAGTCAATTAAACAATTAGTTGATTGACAGAAAATATAACTATTTTGATGATCGATTAATATGTCAGTTTTTAAAGAAAACGTCCAAATTCTCTGAGTCCAGCTTCTGAAATGTTAATATTTTTTGGTTTATTAAGTCTTGTAGTCTATCTTTGGATTATGGACAACAGATTGGGACAAAAGAAGACATCTAAGGACACAGACTTGGGCTTTGGGAAACAGCAATAGATATTTTTCACCATTTTTTGGACATTTTATAGACCAAACGTCTTATTGAGAAAACTATCGACAAATTAACCTATGATAATGAAAATAACCGTTAGTTGCAGCCCTACTTTTATCTAATAAGTTGATTTTTCTTGTGAAACACTGAATAGTTTTACCTCTTTAAGCCTCTATAATGCTCACAAATGAACTGATCTGTGATAATCGATCACATTTAAGGAGCTGGAATTTGGGCATTTTTTCTTCAAAATTGACTCAAAACGATTAATTGATTATCAAATTAGTTTGCAATTAATTTAATAGTTGGCAACTAATCGATTAATCAACTAATCGTTGCAGCTCTACTCCCAAATTGAAATGATCACAACTCACAGACCAAAGGGTTCACAATCACATGTTGGTTTTGTCCTCTGGGTTCACGAGCAAAAACAGGTTGTGAAACACTGATTTACAGCCCACTTTATTGTCACTAAAAGACAGAAACTTAAGGAAGGAGTTTTGAATTCATTTCAAACTGGCATGTAGCGTAACAGCTGGCTCAGATTGATGTTAAAAAATTGCTCAAAAGTTGAGAGCTGGATGCTGAAAAACAACAAGTTTTCTTCACATTGAATGAGGCTGTGGGCAGTTTGATTTGTCTAATCTCACCAGTTTAGTGCCTTCCTGATGCTTTAAACTTCTGATTTTTATTTAGTTTACGTATCTCTTTCCTGCATATGAATGTTTTGGTCGACCGGTTTATTGCAGCATACAGCTGGTGGGTGTTTACAGTAGCTTCCCACAGGGCGGGACACGTCGACCTTGAGCCACGCTGACAGTGAGTTCAGTCAGTCTGTCCATGAATGAAACTTTCTCTTCAGCATTCAGTCTCTCCGTGAACGTTTTGCCCCTTCACAGGATGTCCAAGATTTTTTTTAAAGCCAATTAAGACGCCCTAACCCTCCACAAAACCCCTCGAAACAAACCATTTGCAATGACGTGACAATAAAATCTCATAACCTCTGAATTAAAAACATAACGCGATAATTATCCACGACATTTGGCTGTTTGTTATACAGTTTAACACCGTGTAATCCTTTCCGACTTTTGACTTACATACACCATGTAACATTTTTCCAAAGGGAAACTCTTCACCATCCAGTGGAAAACAGTTGAACTATCCTCTATCTGATTCTATTTTAAGCAAGTGAGGTGCAGCGATTCAATATGAAACTAACGTCAGCCTGTGAAAGACGAGCTTCAGTGTTATATCACTGTGCGCATTCACCAGCCTCGGTTTAGCTCAGTCTGCTTCCCACTAGGCTTCACAAACACATGCACAATTAGCTTTCATATAATTGTAAAAGCCTCACGTTTGAGTCCTCCCGGCTTCACGCGCAGAACGTGATAAAGTCCCGTCGTCACGCGAGCGAGAAAGAAACCTTCATTGTCGTCTCATGAATGAAGCGAAGTCACAAAAATGCAACTATAAAGTCTGTAAAAGTTTCCTACAGAGAAATCTCCACCGGGAAATGGACCGGAGTCGCGTTGCACCACAGCGGAGTAGAGGAAGAGAGGTGGGTGTCACCTTGCTGACGTCACCGGTCATACCTGTTTAGAGCCGTGCGAACAGACACGGAGGAAGTCTGGCTGACAGGAATAATAATAAACTTTATTTATACAGCACTTTTCATAACAGAGTTACAGTGCTTTACAAGGTTAAAACATTGAAGTACTGCTGTTAGGCAGTAAAATCAGATAATTAAAATAAAACAAAATAAAATACCCCTAGTAAAAGATTTTAGAAAAAACTTGGACTTGGAAGATTTAAAGATTTAAACATGCACACTCCATGTCACACGTGTAATATTTCTTTGCACTTTATATTAAAATGCATTTTGCAATATTTCTCACTACAGTCAAATAACCAGAGACAAGTTGATACGATACTTAACTGTCCCAGTGAGAAATTTGCCTTGGACATCACAGTGTGATTCTAGGATCAGACCTTCAGGGGGGACTCAGCCCCTAATAAGAATGTGACATGCATACAGTGCCTTGAAAAAGTGTTCAACCCCCCCTGCTAAATCACTTATTTCACTAGATAACAATTAATACATTAATATTTTTCTATATATGATATTTTAATTTACAACAATAATACTTTTAAAGTCCATATAAAGCAATGATAAATGTGTTCTGAGTTAGTCAACCCACAGAAAAATGTGTAATTAACCACCCAGCAAAATCTGAATGATTAAAAAAGTCACCAAGTATATAAAATTAGGTTTTAAAATCGTGGAAAAATAAGCAGTATTCTCTGCTCTGAAATGCTGGAGGCATATCCACTGAAGCCACTGAAAGCACAGACCAACTGAACAGCCTGTGAGTTAACAACGCTCAAACCAAACTCCTTTGTAAAAATACACAATTTAAAATAGGCCTTGTCTGTAGGTGTAAGGCAAGCAACATGGAAGATATTTTAAAAATAAAGTAACATTAGGGGCCACTGTTTAATTCAGCACATATTTTGTAAGTAAATGTGGACTTACTTCAGTAAAAATGTAACTTAAATGACTAGTTAACAAGATAACCACCACCAATCATCACTATGTTATTGTCGGGTTTTTTTTCAATGGAGTTCGGTGCATTTAACCATACTCACTCCTCTGCTGAAACATCAATGGTGGCTTCATTGTGGCAATCACCCTTGGAACAAAAGCCTCTCACACCGTGCTTTTTGGTGAAGTGCTGCGCGGTAAATGCTCTTCCTATGGCTGGGGACCTTTCAGCTGCACAGCCGATGCTGATGCCGAAGCCGAGGGCGGCGTCTGGTGTTGGCTGCTAGTCACCCCTCTACGTCATGGATCCACCATTTATGGCCCGCCCAAAAAATCCTGAACACAGAAATGGTAAAAAAAAAAAAAAACACTTCTACGCTCTAACTCCACATTTCAGTACTACATAGTTGACAGTCTTTCCACATGTTTTCAGCAATTATTTTCTAACATGTAGGCTATAATGTGTTTAAAAAGAAATCTTTCATTTTCCTTTACACAGACTTTAATGAATTACTAGCAGCCTAAGTAATATGAGTTTTACACTACAAAATATTTTTTAAGAAAATAAAAAATGGAAAAGGCTATGCTGTCTGCAAAAGTATTCAACCCCATTGCCTCTCGCAAACCTCAATTCAACTAGGTACACAATGTTACTTTAGACGTAAGGCTGGGTAATACGGACAAAATCAAATATCACGATCATTTTTGACCAAATACCTTGATATTGATATTGCAACAATACTGTTAGGATGGTTACTGGTGCTTTCATGAAATATTCACACAAAATAATTTTTGATAAATAATTATCAGTAGTGTGGATATAATGACTAAGTGGATAAAGGCAAATGATAGAACAGCTAGAACAGTCTTATAAGTTCAGAAAATTACATCACTTTACTGTAATGCAGCACTTAAAACCAGGAAAACACAACATTTATGCCATATCACAATATCCAAAATCTAAGATGACATCTAGTTTCATATCACAATATCGATATAATTGATCGATATATTGCCCAACCCTATTTAGAAGCAACCTAATTAGTTGGGTGTTCTATTGTAGTGTATAATAATAATGGTTCAGAATGAACAATCACAGATTTCAATATACTATACCTGTTTTAGAAAGGACCCTCAGTCAGTTAATGAAATCTGAGGCAAAGACCCGATCATAATGACCAGAACTTTCCAAAGTAAAAAATCAAGTTATAGCAAAGCAGATATAAGGAGAAAGGTACCAGACGTTGTTTCAATCTCTGAACCACATGGGGACAGTCCACCATACCATCAATGAAAGAATCATCATACAATACAAATATTGTCAAATGATGCCGTCCCTCCAACCTGTGCACCTGGGCAAGAAGCTAACTGGAAGGAGATGACTACCTGAAACCAAAAATAGCTATGAAAAAGTTCAGTGAATGCAATAAGCATGAGACACATTTTCTGTTCCAATGCTTCAATTTACTGTGCATAAAAGTAAGTAAGAAACACTGGGACTAACGTTACTTTAAAATAATAAAGTGCATCAGTTAGCTCGTTAGCTGGCAAGTACACAAGCAGACTAGCTCAGTGAATAACCAGTGTGTAAGATTTAGGGGGATCTATTGGCAGAAATGGAATATAGTATTCATATGTTTTCATTATTATATAATCACCTGAAAATAAGAACCGTTATGTTTTTGTTACCTTTAATGAGCTCTTTATATCTGCATTGAGAGCGGGTCCTCTTCTACAGAACCCACCATGTCCCAGAACAGACAAACTCAACACTGGCTCTAAAAAGAGCCTCTTGCGTTTTTCTCATGTTTCCCAGCCACCGTAGGTTCTCCTAATCTAACGTTAAAGGGCTAAACATGGTTTCAGAAAATAACAGTAATTAATAGTAATTATTATTATCATTTACTCTTAGGGATGCTGACATGAAATTTAGATGTTCTTGAGCAGCTGTAAAAAGAGTCTAAAATCGCCAGATATAAGTACTACTATTAGGTGGTAAAATCAGAATATTAAAACAAAAGAAATAAAGTGGAATAAAATACCCCCAGTAAAACATTTTAGAAAAAACTTGAACTTGGAAGATTTTTTTTTTTTTAAACATGCACACTCCATATCCCACATCACTGCACAGTGTAAATTTCTTAGCACCTCAATTATTAAATGGATTTTCATTTTAATTTTCAATTCTTCTCACTAAAGTCAAATCAGCAGAAGATAAGAGAGATAAGATAGACTTTATTGTCCCAGTGAGAAATTTGCCTTGGACATCACAGTGTCTACAGTATAAAATCACAGCAAAACAACAATAAACAACAACAAATTCATTCATCCATCAATTGCATATGTCCATCTACATTAGAAAAAGTGATATATCATGGTGATCAACAAGAAGGACAGCTACAGCATACACATATTTCAGCTTAGGTGGTGTTAAGGGCTTAAATGGATAGGGAGACAAAAGAATGTTTATGTTGTGCCTGCTTAGGGGAACCCTGTACTCTCCGCCTGATACTCAGGGTGGAGGACATAAAGCACAAAACATAAATAGTAAGTGAGTTCATAATAACACAGTATGATAGCAAACTGAAATGAAAAGCATATTCTTAACCATACTGACTGCACTACTAACAAAACAAAAAAATCTTGTGTTCACTCAAAACACCATAATTTTGGAACAAACAGTGGTGAAGATCTTTTAATGAAAAATAAAGAAGCCACAATGAAAAAATACTCCATTACAAGTAAAAGTATTCAAAATCTTGCTTAAGTAAAAGCACATTAGTATTAGCAGCAAAATGTACTTAAAGTATCAAAAATAAATGTATTCATAACGCCAAATGTCCTCATTTAGAGTGTTATATTTATCATATATACAGTACTGTGCAAAAGTTTTAGGCACTTTAGATGTTTAGATTCTTATCCATTATGTAATATCATCAGGGAGGCATCTGATCGGTCACAAATTTATTCTGTAGCATGACAACACCAAACATACAGCCAGAGTCATAAAGAACTAGCTTCAGTGACAAGAGGTAAAGTAGTCTTGCAACAGATGGTATGGCTCCCACAGAGTGCTGATCTCAACATCATCAAGCTGGTCTGGGATTATATGAAGAGACAGCAGCAACTGAGACGCCTCAATCCACAGAACATTTTAATGTTGCCAAGGTACAGCTAAGTTTAACAAGTTTGTCTAATCTATAACAATGCATATTTTATAAACTAATCATTTTACATATTAAATATTTATATGAAAAGTAGCTGGTAAGTAGCCTATAGCAGTGACATATATGTATGGAGTAAAAAGTACAATATTTCCCTCTGAAATGTAGTGAAGTAGAAGCACAAAGTAGCATAAAAAAGAAATACTCAAACAAAATACAGGTACCTCAAAATTGTAATTAAGAACAATACTCGAGTAAGTGTATTTTCCACCACTGGGAACAGAGGAAATAACCTCCATGTAGCCTAAAGATCCATATTAGTGATTAAATTAAATTGTCTATATGTGGCTGTTTGTGTGTGTGTGTGAGACCCAGTAGGGAGTTGGAATTGGTTTACAGGAACCATAGATAAGGATGCAGCATTTCTGATGTCCCCAATTGCAGTCATAATGCCAATTTACACAAGCATTGTGTAAAATACTGAACGTTTGTTGAGTAAGGCAAAACAGAAAATGTTTATATTCTCCTCTCTTTTTGAATACGTTGTCATTTATGAACAATAACTGTTTACTGCTGATAATGATACAAAACCATTCAACATGTTTTGTTTCTTTTCCTACACAACTAATTTGCCAAAAAATCGGAACCAAATTTGGATAAGAATTGAAATCGAGTCTTAAAAAGTGACATTTCTGATTACATAAATTCCCTTTTTCCTATTAACTCAGAATCCATAAGTTAACTCCTCTGACTAAGTTCATTAAAAATTAATTGGTCTTATTGATTGACCACACAGCCTTCAGTATTTGATCTAATCATGTGTAAAGGACAAAAGAGTACATGTGCACACGGTCAGGGGCCAAATGAAAATATCTATAGGCCTATCTATATCTCAGGACAAGCTACATAAACACTGTACACTCAACAATGACACTGGGATAGACATTGATCAGTCTAAAATTGTTAAAAGATATTCCAGATTATTAATAAAATGATTAAGGGCAAACTTGCATTTCTATTTTAATCTAACCTCCTGGTTTGCAGTCAACCACAGTGATTAAATATTGAGGATTTAACATAACAAAAGAAACATCTGTATGAGCTAATATTATATTCCTGCAATAAATACTAACTCCATTTTCACTGAGACTTCTACTTTAGTTTGTTTGTTGGTCAATTTTAAGGCTGTACTTTGTGGTACTGTTGTAGTGGACTGCATTATATTCAAAGATGCTTCTAATTTTGTGTCCATTTAACTAAATGGAGGAACAAAACCTCACAACAATGGAGACTGCAGTCTGATACAGCAGCAACACAACATCAAAAAACCTGAATTAACATATTTGACAATGTCATCAACAATTCGAAAGTTTTCTAAAGGAAGGAATAATAGGACTGCTGTATAACACCACAGTACAATGTAGTTTCTATTTTGTGGTCAGTTTGTTTTTTTGTACTTTTCTTTGTTTCTACTGTGTTTTTGTCTCCTTTCTTTTGTTTTGTTTTCTTCTGTGTGCTGTAAAGAACATTGGATCACCTGTGTTGTGTGTAAAATACCATATAAATAAAGTTGAGTTGAGTATATCCAGGGTTAACATGGTCGTTTTATAATAGCTGAGTCATCTAATATCACTGTTACACACCAACATTTCACAGTACTGCGATTAGCACACAAAAATTCACATATTTCTGAAAATGCCTTTGAAACAACTTGATCTCTATCATACTCTCTCTATATAAAAAAAACAATAAAACAAGGTAAAATGACCAAACATTCAATCGATGCTGTAGCGGTTTAATAGAGAAGCAAGAATAGAGATACAAGATAAGTACAACATTTCAGATATTCCAAAGTTATTCTTCTCCAACAAATCTGATAAAGCAGAAAAATAAACAAATCTGTGATGCAGTTGTGAATTTACCCTTTAAAATACTCCAAAGTACCTTATTCTCCATACCAGAGGGCAGTGATTGATTGGTCATCGTTCATGTGTTGCCATGGCACAGACATTTATTAGAATAAATTTCATTAGACACTTGAAGGCTGCTATTTCTTGTAATATTAGGAACCATTTGAGAATATTCCTATAGATCATTTTTAAAAGTGGCCTTGCAGCAAAAACAGGACAATTTTCACTTTATTTACACAAAATGTATAATTGAAAAAATATTCATGCTAATGGGACTTAATGTCTTTTGTTTTAGTTTTAACTTTAAATGTTATAAATTCTGTTTAGACAGATGTGTACCTGATCCTAGAACTTCCATTTTAGGAAGATCACAATATTTGATCAATTCAGTTACTGCTACAATTTGGCATGGTTATGGTAAAAAGGCACATTTTACAGGCATAAAACAAAGATGCACTCTTACTATTTAAACACTGGATAAATTAAATTAAGGTGTACTTCATAAGCAAAGAATCCAATATTGTGTAGCAAGAAAAGTAATATTATTAAAATATTAAGATATGGAAACCCTTTTTGACATATCTGTCCCATCATCATGAAGAAAAAAAAAAACAATGGATGCTGCTATTGTAATAATATGACAATACATGGAATATAATAATATGGTAGATATGGCATAGTAATATATCATCATTATGATGACTTTTTCATGGGAGGTGTCTTAAAGAAGGGAAACTGCAGATCTGGACTTGGGTCAATCTGTCTTTTGTTTTGTGTGTAAATGGGTCCTGCATGTGGTTACTGTCTTGTATAGAAATTCATATAAAGAAAATATATTGAAAAGAGGGAATTAGGGGTGGCATGCTGGTGGAAGACGGTGCCAGCTGGGCCCTTTTTGTGTGGAGTTTGTTCTGTGTGCAATTGTATGTACTGTATAGGTGTAAATCTGAGTGTGAATGGTTTTCTGTCTGTATGTGTCAGTCTGTCAGCTCTGTGACAGACCATACCTGAGCTTTGATAGGCTCCAGCCCCCTGTGACCCTGAAAAAAGATAAGCGAGTATAGATAATAATGGAAATAAATGATAGCCTTTTTCTTGTCTTTCTAAAATCATTGCTCATGCTTTGCACAAGCATTCAGTACCCTCTGTGGGTGTATTGTTTTCAAGTGAGCCATTTCTTTATGCACCTCCTGAACACTTCGGAGCTGGAGTACCAGTCAGAGTGCTCCACGCCAGGTAGAACACAAGTCGACACACCTCCACGAGCGTTCAGCGTCTTCAGTCCAAACGTATCCTCCTTGTAAAACTTTCAAAGGGAGAGAAGAGAGAGATGTAGTTGGATGGAGGGTCTTGACAGAATAAAGTAAAACTAAAGATCAGTTTTCAGCTAATACAATTTACCAAAGGAGTAGGTTGGACAGAGTTGTAAAGAAACATGTACATTATGCTAGTTTCCAACTTACCTGCTCGTCCATCATTTGCACAACATGTTCTCTGCTGTCATAGAATCCAAACAGGCTGTGTAGGAAAGAGGAAATAGTCAGGAACAGGATCGAAACCTCTGCTGCTATTTGACCACAAAGACGTCACTTGACACTCTTTCTGAATGCTCAGTTTTAGAATTGATTGTATTGATACCTCACTTCACTGTCTTACACCTGAGTATCTATCTAAGCTGATTCAAGAAACGTCCTGGTCTGTATTTCTCGTTTTCTGTCTTTAAACTGGCACATATTGGGGTTAGTTTGAGAGGTGAATATGTTTTTAGTTCAACCTTTAAAACTTCAGACAGAAAAACAGTTTCAGGTTTGATCGGCTTTGCAGAAAAACTCTTTCACTCATTACATTTTGGCAGGTTTCTGAAATGTGTGGACAGTAAGAGACATATGAAGACCAACTTAGAGCACCAAACTCCTCCAAAAATTCTTTCATTTTTACGTTGCATGATTTAGTTGTGACACAGTTTTATAATTTTATATCTTATTCCTACATTAATCATATTCCATCCTACTGGTTTTATGCAATTTGACCTCAAAAAAAGCAACAATGTTGAACAATGTTTATTTTTCCCTAATTCTTCTCTTCATAGGACCAGCTGTGATATTATTGTTAAAAGAAAACCATATAAAATATGTGGAACATAAGATAAGAAGGCTGTAATATGATTAATTTGGCTCACAGTATTTAACACAGACACAGTCAAATAAAAGAGACTCAGCAGTATTCAATGATTGTAAAACTTTGATGAGATTTAAACCTGGACTGCCACGGTGTGATGACGCCATCATCTGGTCCTCCAATCAGCACAAGTTTCTTGATGCGCAGGAAGTTTTTTCTCCATGCTGAGGAAGTGAAATTGAGAAATGCATGTTTTTTTTTATTCTGTTACAATATGTCCACAAGTATAGTACTTATAGTATAGTACAGTTCATAATGCCCATGACAGGAACTTATTCCATTACCTTTCATGTCCTTGTGAGGTTTGTCACCATCGAGCTGTGGCAGAAAGATGTTCTTCTGGAAGTAGCGGGACCTGTGGTGAGGATCTGTAGAGAAAAGATAAATATATATCTGTTGCAGTGTCTTTTCAAGGGGCAGTGTAATGTCATGTGCAGGCTATCCTCAGTTAAAGGTAAATGTTTTCAGCTTTTGAACACAGTGAATACCCCCTTCCCTTATTCTCACCGTTCCAGAAGTTGCAGATAGACAGTTTCTGTCCCAATCTGGTGTAGCAAATGTGAAACACTATCTTCCTTAACATGCGAGGAAATACCTGCTTCAGGTAGCCTGTGACTGTGGAGTGAGACGGTTAGAAAAAGAGTTTTTACAGTTATATTCTGCATGTTATTATCAATCACAAATCAATACAATTTGTTTATATTTTTAAAGTTCTGGTGACTCAGCTGAGAGTCCTTAATTCAACATCCCTATGGAGGACATTTTGGTCAGGGGTAACTGGGATTTCGTCATATTTTTGACATGAAATGAAGTTCACTGACTTCCATATTGCCCAGCCTGTGGTGATGCCAGCGAGATGAAAGTGTGCACGTTGTGGTACGGAGTCCTGGAGAGAAGTGCACGACAAATTAGACCACCTGAGAAAAAAAATAAGAGGACATAAGATTCACAAGATCAAGAGAGTTCCAACAAACAAATATATATGATCTGATGCAGTGATCCTTTCTATTGTTTAATCTCTGTGTAGTCCTGTGTTTATGCTAAGGTAGTGGTTCTCAAGGTGGTTTCCGGGGACCCTCAGGGGTCCTTTAGGGGGGTTCCAGTGGGTCCCTAGCAAAAAGGTGAATAATTTATTTTTACTACAATTCCATCCATAAGTAACATTATGACAAATGTATGAGGATTTTGGTCATGGGTTTCACACACTCTCTGTCATAAAACATCTAAAAGCAAAAATCTTATCAGATGGGGGACCCTGGGAAAAAAACTCCTCTCAAATCTGGGTCTGTGGTCTAATTTGTGTCAGTTTAGGGGTCCATGATGTGAAAAAGTTTGAGAACCACTTTGCTAAGGGTAGAGAAGATGCAGTATGGCTTAGTGGTTACTGAATGGGCACCTCCCACTGCATATGTTGCAACAAACACAGCAAGTTATAACAAGACTATTAAGTCTATACAGCCACACAAATTAATGGCTCTGTGAGGCTGCAGGCAAAACAATGCTAGGAGCAAAGTGGTAACGTGCTCACAATGACAATGCTAACATGCTAACGTTAAGCAGGTATGTTTACAGTGTAGTTTGTTGTTAGTATGCTATAATTTGCGAATTAACACTAAAAAAGTAGACTACAGCTGATATTGATTGTAATGTCATTAGTTGTGTTAGTAAAACATCAGGTTACCACCAAAGTTATTACAATTGCTCGTGTGAGGAATATAAATATCTGTAGCAAATTTCACGGCAACACCCAAGACATTTCACTCAAAACCATAAATGTAAACCTCATGGTGGTACTAGAGGAAAACTCCCCATCATTAGGATATTACATCCTCTGGGAACCACAGATGTCTGTGCTAAAATGTGTGCCAATCCATCAAGTCGGTGAGATGTTGAGATATTTCACAAGATAAGTGAAAACTTTGAGGTTAAGTCATGAGATCACTTAAGTCAGTAGGATTCATTCACCGGGAACCATGGATGTCTGTGCAAAATTTAATCCACAGTGGTGAAAAGTAACTACAAGTACTGTGCTCAAGTAAAATTTTGAGGTACTTGTACTTCTACTATACTTCTACTGTTTGAGTGTAGTAAATCTTACTTGAGTATTTCAATTTGATACTACTTTATAGCCTACTAACAGTCCACTACATTTCAGAGGGGAATATTGTACATTCTACTCCATCACATTTATCTGACAGCTTTAGTTACTTTTCAGATGAAGATTTGACACAATGGATAATAAAACAAGCTTTTAAAATACGACACATTGTTAAAGATGAATTAAGATATTAAGTTGGCCAAACATAAGCAGTGGTTTCCGAGCTGAGAGCCCCAAAAGAGAAACTCTAAGAAGAAAGACTTTAAGGTGTTAAGTACCCGGCAATCTTCTTAAAGGTAACTTTCTTTAAAGGCTCGTTCTTGGTTTTTGTTATTAACGAGATGCAATTGTGATTTAATGTTTTTACGTTTTAATCTTTGTAAACTCGCGAGCAGCTCGTGTATTAGCGTTGTGAAGATGTAAGTGAGTTATTATTATGCTATAGCCTATAAAGTTATTTATAAGACACAAAGAGATTTGTACCTTGTTTAGATTTGTTTTGTTTTTTTTTAAAGCTGGCAGAGAATGTGTCACAGTCACCCATTTAGCCGGCAGCCTGCACTTGTGCACACTGAAAAATACGTTGGTGGATTTTGGGAGACAAAACATCACTTTTTGTCCATTGGGACACTGTCCATGGTGTTGAAAGGTGCGCTCGGTAGGTGTGCTAAGAGCTGAAACAATTGTTCTTGATCCTGATAAAAACGCCTATGGTGCATGCATAAGCGCATACATGCGGCACACTCAAGGGTCCCAGTTCGGGGGTTTGAAAATATGGTTACCCTGACGTAAAATTGACTCCAGTTTCCTATTTAATGTCTTTTTTTTTTAAAATTAACAATACTTAGGGTCTATTTCTTGTTTATGGTATCTCATGTTTTTGTGATGCGTAATCCCTATCATTAGGTGTGCTGGCACTGAATGTGCAAAGCAAAATAAAAATAAATAAATAGGGCCTAAATAAATAAAAGTCCTAAAAGGATCACAACAGTAGCTAATGGCCTCCTTTGCAGTGCTGAGGACTTATGAATAAAAATGCCAGTCTCCTGTCCACTCCACCCCTTCTCTCCCTTCTTTCTCCTACTTGATTGTTATCTGAAATAAAATGCACTGAAATATATCCTCTGTGGATCCATTGGTTTTAATGTTTTAGACAGACTTTATTACTAATATTTTTCATTGTATAAAATTTGATATTTATGTTGTTTTTTAAAAAAAGTAGTTAAAATGTCAGAATAAATAATTAGTAACAAATTACGCAGCTGAGTAATATAAACTCAATCAATCAAACCTTATTTATATGGCATCTTTCATACAGGTTAGTGCAATTCGAAATGCTTTACAGATGACTGACAAGTTGATAATAAGAGAGGACAAATGTGAACAGTGCAAACGATTGGGACTAACATAATAGACTAATACTGAGACTAATGCATACATGGAAAAAAGAATAAGAAGGATTAATCATATCATAAAATAAATGATTAAATAAAATAAATAATTATGATAAAATATTCAAATCATAGTGAATTACAGAGCTGATAAGAATCACTCGTTAATCTTTATCCAGTCTTCAGAGTAAAACTTTATTCTTTATGTGTCATCATATGTCAGTTGCTTACGGAAAGCAGAATAAAAATGGAAAGACCAATAAAACACCAATAAAGGCGTTTGTGTAATTTCAGAGTAGTTTATATAGCTGTACTTTTAGCACATAAAATGTCCAAAATATTAGAACATAAATGGGTTTCGCCCATTCGCCAGTTTCGCCACTGGATGGCATTCCAGTTAACAAAACATTTTAAATAACTGCACACCTAAAATTTCTTCAGAAATTTCTTCAGAAATTTTACCTTTTGTCGTTGAATTCGTTGTCCAATGCTATTTTCACAGTTTCACAATGTAGCCTATGCCTTTTTTACAGTAGAAAACTCACAGGTGTAAATAATGAAATGAATGATGACTGAATCCCATTTTTCTGCTTTGGTAATGTTATTAGTAACACCTGTGCTTTTTCTGCAATGACAAGTCAAAATGTCCGCTGTTAAAAATGCCTATTGGAGGAGATAGTATTTGAATGACATAAATATCCTAAAGATATGTTTTTGCCACTTAAGAATTTCCAAATCTGTACACAGCTGTACATCCAACCTGAAGTTAAAAGTTTGACATTCCTGTTTGTAAATGTGTTTTCATAAGAACATAAACTGTGGGCTACCATGTGAAAATGGCACATATCTTGGTATTTTGAAAATGCGGAAGAGGAAGTTACAGAGATATTATCTCTCAACTTTAATGTGTGAACTGTATGTATACTGCGATAGTGTGTGCGTCAGTGTTATTGTATGTGTGGGATAAATATTTACATTCAGTTCATGTGTGCAACTACGTGCATTCAGTCTGTGAATTAACGTTTGGTCACATTTTTATGTTCAGTTCTGTACTGCTGTGAGTTTGCATAAATGAGCGGGAGAGACCTTGTCAAAGTAAAACAAAATAGATGCCATTTGCACTGCACAGTTTCTGCACTGTATATATTGCTAGATGTACTTATTTTGTTAAGTTGACCTTCAACCACTGACGCTGAAACTAGGGGGGCCAAGGGGCCATTGGCCCCCCTCACTTTACCGTCCTTCCACATTATTTTTAAGTCACGAATCACTGTAAATCCTCAAATAAATTGCAACTCTTAGGGTAACAAGTGCTCTCTGTTTGAGTTCATGTCATCAGCAACAGTGAACACAACAGCTGGTAGCGCGGTGCCAAAGCTTTGGGTCCGCCACTGCTTCAGCCCTGAATGGTTTTAGCCGAGCCGCACATATTTCTGCTCCCCAAAAGTGGTGTTTTAATGTAACAGAGTGGAGGGGGAGAAAAATGGTGATGTACATAACAAGGCGCATACAGGCCATGGATGTATTACAGGCTGTAAAGTTGCTGTTTACAGTGAGTGGAGCGGTTTCCAGTGTTTCAGGCTTTTCTCCACATTTCAGCGCACAGCGCCTCAAATTGCATGTCTTTAATTAGCAGAGGGGCGCACACACAGAGCTCTCCACAATCACCAAGCTACTTTCATGCATTTCGCTTCTTTTACTTCTCTAGTTTTTCGCATCTACAACATAATCTACTGAAATGTCCACCAGACTACTCTACAGCTATTATTGTGACTCAGGCAGGTCTTAAACGTGTCAGATTAATTTCTGAATTTTACATTAATGTTGTTCAGGTGTCACTGAATGTTTCCGGGATTTCGCAGAAACATCAGTACTGCTGTTCTGTTTGTTGTCCACAGCTGCTGTGCGTCAGATTCTTTCATTTGACTTTACTAAATACCTGCAGCGTCACACAGCAGCTGAAACTATAAGTATGCCTTTAAATTGGGAGAGTGATGTGCGCATTTACTCAGGTGCAGCGGTAACTTCATTAAAAGGATCGGTCAGGATCTGACGGTAATTAATGTTTTGTGTTCTGCTACACATCTACACCACTGACTGTATATAAAGAGGTCAGCTGTTACACACAGATTCCAGGTTTATACGGTGGAATTGTTTGTAATAAAACAGCCCTTATGGATCGCCCTTGCTGAAAACAGTCCTGTATAAAACAATAAGGTGCTGCGTTGGTGCGGGGGCGTTGTTTTAAGTGTGGTTGAGACAATGAAATATGATTCAGCAGTCCGATTGGAGTAACAGATTATTGCATTTAAAGGTTGATCAAAACGTTATCTGAGTCTGAGAGAGAGTCTCTGACAGACTGACTGACACACCTTTTCTCATTCACCATATCCTCTCTTTTTATGCATGAAGTAACAGTTAACATTTCTCAACTATCTAAACCTTATGGGTCAGGACTTCTCTTGGGTCACTTGATATTCAAATTAATGATAGATGAGCTGCATTTATCTAGTGCTTTTATCCAAAGTAATTATTATCTTAATTTAGAGCATTGTTTTGTAGAACTTCTTCCAACTTGCACCATGTGCAAAAGCTCCTATCTGCAAAATGATCCAGGAAAAGTGGGGAAAACCTCCTATCTGCACTTTGCGAGGCACTAATACCTAGTCGGTATACACATAATATATTATGTATTGGGTATCCTTAACAAATAGCATTCTGCAAGAAAACAACAAGTTTTTTTTAGTTTTCTCAAAAAAGTGCATTTTTCAGATAGGAGGTTTTGCTCTTTGGCCATCGATATAAGAGTTAATATCTTACACTGTACTGTAACTTTTACTCTCCTGTTTTATCTGTCTTACTCTATTTTAGCTTCTTTTTATTCCAAATTTAACACTTTTTAATTGTATTTAAATGTCTCTTGAATCCTTTGCCTTGTGTTGCTTTTATATTCTGTATTGATGCCTTTTATACTCTTTGTAAAGCACTTTGAATTGCCTTGTTGTTGAAATGTGCTATACAAGTAAACTTGCCTTGCCTTTTGTAGTTGAATATGTTGTCTGATACTATTTTCACAGTTTCACAATGTATGTAACTTATTTCACAATTCAAAATTTCAAAATTTGTATAGAGATGTACATTCAACCTGGAAGTTGAAAGTTTGACAGGCCTGTTTGTAAATGTATTTTCATAAGAACATAAGCTGTGGGCACCTATCATGTTAAAAATGTGGAAGTGGAAGTTGAAGGCGTGTTGTGCAAAGATATTGGATGCTGTGAGTGTGTGTGTGTGTGTGTGTGTGTGTGTGTGTGTGTGTGTGTGTGTGTGTGTGTTAGTATTATTGTATGTCTGGGTTAAATATTTGCATTCAGTTCATTTGCCTCTTGTTCACCCATTCACTGACACACCGATAACAGCAAGCTACCATACAAAGCACTGGTCTAACCAGCAACTGGGGTTCAGTGTGATGGATCGAACCACCAACCCCACAATTAGAGGACAAGTCGCTCTACTTGCTGAGCTGCAGTGGCAAATTTACATGTGTTTGATATATTTTTACTTAAAAATTAATGCAACAAGTATGAAACACATTATTTTTATTGAATTCATTTTGGGCTATGATAGAAAAGTATTCCACACTTGAACTCTTAGTTTTTAGAGTGACTTTTTGACACTGAGGGAACACATACAGTACTGTGCAAAAGTTTTAGCACGACAACAACCCAAAAACTACTGTCAGAGTTATAAAGAACTATGTTCAGCAAAAAGAGGAACAAGCAGTCCTGCAACAGATGATATGGCCCCCACAGAGTCTTGAGAATTGATGAGAATTGTTGACTCTAAATCAACAATTCCAGTATCCAATTGACCTGATCTGACCTACATGTCTTTGGAAATACTAGCTTACCCCAGTTGTTTTTGATATATTAGTTAATTTGCAGTAAATTGATAAAACACATCCTTATTTAGCAAAAGCACTGTGTTGATGTTGTACTTAAGTAGTGCAAATTTTGTTCATTATTAGTTTTAATAGGAATTCAGCACTGTATGCTGGTCCTGGAGACTGTGACTTTGTTACATGCCTTTAAGTGTGTGTGTGTGTGTATGTGTGTGTGTGTGTGTGTGTGTGTGTGTGTGTGTGTGTGTGTGTGTGTGTGTGTGTGTGTGAGAGAGAGAGAGAGAGAGATTGAGTGAGAAAAGACCTTGTGAATAGCACAGAAGATGGATGCCATTAGGAGCCTTTCGCATGATGGGATCAATGGCTTTCCTGAAGTCTTGGACCTGCCTCCACAATGGCCTCAGACTGTTTTCGTTGTTATACAGGCTAATCACTTTCACCTTAGTGCCTGGATGCGCCTGGGAATAAAATAAACATTAAAAAAGGAGCTGTGATTCAAAAGAAGGGACAGAGTAACAGAGGCATAGTAATAACTGATTAAATGAGCAAATTTAATCAGTTAGATTTCTATGGATCGTGTTCATGGATCGCTTGCTATCTCTCTCTCTCAGCCCAACCAGTCAAGGCAGATGACCGCCTACATAGAGTCCAGTTCTGTTCAAGCTTTTTTCTTGTTAAAGGGGAGTTTTTCCTTGCCACTGTCGCCAAGTCCTTGTTCATGGGGGAATGTTGGGTCTCTGTAAATTAAAGAGTACAGTCTAGACCTGCTCTATATGAAAAATGTCATGAGATAATTTCTGTTGCGATTTGGCTTTAGCTTTATGAATAAATTTGACTTGACAAATTATCAGCCTGATAATTGATAATGTTATCAGCCAACTCAATCATGTGGGCTTATATGATTCTCCCAAAATAATATCTAAAGGGTTTCTTTCTAAAATAAAATCTAACAAGTCTGCAAAAGAAAAAATGACAAAAGTACAAAAAGTACAGAAGTATTACCAGCTAAATTGACATAAAGTATTAAAAATGAAGTACTTGTTTTACAGAAAATTGGCCCATGTGACGGATATATTTCATCATCTGGATAAAAAATAAAAACCTCAAAAAGTTTGATTATTTTTTCAGATCTTTAACAGTTTTCTTTTGTATTTTATAAGCTTATCATATATCATTTAATCTAAATTTGCAATCCAAAAAAGTAACTGCATCTGTCAAATAAAGGTGTTGGAGTAAAAATTGCAACATTTCCCTCTGAATTGTAGTGGAGTTCAGATGTCCTACCTTGGTTATATACTGAACCAGCTTTTTGAATGGTTCAGGTCCCTGAAAAAGACCATGCACGATGACAACAGGTCTGTATGCGTCAATGCAAACCCCTGTCAACAGCAGCAGCAGCAGGGTTGGTGATCCTCGGATGACCTGCGGGCTCTTCATCTTTAAAGGTGAGACCTCTGGCCGAGCAGATGAAGGATCGAGATCGAGTTTGAGACTTTGCTCTTAGGTTCAGGTCTTAAATAGTGTTGATGAGTAGTTATCGATCTCTTGCAACATGCCTGCCCACTTCCTTCCTCATCACTGCTGTTCTTGCTACTGTAGTAGTGTGCAGTTTTTTTTTTTTCATTTACAGAGATCAGTGAAGGCCACTGAAATGAAGGGTTCACAATTTTCAAGTCTGTTTTAAAACAATACTCAGGTGTCCAAATGAACATTGAAATAGGTTTTTCTTGCCATAATCGTTCCTGCTGTTCGTACTAACCACTGGAAGATCCCTTCATAACGCAATAAGTGATGGCCAAAATCCACAAGCCTCCATCTGTGCAAAAATGTATTTAAAAGTTTATCTGAAGCTAATATGAAGCTTCAGCCATCCAGATAAGTCAAATCAAGAAGATATCTTTCGCCATTACGGTCTTTTTAGTGCCAAAGTCTGTCTTTTGGTTAATATACTTCCATTGCAGCTCAACAGGGAAATACTGTCTAAGGAAACACAAGGAGGGAATTTGATGCTAAAAAGACAGTAAATGTGGCAAATATCCATGTGATATGACTCAGATATAAGTGTCTGATAAACCTTTAAATGCATTTTTGCACAAAATGACTGTGTTGACACACTGTGGATTTTGGCCCCCATCACTTACATTGAAAGCACATTTGAAGGGGATCTTTTAAAAGCCAGTAGTATGAACAGGAGGAATGATTACAGTGAGGAAAACCTCTATCGATATGCTTCCAATAGTCGATTGGTAATGTACTCATGTGTTAGTGCTTTTATTTACCTCATAATGTTTCTGTGCAATGTCTCTGAAATATCTGTCAGAGGAAACAAGGCCGACCCAATGCTTGTTGTTGTTCTCCAGGGATGGTTTGCACCAACTCTTCTTTACTAAGCCTGGTCCTAAATGCTAACACAGTCTTTGTTAAGACCAGTCTTTAGAATGGACTTTATGTTGGTTGCACCAACCAAACTTAAGCCTAGTCTTAACTACACCCGATCTTAGCAATGCGCATCCATGAGAATACCCATGCGACTATGGCTATTGCCTAGTAGTATGCATTGTTAGGACACATTGTTAACAATCTCCTGTTGTGTTGCTAATTTGTTGCTAATCATTTCTAATTTGCAGCAACGTTATGGAGGATCAAAGAAAAAGAAAAGGCAATTTCACGAACACTGAGATAAGAAAATTAATAAAGCTGTACAGTCAGCACAAGAAAACACTGACTGCAGTCCAGCAAAATAACAAATAAGAAGAAGCAGTTGACTTGGAGAGAAATAATGGAGGCCATAAATGATTGCTTAGACTCGGGCAGCCTAGTTCAGAAAATGATGCATGGAAAAAGTGGAAAGACCTTCTGAGCAAGGCAAAGATTTTGACTTTACGCCTGCTCTTAACTGGGCTTAAGATTTACACCTGGTCTTAGCAAGAAGAAGGCTTAAACCTAGATGGTTTAACTGCCGTAACTATTAAGTCGGACTTAGAACACCAAGTTACGACCGACTTAGCTTAAAACCAGATGTGTGGCTGTTGGTGCAACCAGTTTAGATGACCAGATGGGGGCAGTAAGTGCAGCCTCTGACGCAACTCTGCTCTTCTTTGGTGATTTTTACAGATGTGTTTCTGCTTTTGACTTAACATGCATTAAGTGAAGTTATGGGTTTTTCATGAATGAAATCACAAATAGTTTAATATGGTCATGGTGGGATGCTCGTAACTACTGCGCGTTCTCCCTGGGAGATTATAAACAGTCAAAGCAAGCATCTTATTTGTAGCTGGGGTTAGCTGAGTTAACTAACTCGCAGCCTGTGAGTTCCACCATAACAACAACGTTGTTCCAGCATTTTCAAAAGCGGTAAATGGAGATAAATGGGGTTTTTTACCTCAAAGAAGGTTTAGTAACACTCTGGATACATTTTCTTCGCAAGCTTTCGGTCTAATGTAAGACTCACACTGTAACTATGTATGTATGTAAAGAGATATTGGACTTTTTTATTACCATTGTACTATTTTTTGAAGTTTTGGGCACTTTTGATGGCATGTGCCACAATGTGTTGACACACCAGCAATACTGGATTACCTGGAAGTTCTGCAATAAAGCTGTTTTTTTTTGTTTGTTTGGGTTTTTTGCCAAGTACTTTAATTACTAACCACAGAAATGGCTACTAAGAAATTAGCTGAGGAAATGGAAGAAGTTAAAAAGTCTCTGAATTTCATGTCAGAGGAATTAAGTAAGGTGGCAAAACAACAGATGGGCCTACTGGATTTAATTGATGAAGTGTGTCAACTGAAGGCTGTGATTAAAGAAAAAAATAAGAAAATTGAAGAGCTTGAAAGAGGAGTTGAAGATTTGGAACAGTATACAAGGATGGATGACCTTGTGATATCTGGAATTGAGACAACCCACCGCACCTATGCACTGATCACAGCAGGTGACAAGGAGGGTGAGGATGCACCAAGAGGTGAATTGCACTTGCTTGAGCAGCAAGTCATTAAGTTCTTCAACAGCAAAGACATTCCTATAGACAGTAAAAGTATAGCTGCTTGTCACACCATACCCCAAAAACAAAACAACAGGCCAAACGTCATCATTCAATTTGTGAGTAGAAAAAACAAAATTGAGGTGTTTAAGCTTGCAAGAAAACTGAAGGGCACAGGGGTATATGTAAACGAGCATCTCACAAAGAGAAATATTGAAATTGTAAGACAAGCCAGAATTCTGAGAAAGGGGAAGCAAATTCAGGACACTTAGACAAGGAACTGTAAGGTAATGATAACACTGAATGGTACACCAGAACAAGCTAAAGTAATAGCCATCAGAGACATAAAAGATCTTGATCAATATACATGAAAATGAAAAATATTATGGTGGAGAGGTGGAATAGTGGGGAAATGTCATACTGTTATTTTAGTTGTATTGTGAAATATGAGGTGAAATGTTTGTGAGAGAAAAACCGGATATAAGAAAATGTGTGAATATACAGATTTTAAGTCTTTTGACTTTCCGGATCACAAACTTTATGATTTAGAAAATGACAATGATCCAGAGATCAACTTCTATCAGAACATTAACATGAATTGTGAATATTACTCTGAAGACCAGTTCAATTCCAACATGAAAATGGAGGGGTTTTCAGTGATTCACTTTAATAGTTGGAGTCTATACAGTAACTTCTCCAAAACTAAAGACTACCTTCAACAGTTTCAGCAAAGGTTTAGTGTAATAGCAATTTCAGAGACCTGGCTTAGTGATAATAAAGATCTGCAAGATGGATTAGAGGGCCATGAAATGTTTTGGCAAAACACGTTCAACAAAAGGGGGGGGAGTGTTGCCCCGTTTGTGATGTCTGCTCTTAAATGTAAAGTTATTGGTGATATGACAACAGTTGTTGACAACTTGATGGAATGTGTAACCATTGAAATTGAGGTTAAAAGATCAAAAACATATTAATTAGTTGCATTTATAGAACACCGGGATCAAGCATTGATCAATTTAATAGGAAGATTTCTGATTTGTATGAAAAACATAATGATAAGGTGATTTTGGTTTGTGGTGACTTTAACATTGATTTGCTAAAATGTAATGATCATACCAAAACTACTGAATTTGTTAATGTAATGTTTAGCTTGAGTTTCTATCCATGAATTGTAAAACCTAGCAGAATAACAAAGGATAGTGCAACACTGATTGACAATATTTTTATAAATGCAATTGAAGGGAAGATAAAAAGTGGACTACTAGTGACTGATGTAAGTGACCATTTGCCTGTTCTTACAATGTTAGATATCAACAATAAGTTAAAATTAAGAACAAATAGGCAGACTAACAATTTGGTTAGAATAAAATCACCAGAGGCAATTATGGCTCTTAAAGCAGAACTTTTAAATCATGATTAGCATGAAGTTTATGTAGAGGATACTAATGAATCATATTATGCATTTTTAGATACATTCTTGAAACTTTATGAACGACATTGTCCATTGAAAAAGTATAGACAAAATCCTAAAAAGAGGGGAAAACCATGGTGAACAAAGTGTTTGGAAAAAGCTTGTAAAAAGAAAAATAGGCTCTATAGGGAATTTATCAAGCATCGAACAAAGGAAAAGGAGGACAAGTACAAAAAGTATAAAAACAGACTGACATCTATCATGAGATTGCAACAAAAAGACTATTATGATCAATTGTCGCAAAGACATAAAAATAATATTAAGGCTACCTGGAAAGTGCTTAATGACAAAATTGTAGTAAAAATGATTTTCCAACATATTTTGTAAAAAATGACAATTCAATTATTGAAAATATAGCGTAAATTGTTAATGAGTTGAATGATTTTTTGTTAATGTGGGCCCAAATTTGGCAAATGAAATTAACCTTCCTACAGATGAAGACAATAACCTTGATTTTGCATTTGACAACAACAATACAATGTTCCTTGGTGGAGTTTGTGAGAGTGATGTGTTAGAAGTGGTCAGAAAGTTTAAGAATAAAAAATCCACTGATGATAACAATATTGATATGTCACTCATAAAAGAAGTTATTGACTGTGTCCTCGAGCCATTTACTTATACATGTAATAAATCCTTTCAAACACATATTTTTCCCTATAAAATGGAAGTGGCTAAGGTGATTCCAATTTATAAAAATGGTGACAAACATATTTTATCAAACTATAGACCTGTGTCTTTGCTACCTCAATTTTCTAAAATACTCAAAAAACTATTTGTAAATAGACTTGATGACTTTATTGAGAAATATGAATTACTCAGTGACCATCAATATGGGTTTAGGAGCAAGCGATTAACATCTTTAACGGTAATGGATTTTGTGGAAAATATAGCAACAGCAGTAGACAAGAAACAACACACTATAGGTGTATTTATTGATTTATGTAAAGCGTTTGACACAATAGATCATTCCTTACTTCTGCAGAAATTGGAATACTATGGTATAAGAGGTGTCACACAACACTGGTTAAGAAGTTATTTAACTAATAGGTTTCAATATGTAAAAATTAATAATACTGAATGAGAAGAGTGACCTGTGGTGCTCCACAAGGTTCGGTATTGGGACCTAAGTTATTTATACTTTATTTGAATGATATTTGTACAGTATCTAATAAGTTGAAATGTGTTATGTTTGCTGATGATACAAATTTATTTTGTTGAAATTTATTGAGTTGAAATTGGTAGAGTATATGAAACTAAATTCTTGGGAGAGATTATAGATCATAAACTCTGTTGGAAGCCACATATAGAGTATATCAAACGGAAATTATCTAAATCTGTTGCTATTCTTTACAAAACAAGGGATCTGTTGAATAAGAAATGTTTGTATATATTGTATTGTTCACTTATACTGCCATACATGTCATATTGTCTTGAGGTCTGGGGAAATGTATATAAAACAAATATAGACCCTATAATTAAACTCCAGAAAAGAGCTATTAGAATAATAAATAAAGCTTGCTACTGTGAATCCACTAATCAATAATTCATAGGGTCCTGTATGTTAAAATTTTTAGATATTGTGTATTTAAAAACATTGGAATTACTTTTTCGAGTTAGGAATAAAAGCCTTCCTATTTGTATTCAACAATTTTTTAAATTAAGAGAAGGAAATTATAATCTAAGAGGATTTTGTATTTTTGACATATGTAATGTGAGAACCAATGTAAAATACAGATGTGTTTCACATTTGGGAGTCAAACTATGGAATGGTCTTAGCGATGAGTGAAAATTGTGTAACTCTCTGTTGAGTTTCAAAAAAGCCTTAAAATGTAAAATAATAAAGGATTATGATGTAAAATGATAAAGATGTAAAATAATTAGGATAACAATTTAGAGTAAATTTTCTTTTTTTCTTTATTTCATACTGCTAATATTCTGGGTTATCTTATGGATTGTATAGGATAGGCAAAAATAAGCCTTTGGCTTCAGCCTATTCCTTTTTCGGTCATTGATTGTGTGATTTTTTTATTGTGTGAAATGGATTGGTATAAACATGTATGATGATGTTTTTGTCAGTTGCATATCCACACAAATTTTTGTTTTGTTCCTTATTATGTATGACCGAAATAAACTATTCATTCATTCATTAATATTACATGTAACAATACTGCCCTCTAGTGACAAGAGTTAAATTCCCTTATGTTAAGAGTTAACTAGAAAATGCAATTTCTGTAGAAATTGCGTGTGATTGCTGAAAGTGAATTTACATTGCATAACTGGAAGCTGAACACTATCAAGATTAAAATCAGAAATGGGTGGAATTGAACCTATACCCTCATGTTTGTAAAACAGACATGCTATGCATTGAGCTAACATGTCACACAATAACATCAGGCCAGATTCTGGTATTCAGCCTGTCAATTGCATGAAATTGACAAAAAAGCAGTTGAGCTCAGCTCATTAAGCAGATTGACATCACCTGCACTCCATCACTACTGAGTTCCGCCCTAAGCAGGGCTCGAACTCACAACCTTTGGATCTAAAAGGAGTTGAGATGGTGAAGCTGATTATGAGAACAATGTTCTAAACCAGAGCCAACAGACATTCCCAGTAATGAGAGAAAAAAATCTCCATTTTGATGAGGAAAATGTATTTGTCTCAAAGTAGAGCTTGAAGCCCAGAGATTTGTACATCAGTAGTGAAAGCAAGACTAGTTTAACATGAGAATGAATGACATGTGTAAAAAGTGTTTGAAGGAAGAGAGAATCTGTAAGTTTAAGAAACCGGAGTGAGAGGAGACACACATCCTGCAGACTGTATTGCAGTTAATGAGAACATGACAGGGACTCTCTATCAACTAAGATTCAGATCTCAAAAACTACAAGTCCTATGTGAAATGTATTTACATTTTGAGAGAGAGGAGGCTTGTGGCAACATACTGAGGCAAGATATGTGCTTGAGGAGTTAAAATTGTGGGAGTGACAGCAGTTTAGAAAAACATTTCTGGTCTAAAATTATCTGTGCTCTCCACTGTGCCTGATCACATGACACACTTGTGAGACCTGAAAAAATCTGAAACACCCCTGACTTTGGGCTTAAATTGCTGAAAAACTACAAAACATATCACTAAACAATCTGATAACTTTGAAAGTTCAAGTTTTGTGAAGATTTTACAGTTTGAATGGCATCTGTATGATAAGGGACTTCCGAGCAGATGAGTGTCAAAGTGACCAAGGTTCCAACTCAGTTGGACGGTTCGTCCCATAGACTGCCATTATAAAT
This sequence comes from Thunnus thynnus, assembly GCF_963924715.1. Lineage (NCBI taxonomy): Eukaryota > Metazoa > Chordata > Actinopteri > Scombriformes > Scombridae > Thunnus > Thunnus thynnus. Next base: position 8,799,235 of record NC_089526.1, on the reverse strand, counting down.
TTTAATGTTTTAAAAAATTACATAAAATCGCTGAAACATCTATTAATCAATACTAGTTGTATTTTAAAATCACTTAAGTGCTTAACTTTTGATCTATTAACCTCATAGACAATCATGTTTTAGTAGTTAAATTAGATGAGTAGTTGTACTGAAAGAATGTTTCTGAAGTAATAAGAATGTAAAGATATAATGTTTGAAGGATTTCAGTTTAAAGTTGTTTTTTTTATTGTTAAACAATAGTCACATTGAATGTTTTTATATTATGAAGTAAGGGTTATGTTGAGCTGATATTTAAATATGTTTTTGAACAAAATCTAATCACATATATGTTGCCTAACTTTATTTCCTTTCACTATAGTATTAAACTTTATTTCAGTAGATGGTTTGAGAAGTGTAAATAGTTTGAGAAAGTTGAATCAATGAAGGTTGTATGCTTAGACATCATGAAGTGTTAATATGAAGGTTAATGTTTGTTATGTTATTAGAAGAACTGACTTATTATGAAACGTATGTAAACTGCTTAACTGTTTTTACTGTTTAAAGTATGTGATATAAGCTGACAGGAAATGTTCAGACCTAGTGATTTTCAAATGATATTTTTGCATATAAAAAGTAATTACACTTTCCCAAAAATTCCTTTATTTCAAGGATGCTGCAAACACCAGCCACACCTAAAGTCCCCGAAAACAAAGAAATAGCATATACATCATTAATTCGGAAGACTTTTAGAACACACTCAAAACTCCTCCTGTTTTATCCTAACTTATAAAAACAGCCTCAAAGAGATTCCTCTTTGAGCTGGCCTCCAAGAACTCTAGAAAACTCTTAAGATGTCTCTTTTATTTGTTGTTATCCTTTATTGAAACAAGTTTAGTTTGTTTTTGTTTTATTTGTGACATTAAGTCTTGTATTTTCACGTACAGTAATTTAATTTTGACATAAATACATACAGTATTTCATTCTGAAGTAAATAACACTGAAGATGGATGGATGAGTGTCTGTGTGTGGACTGTAATGCGTGTCTGCTGTGTGAGACCAGGGTGATGAGAGTGGGTTTTAGGGAAGTTAGCCAAGATTGAAACATTCATACACAAATACACTCGAGCTCATACACATACTGGATACACAAACATATACACATGGTGCATGCATGCAAGTATTCCTCCTCTCTTATATATGGAGTAAAAAATAATAAATAAATATATACATAAATAAAGTAAAGCAATTAAACAGTCGATTGATTCAGTTGAACACATAAAGATCTGTATGTGTGTGAGTGTTTGTGTGTGTGTGTGTGTGTGTGTGTGTGTTCACCTTTTTCTTTGTACAGTATACACAGAAGAACAGTCCAGTTAGAAATTGTCAATATATACAGAGACCACTACTCTTGCTCATGGACTCGTCTCCTCTGTCGAGCTGTGACGTTTAGCTCATGAACATCTAGGACTTATGGGAAATGAAGTTCATTAAAGGCCACTAAAATATATAAATACTGAATAAACAAAGATATTAGATTGTTTTTCAGAAAACTCTCACCCTTATCAAAACATAGTAAGTGTGCCACACAACATAGTGTTGAGGAAGGTTCTGTTCCAAGACTGGACTTTTAGTAACTAGTGCAGTGCCTGTTTATAAGGGGCGTATTGCTTAGAAGACAGAGTCACTGCAAATCAATACAAAGTTGTTCTGAGTGATCACTGAATGGTTTGATGAGTATGAAATGATGGCAATCATATGCTATGGCCTTCACAGTCACCAGATTTCAACCCTATTGAACACCTATGGGAGATTTTGGATGGTGTATTAGACAGCACTCTCCACCGCCATCATCAAAAACGCCAAATGAGGGAATATCTTTTTGAAGAGTGCTTTTCATCCCTCCAGAAGAGTTCCAGAGAATTGTGGAATCAATGCCAAGGCTGAGGATAATCATCATACGATAAAGGTGATGACTCAGAACAACTTTGTATTGATTTGCAGTGACCCTTCCCTCTGAGGGGACAAGTGGACCCAAACCATGCCAGCAAAACGCCCCCCACAGCATAACAGAGCCACCAGATCCCCTCACTATGGGGGCATTCAGACCTGTACCAGGTTTTCCTTTAATTTGTCACCCATCTTTACATACATACAGACTGACAGACAGACAGAGATTCCTTGCTTTATATAGAGAGAAGATGGTGTGGTGTCTTACAGTTCCCCCACTCGGCAGTAGTTCACTTCCGGAGAGCTTCAGCCGTTGATGACAATTAATTAACACACTTGGAGGCATTAGAAAACAGGTTACACAACAACAACTTTTATGATCAGAGTTGATGTCTTGATAGTGCTATAAGTGAATCATATAAAGGATAACTAGTATAAAGCAAGGCTAAATACTGGATACTACTCTAACTGAAATGGTTATCTGGATTATTATGGCCACCTTACTAGTCTTACACAAACTCTAGCATAGCAGGGTTTTTTTTTGATCAAAGTCAACAACAAAGCAATAACAGCTTGTTATTTTTAATCAATCATACTCAGGGTCATCCTCAGGGTCATACTTAGGGTCATACTCTGGTTCATAATCAGGGTCAGGATCAGGTTCAAAATATGAATCGGACTCGACATTTAGAACTGACACCTCTGGATACATATGTGGTTGCTCTTGTTTCACAAATCCCTTTGTGGCTAGTTCACGCAGTTGTCAGCTGCTTAAGGTCTGTGGGCATGCCATGACGCCAAGTTGATAGCTGGTGGTAGGATGGAGGTTCTGGAAAAAGAGAGATTTAAAATTAAAACCGTCCTCCATCCCTAGCTCATTTTGGGAACTAAAGAAGGCTTAATTGAGGCATCCGTAGTATGCGTGTGGGCTCTTGTGCCTTCCATGTTTGACTCCTTAAGCAGCCGTCAGACCTGTCTGCGATGCAGGGTCTGAATTTTTTATCAGTGCCTGGTAAAGCAGTTCATAATTAGCTTGGACACAGCGAGACTGACTTCACAATTCAAAGTCATCGTGATCAGACAGATTTTATCATCAACTGCAGGATTTGGGTATCTTCGTAGATGGAAGTCAAGTTCTTCTAGATAGATATGGGTATCATGAAAACCACTGAAGTCAGGTTCAACGCGTGTTATGTTGTGAGCAATCTTATCTAGGTCTCTAATACAGGGGCTCTGTGGAGAGTGGTGAGATCAAACCTCCTTGAGCTCCCTTAGGGGGTGAGTACCCCCACTTGTGTCTTGTGGCTGAGGGACTCAGCTTCTTCTAGCTTCTGTCGTATTTCTAGAATGCGCTTTTGATCTACTTCTCTAAATTCATACAGTACGCTATATGCTAAGCCACGTCTAAGAAGATTTTCTGTCATGACAGACAATAAAGTTTTCTGAATCTGAATCTGAATCTGAATTAGCAGCAAAATGTACTTAAAGTATCAAAAGTAAATGTACTCATCATGTCATATATATATATATATATATATATATATATATATATATATATATATATATATATATATATATATATATATCTTCAGTGACAAGAAGAGGAGTCCTGTAACAGATGGTATGGCCCCCACAGAGTGCTGATCTCAACATCATTGAGTCGGTCTGGGATTATATGAAGAGACAGAAGCAACTGAGACGCCTCAATCCACAGAAGAACATGTTGCCAAGGTACAGCTAAATTTGACAAGTTTGTCTAGTCTATAACAATGCATATTTTATAAACTAATCGTTTTACACATGAAATATTTATCTGAAAAGTTGCTGGTAAGTAGCCTTTAGCTGTAAAATATATGTCATGAGTAAAAAGTACAATATTTCCCTCTGAAATGTAGTGAAGTAGAAGCACAAAGTAGCATAAAAAAGAAATACTCAAGCAAAGTACAAGTGCTTAAGTACACTACTCAAGTAAGTGTATTTTCCACCACTGGGAACAGAGGAAATAACCTCCATGTAGCCTAAAGATCCATATTAGGGGCAATAACTATGTGTGTGTGTGTGAGACCCAGTAGGGAGTTGGAATTGGTTTACAGGAACCATAGATAAGGATGCATTTCTGATGTCCCCAATTGCAGTCATAATGCCGTGTCACAACTTCAACGTTGTGTAAAATGCTGAACGTTCAAGTTGAGCAAGGCAAGATAGAAAACGTTTATATTCTCCTCTTTTTTTGAATACCTTGTCATTTATGAACAACTACTGCTTACTGCTGATAATGATGCAAAAGCATTCAACATATTTTGGTTTCTTTTCCTACACAACTAATTTGCCAAAAAATCTGAGTTGGATAAGAATTGAAATTGAGTCTTAAAAAGTGACATTTCTGATTACATAAATTCCCTTTTTCCTATTAACTCAGAATCCATAAGTTAACTCCTCTGAATAAGTTCATTAAAAAATAATTGGTCTTATTGATTGACCACACAGCCTTCAGTATTTGATCTAATCATGTGTAAAGGACAAAAGAGTACATGTGCACACGGTCAGGGGCCAAATGAAAATATCTATAGGCCTATCTATATCTCAGGACAAGCTACATAAACACTGTACACTCAACAATGACACTGGGATAGACACTGAACAGTCTAAAATTGTTAAAAGATATTTCAGGCTATTACTAAAATGATTGAGGGCAAACTTGCATTTTTATTTTAATCTAACCTCCTGGTTTGCAGTCAACCACAGTGATTAAATATTGAAGATTTAACATAACAAAAGAAACATCTGTATGAGCTAATATTATATTCCTGCAATAAATACTAACTCCATTTTCACTGAGACTTCTACTTTAGTTTGTTTGTCGGTCAATTTTAAGGCTGTACTTTGTGGTACTGTTGTAGTGGACTGCATTATATTCAAAGATGCTTCTAATTTTGTGTCCATTTAACTAAATGGAGGAACAAAACCTCACAACAATGGAGACTGCAGTCTGATACAGCAGCAACACAACATCAAAAAACCTGAATTAACATATTTGACAATGTCATCAACAATTCGAAAGTTTTCTAAAGGAAGGAATAATAGGACTGCTGTATAACACCACAGTACAATGTAGTTTCTATTTTGTGGTCAGTTTGTTTTTTTGTATTTTTCTTTGTTTCTACTGTGTTTTTGTCTCCTTTCTTTTGTTTTGTTTTCTTCTGTGTGCTATAAATAACATTGGATCACCTGTGTTGTGTGTAAAATACCATATAAATAAAGTTGAGTTGAGTATATCCAGGGTTAACATGGTCGTTTTATAATAGCTGAGTCATCTAATATCACTGTTACACACCAACATTTCACAGTACTGCGATTAGCACACAAAAATTCACATATTTCTGAAAATGCCTTTGAAACAACTTGATCTCTATCATACTCTCTCTATATAAAAAAACAATAAAACAAGGTAAAATGACCAAACATTCAATCGATGCTGTAGCGGTTTAATAGAGAAGCAAGAATAGAGATACAAGATAAGTACAACATTTCAGATATTCCAAAGTTATTCTTCTCCAACAAATCTGATAAAGCAGAAAAATAAACAAATCTGTGATGCAGTTGTGAATTTACCCTTTAAAATACTCCAAAGTACCTTATTCTCCATACCAGAGGGCAGTGATTGATTGGTCATCGTTCATGTGTTGCCATGGCACAGACATTTATTAGAATAAATTTCATTAGACACTTGAAGGCTGCTATTTCTTGTAATATTAGGAACCATTTGAGAATATTCCTATAGATCATTTTTAAAAGTGGCCTTGCAGCAAAAACAGGACAATTTTCACTTTATTTACACAAAATGTATAATTGAAAAAATATTCATGCTAATGGGACTTAATGTCTTTTGTTTTAGTTTTAACTTTAAATGTTATAAATTCTGTTTAGACAGATGTGTACCTGATCCTAGAACTTCCATTTTAGGAAGATCACAATATTTGATCAATTCAGTTACTGCTACAATTTGGCATGGTTATGGTAAAAAGGCACATTTTAAAGGCATAAAACAAAGATGCACTCTTACTATTTAAACACTGGATAAATTAAATTAAGGTGTACTTCATAAGCAAAGAATCTAATATTGTGTAGCAAGAAAAGTAATATTATTAAAATATTAAGATATGGAAACCCTTTTTGACATATCTGTCCCATCATCATGAAGAAAAAAAAAACAATGGATGCTGCTATTGTAATAATATGACAATACATGGAATATAATAATATGGTAGATATGGCATAGTAATATAACATCATTATGATGACTTTTTCATGGGAGGTGTCTTAAAGAAGGGAAACTGCAGATCTGGACTTGGGTCAATCTGTCTTTTGTTTTGTGTGTAAATGGGTCCTGCATGTGGTTACTGTCTTGTATAGAAATTCATATAAAGAAAATATATTGAAAACAGGGAATTAGGGGTGGCACGCTGGTGGAAGACGGTGCCAGCTGGGCCCTTTTTGTGTGGAGTTTGTTCTGTGTGTAATTGTATGTACTGTATAGGTGTAAATCTGAGTGTGAATGGTTTTCTGTCTGTATGTGTCAGTCTGTCAGCTCTGTGACAGACCAGACCTGAGCTTTGATAGGCTCCAGCCCCCTGTGACCCTGAAAAAAGATAAGCGAGTATAGATAATAATGGAAATAAATGATAGCCTTTTTCTCGTCTTTCATTGCTCATGCTTTGCACAAGAATGAGCAATTTCAGTACCCTCTGTGGGTGTATTGTTTTCAAGTGAGCCATTTCTTTATGCACCTCCTGAACACTTCGGAGCTGGAGTACCAGTCAGAGTGCTCCACGCCAGGTAGAACACAAGTCGACACATCTCCACGAGCGTTCAGCGTCTTCAGTCCAAACGTATCCTCCTTGTAAAACTTTCAAAGGGAGAGAAGAGAGAGATGTAGTTGGATGGAGGGTCTTGACAGAATAAAGTAAAACTAAAGATCAGTTTTCAGCTAATACAATTTACCAAAGGAGTAGGTTGGACAGAGTTGTAAAGAATCATGTACATTATGCTAGTTTCCAACTTACCTGCTCGTCCATCATTTGCACAACATGTTCTCTGCTGTCATAGAATCCAAACAGGCTGTGTAGGAAAGAGGAAATAGTCAGGAACAGGATCGAAACCTCTGCTGCTATTTGACCACAAAGACGTCACTTGACACTCTTTCTGAATGCTCAGTTTTAGAATTGATTGTATTGATACCTCACTTCACTGTCTTACACCTGAGTATCTATCTAAGCTGATTCAAGAAACGTCCTGGTCTGTATTTCTCTTTTTCTGTCTTTAAACTGGCAACTATTGGGGTTAGTTTGAGAGGTGAATATGTTTTTAGTTCAACCTTTAAAACTTCAGACAGAAAAACAGTTTCAGGTTTGATCGGCTTTGCAGAAAAACTCTTTCACTCATTACATTTTGGCAGGTTTCTGAAATGTGTGGACAGTAAGAGACATATGAAGACCAATGTAGAGCACCAAACTCCTCCAAAAATTCTTTCATTTTTATGTTGCATGTTTTAGTTGTGACACAGTTTTATAATTTTATATCTTATTCCTACATTAATCATATTCCATCCTACTGGTTTTATGCAATTTGACAAAAATTACATATTTATTTAACACACTTGCAAATGTGCTTCATAAAACTACAAAGCGCACACAAAAATACTATTTAATCAGGGACGTCAACTCAGAGCAAATTATTGACCTCAAAAAAAGCAACAATGTTTATTTTTCCCTAATTCTTCTCTTCATAGGACCAGCTGTGATATTATTGTTAAAAGAAAATCATATAAAATATGTGGAACATAAGATAAGAAGGCTGTAATATGATTAATTTGGCTCACAGTATTTAACACAGACACAGTCAAATAAAAGAGACTCAGCAGTATTCAATGATTGTAAAACTTTGATGAGATTTAAACCTGGACTGCCACGGTGTGATGACGCCATCATCTGGTCCTCCAATCAGCACAAGTTTCTTGATGCGCAGGAAGTTTTGTCTCCATGCTGAGGAAGTGAAATTGATAAATGCATGTTTTTTTTTTATTCTGTTACAATATGTCCACAAGTATCGTACTTATAGTATAGTACAGTTCATAATGCCCATGACAGGAACTTATTCCATTACATTTCATGTCATTGTGAGGTTTGTCACCATCGAGCTGTGGCAGAAAGATGTTGCTCTGGAAGTAGCGGAACCTGTGGTGAGGATCTGTAGAGAAAAGATAAATATATATCTGTTGCAGTGTCTTTTCAAGGGGCAGTGTAATGTCATGTGCAGGCTATCCTCAGTTAAAGGTAAATGTTTTCAGCTTTTGAACACAGTGAATACCCCCTTCCCTTATTCTCACCGTTCCAGAAGTTGCAGATAGACAGTGTCTGTCCCATGCTGTTGTAGCAAATGTGAAACACTATTGATTTAAACGTGAAAGGAAATATCTGCTTCAGGTAGCCTGTGACTGTGGAGTGAGACGGTTAGAAAAAGAGTTTTTACAGTTATATTCTGCATGTTATTATCAATCACAAATCAATACAATTTGTTTATATTTTTAAAGTTCTGGTGACTCAGCTGAGAGTCCTTAATTCAACATCCCTATGGAGGACATTTTGGTCAGGGGTAACTGGGATTTAGTCATATTTTTGACATGAAATGAAGTTCACTGACTTCCATATTGCCCAGCCTGTGGTGATGCCAGTGAGATGAAAGTGTGCACGTTGTGGTACGGAGTCGTGGCGAGAAGTGCACGACAAATTAGACCACCTGAGAAAAAAAATAAGAGGACATAAGATTCACAAGATCAAGAGAGTTCCAACAAACAAATATATATGATCTGATGCAGTGATCCTTTCTATTGTTTAATCTCTGTGTAGTCCTGTGTTTATGCTAAGGTAGTGGTTCTCAAGGTGGTTTCCGGGGACCCTCAGGGGTCCTTTAGGGGGGTTCCAGTGGGTCCCTAGCAAAAAGGTGAATAATTTATTTTTACTACAATTCCATCCATAAGTAACATTATGACAAATGTATGAGGATTTTGGTCATGGGTTTCACACATTCTCTGTCATAAAACATCTAAAAGCAAAAATCTTATCAGATGGGGGACCCTGGGAAAAAAACTCCTCTCAAATCTGGGTCTGTGGTCTAATTTGTGTCAGTTTAGGGGTCCATGATGTGAAAAAGTTTGAGAACCACTTTGCTAAGGGTAGAGAAGATGCAGTATGGCTTAATGGTTACTGAATGGGCACCTCCCACTGCATATGTTGCAACAAACACAGCAAGTTATAACAAGACTATTAAGTCTATACAGCCACACAAATTAATGGCTCTGTGAGGCTGCAGGCAAAACAATGCTAGGAGCTAAGTGGTAACATGCTCACAATGACAATGCTAACATGCTAACGTTAAGCAGGTATGTTTACAGTGTAGTTTGTTGTTAGTATGCTATAATTTGCGAATTAACACTAAAAAAGTAGACTACAGCTGATATTGATTGTAATGTCATTAGTTGTGTTAGTAAAACATCAGGTTACCACCAAAGTTATTACAATTGCTCGTGTGAGGAATGTAAATATCTGTAGCAAATTTCACGGCAACACCCAAGACATTTCACTCAAAACCATAAATGTAAACCTCATGGTGGTACTAGAGGAAAACTCCCCATCATTAGGATATTACATCCTCTGGGAACCACGGATGTCTGTGCTAAAATTTGTGCCAATGCATCAAGTAGGTGAGATGTTGAGATATTTCACAAGATAAGTGAAAATTTTGAGGTAAAGTCAAGAGATCACTTAAGTCAGTAGGATTCATTCACTGGGAACCATGGATGTCTGTGCAAAATTTAATCCACAGTGGTGAAAAGTAACTACAAGTACAGTGCTCAAGTAAAATTTTGAGGTACTTGTACTTCTACTATACTTCTACTGTTTGAGTGTAGTAAATCTTACTTGAGTATTTCAATTTGATACTACTTTATAGCCTACTAACAGTCCACTACATTTCAGAGGGGAATATTGTACATTCTACTCCATCACATTTATCTGACAGCTTTAGTTACTTTTCAGATGAAGATTTGACACAATGGATAATAAAACAAGCTTTTAAAATACGACACATTGTTAAAGATGAATTAAGATATTAAGTTGGCCAAACATAAGCAGTGGTTTCCGAGCAGAGAGCCCCAAAAGAGAAACTCTAAGAAGAAAGACTTTAAGGTGTTAAGTACCCGGCAATCTTCTTAAAGGTAACTTTCTTTAAAGGCTCGTTCTTGGTTTTTGTTATTAACGAGATGCAATTGTGATTTAATGTTTTTACGTTTTAATCTTTGTAAACTCGCGAGCAGCTCGTGGATTAGCGTTGTGAAGATGTAAGTGAGTTATTATTATGCTATAGCCTATAAAGTTATTTATAAGACACAAAGAGATTTGTACCTTGTTTAGATTTGTTTTGTTTTTTTTAAAGCTGGCAGAGAATGTGTCACAGTCACCCATTTAGCCGGCAGCCTGCACTTGTGCACACTGAAAAATACGTTGGTGGATTTTGGGAGACAAAACATCACTTTTTGTCCATTGGGACACTGTCCATGGTGTTGAAAGGTGCGCTCGGAAGGTGTGCTAAGAGCTGAAACAATTGTTCTTGATCCTGATAAAAACGCCTATGGTGCATGCATAAGCGCATACATGCGGCACACTCAAGGGTCCCAGTTCGGGGGTTTGAAAATATGGTTACCCTGACGTAAAATTGACTCCAGTTTCCTATTTAATGTCTTTTTTTTAAATTAACAATACTTAGGGTCTATTTCTTGTTTATGGTATCTCATGTTTTTGTGATGCGTAATCCCTATCATTAGGTGTGCTGGCACTGAATGTGCAAAGCAAAATAAAAATAAATAAATAGGGCATAAATAAATAAAAGTCCTAAAAGGATCACAACAGTAGCTAATGGCCTCCTTTGCAGTGCTGAGGACTTGTGAATAAAAATGCCAGTCTCCTGTCCACTCCACCCCTTCTCTCCCTTCTTTCTCCTACTTGATTGTTAACTGAAATAAAATGCACTGAAATATATCCTCTGTGGATCCATTGGTTTTAATGTTTTAGACAGACTTTATTACTAATATTTTTCATTGTATAAAATTTGATATTTATGTTGTTTTTTTAAAAAAGTAGTTATAATGTCAGAATAAATAATTAGTAACAAATTACGCAGCTGAGTAATATAAACTCAATCAATCAAACCTTATTTATATGGCATCTTTCATACAGGTTAGTGCAATTCGAAATGCTTTACAGATGACTGACAAGTTGATAATAAGAGAGGACAAATGTGAACAGTGCAAACGATTGGGACTAACATAATAGACTAATACTGAGACTAATGCATACATGGAAAAAAAAATAAGAAGGATTAATCATATCATAAAATAAATGATTAAATAAAATAAATAATTATGATAAAATATTCAAATCATAGTGAATTACAGAGCTGATAAGAATCACTCGTTAATCTTTATCCAGTCTTCAGAGTAAAACTTTATTCTTTATGTGTCATCATATGTCAGTTGCTTACAGAAAGCAGAATAAAAATGGAAAGACCAATAAAACACCAATAAAGGCGTTTGTGTAATTTCAGAGTAGTTTATATAGCTGTACCTTTACCACATAAAATGTCCAAAATCTTAAAACATAAATGGGTTTCGCCCATTCGCCAGTTTCGCCACTGGATGGCACTCCAGTTAACAAAACATTTTAAATAACTGCACACCTAAAATTTCTTCAGAAATTTCTTCAGAAATTTTTACCTTTTGTCGTTGAATTCGTAGTCCAATGCTATTTTCACAGTTTCACAATGTAGCCTATGCCTTTTTTACAGTAGAAAACTCGCAGGTGTAAATAATGAAATGAATGATGACTGAATCCCATTTTTCTGCTTTGGTAATGTTATTAGTAACACCTGTGCTTTTTCTGCAATGGCAAGTCAAAACTGTCCGCTGTTAAAAATGCCTATTGGAGGAGATAGTATTTGAATGACATAAATATCCTAAAGATATGTTTTTGCAACTTAAGAATTTCCAAATCTGTACACAGCTGTACATCCAACCTGAAGTTAAAAGTTTGACATTCCTGTTTGTAAATGTGTTTTCATAAGAACATAAACTGTGGGCTACCATGTGAAAATGGCACATATCTTGGTATTTTGAAAATGCGGAAGAGGAAGTTGATAGAGATATTATCTCTCAACTTTAATGTGTGAACTGTATGTATACTGCGATAGTGTGTGCGTCAGTGTTATTGTATGTGTGGGTTAAATATTTACATTCAGTTCATGTGTGCAACTACGTGCATTCAGTCTGTGAATTAACGTTTGGTCACATTTTTATGTTCAGTTCTGTACTGCTGTGAGTTTGCATAAATGAGCGGGAGAGACCTTGTCAAAGTAAAATAAAATAGATGCCATTTGCACTGCACAGTTTCTGCACTGTATATATTGCTAGATGTACTTATTTTGTTAAGTTGACCTTCAACCACTGGCGCTGAAACTAGGGGGGCCAAGGGGCCATTGGCCCCCCTCACTTTACCGTCCTTCCACATTATTTTTAAGTCACGAATCACTGTAAATCCTCAAATAAATTGCAACTCTTAGGGTAACAAGAGCTCTCTGTTTGAGTTCATGTCATCAGCAACAGTGAACACAACAGCTGGTAGCGCGGTGCCAAAGCTTTGGGTCCGGGGCGCCACTGCTTCAGCCCTGAATGGTTTTAGCCGAGCCGCACATATTTCTGCTCCCCAAAAGTGGTGTTTTAATGTAACAGAGTGGAGGGGGAGAAAAATGGTGATGCACATAACAAGGCGCATACAGGCCATGGATGTATTACAGGCTGTAAAGTTGCTGTTTACAGTGAGTGGAGCGGTTTCCAGTGTTTCAGGCTTTTCTCCACATTTCAGCGCACAGATCGGTTCATAATGAAAACTGCAGAGAGCACAAAGGCCTCAAATTGCATGTCTTTAATTAGCAGAGGGGCGCACACACAGAGCTCTCCACAATCACCAAGCTACTTTCATGCATTTCGCTTCTTTTACTTCTCTAGTTTTTCGCATCTACAACATAATCTACTGAAATGTCCACCAGACTACTCTACAGCTATTATTGTGACTCAGGCAGGTCTTAAACGTGTCAGATTAATTTCTGAATTTTACATTAATGTTGTTCAGGTGTCACTGAATGTTTCCGGGATTTCGCAGAAACATCAGTACTGCTGTTCTGTTTGTTGTCCACAGCTGCTGTGCGTCAGATTCTTTCATTTGACTTTACTAAATACCTGCAGCGTCACACAGCAGCTGAAACTATAAGTATGCCTTTAAATTGGGAGAGTGATGTGCGCATTTACTCAGGTGCAGCGGTAACTTCATTAAAAGGATCGGTCAGGATCTGACGGTAATTAATGTTTTGTGTTCTGCTACACATCTACACCACTGACTGTATATAAAGAGGTCAGCTGTTACACACAGATTCCAGGTTTATACGGTGGAATTGTTTGTAATAAAACAGCCCTTATGGATCGCCCTTGCTGAAAACAGTCCTGTATAAAACAATAAGGTGCTGCGTTGGTGCGGGGGCGTTGTTTTAAGTGTGGTTGAGACAATGAAATATGATTCAGCAGTCCGATTGGAGTAACAGATTATTGCATTTAAAGGTTGATCAAAACGTTATCTGAGTCTGAGAGAGAGTCTCTGACAGACTGACTGACACACCTTTTCTCATTCACCATATCCTCTCTTTTTATGCATGAAGTAACAGTTAACATTTCTCAACTATCTAAACCTTATGGGTCAGGACTTCTCTTGGGTCACTTGATATTCAAATTAATGATAGATGAGCTGCATTTATCTAGTGCTTTTATCCAAAGTAATTATTATCTTAATTTAGAGCATTGTTTTGTAGAACTTCTTCCAACTTGCACCATGTGCAAAAGCTCCTATCTGCAAAATGATCCAGGAAAAGTGGGGAAAACCTCCTATCTGCACTTTGCGAGGCACTAATACCTAGTCGGTATACACATAATATATTATGTATTGGGTATCCTTAACAAATAGCATTCTGCAAGAAAACAACAAGTTTTTTTTAGTTTTCTCAAAAAAGTGCATTTTTCAGATAGGAGGTTTTGCTCTTTGGCCATCGATATAAGAGTTAATATCTTACACTGTACTGTAACTTTTACTCTCCTGTTTTATCTGTCTTACTCTATTTTAGCTTCTTTTTATTCCAAATTTAACACTTTTTAATTGTATTTAAATGTCTCTTGAATCCTTTGCCTTGTGTTGCTTTTATATTCTGTATTGATGCCTTTTATACTCTTTGTAAAGCACTTTGAATTGCCTTGTTGTTGAAATGTGCTATACAAGTAAACTTGCCTTGCCTTTTGTAGTTGAATATGTTGTCTGATACTATTTTCACAGTTTCACAATGTATGTAACTTATTTCACAATTCAAAATTTCAAAATTTGTATAGAGATGTACATTCAACCTGGAAGTTGAAAGTTTGACAGGCCTGTTTGTAAATGTATTTTCATAAGAACATAAGCTGTGGGCACCTATCATGTTAAAAATGTGGAAGTGGAAGTTGAAGGCGTGTTGTGCAAAGATATTGGATGCTGTGAGTGTGTGTGTGTGTGTGTGTGTGTGTGTGTGTGTGTGTGTGTGTGTGTGTGTGTGTGTGTTAGTATTATTGTATGTCTGGGTTAAATATTTGCATTCAGTTCATTTGCCTCTTGTTCACCCATTCACTGACACACCGATAACAGCAAGCTACCATACAAAGCACTGGTCTAACCAGCAACTGGGGTTCAGTGTGATGGATCGAACCACCAACCCCACAATTAGAGGACAAGTCGCTCTACTTGCTGAGCTGCAGTGGCAAATTTACATGTGTTTGATATATTTTTACTTAAAAATTAATGCAACAAGTATGAAACACATTATTTTTATTGAATTCATTTTGGGCTATGATAGAAAAGTATTCCACACTTGAACTCTTAGTTTTTAGAGTGACTTTTTGACACTGAGGGAACACATACAGTACTGTGCAAAAGTTTTAGCACGACAACAACCCAAAAACTACTGTCAGAGTTATAAAGAACTATGTTCAGCAAAAAGAGGAACAAGCAGTCCTGCAACAGATGATATGGCCCCCACAGAGTCTTGAGAATTGATGAGAATTGTTGACTCTAAATCAACAATTCCAGTATCCAATTGACCTGATCTGACCTACATGTCTTTGGAAATACTAGCTTACCCCAGTTGTTTTTGATATATTAGTTAATTTGCAGTAAATTGATAAAACACATCCTTATTTAGCAAAAGCACTGTGTTGATGTTGTACTTAAGTAGTGCAAATTTTGTTCATTATTAGTTTTAATAGGAATTCAGCACTGTATGCTGGTCCTGGAGACTGTGACTTTGTTACATGCCTTTAAGTGTGTGTGTGTGTGTGTGTGTGTGTGTGTGTGTGTGTGTGTGTGTGTGTGTGTGTGTGTGAGAGAGAGAGAGAGAGAGATTGAGTGAGAAAAGACCTTGTGAATAGCACAGAAGATGGATGCCATTAGGAGCCTTTCGCATGATGGGATCAATGGCTTTCCTGAAGTCTTGGACCTGCCTCCACAATGGCCTCAGACTGTTTTCGTTGTTATACAGGCTAATCACTTTCACCTTAGTGCCTGGATGCGCCTGGGAATAAAATAAACATTAAAAAAGGAGCTGTGATTCAAAAGAAGGGACAGAGTAACAGAGGCATAGTAATAACTGATTAAATGAGCAAATTTAATCAGTTAGATTTCTATGGATCGTGTTCATGGATCGCTTGCTATCTCTCTCTCTCAGCCCAACCAGTCAAGGCAGATGACCGCCTACATAGAGTCCAGTTCTGTTCAAGCTTTTTTCTTGTTAAAGGGGAGTTTTTCCTTGCCACTGTCGCCAAGTCCTTGTTCATGGGGGAATGTTGGGTCTCTGTAAATTAAAGAGTACAGTCTAGACCTGCTCTATATGAAAAATGTCATGAGATAATTTCTGTTGCGATTTGGCTTTAGCTTTATGAATAAATTTGACTTGACAAATTATCAGCCTGATAATTGATAATGTTATCAGCCAACTCAATCATGTGGGCTTATATGATTCTCCCAAAATAATATCTAAAGGGTTTCTTTCTAAAATAAAATCTAACAAGTCTGCAAAAGAAAAAATGACAAAAGTACAAAAAGTACAGAAGTATTACCAGCTAAATTGACATAAAGTATTAAAAATGAAGTACTTGTTTTACAGAAAATTGGCCCATGTGACGGATATATTTCATCATCTGGATAAAAAATAAAAACCTCAAAAAGTTTGATTATTTTTTCAGATCTTTAACAGTTTTCTTTTGTATTTTATAAGCTTATCATATATCATTTAATCTAAATTTGCAATCCAAAAAAGTAACTGCATCTGTCAAATAAAGGTGTTGGAGTAAAAATTGCAACATTTCCCTCTGAATTGTAGTGGAGTTCAGATGTCCTACCTTGGTTATATACTGAACCAGCTTTTTGAATGGTTCAGGTCCCTGAAAAAGACCATGCACGATGACAACAGGTCTGTATGCGTCAATGCAAACCCCTGTCAACAGCAGCAGCAGCAGGGTTGGTGATCCTCGGATGACCTGCGGGCTCTTCATCTTTAAAGGTGAGACCTCTGGCCGAGCAGATGAAGGATCGAGATCGAGTTTGAGACTTTGCTCTTAGGTTCAGGTCTTAAATAGTGTTGATGAGTAGTTATCGATCTCTTGCAACATGCATGCCCACTTCCTTCCTCATCACTGCTGTTCTTGCTACTGTAGTAGTGTGCAGTTTTTTTTTTTTCATTTACAGAGATCAGTGAAGGCCACTGAAATGAAGGGTTCACAATTTTCAAGTCTGTTTTAAAACAATACTCAGGTGTCCAAATGAACATTGAAATAGGTTTTTCTTGCCATAATCGTTCCTGCTGTTCGTACTAACCACTGGAAGATCCCTTCATAACGCAATAAGTGATGGCCAAAATCCACAAGCCTCCATCTGTGCAAAAATGTATTTAAAAGTTTATCTGAAGCTAATATGAAGCTTCAGCCATCCAGATAAGTCAAATCAAGAAGATATCTTTCGCCATTACGGTCTTTTTAGTGCCAAAGTCTGTCTTTTGGTTAATATACTTCCATTGCAGCTCAACAGGGAAATACTGTCTAAGGAAACACAAGGAGGGAATTTGATGCTAAAAAGACAGTAAATGTGGCAAATATCCATGTGATATGACTCAGATATAAGTGTCTGATAAACCTTTAAATGCATTTTTGCACAAAATGACTGTGTTGACACACTGTGGATTTTGGCCCCCATCACTTACATTGAAAGCACATTTGAAGGGGATCTTTTAAAAGCCAGTAGTATGAACAGGAGGAATGATTACAGTGAGGAAAACCTCTATCGATATGCTTCCAATAGTCGATTGGTAATGTACTCATGTGTTAGTGCTTTTATTTACCTCATAATGTTTCTGTGCAATGTCTCTGAAATATCTGTCAGAGGAAACAAGGCCGACCCAATGCTTGTTGTTGTTCTCCAGGGATGGTTTGCACCAACTCTTCTTTACTAAGCCTGGTCCTAAATGCTAACACAGTCTTTGTTAAGACCAGTCTTTAGAATGGACTTTATGTTGGTTGCACCAACCAAACTTAAGCCTAGTCTTAACTACACCCGATCTTAGCAATGCGCATCCATGAGAATACCCATGCGACTATGGCTATTGCCTAGTAGTATGCATTGTTAGGACACATTGTTAACAATCTCCTGTTGTGTTGCTAATTTGTTGCTAATCATTTCTAATTTGCAGCAACGTTATGGAGGATCAAAGAAAAAGAAAAGGCAATTTCACGAACACTGAGATAAGAAAATTAATAAAGCTGTACAGTCAGCACAAGAAAACACTGACTGCAGTCCAGCAAAATAACAAATAAGAAGAAGCAGTTGACTTGGAGAGAAATAATGGAGGCCATAAATGATTGCTTAGACTCGGGCAGCCTAGTTCAGAAAATGATGCATGGAAAAAGTGGAAAGACCTTCTGAGCAAGGCAAAGATTTTGACTTTACGCCTGCTCTTAACTGGGCTTAAGATTTACACCTGGTCTTAGCAAGAAGAAGGCTTAAACCTAGATGGTTTAACTGCCGTAACTATTAAGTCGGACTTAGAACACCAAGTTACGACCGACTTAGCTTAAAACCAGACGTGTGGCTGTTGGTGCAACCAGTTTAGATGACCAGATGGGGGCAGTAAGTGCAGCCTCTGACGCAACTCTGCTCTTCTTTGGTGATTTTTACAGATGTGTTTCTGCTTTTGACTTAACATGCATTAAGTGAAGTTATGGGTTTTTCATGAATGAAATCACAAATAGTTTAATATGGTCATGGTGGGATGCTCGTAACTACTGCGCGTTCTCCCTGGGAGATTATAAACAGTCAAAGCAAGCATCTTATTTGTAGCTGGGGTTAGCTGAGTTAACTAACTCGCAGCCTGTGAGTTCCACAATAACAACAACGTTGTTCCAGCATTTTCAAAAGCGGTAAATGGAGATAAATGGGGTTTTTTACCTCAAAGAAGGTTTAGTAACACTCTGGATACATTTTCTTCGCAAGCTTTCGGTCTAATGTAAGACTCACACTGTAACTATGTATGTATGTAAAGAGATATTGGACTTTTTTATTACCATTGTACTATTTTTTGAAGTTTTGGGCACTTTTGATGGCATGTGCCACAATGTGTTGACACACCAGCAATACTGGATTACCTGGAAGTTCTGCAATAAAGCTGTTTTTTTTTGTTTGTTTGGGTTTTTTGCCAAGTACTTTAATTACTAACCACAGAAATGGCTACTAAGAAATTAGCTGAGGAAATGGAAGAAGTTAAAAAGTCTCTGAATTTCATGTCAGAGGAATTAAGTAAGGTGGCAAAACAACAGATGGGCCTACTGGATTTAATTGATGAAGTGTGTCAACTGAAGGCTGTGATTAAAGAAAAAAATAAGAAAATTGAAGAGCTTGAAAGAGGAGTTGAAGATTTGGAACAGTATACAAGGATGGATGACCTTGTGATATCTGGAATTGAGACAACCCACCGCACCTATGCACTGATCACAGCAGGTGACAAGGAGGGTGAGGATGCACCAAGAGGTGAATTGCACTTGCTTGAGCAGCAAGTCATTAAGTTCTTCAACAGCAAAGACATTCCTATAGACAGTAAAAGTATAGCTGCTTGTCACACCATACCCCAAAAACAAAACAACAGGCCAAACGTCATCATTCAATTTGTGAGTAGAAAAAACAAAATTGAGGTGTTTAAGCTTGCAAGAAAACTGAAGGGCACAGGGGTATATGTAAACGAGCATCTCACAAAGAGAAATATTGAAATTGTAAGACAAGCCAGAATTCTGAGAAAGGGGAAGCAAATTCAGGACACTTAGACAAGGAACTGTAAGGTAATGATAACACTGAATGGTACACCAGAACAAGCTAAAGTAATAGCCATCAGAGACATAAAAGATCTTGATCAATATACATGAAAATGAAAAATATTATGGTAGAGAGGTGGAATAGTGGGGAAATGTCATACTGTTATTTTAGTTGTATTGTGAAATATGAGGTGAAATGTTTGTGTGAGAAAAACCGGATATAAGAAAATGTGTGAATATACAGATTTTAAGTCTTTTGACTTTCCGGATCACAAACTTTATGATTTAGAAAATGACAATGATCCAGAGATCGACTTCTATCAGAACATTAACATGAATTGTGAATATTATTCTGAAGACTAGTTCAATTCCAACATGAAAATGGAGGGGTTTTCAGTGATTCACTTCTCCAAAACTAAAGACTACCTTCAACAGTTTCAGCAAAGGTTTAGTGTAATAGCAATTTCAGAGACCTGGCTGAGTGATAATAAAGATCTGCAAGATGGATTAGAGGGCTATGAAATGTTTTGGCAAAACACGTTCAACAAAAGGGGGGGGGGGGTGTTGCCCCGTTTGTGATGTCTGCTCTTAAATGTAAAGTTATTGGTGATATGACAACAGTTGTTGACAACTTGATGGAATGTGTAACCATTGAAATTGAGGTTAAAAGATCAAAAACATATTAATTAGTTGCATTTATAGAACACCGGGATCAAGCATTGATTAATTTAATAGGAAGATTTCTGATTTGTATGAAAAACATAATGATAAGGTGATTTTGGTTTGTGGTGACTTTAACATTGATTTGCTAAAATGTAATGATCATACCAAAACTACTGAATTTGTTAATGTAATGTTTAGCTTGAGTTTCTATCCATGAATTGTAAAACCTAGCAGAATAACAAAGGATAGTGCAACACTGATTGACAATATTTTTATAAACGCAATTGAAGGGAAGATAAAAAGTGGACTACTAGTGACTGATGTAAGTGATCCTTTGCCTGTTCTTACAATGTTATAATAGATATCAACAATAAGTTAAAATTAAGAACAAATAGGAAGACTAACAATTTGGTCAGAATAAAATCACCAGAGGCAATTATGGCTCGTAAAGCAGAACTTTTAAATCATGATTGGCATGAAGTTTATGTAGAGGATATTAATGAATCGAATGCATTTTTAGATACATTCTTGAAACTTTATGAACGACATAGTCCATTAAAAAAGTATGGACAAAATCCTAAAAAGATGGGAAAACCATGGTTAACAAAGTGTTTGGAAAAAGCTTGTAAAAAGTATGGGTGGAATTGGACCTACACCCTCATGTTTGTAAGACAGACATGCTATGCATTGAGCTAACATGTCACACAGTAATGTCAGGCCAGATTGTGGTATTTAGCCTGTCAATTGCATGAAATTGACAAAAAAGCAGTTGAGCTGAGCTCATTAAGCAGATTGACATCACCTGGACTCCTTCATCCTTCAACTCTACTGAGTTCTGCCCTAAGCAGGGCTCAAACTCACAACCTTTGGATCTAAAAGGAATTCAGAAATGCCATGGGATTAGACCACTGAACTACTCACACATGTTTTGTAGCATAGGAAAAAATGTCTTTAACAAGCATATCAATCCACATTTTAGGTAATAATGTTAAGGTAAGCTTGAGTGGAATTGAATTATGGTACAGAATAAAGATGTGAAGCAACTTTGTACATGACAGCAATATTATGAAGAGCACTACAGTGAGCAGGTATCAAACACACAACCTTGTCATCTAAGTTGAAGCTCATCAGAGAACAGTGTTCTAAACCACTGAGCCAACAGACATTCCCAGTAATGAGAGGAAAAAGTCTCCATTTTGATGAGGAAAATGTATTTGTCTCAAACTAGAGCTTGAAGCCCAGAGATTTGTACATCATTAGTGAAAGCAAGACTAGTTTAACATGAGAATGAATGATACGTGTAAAATGTGTTTGAAGGAAGAGAGAGTCTGTAAGTTTAAGAAACTGGAGTGAGAGGAGACACACATCCTGCAGACTGTATTGCAGTCAATGAGAACATGACAGGGAATCTCTATCAATTAAGGTTCAGATCTCAAAAACTATAAGTCCTATGTGAAATGTATTTACATTTTGAGAGAGAGGAGGCTTGTGGCAACATACTGAGGCAAGATATGTGCTTGAGGAGTTTAAATTGTGGAAGTGATAGCTGTTCAGAAAAATGTTTCTGGTCAAGAATTATCTGTGCTCTCCACACTGCCTGATCACATGACACACTTGTGAGACCTGAAAAAATCTGAAACACCCCTGACTTTGGGCTTAAATTGCTGAAAAACTACAAAAGATATCACTAAACAATCTGATAACTTTGAAAGTTCAAAGTTTTGTCTACAGTTTGAATGGCGTCTGTACGATAAGGGACTTCCAAGCAGTTGAGTGTCAAAGTGACCAAGGTTTCAACTGAGTTGGACGGTTCGTCCCATAGACTGCCATTATAAATTTGTCTGTTTTACAAACATGAGGGTGTAGGTTCTATTCCACCCATTGCTGATTTTAATCTTGCTAGATTTTTCAATTCTCTTCAGCTTCCAGTTATGCAGTCTAAATCCACTTTGAGCAATCACACGCAATTTCTACAGAAATTGCATTTTCTAGTTGTATTTTAAAATCACTTAAGTGTTAAACTTTTGATCTATTAACCTCATAGACAATCATGTTTTAGTAGTTAAATTAGATGAGTAGTTGTATTGAAAGAATGTTTCTGAAGTAATAAGAATGTAAAGATATATTGTTTGAAGGATTTCAGTTTGAAGTTGTTTTTTTAACAATAGTCACATTGAATGTTTTTATATTACGAAGTAAGGGTCATGTTGAACTAATATTTAAATATGTTTTTGAACAAAATCTAATCACATATATGTTGCCTAACTTTATTTCCTTTCACTATAGTATTAAACTTTATTTCAGTTGATGGTTTGAGATGTGTAAATAGTTTGATAAAGTTGAATCAATGAAGGTTGTATGCTTAGACATCATGAAGTGTTAATATGAAGCTTAATGTTTGTTATGTTATTAGAACTGACTTATTATGAAACGCACGTAAACTGCTTAACTGTTTTTACTGTTTTAAGTATATGATATAAGCTGACAGGAAATGTTCAGACCTAGTGACTTTCAAATGATATTTTTGTATGTAAAAAGTAATTAGGCTTTCCCAAAAATTCCTTTATTTCAGAAGATGCATGCTGCAAACACCAGTCACACCTAAAGTCCCCGAAAACAAAGAAATAGCATATTCATCATTAATTCGGAAGACCTTTAGAACACACTCAAAACTCCTCCTGTTTTATCCTAATTTATAAAAACAGCCTCAAAGAGATTCCTCTTTGAGCTGGCCTCCAAGAACTCTAGAAAACTCTTAAGATGTCTCTTTTATTTGTTTTTCAACCGAGTATGTACATGTTTAATCCTTTATTGGAACAAGTTTAGTTTGTTTTTGTTTTATTTGTGACATTAAGTCTTGCATTTTCACGTACAGTAATTTAATTTTGAGGTAAATACATACAGTATTTCATTCTGAATTAAATAACACTGAAGATGGATGGATGTGTGTCTGTGTGTGGACTGTAATGCGTGTCTGCTGTGTGAGACCAGGGTGATGAGAGTGGGTTTTAGGGAAGTTAGCCAAGATTGAAACATTCATACACAAATACACTCGAGTTCATACACATACTGGATACACAAACATATACACATGGTGCATGCATGCAAGTATTCCTCCTCTCTTATATATGGAGTAAAAAATAATAAATAAATATATATATAAATAAAGTAAAGCAATTAAAACAGTCGATTGATTCAGTTGAACACATAAAGGTGTGTATGTGTGTGAGTGTTTGTTTGTGTGTGTGTGTGTGTGTGTTGAGTGTGAGTTGGGGTAGGGGGAATGGAGTCAGTCTGTGTCAGAGGCATAGCACCCACCCGGTAGAGGTGTACAGGGCTGCATGATGGGACAGTTTCAGTGCTCTGAGGTGCAAAACCCAAAGAAGATGATTTATTTTTTATTATTTTTGGTTGAGTGGTTGAAGCTGGGGCAACCCCCAGACCTCTTCCTGGTCAATGGAGGAAGGTGGCCACTTAGTGGGCAACCCCCAGACCCTCAGAAGGAGATCTGTCCAACCTGGTCAGCGTCCTTTTTCTTTTTTCTTTTTTTTCTTTTCCTCTTCCTTCCCTCTCCTTAGGGTCTGAATTTTTTTTTTATCAGTGCCTGGTAAAGCAGTTCATAATTGGCTTGGACACAGCGAGACTGACTTCACAATTCAAAGTCATTGTGATCAGACAGATTTTATCATCAACTGCAGGATTTGGGTATCTTCGTAGATGGAAGTCAAGTTCTTCTAGATAGATATGGGTATCATGAAAACCACTAAAGTCAGGTTCAACGCCTGTTATGTTGTGAGCAATCTTATCTAGGCCTCTAATACAGGGGCTCTGTGGAGAGTGGTGAGATCAAACCTCCTTGAGCTCCCTTAAGGGGTGAGTACCCCCACTTGTGTCTTGTGGCTGAGGGACTCAGCTTCTTCTAGCTTCTGTCGTATTTCTAGAATGCGCTTTTGATCTACTTCTCTAAATTCATACAGTACGCTATATGCTGAGCCACGTCTAAGAAGATTTTCTGTCATGACAGACAATAAAGTTTTCTGAATCTGAATCTGAATCTGAATTAGCAGCAAAATGTACTTAAAGTATCAAAAGTAAATGTACTCATCATGTCAAATATATATATATATATATATGTATACACACACACACACACACACACACACACACACACATATATATATATATATATATATGTATATCTTCAGTGACAAGAAGAACAAGGAGTCCTGTAACAGATGGTATGGCCCCCACAGAGTGCTGATCTCAACATCATCGAGTCGGTCTGGGATTATATGAAGAGACAGAAGCAACTGAGACGCCTCAATCCACAGAAGAACATGTTGCCAAGGTACAGCTAAATTTGACAAGTTTGTCTAGTCTATAACAATGCATATTTTATAAACTAATCGTTTTACACATGAAATATTTATCTGAAAAGTAGCTGGTAAGTAGCCTTTAGCTGTGAAACATATGTCATGAGTAAAAAGTACAATATTTCCCTCTGAAATGTAGTGAAGTAGAAGCACAAAGTAGCATAAAAAAGAAATACTCAAGCAAAGTACAAGTGCTTAAGTACACTACTCAAGTAAGTGTATTTTCCACCACTGGGAACAGAGGAAATAACCTCCATGTAGCCTAAAGATCCATATTAGTGGCAATAACTATTTGTGTGTGTGTGAGACCCAGTAGGGAGTTGGAATTGGTTTACAGGAACCATAGATAAGGATGCATTTCTGATGTCCCCAATTGCAGTCATAATGCCGTGTCACAACTTCAACGTTGTGTAAAATGCTGAACGTTCAAGTTGAGCAAGGCAAGATAGAAAATGTTTATATTCTCCTCTTTTTTTGAATACCTTGTCATTTATGAACAACTACTGCTTACTGCTGATAATGATGCAAAAGCATTCAACATGTTTTGGTTTCTTTTCCTACACAACTAATTTGCCAAAAAATCTGAGTTGGATAAGAATTGAAATTGAGTCTTAAAAAGGGACATTTCTGATTACATAAATTCCCTTTTTCCTATTAACTCAGAATGCATAAGTTAACTCCTCTGAATAAGTTCATTAAAAATTAATTGGTCTTATTGATTGACCACACAGCCTTCAGTATTTGATCTAATCATGTGTAAAGGACAAAAGAGTACATGTGCACACTGTCAGGGGCCAAATGAAAATATCTATAGGTCTATCTATATCTCAGGACAAGTTACATAAACACTGTACACTCAACAATGACACTAGGATAGACACTGATCAGTCTAAAATTGTTAAAAGATATTTCAGACTATTACTAAAATGATTGAGGGCAAACTTGCATTTCTATTTTAATCTAACCTCCTGGTTTGTAGTCAACCACAGTGATTAAATATTGAGGATTTAACATAACAAAAGAAACATCTGTATGAGCTAATATTATATCCCTGCAATAAATACTAACTCCATTTTCACTGAGACTTCTACTTTAGTTTGTTTGTTGGTCAATTTTAAGGTTGTACTTTGTGGTACTGTTGTAGTGGACTGCATTATATTCAAAGATGCTTCTAATTTTGTGTTCATTTAACTAAATGGAACAAAACCTCACAACAATAGAGACTGCAGTCTGATACAGCAGCAACACAACAGTGTAAAAAAAAGCTGAATTAACATATTTGACCTTGTCATCAACAATTCAAAAGTTTCCTATAATAATTAATAAATAATTAATAGCACTGCTGTATAGCAACTCCTGTACAATGTACAGGAGTTTTTTTTTTTTTTTTTTGAGGTCAGTCTGTTTTTTTGTACTTTTCTCTTTGCTTCTATTGTGTTTTTGTCTCCTTTCTTTTGTTTTGTTTTCTTCTGTGTGCTGTAAAGAACATTGGAACACCTGCGTTGTGTGTAAAATGCCATACAGATAAAGTTGAGTTGAGTATATCCAGGGTTAACATGCTTGTCTGTATAACAGCTGCATCTAATTTGACTGTTCCACCCCAACGTTTCACAGTACTGTGATTAGCACCCGAAAGATAAATTAAACAATGAAAAAAATTCACATATTTCTGATAATGCCTTTGAAACAACTTGATCTCTATCATGCTGTCTATGTGAAAAATAAATCAATAAGTAAAATAACCAAACATGTAAACAATGATGTAGAAATTTAATAGAAATATAAAGTACTGTATTTCAGATATTCCGAAAGGATTCATTTACAACAAATCTGATAAGGCAGAAAAGTAACCTGCTCTCTATAGAGTGAGAGTCCACATTATGTGTCACCACACGTTTTATCCTTGATAGCTGAAAAACACTTGCACAAGTTTCAACTCACAGAGAATGGAAGCACTGAGCAGTTGTCAGTTTTGCTGTGATGCAGTTGTGAATTTACCCTTTAAAATATGCCTTAAACGCACCTTAACCATCCAAATGGCCAATAAATTACTGCCACTAGAGGGCAGTGATTGCTCATTGCTCATACCATGATGCAGGCTCAGTGTGTTTAATGGGATTTATTAGCATAAATGTCTTTCATTAGACACTTCAGGCTACTATTACCTGTAATATTAGGAACCATTTAAGAATATTCCCATAGATTATTTATAAAAGTGGCCTTTATGGCAATAACAAAGACCACTGATTTTTGATTATATGTGTATTAAAAGCTTTTTGTTGCAAGTGCAGCAAAAACAAGCCAATTTTCACTTCAAATTCAAAAGCAGTTTAAAATATGAAGTTTGGACATTTGCACGAAATGGATAATTGAAAAAAATATTCATGCTAATGGGACTTTAGCTCTTTTGTTTTAGTTTTAACTTTAAATGTCATAAACTCTGGTTAAACAGACTTGTACCTGACCTGGAATTTACATTTTAGGAAGATCAAAATTTTGATCAATTTAGTTTCTGCTACAATTTGGCATGGTTATTGTAAAAAGTCACATTTTAAAGGCATGAAACAAAGATGCACTCTTATCATTTAAACACTGGTTAAATTAAATTAAGGTGTGCTTCATAAGCAAAGAATCCAATATATTGTAACAAGGAAATGAACATTATTATTAAGATATGGAAACCTTTTTTGGCTTATCTGTCCCATCATCATGAAGGAAAGGGGAAAAAAAAAATGGATGCTGCTATTGTAATAATATGACAAAATATGGAATATAATAATATAATATAATAGACATGTATAATAATATAAGACAATATTGGGAAGGAGGTGTCTTAGAGAAGGGAACCTGCAGATCTGGACTTCAGTCAATTTGTCTTTTGTTTTGTGTGTAAATGGGTCATGCATGTGGTTAATGTCTTGTATAAAAATTCATATAAATAAAATATATTGAAAAGAGGGAATTAGGGGTGGCACGGTGGTAGAAGAAGGTGCCAGCTGGGCTCTTTCTGTGTGGAGTTTGTTCTGTGTGTAATTGCATTACTGTATAGGTGTAAATCTGAGTGTGAATGGTTTTCTGTCTGTATGTGTCAGACTGTCAGCTCTGTGACAGACTGGACCTGAGCTTTGATAGGCTCCAGCCCCCTGTGACCCTGAAAAAAGATAAGCAGATTAATCATCTGGACATCTTTGCACAAACATAAGCAATTTCCACAGTATACATAATGTTGTAGTAGTCAAAAGTCTACCTCTCACTTTCTGTCAGTGTGTTGTTTTCATGTGAGCCACTTCTCTATGCAGCTGCTGAACACCGTGAAGTTGGAGTGCCAGTATACATGCTTCACGCCGGAGTGAACACAGACTGACACATCTCCACGAGCGCCTAGCGTCTTCAGTCCAAATGTGTCATTCTTGTAGAACTTTCAAAGGGAAAAAAGTCAAACTAGTTTCCAGCTAATACAATTTACCAAAGGTGTAGGTTAGACAGAGTTGCAAAGAAACATGTACAGTATGTTAGTTTCCAACTTACCTCCTGGTTCTTCATTTGCACAACATTTTCTTTGCTGTCATAGAATCCAAAGTGGCTGTGTAAGAAAGAGGAAACAGTCAGTCCAGGTAGACAGGATTGAAACCTCTGCTGCTATTTGAACACAAAGACTTCACTTGACACTCATTTTGAATGCTCAGTTTTAGAATTGATTGTATTAGCACCTCACTTGATTGTCTTACACCTGAGTATCTATCTAAGCTGATTCAAGGAACATCCTGATCTGTATTTCTCTTTTTCTATGTTTAGTTTGAGAGGTGAATATGTTTTTAGTTCAACCATTAAAACTTCAGACAGAAAAACAGTTTCAGGTTTGATCGGCTTTGCAGAAAAACTCTTTCACTCATTACAGAAATAAACATTTTGGGGGGTTTCTGAAATGTGTGGACGGTAAGAGACATATGAAGACCAATGTAGAGCACCAAACTCCTCCAAAAATGATCTTTCATTTTTACGTTGCATGTTTTAGTTGTGACACAGTTTTATAATTTTAAATCTTATTCCTATATTAATCATATTCCATCCTACTGGTTTTATGCTATTTGACAAAAAATACATATTTATTTAACACACTTGCAAATGTGCTTCATAAAAATCCTCTGTTTTATTTATTTTGTTTGTTATTTAATCAGGGACGTCAACTCAGAACAAATTATTGACCTCAAAAAAACATCAGTGTTGAAGGACCAGCTGTGATATTATTGTTAAAAGAAAACCATATAAAATATGTGGAACATAAGATAAGAAGGCTGTTATATGATTAATTTGGCTCACAGTATTTAACACAGACACAGTCAAATAAAAGAGACTCAGCAGTATTCAATGATTGTAAAACTTTGATGAGATTTAAACCTGGACTGCCACGGTGTGATGACGCCATCATCTGGTCCTCCAATCAGCACAAGTTTCTTGATGCGCAGGAAGTTTTGTCTCCATGCTGAGGAAGTGAAATTGAAAAATGCATTTTGTTATTCTGTTACAATATGTCCACAAGTATAGTACTTATAGTATAGTACAGTTCATAATGCCCATGACAGGAACTTGTTCCATTACATTTCATGTCAGCTCAAATGGCCTGACTTTTAGTTCCTAGTATGAGTCAAGTTTAAAAACCGCTGGATCCTCTACTTCTCATAGTGCAAAGTCTTTGTTAGATCCTTTCATGTTACTTGGCCACATCTTTCAATCTCCTCACCTCCACTTTGTGACTCAGGATTTCTGTTTAATATTTATTATCTCCATATCAAGCTGAAATAACCTTGATCACATCATAATGACATAATCAAGGTTGTTTTCTCAGATAACAAAGCTTCTCCAGAGCCACAGAAGACAGTATACAACAGGCTACTGTGTATTGGACAACACAACTGATTTTAAGAGTAAAATAGGATCTCTTTTAGAAAAGTATTGTTTAACTGAAATTATATTTAGACTTTTAATTCCTGTGTCCATGTTGGCCTGATTGACAGGACCATCAGTCAGCTGCGGTTGCCGCAACTCCACCATCAGATTTCTGTGGCTGAAAATAACTGATAATGATGACAGAAAGTGGAAACGCAAAGCTTTGTAATGTCTCTATGGGTGTTGTCACAGATCTGTACATGTTTTGGTTTTTTTTTGTCACATAATTTAAGCCAAAATATTCTAATCAAATCATGTATCTGAGGCATGATGTTGTTATAGCAAATGTTGAAAGCCTTCAGTTTCCTTCAGTAGGCTAATCTTGAGAAAAGTGGTGTGACAAAGGTTACTGAAGTGTTAGTACTGATTATTTTGTTTGGGTTTCTCACCAAAGAAAAAGAAATGTCTGTGATTTATGTGACCTACAAAGTACGTATCTGCTCATTACCAGCAGGCACAGCCAGAACGCCTGCTCTCATCCATTTGCTGTTAGTCCACAAGTATAGTACTTATACTATAGTACAGTACATAATGCTCATGACATGAACTTATTCCATTACATTTCATGTCCTTGTGAGGTCTGTCACCATTGAGCAGCGGCAGAAAGATGTTGCTCTGCAAGTAGCGGGACCTGTGGTGAGGATCTGTAGAGAAAAGATATAATATATATATTATACAGATATATATAGATATTATATATATCTGTTGCAGTGTCTTTTCAAGGGGGAATGTGATATCATGTGCAAGCTATCCTCAGTTAAAGGTAAATGTTTTCAGCTTTTGAACACAGTGAATACCCCCTTCCCTTATTCTCACCGTTCCAGTAGTCACAGATAGATACTTTCTGTCCCACTCTGTTGTAGCAAACACGAAACACTGTTTTTTTTACGCAGTCAGGAAATACCCACTTCAGGTAGTCTGTGTCTGTGGAGTGAGACAGTTAGAAAAAAACATTTATTTACAGTTATGCTCTGTTTTTGTCTGGTTTTTTTTAAAGTTCTGGTGACTCAGCTGATAGTCCTAAATTCAGCATACCCATGGAGGACATTTTGGTCAGGGGTAATTAGGATCTAGATATATTTTAGACATGAAATGAAGCTCACTGACCTCCGTACTGCCCAGCCTGTGGTGATGAAAGCGAGATGAAGGAATGGACGTTGTGGTCTGGATCCGTAGAGAGAAGTGCTCGACAAATGAGACCACCTGAGAAAAAAAAATAAAGAGGACAAAGGAGTCAAAACATCAAGAGAGTTCCAGCAAACCAATATGTATGATCTGATGCAGTGATCCTTTCTCAGCTGCTTTCAGATCCTCAGACAGACTGTTCCAACAGCTCAGAGCACAGAACCTTAATGCTATGTCACCAAAGGTTTTTCTCATGCACTTTGGAAAAGTAGAAGACTCATGCCACAGAACATGGGGGACTGTACTGGTTCATACAATGCAAGCATGTCAGATAAGTAGGCTGGTGCAAGATTATGAAGAGCTTTAAAAACAAGTAAAATAACTCTTAAATCAATACAGAAACTGAGAGGCAACCAATGTAAGGACTTTAAAATAGATGTGGCAGAGTTCTGATTTAATTGTGACTGATTTCTAACTTTTTTTTGGGTGTGCATTAATCTCTTTTTGTCGCTCAGAGAGCAAAATGGTCACAATTTGGTTATATGTTTGAGATTATAAAAAAGCAGCTTTGGTGACAAACCCCACATGAGCCTTAAAGCTTAGTTCTGAGTCAAAGATGACACTGAGGTTTCTGGCCTATAGGCTTGCTGTAATTCCTGGAGAATTAAGTTTTGTGATCAGTTTCTGTCTCTGATCTCTGGCCATAAAGTAATTATAGTCAGTTGAATCCAGTGCATTTCACTGTGAATGCGCCCTCGCTGTGTGGTATATAGAGCCCTTTTCTCATTCTTTCTTTCCAACATGTGCTTTCAGTAAAAATATAAGATGAATATGTTTTTTTTTCCTTCTGGCCCTGCCATCTCCTCTGCTGAAGGACAGTAAGGTTGTCAATTATTTCACAAGCTTGTGCCGTTATACAAACACACGTACATGCACTTGTTACAACTATATACATAAACACAAACATCCACCCTGTTCCTACATTCACACACAAACACACACACACACACACACACTGGTAAGCATGCACTCATTAATCTATGATCATTTCTAAGAGCATCTAAATTATGACACTTTTGGGAAACGGGTGGAGATTCACAAATATATTTCCATTTAAAAATGCTAAATTGATGTACAAATGATGATATAAGTGATAAATTAGAGGCACAGATACAGATTTACAGATAAAAATCACTCTGCATTTATTTGTGCATTGTATTTTATGAGTTGCGTAACTTGACGTTTGTTTGTGAATACTAATGAGACTGTTTTAAACCCATACAGTTCCTCATTAATCCACAATGTCCTATTTATGGTGATGATTTTAAGTTAATTAAGAGTTCTCCAGTGACTTACTACTACACTTCTATGAAGTTGGGACTCAGAAGAGACAGATTATTTTAATGAATGGTGAATTGAAGCAGCTCAAATGGCCTGACTTTTAGTTCCTAGTATGAGTCAAGTTTAAAAACCGCTGGATCCTCTACTTCTCATAGTGCAAAGTCTTTGTTAGATCCTTTCATGTTACTTGGCCATATCTTTCAATCTCCTCACCTCCACTTTGTGACTCAGGCTTTCTGTTTAACATTTATTGTCTCCATATCAAGGGGAAATAACCTCGATCACATCATAATGACTTCGTCAGGGTTGTTTTCTCAGATAACAAAGCTTCTCCAGAGCCACAGAAGACATTATACAACAGGCTACTGTGTATTGGTACTAATCATGACAACACAACTGATTTTAAGAGTAAAATAGGATCTCTTTTAGAAAAGTATTGTTTAACTGAAATTATATTTAGACTTTTAATTCCTGTGTCCATGTTGGCCTGATTGACAGGACCATCAGTCAGCTGCGGTTGCCGCAACTCCACCATCAGATTTCTGTGGCTGAAAATAACTGATAATGATGACAGAGAGTGGAAACGCAAAGCTTTGTAATGTCTCTATGGGAGTTGTCACAGATCTGTACATGTTTTGTTTTTTTTGTCACATAATTTAAGCCAAAATATTCTAATCAAATCATGTATCTGAGGCATGATGTCGTTATAGCAAATGTTGAAAGCCTTCAGTTTCCTTCAGTAGGCTAATCTTGAGAAAAGTGGTGTGATAAAGGTTACTGAAGTGTTAGTACTGATTATTTTGTTTGGGTTTCTCACCAAAGAAAAAGAAATGTCTGTGATTTGTGTGACCTACAAAGTACGTATCTGCTCATTACCAGCAGGCACAGCCAGAACGCCTGCTCTCATCCATTTGCTGTTAGCAACAAGTGTCACATTGAATCCTTCATAATTTGGATATTCATTTGTTCTGTATCTCCCGTATCATTTCACTGAGAACCTATAACTTGTGTTTGCAAGACAGACAAAGTGAAATGTCATGCAACATCACCACTGGATGGCACTCTAGTTAACAAAACATTTTGAATAACTGCACACCTAAAATTTCTTCAGAAATTTTACTTTTTGTAGTTGAATTTTCACAGTTTTCACAGTAAAAAGCTCACAGGTGTAAATAATGAAATGAATGATGACTGAATCCCATTTTTCTGCTTTGGTAATGTTATTAGTAACACCTGTGCTTTTTCTGCAATGACAAATCAAAATGTCCACTGCGAAAAAGGCCTGCCAGAGGAGATAGTATTTGAATGACGTAAATATCCTAAAGATATGTTTTTGCTACTCAAAAATTTACAAATTCATACACTGCTGTACGTCCAACCTGAAGTTAAAAGTTTGACATTCCTGTTTGTAAATGTATTTTCTTAACAACATAAATGGTGGGCCACCATGTGAAAATGACACCTATCTTGGTATGTTGATAATGTGGAAGGGGAAATTGAAAGGGTGTGGTACAAAGATATTGGGTGCTGTGAGTGTGTGTGTGTGTCAGTGTTATTGTATGTGTGGGTTAAATATTTGCATTCAGTTCATGTGTGCAGCTATGTGCATTCAGTCTTTGTGAATTGATGTTTGGTCACATTTTTATGTTCTGTACTGCCGTGTGTGTTTGCATAAATGAGCGGGAGAGACCTTGTCAAAGTAAAATAAGATAGATGC
This sequence comes from Thunnus thynnus, assembly GCF_963924715.1. Taxonomy (NCBI): domain Eukaryota; kingdom Metazoa; phylum Chordata; class Actinopteri; order Scombriformes; family Scombridae; genus Thunnus; species Thunnus thynnus. The sequence goes on along the minus strand of NC_089526.1, from coordinate 8,765,613 downwards.
CATTTGTGCTGCACAGATTCTGCACTGTATATATTGCTAGTGTACTTATTTTGTTAAGTTGACCTTCAACCAACAGACACTCTGTCCCCTTGTGCTCTGTTTGAGCTCCCGTTGTTCTTGGTTCAGTATGTGTAAATTATACATCACCCATATTTGTCTAATATTATCTCACAGTGACACCCCTTCCCTCATTCACCACATCCTCTCTTCTTATGTATGAAGTCACAGTTAACATTTCTCAACTATCCAAACCTTATGGGTCAGGACTTCTCTTGGGTCACTAGATATTCAAATTGATGATAAATGAGCTGCATTTATCCAGTGCTTTTATCCAAAGTGCTTTAAAATTTGTCTCTTTTTCACCCATTCACTGACACACCGATAACAGCAAGCTACCATACAAAGCACCGGTCTAACCAGCAACTGGGGTTCAGTGTTTTGCTCAAAGACATTTTGACATGTGGACAGGAGGAGATGGTGGTCGAACCACCAACCCCACAATTAGAGGACAAGCCACTTTACCTGCTGAGCTGCAGTGGCAAATTTTGATTTGATTTATTTTTATTTAAAAATTAATGCAACAGGTTTGAAACACGTTTTTATTAAATCCATTTGGAGCTATGATAGTAAAGTATACCACACTCGAATTCTTAGTTTTTAGAGTGACTTTGTGACACTGAGGGAACACATACAGTACTGTGCAAAAGTTTTAGCACAACAACAACCCAAAACATACAGTCAGAGTTATAAAGAACTATGTTCAGCAAAAAGAGGAACAAGCAGTCCTGCAACAGATGATATGGCCCCCACAGAGCTCTGACCTCAACATCACTGAGTCAGTATGGGATAATATGATGAGACAGAAGCAGCTGAGATGCTTAAATCCACAAGATGCTTGTAACAACCTACCTGCCAAGTACCTTAAAAAACTGTGTGCAGGTGTACCGAACTGCTGCTGTTTTAAAGACAAGGTGTGTTCACAGCAAATATTGATTTCATTTAGATTTCTTCAGTTTACAGAACATTGTATGAAGTTAACTGATAATAAAAACTATTCATGGCATTATTTTTGAAAGCATCCTCACCTTACTTTTGTTCAGTACTGTATATCTGTTGTTTTTATTCAGACAGACATACTTATTTTACTAGATAGTTATCAGAGGATAACTTTCTACTGACTTCATGTAGAACTAGTTTAACACAGACACTCAAGTACCAAGTAATGGTAACATGGATGTTTTTTGACTTCAGAAAGTAATGTAACATGTTTTAACAGAAAAGTTAAGATTGTATTTGATTACACAATAAATAGTGTATATAATTGTTTTGTTCTTGAAGATGTAATATGGGTATAGACAGCTATCCATTAAAACTTTTATTTGTGATTTAGTGGATTGAGTTGCTAAGTGATTTATTTTTTTCCTCTGTTATCTAAGAGGTGATAATATTATAATCCATTAGTCGATCAACAAAAAATGAATTGCCTACTATTTCGATAATCGATTAATGGTTTTGAGTTATTTACATTAAAAAATGTCTAAAATCTCTGCTTCTCAAATGTGAATATTTTCTGGTTTCTTTACTCCTCTGTGTTAGTAAACTAAATATATTTGGGTTGTGGACTGTTGGTCGAGACAGAAGAAGACATTTGAGGACGTCATCTTGGGCTCTGGGAAAGACATTTTTACATTTTATAGACCAAAAGACTTATGGATTAATCAAGAAAATAACTGATCTGTTAATCTTTTTCTTTTTTCTTTTTTTTTTTTTAAAAAAGAATTGTTTGTTGCTGCCCTAATTATGTAGAGCTATCTGTCATGGTCTTGTCAGTCTGGCTCTATGTTCCTTAGTTGTTATTCTCCTCTGTTCCATCAGAGACTCTCAGCTTGTTCTCCTTGTTATGTTAAGACTGGACTGATTTGGAGTAGGCTGTTTTGATCTGTAGACCTCTGGTGTGATATCATTTAAGTTGCCTTTATTAGTTAGACTGTAGTCATTGTGTTTCTGGATTTTTGGTTTTCTGTTTGCCTTGTGTTTTTCCTCCTGTGTCCCCCAACCTGTTTTTCCCTCCACACCTGTCCTGCATTCAGCTTTGTTAGCCCTGCCTTTTTCTCAGTGTTTTCCTCAACTTCTTAGCCTCTTTTCCATTCATTTGTTTCATCTCCTTTTTCCCCTGACTTGAATTTCTCTGCCCATTTCCCCACCTGCACTTCATTTCCTCATTAGGTCAGTTAGTATTTTAGCCCTGTTTTCAGTTCAGTTTTCGTTGTATCCTTTGTTCTGCATTGTTCAGTTTTGCTTTGACCTGCCAGCTTTGTTTCTGTCTGCACAAGCCTTAAATAAAGATGTTATTCCTCAGCCTTGCTCAGCCTGCAGTCTCCTGCAATTGAGTCCACCTGCTCCGTTCCACCTGACACTATCTTACCGTATGTACTAGATAGGCTTTGAGTCAGCAGGTGTTTTTTGTTGTTTTAGTATTGTGTTATGTATTGAGTCTCACTGAGTATGGATGTTATGGATGCATACTTTGTTATATAAGCATTGTAAACATATACAATACAGATGAGAAGTGGCCTCTTGGCTTTCTCTAAATCAAATGTTCCAGTATTCAGTTAACTTGATCTGACCTATGTGTCGTTGGACTGTGGGAAGAAACCAGAGCATCTCAAGGAAACATTGCAAAGATATACCCTTATTACTGCTACTAACCTCTGAGCCACTGTTCCACCCTTCCTGCATGTCAGAGATATCTAGCCTATCTCCTTTTCACATAGATGAATTATCCTGTTTTTGGGCCTTAGTGACAAAGTTCCCATTTAGAACAATGCACACAGATCACTTTAGAGACGCAGAAGCCAACCAGTACTGGAATATTGAAATACTAGCTGACCCCAATTTTTTTATATATCAGTTAGTTTACAGTAAGTTGATGAAACACATCTTTATTTAGAAAAATGCACGATGTGAGCACAATATATTCTAAAATTAAGAAAGAGGGCCCTTCTAGATAGATAAAAGATAGATTACTTAATAATGCATGAGCCAGTTGATGTTGTACTTAAAAGAATGCTGGTTACTTTTAATAAGAATGTGTGTGTGTGTGTGTGTGTGTGTGTGTGTGTGTGTGTGTGTGTGTGTGCGAGTGAGAAAAGACCTTGTGAAAAGCACAGAAGATGGATGCCATTAGGAGCCTTTTGCATGATGGGGTCGATAGCTTTCCTGAAGTCTCGGACCTGCCTCCACAATGGCTTCAGACTAGCCAGGTTGTCATACAGGTCAATCACTGTCACCTCAGTCCCTGGATGCACCTGGGAATAAAATATTAAACATTAATAAAGGGGCTGTGAAATATCGATTCAAAAGAAGGGACAGAGTAACAGAAGCATAGTAATAACTGATTAAATCAGCAAATTGAATCAGTTAGATTTCTATGGATCGTGTTTGTGGATCACTGCTACTATAGTCATATTTCTATTATCATTATTGTTATTATTGTTGCTGCTGTGCATCTCTCTGTCTCTCCCTCAGCCCAACCTGTCGAGCCAGATGGCCGCCCACATAGAGCCCGGTTCTGTTTGAGGTTACTTCTCGTTAAAGGGGAGTTTTTCCTTGCTGCTGTCGTCAAGTGCTTGTTCATGTTGGGTCTCTGTAAATTAAAGAGTACAGCCTAGACCTGCTCTATATGAAAAGTGTCATGAGATAATTTCTGTTGTGATTTGGTTTTGGCTTTATAAATAAAATTGACTTGACAAATTATCAGCCTGATAATTGATAATGTTATCAGCCAACTCAATCATGTGGGCTTATACAGTTCTCCCAAAATAACACTGATCTTAAGGAATAGAAATTGACAGAGGAACAGAAAGCATTATCTTGAAATGACAGGGGAACAGAAAGCGTTATCTTGAAACCGCTTGCTGATTCTCACTTCGCCTTGATTCTGACTGCCCTTAATATCATCAGTAATGCCATTCACTGTAGATCTAAAGTCCAAAATAAGTTAACCATTCACATTGCTCAAATTGCCAAAAAATTAAGCTTGACTGGTGAGCGAAATGTGAAACTCAAAAGCAGGTTATAAAGAGTTTCCTTCTAAAATAAAATCTAAAAAGTCTGCAAAAGAAAAAATGACAAAAGTGACACAACAAGCACCAAACTTTAAAATATTTGGCTGACAAAATAATATTGCAAAAATATATAAATACAGATAAACTTCAGAAATATCTCCCAAATTTGAATAGCCTACATTTTTAAATATATTTGCACTTGTGTATAGCTAAATTTACATAAAGTATTAAAAATAAAGTACTTGTTTGGCTGAAAATTGGCCCATGTGACAGATATATTAAATCAGCTGGATACAAAAAATAAAAAAACAAAGTTCAGCCCCATAAAGTTTGATTACTTTTTCAGATTTTTAACAGGTTTTGTTTTGTTTTTTTGTATTTTATAAGCTTATCATATATTGTTTAATGTAAATTTGCAATCTGAAAAGTAACCACCTCTGTCAAATAAAGGCAGTGGAGTAAAAAGTGCAACATTTCCCTCTGAATTGTGGTGGAGTGGAAGTACAAAGAAGCGTAAAATGAAAATTCTAAGAAAAATAAGTAATTGTACTTAGTTGAGTAAATGTACTACTACTACAGATGTCCTACCTTGGTTATGTAATCAGACAGCGTTTTGAACTGCTTCGGTCCATCAAAAATGCCATGCACGATGACGACAGGCATATACGCGTCAATGCAAACCCCTGTCAGCAGCAGCAGCAGCAGCAGCGGGGTTGGTGATCTTCGGATGACTTGCGGAGTCTTCATCTCCAGCCGGTCACAGATGAGACTTCTGGCCGAGCAGATGGAGGACCGAGAGAATGGATCACCAAGAGAGAAACTTTGCCCCGGGGTGCAGGTCTTTAATAGTGCTGATGAGTAATTATCGATCTCTTTCTTCTTTCTTCTTTCTTTCTTTGTAGATTTGGAGAGCATGGACGCTTCCTCCCTCCCACTGCTGTTCTTGCTACTGTTTTGTGTGGTCTTAAAGATCACATCCGTTTTCCAGTAATCAGTGAGAGTCACTGAAAGGATGGGTTCACGATTTTCAAGTCTGTCTTAAAAAAACAGTTAGGTGTCCAAATGAACACTGAAATTGTTTTTTCTTGCCATAATCATCCCTCTGTTCATACTGACCATCAGAAGACCCCTTCACAAATGCACTTACAATGTAAGTGCCCATCATTTACAAAATCTACAAGCCTCCTTCAGTGCAAAAATGTATTTAAAAGTTTATCTGAAGCTAATATGAAGCTTCAGTCGTCCAAATAGTCAAATCAAGTAGATATCTTTCAACATTACAGTCTTTCTAGTGCCAAAGTCCCTCTTTTTGTTTATATACTACTCAACGGGCCAGGAAAACGCTGTCTAGGGAAACACAAAGAGGGAATTTTATTCTAAACTGTAAATGTGGAAGATATCCACCTCATGTGACCAACTCAGACTCTTGAAGCCTCATATAACCTTCAGATCAGATCAGATTAAATGCAGTTTTGCACAAAATGACTGTGTGGACACACTGTGGGTTTTGGCACCCATCACTTACATTGAAAGCACATTTTGAAGAGGATCTTTCAATAGCCAGTATGAACAAGAGGAATGATTACAGCGAGGAAAACCTCTTTCAGTGTGCATATGGTCCTGACTGTTGTTTTAAGACAGACTTGAAAAATTGTGAACCTAACACTTACCCAGCTTGGACGACATAAATCTTCATTGTAAACATAAAATTTGTATCATTTAGTAATTTAAGAAAAAACTTATTTAGCCTTTACTTTCCAATCTCTGCAGAGAAAAACACACATTCATGTCGAATGCACGTTAGGCTATTTATTTATTTGTTTCCTTGCTGTGGGGTGAGGTGGAAAATTGAAGGTTGCCTGGCATACAACCCTTAAAATCATCAATATTCTTACGATAGTTTGGTAATGTGCTCATGTGTTATTGCTTTTATTTTCCTCATTATGTCTCAGTGCAATGTCTCTGAAAAAGGCTATCTAACAATGGAACAAGGCCGGGCCGATGATTGTTGTTGTTCTCCAGATGACCAGATGGGGACAGTAAGCGCAGCCTCTGCCGCAGCTCGGCTCTTCTTCGATGATTTTTTTTATGACGCGTTTCCGCTTCCAAGTTAACGTGCGTTAAGCGAAGTTAGCAAAATATATTTTGATCGTTTTATTTATATGTGGTTTGTCATGAATGAAATCACAAATAGTTTAATATGGTCACGTTGGGATGCTCGTAACCTCTACGTGTTCTCACTGGGAGCTTATAAACAGTCAAAGTAAGCATCTTATTTGTAGCTGGAGTTAGCTTAGTTAGCTAGCTCGAAGCCTGCGACTTCCACCATAACAACAACGTTGTTTCAGCATTTTGAAAAGCGGTAAGTGGAGATTAATGGGGTTTTTTTGCCTAAAAGAAAGTTTAGTAACGCTTTGGATATATGTTCTTCGCACGCTTTCAGTCTAACGTAAGCCTCACTATAAATATTAAGCAGAACAGCTCACAAGTGTACCATTGAACTTGAATGTCTAAAGCTACGCACAGTGGCACAAATAAAGGCACGAAATGAACTTTTTGGCTCACTTGTCAACATCTCGCAGACTAACATTAACTCCATTATTATCCCAGAGGGGAAATTGGTTTGCAATATGCACAAAATTTAAAGTTCCCTTCCAGACATGTTTTAAGATATATAAAAAATACTCAGCCTCCAATAATAATTCTTGTCTAATATACTAGGAAAAAGCTTAGTTACTTGAATCTATTAATATGCAAAGATGTTTCCTACTTCACTGAAAAGTCCAAGTTCAGTGTTTGTGCACTGGAGGCTTCGCGTTTCCACATCACACTTGGCGTTGTGAAAGTGTTGAAGTTGTGTAAGTTGCATGCTGAACCATGACTGGTTCCAAACTAGGTGTGATTTCACAAATCATGCTCATAGATACATGCCTTAAACTCAGATTTAAGGTGAACACAGAGAAACTTTCCACTTTCAGCAGGTGGATGTGAAAACAGCTTTTTAGTGTCTTACTCTGCACAGTGAAGCACAAACATCCAATTAAAGGAACAAGAAGAAAAACACATTTACACAAGGATAAATGTAAATGAAAATACCATTGGATGCTTGGTTGTAGGCAGCAGGTTCTGTAACTATGTGGCTTATATCTACACCTGGATGATAACTATGTTCTTGTGACTGCTTCCTGAACAGGCACCATGGCCAACCTAGAGCAGTGGGTGAATGACCGTCTCCACGATATCCTCGGGTTGAGTGACAGATATGTGTCTCAATTCATGATCGGGACTGCTCGGAAAGCATCGAGCTCTGAAGACTTTGTGACTCGTCTTCAGCAGACGGGCACGATTGACATTGACCAGAGTGTGATTGCCTTTGCGCAGGAACTCTTTGACAAGGTAAATTCTATAGTCATTCCTTGTTTGAACTTGCCACAACATATTTACATGAATTTTAAATGCCTTACACAAAACAGTAGTTGCTTGCATTTTCAGTAGGGGAGATGTCGGTGGGAATGAAACCTCTAACGATGCTCCTGCAGTTACATCTTTTACCACTGTGTGTTTATAGATTCCTCGCAAGCAGGTTGTTGAAAAACCAGCCCGAGCGATAGAGCGGCAAGCCATCGAAATGGATAGGAAGAACCGTACGTACACCTTACTGGAGGACAGTGACAGTGACGGGGACGCTGTGAGAGACAAGCAGAAAGGGAAGAAGAAAAGCAAAGACAAGGACAGAGGAAACAAGAGGAAGCACATCAGGCAGAAGAAGGAGAGCGAGTCATCCAGTGAGGAGGAAGTGCCTAAAAGGTGATCCAGATATTTTTGTACCGGTTTCATTATGATTGTTTAGTTTTAGCTTACTTTTTAAATATAGGTTTGATGTTGTTGACATGCAGTTCTGTTTGAAAATTGTCAGAGTAGCTTGTCTTGTAGTATTTTTCTCCATTTTTACTCTGGGTGGGTGAACAAACACTGTTTAAAACGGAAAATTACACCCACCTTGTAAATACAGTAATTTGAATAATCAAACACACCCTCTTAGGATATTGATCAATTAGAAACAGCATTTTTGTATGACGTACTGTGTTAGTGTAGAAACAGGAGTAGAACTTTTGTAGCAGTGAAAATGAACATTTCTACTAAACAAGAAGACATAGTAGTTAAAAAAAAGGCACACTGAAGAAGAAACAACTTTTTTATCTGTAGGATACTGCTAAATGATATGTGGAATCTAGGAACTAAAAACCTTTTTGTAAAAAATACAAATTCTGTGCTAAATTACAAGATTGTATTTATTGTGCACTTTGTATTATAGAGTTAAACATTTTCTTAGCCTTAATATGAGAACCCTAAAAACTAAAGATTGATTTCCAAGAATGGAGTTCCTACCCTTAAATATTCATCACAGGTACCATTAAGTTAACTGATGGTACATTTAATGCTGTAGTACGTGATTTACCTGAAGCAGCGGTTGAAAGAACAGAAGTGTGGAAGTGCTAAACCATTCAAAGGCTCGTGAACTAGCAATAAAAATTTTAATTAATTCTAAAAGAGACAAAGAGCCAATACAATGTCTAAACTAAAATGGGCGTGATGTGCTCCCTTTTACTTATTTTGGTTAAAACTCTGGAATCTGCATTTTGTACAAAAGCAGCGTTTTGATGCATTTTTCTGATATCAGGAGTAACTCAGACCATAAGTCTGTCAAGAAAGAGGAGGAAGAGGAGGAGTGGGAGACGGAAGAGAGAGAGCGACTGCAGGATATCGAAGAAAGAGATGCATTCGCTGAGCGAGTAAAACTGAGAGACAAAGACAAGACCCGCAACATCGCAGAGAGGACTGACAAAAAGGTGGGAGACTGTGGAGTTACAACACAGCTCATACGTTTTTTTTCAAAGATGACCCACTATGTGATGCAGGTAAACAACTTCCACGTTGTTTGTTTGTCTCCAGGCTTATGAGGAGGCTCAGAAGAGACTGAAGATGGCCGAAGAGGATCAGAAGAACATAGTGAGTGCTTGCTCTGAGTTATGTAGGGAAATAGAGACACATTCCTTTGATATTAAAAATCAGTTGCTTCAGTTAAGATTGTATAATAACGTTTTTTTTTCATCCTTTGCCTTCCTTTCTCCCTTGCTAGTTGCCAGAGTTGAGGAAACGCTCTCGCTGGGATTATCTAAAGAAGAGAGAGGCAGAGAAGCTTGAGGACCTGGAGGCAGAAATCGCTGATGAGGAGTACCTTTTCACTACAGACGAGCTGACTGAAAGGGAGAGAAAGGAGTTGGAATACAAACGCACCCTTCGCGACCTAGCTAAAGATTACAAAAAGGCTGGTGCCAAGGAACATGAGGAGAGGAAGAACAGATATTATATGCCGGAAGAGAATAGAAGCAAGGTAGGACAGCATTTCTGTCTTTTTTTTTTTGCTCTTTTTACTGCCTCCTCTGTCTGTTTCTCACCGTTTCTTTCTTCATCCTCTTCCCCTTTCTCCCTTGTCGCTGACCAGGAGGTGCCCCAGAGGGACCTGGAGCTGGAGGAAACTCCCATGGAGCTGGGAGGAGAGCAAGGCCGCTGGGAGGAGGAGAGGCTGAAGACAGCCTCCCTCAGTTTCGGGGCCAGAAAGGAGCGAGAGCAAGGGATGAGGCAGGAGCAGGAAAAGTACCAGCTGATCCTGGAGGAAGACGAGATGATCAACTTTGTCAGCACCGCCATTACCATGAAAGGAACTCGAACGGAACAGGTGGGGTTTATTTGGTACATTTTACTTTTTCATCATTATTTATGTCACAATTGAATCTTATTTTTGCTTATCCATTGAATATCACTCTGAAAAAGATCATCTAATTCTAAAAAAAAAAGCTGAAATGTAAGTGAACTGTTGTGTTCAGGATCAGGAGGCTCCAGCACTCTCCCAGGCAGAGATGAAGAAGCAGTCCATGCAGGAGGTCCGACGCAGCTTGCCCATCTTCCCCTACAGAGAGGACCTGCTAGCTGCCATCCACGAGCACCAGATCCTGGTCATTGAGGGGGAGACAGGCTCCGGCAAGACCACCCAGATCCCACAGTACCTCCTGGAAGATGTGAGTACAGAATTGAATGACCCGGTATACTCGCATGTTGATATATCACATACAGAACCGTGACTAGTATGAGCATGACTCCCTAGTGACGAGGAGAAAGTAAACAAAGTTCAAGTCAGTTGAAACAGCTTTACATCTCTCGGGATGATTTCTCCTCCAATCATTTATTTGGCTTGCAAGAGGACCTCACATAGAATCTCCTTTTTTCCTCAAACTTTACATGATCCTTTTGATATTTTGATTATTGGTATTGGAAATCAGTAAGACTGAAAGTGGCTTTAATAGTTATTTGTCATAATAACAATGTATGAACGGACAGTATGTAATGTGATGAACCTGCAGAGAATCATCACTCGACTCTGCAGTTCCCTTCAGCTTTATGGAACTTCATTGTGAGTTTCAGCGTATTGTTTAGCTATCCAGCTGCAACTTTACTTCTTCCGGTTCACTCTCACTGCTCATTTTGGCTGCAGCAGGCAGCTGTTTTCAGAGAAAAAGCTCTAAAAACCCACTGTACACTACCTGCTCAGCATCAAACGGCAAACAGACACGGTTAGCTACTAATTGGTGAACATAGTGGAGCATTTAGCAGCTAAAGAGCCAGATTATTCCCTCAGGAGTTGGTAGAAATAAAAAACAGAACTAAAAGGAGAGCGAATATTGGACTTACTTTCACCAGGTGGATAGAAACACAACTCCAAATAAATGATAATGTTGCTCTGTTGGATGTGGAACTGTTTGCTAACAAGTTCAGCATGTCAACCTAAAAGGTAAATATATCAATGTTGTGTTCACAACTTGTTTCTACTACCCCCAAGTGGCCAAAAAGTCAGTTTTAATGCAGGTTTAAAGCTATATCTGAGCATGTGAAACTGAAACATACAACACGTAACGTTCCCTCTAGTTGCCATCGAGATCTGAGTAACCAGGATTTGGAGTTTCTGTAAAATCTCGTTGCTGTCGAGTTTTTGAAATGTCATTTTTCAATATCAAGCACAAAGGAAATTCTGATTCTCCCCACTGTTTAAGCATGGTGGCAGAACAGAACTAAATCATCTGCATGGCAAAATACCATCAGTGGTAATTGTGGAAAATTAATTTATGTGATTTGGCGGATCTGACCCTTAAACCTGTAATTCCTCTCTCAGGGATACACTAAAGGAGGCATGAAGATCGGATGTACGCAGCCTCGCAGAGTGGCAGCAATGTCGGTGGCTGCCAGAGTGGCACAGGAAATGAGCGTCAAGCTTGGTAATGAGGTGAGTTTGGCCCATTTTCACACTGATATTGTGTCATTTCCACTTTATTACAAAAACAATATTGTTAATTTTAAGGCTGAATGATTCAATTTAAGATCTGACCAATAATTACAATAATGTTTTTGTGTGCTGAGGTTATTAAATATTTAACATCTTTTCTTGAATTCTTTATTGATCTCTGTGTATGTTATCCTTTTTTTTCTCTTTTAAACACAAGTACTCTTAAAACTATTATTTGGTGTGGTTAAAAATTCTTGATTCTTCATATTCACTATTGCTTCATCCAGGTGGGTTACAGTATCCGCTTTGAGGACTGCACATCAGAGAGAACGGTGCTCAAGTACATGACAGACGGCATGCTGCTCCGAGAGTTTCTCACAGAGCCCGACCTGGCCAGTTACAGGTAATACTTAGTGGAACCAACTGGAAGTTTCTCTTTAATTCATGCAGATAAATTAAAAATAACCATTAAAATATTATCATGCCAATGCACTTATTGACTGACTGGGAGATTTGTGTTTCTTTATTTTTGTTCTTGCTTTTTGTGTTCTTGATCTCATCACGCTTTCATCCTTCAGTTTGATTCTGGTGTCTTTGAATAATCTATACACTTTTACAGTAATTCTCTCCCAGTGTCTAATTTTTTTTTTAGCCATCACTTCCGTCTCTGCATGCTCTGTGTTTCTGTGATCAAGAAATGATAATGTTGCTGCTGATAGATTCACCACAGGACTAACTTTCACATATTAGTCTTGGAGTTTTACATTAACTTGACATTATTGCTATAGTCATTATCCTGTCTCCCTTTAGTGTGATCATCATAGATGAAGCCCACGAGCGAACGCTCCACACAGACATCCTGTTCGGCTTGATTAAGGACATCGCCAGGTTCAGACCAGACTTGAAGGTGCTGGTGGCCAGCGCCACTCTGGACACCGAGCGCTTCTCTTGCTTCTTTGACGACGCACCCGTCTTCAGGATCCCTGGCAGGAGATTCCCCGTCGATATCTTCTACACTAAAGTAGGAACTACTGTGTTGTACAGATCCATAATAAATCAAAGAATTAATTTATTCATACAAATTTGTTGCAAAGTTAAGTGTTTAAATAAAACAGGTCACATTCTGTATGCAGGCATTTAATGTAAGAACTTGAAGGTTTATGGTTGCTGCTTGATGGAGAAAGGACAGGATTATAAAAGCAGTGTATGAGAAATTACAGAGCTCCTTCAAAAGAAGACGTCACTTTAATCAAACAAGCCTCAAACGAGTACAGACAACCTCTACCCCTAAAATAAAACTTTTCTGTTGATGCGACTATCTGTGTGTTGTGTTGTCAAGGCTCCTGAGGCAGACTACTTGGAGGCATGTGTGGTGTCAGTGCTACAGATCCACGTCACCCAGGCTCCTGGAGACGTTCTGGTCTTCCTCACTGGACAGGTATAGTAGTTTATATCAGGCATGGGATTCTTCTAGATTTTTGTCAAGACGTTCAAAAAGCCCAAATAAATCTCTTTTGCGTGTGTTTGTCTTGCAGGAAGAGATTGAGGCGTGTTGTGAGCTTCTCCAGGAAAGATGTAGGCGGCTTGGATCGAAGATCGCAGAGCTGCTGGTGCTGCCGATCTACGCCAACCTTCCGTCAGACATGCAGGCAAAGATCTTCAACCCTACTCCGCCCGGTGCCCGTAAGGTGAGACAAAGTCTTATTTCTGTGCAGAATACTTGGAAAACTGCTATCGTTGACCATATATACACAACCACCCTGGAGGTTGCAGGGTTAATATTTCAACTTGGCAAACATGAAGTGGTCACTTGCATATGACAACAAAGCTTTCCTTCTTTCTGGCTTTGCTCCAGTGCAGTTCCTTCAAGTTTATTACTTTGAGAGACACAATAAAGACTTTAACTCTATGCTATCTGTTTACTGTATCAGTTGTGTCGTGAGCAAGAGCCTTTTCAGACTTACCCAGATTAAATGTCCATGCAATTACTCACCATTAGAGGCTGCTGTAGCACAATGAGACTGAATAGAGAGACTTACAGTATCCTAGTAACACTGTTTGACAGATTAAAGGAAGTCCCGATTTATTTCAGCCTGATGTATTTCCCATAAATGTGGCCATTGTTCGATGTGTCATGCTAACTTTGCACTCTCTGACTCTTTGGTCCAGCTGGACTCGTTTTTTTCTTCCAGTTTATTTTGTAGAGGTGAAAGAGTCTCTAGGACAGTGTTGATAAGCACTGCAAAAAATTATTTGTAGGAACAACAAAGCTGAGATCACTCATATCTGTGGGCACATGTAGATTTTCTGAGCCTGGCTTCAGGAGGTCCCACTCTGCAGCAGAAGTTTTTGTGTTCACTCAGCAGGGTACCGGACGCTGTCTTTCCTGACAGTCCCGTTGCCTTTCTGCCTCTATTCTTCGTTTTTTTCCTCTTCCAATTGTTTTAGCTCCCCTCTGTGGACTCCGGTTCAAATAAATATGGTTGGTCATCAAAGTGAACTGACTCACAATCATCCTTATAATAGTCCACTGAATAATCCGTCGTAGTGCTTTGTTTTTTAGTTTCATTACAGTCTAACCACGGTGAAAGTCAGCCTCATACATAACAGTAAACAAACCAGCGTGCGCAGATGAATATGTGGGTACGTAGGTTAGCCGGCAGGTTGCCCTGGATAATAATGGCTGCTACAAGCGGCTCGTTTCTGTGTTTGCTTTCCGTCTGACTCAGAGACAAACATTTGAAATGATTCACGTAAAAATCTATTTGGAAAGCTATAGGAGTCTCAGCCTCTTTCCCCCATGTACGTTGTTTTGTACAAGTTCTCATTACCATGAATCTCTATAATAGACAATGGCATAACCCATAGAGCCACAACAGCCACATTTATGAGAAATACATCAGGTTGAAGTAAACCACAACTTCCCTTTTAATGCCTTGTTATGTAGTTTTTATCACATCTTTGATTCTGCTGTTTCACTGCTGGATTTAATCTTTGTTCCTCTTTGTTTGTGCAGTGCTTTATCTCTTACTCACTTTATCTCTTTGCACTCTGTGCTCTCTCACTATTAATCCAAGGTGGTGGTGGCTACGAATATAGCAGAAACCTCCCTGACCATAGATGGCATCATCTATGTCATTGACCCAGGCTTCTGCAAACAGAAGAGTTACAACGCCCGCACCGGCATGGAGTCACTCATCGTCACGCCCTGCTCTCGGGTAACTGCTCACTGGTCTTCTTAATGTTTAACAGGCAGCAAGTCAGTGTATCCAGAAGTGTAGTGACCACACATATTTTCAGAGCGCCATAATTCACCAACAGGTCGAGGCTAGAAGCTGTCATGTTGTATAAAGCCAGTTAACAGTTAGCCCTGAGTGTGCATTCTTAGCCTCTGCAGTGGTTTCAAACTGTTTCGCCCAACTCATGCTGCGTGTTTCTGTTTCAGGCTTCGGCCAACCAGAGAGCAGGCCGCGCAGGCAGAGTGGCTGCTGGGAAATGTTTCAGGCTTTACACAGCCTGGGCCTTTAAACATGAGATGGAAGAAACAACTGTGCCTGAGATCCAGAGGACCAACTTGGGGAATGTCGTCCTGCTGCTCAAGAGTTTAGGTGAGGAAGTCCTGTTTAACAGATAAGATGATGTCATTTCATACACTCAGTCAAAAAGGTGGAATAGAGTAGGTCACTCTTAGATGGTTTTGATTTCAGGCTAATACTTATCTGCCTGCAGGCATCAATGACCTCATTCACTTTGACTTCATGGACCCACCTCCTCATGAGACTCTGGTTTTGGCGCTGGAGCAGCTCTATGCCCTTGGAGCACTCAACCACCTGGGAGAACTCACAAAGGTAGTTGGACAAACAGAAATACAATAATTCACATTTGAAAGTATAGTTTGAAGGAAACCTCCTCGTGATTTGTCAATTGCCAGTGGATCAATACGTTCCACGTATTTCACATATTTAGCTTAGAGTTGCCGGAATCCAGATGTCTCTAAGAATCTTGTAGATGTTAAGTTATTATACAATCAAACACATACAAAAAGCGGTGGATTAATCATTCCACACACTCCATCCTCTTCACAATAGAGGGTCATAAGTAAACAGTGAAGCTTAAGTAATGCGAAGATGTTTTACATTCCTAACTTTAATCACAGGAAAGAGATACGTAATCCTTTTATTTGACAAGCATAATCTGTGTTCATCTTCACTTGGTTGGTCTGCATATTTGCATGAGGCACTGTGCATACCTGATGCTTCTGATGCTGTGACATGCCCTCCAGCGCCAAATTGTCACTCACTTCCTTGATTAAAAGTGCTGATAAACAGAAGAGATGACTCGTGGTATTTACAATTTAGGGCTGTGATTACTAAGCTAGTCTGGTTAATCTGTGATCATCAACAATGTATGACTAAGTTTGGCTGATCATTGCGAAGTAGTACACATGATTGTTTATTAAATGGATAAACTCTTATTCATGAATCATCACTTGGTGTTCTTGTTATTTTTTTGGGGTTCAGCTGGGTCGCAGGATGGCTGAGCTGCCGGTGGATCCCATGCTGAGCAAGATGATCCTGGCCTCTGAGCAGTAAGTCTCCATCCTGATACTAGCGTAAGCCTTCACTATGTGTGCATTCGATGAGCCGCATTACCAGCTGAATTACTGTATGAAGCATTTCATAGACCGTACGATGAATCGAGAGAAAACAACTGACAGATGAATCGAAAATGGAAATAATCTTTAGTTGCATTACATTACAGTGATCTAGTGTTTCCTTAATGGAACAGTCACTTTAGTTTATTTGCAGAAAGTATAATTCAGGCTTCATTCTCTATGTCACTCCATGTTTCATTTCATTTTTACATCTCTGCCTCCTTTAGGTACAAGTGTTCGGAGGAAGTGCTGTCCATAGCGGCCATGCTGTCGGTGAACAACTCTATTTTCTACCGGCCCAAAGACAAGGTGGTGCATGCTGACAACGCCAGGATGAACTTTGTGGTGCCGGGGGGAGACCACCTGGTGCTGCTCAATGTCTACACGCAGGTACCTGCATGTGGACAACAGACGAGCAGCCGTTTGTGTATTATTAAAACATTCTCAGCTCTGAGTGACCAGTTAATGACCTGTGCAATCGAATGCAGTCTAATAAGCTTGCAATAGATTCAGTCATTGTTAAGTTATATTATTGTAAGTTATATTTTTGTTGACATTGTGAGAGATGTTTATTGAACTCTACATACATTTTTTAGGCCGTTATAAGCAGGGATGCTGCTGTATTAAAATTTATTAAGAGATGTTGCTAATATTTTTACTAACATGAGTTCACATGAATCCTTTTAATATAATGAAATACAACAACGCCCACCAACTATGACCTAAAAAAATGACCATGTCTCTGACATAGTCTCAACACAAACTGAACATTATAATTATGAGGTAGGATTTGTTGCTTGGCTCACTGTGGTGAATTGCATTAGTGTTCATGTAACAGCCAACCACCATATTTCAGGTTTTCTGTGACCTGGTATGCAAATGCTTCGGTGTATGCACAGTAAAATCTGTGTTTGACATCTGTTTCTTTTCAGAGTAGACCTGCTCAACAGTGACATTTGAACTATAATAACCTGTAACTTATTTGCAAGGCTAATATTAAAAGGACAGGATGGATATCTTTAGGGCTGCAACTCACAATTATTTTTATTATTGATTAAACTGTTGATTATTTTCTCGATGAATCGATTAGTTGTTTGGTCTATTAAATGGTGAAAAATGTCTCTTTGTTTCCCAAAGCCCAAAGAGATGTTCTCAAATGCCTCCTTTTGTCTGGATGAACAGTCCATAACCCAAAGATACTTTGTTTATTACCACAGAAGACTAAATAAACCAGAACAGTTTTACATTTGAGGAACTGAAATCAGAGAATCTGGGCTCCCAAACAATTAATTGATTATAATAGTTGGCTATTCATATTCTGTCAATTGAGTAATCGACTAATCGTTGCAGCTCTAAATATTTTCATGGTGATATGAATGAATGATGACTTAAAAACTATTAATTTGCTGCATTTTGTCCAGATGAAATTCTTCTACAGCTGTGGTTTATAGCTTACTTCTACCTAGAACTTGGGTATTGTGCTAACTATGGTGTTCATGTCTTTCTGTGTCAGTGGGTGGAAAGTGGCTACTCTACACAGTGGTGCTATGAGAACTTCATCCAGTTCCGCTCCATGAGAAGAGCCCGGGACGTCAGGGACCAGCTAGAGGGTCTGATGGATCGCATTGAGGTGGAGGTGGTCAGCTCCCAGGGAGACAGCGTGCCGATTCGCAAGGTCAGTGCTCCAAAAACTGGAATCCTGGTATCTAGTATAATAGAGGTTAAATTATACTTAACTAGTCTATGTCTGTGGCCCAGTATTACCATAGCTACTGTTGGATTTTGATCGTCGATTAATCATTTAAGTAATTTTTTTAAGCAAAAAATTCAAATATTTGATTTTTCCAGGTTCTCAAATGTACTCAGTGTAAGAATTAGCTGCATTTCTGGGTTTTTCATCATAGTAAATTGAATTTTTGGGAGTTTTGGACTGTTGGTAAGACAAAACAAGACATCTCAAGATGTTGCATTCTGCTTTAGGAAATGTTGATGGGCGTTTTCACTGTTCTCATGCTTTATGGACTAAACAATTAATTGATTGTGAAAAAATAAAAGCACTGAAGAGTTCAACCTGTGGCAGGGAAGACCCACTGAAAAATTAAAAAAGACACGGTGAAGATGAAATGAACATCACTTGCATTCAATGTTTTCTTTTTCTGCGATGACTGTACAGAATACTATTAACAACCTCAGGGTAAAAACTGGTTCCAGGTAAACAACTCAAGATTAGTGACACATGTTTTGAACCATTTAGGCGGAGGGCAGGACTCAAGATTCACTGAAGACCTCAAGACAAAAGGCTGCTCAATTTAGCTTGACAGGCTACTGTCAACATGAGCATAGGTGAAAGGTCAAGTGTTATTTTTCTCTTCAGCTGGGTGGATGCTGGTTGGCACAAAATGTTTTATCAACATACTGGGCTCTCAAAAAGAAGGTAGTTCTGAAAATGTAAACTGTGCTAGAAAACCTAAGCGGAAAACTGTTAATCACTGCAGAACAGAGGCTGTAAAAGAGCCTTCTGTTTGAGCTATCAGCCCTCTTATGTCAGGGTCCATGTGTATTGTGAACGCACCCCTAAACCACTTGAGATAAGCAAGGGCGTTTGTTTTATTTGTTGGGTTACACCTTTTCCCATTAGATACTGCCTTTGCCTGCGTCCAACAGCCACTAAATAGGTGAAAACAATCCCTTGATTTATTGAGTTATTATAAATGAAACCCTCAATAAACTGGCTTTATTAATGGTTGTATTTCGTGTTTTGAGCCAGGAGGCACTTGATTGGCTGCACGCTTACATGCAAACATAAACATGATAAATTAGTTATTTTAAAATGTTAATTTAATATCAGGGGAAATGATAGACAGATGTAGATTTACTTTTCCCATGTACGTCACATGACAAGTGTGCGACAGATTTCTGTCAGCTGTATTTCGGTGTCATGTCGTCCTTTATAAGTATTACTTTTGTGAACACACCCAGCACCAACCGGCCTAGATAAACAGGTGTGAACAGTTTATATCCATCTGTGGAAAGATGATTGGAAAAGCAGATCTGACTGTAAGGAGTGGTACTTGGATGGTATCTGTTTGGTAATCCTACATGAAACCTACCTTTGGGATGGGATTGAAACGGTACCTCAACTTTTTAATAAATTGTTATACTTCCATGTGAATTATCTGCTTTTTCTGCTTCTAGTGCCCTGCAGTAGTTCCCTTGAACAAGAACACTCGCTCAATAATAATATGTTTCTGCTTTATCATTGTGTTTTATATACTTAGGAAGCCTATCAGTAAGATATCATCAGTTACTCTTACTGCTTTATGACCAATTTTACATGGAAAAACAATTTGTGATGAAATAATCTTTAGTCTGACTCCACTCCTCCCTTACCCACCTTCTTTTCGAGTAAACAAGGTGCATTATTCATACTGTGTTGGACTTTAGCCCGTATGGACCAGTCATCATTATGTTTAGTCAACCATATACCTCATATACCTCTCTGATATTATATGAATCATTTCCTATGTGATTCTTTACAGATGTATTTCCTGGAGTTCAAAATGTATCCGCTGAAACTATGTCATTTTATTTTTCTTGGAATACATGTTTCAAAAACACCAAAACTGTTGGAGCGTCTGTTACTTGCGATGGTGGTTCAGCTCCATTTATGCAAGGGGCTTATTATTATCATTATTATTATCATTGTTATTATTATTACATATCAGACAATGAAACTCCCTGCAATGCAGTTGTCTATAAGGACATATAATTGGGTTTTTGAGTGTATCCCACACATCCATTAATCTTTTGCTTTGCATGTTCTTGTATCGCTCTTTATGCTTGCGTTTCTCTTTGTCCTATAACGCTACTGTGGTCACGTTGATTTCTAGCCTGCATGGCGATAAATCGGTTGACTTATAAACCCCCCTGTCCCCTCATTCTTGTCCCTCTCCCAGGCGGTGACAGCAGGATATTTTTATCACACGGCACGACTGAGTAAAGGCGGCTACAAGACAGTGAAGCACCAGCAGACAGTCTACGTCCATCCCAACAGCTCTCTGTTCGAGGAGCAGCCGCGCTGGCTGATCTACCACGAGCTGGTTTTCACCACCAAGGAGTTCATGAGACAGGTCTGCCTGCTCTCATGTGATACTTTTTCTAAATTTCTCTCTAATATTTGCAGTGTCAAGAGAATATAGGAAGTAGTTGTATGTTTTTCAGAAGATAATCATCAAACAGAAAAAGTTGTGGTCATTGTTTAATCTGTGATAAACAATCACCTTTTATTGAGTCTAATATAAAGGCTTCCTCAGAATAACTGCACGTGAGAATGATACAGCACATAATGAGGAAGTGTGACAAGTGGTTTTTGTACAATATTTAACCTGCATCCCGCTCTGTGTTGACATATTTATCAATCTCTCTTCCCCCACACACAGGTGATTGAGATTGAGAGCGGCTGGCTGCTTGAAGTGGCTCCTCACTACTACAAGAGCAAAGAGCTGGAGGACAGCAGCAGCAAGAAGATGCCCCGCAAGCAGGGCAAAACAAAAGAGGAGCTGGGCTGAAGTGAATACCAACACTCACGGGACAGTTGGCAAAAATAAAAAAAGTACAGGGGTACACTCCGTCCTTCTCTCAGGGCAGGGTTAGAAGTAGGAGGAGAAATGACGTCGAAAGTTTTGAAATTGCATAAAAATAAAGAGGAAAAGTGTTGAAAATGTAGCTGTTTGGTACCAATTCAGCACATAAACAGCCACATGTCTCTAGTCTGTCTTTCACAATGTGAAAAATTGTTGTGAAAATGTTTCTGCTGGTAGCTTGATATGGCATTTTTAACAGTGCCCACACAGCTATCAGCACTGAATTTCTACCAGATTTGACACAAGACATTCGGTAAATTGTGAATGACAGACATTCACAATGGGACAGACACATGGGTCGAGGAAGAAGTGGGTCACAAACACAAAGCGGCCGTGTCAGCTGAGTCACAACAAGGAAACATTAATGCTCTGAGTTTCCGGCATCAACAACAGCAGGGGTTTTTTTTTTAGCTCATTAATGAACGTGAGGCCCTTGGTTTATTTCGCAGGTGCTTTTGAGCGCTCACTGGACCGTTTGTTGACTTACCCTGAATAGAGGGCTTTGTCAAAATTCTTCATTTGTGAAAGCAGCACACTGTTAAATTGTGTAAATGGACCATTACTGAGAAGTCTCCACCGAGCTGTAAAGACTAATGTCCAAATCATGAGTTTGTGTGAGAGGCTGCCTACGTCGTTTGTTTTCATTTTTCTATGGCAATAAAGTTTTACAACCACATGTTTTTGCCCTGCATGGTTTCCTGAATAGATCTAATTTGTTTGGCAGCTCAATAATGAATCATGGCGTCAGCATTTACTACATTTCAATTTGCACCAGGTATTGTATTAATGTGCTACAAGTTATATTTAGATCTCCTCTTGTCATGCTGGTTAAGTTGCACTACAGAGGAGCTCTGTGGGAATTTTTTTTTTTTTTACAGAATTACTATTGATGCATAAAAACATCCACTTCTCACAGAAACAAGCAGATGGGACATTTTTAACAGGTGTATTTTTCTAGTTTGGAATACCACCAGTGTGTTCATTTTCAACTTGTAAGCCAATACAAAATATGTTATATAATATGCTTTACGCATCCTTCATAACAATACTGCAAGTCCCTGCAGGGGCCCTCATTCAGCACCTTCAGGGCGAGTTGTTTCACAAAGCAAACAAAACTCTGTTCTGTATGTTTTAACTGTTAATATTTAATGGGAAATATTTAAATGCATTCTGGCCGTAGCTGTAATCTCACTCGGGGTGTTTTCTTTGATATTCAAAATGCACACATGAGCAGTGAGTAAGTAAGATAGAGCAGTAAGAAGAGGTTGAGCTGCGTAGCTCTTCTTGTTTGGTTGGTATTCCCACTAAGTGACAAAAGAGTAGTGGAGGTATGACAGGTATGAGCTGCTGATATGCGCAGTGTTGACAGTACTGTACCCTTGTCTTCATATGCAGCCACAGTGGAATTTTCCTGACGGTCTCTATTGTTTTTCTTGATTCGTATCACACATACAGTCGCATAGAGCAAGAAAATATTCATGTGTATCTCTGCCATGTGACACATCATGACACTGGCACCATATCTGATACTGGACGCTCTGCTGAACTACAAAGGCTGAGCAACAGTTTGGTTCTCAAGGTGAACACAGTTAATCAAAAGAGTTCAGCTGTAATTACTTGCAGAGCTCACTCTAAGTAATACTTTGATACCAGTACGATATACAGTATATTCTGCTGTATGAGTGGAAAAACGTGAGAGTTATCTAAGTAAATGGCCTGATTATCTACATATTGCACACACAGAGACACACACACACACACACGCACTAAAAAAGCACTGGCTCACTGTAGCTGGTCCAACTGGTCTGACAAGGGAAGAGAAAGAGGGAGGGCGGGCCGCAGCGAGACACAGTGGCAAGGAGGAGGGTCAAGAGGAGGCAGTGCTGTGTAACAATTAGAAAACAAGATATGAGAAGTAAGATACTAACAGAAGAGGATAACAGGAGCAGCAGAGAGACTAAAATCTGTCTCTCTAAACTAACTCTAAACTAAAACTTTTTTTTTAGCCATGAATTTCGGTGATGTGCAAGTTTTTACTCCACTTTGCTAGGATTATTTTCCTCGTCAGATCACCTCTGACAACGTGATACGACATTCATCTACCTCAGCAGGTCAGTGTGTGCGCACAAATTCTGCTCAATTATTTACTTTCTTGTTCTCTAACATCAGAAAAGCTGTTTTTTCTCTGCTGTGCATAGCTGGCAAACTCATAACTTTACTTGTTTTAACCCACCTACATTTTTAATTGACAGAAACTTGTAACTTAATCTAAACTTGCTGCAAATCTCACTGTGGATTTTCTAAAAAATTTTAAGAATTGAACAGCTGAAATGTTAATTGTGTGCTCACTGCTGGTTAAAAACCTAAGATTAATGATTGACTATGTCAGTCAGACAGGTATGATGGAATGTTTGCTATGAAATTACAAAACAATGAAGCAGTGTCACAAACCCACATCACCTTTGTTTTAGTTTTACAGGTTTCAACCCATTAAAACTGTAGGATCATAAAATCCCCTTTAACTAAAACCTATTTAAAGCACTTCCAGTTCTGCAGTCCTCACTGCAGACATGTTTGCTGGTGACTTCAGTGCAGGAAAGCCTGTTAAACAAATAGAGCAGCTCATTATCACGCAAAAGCGCCACGTGCATGTTGAATAAATGAAAAAAATCAACAGACAGCATTTGAATACAATGTGTACAGTGTTTGATAGCGACATGTAAGGCATTATTGCTTCATCATCATGAAAGAGCAGTGGGGACTGTGCAGGTAAATTCCTCCACTCTATTTCCTGCTCTACTAGTTGTTTGGAGCCAATAATCTTATCCCAGCTTTTAATTTTCCACAGTTGTTGTTGGGGAAACGCTGTTCATCAGAAACCAGCCTGCACTCTACCTCTAACATCATCACGGCAACATGAGCAACGACAGGGAGAGACGCAGGCCCGAAGGGAGCTGGAACCAGAGTCACGGTGACAGACAGGCCCCCAACGTCAAACCCAAACTCAGCGAGAAAGAGAGGAAGAAGGAGAAGCCAGCAAAAGTGAGGAGATCGAGGAGTATCGACTTGGAAAGGGTCGAAAGAGGGAGGAGAAGAGAACGAGACAGGCACCAGGGTGAGAGGAGCCAGCGTGGGAGGAGCGAGGAGGCCCGGAGACGAGACAGGAGAGAGGGAGAGAGCGATCAGAGGAAGGTGAAGCCGCCTGAAGATGATGTGGAGGATACTGAATGTGCTGTGTGCTTCTGCTCCTACGATAACATCTTTAAGACCCCAAAGCTGCTGGCGTGCGGGCACACCTTCTGTCTGGAGTGCCTCGCTCGCATCAATGTGACCTCTCCTGAGCTCAAGACCCTGTCCTGCCCAGTGTGCCGTGAACTGACCGAGCTCCCCCACGGCCAGGACCTGCCCCGACTGGGCAACAATCAGGACATCATAGGCAAACTCCCACCAGAGATGCACAGGGCACTGTCTATCCGCTTCAAGCGCAGCAAGGGCAAACTGCTCCTTAAGAATCCTCCTCCCAGCAGCCCGACCAAGTCTAACGTCCTCACCCTGCCTAAAAAGAAACAGGATGGCCAGGTGACTGCAGCTGGTGGCCTCCACTTGAGTGCAATGGAGCAGGGAATAGTCCCAACCACTGTGGTGGATGTAGGCAGGCCTCCAAACAGGGTCAGAGGTCGCCTGCGCAGGTTGTTCCGCTCGGACCAGTGCTACTACACCGTGGTGGCGTCCATCATCACCATCACTGTGGCGCTCATGCTGGTGGGGATTCTGGCTTTTGTGATCATACCGAATGTGATCATTCACCGGAGACCTGGTCATCAAGGGAACGGTACATCATTTGTCAACCCAGAAAATGGGAACACACCCTAAAGGGGCAGGGGGAGGATGAGCTGTAGAAATGAGACTAAAGTGGAGGGAGAGAATATCACTCATAACTTGTGATTCTCAGTGATCCTTATGCCTCTTTTTCCCCTTTGTGAGCTATACAGAAAGTAACGGTGGTGGCAAAACTAAGCACTGGGACACAGTCAAGCTGCTTCACATGCAGCGAGGTGAAGAAATGAAGGAAAACAGGGACAGCAACATTTTTTTAAAACAAAGAAAGACAGGCTCAAAGTTGCACACGAAGAAAACAGGGCAAACGTTTTGTTTTTTTTTTGTTTTGTTTTTATGTTCTTTTCTGAACATGTTTGTGATTACTGTGAAAGCCAAGGAAACTGTCCAACATGATTAATAAGCTGTAAATGTTGAAATAATGCACTAAACTCTGTGATGAAAAGTCTTGCTTTGTTTTGTTCGTGCCAGGCTGATATCAGTATCCAAGTTCAGGGTTTCTATAGATTCTTATCCATGTTGTATATAGTCCGCCTCATTGTACATAGCTATAGATGATGTATATATTTGTAAGTATTTACTCTTTACCCTCATAAGGATGGTCGTTATGTAACCATTAAATAAAGCATTTTTGAGACACTTAAAGCTCATTGCACAGACAAATCTCTTAAATGTCACTTTTTTAAAGGTAGCCAAGAGTTATTTTTAAATTAAACAACGGTACATGTGTTTTTAACTGCTCTGAATTTCCCTTCAGATTTTACTTATTATTGTTTATTGATTATTATATGTCTGATAACAATGGGGAATTCCTGTCTTTTTCCTTGATGCTTGACCTCTGCTGTGTTAAAACACTTTTTTTTTTGTTGCCTGTTGCCTTTTGGAAACCTGCATGTCTTCTTTA
Source organism: Thunnus thynnus (assembly GCF_963924715.1). Classification (NCBI taxonomy): domain Eukaryota; kingdom Metazoa; phylum Chordata; class Actinopteri; order Scombriformes; family Scombridae; genus Thunnus; species Thunnus thynnus. Next base: position 8,740,169 of record NC_089526.1, on the reverse strand, counting down.
GACACCTGATCCCCTCTAGTGGTGTAAACACACCAGTTAACAGGGCGGCTTGGATACTGAGTTTCCTCTCTGCTTTGAGGCTGACAAACCTGTTCAGCAGCACGTAGTGTCTTTACCTTCATGCCACTTTTTTTTCTGTCTTTTTCGGGGATGTCAGCTGTCAGTATTGACAAAGGGATAAGATAAGTGATCACTTGAAACAACTTTGGAGCGCTGGTGGACAAAACAGATGGTTCTGTTAACAATCACAGAAGTCCTCAACAAACACTGGAGGAATGACAGAAGAGAAAATGAGCTCTATTCATTTTAATGTTGCTGACCTGATTGGGGATCAGTCTGTCTCCCCTCCAGACTTTTAGCCTATCTGAGTGTTCAGTAGCTGTCTTCAGATAAATGTAACATAAAATGAAAAACAGCAAGGATACATTTTACTTTTAATGTTGAATAAAAAAGTAAGGTACATATACATTGCAATAACTTGTATCAAATCCATCTGAAAAACTGACCAACTGACAAAATGATTACACTTGCAACCCCCCTACCCCAAAGTTAGTGAGAGAAAGTATAAATGTACTGTACTTAAGTACATTTTTTAAGTACTTGCACTTTACTTGAGTATTTCCAATTCCAGACTACAAGAGTATCATCAAAACGTACTTTAAGTATCAAAAGTAAAATTACTTGTTCCTCAGAAAAAAATGCCCCTGTGAATGTTATATTATTGTAAATAACAAGATTGTTAATACTTATTTATCGATGCATAAACAACATTTTACTGCTGTAGCTGGTCCAGGTGGAACTACTTTTAACTACTTTGTACAGTTTGGTAGTTTAACTTTTCTCTGATCTTTGCTTTCTTGTGACATGTTGGAGAGTTTTGCCCCCCCCCCCCCCCCACAGCATAACAGAGCCACCAGATCCCCTCACTGTAGGGGTCAAGCATTCACACCTGTACAGGTTTTTCCTTTAAATTGTCACTCGTCTGTAGAAAGTAGCAGAAATAGAAATATGCAAATAGAATGCCTCAAAACTGTACTTAAGTACAGTACTTGAGTAAATGTACTTTATTGTGTGTTTACAAAGTAGTTTAAATTAACTCCACATCAAAGACTACTATATAGCAGGCCTGATATAGTATAGAAGCCCACTACTATAATAGTATACTATTAGGCTCTAACACTATGAGAGTATTTTTTACAGTGTGATTTTTCTGGGGTACTTTTACTACAGCCCTGCCTAAAGACACACCCACCTGAGCCCCCCTCCGTGACTGTAGGGGCAAATATGGTTGGGTGGACCAGACCAGAAAAGACCCCCCCTTCTGTGATACACTACTTACGCAAATGAAACTTTACACGTTATGTGACCGCCGGGAGAGGCTGAACACTATAGAAAACCAAAAGGAGAAATTCCCAAAACAGAAACGGTTTGTTGTGGACATTATCGACCACTATGGCTTCCACTCCCTCCGCCTCAGCCTTGACTGCTGTTCTCCGGTGTCGGGGAAATATCTGGACCAGGAATCCGCCGACCAAGCGGCCTGCCACCTCTGCGTATAGCCTCGGACTGGCCGGCGGGACGGTGCGCGACTCGCCAGCTGAGCGCCCCCGGTCACAACAGGCACCAACGTGGGAGGCTCTTCTCCAAGGAGAGCGTGTTGTGGTGGGAAGAGGACTTGCTGTAACATATAATTCGTCCCGGGTGGATGAGAAAATGTTGAGAGAGAAAGGTTCAAGGGAGAAAAATAAATTATGTTATCCAAAACTTTCGCGATCAAGAGCGCATGCCCCAAGGGACGCGTACTCAGCTGCGTCTGGTGCCCAAAACGCGCTGGTACGTCAGCTGGCGCTCAAACTGATATCTAACCTGCCTGGAACAGATACATGCTCTCAAATAATTCAGATGATTAAATATGACAAATATGCTGCGCATATCTATAAAATAGTATTTGTCCAGGAGACCATTGAATTCCCAACCGGCATTTTGAAAGTGTCCATAACTCCCTCATGTTTGATGGAAAATTCAAAACAAATACCCTCTTTCGTGTTAACTGGCTGGTCAACACTGAAGACCACCTGCTTGTCTTTGACTGCTCTTGTGTCAGAAATTATATTTTGCAAGCTGGCGGTGTTGTGTAGGTCCAGCAGCAGCCCTGATAGTGCGCCACAGCATCTGCTGAGCCAACAGGATGCGAAAAACATCAAAAATGACGCCGTGCAGGTGAGCGTTAAAGCTGTTTAATTGATTTGATTTAAGATAAAGAAAACAAGAGAAAAGCTCATTTTGGTTTATCACTCAATTTACTCTCTTTGTCTCTTCTCTTTCAGGCAAATGGACAAAACCACAGTCCCACAGACCTCAACTCCTCCAAGGACTCTGCACAAAAGATCACAGAGGACAGACCTGACTGAGAGAGTCCAAGGCCTCAGCACCAAAAATACACACTGTGATCCAACTTATTTATTGACTTTTACTTTTCTTTCACAATACACAACGTACATTTGGACTTTAACCCCGTGATGTAAGAAAACAACAGGCTGTTTTTAGAGCACTTTTAGCTCTACTTTAGGAAAAGTACTGCAACAAGAAAAACCTGTGAAACAGCATTGTCTGTAGTCCTATTCTAGGCTTCCTGGTGGGTAGTAAAATATTGGCAATGCGTTTTTTCTTTGAGCTTAGCTTGTATGTTTTGCACAAAAGCCTTTTTTTTTTTTGCAAAGATTGTGGAATAAAAGGTATATTTCCCTTCGGAATGGAGTAAAAGTAAATCTCACAAAATGGGAATATTAAAATCAATGCTGAGTACCTCAAAACTGTATAAATGTGATGGGCTGACTGAGAAATTGTTCTTATTTTTCCACTTGTGTTTTTGTAGATGGTTACTTGATATTTCACTGTGAAATATAATAAACTAAAAGTACAGAGCCTCACAGATATTCAGTGTAAGGTCACTCGCATAGCCTATTTTTAGTCTACTTTCCGCCCCCCTGTTTGAAGGATGTGTTATAAGGCATGAAAGTCATGACTGCTATCACTGAAATACATGGTGGAAGAAGTACTTCAAATCCTTTACTTAAGTAAACACAGTAGTAGAAAGTAACTAAGCATGTTCACTCAAGTACTGTACTTAAGAACAGTTGTGAGGTACTTGTAGTACTTCAGATAGTAAAATACCAAACATCTTCGACTTCTGTCCTTATCAGTCCTTCATTGAAACAGTACACATTTGCCTTTCTCTTGAGATGGAAGATTCAAATTACATTCACTTCTCTGCAGCTCAAGTGGAAAAAAGAGTTTGTATTGTTCAATGGTGGAAAGTAACTAAGTACATTTACTCAAGTACTGTATTTAAGTACAATTTCGAGGTACTTGAGTATTTCAATCGTAGAATTCTCTATTCACTCCACTACATTTCAGAGGTAAGTATTGTACTTTCTACGCCACTACATCTATTTGACAGCTTTAGTTACTTTTCAGGTGAAGATTTGACACAATGGATAATATAACAAGCTTTTAAAATACAACACATTGTTAAAGATGAAACCAGTGGTTTCCAACCTTTTTGGCTTTTGATGTCTTACAAAAAGCAGTGTGTAGTCGGGGTCACATTTCAGATGTCTATGATTTGTTAACAGTTCCACTAAATAGTGGAACTATTAACAAATCATAGACAATAGTAAAATTCTCACATGGTTTCATTTCAATAAATGTTCAAATGATCCAATTTTTCACCAAAATCAAAGATTAGAGAAAAAGTCCAAAAACTGGAAACAGATTTGTGTATTACAACTTTGTTTTTTCTTCTTTCCTCTCCCATTAATCATCTCACGACCCCTCAGATTTATCTGGTGACCCTTTGGAGGGGCCTGACCCCTAGGTTGGGAGCCACTGGACTAAACAAGCTAACTGTTTATAAAGTAGTTCAAACTAGCTCCACCTCTAGCAGCTACAACAGTAACATGCTGTTAACACACTGATGCTTCAGTGTTAATAAGCTAATGATGTCATAATACATCAGTCAGAGGGATGAACTGAGTAGGCCTACTTTTACTTAAACAGGCTACATTTTGCTGTTAATAGCCTACTTATATACTTTTACTTAAATAGGATTTTCAATGCAGGACTTTTACTTTTAATTGAGTATTTTTACATTGTTGTGTTGCTATTTTTTACATAGGTAAAGGATCTGAGTACTTCTTCAATTACTGCTGCAGAAATGCCTTATAGACATTAATAAAATGCAAAAACACCACTGAGCTCTGCCCTCACTGTTATACATCATTTGTTTGTCATCAGGTTGATAGAAGGGAAGGGATATATATTCCTCCATCCAACCAATACACATTTGCCTTTCTCTTGAGACTGAAAATGCAAATTACATGCACTTCTCTGCAGCTCAAGTAGAAAAAAAACAGAGATAGTACTGTTACAGTAGCTAGGTCTATATTCAATTAAAATCCACATCTGATAATTGGTGGCCTCCTTTTCTCTCTATTACCATATTTTGGAGCCACAATGTGTGAGAGCAGACAATAAATCTCCACAAAGACATGAAAGGCTGCAGTGTCTTAATTAGCTCCACAGAGAGCAGCAGCCAGCCGCCAAAGTGTTGCGTAATTTCTCAAGGTGACAGTTAGGGCGGGACTTCCCGTGACTGCTCGCTACCCAGGAAGTCGTCGTTGCACTTTTTTTTTTCTCCCTCCGCCTCTTCCTCCAGTCTTGCGAGAAACAAGAAAAAACTAAGGAACGATAAGTTGCTTTGATAGCTGGGAAACTAGCAAGAGAGCAACTCTACACCGGCCCCAGACGTCCTCTCGGCTCCTGTTTGTTCAACTTGGCGGGCTGTCATCGAAGAAACGGCGGAGAAATGGCCACAAGAGGAGGAGGAAGTGGTCACATTGTCAGGGTAAGGGCTAATTTCAACACGCTCCTCCTCAAGCTACTGTATTTACAGTCTAACCTGTGTGTCGAGCAGCCGGGAAGACGGTGAGATCAATAAGCAGTGGTTATTGTTGTGTTTCAGTCTAAATAACTGGTTTATTTCGCCTGTTTGTCGACGCAGCTACAGGTGATAAGAGGAAATCGATAAGAGGCAGTTGGGTGAATCATCACTCAAGTTTACATAAAGCAACTTCCTACGAAATACAAATTACCATATGTTTGATGACATTACCTGATTTCCTGGTTTCATTGGAGCCAGCCAAGTTCCAGGTTGATCACTGATGACATTGTTTTATTAATCTTTCATTCAGTTTTCACTTTTGATTGTATTGCCGGTATGCACCTCTCAACCTCAAACGATAAAAAAACAACAACTCATTAACAAGGGTGATGAAAGCCAGTAGCAAAATGATTGGCACACAGCAGAGAAGTCTAGCTGAGCTGTACAACAAATATTATCATCATATCTGGCAGCACCCACCCCCCTGCCCTGTTTCCTGCCTCAGACAACCATCAGTCGAAACTAACTACCTTCTCTTTCATATTCTCTCCCATTTCACTGCTCAACTCTGGAAAGTACAAGTAACGTCAGCACATCTCCAACCATCCCTGTTTCTCCTCTTTTTTTTCCCTTCACTAATATTGTAACTTGTGTACTTCATGTGTTCACCTTATACTCTTGTATTTATATGTGTTTTTTATTATGTTTAGTTATGTATGTGTGTTTTTTTTATCTTGTGTGTCGCCCCGTGTTATTTTTTATTGCTACTGCAGCAGAACTTATTGCCCCTGGAGACAAATAAAAGTCTTGAACTTGAACATTGTTTCATTGTCACATATTATTTCCAGTTCGGTGTCACTTTTACTGCAATCTTTTATTTTCTTAAAGTACATCTTCTTATTATTACAGATGCAAGTGGATATTCGTAGTTGAGGATCTGCCAGAAGCACAACTTTACCCCAAGATGAGCTCTGCCCTCCATCATATTTCAGCAGTCTTTGCCTACGTTGACACTATATCGTGTCAGAGTAACAGTGAGCCAACAAGGTGTGACTCCAGATCTCTGATCATGCTCTTGTGATGATACACAGGCTACCCTTCCCGTATCCTGTTCCTATTGTCTGCAACAAGGACACGTCCTTCTATTCAGACCCTGTCCTCCTGATCCCCCCTCCCTCCCTTTGATTTTCTGGGCCATGCTCCGCAAGAGAGGTTCTCTCATTCTTTGTGGTACGTTCCTGTTTATCACCTGGAACGCCATACTGGTGCTTCTGCTGTGGGGCAGACCCCCGCCTGGCCAGCCGGGCGACCCCGGCCGAGAGCACAGGGAACTGGCTGAAAGGCCGACTAATGATGTGCTGGGAGATATGCTCCGTATGGCAGACACGGTTGAAGCAGAGCTTGAAAGGCAAAAACAAATTCTGCTGCAGATCCAGAATCGCCAGTCACTATGGGAGCCGTCGAACATAAACGGACCCAATGTTGTCATCCCCCGTCAGCCTGTCATTCCTATCCTGGTTATGGCCTGTAACAGGGTCACTGTGAGGCGCTGCTTGGACAAACTCCTGGAGCACCGTCCTTCAGCAGAGCTTTACCCAATCATAGTGAGCCAGGACTGTGGACACGCTGAGACGGCGGAGGTGATTCGCTCTTATGGAAATCAAGTAACTCACCTGAAACAGCCGGACTTGTCGGATATCGCTGTGCCACCCGCGCACAAGAAGTTTCAGGGTTACTACAAAATCTCCAGGCATTACCGCTGGGCTCTCAACCAAGTGTTCAAGACTCAGTCTCACTCCTCTGTTGTCATCGTAGAGGATGACCTGGAGGTAATCATTATGTTCATTTGTGTCATTAAATTGCAGTTAACACTTTTTAGAGGTATTACATGATATTCAAAAGCCCAGTAATACATTTTAAGGGTTTTTTTTATATGAATAAATACACAATGCATAAGTTCCATATACGTTATCCTTAAAACTAGGGCTGCAGCTAACAGTTATTTTTAGTATTGATTAATCTGTTGATTATTTTCTCAATTAATCAATTAGTCGTTTGGTTTATAAAATGTCAGAAAATGGTGAAAAATGTTGATCACTGTTTCCCAAAGCCCAAGATGACACCCTCAAATGTCCTGTTTTGTCCTATCCAACAGTCCATAACCCACAGATATTTAGTTTTACTGTCATAGAGAACCAAAGAAATCAGAAAATATTCACATTTGAGAAGCTGGAATAAGAGAACTTGGACATTTTTACTCAAAAATAGTTGGAGATTAATTTAATAGTTGGCAACTAACTGATTAATCGACTAATTGTTGCAGCTGCACTTAAGACAACTGATTTCACTTGTTGACATGGTTCACGTAAACTGAAACTAAATTATTCATCTCCTACTCTAGGTGGCACCAGACTTCTTTGAGTACTTCCAAGCCTTGCTGCCACTTCTGAAATCTGACCCTAGTCTGTGGTGTGTGTCAGCCTGGAATGACAATGGCAGGGATGGCTACGTGGATCCAGGGAAGGCAAACTTGCTCTACCGGACAGACTTCTTCCCCGGGTTAGGGTGGATGCTCCTTAAAGAGGTGTGGGAGGAGCTGGAGCCCAAGTGGCCCGCTTCATTCTGGGACGACTGGATGCGTCAGCCCGAGCAGCGTCGCGACCGTGCCTGCATCCGCCCAGAGATCTCACGGACTATTACCTTTGGGCGGCAAGGCGTGAGTCTGGGTCAGTTTTTTGACAAGTACCTGCGTTACATTAAACTGAATACCGAATTTGTGCCTTTCACAGAGTTAGACCTGAGTTACTTGAAGGAGGAAACATACAGAGAAAAGTTTGAGAAGGAAGTTTATAGTGCTCCTGTGGTTACATATGAAGGTGTCAAGCAGGGGAAGCTAAAAGGACCCGGGCCCTTTCGCCTTCAATACTCTAGCAAGGACAGTTTCAAAGTGATGGCCAAAAACCTGGGAATCATGGATGACTTGAAGTCTGGAGTCCCAAGGGCAGGATACAGAGGGGTTGTCAGCTTCATCTCAAGAGGACAGAGAATCTTCTTAGCCCCTCCTCCAGGATGGACCAAGTATGATACCACCTGGAGCTGATAATCCAGAAGAAAACCTATGTGCAGTAGCCTTTTTGTAATCTCTAAAAGGCCATTGGGGAGAGCATTCCAGACCAAAGACTGATGTTGTTAAAGTTTCTCTTTGAATGATATGTACTCAAGTTAATTGTCCTTGATAATGCAGAATGGATTGTCCCTCTTTCTGGTGTAGGGCTATTGCCAATGCCACTCAGGTCTTTTTCATATTCCAAATCATTTCTTACAGTGTATAATACAGCCTAAACAGCTTGTCAGACAAAACTGCTGTAATTCACCAGAGATCTATTTTTATACTATGCTAATTGTGCACATGACATTCATCGATGCATTCAATGCAATTCCTAGTTTGCCACTTTTGTTTGAATTATTTGCAATTTCTGGTAGCCTATTTATGTCCGATACAAATATGAAAACATAATCTGTGGTATGGTTGCTTATGGTGGTGGTCACTGGTCATAACTGCAGTATAATCTGTCATTTGATTCTCATTGTTTATGTCCTCTATGAAAATCAGTTCTTCCCAAATACACTTTAATGTCAAATAATTTTGATTCTTGATGATTCTTCAATGTAGTACTACTTGCAGGCCTGTTAACTTGCAAACTCCATTGTGTGTGTTTATATATTTTTGGAATAAAAAAACAATACACAATCTAGATTTTTAACTACTAATTCATTTTCAGTTTACAGTTAAATATTTGTACTTTCTACTCCACTACATTTTATTTGACAGCTTTAGTTACTTTTCAGATGAAGATTTGACATAATGGATAATATAACAAGCTTTTAAAATACAACACATTGTAAAAGATAAAACCAGTTGTTTCCAACCTTTTTTGCTTTTGACATCTTACAAAAAGCAGTGTGTAGTTGGGGTCACATTTCAGATGTCTATGAGTTGTTAACAGCTCCACCAAATAGTGATTTTTCCCTCTAAACTTCTCACATGGTTTAATTTCAATAAATATTCAAATGATCCAATTTTTCACCAAAAATCAAAGATTAGAGAAAAAGTCCAAAAACTGAAAACAGATTTGTGTATCCGAATTTTTTTTTCTCTTCTTTCCTCTCCCATTAATCATCTCAGGACCCCTCTGATTTATCTGGTGACCCTTTGGAGGGGCACGACCCCTAGGTCGGTAACCAGTGAACTAAACTAAGTAGTTCAAACTAGCTCCACCTCTAGCAGCTATAACAGTAACATGCCGTTTACACACTGATGCTTCAGTATTTATAATCTAATGTCATATATGATATTATCAGTCAGAGGGACCAAACCAGTAATTTTACTTTAATACTTTTAACTACATTTTGCTGATGATAGTTATGTATCTTTATCTAAGTAGGATTTTTCACGCAGGACTTTTGAGGCGGCAGCGTTATCGATAAGATCTGGTTATGTTTAGACATAAAAACCACTTGGTTAGGGTTAGGGAAAGATCATGGTTTGGATTAAAGTGATCACTTGAAACGTGGTGGGTACTTCCGTGATGTCACGCCATCTTCGTCGTCAAGGCAACAGTAAACACCACAACAACGTTACGGGTTTTTTTATAATAAAATGTCCCGACTCGCAATTGGAAACATGACACTTGCGGCTGGAAACGGGAAGCAAACAGTTGACTACTACAGCGAAGTCCACTTTTTCAGGGTAATCACACCTGCATGAGAAGGGTCTGAGGAGAGAAGTCTGAGGGGTCTGAAGAGGGAGCTACAGTTGGACCCTCAAGTCTACGGCAGCCGTCCTGCCCCAAACCTTGCAGCGCGTCCGTTTCTAAACAGTACTCGGCTGTTTACTTCATTTGAAATGATGATGTGAGACCGAAATCGCTAGCTAGCTAGCCTAGCTAAAGTAATTGATGAACTCGGGTAAGAGATTGGGGGAAGAACATGCGTGACAAAGGGGACATAGTGATGGCCCTCCTTATACTTTTACTCTCATGACAGATATTTCTCCTCACCTGTTTGCTCTAAAGCAGCCGTTAAATTCTCGCTTACGGCGTTAGCCTGTTAGCATGCTAGGCTAGCTTCGGTGGGCTCGTGTTTCGGCGTGATTTGATATGGCAGATTGCAAACTCAACAACAATCCGTTGGAATTATCTTTAATTTACTCGGGCTTCATTGCACTTATATGTTGTAAATAGGGCCCGGCTTAGGGGTACAATAGCCATCACGTCTGCTGGCGACGGCAACCTTAGCTAACGCTGCTGCTAGCGGAACTTTGTAGGCCCGGGATGGAGCCAGGGGACTTGCGAGAGAGCCCCGCCGGGTCCGGGGAGTCTGATGCTGGGGATTGGAGGGAGGATATTCCTGGCGAGGATCAGGAGGTCAAGGCTGCCGAAACTAATGGAACAACACTAGAATCGGTGCACACCCGAGAGGAAGGCGAGAATGAGAAACAAAAAAGCGTGGGAGAGCAATTACACAGTCCATACGAGGAGGAACTAGACCCCAGAATCCAGGTACAACACCCATCAACATGATGTTTGTTCTGTCTTCTAGGAGGCATTTCTTTCTTTTTTTCAAACTTCTGTTTATTGGGAGTTTTGGTACATGTGTAAATACAATTAAGTTACATGTATTATGTAAGTATATGTTGTACATTGACTTGTGCAAAGGAAATCCAAAAAACAAAAACAGCGAACAAGACAAAAAGGAACGTCACAAGTATCACCGTAAACACTCTTGTGTTATCAATCAGGCAAACTTTATTTGTACAGGACCTTTTATACAGGTTAGTGCAATTCAAAGTGTGTCACAGATATAGGTCATAGATATGAGAGGAAGAACAAGTGTAGACCGTAAAACCGGAAAAAAACAAACAATTTGGCGACGAGAATTAAAAATGTTGAAAACGTAGTAAAATAAAATAGATTTAAAAGCTACAATATAGTAATAATAATAAGAAAATAGAGTGAAATAAACCTAGATTAAAAATAACATACCATATCAACCTTCCCTCTCGGTGAAATTTCATTTATTTTCTAAGTGCTTCATCACATTTTTCAGCAAAGATAGGTGGGCTAGTGGGTTTTTCTGTTTCCAATTTTGATAAAATCAGTCCTCATGATAATAATGTCACTTGACAGCTCTACCATAACAGCTTTAACACCAAAAACAGCCCAAATTGGGTCTGGTTAGAGTTGTTCTCTGTAGCCTCAGACAGAGATTAGAATATTTTAGTCCTGTATTTAACAATGTTTGGGTAGCTCCAAAACATGTGTGCTAATTAAGCCGGTGTCTGTCCACATCGATCACAGGATGGATTTACTGTAGGAAACATCTTGGAAAGTCTCAGTTTGATGTAATATGTAATATCTAAACTGCAATAATTCATGTCCGGTACATACAGAAGAGGAATGAATGTGTTCTCGGGCCTTTGTCCACTGATCTTCTATGATTTCCACTCCCAGATCTTCCCGTCAGGTTTCTTTTAAATGGTCCAATGTCATTTAACTTGTAACCCTGCATCAAGCCAGGTGGGGATATTAATCTGTCAGGTTGTAATTAGTGATAACGGTACCTGGGTGGGTAATACTGGATTACTGTGTTTAATCCTGATGGAGGAGGTAGCTGTGTACTGGAATTAATACACTTTTATGATGCATTTTCCTGTATTTAGTGTTCACTTCATAATAAGTACTGTAATCTGTACAAAGTCTGTTATCAGATCAGAAGTGATTATTTTGTCAGGTGGCTCAAAATTGCATCATCCATATCTCTGGCACCATAAAATATAGAGCTGCAACTAACGATTATCTCATTATAGATGAATCTGTTGATTATTTTCTCGATTTAATGATTAGTTGTCGGGTCTGTAAAATGTCAGAAAATGGTGGAAAATGTCCATCAATGTTTCCCATTAAGCAAAGTGACGTCTTCAAAATGTCCACAACTCTAAGATATTCAGTTTACTGTCATAGAAGACAAGAGAGACCAGAAAATATTCACATTTTAGAAGCTGGAATCTGAGAATCTGTATATTTTTCTTTCTTAAAAACGACTCAAAACGATGAAGCGATTTTCAAAATAGTTGCTGACTGTTTTAATAGTCGGCAACTAATCAATTAATCAACCAATCATTGCAGCTCAAGTAACATACCTGTTATGTACATACCATACTAGTTTGTGCTTTTCATCTATTACCATTACATTCAAATAATGGTTGTCTAATTACATTTGATTTAAAAGTAATGGTAACACATGAAACTGGGGTCCCAGACTTTATATGCAAGAATACTAGTATAACTTATTTTTTCATAGTTGTTAATAAGGCAGTGAATCAGTATAATATTTTCCCTTTTTCCCCACAGGAAGAGTTGGAGCACCTCAATGAAGCCAGTGCAGAAATCAACAGGCTTGAACTGCAGTTAGATGTAAGTAAAAAAAAATACACTTTGCTCCCAATTAAGGAGGTTTGTTCAGTCTTCAAACACGGATCATATAAAACGCTTTGATTCTGACTCAGGAGAACTGTGAAAAACATGTACTATCACCCTGGGAATTACTTGAGAGTCTGTCTCTGCTGCTAAATATTTTATCAATCTACCCAGAAGGTGCTAATCAGTATGATAATTTTGTTTTTGAAATCTTTTTAAGGCAAAGGGTCTGGAAAAGGGAGAACTCTTAAAATGGAAATTGCATTGGTGCTGGTAGTTTGACACCCACTGAGAATCGATTGCTCACTTCCATCCATACTCATGTGTAAAATCTAATCAGTCATTCCATTACAGATCAATCTTATCTTGTCATTTTCATGCATTCTCCATCTAGGACGCTAGATCAGGGTACCGGAAGATCCTCACAGAGTCTGCCAGGAAACTAAACGCTCAGAGCTCTCAGCTTGGTAGCTGCATAGAGAAAGCAAGACCGTATTATGAAGCTCGCCGCCTTGCGAAAGAGGTATGCACATAAAAAGGGAAACCGGAGTATGTCAGAAATGTTCTTTATCTGCTCTTTGATAGAGATCCGGTAGTTATTGAACAGAAAATAACACGGGGTCGCGTCCTCGTCATAGTTCGCTCCTGTAAGCTGTAAATGGTTGTCTGCTCTCTGTAGGCTCAGCAGGAGACCCAGAAGGCAGCTTTGAGCTACGAGAGAGCGGTTTCTATGCACACGGCTGCCAGGGAGATGGTCTATGTGGCAGAGCAGGGCTTGATGGCTGATGGAAAGAACACCCTGGATCCCACCTGGCAGGAGATGCTCAACCACGCTACCTCCAAGGTAACGAAGAGGAGGAGGTACACATGCTATAACACAGAACAGGGTTGAGTGGGCCATGTACAGTAGGTGGTTGTTGTGTCTCACACGGGATGATGCATGTCCTCCAGTGAGGTAAAACGTTGACTGAAAAGAACAAAAAGCAGAAAATGAGAGTGCATCTAAAACATGGTGGATAGTTTCAAAACAGTCACGTCTTCATGATGCGGCAAGTGACATAGGAATAAAACAATAAGCTTAAACAATCAGGTTGTGGTTTATTTGAGCATTTTAACATGTAAAAGATGAACAAATTCAATAGTTTGGGAGAAAAATGATGCTGATGAAACTACAGGGGCAGACTTAAGGTTGTTGCTCTGGTCTCTGGCTCATGTGTGTGTGTGTTTACATCCGGCTCCTGCGCGTCTCTCACAGGTGAACGAAGCCGAGGAGGAGCGACTGCGCAGTGAGAGGGAGCACATGCGCGTCACCCACGCATGCCAGGAGGCCGAGGCTCGGGTTCAGATGCTGCAGAAGTCCCTCAAAAGAGTCATCCTGAAGTCCAAACCTTACTTTGAGCTCAAAGCGCAGTTCAACCACATTCTGGAGGTAATGCGGACATACAAAGCCCAGTAATATCTCTGTTCGTGAAACCATGAGCACATAGGAGACATTCTGTCTGGTGTAAACTGTATTTTTTCACTCCTAGTTTACCATTCTGACAAAAAAAAAATCTGTGTGTCTAATGGAGTTGTAAATATGCTGCTGACATGGCAAAAAATGCTCTAATACATTCTGAAATTTATGGATTTATTCAAGGTCACTGGTGGGTTATTTTCCTGTTTGGCATAAAATCAATGTTGAAATTGATGATGAAAGTTGCTCTGTCCTCTGTGTGACTCCAGGAGAACAAAACCAAAGTGCTGCAGCTGGAACAGCACGTGGCTAAAGTGAAGACCCGCTATTCCATTGCCCTGCGAAACTTGGAGCAAATCAGCGAGCAGATCCACGCTCAGAGGGGGAGGGACCAGGCCGAGGGAGGGCGCCCCACTGTCTGCGGTGGGCGGAGCCCCCCTGTCGGAGCGGAGTCTGACATCAGGGTTCAGGAAGAAGGTGGAGCCTGCGGTGGTGGCGTGACGGGGAAAGATCGAACGGATGCAGCCATCAATCTGGTGGAGAAATACAAGGAGAAGGAGAATGAAAAGGAGAGGGAGAGGGAGCGGGAGCGGGCGGGGTCGGATTCCCTTTCGGTCTTCAGCCTGCAGACCATCGCTTCCGACTTGGAGAAATATGACTCCATCGAGCACCTCGGGGACCTGAGCGATGTCGGGAGCGTAACTGGGGATGAGGTGGAGAAAGAGAGAGGCGGAGTGATGGATAGAAGAGACAAGCTGACGGAAACGAGCTCCAAAGAGCGCCAGCAGCAGTTCCACAAGCAACACCACCGCAGCTTCAGTTTGTGAGGCTGTCATAGATACAACAACTATATAACATTGTAAAAGTAAAATCTTGAGTTTTAAGTGATTCAGAGTAGGGATAAAGATCCCTACCTCATCGGTACCAACCAAAGTATAAGACCGTGAATTAGCTGAAAATGTAAAACTGGAGCGATCCAGTTGTAGGTGTATGATATTCAGTGTAAATAAGCACATGTACGTTGACTGACAACACATTATTCTAAGGCTGACACTGACATTGCAACCTAGTTAGAACACTACTGGAATCTACAGAGCTTACATCCCTCCAGGACAAGTATACTGTATATTCACTCCTTCTGAGGGAACTGGGGAAAAAAAAAATGTTCTTGAGCATGAAGGAACAGGGAAGAAATTTTAAAAGCCTTGTTTGAACTGACATATTTAGAAAGGCGTTGTTTCCTCCTTCTTCCCAGGCTAATTGTTGATCTAATTTGGTGAGAGTGGTGAAAAACAAAACCCTCCATTGTTTTCCCACCAGTCTTGTCGAGTCTCATCAGTGATTCCTCTTAAGGTAGAGGATCACCAGGCCCCCCCCTCCCCCCTCTCTATCCACCCTTCATCAAGTTAGTGTTTAGGGAAAAATGACAAAGACGATTCTCTGTCGGTGCAGAGCGAAAGCATGCTTGCGTTCACATTTCGTATATATTTATTTCCTGTAAAATGCTGCAAGTCGTTATTTTGGCACAAGAGAATGCGTTTTTCGAGAATTCCTGAAATCACGAATGGAACAAATGGAGTCTGAAGATGATAAAGAGCCTCTGACTCCATTTGACTGTTTCCACTCTGACAGCATGCACTCCTGTTAGCTATTTAAATAGACAGTTTATGACATGTATGTAGGGCTACATGATGAAACTGAATACTGACAGCGTTAAAGCTAGATGCCATGTCTTCTTATTTTATCTGTTATGCTGTAGTCTTATGATGCAAAAGCCTTTCCCAAATGTGTATTATTTGAACATTGTTTACATTTGCTGAAGTGGATTTCTTTGGCCTTTTTATCTTTTTATTATTATTATTATTATTATTATTTGGTTGTAATTTGAAGTGTGCCTTTCCACAGAACAAGTAACAAATTAAGCCTGAGATGAACTTTGCTGTAAACTAATTCTTAAAAAAAAAAAAAGAATACCCTGAGTCACACAAGCACTGTTTTTCTGATAAGACTTAAAAGAGTTTATTTTTTTTGTTTTAATTTCTGTATTTTCTTTATTTTATTGTACTTTGCTTGTCAAAGTGTGAGATGCAAAACAAAAAAAAGTCAAGAAATGACTTGTAAATGTATGTAATTATTACAAAGCTGGAAAATATTGACATGTACAGTTACATGTGTCGCTGATTTGAATATTTGACATTTTTGTTGTACAGCAGAATACATGAATACAGTCTCTCCTCTGTATTTAAATCATTTACTGTTGCAGTTGATCTGAAACACCTCACCTTCACTGCTGTCTTAACGATATGTCGTCACCCTTTTAAGGACATCTGTGAGTTAGTCAGTGTCACTTAATGTTTCCAATGTATGCATTGTCATAACTATAATCAATAAAACAGATCATACTTCTTTGGCCTGTGTGATTCACATGTTTTCTATAGAATTGTATTTCAAGAGGCAGGATTGAAGAGGAAGAGGGATGGTGAGAGGCAGAGGGAGAGGTTATGTATTCCTCAGCCTTGCTTCAATTATTCAGCAGATATATAAATATGAAGCAGGATGCTGATCTCAATAGATGGCAGAACAGGAGCAGAGAATGGTGGAAAAGACAGAAAGAGGAGATAAAGGAGTCGATAGGCTTTGAGTTAATAGATGACCAGTGTTGTAGAAATAACTGATTGCTGCTTCGTTGACTTAAGCTCCGAGGAGCTTTAGAAAAAGGGCTTTACAATGTAGTCACTGTTAATACCACAGCGCCATATCTGCACCTCCACCCGTGTCTAGTCTTCCTGCCGTGATATAATTATTCACGGTGGGATAAATCCACAAGCTTATCATAAATCCAAAGCCTCCGCTCCTTCAGATTCATTATGATATTCCGCTGTTGTGGGCCTAGAACTGAGCGTGTTTCATCTTGGGAAGGAGGAGAGAGAGAAGAAAAAAAAAACAAAAAACAGATAAATGCGTGAGCAAGGGACTGTTACGCACGGTGCGTCTCCATCATGACGTCGTGAATTAGCTCAAGATTGTACAGAGGGGGGGGGGGGAGTGGAGGAAAAAAAAGGAGGAGAGTGTGGTGAATCGGTGTTTCGTCGTGTACGGGGATGCGTTTGTATATAGTGCATGTATATTTTTTGTATGGATTTTTGTCATTTCTTACCTTTGCCATGCGTAACTGCAATACATGGAAAGATCCCGAATAAGATCCGTTTTGTTTTTGTAACAGTCTGTTTACGCACGGAGCAGCTTGCACATTTATAGCCATATTAATATAGCCATAAAAAATCGTTGCAAAGATGCATATTTTTACCAAATAATCCGACACTGGTCTTTCCACCCGGAGGACGTACTGTTATCTTGACTGAGCGCATCGAAACTAATAGTAAGTACACATGCTACAGCTTTGCTTCAGGGGGCTATATGCTACTATTACTGTAGGTCGCAATATTAGACTACATCTATTCAGAAATTGCTCCATTTGCCATGTAGATAATCTAGACGAATGCCAAATTCGTTCCACATTATGTATGCAAGGGCCATTCATTGTCGATGGGCACAGGCCACATTTGTTTTGAGTTCCCTCTTGTAAGAAACCATCACAATCCTGTCTGCAGTTACATTTATACGCTTTAGAAAGAGAGAATACCAGGGGGATAATGTGCACCTTTTTAAAACATCATCCAGCCGGTGTAAGGAGGTGACATGTTATATTCTAGACGCTACTTTTGAGACCCATTCAGATGGGGACTATACGGGCGAGCGTCTTCTGGTCGGCCTTCCTCTACAGGCCATCACGGATTCCCTCGTCAACAGCCGACAAGTAACTACCGGCAGCATACGGTTGGTGGCACCCTTACTGTGACCCTCACGTCTCAATAGTTCATGCTCAGCCATGCACAAAATACAGCATTTGAGTCTATGTGCATGTGCCCCGTGTGGCCCTGCTAAGAGCTTAAAAATAGCAATTATGGAGTGTGTGTGCTGTTTTTGGTGTCGAAATGGACCGGAGCAATCCTTTCCATTGCAGCTTCCGGCATTAAAAACACACAAATAAGTAGGCAGTGTGTATGCAACATTATAGGTGGAGCTGAAAGTGGATGTTTCTGCAGCAGCTGCAATGTTTTGGAGCAGTGAAGGCGCTGTCCGTGGTGCTGAAGCCTTAATTGCATTTAAAGCTTGAGGCTAGTTGACGGGCCCCCTTCTCCTGTCTGCTCAGTGCCATTGCAGCCACATTGCTGATGGACTTAGCTGGCTTTGTGCTGGTTAGGCTGCCTCATCCGTGCAACACTCACTCACGTCGTTTGCTTTCATCCGGCTCAGTGTGTGATCGCTAATATTTATGACTCCTGCTGGGCTGTCCTTCTTTCTCCCTCTTTTCTCTCCACTGCCTCCCCTCCCTCCTTTCCTACACAGGACAAATGCACACACACTGTATACTGCCAACACACACACACACACACACACACACACACACACACACACACACACACACACAGAGACACTGGTGGTGTCTACCTCCTGCATGCTTTTTGTCAGTGAACTCTAAAATACACTGGATAATGCTAATGGAGTATCCAGCAGAGTCTTCTGTCTGTCTTCCACAAGGAAGCTTCAGTGCCATCTGTCTCCCTCACTGTGGTACTTTGCTTTGTTATGTCCCCCCCTCCCACCCACACCCCCCCGACAGACACACACACACACACACACACACACACACACACACACACACACACACTCCACCCCCTTACTCACCCCCTTACTGCCTTGTTAAGTGCGAGAGAGTATGGATGTGTTTATGTTTGTGCATGTGTGACAGCCTCATAAAGCAACATTTATTATTCAAAACTGCAAATGAGCAGCTATATATAGTTTGTTTATCGTTGATACAGTCGTGTATGGTTTGTGTGTGTTTCCCTGCCTGCCAGCACTTGAGGCGCTGTGGCTCACGGGACTCAAGGGTCTTTTGACTTTTTGCTGGTTTGCATAGCACACTCATTCTGTACTTGTGAAATATGCACGTTAGGCTGCCAGTGTGACAGGTAAGTGGCCTGTTGTTTTACCATTCCTGTTAAGCAGGTGGATTTAAGAGAGGATTAATGACCTAACTTGCTCACATTTGGACAATACTTATTTGTTTTTGTTGATATTATTTACTGATTTCATTGTAAATTCAGCCTCTAAAAGCTGTCAACACACCTAAAAAGCACCTTCCTGCTTTGCAACCAAGAGCTTTTGTGTCCAGTCTACAAGCTGTGCCAGGTACTTTTCCACCATTACACAGAGAAAACGCTAACATCTATTGAGTCTGTCTTGGTTCGAAATGTTTTCTATGAGCAACCTCTTTGCAAAAAATATCAGCATGAGCCATCAAAACCTCAGCTAAAACCTTGTATAGAGTGTCTTTGAAATGATGCAAAGCTGGCTGTCAACTGAACCTGAGCTGTCTACACTGTAAATACAAATAGAAGCAGAGAAAAGTGGGCTCATACTGCTGCTCATCCTCTCTATGCACTCAGGTAGGTTGAAAAGGGAGCTTTCTTTTTTTTGCCAAAAAAAAGTTGATGCATCCCTTTTAGGGAGGACAGCAGTGATCCGAAAACGACTGTAGTGCAGCATGAATACTGTAAGAATATTTTCTCAGTAACCCCTTTTCTCCTTTTGTCTCCTGTTTCCTTTTCTGTCTTTCTCCAAAACCCTCAATTTCCTCGTCACACTTCCCTATTTTCTTATAAAACCCCTCTCTGTCTCTCTCTCTGTCTCTCTCTTCCTTCTCTTTCAGATCCAGAGATGGCACGGCTATTGTTTCTGATTATGCTCTATGCTCTTCCATCCCTTGTTGTGCCCATACATAATTCATCAACTGGAGGTAATTTGCGTGTATTTGCGTGAATCTGTCTGTGTTTGTTGTGTGTGTGTTTACAATATGCATTAATGTACAGAAGTAACTCCATAGAGATTGCTAAGTGACCTGAATGAAGAGCTGTAATTTGTGCAGTGAAGAAGGCGTCAGTTAAATTGACAATATATCATCTTGCTGTAATATATCTACATTATCGGGGACAGAGCTCTCCCTCTCTGCTCTGGTTCCTTCTTCCTTCATTCTTCTTCCTTTTCTCTTTTTTTCCCAGGCTGTGCAATCATCCGGCCTCCCAGGGATGGGGGGATCCGCTACAGAGGCCTGACACAAGAGCAGGTACAGAGAATGCTGTTACTGCACCAGATCTAAATTACAGAGCCTGGCCTGTCAAATCAAACACATTAAACCTGCACTTGGCTTGAAAATGTCCCAAAGAAATAATAAAGGATTGAAGAAATTTAACACTCACTATTAGTCATCAATACATTATCAGCTGGCGGTTAGTACATTAGTACTTTAGCTAATAATGTAATACTAATAATGTTGTCTAATGATAATCCCATTATCCGCTGACATTTTATTACATCATTAATCAAAATGTTCTCACGTTATTACTTAAAGAAATATAGTTTAGTGTGTTAGAAACGTAATTAGAGGAACATTTTATGACATTTCTAAATGTTATACACAATCAGTAGCTACAGAGTGATCTGCTGGCTCTAATGGCTCATGTGTGTAATGTCCTGGATCAGCTGCAACCTCTGACCTTTGTCACATCACACATCCAGCTCTCACTCTAATGTTTCTACATTTCATTCAACTGTGAACTGTTTGACAAAGCAGATTTGTAAAAAAAAAACACACATACACACACCAGGATTACATGTGAGGCAAAGAGAAACATACTAAAATGTGAACATGTATGCACCATGAATCTAAAATTAAATACTAATCATTACTCATGATGGGGAGTACTATTACTCAGCCTGTGGAAACTGTGGCCTTGGGAAAGACTACACATTTTTAACAGACAACTTGTGTTACAACCTTGGAGTGCAGAGTATGAAAGACAGTAAGTGGATCTTGAGTTAATAATCTTCTGTCGAACCCTTAACATCAAGTTTTTCCCCTTTTTGTTTCCCCTTAAATAGTTTTAAGGTTATAAAACACTTTTTAATCTGTTGACATACATTTAGCATGAAAATTCATTCTTGACCTGTGAAATAGTACTGTGGTTTAACAAAAATATTCTTAACTCAAGGTTCAATTACTAGCTTTTTCCTGTGCTTTCAACAGCATTTCGCAGTCTTCATCGACAAATGAGTTTACTCACCTTCTATTCACTGATGAAGACCATGGAATACAGTTGAATGCTACGCAAAAAGCTAGTAGATTTGTTTTTTGTCTATCTTTAAGTATACAGTTTTCCCCTTTCCACTTAAAAGATTTTAAGGATTTTAAAATAATTTAATTCCACACTGTCTGACAGAATCATATACTGTAATATTCTGTATCAGCCTGTTCCAGCTCTTTATTGAAGCTATATCATGTTTACAAAAGTGAAATATTCAAACCCAAGACTCCATGTTTTTTATGGCTGCACCATACCATCAAATGTAAATTATTTAGATGTCTGTTAAATCATTTTACACACATTTTCCCCAAATTAAGTCTGACATATTTAGTTGCTTTGGAAACTTTTGGATCTCTACTAGAATCTAAAATAAAGCTCTGTGGATCTGAGCAATGTGTGGCTGCACAGCATGAATTTATACTGACCAACCAAATGACCGATCCGAGAGCTTTAAGAGGTTAATCTGTTAATCTCTTTTAAATCCTGTGAATTTATGGAAGTGCAATACTAAATCACTGTTGCACCCTTTAACTTTTGGCTCACTTGTGAATTAGTTGTATTGTAAATTACATCAAACAAAACAACAAACATAGATGGTGTCTTGTCTTCATGTCATCCTGTTTGCACTACTATTTTTAGTATAATAAAAATGACTGTATGTTCATTTAATTAAAGATTGTAATTAATCCTATACTGCAGAAAAGCCAAGTCAGAGAGGAGATGCAGTTTCAAAGTGTGAAAAGGACCCAAACCCCTACAACTGGGCCTTTTAAATCATTCAAATTCTCATGAAATTCACATGAAATTGAAACATAAACACACACATTTCCTTCCTCTCCCAACCAAAGTGAAGGTGTTGTTCAAAGTATGACAGCTCATCAATTCAGACAATACTGTTATGCAATGTTCTCCCTAGCAGAGCTTTATTGTCAGAGCCATATGGCACCATCTACTCTTCTGCATTGAGACAGAATGTAGCGGGTCCCTAACTGAATGAGAAAAACCAGTATGAGAGAGCATCAATCACGCTTTAATTACTGTCTCTTCTTCCAATCTCCCTGGGTCCGTGTCTCCCTTACAGATCCGCAGTGTGCAGATCCTGCCGGTGGATTACGAGATAGAGTACATCTGCAGAGGAAACCGGGTGATCGTGGGACCCAAGGTCAGGAAGTGTTTACCCAACGGCACATGGACGGACATTACGCAGCACAGCAGATGTTGTAAGTCCTTTTTTGTTCTAATTCTGTTCCCCTTTCATCCTGTCCCTCTTCCTTTCCCTTATACTGTCACAAAGTTCTTTTTTTCCCCCCAAATCATCCTTGCGTATAATAACATGCCATATCTGGTTAATCAACAAAACATTTTTTTTAAAGATATGTTTTTGTACATTTTTGCCTCTAATTGACAGCTGATAGTGGAGAAGCAGACAGGAAACAAGGGGGAGACAGAGGGGCATGACGTGCAACACTCTCTTAATCCCCAACAAATTAAAACCACAGTTACCGTGATAAAATCTCAGTTGTTTTGACAGCACTTCCCCTTCCCTGTTTACACTACACACGGAAGAAAGTGTGAAATACTGTGCAATCTTCACTCTCACTTTCCTAATGATTGAAGTTATTTTTACTCATTACAGTAGTAACATGTAAATCCACAGTAAGGTAAAGTAATGCAACCATAAGTGGAGCTTAAATGAAATCAATCCACAGTCTTGTACTGTTGTGGGTTCCCACCTCCCCAGTACATGTGCTGTAATTAGTTACAATTTAGAAGGTGTTATCATCTTGTTAATATTGACAAATCTCTTAGTTCATTCTTGACATTGGGAACAGTATGTGTGGCCACTTATTAGCTTTTTTGGAGCTTTTAACCTCATCTCATGGTCTTCAATAGTGAACCAGCCAATCAATACATCAAACCTTTATTTGTATAGCACCTTTTACACAGGTTTGTGAAATTCATAGTGCTGCAAAGATGACTGACAAGCTGATAATAGGACAACATTAAAACAATTTGAGACTAATTCATATGAGAAATTAAAAATATAAAAATGTAGCGATAAAACCATTATAATAGATAAAAATAGAATAGAATAAAATAGACTATGACAAATAAAATGGATACGAGGAGACATGAATGGAGTTGATTCGGGTGTGGACCTTTGAGATTGAGAGATTTCTGATCAGTAGTATCTAGTCAGCTTTTCTGTCTCTACATTCTGAGATGTGTGTTTGGGGCTGTAGATTAATAAATGTAAATGTGAAATGATCTGTAATACCCCTATAGAGGACAATTTGGGTTTGTATTGCTTTGGAGGGACTATATTTAGATTATGGTTAAAGAATAAAGGAGCTGATATGCACTGTGTTCCATCCATTTGTTATATATTTTATTATTTTTATAGTACTGAAGTTGTTGTACTGTTTCTACATGGTTAGAAACTGTGTGTTCTTGTTGGAAACTACAAACCAGCATTTTCTTAATGGACATATGAAGCCTGAATATAATTTCTACTCAGAGAAATAAGGCCAGCAATCCAATCAAATCCCTGTTTTACTCTGTTTTCTCTGTTTTTGTTCTTTTGGTTCACATTTAACATCAGTGGAATTTGTTTTTCCCAAGAGTGCATTCTCCAAAGCAGGATTTTTGTTTTCTCTGGCTTATGTAAGAGCGCAAGCTGCAATGTGCAGATTGGAGTTTTATTACGTGCTGGAAGGAAGATTCAACAAACTCGGCACAGCTAAACAGAAATATATTAATGAGCTCAGCCATTTTGTCAGGAAATAAAATGAGGAAGACAAATACTAAACCATATGGAGGCTGTAGCATTGCAAGCTAACATCACAAAGTGGGCCAATTTGGGAGTTGAAATGTAGCCTAATTTATTTATCACTAACACAGAATGTGTCTATATGAGTGTTGAGAGGCTTCTTAGAACAGTTGAAGTTACATTTTTAGGACTTGCTAACTTTATCAAATTTGTATTATATTGTGTCCATACTGTATTTAGGTTAAATCTATGTACAGGGCAATTTACAGATGTATCCACAGCCTAGTATCTGAACACAGCCCATTAACATATGCAAACATTTCTCAGAGGTAAAGCTGCTCAACAGACAGACGTAATCTCACAAGACGAATTAATTGAGACCTAAGCCTCAGACGTTGGTTTAGGTAAAACATTTTTCCCTTATTTTCATTTATATTCTGTTATGTTTTCTTAAACCTAATACTTGTTCAGACTTCATCTGTAAACTGCTGAAGAGGTCTATGTTTTTTGTGAAATGCATGTCAGCAGCAGCAGAAGCAGCAGCAATTACCAGAAGAGATGAATTACCTTGAAAAACAAGACGCTTTTTTGCTTACTGCAAGTCTTTGCTAACAGTGCTAACCTTTCATCTAACTTAAAGTATAATGACAAACACCTACAACACTAATAACATTTCCATAGAAATGATTCAATCCCAGACAGTTTAACAACCTTGGTCATGATAAAGGCTAACTAAAGCTAACTAGCTAATTAAATCATTTAATTTCAGTTTGTTAGCTGTTCATGAATGACTGCCATTGAGTCCAGCAATGAAAAAAGTATTACATCATGTGCCCAAGCCAAAGATTCGTCTGTTCTATTAGATGTTCTCTTAGATTAGATATACAACTCACTGACTCTGTGGATATACTATGATGGCTGAATAGGCCTGAATGACGCTACTTAAATAACACAGAACTTTTGAAATGCAGTTTTCCACGTATCATTTGGCCATTTTGATTTTTCATTCGACAAAATTACATTGCAAAGTAGCTCATTACACAACTTCAGAATGAAATAATTCATTGCTTTTGGATTTTTTTCCTTGTTTGCTGGTTAAAGCTGCACTAATCAATATTTTGTACACACCATTGATTAAAGGATGATGTGTCCAATGAAAGGTGTCACTCTTGGGGACCACAACCAATTTTAACCTGTCTCTGCAGTGTTTTAGTGTTTCACAGCTCATTGAAGGCATTAAAAAGGCATTTTTCATTTAATCTCGATTTTAAGGCCCGGAACCATCGCTCTCTTAGCGTCATTTTCAACCACGGAGGCAGATGTTTTCAGCAAAAAAGTGCAGATAAACCAATTGTATGCTAGCACCAAATGGCAGACAGACAAAGTTAGTGAGCTGGTGAACATATAGTGGAGCTAGTTGAGACCAGACCAGAGCTAAAAGGTGAAAATTGGACTTATGTTCATCAAGTGGCCAGAGACATGACTCCAAGTTAATGATAATGTTGCTCTGTGTCTGCTGGATGTGTAAATAGATCAAATAAATCTAATATAGATATAATCTAATAAGTATATAATAATAGATCTAATAAATACATAACTACTTTTCTCTAACTTTGTGCTCTTTCTGGTTCCCAGTGCTGCTGTGTCCACGGGTGTGGACATCGCTTGAGAATGGCCGGGTGACGGTGAAGCCCCCCGGGCCTCCAGTGGAAGGGACAGTGCTCCATTACAGCTGCCATGCTGGCTTCATCCTGGAGGGCAGAAACATCAGCCATTGCACTAAACTGGGCAAGTGGGATGCACCTAAACCCACCTGCCTCTGTGAGTATCTCAGCCAGTGTGACTAGAAGAGATTTGGCAGTACATGTTCAGTTACAGAAAGATAACAAAAATAATTCTGTATGCTGGGATGCAACTTACTGGCGTGCAAATTCAGTAGGCTAAGCATGTAAAGTGACAACACAGATAGGAATAAAATACATTTATCCTATCGTTGCAGCCAGTCTAAAACTAGTTAAAGGGGACATATTATGCTTTTTGTGGTTTTCTGTTATTTATATACGGTTTTGATGTTGGATATCTATGTTATACATGCTCAAAGTTCCAAAACCTAAGGTGAGCGTTTCTAGAAATGCTCCCTGTAAGACAAAAGCCCAGGTTTCATCCTGCCCTGAACGCTTTGTTTTTTTCTACCTTGTCGACGAGCTGATGTCAGATCGTTGCATATGCCCATAAATGGCCATCCGTTCCGTAGCCTTTGTCGCTAAGGTTTTTCCATGTGTTGTTCACATTGTCCTCTCTCATATTTCGGATCAGATTCTGGCTTGAACACGTACAGAGCTGGCCAATCAGAACAGAGTGGGTTCCTTAGGAGGGGAGCCTTAAAAAGATAAAAGCCAAAACTGCCTGTTACAGCTGAGGGGCTGTATAAAGGGTTAAAATAAGATAAATGAGTAATTTTTGAACTGTAAATCCTGCAAGATATTCCAGTAAAGCCTCAGATTAAAAATATAGAGCCTGAAGTGTGCATAATATGTCCCCTTTGAGCTAGCAAAGATACTTGGGTGCACAGCCAGTGTTGGCGAACATTCATCTCCAGAATTTGACCACCGTGGCATGAATATTTCTTATATAAATTCTTAATGTCCATCATAACAAGTAGTAGCAAACCAGTCTCTTGAAAGGTTAAGATGTTTCTTAAACTGATATAGGGAAGTTTAACACTGTGGAAAATATTTAAAATATATTTTTTAAGATTTCTTGTAAATTTTAGAGCTGAAGTGATTAGTTGATTAAGCGAATGAGAGAAAAATAATCAGACATTTCAGACACATTCACAGAGAAAATAATCTACTGATTAATCGATAATTTAAATCATTTTTAATTGCAGTCCTAGTAAGTTTATTTAAATCTCTAACTACTTCTTTTTGGCAGAAATGTGCATTGTAATCATATAAACATAACACATCCAGTGCCATTTCATCACATAGATATGACTCACTTAGCTTTTGCAGTCTGCCTCACAAAAATGGGAACATAAGGCTTTAAAGATGACAGATAATTACAAGCACCTGCTCTCCCAATGGTGAAGCAGGGTTGCTAGGCAATAAATGATCCAACCAATCGGAGTGTAATCCACAGAGGATAGTCTGTACCATTGGCACAGGCAGGTAAAATGAATGATGTCCCACATTAAACCATACACATAAATACTGAATAAATACTGAATTAATATTATATGAAAGTGTCAGTGGTTCGTGATAGGAATGACACCCAAGAGAGTGTTCTCAGTTACAACAGTTGGCATGTCTATGTCTGAAAAGGATTTGTTCAAATTAGAGCAAATAAACAAGTATTCGGGGAAAAAAGCATAGATGAAACAAAGAACTGCATGAAATGAGATTGCCAACTGGTTATCAGAGGGGTTGGCATGGCAACCAATAAAGTTGCTATGGGAATGGTAGTATTAAAAAAGGATGAAAGAGGAATTATCAGCACAGTTGGAATGGGCATCTGAAAGTAGGCTGTAGACTCCTTAAAAAAATCGGATGTATAAATGCTCTATAGTGTGTAAATACTTACTTATACTGTTTAGATCTTCTATGGTGTTACTATAAGATTTTCTGTAACACTTACAGTATTTAAATGTATGAGATTTTATAGTTTTTTTCTGTGATATTTAAATATGCCTGTAAAACATCATGAGATTACATAATACCTACCACAGTTAGGGACCTCCTGCCAGGCATCACTGCTCAGCATAAACCCACATTTAGTGCATTTCACACTAGTGTTATGTCACTGCCATCTAGTGGGCAGAAATCACTTGAATTTTGAGCTTTACTGCACCAAATCTTGGCAAATTGTAGTTTATAAAGGTGATTAATTTCATTTAAAAACAACAGATTTTTTCAGTAACGCAGAAATTTCCTGGAAATTTTCAGAGTAATTTTCAGCTATTTAACATTTCATTTTTAGGACATTTTACATAGAGGGTGGTGCAATTTGGTACAAATGACAAGGAATATCATATATTTGGGTTCATGCGTAGTTGTTAATTTGCAAAGATTCTTAATAAATTAGACTCTTGACAGTACAGTACAATACTAACAAATTACATAACCCTTGCAAAGAAGTACTACTAGAAATACTACTTTTAGGAAATCATTGAGAAAACCTAATATACTAATATATATCGTTTGACACAAGTATTTTCTGTCAGTTAAAGAATCTAATCTAATTTATTAGGAATTTTTGCAAATTAACAAATATGTATGATCTTTTTTCTGTTTTTTTCTTGTAATGTGTACCAAATTGCACCATCCTCTCTTTGAAATGTCCTAAAAATGAACTGTTAAATACCTGCAAACGGAAAGTTCCCAGGAAATTTGTATAAAATTAAGGGACCTGTAATATAAATCATTACCATTTTTTCCCATCAAATTTGTCTTTTTAAATGCTGATGCAGAATGATCCATTGCTTCTATTTATTTGTTCTTTTCTCACCTGAATTAAATTTCTAATCAACTGCTTTTCCTTCTTTTTGCCTGCCACAGACGACAGAAACTACACAGGTAGGACTTTTTCATTCTTATTATCATTACCTGACTATAAAGGATGCAGTAACCAAATCCTGCTGCACCTCTATACAGCACTGAGATGTAATGTGTGTTGTAACCATAAGAGGGCAGCAGTGATCTTTGAGAAAATGGCCAAACTCAGGCGTGTCCCCATTTTGGAGGAGTAATAGCTGTACCCTTTGACAGGTAGTTGCTCTTTAACTGAAGGTTGATGGTTCAAATCCCCACAGCAGCTGGGACAGTCTAACTCAGGGGAAAAGGAAACTTCGTCTATGAACAGATGGTCCAATTAAAGATTTCTCTGCTGTGAGACACACGATTACAGTTAAACTCAGCATGTGGGGAAACAGTATTAAAGAAATTAGTTTTCATATCTAATATTGGAAAACACACATATTACAAGGCTGACAGGATTTCCCCCTTACCAGCTCATTACATGAAGAACATTATTTTTCTGCCCCTGAGTATTTAGCACATCCTTTTTTTTTTTGTGCATCAAATTACTGAAAGAGAAGATTAGGACTATTTAATTTGCTCATAAGCATAATTAGTGAGGTAGCATTTTAAACTCAACCCATCCTAACTATCCCTTTATGTGTTTTGTTAATTTTAATTCCAAAGTTTTAATGAAAATTCTGTATTCCTATTAGTTTGTTGCTAATCGTTTTTGCTATGCTCCTGCCCTATATGAGGATGGAGGGATTCTGACAGAAGGAGAGGGTTAATAAGCATAAAAAGAATAGCTGCGGGTTTGTCATCATGCAGGTGTAAATTTAGTGAGGTGTTGAATATTCTGTCTACTCACCCCAGTCCTACATAGTGCTCTATTACCAGCAGCAGAACACTGGCTCTGTTGCTGTCAGTGTATTAGTGTGTGAGTTTGCAGCAGGTCATTGCTGAAAACGAACTAATGTGCTTAGTCAGCCCTCCCCAGAAAACTAAAGGGTCAAAACATCTACTAGTAAAGCTGTTTTTCATCTGATCCCTGGCAAGGATGATGAATACACTTGTTACCATTTTCAGGATGGTTCACCCTCTTGCAAAGTTATGTCACCACATTAGGAATTGGCCAGATATTGAATCATACGTTTGCTACGATTCTTCAAAGGCTCAAAACGCAGCACGGTTCCTCTAATGAATTAGGCATAGACGTGTGCTGGCCTTTCATAAGTCAAACACTCCTGTCCACGCATACACATACTGCTCATACACACATATATGTATGCGCACACGTTAGGCAATGCTAAACCCCAATAAATTATTTTATTCAAGTAATCCCATAAGTTGCTGATAAAAACTTTCCAAATGTCACGGACAGACTTGACAAACACATAATTAACAAAACAGAGGAGAACACTGTTTCCTCAAATAGAAATTTCCATCTACTGTCTCAATACTGACCTCCTTCTGGCTCTGCTCTCTCTCTCTCCACTCCATGTGCCATCACCACCCACTTACTGCCTCCTCAGCGGGAGAAAGGTTAATACCCTGCTCCTGTCTGTGTCTGCTTTACCCTGTGTGTGTGTGTGTGTGTGTGTGTGTGTGTGTGTGTGTGTGTGTGTGTGTGTGTGTGTGTGTCGGTGTCGGTGTATGCACAACATATATGCAAGCTGCAGTAGAGGATTGCATCACTTTTCTCTGTTTTCTCCAATTACAGTGTAACAAAACCAGGTACGCAGTGAATACAAACAAATCAGAAAAATAATCAGAACATAACTAGCTAAAACTGTTTCCATCCAAACTCTGGTTCCACATGCCAAATGCAAAAAAATCCATATTATAAATGAGTCATGCCATTTCTGTTTATCTCTGGTCAACAGACTGTAAACATTAAAGCATTGCATTATATAATATTTTTCTTATCTTTGTTTCCAAAACCAACAACACATAAATCTGTCTGTGGAATACATTCGTTCATACTGCAGATGTAAATCTTTAAAAAACGATCACAAACATATTCATATATTTCTTTTTTGATAATTTCATAAAGACATTGTGGTTTGTAACAAACTTGTACTCAAACAGAAGTAAATAGTGCATTTGTTGGAGACTATTTTTAGCCGCAGATTAATGTACATTTGGCGCTCTAGTGAGTATTTACAGCAGTATGACATGTGTATGTGGGAGACTCAAAGTAAATGACCATGTTCATCATAATTAAATAACATGGAGGTTCACTGACATGTCTTTAATCGTTCTTAGGCAACATTGGATGTTGTATCTTGGGATTTGTTGACAGTAAGAAAAATATACTTAATATTGCCAGTCTTACACTTAAAAAGATAGATTGTATCAGTAAAATTTGAGGATTATATCAAAACACAGCCAGACAAACTTTAAGCACTTAGGGTGCCTCTAAAGTTTAAGATAGAAATATTGATATATAATATATTAAGAATATTTACTTCATGTTTCAGTGTTTCAATTTGAATTTGAATTTCACGCGGCAATAATGGATTTTTAAATAGCAGATTATATTTTATAATAGCTATATACATACAAATACACAATTGGTTATGAAATGATGTGCAATGTCATGCACTTGAGGCAGGGTTTTGTTTTTTTGTTTTTTACAGTTGATCAATGAACTTATATTCTTAACACACTCCCCTCCACCCTGATACTCAACATGATGTATTATTCTAGTATCTGAGGTGCTGCAGAGTATTGAAAATAAGGTGGTGTGTAGTGTGCTGCCACTAGATGAATTATGTAATGATGATACTGCATCACAGTTGGAGCTTTTTACTGCATGATGAACTATATATATATTTTTAGCATACTGGCCAACATTTATGCTCCCATAAATTTGTTGTCATTCCGATAATACTGGCCCTGTCATGTATAAATACGGCTTGAGTTTTCATGTTCTTCATCTGATGCGACAAGCAAAGTTAAACAAACATAAAGAATGGATTTTGAAATACTCTTTTCACCAAAAAGTCTGATCTTTGCACAAAGAGACTGGATATGACGTGTACTGTCAGTAAACCTTACGTCTACAAAATATCAGCGTCTCCAGAATTGTAATTTATTTTACACACTATATTCGGTCCGAGCATTTTCACAATGTTATGATTTGCTCCCTGTATAAAATGACGACATAATCTGGAGACTGTGTTAAAAAGGAAACATTCAAATTGGTATTTCCACACTAACGCATTTGCCAGGAGGAAAACTGGCCATTATCCTGAAGGATGCCCAGCGTGTAAGCCGCAGACACGCAAATACACAGCAGAAGACCCTCATTAAACTGGCTCAGCAACATGTTACAACACTCATGTGTCCATCGCATCTTTTCCAGGCTGTGCCACAGCTAATGTCTTCACTGAAAGGGCCATTTGCCTCCATGTGGGTTGTTAACACTGCAGTGCCCGATGTTGTTGCGCCTTGCCTACGTTGGCTGCAGGCTTATGGAGTGAAACAGCAAGTAAAGTTCACAGCTGAATAATTGATGGTGCGTTGGATGGGTCACAGGGTGACAGTGAGGATGAGGAGGTGGAAGTGGAAGGCAAATGCCAGCAGATGATCACTACGCTCACCTCAGCCTGTGAGGGCTTGTTAGCAGCTGGATCTGAATAGCTCTCTGCTACATGGATATCCAGATAATGAGATTTGGGTAATGAACCAGGGTTATGTAATAGTCATATTCCATCGCCTAACTACAGAGGGTTTTTAATTTAGACTCCTTCTCAATTGCTGCAATAAGTAATTTTCAAAAGGGAACTTTAATACTGACAATACATTGCAATTAGAGCACTTACACGTGCTTACACAAAACATGAGCATGAAATTAAAAAAAAAAAAAAGTGTAGTCAATAGTCCTAATTGGCTGCATTTGAAATGGCAGAAAGTATTGTCAGCACTGTGATGACTGCCTGTCTTTTTCTCAGATAATGAGCTGTTAAACCTTTAGTTATGACATCCCTCAAAGAATTCATCGATACTTTGTGATGCAGGCAGATCTATCCATAAGAAACTCATAATTCTGCCTCAACTATAAATGCTCAAAGGCCTGATTCTGTATGTTCAGCTATACATAAAGTATACATGCATATCTCCACATGTTTTGTGAGAAGTGGATGGTCACATGTCATCGTTTGTTAGAGATACAGACCGAGAGTGAGCTGGACGTGAGCAGAGGGTTCAAACAGCAGGTTTGCAGGGAATCCAGTCTCTCGCTTATCACCGTCTCCACTTTTCTCGGATGGAGATGAAGGCAAATAAAATCATCTGTGATTGATGCAGCCTGCCGGATTTTTTGCTGACTTCTCAAAGCAGCGCCTGTAACATTTTATAGACTTGGCCATGGAGGGGAGGTAGAGATGAATGGCCAATGTATTAGAAGAGGAGTTGAACACTGTGCATTTGTGATAGCCTAGTAAGCATTGAGTTTAGTGGCAGGTCAAACAACGTGAAGGCCACATTTTTGGTTAAAACTGAGCTACATCGAAATTTGAAAGTTTCTCAGATGTCAAGATTACATGTAACTGTTGTTGCAGCATTTATTTACCATAACTTAACTTTATCATCCTAAGAGTGGATTCAGTGTTTTTGCACTACTGTTCCTTAGAGCTGCAAGTAACAATCATTATCAATTAATTTACAGATTGATGTCATGATGAACTGATTAATCATTTGGTGTATAAAATGTCAGAAAATAGTGAAAAATAGTTTCCCAGAGCCCAAAGTGTCTTGAAATTGTTTGTTCTGTCTGACTAACAGTCCTTAGCCGAAAGACATTCAATTTACGATCTTAGTGAACCAAGAAAAACAGCAAATAATCACATTTGAATTCCAATGATCTGTTGACCCTTATGCTAACAAAAAATAACAAAATAATTAATCACTTGTCAAAATAGTTGTCTCTTGATTGAGTAATTAATTACTTTACAAATCATTTCAGCTCTACTGTTACTGCACATTTACTACTGCTGCTACATTTGGCTCATTGCCTTCTATATTTCTGCTTACTGTAGCCTGTATTCAACTTTTATTTTACTATACTACTACTATACTACTACTAACTATAATATATATATATATACTACATACTTGTTGTTTACACTACCTAACATAGCTAGCCATATCATCACTGCATTCACACAAATTTTCACACATTATTTGTGCAATGCTATATGTTAATAATACACATTTTTCTTTTTTTTAGATTATTTTTTGGCATTTTCAACACATCCACATAATTCAACTATCGCATTTAATTTGACAGCTGGAGGTGTAGACAGGAAACGGGTAGAGAGAGAGGTATGACATGCAACAAAGCTCCACAGGTAGAATCAAACCAAGGTTAAGTGCGTTAACTTAAAGGTTAATGTTGCAGTTATGTGGTAAGCTTCTTAGCTTAGCTTGTTAATTCATGCTTTTATATCGTTCTGTCTTGACTATTGTAACTCTCTTTTCACCTGCCTCAGCAAAACATCCCTGGACAGGTGGTCCAAAATGCTGTTGCTAAACTCTTAACCAGGTCCTCCAAAAGGTCTCATGCGACACCGATTCTGATTGCTTTTCACTGGCTCACCGTCAAACTCTGAATCCAATTCAAAGTTCTTGTGATCAGTTTTACAGCTCTACATGGTCAGGCAACTGCCTACATTAGAGAGCTACTGCAGTTTTATGTCACCAGCAGGTCTCTAAGGTCTTCTGATCAGGGTTTGCTGGTTGTTAATAGAACTATGCTTAAAACTAGAGGAGACTGTGCTTTTGAGGTTGTGGCTCCTAAACTTTGTAACTCTCCCCAATTGGATTTAAGATCTATGGACACTGCAGACACCTTTAAAAAGCAACTTAAGACCCATTTGTTCAGACTTTCCTTTGTGTAATTTTTCTATTTTCTATTTATTCAGTTTTTTATTGTGTTTTATGTCTGTATATGAAAGGTCCTATACAAATAAAGTTACTTACTTACTAGGCTACCGGAGGGCCCCATCCTTATCTGTATTATGCTTCTCTGTCGGTTACATTAAACTGCAATTCAGTTTACTGGCAGTTACTGTCAAGTCAATTTTTATTTACAGTACCAGTCACGAGTTTAGACACACTTTCACGTTCAAGCCAATAGAAAGTTGTGTCCAAACTTTTTTACTGGTACTATATATTGTATAGCCTAATATCACAAATCACAAATTTGCCCCAGGAGGCTTTACTTTGCATTTACATTTACATTTTGTTTGGCAGACACTTTTATTCAAAGTGACTAACAGGCGAGGCAAGACAATCAAGCGTTGGAGGACAGTAAATCAAAAAGAGCCGTGGTACAAATCTCAAGTAGCTGACCAGGTACAAGTGCAATGAAAAAGAGAGCTAGACAGAAGTTTTTTTTGTGTGTTTTTTTTTTTAAAAAAAAATTAAAGTAAGAAATGACTAAGTAGACAAGGAATATCATAAACAACAAGAAAGTAGAGAGCAGAGAGAGTGAATAGAGAGTGAACAGAGCAGAGATTTCAGGCAATTTTCTGTACAGAACACAAAATCCTGTATCTTTAGATGCTCAATTTGGATAAGAAAAAATCCTCCCCCCAAAAAAAACCATTAATGGGAAAAAATGGAAGAAACCACACTGTGTGCAATGACAATAAACTAGAATCTAATATAATCTTACTAGAGATGAAACCAGAGACAACAACAGAAAATTTATCAGCCACTATTTTGACAATCAGTTACTCATTTAAGTCAGTTTTCAAGCAGTCAGTTTTCCCTAGTTTGAGGTTCTCGCTCGTGAGGCTTTAGTGCTTTTCTCTGTCTTATGTGATAGTACACAGACTGAATGACTTTGGAGTTTGGGTTGTTTATCTGACAAAACAAACAATGTCACCTTGCGCTTCAGGAAATAATAATGGGCCTTTTCATTGTTTTCTGACAATTTATAGACGGAACGATTAATTGGAAAAATAATTGGCAGATTAAACGATAATGAAAAAAATAATCAGCTACAGTCTCAAATCCAGCAACACGTTGAAATGTCATCATTGACATTATTTGAAGCATTATGTTAATTAGTTAGGCTTTATGTAATCAGGGAGTCTCAGTGAGATCAACATCTCTTTTACAAAAGACCTGAGATCAAATTGCATGCGTACAACATCAAAACAAGACAGCAATACATTCACACAAAGCATTCATCACAAACACATACGCACTAATTAAAATTGCCAGAAATATTATTAAAAACATCAGCAAGTAGAATTTTAAAGGCTCTCGGAGGGATGAGTGTCTCTACCTTCAGTTTGTTTTGTAGTTCATATGAAGTGCATAATAGCTCAGAGGAACTTTTAAAGCTAACCTGTGATCTGGTGTCATGGTGTCAATATCCCAGAAACTTAGAT
This sequence comes from Thunnus thynnus, assembly GCF_963924715.1. Lineage (NCBI taxonomy): Eukaryota > Metazoa > Chordata > Actinopteri > Scombriformes > Scombridae > Thunnus > Thunnus thynnus. Next base: position 8,704,392 of record NC_089526.1, on the reverse strand, counting down.
TTTCTTTTTCTTTTAAGAATTTAGCCCAGTTTTAAATGTCAAGATGTACGGCTGAGCTCTAATTGAATTAGTCACTTGAATTGTGACAACATATGATCATATCATGTTAGGCTTTTTAAAAAAAATGATCTTGTCTAAATGACTTTAGAGCAAATCTTATTTGAACCAATCGAACAAGATATTGATTGCTTTGAACATCTGTCATTATGTATATCATGATGTACAGTATATCACTCTCAAAACTTTAGTCCTAACATTAATATTGTGGTATTGATTTTAACCATATCGAACATCCCTTCCCTGACCTGCAAATGACCATATTCTCTCTTACTTCTGACTCTGAGTTTATTAAATTGCCCTTCAACCCTTGGGACTTCAATCTTTAGCCACTTGCACAGATGCATTGATTAGAAATTGAGCTGCAGGGAGTGATGGGAACAAGAAGCCAAATGCAAATAAGAAAATGTGACAAAATAAGGTTGTGTGGGACTTTTGTAGAATGGATGTACCGTTTAAGTTAAGCTCAGCGTGTAACTCATTAGAAAATCTTTGAGGAGATTTTGCCGAGAGCCCCCTCCCAACCACTACTCTCTCTCTCTCTCTCTCTCTCTCTCGCTGTCTCTCTCTCCCTCGCTCTCTCTCTCTCTCCCTCCCTCCCTCCCCCCCATCTCTCTCTCTCTCTCTTACGGCATACATTTCAGACTTGTCCTGGCTCACTCTCTCTTCTCTCTCACACACACTCAGCCAGCCGGTGCTGCAGTGGATCAGACGCAGAGCTCTGGCGCGCCTGCTTTTCCGCGGCAAATCGTTCATCTGTTGGAATACGGCAGCGTTAAAAGGGGGAGATGTAGCCTGCTATTTCCTCTGCTTCAACCCTCAGTTCACTACAATCGTGTTTTGTTTTGTTTTTTAGCCGCAGCTCCCAATCCACACTCCACATTTGACCCGGTTACGTTTTCTGCGCGGACTCCAGTGTTTAATCCGCGCGTCCTTTATGCGTAAAAGTCGTGAGTAAGGGACGCGGTGTCCAATATTCATGATTGATTGCGAGCACAAAGCGGTGGTTCAATTTAGTGTAGCCAAATGGGCAGAATTGTAACGAACTGGACTGCAGGACTGAGGTTCGCGTGAAACTTGACTGATGAGAGACTCGGTGTCCTCACATGATCGCTACGAGTTCTGCAAAGTAGCTAAAGGCTGACTGAACTGTGTTTGACTTTGTCCCGAAAATATACAGTATGCCATGTATAATTAACAATGCATTATGCAAAATTATACGCCGACTAAATTATTTACTTGATTCGTTTAACATTTGCAATTACAAGTAAATAGTTGGCTTACACAATATCTGCAAATCTCAACGTAAAATACAAACTCACCCCTGCTTTCTTTTTTTTTTCACTCAGCCGGACACGTGTTGAGTAAATTTCAACCAGTCGCAAAATTCATTTCAGAATTCGCACATAAAAATAAATTTGCTCGGCTTGGCTCCGCTGCAGCACCTGGAGCAACTTGCTCCGGTTCAGCTCACCTTGAACCATGCCGGCGATTTGCAGAAGTCCTCGGCGGGTAATCCGGGCATCTCTCATCTTCCTTCTTCTCCTCTGGCTACGGCCGTCCGCAGGCAAGAAGAAGCTGTACATCGGAGCGCTCTTCCCCATGAGCGGAGGCTGGCCGGGCGGTCAGGCGTGTATGCCCTCCGCTCAGATGGCCCTGGACCTTGTGAACAACAGGAGCGACATCCTGCCTGACTACGAGCTGGAGCTCATCCACTACGACAGCATGGTGAGTGCATGTGGAGGAGCGTCAGAGGAGGTGCGCACTTAAGTGATGTGCGGTGTCAGTCAGTGAGGGATCTGATGATCTGCCTCTCAAATTAGCATGAGGAGTAACTGACTCTAGTGTGCTGAATATGATTTGTCATCATTGTCATGTTAGATTTTGACGTTTCCTCTAACAATCAATAATGTTTTCTTGACTTTTAGAGCTTATTGTTTCCCAAGGTTGGCAGGTTGCAAGGCTATATATGAAAATTGACTAAGAGTTTGCTTCCCCCCCCCCAACTCACACATCTCAAAGAAGAGCTTTTATAAGTGCTCACCCCACTGATAACTAACCCTCACAGTCCTCACTCTACTTAGGCAAAGGGGGCTTCCATGCCATGAGCAGAGCTGCTCTGTGGTAAATGAACAAACACACCACCTGCTTGTTGCTCATCAATCATTAATCATGGTGGTATTTTAAAATGTCAGCATTATCAACCACTATAAATCCAATATCCCCCCACCCACTGGTTCCATTTCCCCTCACTGCCCCAGTTTACCACCTACAACACTGACACAGACTTTAATCAAAAAGCACATTATTTATCATAGTGAATAATCTTTCTATTTCTGCCTCGTTGCTGCGGGTCCTAATTCTTATTCTGGAAGTTTTTTTTTTGGGAGAAGCAGAGACATGTGAAAGCAATTAGCTACTAGATATCCCTTCTGTCTCCTCTCTTGAGGGTCGTTATCAATCACGCTGCAGGACAGACGCCTGCAGGACAGATGCCTGGAGAGTGGCCGGGGCACCAAACAGTTAACTGTGGGGGACTGGTTAGAAATTTGCTACAAGCTTTATTCTGATTGGTGTACAGGGCTCTGCATTGGAATCCTGTTAAACAGAATAGCGGAGAGCGAGAGAGAGAGAGAGAGAGAAAGTGTGTGTGTGTGCGTGCGGGAGAGAGAGAGAGAGAGAAAGAGAGAGAGTTGGCATGGCAACACAGTTACTCTTGAAGCAAACCACAGAAACAAATAAGGTTTCAAAATATATGTGCAAATTCATACGGTGGATGTATGCAGAGCTGATAGTACAGTGCATGCTTATTATGCGTACACCTTGTTCTTTACAATCAAATGCTAAACAGATCAAATATGTGTATGTTTGTGTTCGTGTGTATGTGTATATGTGTGTGTGTGTGTGTGTGTGTGTGTGTGTATGTGTGCGTGTGTGTGTGTGCATGTGTGTGTGCATCCGCTGATTACAAGTGTAGTGGAGCAGGCAGCTGCAGATGTAGCTGCCATAAACATAAAGATAAAGCAATTCCATGAACAGATTTCATAGGGATTGGAAAACATCACTCCTCGTGCTTGAGGAATCGCTGGCGCCTCCGGCTCGAGAAATAGATGCAGATCCTTTGAATAGAACAGCTCAAAGAGGCTGGTATGACATTGTCTGAGAGACGCTGGTTAATTCCTTGAATTAAGTCAAGGGGGGAATTTATTGCTCCTGCTGTGGGTACAGTGTGTTTGAAATGAGATTTTTACCTTCTGATTGCAAACGTTTTTCACCTGGCTGGAATAGTAATGAAGATCTTACCCTCTGAGAGGAAGAAAAAGCAATTATAAGAAAGGGGATTAATTAGCTATGATATTTACATCTGGTTATTACGACTAACTCCACATTCTTGTTTGGTCAAAGAGCACATCTCCATCTTGTGAGCACAGCTCTTTGTTTAACTATGAGATTAAGACAAGGGCGTAACTGGTCCTTTGTTTGCTTGCATCTCAAGATCAAGGCTGGAGAAGTGTAATTATGCAGCAGACTCCCTTGACCTGAATTTGTTATCATGATGTTTGTTTGTTATCATGAAGTTTAACAACAATATTGAACGTATAAGACATGCATTTAAGTTTGACTCAGGTTTGGCAAACAGGTGCCTAAACACACACACCAGTCTGTGACCATTAGGGTTGTGGAGTATCAAGCGATGTCCTCAGCTTGTTCAACATCATACAATATTCATGAAGCTCAACACTTAATCCCAGCCTGTCCTTTTAATGGATGCAGAGACCCTGTGGTAGCAGAACGGCTTGTTTCCCTGGCTATTCTGGCGACAGCATCAGACTATTTACAGCCTTCTGAGATCTACACACAAACACACACACCGACAGACACATACACACACACATACAGTATGTGCAGACACACACTCTGCACGCAGGCCGTTGCCATGGATATATCAAAGCCGAGACTGCCAACTTTGATCAATTATTAACAGTGATGGAGTGAGACAGTGGAGATACAGAGAAATGGTGAAACAAGGTGCTTCCCTCACTTCCGCCCTTTATTTTAATTGGCAGCCGTGACACAATTTCCCGTCCTCTGTGGCATAACCAGTATTCATCACTGGTCCTCACGCATGTCCACTGGCACACAATCCTTGAGTGGGGTGCCAGACGTAATTATGAGGAAATTAGGAGATGTAGCAGCGCATGCTTGGAGATTCAATACATAGGCTCTCCCCCAGGCCCTTATCTTATCTCCTCTTCACACTCTTTTTATATTATTCAATCTGGAGCGTAATTAGAGAGTGTATTATGACAAGCCAGTGTCTTCTGCAGTTCTTCCCAGCCCAGGGAACCTTCAGTTTCTTTCAAATGTTCTCGCAGGCTGGGTTTGACTGATTGGAAGGGCTACATAGGCATGTTAACATTGACACTGATATTGGCTCAGGGAATTTCAGAACCAAGGACAGCGACAGAAGTGGGGGAGTTATGTGTGTGTGTATGCAGCTGTGTGAGTGCACTTCTATGGCTGTGTACACACATTCGCACTGGTTGAGTGTATGTGTGTGTGTGTGTGTGTGTGTGTACGTGAATGTGTATGGCATCGGGGGCCGTCAATCCAGGCGCTCTCATGAGCCATGGAGGGGTAGAAATGAAAGTGGAAATGGTGATGACCCCAGAGGGTTGTAGAGAAAGACCTCCAAGAATAGCAGATACCTCAGCCTTTATTGCATACCTGCCAACACCCCTGTTTTCGCTTTTTTTTCTTTCATAAGGGAGACTGTGTGCTTCTTCACCTCTTACTGCACTGTGTTCCCATTTTGTTACTGTTCAACCAAAGGTTTCATTTCTTATACTCACAGAAACACTTAAATGATTGAAAGGTTCAGCTACACAGTCTGATTCCGTTTTGCAATTGTATTCAAGAATAGAGCCCTTTATTTGATACCTTTACAGCCTGTTAACCTTTGTATATTAAGATAAAGGTGCAATGAGCATGAAATAAGTTGCCAGTAGGGGTAAAACAACTGAATTTACAGACCAAAGTCAAGCCCAGACTGTTTTCACAACAGTATATGCAAACAGTATTTAAGCTTATTTATTTATTTTTTTTGTGGCCTGCTCCATTATTGTTCAAATTTTATGCATTTCATTCAGAGATCTAAAGGACCCTTATTTTATGCGGGATGATTAAGGCCTTTTATAGCTTTTTCAACGGATGGGCATTGGTTTACCACCCAATAAAAATGTTTTTCTCACTAATGCATGCCATTATTTTTTCCCAGCAAAGATTCAGCCATAATTCACCTTTTTTATTGAGGCTCTGCACTACTACTACCACTTACTGTCAATGTATTTAAACTTTGCATTCTACACTGTTGACAGACTTGTTCCTTGTTAAAGGGGACACATAATGCTTTCTGTGATTTTTCTGTTATTTTTATACTGTTATGATGTCTGATGTCTATATTAAATATGGTCAAAGGTCTAAAGCTTGAGATGAATGTATGTTAAAATGCTCCCAGGACATCAACAGCCAGGGCTTCAGCCTACTCTGAACACTTCATATGCAATGTTACTTCAACTTCCTCCTCCTGATGACGTCAGTTTGTTTTGTAGCCTTTGTTGCTAAGGCACACAAAACACAGTTGTCCACTCGGATATTTTAGACTGGATTCAGACTCACACATGTACCGATGTATTTGAGAAGTTTCCATTTCAAGTAAAGAAGAAGTAAGAGATGTGAAATCCTACTGCTGTCAATTTTTTTTTACATAGCCTCCAGAGCCGCTGGAAGTCAGCCGAGACGCTAACCAATCAAAACAGAATGGGCTCATTGGAAGGGAGGCTTAAAGAGACTAAAGCTATCAGACAGAGGCTGAACTGAGGGGCTGCATAAAGGGCCAGTATAAGACAAATAAGGAGGTTTTATTTAACTGTAAATTATGCAAAGATATTTCAGTATAGTCCCAGAATAAAAATATAGACCTGGAAATGTGCATGATATGTCCCCTTTAATTAATCATGTAATCAATCTAAATATAATCTAAGATATATTTGTCTCACAAGATAATATGTATAAACATGATTTTGCCTACATTGAGGGATAATACTGTAGACCTTTGTCTTTGTTTAGATACTTCAATAACCTCTAAAAGGTCAGGATCTGCACTTTTTCATTATTTTTTAATTTCTACATGTTATGAGTGGCGAGTAACTCAGACAATTTATGAAAATAAGCTGTTATTAAAACCTGCAGTGTCGGATGGTAATGATGAATTGATTAAATAATTCAAAGATAATCAGCGTAGGCGATGAATTACGGCTCATCAGAGTTTTGTTAAAACACTGTAACACCACAAAGCTAACGAGCTTCTTCTCAGCATGCAGCCAACCCACAGCCAGAGTGACAGAGAACACAAACAACCTTCGGGAAAGACAGTGTTTGAAAAGGTCTGTGCGTCAATCTGCATCTCCCTCACACCAAGATGACTATATGTTGTTCCAGCAATTAGTTTTATGAGGAATAGGCAACCATGTACGATGGACGCCCAATAGGCTACAGTTTTGTTCACCGGCTGAACGTTGCAGCATCCAAAAACACCAGAGAGGAGGAAAAGATCTGTGATCAGATTGATTCCAAGGAAAGCCTGCAGCCTCTTGGCCCCGCATTGCACAAGGTTGCATATTCCTATATGACATCAATATTGTGAAGCTGCTTTCCCAGTCAGTGTTAATGCTATTAAACCAGTGCATTGAAGACGGTCAGCAGTGCATGGAGACAGAACAGTAGAACAGACTCAGTGAGTAATTTTACAGACATGCGCTCCATAACTCTAACTGGGTACAAGTAATCAGCTTAGGGCAATATTTTGATATCAACAAGTAACAGGATTTTTGTACAGGTTTATTTTGTTGTCCCTCAGCATTGTTATGCTTTTATTAGTCAACAGCAGTTGTCAACAACCTTTCCCAAGCAAAAATCCTGTTTCAAGTTCAAATAGCTAAGATCTACCATTCAGAAATATTAGCCCAGAGACACTCTCGCCTTGCATGTACACGTATTATTTGAACACCTCTCTCGGCTCTTTTTTTTTTAAAGTAGTGCATTTAATCACAAACATTACTATTATGACTACTTTCATGTTTTGCCAAGGGGAAATGAAGACATAACATGAAATGAAACACTCTCATCACCCCCAAAACCAACCCAGGAGACATGTCTTCAAATGAGAAAGACTGACAAATAAAAAATTCAGCTGATCTCAGACAACAGTTAAATAATTCAGCTGGGACACTCGCACTATGCTATGCTATGCTTTGGGAGGTTGCTTTCCCGTTAATGCGTTAATGCTATTAGCCCAGTGGATTTAAGACAGTCAGCAATGTATGGAACCTTTAGACAGACAGTCTTTTGCCTATAATTGATAGTATGTACCTGGTCTTCGGCCAATGGGAATAATTAGATATGGTCAGTGGAGAGATGACAGAAAATGAGCTGGACTCCAACCAGGTATATTGCAGCTCATCGTTGGTGTTGGTTGATGGTAAAAGGTTAAAAGTTGTTAGTTTTGTCATTAGTGTGTATCACTGTAAGATGAGAACTTTTCACTTTGATTAAACTTTCAAAACATTCATAGAAACTTCTCAAACCACTCCTGCAGCATAATCTAATTTTTGCACTGTTCATCTGAGCAAAACAAATATTTTTGCTAAAACAAGGCTAAATACACTGAACTGACATTTTTTTTGTAGCTTACAAGGTGCCAGTGACCAACGTAAACAAATGTGGAGTTGAAATTAATTATTGACCATAGGAACAAATAACTGCTAAAATATTCTGAACTCAAAGTTTGCCTACTTGTTTTCAGCCATATAACATGGCTGATATAACTTGCTCAGGTGTCAGCTAGTAAGTCAACCTTGAATTTAGAATATTTTATTGCAGGACATCCGGATGGCCCAGGTGTTGACACGGCAACCATGAACCACAATGTCCCTGGGTCGCATCTGGCCATCTCTGTCTCCCTTCATTTCCTGTCATTATCTACTGTCTCTACCCAAAACAAGTAAAAAATGCTTTAAAAACTACTTTGATGGAAAAACAAACTTCAAGCTGACCAAAGATGATTTTCTTAGTGAAGGAAGAAAGTGCCATCTTTTAATAGCTGCCTTCAAATAAGTAAAAAAGCACCTGTTGTGTACGTTGTTTGTGTTATAGCGGTCTGCAGCAGCAACGCACGCTGACATTGCTAACTTCGGTGACAAATATATGTTTTCCTTGTAGTTGAAAGTAACTTAACACAGCAGCCCTGATACAGCTCTGGGAGAACATTCTTATCAACTGAAATGCCTCAAGTTCATCTTGAAACCCCACAAAGATCAACAGGTTAATTGCGATTGATGGTTTGGTCACCTTAATGACATGCACAGTTTAAAAAAACATGCCTTGAAGGTCTTATGTGGCCCAATGAATCAAAGAGAAGTCTTCCTTTTAAGTTGAAATTCGTACTTTGATAGGCACCAATAAAGAGAACCATATCTATGAGAGGATGTCAACAGTCAGACTTCTCCTTTAATATGGTTCAGACTGACTTATCTAAGGTCACGTAGACATCCTGACTTTTTCTGTGGTGACATGACACCACTATAATTCCACCCAATCTAGAGTTAATGGAAAACACATCAATCAATGAGAAGCCCTGCTATTCCATATATTCCTGGGTCTTGAGTGGTGATTACCACTTCAGAAAAATCACAGGGCTGTCTCAAAGAGAAAATTCTGCCGTTGAGACAAACACCCCAATTAGGAGCCATATTGATCTTCACTGTCATCGGCCATGGTACGATTGTTTATGACACTTGTCGGGAGTGTATTTTTTTTTAATCTGCATGTGTGTTTGTTTTTGCAAGCTGTTTCTCCTCTTCCGTGCTGAATCATTAGACGTGTCAGGCCAGTTTATTTGTGACTCATGAGTGGTGCAGCGGTGACGGCCTGTCGGTAGTCTGACTGACACAGCAGTGATGGATCATTCCAGCCACACTGTCGCCACCTAGACATGCTGTAAATGACTTTATTGGAGGGTTGTAATGACTTGTGATAGCTGCTGTTGTGGTCGTCAGGCTCACTTTTGTTTGCCTGTCTCTCTGTTCTTATGTCTTGATCTGCGGACAGCGTCTTGTGTTTTGATGTTACACACTGCCTGTGTGGACGTGAACTCTTAGCGGATGATATTTTTCTTTTTCTTCCCCCAGCTTGTTTTTTCTCTACACATTTGCATCTACTTGTTTGCTGCTCCCTGCTACTTTTGTGCCATTTTCCGTCTCTTTATCTTGACCTTGTCTATTTTGTTCTTTCCATTTCTCTTACTTGTCCCTTTCTTTCTCCCACGTGTCTTTTCTCTTCACATTTGCATTGGCCTTTTTGTCACTCCCTGCTACTTCTTTGTCATTTTACTTAACTTTATCTACTCTCTTCTGTTTTCTTCTTTCTGTTTCTGTTTACGGTCACCCCCATCTCCCACACTCCATTACTCATGTCTCTTCTTTTTCTTCAACCTCTGTTCTCTTTTTCTTTCAATCTGTCTCCCTCACCCATATCTCTCCCCATCTTCCTTCGTCTGACTCCTCCATGTCCGCCTCTCTCCCTTTCTCTTTCTCTCGATCGCCTCAAGTCATTTCTGTTCCTTAATATTGATCCACCCATCCATCTGTTTATCCTTCCAACCATTTAACACTTTGTCATTTTGTCCTTCCAGTGTGACCCAGGAGAGGCCACCAAGTTGCTGTATGACCTTCTCTACACTGAGCCCATCAAGATCGTCCTGATGCCCGGCTGCAGCGGCGTCTCCACGCTGGTGGCTGAGGCTGCTCGCATGTGGAACCTCATAGTGGTAGGTGTCTTTGACTGATTTTGCATTCTCCGCTTCCCAGCCATTTAAACCCAACTGCACTGCTCCATAAGTGTGGCCAAATAATGCATCAGCTTGTACTGTTTTGAAAGGACAAGGGTGTAAGATTTAGTGGCATCTAGCAGTGAGGTTGCAGTTTGCAAACGATCGAATACCGCCCCCTCTCCCCCCAACCTACAGTGGCCGCAAAACTTGTGAAAAACACGAAAGGCCCTTTCTAGCGCCAGTGCTTGGTTTGTCCATTCTGGGCCACTGTAGAAACATTGCGGTGCAACATGGTGGGCTCCATGGATCTGTAGATATACAGGGCTCATTCTAAGGTATCGAAAACTTCAGTTGATTATACACTGATTAAAACATACTTACAAACATACAAGTCTATGCCACTAAATTGTACACACTGCATCTTTAAAGGGTCAGTTCACCGTGATTGCAAAAAGAAAATCTATATTTTCTCACTCACTTTGTGTGGTATCTAGCTAAGTGGATAATTTTGGTTTTATGGTTTCAGGGTTTGGCATATCCACCTCTAGAATTTTGTTTTTGGGACTCACAGCATTGTTAAATGGCATTTAAAGGCCATGTTCATGTGCAATTTTCAATCTGTTGTCAGATTTGTCTTCATCATGTCAGGCCATCAGTGCTTTAACTTAATATTAAGGTTTTCCTTTTCCTTGGTCTATTCACCTCATTTAAATGCAGAGTTGAGTAGAACAGGGCAGGAAATGAGAGAGGAGCAGAGCAGCTTGGACATGAGAGAGGAGAAGGAGAGGAGAGCAGTGTAGGAACAGCGAGTGAGAACTTACTTGACTGCTGGAATAGAAATCAATTTGAATATTTCACCAAGGCTTACCTATTTCTTATAGTTAAAAATGAAAAAAAATTGGGATGCAAATTATGCAAGGAAGCAGGGTCACTTGGGGCAATGAGAACAGGAAAACTGATGTACACATTCTCTAGCGAATGGCAGAACTGTAGGGTAGACCCATATGGCAACAACAATGAGAAGCAAATGAAATCTTTTAGAAAAAAAATAAATGAACACAATGTCTCGCACAGTTACAGATTAGCAGAGGACATACAGAAAAGACAAGATGAGAAACCTCTAGAGTCAAGCTCTCTTAAAACATAAGCTGAACTTTTAGCCTCAGCCCACAATGTCTTCAGAACAGCATACTATATTGACAGGAATAACCGGCCTTATGCTGATCACCCAGGACTAATAAAGCTACAGATGATAAATGGTGTTAATGTTGGCCATGTTGGCCATGCCACTCAAATGTCAAATGTACAGACATTGTACATTTCATATCAAAAGAGATGAGGCAAACATTATTGGCAAGTATCATGACCTAACCAAAGCTCATTGTTATTGTGGATGAAAGCACCTTGTTAAGGAAAAAGTCTTGTCTTATTGTGTACCTCAGAACATCTGTTGATAGCTCAGAGCCGTTGACCTTCTTCTTAGATCTTCTTGAGCTAGAGAAAACAACTGCAGATGAACTCACTAGTGAACTACTGAGCTTCCTGCTGAAACATGGCCTTGAAGACGCTTTTCTCAAAGAATGTCTTATTTTGCTCAGATTGAGCCTCTGTAAAAAAAAAAAAAAAAAAGGAGTGTACTCAAAACTGAAAAGGAAATTCCCAGGCCTCATAGGCTGGCATTGTCTGAACCGTTAGGTTTGATTTGTCTGTATCAGTTGCAGTCAAGCACTGCACAGGGACCAACCACTTCACATCTTTTCTTGACAAGTTATATTGTCTGTATAATCAGTTACTAAAGAACTTAAGAGAGCTTGATGCTGTAGTCTCTGAAGTAGGTGTATGTTTGAGAAGGATTGGTTGAGTCTTAGGGATGAGGTGGGCGGCTTCATCTTTCAGCACAGGAAACATTGTTTGGATGATGTATGCTGCCCTCTAAAATCACCTCACAGCTGCAAGTAAAGATGTGAACCGAAATTCAAGTGAAAGAGGTATGTATGAGAGGCTAGCAGCAAAGTTGAGTTTATTTGCTTTTGTTAAAAACCTTTGGCTGATGATGGATGCGCTTGAGGAGTTTAAAGACGTGTCTGAGTCTCTGCAGTCCAGAGACATTAGACTGTCTCAATCAGTCATTCTGATAAAAAGGCAGTTAGATGTTTTTAGTACCACGAGCAGGAGCCCAGACAGTGGTCTATTCTAGAAAACTGTATTTGAGGCTGTGCAGTAAGGTGCTTTTTAAAGACATCACACTAGTGACAGCAGGCAAATGGTAATAGATCCCAGAATGTTCTGTGAGGCACTATGCAAAATCATGCAAACAAGAATGCTCACAAGCAAAGAGGAATCACTCTTTCATAAAGTCAATGTGTTGGATAAATACACATGGCCAAGCGCTCTACCATTAATGTATAGGGAAAATGAAGTAAGAGAGCATTGTCTTGAATGTCAGTGTATCAATGCACAAGTCCCTTCTGTCTAATGTTCATTAAAATAGTCGGACCTCTTCTTACCTCTTGGGACGCCACAAAATATGTCAGTAAGCGGGCTAGCTACCGGAAGGTCTGCAGACTATTTAGCGTGTAGACAAAAAGACACATGACCACACCGGCTTCCCCATATCAGCCCATCTGGGATCTGATGATCCAACTGGTCTTGATACTGATACTGCAAGTGAGTCCGGTCAAAACAGAGTAAGCAGTGATGGCTGCTGCTTGTTCTCAACTATGACTCATCAAACTGTCATCATTTGTGCCGGTGAAACAGTTTTGTTCTTTATATGTTTTCACATATTGAACTGAAAAAAGGAGAGCATCTAAAATGACAGCCCTGTGCGACCTGTGGAATGAAAGAGGCCTTTCCTGAAACCTCACCACATAAAGTGCATGAACTTTATCTTTATCTTTATCTACCTTATCATTGTTGTTTGTCTTAGGAGCTTTCTGCTTTGATATTTTCAAGTATTGACACATAATACCAGCAGCACATTTTGATGTGTTCTCTGTACAAACTTGTTTTTTGCCTTATGTCATTTTCCGTTATTGGGAATGTAGGCCACTCTCTTTCTCCACAAGGATATAGCATGTGTTGAAAAATATATGGATTTTAAGTTTGCTTCCCTGTGTCACAGCCTGTAAGATATAAAAGTCAGTAGCTGACCATATTAAAATGAAATCATTTGAAATTCAATTTTCCATTTGTGTGCACATGATTTATGTCAACATTATAATTAACAATAGTACACACAAATGAGAAAATGTCAATTTGATTATATGATTTCATTTCATTATTGGCAGCCAAACAATCTTGGGTAAGGTTTGGAAATTTGAAAAGGTGTTGGCAGATATAAATTGATTCTTCTCATATTACTTTGTATTATTATTCTCTCCCTTAGTGGTAACAACATCATTCCTATATTTGATACTTAAAGAAACAGTAAGTCATTAGCTGTAGTTTTGCGCACTGTTAACAGTATCTAGAAGGACTTTGATCAGCGTTTTAGTGTTCAGATCAGAGGGTTGTCTCATCTTGTTATATTTTATTTACAGTTTTTCAAATGATATCAATCTTGGTTAAATGTAACATATTTAACAATCTTAAAGCAAGACTATATGAATTTTGAAAGAAGAAGCAACACATTCTTCCTCTTACAAATCCAAAGTTAAAGGCATGGGCAATAAAACCCACTGTGGTAACTGAAGGGCTTTAAACCATGTGAATCACTACTTACTACTGAGGCTCAAACACAACATAACTTAATTGACTAATGGGGAGGGTTGGTGAAGGGGGGTTCAAAGTGCTGAAATTCCTCTAGGAATGGGGTGTACTGTTAGGGTGCTCCGTGGCAGTGTTGCTTCCTTGCGGGCAAATAGAAAGGAGTGGAGTGAGGGCCAACCACAAATCCCTGCTGTTTTCATAGCACCACAGTATCCTAAAAACTAACAGTCACTTATCACTTGTAACTCAGAACACACTGCCCCAGCCATCTCTTCTCCCTTTCTGTTCACTACTGGCGCTTTTTAGGGACAACTCTCACCACTTGGCAGGCAAATTAGTAACCATCCTCAAGACCTCAGGAGTTGACAGGGGTAAAACTGCTGCCTGGCCTCTATTCCCAGCTGGCGCCAATGATTAGATTGGAGTTGACCAAAGACTTTCCACATTACCCTAGCTTCATTCAATACAATTAGGGGTTTTACAGCTACCGCCTTTCCTGTTCTGTAATGACCAGTAGCTTATGATGGCTAATGTGAGCAAACCTTAGATAAATATTGCCATATAACCGGCGTTACCGAGTCTGTTCTCTGACTTTATGACCGCTCTCTACTTGTGCTGCTGTTGTGCTTAGTGTTAATATTTAAGATTATCCCTTAACTGTCTCTTGTGGCCAAAGTTTCAGCTGTTCAGCAAAAGTTTCATAGCCTTGCTTTTAAATTAACTGAACTACTGTAAAACTGTGATACCGTTTGGACAATTTAGATTACCTCTGTCCTAAATTAGGACCACATTTTCCACAAAAACCGTTGCTTTCTACCAAGAAGACATCACATTCATTTGACAGATAGTGTTATAAGTGCATTCAGCCTCCATAAGAACAAGAGCTATTTGTTGAACAAACTAAGAAGATCTCTGTCGCCTCTTGTCCCTCATTTCCCTCTTGGTATACATTTGTTCTTGATAGCAAGACGAGTGATATAAGCTGATAAGAAACCTTGACACTGACACTGAAAGCTTTAGCTCTGTTTGTGCTGGAAGAATATCACTTTTCTATTTTGTGCCATAAAATAATCCAGCAGATTTTTTGTTTAATTTAAATAGGAAAACAATGAATGAACAATAGAAAACAAATGAATTGTAGATGCTGTTGGAAGCTGACAGTCATCTAAATGATTTGTGCTCGTGGTAATTATACTAAGTTCCCAAAATCAATACTGTGGTTGTTTATTGATTTTAAAATACATAATGAAGCACTTTCACAAAACTGCATTGACAGCGGCATTACATGCAGGACAAAACATATCGTTTGACCTTGCATACTACATGACAATACATTTAGCACTAGTTAGTATAAACACATCTCAGATCTTTAAACCAGCCAGAGATCTGATGCTGTCTTCTTCTGCTGCTATTATTTTTGGAAATATTTCAGCTTTTCATGCCTTCACCAGTCAGTTTATGTTGTTTATCTCAATCTCTCTCTTCCCTTTCTCTGCCTCTCTGTCACTCACAGATCTCTGCTTATTAGCTTTGTCCTATAATTGAAGTTTCATCCAGAGATTAGTCATCGAGAACAATCAGTTCTAGTGGTTGGCATCTGCCCCTCTTTCTCGTTTCTGGTCTTTCTCTCTTTGTCAACCTTTCTCTCCTCATCATTAAAAACTCTCTTCCACTTTTTGACTCTTTGCCTTTCTCTTTCCTCTGTCTGTTGCTGCTGCCTGAAGCTAGCCTGCTCTATATCCACTACTTTTGCCTTCCTTCCTCCTTTCCCTCTCTACCATCTTTCTCTCTGTCTCCCACTCTTCATTTCTGCCTCGCTCCCTCAATTCAAGCAGTCGATTCTCCCCACACACAAAGAGATCTGTCTCTCTTTACTACACGCCATCACTGGCACAACCTCCTAACCGCCACACTCAATTATTTTTGTATGCGTTCTGCCTGCAGGAGCCTACTCGCATGTCAAACAGCCTCATCAGAGCACCACGGAGGCAAAAGCAACCTCCATTTCTGGACGTTGATCAAGAAGAGGCTCTCGATCCGCTCTTTTTGGCACAGTGTTAATTTGATCCCCCATCTCCTTTTCTAAAAGCAGTGTAAGCCACAGACGGGCATTGATCTGCTACTACAAGACTACAGGAGGACTGACAAACTGAGAATCGAGAGATTTTGTTTGTGATTTTTAGGAAGCTTCAATGTAGAACTTGTGGAACTCTGTTACAGACTGCTGCCACATTGGTCTATTTCTGCAACAGCAGCTTTTTGCTCCATTTTAGTTTTGTCACTGTTTTCGTGCTTGGTGGAGATTTATTTTTACATTATTTTTCTTTGGCTTCAGTTAAATGATTACATTCTACCTGGCATGGTGCTAATGAAATCCTTGCTGGACTGGACAAACAATGAAATGAGCGGGCGAGCTGAAAGCATGTCATGTTTTCTTAGTTGTCGAGATGTTGACTGGTCTGCTCGAACAAAACACACAAAAAAATATCATATTTTCTCACACCTTTCATGGTATTTAGCCATGTCGTCTTTTTGTTGGTTTTATTTGCATATGTTTTTAGATACACACTTAAGACATCATATACAATCATTTTGCATCATCACTGATTTTGCATCTATAAAAAGCGTTGCACTGCATTGTGGGATTGTTAGCAGATGAGTGTCTGTGGCACCAATCCTCACATTTAAAAACAATAAATGTTAACCAAAGTACTTCATAGAGAGATGAGAATTACAATCAAATAAAAACATACACACAGTTATTATGAGGATCAAAAAGAAAACAAATAAAATGTAGCATAGAATAAAATTTGATGTATAACATAAAAATGAAAATTTTTATAAAATCAGGTACAGCAGGATGTCTATGAATGGCAGGGATTGTATTTCAATCCCTGTGTAGAAGTATGCTTGTGCAAAACCTTGTTCTTGATGGTCAGGCCAGTGCCTTGCATTGTAGTTTGATGTGTGTGTGTGTGTGTGTGTGTGTGTGGGTGTGTGTGTGTGTGTGAATGGGTGAAAATGATAAAAGCGTGTAGTGCATTTACCAGAAAGAAAGTACTGTGGGGATTTCTGAGTGTGCACATGTCACACTCAGAATTCAGATACTCATATATAGTGCACTGTATTGTAAATAGGGAGTGATTTCAAGGCAGCCAATGCCCCTGTTACTCTGGATAATCTGCACAACACGCTGCCAACAATTTTCAGAGGGACTATTTCTTTGTTAGAGTAAAGTGTTAAAGTAATGCTCTGTGGATTATCCAGATTAACTAGAGCACTGTTTCTGAGCTGCATTAAATGTAAATGTAGTTTTTCAGTAGTGTGAGCAACATAAGTCCATTCACATATATTACATATGTTGAGGTGGCAGCAGAATTTCAGAGACAGACATTTCAAAAACTGAGTTCAACCCACTGGAGTTAATGTAAGAATAAGTTGGCATTGTACTTAAGAGATATAATATTTTTATTGTCATCAAATTCCATTCCTGCACTGTCTATGGCTCTCATCCTCAAGCCCATTCATACCTACCGAAGATGTAAATTATTACATATTATCCATCACAAATATGTCAATTCCTTTTTAAATCAGTAATTTCCTCAAACAGTGGGGCACTGTTGTTTTAGGGACTCAAGTTAGGAACTCAAAACAGCCGCAGATTAATACACCATACTCTGTCGTGACTCCAGGTGGCTCGCTGTCTCTAGCTATCCTCGTAGTGAATTTACTGGTCGCATCTACGAGAGGGACAGACTGAAAATGACTCAGCACACTGATCTGTGCTCTCAGTTTGTGTTAGCTGAAGAGGCATCATCTCTGGTTATGAGAGTTGAAGCGCTGGGAGTCGAATGAACATTTTCCAGATTCTACTTTGTACAGTTTGTCTCTACCTGCCGGGTAGCTAACACTAGCTAGCAGCAGTCTGCAGGCTGGTGTCTTGTAAAGAAACACAACCGGTAGATCAATTAGTGAGCGGAGCGTTCTGCTCTGGTGAAACTGATTATTAAACTGAATGCACTCTACTTAGTTGAAGCATCTGGTGCTGACAGTCAGTAGCTGTATTTTATGCGCAATGATGATAGAGTTGCAGGTCTCTAATCGTTTTTGCTTTAAATAAATATGTTTCAAGCTTGCATTTTGAAGGCAATCCAAAATCGATTAAAATCATGAATCAACCCCAAGCTTGAAAAATACTGAGATTTATTGGCCTTATCATCCAGCCCTAGATTGACTCAAAATAAACTACAGTGTGTGTTGTTCATTTTAAGCTTTAGATACAAACACAGTACTTATTAGTAGGATCAATTAATTGTTGGTTTTGGTCTTTTCAAGGGATTTGTTGACAATAAGGAAAATATAGAATATCACCAGCTTTATCCTTCAAGAAAATATGTTGTTGTTTTTGTAGTTTGGGTGAATCAACCCTTAAAACTCTTGTCACACTGCCTGTGTTTGTTCGTATATGTTCTGAACACCTAGAGCATGAGCATGTGCTTATTACGGCTGAGTACATGTAGTCCAGAGATACTCCTGCTGTTTTTTTTTTTTTTTTCAGATCTTTCACTGCCGCGCCCAGATCAGCTGTCACTTCCTGTATAGTCTCCCTTCCTTTTTATTGATGCCTTCGTCTATCTGCCTGCACCCACAGGGATTTGTTATTGTGGGAGTCCATACTGTACATGACATTTGACATCTATCATTAAACCCCCCTCTTGCTCCCACTGGTGAACATCCCAGGACTGTATGGGTAATGGGGCTGAGATGAGAGCTGGAGAGGAGGATAGGTTGTACGTGTCTGTAATGGTTCCCTATAAACACCAGGTTTCTCATTTTAAAGCAGACCTGTCGAGGATTTTATCTCCAGTTGTCACTGTGAAACTAATTGTTTGAGGAACAGTCTTCTTCCTTTTTTCTGTTGGCATTTTCCACCATTTCCTCCCTGCTGCTTTGGACACACATCTTAGCTGTCTGCTCTCCACCACAAGGGGATTTTTTTTTTTTTTTTGTGGGAATTGTGCCTGAGAATTCAAATTATGTGAGTCCAAATAAAAGAAACAGATGATCACTGAAGCTACTGTTTGCAACAACAGTAATTAGATCATTTTTTTATATGTTCTGTTTGTAATAGTAGAATGTGTCATTGCAATTTAATGGAAATATATGCATGGGAAATCCTGCATATTTCTTTTTTTTTTTTTTGGTTGAAATGACAGAGTTTATCGACACACCTCATAAGCCAGAAGCAAAAAGGAGGGAGGGAGAGGTGTGGATGAAAATGAGCAAATGGGAACAGGGATTGTCTCTCTGGTTCTCTGTCTTTTTGCTGGCTTTCCTTTCTGTTGTTTGCTGTTTGAACCAGCCACCATCAAAGAACACTATGTACATGGGAGGAACAAGAGAGTCCTGATTTGAATACATTTTGATTGAAGTCTGTTTACTACTGATGCCTGGAAGGACCTTCAGAAGTATATTTTTTCACAAAATCTTGTGTTTCTCTTCTTCCTTCCCCGCAAAGCCTTTAAATTGTTTGTTCACTGTACTTCTTCTTTCTCTCCTCTTTTCTGTCTCATTTCTCTTCAATCTTTTCCCAGCTGTCCTACGGCTCCAGCTCGCCGGCTCTGTCTAACCGCCAGCGCTTCCCCACCTTCTTCCGCACGCACCCATCGGCCACTCTCCACAACCCCACCAGGGTGCAGCTCTTCCAGAAGTGGAAGTGGACCCGCATCGCTACTATCCAGCAAACCACTGAAGTCTTCACCTCAGTCAGTATCTTTAATCTCCTTCATCTCACCTTCAATTTTACACCTGTATTTTATCTCCGACTCATCACTTCTTTTATCTTCACTTTCCTCTACTTTTTGTTTCCCCCCAATTTTCACTCCCTTTTTTTTATCACTTTCTCCATGTCCTCACTTTGGCCCTTTCATTTTCGGTAAAGTGTGAGCTGCTCGATTGCCCGCCAGCCTCTGTGTGTTTGTTTATGGTAGCTCTTGTGTTCTCAGGCTATGCGATACTCCTTCAAGCAATTTCACCTGGCGATTAATGGAGGATTTTTGAAGTAATTTGTTGGAATATTGGTTGTGAGAAATATTGATCAAGCAATACATCTCTCCCAGGCAAGGCGATCGATACCATGGCACGAGGGTTGGTTCCTGTAATGGAGGTTAATGATCCCGCTCTCACATTCTTTCCTCCACCTTCTCACATTATTCTTTTCTTCTATCCAGTCGTGTTCTTTGTCTAAAAATCTATTCTCTCCCATGCTGCATACATCCCCACACTGTCTGTCGCTCTCTTGATGTTCTCATATACACTTCAGATTTTTTTATTTCGTGTTTTTTTTTTTTGTCTCTTCGGACGTGGTTGTTTTTCTTTTGTCTTTCTCTATAATCTCAACCCGTGACCTCTCTCATTCTCTCTGTTCAACTGCCTCTCTAACTCCCTCCTCCTCTCTCCCTGTTTGTCTCCCTCTGTCCTTCCCTTTCATCTCGCAGACTCTGGACGATCTGGAGCAGAGGGTGAAGGAGGCAGGCATTGAGATCAGCGTTCGCCAGAGTTTCCTCACCGACCCGGCTGTCGCTGTCAAGAACCTCAAGGTGCTTTGATTAAAAATTCACCTCAGCTGCTGACCGTCTGCTCCCCCCTCTCCTTCCTCCTCCAGCTCACAGCTGCACACGACACCATTAGCATAGAGGCGTTTTGATAGAGGAAATTAATGCGCTATGCTAATTAGCAACTCCTGAACAGCAGTATGTGCTGTGCTGCGAAGCAGCAGGAACTTTGGCACGCTGCACTGCCACATCAAGCTGTACTATTGTGAAGTTATACTGTTGCTGCTGATGTAACTAAGCATTTTCTTCATGTTTTGATGCAGCGCCAGGATGCAAGGATCATTGTGGGGCTCTTTTATGAGACCGAAGCCAGGAAGGTGTTTTGTGAGGTTAGTACTTTTTCCCGCTCAATTGATCCCAATAGACTGAACCTGACTGGCTATTAGCAGAAATTGAGCTCTGTAATGGGCTGTTTGAATGTCTGAATGAATTTCCTTGTTTGGCAGCGATACAAAATGCTCAACACATCTTAGGGAATAATTATCTTCATGCTTATTTATCATTCTCTACCTCCCTTCATCCACCCTCCATATCTGCCTCCCTCCCTCTGTGCTGCAGGTGTTTAAGGAGAAGCTCTATGGGAAGAAGTATGTGTGGTTCCTGATAGGCTGGTACGCAGACAACTGGTTCAAGATCAAAGACCCAGCTATCAACTGTACAGTGGAGAACATGACAGAGGCT
Source organism: Thunnus thynnus (assembly GCF_963924715.1). NCBI lineage: Eukaryota > Metazoa > Chordata > Actinopteri > Scombriformes > Scombridae > Thunnus > Thunnus thynnus. The sequence continues at coordinate 8,683,440 of NC_089526.1, read as the reverse complement.
GTTGAAGGACACGTGACCACTGAGATCGTCATGCTGAATCCTGAGACTGTCCGCGGCGTCTCCAACATGGTAGGAATCCTCTCCCTCTCTCCTGCTTTGTAATACTTTTACTAAAGAGATATTAAGTGATCTTTGACCTTAATAAGTGCCTCTAAATTGCAATACCAGCTGCTTGAAACAACAGTTGAATAAGTCGTATTTGTGTCATGGAGTGAAGCAAGTGAAATTTCTTATGAAGAATACACCAAAATCCTAAATATTTAAGGCACTCAGGTCAGAGTGTTCAAGTTTAATGAGCTTATAATGACATGTACATGTACATGAAATGACATGAGAAATGGGGTTCACAATTGTATGCTCCAAGATCCGAATACATGGGAGATGCCACCAATACAACATTTCATAAAAACTGATGATAAATAAATACAGAAAGCAATCAGGAGATTTAAATTACATGTCAGAGGTTATAAAAGGGAAGGTGATATTGCACAAACATCTGTAAAGACAGCCTGAAGTGCAGCACCTCCAACCTTCAAACATATCAATAAATTCCATTAACTGTCTAACTCATTTTAATGGAAAAATATTAGATTCAGATAACCAGAGAACTAGTTTTTTATTCGTTTTAAATCAATTATTAGCTGTATGTTATGTCCTCATGCACCCAAAAAAGAAGAAAAATGGGTATAATGTGCATATGTGATGCTGATAACGCACCAGATAATGCACCAGGTGCCGTAGCCATCCAGAGCCATCAGTTGGTTGGTCCACTGGTCCAAACTGATATGTCTCAACAACTGTTGGATGGATAATCATGAAATTTAGTAAAAACATTCATGGTCCTCAAAGGATGAAGCCTAATGATTTTGGTGATCCCCAGACTTTTCCTCTAGCATCACCATGAGGTTGATCTGTTTGGTTGTTAGTGAAATGTCTCATCAACTATTGGGTGCATTGCCATGAAATTTGGTACTGATATTCAAGTCCCGCTCAGGGTCAGAATTGTAACAAATTTGGTGATGCCAACTGTTCATATAGCACCACCATTAGGTCAAAATTTTAAATTGTTCAATACTTTGTTTTGTGACCAAACACCTGCAAAACTAATGACATTCCCATCAGCCTCAGCTGTGCCTATGAGTAAATGTTAGCATGCTAACATACTCAACTAAGATGGCAAACATTATAAATGTTAGCATTTAGCTCAAAGAACTGCTGTGCCTGAGCACAGCCTCACAAAGTCGCTTGCATATCTGTAGACTCTAAATCTTCATAATAATAATCAAAATAAACAGTGACAAATTCCTGTATTTTTTCCAGAAACAAAAAATAAAGATCCCTAAAATACTGTAAAAATTGTAACATGTTCCTTCGGAGGTTTTCTGTTACTGTAGTTTTAGCTCTTTGTCTACTAGCTAACACTACTCTTGCCAACAATTTAGTGCTTCTTTTGTGCATCTCCAGTGCATGTAAAATGGATCAGTGGCTGTGTTTTTTGAGTGTTTAGAGCAATAAATGTTAAAGCTTTAGTGAACTCTGTATGACTCAATATCATGTTTCCTAAACCACTGTTAGATAGCAGAAAAATAGGTATTTCTTCATGGGAAAATGTCATGGATTATTAGTTTAAATTATTACCGTCACACTCTTTCTGAACTTCTTCCTTTATAATTTTGCCCTACCCTCGTTTAGCTTCTCAGGTTCGAGTCATTGTCTGCTTCTCTTCTGCCTGTCGCTCTCCTCCGTTCAACTTCTCTAATCCTCTTAAACCATCTCTTCCTCTCTCCGTCTCTCCCATTGTTCGACCTTCTTTGACTCTTCTGGTCTATGGTGGATCATACTTTTCATTCTTCTTGTTTACCCACTTCTACTTTTCCTTCTCCTTTACCATTTCTTCATCAACACCTTTTCCACCGCCCCCCCTCCTCTCCCCGAGCCCCTCCTCCTCCTCCCCTCTCTTGCACTTCATCAGCAGCTGTTGTTTATATACAGCACCTGCCACTACCTGCTGATTTAGCTGTTGACGTGCTGCTCAACGGGTGATAAGAATTACAGCCAGAACTCCTGCTCATAGTCAATCTATTCACATTCAATTTCCAAGTTTGAAATTGGTATATTTCTTCTAGATAGAGTTCTCAGATGAAGCTAGTGTGCTAATATTATGAGGTCTGCAATAGCACATTGTCAGCTAGATTTCAGTAGGTAGTGGGAGATTTAAATGCCAAATGCCAAGGTGGAATTTCAATGAGATGAACTTGACATAACTGAATTGGAAGGTGTGTAGGCCTAATTGGCTTCAGAGAATCAGCAGGGACACCTTGATGATCGCTAACAATAATCCTCCGTCGCACATGTATCCTCGCTTTTCAGTGGGTGATAATATTTATCGGTGTTTAATTACAAAAACAATTCTAAATAGCTTAAGTGTATACCCGGAGAAAACATTAGTATTAAGTTGAAAAACACTACTAAGGTGTTAGATTTTTAGCAAAGCAGAGATGCCAAGGATTGTCGATTGGTCATATTTCCTTTGTAACCACATTTCAAAATGCTACTTTAAAAAAAAACAACTCTTAATTCACAGCAGCACCCAGATCAGATGGTGTACTGACATCAAATGTCAGCTGAAAGCAAGACAATGATCACCTCCATCAGCACTGATCAGTGTTGCCAGATGTGCGATAATTATCTTATTTGTACGTTCATTTTGCCCTCTCTATGATGTACGATCAATAAACTGTAGTTTTATGAGAGTTATGTGCTGGACTTGTTCTTGGCTAGGTCAGTCACTTCCTAACTCCCGTTTATATTTCTGTTTGTGTATGGATTTAACAAGCGAGGAACAATGTGCTAATTGGGGGGATTTTGTTGCTTTTAGGCAGAGCCAGACTATCTCTTTATACAGGCTAATAGTCTTTGTGCTAAGGTAGCTCATCGCCCGCTGGCTCCAGCTTCATGCAGACATGAAAGTGGTATCCTCTCAGCAAGGAAGCGGATAAGCATATTTTCCCAAATGTCAAACTCTTCCTTTAAAAAGGTCACACTGGAGCAGTTAGCTTGGTGTATACTCTGAATGCCAAAGGGCCGTTCACTTTTAAAAAACAGCTTCATCCAAGTAGTATATTCTAATCAGACGCTCTATGCACATGAGGGCTTTCAAGGTAGCTTCCAAGCCTTTGATGTTATCGTGGGGGTCGTCGATAGTGGTGCACAGAGAGGTGAAGATATTTTCCTTCTGTGATGAGTTTGTGCAGGTTTAAAGTTCATTCAAAGTCTTACAAACAGTGTTTCTGACCAAAAAGCCATTCAGTTAGGTCAATCTTTCATACAAAGAAGGTACAATGACGTGTTAACAATAAGAGAAGGAAAAAAATTCTATATACAGTTTAAATGGAAACCAAAGATCAGTTCTGGGGATTTTGAACAGCTAAAATATAAAAATGGAGTCAATATAATCCTTTTCCCAGTGTTACATTTCTTTAGAAAGACTTCTATTTGATATCCTTTCTCTCCTGATTCCTCTCCAATCAGACATCGCAGGAGTTTCTGGCCGCCTTGATGTCTCGTCTGGGAGGGAAGAATCCTGAGGAAACCGGCGGGTTTCAGGAGGCCCCTCTAGCCTACGACGCAGTGTGGGCTCTGGCCCTTGCCCTCAATAAGACTGTGGCACCGCTGAAGGCCAAGGGCCGACGACTGGAGGACTTTAACTATAACAACCACGACATCACCTCCGAGATCTACAGAGCCCTCAACACGAGCTCCTTTGAAGGGGTTTCGGTAAGTGCAGAGGATGAAATAAGGTGGAAAAAAACAGATTACCAAAACATCTATTTATGCTCTAATTCTACTAATTCTGGTACTCCATAGTTCTTCATTGTGATTGATTTTATTAAAGTCTTTTAATCTTCTATCGACAAAAAATGAATGTTAATAATCTGCAGTTATTCATTTATAGTCACTTTTAAACAAAGTTGCCAAACATTTGAGGGTTCCAATTTTCTTGGTCCTATAGAAAACTGAATATTTTTGGTTTTTAATGGCATCATCATGGGATCCAGCATATTTTGATCAACATTTTGCACTATTCCCCGTTTTTTTTCAGTGAATAATTACTCACATTATTTGTCCTTATGCACCAACAGAAGTGTTTCAGTGTTGTTGCTGTTGATGCACATTTAATACATACAACCAAGCCTTTAAATAATATCACCATTTTCAACTCAGACCGTATTAAAATGTTGAATGGTGCACAGGACAACTTCACTGACAGCTGACAGCTGTAGAAAAGAGGAACTAACCGCTGTGCTACACACAGAGTGGTTAGTTTTTAATTTCTGCAGCTGTAAGGTCGTCCTAAACACCACTACAAATTAAACAAAAGTGAAAACAAGCTAGTGGATTGAAAAAACACTTTTGCTTGTTGCTTATGGCTATTTGGATTTACCAGTGGTAGTTATTTATTGATATAATTTCATATTAGAATACATAAAGTTGAGTAGCCTATTTCGCATTTCTCACACTGAGTAAACAATTTAACTATGAATAATATATGGTTTATTATTGCCTAGGAGCAATGCTTTAAATTTGAGTGTAATACATTTTTTGAGAGTGAGTTCCAATCTGGACCCTCATTCAAAATGACCCTGAAGTTGCCCCATATAAATAAATGCTCTAAATATATATTTTCTTCTTGCTCAGCGTTTCTTTTCTTTTCTTTTTTTTCCAGAAAATTAAAGTAAGTGACAGAAATTAATAACTGATTGCAAAAATGTCTGTTTTACTTTGAGCTTTCTGAGATGAAAGTTGACAATCGTGAGAGAAGTGCGGGAAAATATTCGGTTGTCAGTCTAAAACAGCGCTCTGTGATCGCACATCCACCGAACTTTGGTGACCAAACACAGCCTGCTGTAAAATTTTAACAGTGTCATAAATTTAAGACCAAATACAACCAGCGTCCAATTAGAATACAACATGAAATGACACAGAATATACTGATCAGTGTGACATGTCGTAAGCACAGTTATTTAAATTATATTTAGGGGGGGAAACACACTCCTTCTCCTTAATGCATCAATAGCACACAAAAACCAAAACGATGGAGGTGAAATGAAAAAGGAGTTTGTGTGACTTTGCTTCATTTCGAAAACATACGAGCGATGTAGATGGATGACATGAGCTGATGGCCCGACTCTGCTTTTGTATACTTTTTTCAATTTGGATCGATCATCATACATTCAGCGCGCAATCTGACAGCCTGAAATTGATATTGTGCAATCTGACGCAGATCGTGACCAAGATTCTATTATTAGTGTCTCGCACAGTTTGACATACAATAAACTTACATGATCGTTGTTTAGATTAAAGGTTGATTATTTGCAGTAAAAGAAATCTCCTCCTGTCTGTGTCTCAGGGCCAGGTAGTGTTTGACGCCCAGGGTTCCAGGATGGCAATGACTCTTATCGAACAACTGCAAGGTAAAACACTCCCACACTGTCTCCCCACAGAAATTGTATTGCAGAATCAGGTCCTGAACGGTCACTCATTCATCAAAAAAAAAAGCAATGCTGACTGTATTCATCATGTATCGATTGCTGCTCTCGGCTCATTTCAAACCAAAGCCTCTTTTTTGGTGGGGAGGGGGTTGGTGCAGCCTTCGCTGCGATTGGTCTCGATGTTCTATAATTGCACATGCGAAGGGGCTTGATGCAGGATTGCGTTGACTCAAGGCTTCACTCTAATTGGGCACAAGCCTTCGTTTTAAGCTGTTTCTGGAAACGGCATCCTATTTGTCACCAGTGACTTAATGAGTTTCCCCACACAGGATAAGGTTGAGGATTATTTTTCTACCTCTGTTCTCTTTCACGTCCTAAAGGATGAGAATTTATAATCCTTCCCCTTTCCCCTCACACTCTGTCTCATATTTCCTGTTGTGGTGTAGAGGTAATTTGACATCCACAATTAGACGACCTGACTTGAATCCCTGAATCACCGCGGGACCTCGTCAGTATTCCTGGTCAAGACTGCCACATAAGCTCCTTTTTTTCTCTTCCTTTTCTCCTTCTTCTCCCCTCGGTGCCTCTTTGTTTGTCCTTCTTTATGCACTTTTTAAACCTTTTATCTGCTCATTGTGTGTTTTTTTCTATACCCATGAATTCCATTAATATGAAAGCACTGGAATGATAACTAAATAGCAGTTGAAGGAATATAAATGTTTATCAGCTCTGCCAAGTTTTGTCGTATAGTTTGAAAATGTGATCTCTCACGAACACCTGGGGAGGAAATAAATTACACAAGCAATACTAATTAAACGTCTTTCTCTGACTGTTTCTTTTTCTTTTTTTTTCTGCCTTTCTCACACATCTAGGAGGCAGTTATAAGAAGATCGGTTACTATGACAGCTCTCAGAAGAACCTCTCCTGGTTTGGCAACGATGTTTGGATAGGTAAGATGGAGTTCACGACCCTGTCTTCACCCAGCTTCCTGTGTCTGCATTTTTTCTGTCCTTAATGCTGTGAGTCATCAGTCACATCGATGTGCTTTCACATTAGACCTCCTTGGTGTAGCTTAATTTAGATTTTTCTTACTGTCTAAATTACATGTAGTGATGCTGGATGTTCTCTAACCGCTACTTTTTGTGAAGCTAGTTATTTGAATGCTGACGCACACCCAAAATTAGCCGTCTGCACACTCTCTGTCTAACATATGTTAAGATGTTGGCACAGAAGATGCACAGTAATCAAACAGAGGCCAACAGTCAGGTCCTAAACAACCAAACAAATCATTCTGCTATATGAAGAAGCTCACTCCACACAAACCAGAACCTACTCTCTTAACTCCTGCTACACACATTCTAGTTTGCTGTGAAAACCATTTAGTGCTGATTTGAGTCACACCAAGACCAATTCTGTGGTTGTTTACTGGCCCGTCCCTCCCTAGAGAGGTGACATACTTGTGCCTGGACAGAGTGTGCCACTAATCAATCCTGCACGCCGCAGCGGCCTGTAGAGACGTCTTTTTTTAGGCTTTTAAGGAAATGAACTGTTGCCAAGGCTTAACTGAACCCAGAAGAGGTAGTGATTCCAGGTCAGCGTCAGTAGCAAAGGATGGGTGACCTGTATGCATGAAGGCAACATGTCCTTCACCAGGCCGACTGCCAGCTCTTTAGTTTGGCTTGTTGCAATGTGATACACTGCGTGTTGGCCCAGTTAAAACCCGCTGAGTTGTAACTGACTTACTCTGTGTCAGAGGTGAGTTTTGTTTACTTTGTTTTTGCCTTGCTTCCTCTGTCTGCGCTTGATTTAGTTGTTTACTGAATAAAGACACATCCATCTGACATCTACTTGTTGGGAGGAAATGAGGAATTTCCTGCTCTGACTCAGTTCGGGAAGTTTTTTTTTGTCAGAGTGGGGTGCGCTTGATTTGCTCCATGTTGACAGGGTGGAGTACACATGGGGGTTCACAACTTAACCCCTCCGCTTGTTTTCCTGTGTGTTTACCAGGCGCCTCCCTCCCTCTCTCCCTCACTTTCTCACTCTCTTCACGGTCGCCCTAACAACCACTACAGCTCAGCTCTCCTTCTAATTGCTGTGGCAACTGTTATAGAGCTGGGTCTCCATGGTAACACCCTGTCCCGATTCCTTGATCAAGGACGGAGGAGGGTTTAAATGTTGCACACACATTGACTGAATGGACAGTTGACGCACACACACACGCACACACAAGCACGCGCGCGCGTACACACACACAGTAGTTAGTACATCAAGTGTATAAGGTAGAACATAAAGAAAATAATTTAATGGATTACACTAAAAAAAAGAATAAAATTTAAAGATTAAGATGAGACTTGAGATGTTTCTCAAAGGAATTTACATTTCCATACAATTATTCTTTTAACACTGTAGTTTTCAATGAGCTATTGTAAGGGTTGGACTATAGCGCGAGAGACCGTTGACAAAGTATGGAGATGTTAAACCATTCAGAGCCTTGTAAACTAGTAGTAACGTTTTAAAAACGATTCTAAAAGAGACAGGATGCCAGTTTAAAGATGTTAAAATGGGTGTGTAATGTGCTCTCTTTTACCATTGTAAAGTGCACAGAGTCTGTCATTTTCACACATATGTAAACGTTGTTATGTAACTTTTAAAGCGCATATGTGACGAGTTTGGGTCACTGCACATTTGTGCCATTTCTCAACACATCAACCTATGTTGTGTACGCTGTTAATTATGCTGTATGCTTTCATATACTGTAGTTGGTTCAGTAGATGATCTCTAAATTGCACGAACGGACAAACACTTCTCATTCTCAATACATTCTCACAAACAACACGTTATGTCACCTAAACAATGTAGAAAGCTTCAATACAAAGAAGGCTGATATTTCCACTCTTCAGTCAGACGACACCACACACACACGTCGGCTGTGTGACGATAGTGACAAGCATCTAAACAGAGCATGATGGGCGTCTTGACACCCTGCGACCCTCGAGGGGATGACACTCTGACACTTTCCTCTGACATCTGACATATCAGCTTCACGCAGCGCTGACACTCCTGCTCTGCTTTCCTTCTGACATGCACACACACCCCCTCTATTTCTCTCTCTCTCCATAACACACACACACACACACACACACACAAATGCTCTACTGTGCTCATATTCACCCCCTCTTGAGCATATGCCTGCTGTATAGGTCTACATGTTTATCATGCATACTGTATGTATACAGTACACGTAAGCATATGCATGCTCAAGAGCGCACACACAGACACACAAATCTGGTACACAAAGGGTAGACAGAGAGATAGTCAGAGGCTGTTGAGTGTAAAAAGAGGCTCCCTGTCCATCTGCCCCTCTTTGAACCTTCTTCACTAAGGAAATCTTCTGGTTTAAAGCTATATTAGCATGAATAATTTGGCAGTGCACACACACACACACGTGTAACTGTGAATCACTAGTAACAGTCCACGGCTGAGCAGTATCAATAATAATAATAAAAAGGTGCCCTGGGGGGTTTTCTCCAACAAACGAAAGTTGTACTCATCATGTTGTAATCACTGCTGCTGTTCATACTGACCATTAGAAGATCTCCTCCAGATGTGTGCACAATGTAAGTGTTGGGGGACGAAATCCACAGTCCTCCTTTTGAGCAAAAATGTATTAATGTTTTTCTTAAGATAATACGAGGATTTAGTAGTCTGAGTTAGTCAGATAAAGTGCATATCTTCCACAGTTACAGTCTTTTTAGTAAAAAAAAATCCCTCTTTTTGTCTTGATGGACAGTGTTTTCCTGTTCAGCTGCAGTGGAAGGATCATAACAAAAAGAGGGAATTAGGCACTAAAAAGATATTGACTTGATTTGACTAATTTGGACATATTAGCTTCAAATAAACTTTTAATTACATTTTTTCACAGATGGATTTTGTCCACCATCACTAACATTAAAAGTGCATTATGGAGGGATCTCCTAATGGCCCGTATAAACAAGAGAAGTGATTACTGCAAGAAAAACAACGTCCATTTGGGCACCTGACTACTGTTTTAGGATAGACTTGAGAAATTGTGAACCTATTCTTTAATGGAAGTGGAAGAGTTCATAAAGGGGATGCTAACCTGTGGGCAATGCATATGTGTTCACTACTGTATGTACTCAATAAGAGTAAAACTATGGACAAATAGTATTTTTATTGAACGCATTAGAAAACAGCCAGAATCATGACTACAAGCAACAAATAGGATGATTTCTTTAATGTAAAATACAGCATGAAGAGCTGTTGACTGCTGTCGACTCAGACTTTTGAATGTCAGAAGGTTTCTTAATTTCCAACTATTGGGCAGGCTAATAAACTCTTGTAAAATGTGTGCAGAGCAGTTTTCACAGGTTCATATAAACAGTGTTCTTATTATAAACCCCAACAGCGTGACGCAAGTTAAACCCACGTCAATCTGAATGGGTGAACTTGGCTTTGTGAAACTCCTTCTGACCTTGGTTAAATGCGTGTCGCAGCCTTGGCGAACAGGTGTTTCTGTTTAAGCGATTTGTTAGCGATGGGAATTTGATTTAATGATATTGACATTTAAATGACATTTGACTGATGTAAGAAAGAGTGAGAGAGAGAGGGAGACAAGTGCAGCGTACTAGAGAGAGTGTATAACTTTATTTGGTACTTACTGTGTCCAATGTGATTCTGTTGTTAAGTATTGATGTGTATTGTACAACAGTTGCATGCACGAGTCTCTTTAAATGCTGACGACCAGATATGAACCCTGCAGCCGTCTCTTATGAATCAGTCAAACGCATGCCCCAGATCAGATGTGTGTCCACTGAAGTCTGAAAAGGCTCAATGATCCAATCATTATGAAAAGTTATGAGGTTTTCACTTGACTGCAGTAATTGGTTGTCTGCTAATAACATGCTAATTATTTATTTAAATCAGCAAATGCCATATTTTATTTGATATTTAACATTTTCCATTAGATAACAGGTTGTTAAGAGGCAATTTTGGTCTTGACTGGACCAGCAGGATACATCTGGGTGAAGAGAGTTAACGAGCAGCGCTTGCACCTCCCTCGTTTCTTCCACTGAGGTCCCTTTAAGTTAGGCACTTAAACTCCAACTGCTCCAGTAGAGCTGCTCAGTAGCCAGATAAAACTGTGTGAATGTGAACGGGGTGTTCTAAAAAAGAGAGCCTGACTCTCAGCGATACTTCCCCGCTTAAATACATGGTTTTAGAAATGATTAGTCAGTTTCAGCTAAGTTAGTTTCCATGTACTGTACTCTTGGCTGCTGTTGATTGACTTTGTACCAGTCTTGATCAAAGAATAAAAAGGAGTACAGCACACTCTCCGTTCCAATCCAAATTTTCATTTATAAAACTAACCCGAGATCAGAGGTTTTCAAACTGTGAGGTACGCCTCCGCAGGGGGGCGCGGAGGGAGAGACGTCAAAACTCATATTCCTTCTTTGAGTCATAACTCAAATTTGAACACACAGATAGGAGACACATATTGTTAGATTCAGTGTGACTTGCAGTACGCTCCCTGAATATATCATCATCTTTGATGTGCATCATGAAAAAATCCATAAATCCACAAATCCACTTAGAAATCATAGAAAAAAAAGATCCTTCAGAACTTGCCTGAATCATCATGATTTAAAAGTTTTCTTCAGTATCAGAGTAATCCAGCGATAGTTGTCTGTATGTTCATGGGTACATTGCAAACAGGAACTGCTAAGAGCTAATTCGGCAAACTTTGGGCACAAATTTGCCAAAATGTACACAAATATAGGTTGTAGCCCACTGCTATCTCACTGAATCCATGGAAATGTTATACTTTGTGTTTACATCCCCTAAAGCCTTACGGGAACTGTATTTCTAAAACTGAGAGCATGATTATCCCTCAAATCGGGGTGCAGTTGTCTCAGTTTTATTCTGGGGGGGGGCCCACAGTGTCATACATTGAAAACTCCCGCCCTAGATAGTCCAAACCCAAACATGATTGCATTCTGTATGCATATACTGAGCATAGTATAGATTCAATTAATAACATCTTTTTTGGGTTTTATTTTAAATGGGTCCTAATGTATTATTGTAGTTTTGGCCACTGTAGGTTAACATAACATCATCGTAGAGATTGTGGATATAAGTGCATCAGTGGAACTTGCTTTACAGCACGATCCAATAGGGCCACAAAGTATAGCCCTCAGTGGGCTTTTAAACAAGTCCGATCCCAACCCTAACTGTCAAAAGCAATTATATGGAGCTGTAAGTAAAGGTGATCTTTAAAAGTTATTATCCCCATTATTGCAGTGAGAGGAAGGCTGTATCCGGGGTACTATAATTGGGAGATCATGCAGAATAGGAGGCAGATGGCACCAGAAGCATTTTCTCTCTCTTCACATTTCCTTCTTTCTCTTGCTCTCTCAATACAGGCGCTGGGCCTCCGGCTGATCGGACTGTGGTTAACGAACAATACAGGTTCTTATCTCAAAAGCTGTTTGCTGCCGTGTCCGTCTTCGCCGGCCTTGGCATCTTGCTCGGCATCGTCTGTCTCACCTTCAACATCTATAATGGCAACGTCCGGTAAGCTCACTAACACTGAATGAGGATGAATGCATCTTTCCAATCCCACACTAATAAACCTAAAATACTGTTTGTGTATTCATTATTATATTATATTATGCAAAATGTTGTTTAAGTGGATGTTTTATTGTAATGTCAATATGTGATTGTAGTAGGTTTTTTTTTAGCCTTTCCACTCCTCATGTTTCAAGAGGCATTAGTGAAGAGTGAAACCTACAAATAATAATGACAATAAAGTTGTTTTTTTAAGATGAAGGTCATGGTTAAAAGGATTTTTTTAAAAAAGGTGGACATAATTAGAATTGATAGATCATTTAAATGGCCCAGAGGTTAAAGAAATGTTTTTGTCACATGGAGGTCACCTGTTTGAAGAGCTACAACAGCTTTGAAAATGTGAGTCAGTGAATGGAAATGACATCTTGTAACAACCCCCAGCTGCTCCAGCAGAGCTTATCATTCAGTGTGGTGGCACTCTGAGTGTGAATGTGAGTTTTTGTAAAATGTGAAATGGGATGAAACAGAGGAAAAAATAACTCACATGTTCAGCAGAGATCCTTCCCTCTTTAGAGGTTAATGTAAACGCTGAATGGCACTGCTGCTTCTTGAGTTAAGAGACTGCCACGTTAGTGGTTCGGGTGTGGTTTTTGCAAATGTAGCAGCTGGTTTCATTGTCACAGCTTAAGCGTAGCCCTAGACCAAATGCAAATAGACTTCCTTTAAAAATGCCTTTTGATCTAGGATTTCCAAGCTTAATATACAGTATGTCTGTAAACCTGGTGCGGCATATGTCTTTTTGACACAGTATTTTTATGTTTGACCTGGGTCAAAGTGATTTAAAGTCCAAAGTCCCATAAGTCCGTGAGCTTATCAGGAGTTTTCGGAGAGCTGGAGAGGTTTGTTCCTTCGGGGATCTCTGGCTGGCTCCAGTGTGCCAGTCAGACCCTCTTCCAGCTTTGATTATATTTCAAACACAATTTCACCAAGGGCTGCTTCCAGCAGCCTAAACACTATGAGTCAGATCAAATCAAATCAAATTTATTCAGTAAGCTGTTTTTACAAAACAAGTTTGCCACCAACTGCCTTGTTAAGAAACAAAAATACATAACCAATCCACTTCAAAACAAGAAAAAGTCAAACGCAATCACAGTCTTAAAGGAGCAAACTGAAACACTTTGACATTGTTTAAGTATCAGCTGTTGTGCCTCTCATTTCTGTAACGTTTGAGTCATGACAGGCCAGTTATGTGATCTTTTGATGTCCCCAGTGCAGCTTCAACAGAGTTTGATCACAAAATATCTTCCAGCAATCTAAAACATCAACCGCAAACATCAGAGTTCAGTCCCTCAGATTCACACAAGAACTTCTATTCAGCCTCAACACACCAACATTCAACAGTTATCCCGAAATCCAATTTAAAGAAAAGGAAAAGATGCCAATTTTTCTATCAACTATAATGTTTTTCAACCACAGTGCAACACAGCAACAAGACATACTGCATAATAAGGGAAGAAAGCAACTCTTCACATCAGAAAATAACTCCTGCAGTGAATTGAACATCATATATTCATAGTATGCAACAGCATTAAAGGTTTTTCAGAGGTATCAAAGGTTGGATTGGGGCCAGTGTGTGTGTGTGCATACAATATGTGGTTTGTATGCAGGCAGCGTGAGTGTGTGGCTGTACAGTAAATAAGCTGTGTGGCCGCAGGGCAACACAAGGGCAGGTCAATGGGATGAAAAGAATAAAAGACACACCTACTGCTGCAGGATGAGTTCCAGCTAGAGAGCAGAGGAAAGCTGCTGTACTGGGTGGATGTGGGTTATGGTAAATTTTTCAGATTATGTTAAAAACACAAGCCTCAAATCTGGAGTTTTTGAGAATATTGTCACACTGAGATTGTCTCTAATGTGGCATTTGAATGAAGACAGATAGAAATCACTGTACTTTATTTTTATGGTGATTACCTTTTTCTTCATTATCCTTTAATCGCCTGTCAAATTATTCCACATAGTACAGTGTTTAAACTTGGTTAGAAGTCACGCTTCAGTGCATTGACAAGGTTTCTAAGAGAAACAAATGTGGATGATAAGGATCTTAATTCATCCACAATGAATTATTGCTGTCATGGCAGAATGATACAGTATCTTAGGTTGAAAAAATTTAAAGGAACTACTCAGCCAAATTTTTTCTCACCCACCTTCAGTGGTATCTAGTTGTTTTCAGGTAGTTTTGGTTTTATTTGTCCCAGTTTTTAATTATTGATCGTTGAGGTGTCTGCCACCACCCCAGTACAGTGGAGAATTCATGTTTAACTCTGCCTGCTACATTCACGCTCAGCTGCGCAGCTGTAGAAGTCGTGTAGAATCATTGCAAATTGCGGTTTTGTTAACCACAGTGTGAGAATGGATGTAAGGGGATTTTTTTATAGAGTTGAGTGGTAAATATTGTGAGTAGAAACAGTAGCTACATGTTTCTGAGCTTTTTTTTATTTCATGTTAAATAATCAAGGATGCTGGCTAGTTAACCAGCTAACGTTACCCCTGAGTTTAAAGCCTTTTCACATCATTTTCTTGTTCAATTTTGCCATTAAATGTGATAAAGTGTTAAGTATTATTCAATTATACTTGTAGAAAGTTACTGATAGGGGAGCAGTTTGATCACAGACATAGAAGCCAAAGCAGATAATTACCAGTAATAACTTGGATATTTATTAAGCCTGACACAAATTACCGTCAGGGGCGCAATCTTTTGCATTGCTGCATTTTAAAAATTTTGCGGGGTTTTCACTAAGACTACAAATATAAATGAGTCTGGCTGCACTACATCTGATTTGCATAAAGTGCAGCAAAGTAAGAGCTGATGCTGGATTGCTTTGATGCATGTTGCACATTGGAATGGACTGGAGCACAAAGGAAAGTACTTTCTGTTGTTGAACTTAGGATACTGGTAGAAGAGAAGATACTTTTGCAACTGCATGTATTCATCCCGCAAGATGAAGGCTATATGTGAGGAAATATGAAATATTTGATATATTTAGTATATTTATTTATACTCTGATTGAATGAGTCATTGTAAACCGGTGGGGAGATTTTTGCTAAAACTATTAAACTCCTTTGACAAGATTGTTTTTGTAAACAGATAATATAATGGTTTGATAAATATAACTGTCTGGCTCAATCATAGCACAATGGACTGGAACTGCTGAGAAACATTTAAAGTCTGGCAGGAAATAGGCAGGAAGGACCTGGGTGAAGAGAAGAAGATGTGTGTAAAAAATAACTGACTGTTGCATTTGGCTCGGCTAAGAGTAAATATCCAGTCTTGTAGTGTTGTAACCAAAGAAATAGTCCTCATGAAAAACACATTGTTTCTGTGCAGGTAATTATATCACTTCAATTTACAATTAATTGATGTTCATACCCCCCCCCCCCCCCCCCCCCCCATCCCCTCTCCCTATAGTATAAGATGCAGCCAATGTACATTTCACCTGTAATAGTTGCACTGTTCAGACGACAGGAAGCTGCCTTCTCTCAACTCCAATTAACCAGGAAATAAATATGATGAATGAAATTAAAAATCAACATGAAGTTAATTAACAGCAGCTGATGACATTTCAAATAGCCAACTGCAAGGCCACCAACACAATCAATGCCTATTTACTTACAATTTCCCCAACTGCACCTTTAAGTGGAAATGTATTTTTCTAAATGTGTTTGTTTTGTCTGTATGTGCGTGTCCCTGTGTTTCAGCTACATCCAGAACTCTCAGCCCTACCTGAACAACATGACAGCGGTGGGCTGCATGATGGCTCTGGCTGCAGTGTTCCCGCTGGGGATTGATGGTCACCACGTCCACAGATCACAGTTCCCCGTCGTCTGCCAGGTAACATAAGAAAGAGACAGACGGAAGCAGAGAAGAGCCAGAGGGCAGGATGGAGAGTAGGGATGTGTGTTGTCTGCAAATACTCCATGGATTTGATACAAAAGAGGAGTTTTTACAATATCTGTGTTGAAAAGAAGCTTATTAAGTAGAAGAAATGACATTCAATTTTTGAGCACTTTTAAAGCAGCATTTCGCTGCTACTGTGACAAAAATATATTTGCTCAATTTCTTTTTATAATGAAAAAAAAACAATACTTTTTTAACAAGATACCTTTCATGTTAGTTTGAGATGTTTTCTTGTTATAAAGAAATACAAAATTATTCTGTTTTTTACAACATATCACTTTATCTTGTTTTATCATAAAACTTTCTAATTATTTCACAAAATGAATGAATGTCATTAAAAAGAACTTTCCTTTTATTCCTTTTTATTATAATATATAAAGTTGATAAGTTGTCATAACAAGAAATTTCTATATATATATCGTTAAAACAAGAAAAAAAGATCCATTCAGTGCCTAAAGAGATGATATAACCTACATCGACTAGAGGCGGTGAAAGTTATTGGTTTATATGGTTTGATTAAGTTTGATTTCATGCTGGGGACGAGACCATCCATCCATCCTTTCTACTGAAAGGGTGACATAAAAAAAAAAATCTTGTTAAAACGAGAACAAATTCTCGAAATAACAAGAAGCTGAACAAATATTTTCTTTGTCATGTGGCAGCGATATGCTGCTGTTCATTTTATTCATGTATTCTTCTCATTTACCATAACAATAGTAACAGTTAAAAATAAAATACAAATTTCAGACCATGATTTCATGAAAAGCTATTAAAGGTCTTACAGCAATTTAATCCCTCAGAGAAAATATGTTGTTATGGGACTGAACAGAAGAGAACAGTTTTCTCCTTTTTTCCCCTAGCTTTAAGGCTAGAAAAATTAAAAACTGCATTTCCCCAAAATTCAGCCTGACATCCTTGGTATCTCTGGAAAGTTTTGGATCCCCACTAGAATTTAAATTAAACTTCTATGTCTTCAAATAATTTTTGGCACTAGCGGGTCAATAAGAGCTGAGGCATAACACCCAAAAGTTTAATATTTATACCAACAGTACACAAAGGTACAACTCTTTGCTCTCAAATCAACATTGATTCTTTTTATTTGATTCACAGTGCTGCTTGACCTTGCAGCTATTTTTTCCCACAAAAGTCGCGTCGTGTGCACCAGCTGTCAGTTTCAGTAAAGCCTTACCTTTCTGTGAAATTGTGTACCTACTTTAAGCAACCCTAGATTTAGGTGTCATGACGCCCTGACATTTTTGATGTTCCTGTCTGTGACAAGCTGACACCTCCCAAAGCAATCAGCAGTCATTCTAGGATTTTAATTACACACACCTGGTGGATGAAAGACGATGTAAATTTAAACACTGACGTAATTTATTAAGTATTTGAAAGGATTTGGATATTCCGTGGTACGCGCGTGAAGATCTGCTGTGTGCAAGAATAGCACAGACGCTGGGATCCCGGCACTAATGAGGAGTAGGAGTACTCCTCTGTCACCCATGTTGAGTCTTTGTGGTGTGGAGGTGAGAGGGAGATTTCCATTTCTGTCGCTCTCCTGCTCTTTGTCCCTGTCCAGTTATTCTCTCTCATGCTTTGTTCTGCCTTTCTCCTGCACTCTACATCTGACCTTCTGGATCTTTTTGTTATTGTCTGTTTCTGCAATCTCTCCATCTCCTCAAACTTATATCATCTCTCTGCTTTCGCTCACTCTCTGCATCTCTTCTTATCACATACCTTTTCTGCATCACCTACTCTACCCTCTCCTGGTGTCCCCCCTCCCTCCCTCCCTCCCTCCTCTCACCCTTCATCTATATATCTATCTATTCATCTCTTCTCCTATCCTCTCTCCTCTCCTTGTTTTCTCATTTCACCTGCTCTCCTCTATGGTAAGTGGACTGCATTTATGTAACGCCTTTCTAGTCTTCCGACCACTCGAAGTGCTTTACACTACATGCCAACATTCACACACACATTGATACACTGATGGCACAGGCTGCCATGCAAGGTGCCAACCTGTTCATTCACACACCGATGACACAGCCTTCAGGAGCATGTAACATGTAAACCGGAGGAGTCGAGGATCGAACCGCTGATCGAACCACCAATTTTCCGATTGGTGGACGACCCTGCTCTACCTCTGAACCACAGCCGCCCCACCTCTCTCATCCCCTCTCCTCTCGTTTCCTCTTTTTCCCATCTCACCCTCTCCCCTCTCCTCTCTTTCTCTCCTCCAGTTCCGCCTGTGGCTCCTCGGCCTCGGCTTCAGCCTGGCGTACGGCAGCATGTTCACCAAGATCTGGTGGGTCCACACCCTCTTCACAAAGAAGGACGAGAAGAAGGAGAAGAAGAAGGTAGGGGGGAAGGGAGGGAGGGAGGAAGGAAGGGGAGGTTGATTGGAGGGCGGTAGGCAGGCAGGGATAAGCCTCTCAGCCGTCTCAGGAGAGCAGAGAAAGGATGGGAGAGGGAGGCCAGGCCACGCAGCATGTGTGGCGCCGGCTGATAAAAAAGTTCTGTTCGAATCTTTGCAGGCTTTCTAGTAACATAAGCTTCTAAGAGGCCAGCTCGGCATCATTCACTACGGCAGGGTTGTAGGGAGAGTGCAGGGATAATGGTGTTGGACACACACTGACATAGATACTGTACTTTACACATGCACACATGAAGCACATACACACATGCAACATTTATGCACACATAACACACATGGCCAGGCCCTTGAAATCCCACGTCATCAGCTTTATTTGCATGCTTGTGTATTTTAAGACTGTGTGTGTGTGTTTGTTTTTATGTGTGTGTGTGTGCCTCCTCTTGAAGATAGTGTATCCTGGAGCCAGCAAGATACTGCCAGTCTGCGATGTGTTGTGGGAATTTCTAAGACCTAATCAGAAGAATAAGAGATTAAGCCATTTATGGAATATTTATGAATATGGATGAGTATTAAAGTTCTATGCAGAAATCCAACCTTCAGGGGGTTTATTATTTGAGCCAAAGCACAACGAATCGGGTTGACTTTCAACTCTCTTCATGTCCACAGAAGGGCAATTTGCCAGAGAGCTCTGTATGAGTATTTAAAGAAACTTTCACAAATCGAGGGGAGAATGAGCGCTTTTCAAAATCATTTTTCATGCAACTCAAGTGAAGAGGCGCCCAGGACTGTGTAATGTGTTTTCTTCTTTATTTTATTTCTCAGTTTTAGTCATTGCACGGTTGAATGGCTGTTACTATGTTGGAGGTGCTAGGAGTTAGCCAGCATGGTCGGATAAAAAAGATGTGTGGAAAGAAAGCGGGAGAGCTAAGTTTTGTTGTTTTTCTTTCGGTTACGGCTGTGTTGCTTCCATTATAGCTTAAGTTAAGAATAATAGAGTTGATGTTGGTCGCTTCGGAAGCTGTCCACACAAAAGCAGCGTCATCTCAGTGTGTATAAATGATGATTTCAGGTGGCAGCACAAACATAGCTACTGCAGCGCTCTGTGTGTCGCCTGCAAACACACACACTAACTCCCGCTGCTCCTAAAATACATCTGGACACACTCACGTGTGCACACACTCCAAGACACACATCCAGAAAGACAATTCTTGCCCAGTCATCCAGAACTCACTGGACGCCTGTCGTATTATTTGTCCTGGTTGTTTGTCTTTGTTTGTAGACTGGCTTGTGATGCCCTTGGATAGTGATGACTGTTGTTTATCTGTTTGTGTGTGTGTGTGTGTGTGTGCGCTCAAACTTACACAGCAACACTTGGAGCCTTGGAAGCTCTACGCAACAGTTGGAGTACTGCTGGCTATCGACTTCCTGTCACTCATGATCTGGCAGATCGTGGATCCCCTGCACATTACGGTGGAGGTAGAGTACAAGAGACAGATGAGATCATTTGTGTGTCATCACCCATTTTCACAGACCGTGCACCCACTGTCATCAGTCAATAGTGCAGTAATTAGACACTGGACCTTGTTTTTTGAAATGTTCTCTCATTTTGATTCATCCTACAATCAAAAGCAGGATCTAAGGGATAAATATCAAGTCATTTTACTAAACACAGCTGAACAGCAGTGCTATATTAGTGACATTAACGAATGAATATTAATATTTATTTGTGTTTGATAAGCACTGTTAAAGGTACCCTGTGGCATTTATATTGTAAATAAACCTTTGTTAAATTCAACATTCATTAAACAGGCCTAACAAACAGGATGGATGAACTCCCTGTCTCATTAAAAATTAAATGATCTTTCAAAGGTCCCATGAAATGGTATGTTTAACTTCATTAAACCTGCATTACACAATATTTTTAATATTAACATAGAATCAAGGGACTTGCTCAAACACACACAAATATAAACTGACTCTTTATGGTGTATTTTAGTCTCTTTTAGCTCATTGTTTGTATTTACTGTACATTTACTGTATGGCTCAGTCTGAGCTGCTCCCATCAACTGTAATAGGCCCACTGTGTGCCACTTTCCCAGCACTATCTGGCGAAGAAAGTTGAATATTAAGCAGCTAAAAACTGAAACACAACTCCAGAAAAAATGTTGTATGTTTCCATCAAGCACCAACATTTGGGGCCAACAAATTGAGCCAATGCCACAGTGCCAAAAACTGCAGTTCCTCAAATGGCCACTTGAGGCTGGCTCCAAAAGTGAGTCAATCTCCATTCAGATTCAGATTCAGATTCAGAAAACTTTATTGTCTGTCGTGACAGAAAATCGTCATAGACCCCTATGTTAAAATGCCCAACTCCACTTCACTCAAGCTGCCTGTCAGACCCGCTGCTTCTTCCCACTTTAACCCGAATAACAAACCGGGGCTCAGGGCTCCACATAGAGAGCCAGGGCTAATGTTAGCTGGGAGGCTAGAGAAGGCTAGCTGGCTGTGCTTCCCTCCAGTCGTGCTGCGGCTAACGCTCCGCTAACCTCCCAGCTAACGCTAGCGCCGGCTCTCCATGTAGATCCAAGTGGACCACCGAGCCTATTATATATTTTTTATTTTCCATCCAAATGTAGCACAAATTTTATCAAATTTCCAGAGAAAATTTTAAAAAAAGAAAATGCAAATTAATACGTATTTTCATCCAGTATTGATATACAAATATTAGGAGTTTGGTGCATCAAGATAAATATTTGGTGCTTATAAGCTTATAAGAAGAATCTTCAAAGAATATATATTTATAATAGGTGCATGAAACCTCAGTTGGAACAAGAGCGAGATTTCATCATCCACCCAAATCTGCACAACACTGACTTTAACTACAGTCAAGCCTTATATTAAATTTTTAAATAGCTATATTTTATATTTATTGGATATCTGATACAGTTTTAATTCAGTCATCTATATCTGACTATGGAAAGGACCTATTTACCCGAGGGGATCAACCGTGCAGTCACGGGGGCTTATGCTTACCATGCATTTTTGCCTCCTTCTCCAGTGTGCTGCTGTCTCATCGTTTCTCATTATCTCCTCCTCTCCCTGTCTCTCTTTCTCCTTCTCTCTATCTCTTTATCCTTTCATTTCTCTTCTCTCTTCCTCGGTCTGCCATGTGAGTAGAAGTTCACTAAGGAGGCCCCTAAAGAAGATTTGGATGTCCTGATTCAGCCCTTGTTGGAGCACTGCAGCTCAAAGAAGATGAACACATGGCTCGGTATCTGTTCTCTATATTTCATGTTTTACCCCCTCGTTTCTCAATCTGTGTCTTTATCACTCTCTGCCCTGCTCTGGTTTTTTGAATATCTTTGTCCCACACATGGACATATGCAGGCACATATGCACACACACACACACATGGACATGTCACCACCATTCACTCTGAATTAAACAGGTCTCGTATCTCAGCCCCCCACCCTCAGTCCCCGCTGGCCCCCCTCTTACGTTTGATACCTCTTTTCTCATTCGCTTTTTCTCCCTCTTTGCTTCTCTTTTTGTCGGCCCACGCAGTCCCTCTCTGTCTGTCTCTCTGCTGTCTTTCTTAGAGTGGCAGCTCTTATGAAAGTATAATGGTGCTGAAATTCAAATAATGTGGGTCACAAACTGGGCTATTGCCCCATAGCATTTCCTCTCTGAGAGAAGAAAAGATGGTGCTTTAATATCAGGCAGTATAAAGAAACAATGGACAGTCTGAAGAAGTCTTGAACTTACTCTTTTCTTCCACACTTCTCTCACATTCACTGTTATATCCTCTTTTCTCTGTCAGCCTTTCCGGCTCTGAGTGGCTTTCCGCATATTCAACCTTTTTGCTCTATAGTATCTATTGTATCTGCATTTTTGGTTTTCTACCTCTGCACATCTCTGTCATACTCACTTACTCCCTCAATATTTCCTACGCTAGAAGCAAACAAAAGTTAAGCCATTTACATGATAGGATATTTTAACTCCCTGTACTGATTTTATCATAGATTTTATAGCTGAAGAAATTAATTAAAAGGGCACTCCAGTAATTTAGCATCACACTGTCATAAAGTTGTTAAAGGTGAGGGACTTGCTTGAGACAGTTTTAAAAAAGAAAAGGTCAGAATTAATGCAGTAGAAGCATACAGTGTACTGACTTTTAGTCGCTAGTATAGATCAAGCTCCAGAAGCTCATTAGCCTACAGTTCCCATAATGCAATGACCCTGTCTGATAAATGCAAGTCTTTCAAACTTCACACCCTCAGTTTGAAACAGGATTTTGGTCATCAGACGTCTGGATCTTAAGTCATCAGAGTAACAAGCTGAGCAAACATTAGTGGGAGCTTGGCTCGCAGCCCCTCCGGATGATCTGTGTCTGCTGGACATCGTGGGAGAAACACTGATGTTTAACATGAAACTACTTTGTTCAGTGTTTTTACTGGTTTTAATCACGGGTCCATTTGTTTTGGAGACCTCTGTGGATAATTCAGCACCCGTTAAAAACCTCCTGTACGAACACTGAAGGAATCCTAACCGGGAGAAGCTGACTGCAATGATGGCAATAGTGCTTGTCTAATAATAACGACAACAACTCCCATGATCCCACGCTACTTCATGACGTCATCAAACTTTGTTATTGTTTTAATGAGAGATCACTAGCGGCAGGAAATTACGTGTTGTGTGTTTAATGAGAGAATAAAAAGAGTTTTTGAGCTTAAGTCAGAATCACTGTTGATTCATATGAGCCGAGGATGATAAGAAAAGGATCTGGCTTTAGATTAGAGATGAAGACTTTTGAGATAATATCGAAAATGCCAGACTGATAGGCTTGAAACTGAGGCTTTCTTTCTGAATTTGTAGTGTCTAATCCAACATACCCGGGTGATTGCTTGAGTAGTTTTCTCAGGCTTTAGAAATCTCCCTCCAGAGCCTCAAAAGATATTATACAGCTGTTTTCAAAGGATGTCTAGTACTCCCTGTGACTAGTAAATTTACCCTTACATGTACAATAGGTGGAGTGCTCCTTTTAAATGATCGACGAAGTCATAATAACTGAATATGTCTGGTTTAGAGGCACAGTTTTTGTTTAGCCTTTTACTTTTACAATCTGCAGTCTTTTCAGTAAATACGATCCAAACTTGTTTTGTCAGGTAAAGCTTCAGAAAGACTCCTACTGGCCACCATCTTGGTCCAAAATAATATTATTAAGAACCCTTCCTTTCTGTCTGCATGCAACACATTAAGTCTGGCACACAGGCGACTTGACTACAGTTCAAAAAATACCACCAAAATGTAAATATTACATGTGTTTTTCATGTTAATAAGATCAGACAGTGAGTCAGATTAACTCTGCCGTCGTGCTGTGTAACTGCTTATCTTCACTTCGGCTCAGATGTTATCATAACTGCACTAATAGATTCACAGTCTGTATTTTGCATCGGCTCTGCATTCATTGGATAACGGTCCTCAGCGCGTTCACGAAATATATGTTTTTGTGTACATGAAAACGTGGCTCACTCATTCAATCTTTTACCCGCATTCTCTCTCTTCCTGTAGGTGTTGTTTATGGCTACAAGGGTCTGCTGCTGCTGCTGGGGATATTTCTGGCTTACGAGACCAAGTCCGTCTCCACAGAGAAGATCAATGACCACCGGGCCGTGGGGATGGCTATTTACAACGTTGCTGTGAGTCTGAAAAAGAAACGACACCGTCACGCCTAAACTCCTGTTTCTGGGTGCTGCTGTGTGCTTTCTGCCGCTCTCTCTGTAAAGAGCACTCTGTAGCGTGTTGAATGACGTTAAAGTGGCAATAAGTAAGATTTTTATTGCTCCGTGGCACAAAATGGTCGCAGTATATCTGTGGGGGGTTAATCAATGCCGGTGTCTCAATGATTACTTTTCCTGGTGCTGAGATTTCTGTCTTCCAGAAGCCACTTTACTGCTCATTTTAGAACTAAACAGGCCACTGACCAATGTTTCAAGACATTTCAGCTGCAATGGCTTAAAAGCCTCGTTGTCAAGGGACGACTCGGTGCAGTTAATGGAGTTCATAGATAACTTAATGCTCTTTTAATACCTCTGTGGTGCATGTTTCTTATTTGAGTGCCTCAACGTGACAGAACTTCACATTAAAATGTGCAGTTACAGTGGAGTGTAAAAATGTAATTTTTTTTTTTTTTTTAGCTAATTAGGTTTTGGTGTCTTGAAGGTTTCTTTCAAGATTCACTGTTTTACATCAATCTTCAAAAATGGAGCAGAAAGAAGTCCATTGTGGGCACAACGGAATATAAATGACAACTTCTCCTCTCAAAATAACCTCAGGGATGTGCTGAACATCACGGATTGATGATGTAATATAAAATACTTAGAAGTATATGTTGGAGTAGTGATTGGTTGGAGCCATACGAGACACAGAAACAGGCTGATATATAAAATAATTCAAACTTTTCCACAAGTATGTCTTGAGAGTTTATGCTCTAAAACACAGATCCCTGTACGCATTTCAGTCCAAAGCTGCTGCTGTCTTGTATGAATCATAAATTTTGATGCTTACGGTGCTTGTGCTGCCATGATACTAACAGTCACATCTCAAGTCTCCCTCTTAAAATAAAAATTTGTTCTTAGTCGGACTTCTCGGTGACATGAATGTTAAATAAAATCAATAAAATACAAAAGGGTGCATCACAAATGTTTGTTGTGCCGGAATCCAATGTAACTAAAGCATACCTTAGTTTTGTTGTTGAGTGCTCTTCACTTGAGCAGAAAACTGTGTATGGTGTTGGCTGTGTGTTATTATCTCGATGTGTGGATGTTGGCGATTGCTGCATAGAGCTATTACCTTTCCCTATGGCACGAATAGGTTTAATGTAGCCATTTGGGCACTAAAGTGCAGTGGTAAACCCAACCGTCATAAACATGTTTCAGTGGCTGTTAATAGCAATTGGATCATTTTAAACAGAGGCACCTAGGATGCACTTTACACTGAAATAGCTGCCATTACGTTCACTTTAGCCACTTTGGACGAATCCCTGCTACCATTTCCTGATACTCTTGAACTATTTTGATCAACAGCAGGCAAATTTTTTGTTTTGTTTTGTTTTTGTTTTTTTCAAAAGCCATTTTATAAAATGCCTTGTGCTTGCTTAGATTCCTATGAATAAATAAAAGAGGAAGCGTCATCATAAACATCCGAACATTTATCAACTCTTATTTTGTGGATATGTAATTAATAAATGGATTGATCTCGCCTCTTCCGTCAAGGAGAGGGTTCATCATTGATCTATCATTCATGGTTATTTATGAGAGCAGTAAATGCAGCTCGGCAAGTGTTAGTGCTTGCATGCTTATTTCATCACAATCCCATAACGTTAGACAAGTCTAATGTTATTATTTTGTATTATGATATACACATTTCAGTTTTATGATGATGTCAATAGTTAATGGTGTCTGTAAAGGGACCTCCTTCCTTTTTGCTAAGCTGTGAGCTTCAGGCCCTTATGAGATGACAATGTGGTGATTGTCAGCGCGCCATTGCCACTTCAGTCATGACTTTTTAATGCTGTTTTCACATGGGAGCCCTCCCCAGAATGATAAACAGATGCCTTGTGCTTTTATGGATGTGATTTTCCTCCTCTCTCATTCTCTCGCTCTCCAACTTTACTTTATTCTCCACCTCCTCTCCTCTCCTCTACCCCCCCCCCCCCCCCCCCCCCCTCACCACCCCAAACCCCACCCTTCCTGCTCTTTACTTTAAACCTCACTCTCGCTTTTCCTCTTCCTTTGTTCATGCTCCTCTTTTTTTTCTATTTCTCTCTCTCTTTCTGTTTCCGTCTTTCTCCTTCCTGCAGGTGTTGTGCCTGATCACGGCTCCAGTGACTATGATCCTGTCATCGCAGCAGGACGCCTCCTTTGCCTTTGCCTCTCTAGCGATTGTCTTCTCTGCCTACATCACTCTGGTGGTGCTTTTTGTACCCAAGGTACTCTGACTTGCAACTGACATCTTAAGGAACTGGTACTCACGGACAATTACTCTCGGATTGCAGTAAAACCAAAGGTCAAACGTGCCAGTCTCAGTGTCTTTAGGAAGAGAGTTAAAACACCTCTGGGAGTTCATATTATTCAGTCTGACTGCTATGTGTTTTAAAAATTGAAAAAACAGGCTTTGATATTTGAGTATAGTTCAGTATTGGATCTACCTGAAATTATTACATCTAATCTGTTTGTGATTTCACTATTAAAGTAATAATAATCCGTGAAAGTTCAATATGAATAGATAATATAAGATGCTTTTACATTTGATGGTGCCAGTAAATGTAGGGGCCTATATGTGACACAGAAAATAAATAACTGAATAAATCAATGTCCACAATTAATTAAAAATGAATTTAAAAAAATCTTAATTTTGCCATAAATAAATAGATAGATAGATTCATGTATATATTTAAACTTTCTAATTGAATTTATTTATACATTCTTTTTCATCCACCTTTATTTATTTATTTGCATAATAATTTATTTCTACATTTTTTCATTCATTTCCACTTTTATCTATTTATTTATGTTATCTATTTATTTATGTATTTCCTGTCACTTTTGGGCACCCATAGTAAACATTTGTCGTTAGGAAAAAAAACCTAATCTATCTGTTGTGAAAAAGAAAAAAAAAAACATTTTTCATGTCTGGCAGCAGCAATGATTTGTTTGGAATAAATGGAAGAGGAGCATTGTAGTGCACACAGCTGCAGACTGTGCAGACAGAGGAAAGAGTGCCACCTACAGAATTTCAAACCTCATTAACTGAAAACCCGAGGAGGGAACATCACAATGTCGTCACCACTGTTTGATTTTGGCTATTTCTAGGAACCACAGTGCAGAAACAGCACAGCGGTGAGCACTTAGCATCAAAGATTTCGCCGAAATAAGAAAGAAATGATACATGGAGCAACACTTTAAATTCACCTCAGTGATGAAAACACTGAGAAATGTGGCGGATATAGATAAAAGGGCTGCAAATATTAGAAATCTGCTATCATTAGATGTTCTCAACAGTTGCATTATTCATTCAGCTCAATGTACTCTCGGGGCTTCTTTTGTTCTTTATTGACTTCCTGTTCCTGTGGCGCACCAGATGCGGCGTCTCATCACCCGCGGTGAGTGGCAGTCGGAGCAGCAGGACACTCTGAAGACTGGCTCGTCCACTAACAACAACGACGAGGAGAAATCAAGGCAGCTGGAGAGAGAGAACAGGGAACTGCAAAAGATCATCCAGGAGGTGAAGACATTATATGTGACATTATAGAGACACATACACATTATTATTGACCATTTACATCCAAATGCCAGAGATATACTGTACATTTCAGTTCATCTTGGATGCACACGATGTATAATACATATATTCATGAATATAGGTAATACACATGTTTATACCCATGTATTATCCAGATAACATATATACTGATTTTTTTATGTGTGCGTATTTGTTTGAGTGCTATTTGATTATTCATACTATGCAGCTAAGAATGCTGCATAATATGAGAAAAGAGAACAAATTTTGCGATATACAGATTACTTTCTTTTGTCAAGAGAGACATGGGTTTATGTTATCATGTTTCCTCCAATTAGTGCTTCAGTTATTGCATGTTTGTAACTTGTTGGGGAGGTTTTTTTGACAATGAAATCATGTTTCTACATGTGCATTCACACTGACAGTTATGGAAGCATCTTTCTTTTATTCAATGAATTAATTGCAGAAGTGAAGCCCCGTAAATTAATTGAAATAAAATGGAGTATTGAGATATATTTTTCAGAACAGGTTTGAGTCAATACTCACATGAGTTAAGTGCAAGGTTAATACATTTC
The DNA here is from genome assembly GCF_963924715.1 of Thunnus thynnus. Lineage (NCBI taxonomy): Eukaryota > Metazoa > Chordata > Actinopteri > Scombriformes > Scombridae > Thunnus > Thunnus thynnus. The sequence continues at coordinate 8,655,165 of NC_089526.1, read as the reverse complement.
AGAATCATTAATAGAGTTTATTGGATTCTCTCCAAACTATACAAAGCCAAATTCAAAGTCACAGTCAAAGTGAGGTTAGAGTGTCTTTAGTTTCTGTACTGTGACGTATTTCCTAGTGGAATATGTTAGCGTTGCAATTACAAGAGGGATTTAAATTGAATCCTTCAGATTTGATTGGACCGCAAGAAGGTTTGGGTTTGGGTCACACACACCTCCCTCAGCAGTGTTGTTATATCAGAGAGATCTGGAGGACAAGGGAGATGTAAATAAATTAGACCTCAGCCACATTATTTTGGAAAAGAAAATAGAGTTGCAACAATTAATTAGTTGATTAATTGATTAGTCATTCGACATAAAATTTAACTCTTTTGATAATCTTTTTTTTAAGCCAAAATTCTCAAATATGATGATTTGATTCCTTTCAGTGCCATACTTGATAGTAATCTGAATATCTGAATATCTGAATTTTGGACTATTGAAAGAAGATATTTTAAAGCTATAATATGTAACTATTCTGCATTAAAATGTCTAAAAACAACTAGACCTATGTTATATATTTAGCTGAGTCGTGTACTTACATTGTCCCAAATGTTTCCAACAATTTTCAAACCCAGAGGAATCAGTCATTTTAATCAGGGTAACGATCCATTTCATTTGATCGCCTGGCATCATACCCCTCTACCAAAGAGTATACTCGCACAAGATGCATGCTTCAGCATTGTGGTTGACTTTTATTCGGTTTTAAGCCACATTTTCATGATCAGTCATCAGACTGTGTGGATCTTAAGTTATCAGAGGAACAAGCTGAGCAAACATTAGCAGCAGCTCAGTTAGCAGCCACTTCCAAACGTCTTCTTTCCACCGAACAGCGTCAGAGAAACACAGATTTTTAACATGAAACTGCTTTACTCACTGTTTTTACAGTTTTATTCCCCGTGTACATTTGTTTTGGAGAGGAGGAGACCTCTGCAGATAAAAAAACCTGCTGAAAGTCTGTCTCTTAAGTTATCAGAGAAACAAGCTAAGCAAATGTTAACAGCAGCTCGGCTCGCAGCCCCTACTGGATGTCCTGTATCCACCAAACAGTGTCGGAGAAACACTGATTTTTAATGTGAAACTGCTTTAGTCAGTGTTTTTACTGGTTTTACTCCCCTTGTACGCTTGTTTTGGAGAGGAGGGGACCTCTGCTGATAATTCAGCTCCTGGTAAAAACCTCCCAAATGTCTGAAATCTTAAGTTATCAGAGAAACAAGCTTATCAAAAAAAGGTCCTATCTCCTCCATTGGTCCCGCCCGCAAGTTCCCGCTCGGCCCATAGACTTTACATTGTGATGACGTCACAGATTTTTAAATTGCTTTTTCTCAGCTCAAGGAAAGTTTTACAGATATAAAACCTCCATGGATCAAAAGTTCATAATAGAAAAAGTCATATACCACAAGTGACCACTGGGAGTAATTGGCTGAGACGCTGGGTGGCGTTGCCCTATCCAGCTCTTATTATACATCCATGGATTTTATATGATGGGTGCTGTTAGCTTGTCACGCAAAATCTCATTTGATTGGATACATTTTTGTGCACGCCCCTGACTTCAAGATGAGTCATCAAACATACTGTATGAAAATGTTTCACAGGGAGAGAAAAGGCATGGATTTATATATCAAAATACTCAAAAATGTCTTTTTTTTTTTACATATATTTGTCATATGATAAGAGATCACTGAATAATTCACACAGAAACACAGTGTTAGAGCGGGGAAAATGTCTTCTTTACTTCAGTGACCCTGCCTGTGGGAGATACACAGTGGAGAGCATGCTAATTTTTGTATTATGGACTTAAAATCCAGTTATTCTGGGCATTGATTCATAAATGTATTGAGATAATTGTTGAGGAGGTCCCCAATGCCCACATGTATTTGTGCTAGGGGATCCTTCCACTCCAAATGGTTGAATGGATTCATGCAGCCGTTAAGCCAAGCAGGAGACAAGCTTGTACAACAATGGAAGCTAGTTCCCCCATATGAAAAGGATATCATTTAGTATTTTCTTCCTTGGAGGTTTGTGGAAAAGGGGCGCTCATTTTTTAGTTCCTTGCAGCTTGTTAAGATGGTCGCGCCTCAGTTGTGCTCATGTTGCTCTGCCCACTCATACATACAGTTTTATTTTTTTCCATTTTAACAGCCATTGTCAAAAATGGGGGCTAGGATTGTTTCCTGGCAACAATGGCATCTGCACTTTGATGAGATAGGAAACATACCAGAGATTGTAACAAGTGTGACAAACTCATGCTCAGACTCAAATACATGAATCCAGAGTGAAAACAATCTGTTTTATGTTTCATGATTGTCTTCTTATACATTATTTTAATTTGCAGACATGGCAGTTCTACAACAAACTTACTCTCCTCATTTTGTGTCTTTAGAAAGAAGAGAGGGTATCGGCACTCCGCAACCAGCTGGCAGAGAGACAGGCTCTACGCAACCGCCGCCGACCCTCTGCAGGCCAGAATCAGAACCACAACGCCCCGCCACCCTCATCCCAGCAGGATCCCAAGTCTCTGCTTCCCCCGCCCGGCTACCCCAACCCCACCACGGACAATCACTCCCTCCCGCCGTCTTTCTCCAACTCCTCCAACCTGTACCCGGCGGACAGCAAGATGAGCCGCAACCACTGTCACAACAGCCAGATCCCACTGTTGTATAAATAGGCGAGGCAAGGGGGGAGGGGGGAGACAGTCACACAGTGCACACGGGGGACACAAAACACCACAAGACACTGTGACTTTCACTTGTTTCGGCGATGAGCACAGCAGTGTAGTGACACTGTTTTGAAATACGGTGTGGAAGCACAAATATGTACAGGGGAGTGCTTAACACTTGGCAGCTTCTGAGAGTCACGCAGGTAACACCCGTCCTCACAGTTTTGATCTCACTGTGTTCAACCCAACAACAAGGCACTTGTGACTGGTCGAAGCGGCAACAAGCACATCTCAGACTAGCAGCACTGGAGGTCTTTTCAAAGGTCGAGTGCACGAAAAGATCTCTTAATCATTCCTCTCCCTCATTCGTTATCTCGTTCTGTTGTGGAGACACCGCGTCGAGGATGTTACAAGGAAAAGTTTGTGTTTGTGTCTTTGCTATATCGTCTCCACCTCTTGTCTCTCGAGTTTGTTGACTAGACAAGCACATACAGTAGTGATTTATATTGTTCTGTAATATCAGATCTGTTTTGTCATGGAGTTGATGTTCAATTATCTGTTTACTTTTCAGGAGAGTTGTGAAAACTGAAATTTACAAAGGGACAAAGCAATGTACAGTTTTTTTCCAATGTTTCCTCGACTGTGCGGAATACTGGTCTCACTGAAAAGTGATAATGTGCATTATTAAATAGCCATAATCAAGAAGGGCCAACAAGCTTGGCACATACGTATGGATGTCTGTTGTCAGGACTGTGTATTCAAGTACAGCACTGCATCTTAAAGACCCAGCCCTTTGCTGATATATGAACTTCACTAATATTACAGTAGACCCATTTCAAAGGAGAATATTATCAAAGCTTACTGATGTGTAAGAACAATTTTGATAGTTTTGCCGTTTGAAATAATGATTTACACTGGCCACTCCTGCAGCCACAGTCACTGCAGGTGACAGATAGAGATCAAAAAGCCGGAAAACTCAAAATTCCCACTTGCCAGAAGAATAATTTGTACTAAGCCGATTTATATTCCATGCATGCAGTGAGATGCTGGGCTTCTACAATGGCTATTTCTGTAGATATTAAGAGAAAGCACAGTTTTTCCTCAAGATTTTATATATGTAAATCTGTAACACGTCATTCGTGTGAGCCTTTTTATTTCGAAAGGATGTTTTTTTTTTTTTTTTAATGTTTTCCCATAACAGACAATCTGGATGGATGTTCTTTTTTTTTTTGTATTTTTCTTTCCCATTTTGCCTTTGAATAACTTACAGTTGTAAATGTATCAAAGACAGATATACGTAAAGTAATGTGACATACTGTATTTATTCAGCAGTTAATCTGGATGTACTATTTCATTCATGAGCTATTTCCAGATTTTATAAAGCAATGATACCTGAACAGCTTTATCAGCAGGTAAAACAATACTTTTGTCAAATATTTTTAAAGATATATATATTTCAGTGCGCACTTTAAACTCAACAAACTACAGTTACTCCAATTTATGTTGCTGTTATTCTAATACATTTTAGCTCAGGGTATGGAGAGGGACATAAATGAATGAAATAGGCCATATTTATTAACTGTGCAGTTCCTGGATCAGATAGTGTAACATATGAATGCAGAAATAATTTAGGAAATGTTCTATTATCTTGCACATATATGACAATATTCATGGATTTGGGGATATTTGTATTCATTATATCTAAGATCTTAAATGTTAATATATTTCAGAGTATGTGTATGCAAATATATGGGTACCATAAATAAAATCATTGTTTTTTCACTGGGTATTTTTGTGTTACAGTAATACATCAGTGCATCAGAGGTAATTCACACAAAACTGTAATCATATGTATTTTTAGTCTTACGTGATGCAAGATGTCTATATATAATCAGTGTTTTCAGAAAAGGAAGCTTAGACTTCACCTTTTTTTTCAAAGAACTTCCTCTTTGTGTTTACCTCATCCACTAGATGTCACCAGTTATTTATTGTTTTAATGACTCACAATGTTTTAATGACTCACAATGACCTTTGTCATGTTGAATATATTGATCAGTAAAACTTTACTATATTTTTCTCCAGGTTGACTTACAGAAGTCAAAGACCAAATAAAACTCAGTAGAAGAGATCATGAAATGAAAGTGGGAAGTGGTTTCAACACAATAGCCAGCTGCAAATGCCCATGGGAACCTAATTACTAAAACAATAAGTGGATGTTTGTTGATAAATTAAACTAGAGTAGACAAATTGCGCACAAGTACATCCAATATTTATGATAATGAGTATTTTTAGAGGATGACAATGTGACAAAACCAGCTGGGCAACAGTCCCATAATCCCCAAACACACACACAGACTGAATGGAAACACATTCACACTCAATACACGCACGCACATACACACTGCTTCCTTGCTATGTCATGTCTCTTTCCAGCTGACCGGAGACGAGGTATGTGGTAATAGAGGGAAGGGGGTGGGTTGGGGATGTGTAGGAGGAGGGATTTTGCAGGGTGTGTGTGGGAGACTGGGTGGAGGAAGACGGGAGGGGGGGCGGGGGGGGTTGTCACTGGGGAAAACCCGCTCTGGGCTGAGGCTTCTGTGGGCCTCCACCTGACACAGCACTCAGCAAGACACAAAAAAGTAGGAAATTCCCCTCGCCTTGTCTGATCTAACAAAGGAAGTATTTGCTTGCTGTGGACAAATTTCATAGCAGGCTTGCCAAATAATAGACCGAGCCCGCTGCAGTGTGTGTGTGTGTGTGTGTGAGAGAGAGAGAGAGAGAGAGAGAGAGAGAGAGAGAGAGAGAGAGAGAGAGAGAGAGAGAGAGAGTACTGCCCTGGCTGGTTGGAGTTGTTTGCTAACTCAGCTGCAAATTTCTATCCGGTATCTCAGCTATGAAATGATTTCATCCTTTTGCTGACACAAAATTGTGGCTTTTTGTTGCATTTTAATTCAGTTTATGTGCTCAGAAAGTATATAAATATAATCTTTAAAATCTAATCCCGACCATTTAAATACAAATAAATACAAATAAATACATACAGTTTGTATAAATGATAATAGTTCTGTACATAATCCTCATAAAAAAAACGCACCAGTGAAGAGCTGTGTCGTCATCTGATACAACAGAGAAAGTCTATCCTTCTACAATCTCAGGTCAACATAAATAACAAAGTACAAAAAGTGCCTAAAATAGAAATAATGTGGCAAACTGTTACAGTTTATAAGTTTTCAAAATCAGCACAGCCTGTTCGGCTATGAGCTTTATCTCCATTGAGATTTAACTGTTTCTCTATCACCATGTAGATGAATAATAATAAAAAATAAAATATATATGTACATAACGTTTTTAAATAAACCAAAATGTATGGCACTGTGCAGAACTTCGTATCCTCTCAATTAGTATCACAGCAAGGAAGTCATTTCAAAGTGCAAATACACCAAAGAAAGTCTTGCCATCGTCGATCTCCAGCTCTGATTGCTGATTGGTTTCCGTCCAGAGTTTGTCGCCTGCATTCAGCTGAAACACGGCACCAAGATATATGGCGTTGTACCAGCCCTGTCCAACTCTGTAGCTGCCCTCCTGAGCACCCTGCTGGCACGCCGACCTCACCGCGCTCATCAGAGAGGCCTTGCTGCCTACAGAGTCGGAGTAGCGCCAGATCCTGTGGCTGAGAGGTGTGAGACGTTTTCCCGCTCCCTGCTCGTCGCCATCGCTGCAGGTGACTCTGAACGACGCCTGGCTGTAGACGAAGTAGAGGCCGCTTTGTGGGATCACGATCTGGTTATCCAACAGTTTCAAGCCGCCCTGGGCGAACGCCTGGCCTTGATCAACTCTCCACTCCAGCTTGTCTTTCCCACAGTCGTCGCAAATCCCTGGAAAAAAAAGAATAAGTTAGAGCCTTGAAACACCTGAATTCTAAACACAGGAGTTAAAAATAAACAGGTATGTTATGTAATGAAACGTTTACTGCAGGCAATGAATAACTTATAACAACTTCCTCATAGTGTCCCTGACTGACATGCTTTGAAAAGGGCAGCTTTAAATATCACACAAGTGGATAAAACAGTCTGAAAGGTTTGTTTGAAAGCCGAGATCATGAGCCCATTGTTTGCTGAGAACCGAATCAAGGTAGGCTATGACTCACCTTCTAAGTGGATGGCAGCATTGGTGCTGTTTCGCCTCAGTTCGTGGTGGGGACCTGAGAAGAGGATGACAAACATGAGCTTGTGTCAAATAATCCACAAAGACTCAACTATATCTCAGAAAACCCCCAGCATGCTTTTGAATGAGCAACCATACATATAATCACCTTTTTTGTCAGCAGTGTGGCTCATTAGTGCTTCTGTTTTGCCTGATTGCATCTGTACAGGGGAGACAAACAGCAGCTTGATTAGACATCTAGACATATAAATTCTTCTTCTTGCCAGAAAATACAGATTTAATATTTATAATCACATTTAGAGAGACAGAGCTTCTCCTTACCAATTCTGGCCTTCCATTCCAGTACCATGAAAACAGCAGGATGCCTCCTAAACAAAGGAGGATGATGAGGAGGGTCCCAGACACCTTCCATATCCACCCAGTAGATGACTTCTTTTCAACTAAAACCACTGTCCGCTCCTCAAGACCGGTCTCCACATCAGCTGGTGCGGTTGTGTATGCCACCATAATGTGCAAAACTCTGATTTTACTGTACTGCCTTCTGTATAGAAAAATCTTCCAACTCAAACACTTGATGCTCTCTCTGTATCTTCAGGTGCGTCCAGCGCTCTGTGGTGATACTTCTCTCTTTGTGTTGCTGTATTGTGTTAGAATGAACTTCTGCCAGAGAGCTTGTAGTATTTATGCTGTAGCAGCTGCTTCTGCAGAAGGGAAACTCCAGTGATGTCACTCTGTAAGCGGAGAGTGCAAGAGGCAGCGAGTAGAGCAACCTGGGCTACGAAGGGAAAGAGAAGTCACAGAATTTTTTGTGGACTTTTACCAGAGCGTGGAACCCAGCGGGAGTTGCGGTTTCAGGATGGGAAAGTGGTCAATCGCTACTTTTGGGTTATGAAAAAAAATCACACAGCGTGGTAACTCACACAGACACACAGAAAATCATGTACAAAGACACGGACAGTACACACTCACACAGGCAGACACAGAGTCATAAACACATAAACACATATTGAATTCATTACTGACTTGAGCCAACCACAGAATGTAAGCTCTGTAACTGCTGAGGTTTACACATAAATCATCACAGTTCACCAACACTTAGACCAGCTGTTTTGAAATACCACAAATATGTGTAAACAATCCACCTGTTCATCAACTATTTAAATATCTATCTTTACAGCACTAACGGAAGTTTGGTTGACAGAAATGCATTACCAAATGCCTTAGTGGTAAACTCAGTAATAGTCATCTTCACAGTTGATGACACACATATTACCAAACACATTTTATATATAATCTTTATTTTAAGTCAATCCCATTGAAATTAAGATCTAATTTTCAAGGGTGAGTTGATATATATATAAATTATAAGATGTGAAATATCAATAAATAACACTTCTATAACAGTGAGATTTAATATGTTTTCCCTAAAATGCCCCAGCAGAACCATACTGTAATTAAAAAAAAATGTTTTGGGGATTCTTTCTTTTTTCTTACATAATAGTTACATAAATATACACTTTGCCTTCAAAATCTCTGCCAGTCTCAAAAGAGAAATCTGTGATAAAGCAAAACTTTTACAACTTTCAGCTTTCTGTTTCAGAACTGGGAGGTGATGCAACTTATTCCAAACTATTGAACAAACAGGATTTTACACTTCCCCTTATTGGCCGTTGCCCCTACCTCAATTTCCCCATTTCACTTTCTCACCTGACTTTCTGTGTTTGAGACAGAAAATGCAGACGTGTGGGCTTTCCTTCATGCAAGCCTGAAATATCCAGAAAGTTCTGCTTTCATGTGAGTGTTTCTATTTTCATGTGGCAGTACAGTGAACTTTTGGATCTCTCTCTCTCATGCTCTTTCCTGTGTATTTTACTGATTGCTCTCTTTGCTCAGAATTGTGTTTTTGTGTAATCTGGAAACCAGCCAGGACTCAAGTGTTGCAACACTGAATTTCACTGTAATTTTTTTGTGTGTGTCACCAAGTGTGAAACCAGCGGTGAAGTAGCACCTCTCGATCTGGCCTTGACTGTTTCATTCCAACTTGCAAACACAAACCGCAGGATGGTGCAGCATGATATCATCGTCACTATCATCATATGCACCCACATGACGCACACACACTAACACATACATCTCTTCTTTAAAGTTCCTCCTGCTTGTTCACCCACCGTCTTTCGATTATTCATAGGAAGATTCACCAACTCAAGTTCTTGATAGGATATCCGCTGAGTGTACATGATGCTCATATGTATGGGTTACATGTACAGTCCTGCTATCTTCTATTAAGTCATTTTTATCATACTCTACAATCTGTTGAATCATTCCACACTGTTGGACCTTCCCATTCAGAGGTCACCTGTAATATGTAACTCACAAACTCCCACTGGATTCCTCAAAGACACAAACGCCTCTTTTCATGGAGCTGGGGAATACAACACTGGAAACTAAATCTCTCCAGTTTGAACCTTCATATCTTGGTGCCCTTTTCCCTTCCCTGTGTGCCTGAATCTTTATCCGCCCTTTCCTGATTGTATGGTGACATATCCACTATGTAACGCCCCCCTGTGATATCTAGAACTCTTTGAAAAAAGCCCTCTTTTGTTCTTTGCTGATTTTGCTCATGGATTGCATCATGAAATCCCAGGACTGTGTGGTCATCACGCAATGAAATTCAACCACATTGCCAAAGACAGATTATGAATAGCTTGGGGCAGGAAGGAAAGGATGGAGGGGTGAGACGGCAAAGAGAAAGGAAGTGGAGGAAGGAAGATGTTGTATGCGAACAAGTTGCCATGGACTTAATTTTCAGATTTGTCCGGTGACACAATCACAGGTGGAAGAAACAAAAAAATCCACATCACAAGGTTTTGGTTTCCTTCTCATCATTCCTTCTTCAGGGTTGCTGTGTGTGGGTTCAGAGGGAGCTGTTGATGTGTAAGGGAATAATCTAGGCCAAAAGGTTTAACCACAAATGCAAAGCAGCTTCCGCTGCCACTACACTGTACAGTCTGGTGGCCTACAAACCTCCACGACGTCTCCAAGAAGTTACGCCTTACAACTGCTAGGTGTTTTACCCACATGGTTTCCTACTGTATCAGTCAGGAGCTTATTTGAAAACCAATAGATTAGATTAGGTGCTTATCTGTATTTGGGATTTCTGCATTATTTTCAAGCCATAACCATGAAATTAGAAGATTTGAAAGTCAGGGGGCATGTTTACAAGGCCAAGAAATAAATTTAACTAAGTGATAAGCAAGAAATGTGTTGGGTTTAGAAGAAGATATACCTTTGAGATATGTATAATAAAGGTTTGATCAGGTTAGAAAGTTGCTCTACACAATGTGTGAGTTTGTGTGTACATGTGTCATTAAATGTAATGGGTAAATGTGTTGACAGGCATCCAAAACAAATACCACATACTGTAGAGAATGTAGCCTGATGAGGCAACTCATGGTCTTTAGAGGCTAATTAGTTGTTTTAAAGCTAGACTTGGCTGAGTTGTTGAGTTTCAGTGGCAGAATTTATACAAATTTAGGATCAAAATGTACTCTTATTAAAATACAATAAATAAACAGGGGTCATGGTGAAATCAGTGCAGAGACTATTTGGAGCACATTTTACAGTAAAAGTGCACAACAGTATTTGAAGGACGAGTGTGTAAGATTTAGTGGCATCTTCGCGGTGCAAAAAACGCGAAAGGCCCTCTCTAGAGCCAGTGTTTGGTTTGTCTGTTGTGGGCTACTGTAGAAACATGGTGGTGCAATATGACTCTGTGGGAGAGGACCCACTTCCTCTGTGGATATAAAGGGCTTATTCTAAGGTAATGGAAACACGATTCATATTTTCATGGGGTTATACACTATTTAAAACATACGAAAGAATAATATATTCCATTTCTGCCAAGTTTGTTCCGCTAGTTGCCACTAAAATCTACACACTGCACCTTTAATAACACATCAAAAACCAGATGAGTATTCACTCTCCTTTTAGTTCTAATCTGATCTCCATCTGAGGGAAATATCTGGCTCTTACGCTGCTAAATGCTGCACTATGTTCACCATCTGGTTACTAACTTTGTCTGCTGTCTGTTGCTGGGCAGCGCACAGTGGGTTTATCAAGATTGTCCTCCCAAGTAAAACGAAACAATAGGTCGTAATGTCAGTTGCCCAAAAACAACATAGTTACACTGGTGTGACAGATGCCATCTAGTGGCTGTAGTAATTTTCGCAGTTTGGATGATGTATATACAAGTTGCCAAATTTCCTCATTTAGTGGTGGTGTTTTGGATGGATGGTATATTGGGTGGTATAACCCAACAGTGTATATCGGAGACGGCTGTTCATTTCCTGTTTCCAACTGCAAGTGTCACATTCACAGTTTCTTTTAAAAAAATTGACTTTGCCACGGGAGACTGATGTTCGTTTCCTGTTTTCAACCGCAAATGTCACATTTCTGTTTTTTTAAAAAGCAATCATCCCCTAAGTTTCATCCCTGTGCTAAGCATTGTAGCCACGATGACGAAGGTCGCCTGACTTTAAGGAAGTAATAACTTTAATGCACACCACACTTCTCTAACCTTAAGTGGTCATTTTAATTAAAACCACAATCTTTCCCTAAACCTAACCAAGTGTTTTTTGTGCCTAAACTTAACTAGACCTTAACCACAGCATTGTCACATCATAAGGCATAATTATTACAGGGGGCATAGGTTTGAAAACACTGGTGTGTATGGTCAAATAATGTACTTGGTGGTTTAATTTGGAGCATTTGTTGGGTTTATCAGAGGTTTTTTTTGGCTGAAAAAAAAACGCCTGTGAAAATGAGAGAAGAACCAGACCAAAACAATGAGGTGAAGTTAAAATGCTTTGTATAGCTAAGGGGAACTACAGAGTAGGGTGATACTTCTCTGTCTACCAGCAACCCTTTAAACAATATACAGTCATTTAATCCACTATTCATTTAAAAAATATTGATTAGAGCAGCTTTAAGATATAAAAGCATTGGTCAAAAAAGGCAAAACCAGCGTCAACATGATGAAGCACTGATAACCATCATGACTTTGGGTATAATGTTCATGGTTTTATTTCAGATATTTCAAAAAAATCCCAAAAAAATCTAAAATAAAAAAGAGACTTTGGACAGATTCATTAGCGTGACTTTACTAACGTTACTTACCTTTGACAATTTGCAGCGCATGCAAGCTCTTCCCCAGTTTCACATCCGCTGTTGGTAAAGTGCCTTGCAAAAGGACATCTCAAAAATATTTTTCCCCATAGCAGGGGATTCAAAGTCCTGTGTCCACTTCTCTAATCTTAAGGTCACCATTTCCTGCATTTACTACGTGTAAGAGTTAAATCATGCAAGAACACTCCTACACTTGTTATTTTAATAGATCATTGTGGTCACATAGTTTCACATTTGTTAAGCCAAAGTAACAAAAAAAAATTCTTTTTTTTTTTGTACTTTTTCTTACTGGGCCAGCTATTAGTATTTGCTCTCAGACAGTTAACACTATCACGTGATAAACAGTTGGTTCAACATGAGCACCCACATTTGACCAAAAGCAAAATTAAACTAATCAAAATTTACAAAAACACACACTGGAATACAGGCAGTACATCCCATCAACATGACATAAAGTCTGGAGAGTCTGGTGATTGACACTAGGGAATATCACCACTGACAAGACAGGGGAAGTGATTAGAATGGTTTCCTCAATTTTCTGTATCACTTTACATCACATAATAAAAATAGCTCCTATCCTTAATGGCTTGCTAGAGACAGGAAGTGACATATCAGGAGATTACTTTTTTCAATTTTTAGGTCTTTCTTACTTCTTTATTTTTTGTGCAGATTAAAGGTTTCTAAAGGCAAGCTTTAGAGATCCTGGTAAGCAAATTTTGTTGCGTTTGGACAGAGCCAGGCTAGCTGTTTCCCCGTTTTCAGTCTTTGTGCTAAGCTAAGCTAAGTGGCTGCTACCTTTAGCCTTACATTTAACAGACAAACATGAGAGTGGTATCAATCTTTTCATCTAACTTTATGGTCGGACAAAACGGAATTTTAGATGCAGCGTGAGACAAAGTCAGTGGAAAGAGGTGATTAGATTGGCCTGGGGTGGAGTGGTGGTTGGTGAATTGCCAAAAAATTTATAACGTACAAACGTACAAAGACGAGAGGAAAATAACAGAAATTACTGGAGTTTCTAGTGAGTTTGAAGTTCAGTCAGTAGCTGATCTGTTGCTAGCTAGTTTACAGCTAATGTACAGTTGGCATTTTGGCTGTTTGGTGCGAATAAATGGTCCAGTGGTCAAATACCTGTGAATTAATTTTTGTCTGAACACACTTTTTCTCTCCACTAAAAGGCAAATAGGGACTTTTAAAATTATACTCTTCTTTTCCTCATACATAGCATTACTTGATGCAGACTGGGAAGCTTCATATTTTAATCATTATGGTGATTCTCGTAGCTGTTTTCAACAAAATCTTTAGTCTTTTTTTAGTTATTTGGACATAATAATGTTATTTGCCTTGTAATTGTATTTGCTTCTTACCTACCTCATTTGTTTTTGCAATTTATTTGACTTTTGGCTGCTGTAACATTGTAATTTCCCTTTGGGATTAATAACGTACTGCTAATATCTACCTAAAAAGAAATTTACCAAGCCAGTCATTTATAAAATTGGCTTATTGAAGAATAAAAGACTAATATTTATATTTTAACACTTTTTTGGAGGTGGGTTCCACAGCAAACATTCTGTTGATCACAATTTTAAAAAAACATATATCCATATAAGAAACATATATAAGGTATAAATATATATATATATATATATATATATATATGCAACATTTACACCTTCTAAAAAGAATATTTTGTTTTTCTGTAAGAAAAAAGTGTTGGCATTTAAAAGCTATATTGAAAATATTGTGGCTTTTAACACTTCAACTTGGAAAGAAGACTTTGTGAACAAGAAGAAAAGTAGATTAGCAGTTTTATCATTAACACAGAAGACACGATTAGAGATCATGTGATTATGTATGATATACACACCAAAGATGCCCTGCATGTAAGCATAATTGTTTACAAACCCTTAGATACAATAAAATTGATCACCCTTCAAGTGCTGCTGAATGCTGAGGACAATTACCAACACATTACCAACAGGAGTGCTCAATTTTGTTTCCTTGTGTCTTATTTTGTCCTCACACCTTTTAATGTTTGGTTATTTATTATACTTTGTCTGTTTTAGACTGAACCAGTCAAACCACAGGCTAAACTATTTTGGACAAAAGATATCTCTGTGAAACTCAAAATGTGATCATTTTGAGTAAGAAACTGACATAAATAACAAGCCTGACAAAACAATCCCTACATAACTTCAAAGGCACAAGAGAACAAAGGGACAAGTGTTGTAAAGAATGTGTGAGGAAGTCAGATACCTGTAAGATACCTGTTGGAGGTGATGTCATGCTGCCTGCCTGCCTTCTCACGCTGATCTTAAGGGAGCCCACATGTCCTCAGGTTGTGTGAACACTGATGATTTGATGGGCAAGCGTGGGCTTCAAACAAAGGGAAAATTTGCCAAGTCACATAAAGTTGAGCCAATCCTTAAGTATTGTTCAAAAAAGTGTATGAATCACTTTTACATCAGTTAAAGTGTAACTCTTTCTGAGATCACAAAGTCAGTTTCTTTGTTGCATGTGAGTATGTGCTCATAGGTGCGTCTGTGTTCTCACAAACGTCTGTCTTTTTGAGGATTGATCTGATACACGACAGTGAAGACATTTTGGAAAGTGAGGACATTTTGGACAGGTAGTAGGATTGGGTTGAAGTTAGATTCATGTTTTTTAGTGGAATGTCTTGACAACCATTGTGTATTGCCATTAAATTTGGCACAGACATGATAAACTCAGGATGAACTGTAACTTTTATCAACATCAACAAATTCCTTTCATCTAGAGTCATCATCAGGTAAATGTTTTAATTTGTCCAGTACTTTAGTTTAGGCTATGACAGAATAACTGCAAAACTAGCCATCAGCCCCTGCTGTACTTTGTGTTCAGTGCTAATTAGCAAATGTTAGCATGCTAACATGCTAAACAAAGATGGTGAACATGGTAAATATTGTACTTGCATAACATCAACATTTTAGCATTGTCATTGCCATCATGTTAGCATTTAGCTAGGTATCTTGTTCCAACGGTTCAGGCTGGTTGTGGTGGTGTAATGGAGTCTGTGGGGGATATTGTCTTGGCACACTTCGGGCCAACTGAGCATTGTTTAAACGTCACAGCCTACCTGGGTATTGTTGCTGACCATGTCTTCATCTCTTTATGTCCACAGTGTACCCATCTTCTAATGGCTACTTCCAGCAGGATAATGCACCATGTCACAAAGCTCATATTATCTCAGACTGGTTTCTTCAATGAGTTCAAGGTACTCAAATGGCACTCCACAGTCACCAGATCTCTCTCTCTCTCTCTCTCTGTATATATATATATATATATATATATATATATATATATATATGTGTGTGTGTGTGTGTGTGTGTGTGTGTGTGTGTGCTTGTGTGTATAAAACTGTTTATCTTATACTATTTGGAAGTCTAATCTATAACAATACGTAGTTTATAAACTGATCATTTTACATATTAAATATTATCTGAAAAGTAACCAGTAACTATAGCTTTAAAATTAAAGTAAAAAGTACAATGTTTTCCCAAAGTAGCACTAATTGGAAATACTCAATATTCAAAAGTAGAGCCTGGATGTTTGCTGATTTTTGACTGATTTTGTTCATTTCAGCAACTGAATCACAATCAAATTAGTTAAAATCCAATAAATATACAAGATGCTGTGGTTCAGTTAGAGCAGCCACATATCAGCAGGTTGATCAGTGTACACTCATAGTTGTATCTTAGTATCTTAGTGAGACACTATGAGTGTACACTGACTATGAGTGTACACAGAAAAGTACACATGATTAGCTATATGCACTCAGCAACGAGTCTAATTAAAGTATTAGCTTTTATTGCATGAGAGGAAGCAAACAACCTCAAAAGAGTCTTATCCGAGGGCGTTTGAAGTTCAAATATGTCTGTGGATGTGTGATAAAGGGGAAGCAGATTGACTAATCTCGCACTAAGCATGTGGTTTCCTGTTTTGCACCTGTTGCTCTTGTTTGCTCAACTCTACACCAAATTAAACATCACTGTAGTTGAAAAATGTGTGTGTGTGTAGTATTATTATCTGGCTAATGAGATGAGTAAGATCACGATTTGTGTTTGAAAAGGTGTTTGATGATACTGTAGAGGTTTCTCAGCCTTTGTAGTTTCTGTAGTTTTTTTAAATTTGATAAATGATCAGAGTGTGTTGTGGTGAGTGGGTAACAGATACAGGCTGTTTTTCATGTCATCTTTCATTTGGTGAGAGGTGGCACCACCGTGTGGTGCGCCAGCAGCTTACAGTGCAAATAAAAAATAAGGAAATGGCTTTAAAATAATAATATTTTAATTACTTATTCATTTCCCGCCCCTCTTTGAAATCAAACCACCACAATATTCCATTTTATAAATTACATAAGCACATAGCAGTGAAAAACTATTCATTGCCCAGACAGTCATAGTTTACATTCATTTTAACTGAAGTTAGAAAAATTCACACAACCTCCAAACCCCCACACAATTTCAAGACTCATAACCAGCTGACATATTTAAAAATATAGGCTCTGCTAAGATTGGACTGATACAGTGTGTTTTTTTTTTTGCCAAGATTTTGTTGTCTAAAGTCAATATGTGACAATGTGACCTTGTGTTCAAAGGTTTCAGTCAGTAAAATCAGTAGTTAAAACTTTCTCCACCCTGTCTGATGGAGCTTATGGCATTTTAGTGTTCCATGATGGATGATATTTTTTTGCTTAAAATTGTGAATTGGAACAAAAATCCAGGTGATAAACACCTTCTCTTGAGAAATATTCGTATAGGCCTACAAAAAAACATTACAGTCCAACTCCAAATGATTCTCTCTTCTATAGAAACAAATCCAAGAGCCCTACAGTGCTAATGAAGCTGATAAGCTCCCCAAAATGTGCCCTCTAAGAAACAATCACCATAAATATGTAAGCTGATGCTGTCTCCCTCCTTGAGGCTAACAATCTTAGCCACCGACACAGAGCCCTCTGTTGTGATCGGGAAGTTCCCCTCAAACAATTTCTTAACACTTTTACCAAAAGTGGGATTTCTTTTCAAAATCACAGACTTTGTATGATATTGCTTTGAGAGCTTGCTGAAGGTGACCTGGGCGTAGATGAAGTAGATGCTGCTCTTCTTGCACTCAATGCTGTTGTTAAACAGGACGAGGGAGCAGGAGTCACATTTGGGTTCCTCTTCTTCCCAGGACAGATTCTGTGGTGCTGCTGAAGATTTAACAAACTTTTCTTTAGTCACCAGAAAACCATTCTCAACTCACAGATGAAACTTTAGGAAGTGACACAATGTATCCTTTCTGGTTCAGATTGTATTTCTATAATCTGCAAAGTCCCTATGAAACTTTTACATGCAACCTATCTTCACAAGTTGAATAAAGACACCATGCAGGTTAACAAAGATGATCTTCCGATCCGCTAATTTCCCTCCAGTTGGCAGACTAAGCATCCTCTGACAAGCGGATGATGCAGTTGTCGTGGGCTGTAATTATACCTTGTTGTGTTGGGTTGGGGCAGCCCACATTACAGCTCTTCTATGGGTTTGTTGTGGTTGTAGATACCCACTTCATACAGGAAAAAGGCAGTGTTGTGGGAGGTATACTATGCATGAGACTGGAACATGACAAGACTAAATGTCTTTCTCAGTCTGAGCCGTCGCGGTTAGCCTAATTGTGTATGCATGCAGATGAATTGTGCATGTATGTAGCACACTATTATCTCTAAGATATAATAGCTGTTCAACTGGAGTTTGGAAAACATACTGTATGTTATATTTTATGTAAAAGTAGATAAGGAGAGTAGTAGGCTACAAGTTTTGACAGGGCCTATATGGACCTAAAATTAATCAGAATTTCTAAAATCGGGACCGATTTTGTTGTTGTTTAGTCTTTGATGCACCCACTTTCCCACAACCTGCCATCTACTTCACGCAGCGACTTCCTACATCTCTCAGAATGACTTTCAGTAGCTCCCAGAGAGCACGCCTGAACTTGTCGCACCCAGCGTCTGTAGGTGTAGAGTTTGACAGCAATTTTTATCCAGTGGAAGCATAATGACACTAAAAAAATCTGTGAAAAATGTGAGTCAGACCCTGTACTCAAAACACATCCTGCTTCTGGTCAACTGAAACTTCTGTGGGCGAGAAAGTGTCATCTCTATCTCTTCTATAGTGTCACTTTCTCGGTGTGACCATCAAAAGTTGGTTTAAGGACACCGCCCAAAA
This sequence comes from Thunnus thynnus, assembly GCF_963924715.1. NCBI lineage: Eukaryota > Metazoa > Chordata > Actinopteri > Scombriformes > Scombridae > Thunnus > Thunnus thynnus. The sequence continues at coordinate 8,636,880 of NC_089526.1, read as the reverse complement.
GAATACACTCTTTTAATCTTAGAGACTGACATCAAAACCTGACACTGACTGATCAGAAAGCCGAAAATGTTTCTGCTGTTATTCCTGTGTAGCTTGAAATCTCATAATTCCCATCATCATGCTTGACCAGTTTTTCATAGAAATGAACAAAGAATGAGGCTTAGAAATGTCAGATTGACAATTGAGGATTAAAAATGTAGAAGCTCTCATTACCTAATACAAGTTTAGGTTTCAACTGTGTACATTTAACCTCAAGCTTATAAAAGATACAACTACAGACAGTAAAGTAGTAACTTAGACATGTGCTCTCTAAAAATGATGTGACAACATGCTTTTTCAAAACACTCATGATGATCCAAGCATATCAATCAACATCAATTAACCACATAAGAAAGAGCGATGAAAAAGAATCTAGACATTTACCAGGAGGTGAAGTGTACTTGCATTTACTTGCTAGCTGGATGTATGAGAGAGAGGATGCTGAAAAGAAAAATCAATTAGAGTTTATTTGATGATGCCACAGCTGTGGTAATATTTACAGTAAAATTTACTTTTTCAGTTCTCCCATTACTATTTTTTAGTTAGCAGTAAATTTTGTAAGTTGAAACAATGCCATTACTTACCCTTTGACTTTAGGGAAGCCACAGAGGAAACTGCAAAAGAAAAGTTTCCAGCTAAGTCAATTTCTCTTTATGTTTAAAACGCTCGCAAACCTCAGACAAGCACAGTAAAATCAGGTAAAAGGCATCATTTGAAGTGAACACAGTGAAATTTAAATGTACCTGTTGAACTGACATTGTCTGGCTTCAATGCAGAGACTCCGTCCTTGAAAATATAGAAAACAAAGTGTCACCTACACATCATTATCATCATCATCATCATCACCATCCATGTTACTTTGTTGTCTCACTATCAATAGCAACAACAGATTACATTTTGCCATCTGTCTCCAAACCATAAAATTTGAATGAACTAAGAAAAGCTGCCTTGCTTTACAGTTGGTAAGAACTTAGTGTTCTTTTCAGTAGGAGAATCTTTCTCTTGAGATAAAGGCGCATATAATCCTGGAAATATAAAACTGATTGAACCAGGCTTGAGACAGGGAGTTAGTCTTGCTCTACACAATATAGCAGGTGGACACAATAACAGGTTCACCTGAACAAAATTATGTAATCCAATACAGTAGCTGTAGCAGTGAATACTACTTTGTGACAGTAATCCTGTGTATCAAAGAGGTGTTTGATTTTTGGTAATATTGGTATCGGATTGCATTATATTGTACAAGTGTTCTGTTATTGTGGGCATGTATTGTAACACTGAGGTACTATTAGTATTATGGTAGTATCCAATGCTGTGATCCAGCTGTTAAGTCTCAGTCAACTATGCCAGCCATGAAGTTTATGCTGCCATCTAGAGGCACTCACAGGGAGTTTTCACAAATAGGGACTGATCTCTACTTGACTTAAAGCAGTAAATGTAAAATTGTTGAAACAACCGAAATTAGATTGGAGCGTCTTTGCAATTTTTGCATTTGACACAACTGTAATAATTTTCAAACATATGTGTTTTTATGCAACATCATGCTGTAAGCCCATGTGAGACATGATTTTACATGTGAGGGCATTCAATTCCTAAAACACGAGTAGTTCATCCATGTGCTTGCCACATGAAAAATAACATACAGTCTAATATAGTAATCCAAATTTCAGGTAATCATTAAAGGATATGTTCTTTTTTTTTCAACTCTGAAAAAACAACACTCACATGCCACATGTACTTTGAAAGAGTTATTGGTCACTGAAAAAAGTGAACCTATCCTTTATTTTTGTTCCAGGCAATCATTAAAACCACCATCTGAATCTAAATGTCATTTTCTCTTGTTGTGCCAGGTGTACTGACCTCAGTTAATTTCGGTTTGATTGAAATGAGCAGTGCAGCCATGGCCACCATGGCCACAGTGAGGATACCACACCACACGTGCAGCAGCAGGCACTTAATAGATGACCTCGAACAACCCTCCATCCTGTCAAATACACACACACACAAATTCTGGCTCTTATTTTTGTAGTTTTGACAGTCATAATTCATAATTCAGTTATAATAATATGTCTTGTGATACAGCTTTACAATGAAGTCAATAAGGGCAGCCAAGGAGAATGTACTCAAAAACTAAGTGATTGTTTAAAACATGTCTGACTGCTTGTGTTACTTTTCCTAATGAATTCCACTGTAAAGCATGTTTTCAGAGTTGTTGTGGCCATTTATCTCTACTAGAAATCTGTTAAGTGAGATAACATGAGTCAGAAAAGGAAAACTTAAAATAAGACCCAGGTTGTAAAAAGTTTTATTGACCTTTAACCACTGACTCTTACATCATATTTTACATATTTTAACAGTGTACAGGGCCAAATGAAGGGCTGTGTGGACACATTGCATTGTGATGTATCCTCAGTTCACAGCCACCATGCTGCTGTTTGTCTGGGATTTTACCTCGGTGGGGGTTTTTTGTCCAGCACAGTGAGTACCATGTCAATGTATGAGTTTGAGGTTTGGTTGTTGATTTGTGATGACACAGATTGAAACTCATCTGTGATTGTTAAAATACCACTGACCATCCTCTGGTATGTGTCAAGTGGTGGTCAATCAAACAACAAACTTTTAAGAAGAATGTTGTGGTGGTCTACTGGTAATTTCCAGCAGCATGCTCTGCATGTCCACCTTTACAAGCACACTGTTCTGCTTTGCATTCCAGTGTATGTGATATATGATCATGTGTAGGTGTAACATGTGTCAGTTTGAATGGCAGTTAGACAGTGAAAACTTTAGCAAGTCAATGATGCAATATATCTTAAAACATCATAAAAGAAAAATCTGAACTGGAAAAGTATATTTCTGACCAACATCTGCAACCTTGTGCAAGAAAAAAAAATATTAAGAGGAATATTAATATAAAGGGGACTATTAGGAGGTCAGCTTTTCTTTAGTAGAGATAGAGACATTTTTACAGCTTTAAGTAACTGTGTTCACTGGATAAGTCGAATACAGTGTGTGACTCTTAATTATATTCACGTTTGTAATCATGTAAATCAGTAATCTGAGCAGTACCCCAAAGACTTTGGATTTTCAGTTTTCTGCACTGTTATTGATGATACATTTGATTTTTGACCACTGACTCTGGACTACACAAATGGATGAACATTACTGCTCAAGGTGTTAATTTTGAGAACTCAAAATTTCATCACCTTTTTAAATTGGCATCTAATGGTGTCATTATGTCCTCAAATAATTAGATCAAACATAGCTCTGTGACACTGAGGAAACACTAAAAATTAAATACAATCCTTGCACATGTATCTTCCCCTCTCCCCACACGTTGCATGGGAATTCTTGCATCATAACATCATTGTTCTCAGAAGCAAAACAAGCTGGTCGAGTGTATCTTGTCTGCAATATTGGATGATACCTAAATACATACAGTATTTCAGAGAGGAAATCTTGACTCACCCAGTCTGTGTCGCACTCTCAGTGTACAAACTCATCTGCTGCTTCTCGCTGAGCGACATGGCAGATTAAAAGGGTTTTCCCTTTTACATGAGCTTGTAGTGAAGAGGAGATGGAGTTTTTTTTCCGCTGTAGAAAGAGTTGTGGTTAGACAGAGAGGAGGAAGGAGGCTGTGGTGTAGGCGGCTCCATTTGTGGACGGCAAAGTCTATTGCATATTACACGAAACTGAAAAACAGTACAGAGGGGCTGTTGTGAAACTTCTATTGCTTTAATGAAGCCAAAATGCAGTATCATATACTACAACTTTGATGTCGACCAGGAAGCGGAACAAATGGATGCCCTTGATTACCTTAAAATGACAGTAAGAGAAACATATTTAACAACAAATGGCTGAGAAGTGTTGAAATGCTAAAGAAGATGTAAAGATATTGGTTATTTTGGTGACACATAAGGACATATGTTTGTTTGTGGTGCAGCCCCTCACTGACACATCAATGTTTGCTGTGGGTGGTTTGTGATTTCCCATGTTTTCAGGTCACTGTCAGAAGTTGACACCTAAACAAATATGACAGGGACTTTTTTCTTCACAACATACATTCGATTTGAATTGACCAGGTGCACTGAGGAAATACAATGCCCATCTTTTTTAAATGTGTAATGCAGCATGTTGGTATCCATTCTGACACACTTCTGCCTCATTCTGTCTCTCTCCAAAGTCTATTTTCTTAATACAATAAGAGCTAAATAAGTGTTTACATTTGTGGTAGATCTGAAATATGAAGACTTCAGAAGGTGCCAAAATAGTCTTTTCAGCCTATCCAGCAAAGGGCATTTGCATAGTGCATTTGGGGTTGTTTATTTTAAAATGCCATTAGTTAGTTTTAGCCACATCCTTCCTTTCCCTTGTTTGAATAATCAATTAAGGGACAAACTGCACAACTTTCATCTGCAGCTACTAAGATTTTATCTCATTTGTTTTTCAAAAACAAATGCACATCATTGACATAGATATTTTGTATAGTCTCTTTGAAACTACTAAACGGAAAGTATATACATACATATATATATATTTTTTATTTCTGAAAAGACTCATTATACACAATAACAGCTAAACATTTGTAGTAGATCATTGAGGTTTCCCTCATCTCCACTGATGTTGAGATATAGAGTTAAAAAGAAAGTACGCAGACTTAGACAAATCAAAAAGGACAATACTCGTGAAAATGAGTGCACACTGAGGTGAAGTGGTTTGAGATCATAGTCTTGAATTGTGCAGCGGTAGCTAGAGCGTCGATCTTGAGTATTCCATGTGTTTGGTGCAGAAAAACTAAAGGCCAGTTTTCCAAGTTCAGTATAAACCCATGGGACTTGAAGCATAAGACAGTTAGAAGAACGAGTTTGGTAGGGTCCCGTGGTCCAGTCCAGCATGGATATTATATAGAGCGGTAACCATCCAATAAGGGCTTTATGGATGAAAAGATACAAGTGTTTATCATGTATCTGTGCAAGAGAATACCAACCAACTTTGTCATTAAGAATGCAATGGTGAGAATCTGCAGTAATGAATCTGAGGGCAGAATGATAAACTGAGTCTAGGGGCTTGAGAGTGGAAGCAGCAGCATGTCTGTAGATTATATCATCATAATCTAAGACTAATAGAATGACTGCCTCAACTATACTCTTTTTTTCTTTGGGATATGCTTGAACATATCCCAAATTTTGATGTTCATCCACTTCATATTGTGACGGCCCCCTGGCTTGCCATGGCCCTTAGGTTTGTGTCTTTCCTTGGGCTGCTGTGTTTGTTTCTCCCTTTAGGTGCAGGTAGACGGAGATTCAATTAATGCAACTGGGTGCACCTGGCCAGTCCACCCAGAAGGTATTTAGGATCAGCCATTCCATTCCTTGCTCTCTGACTTCATCGCTGGCTCTCCCCCCGGCACCACATGTTTCTTTTGTTTGGTTTTTGTTGCATTTCTCTTTGGTTTACACCCTACAACATTACACATTCACACATCAACACTACTGATCTACTGATTGACCACTTTATTTGATTATCACTTTGTTGTAATTTCTTTAAAAATAAATATAATTGATTTTTGCGTACAACCGTACAACTGTATCCTCCTGTTTTTGTCACGGCCTCAGAGCCAGGTCGTAACAATATCTTCCAGCTCCTCAACTAACCGATCGGGTTTCTCATGCATTTGACATGATCTTATTTGGTATTTTAAAAAAGTGCACATCGCTGGCATGGGTATTTTTTTAAAGTTTCTTTTATACTATTAAGGGGATTCTGTGAGTAATACTTGGCAAGTTAACAGCATGAGCATGTGAAAATTCCATCCCATAAACACTGAGTCAAACTATTTATTTTCGGCTTTATTTGGTTTTGTTTTGGTTTATTTGGCGATTTAGTTTGTTCAAATTCCCAGTGCTTATTCCGTTTGCTAAAACCCATCCATTAGGTACTTCAGTCTGTGTGAGGCACATATCAAGACAAGATAAAGTAACATTTTGTAAATGACCTTATTCTACTAATGTTTATCGGGATGACAGTGGTTAATGGCACATATTTTATAGTTAACTGTAAGAAAAGTCCTTATTTTTGGGGTTTAGATGAGAACTACATTGCCTGTAGTGTCAGTAATTGTTCAGGTTGGCAGACTTACAACTGCAAAGTGATGTTTTACATTTGTGGCCAGCGTTCAGTTGTCCAACTTTTGTGGCAGTCATTGAAGTGGACCAAGTTGCACCGTGGAAGCTGTTCCATTCGCCCATATCCTGAAAGTAGCTGTAACACACTAAAGTAGTTAACAGTTAAGAGTAGCCAACATTACAACAAGATAAGATAACATATTTATTCTCCTGTGGCTCAATAAATGTGCTTATATGCTGTTTTGACCGAAGTGTGAAATGATTTAATAGTAAGACGAACAGAATTACAGTATTTCAAGATGTAGCCATGAGGATGAGAATTCATGTTATAAAAAACAGCAGTGAAAGCTGCAGTTTGGTTTTGGAGAATGAGCCAGAGAGAGTGATAGGGTCAATTTCCATTTCACTTCACTGTTTTTGGTTTCGTGTTCCATGGGACGTCCCCAACCAACTAGTATGTTTTCCTGGACTATGTAAATGTAACCAACTTTCTCCTCCCTTATCTCTGTTAATCATACGCAAACACACAAACAAACACATATACACACCCACACGTGTAACATGAAAGATAGGTAGGTTGGACGTGGGCTGCTGGGTGCTGTCCCCACTCAAAACAACAGGGAACAAATTGTTGTTTCCTGTGCATCTTACCTGTCATAGTAACATGTTCAATGAAAACACGGGTATGAGATCATCTTATCAAATGTCTCCACATAATCCTCTACTATGATAGGTAAGTGAATATAAATGTCAAACCGAGCTCTGATTGTGTGAAGATTACACATACTGTAGCACAAAATAAAAACATAAGGTCAATGTCATCAGCAGACTCAGCCAGGAAAACCAAGTTGTTCTTTAGTTTTAGGTCAGTGGTTATCATGTAAAGTTCAAAATCTGCCCACTGAGAACATTATACCACTTTATTTAAATCAGAACTCACAGTTCTGTCACATAATACCGAGAAGTACAGTAAAAAACAAAAGCAAAACTAAGTATGTACCACATGTATACATACATGTATACATACATATATCATCATCTTATCATACATATTTATAATGTAATGTATGTAGTATAAAATTATATCACGAAGATAAACGTAGATTAAAACAGTTAAAAAATTGTGTTAACTCTTGTTTTTGCAATGCTGACTTGTAGTTCACCAAAACTGAAATTACTGAGAAATTTTGCCGCAACACCTTTGCTGCAGACTCCACGCCCACACATGTTTTATGGTTGTGACATACATTGGCATTAACATACTTCTTGTACAAACAATGCCTCAATGTATAGAGGCACAGAAACAGAACTGAACTGTGAGCCCTTATGTGAAGAGAGTGACATGATATTCTCGGCAAACAGATTTGAACTTTGACATGATAACCATGAAAATCATGATGATATACAACATATACATATGCATTAAGACAGAACTAAATTTGACTCTTAATGAGATACACTGTGAACAAATTGGCAAGAAATCTTGTTTTTGTCTTCTTTGAATCAAATTTATATCCACATAGCTATGCGAGGCAAATGAGTATCATTAATTATTTGCACTGACGATCATTTTACTCATGTTGCTACTAACTGACAGAGCAGGCACTGAACAAAGAGTTCTGCAACAGATTCATGTTTTCATGACTTTGGACAGACAGTGGATTTTTGTCTCACGTTATACCCACTACATATTCTGTGAAGTTACATAAAATATTATGTAATTTGAAACTAGATAATCATGGATTTGTATTAGTGGGCACATTTCAGTGGCACAGCAACTCAAAAACAGGGAGTCATACATAAGGATCACTTGGTACACTGGAACCTATTAACGAAGCAGAAACCAGCCTGAGAGAGTCAAAGAGGGGAATTCAACTTCTGGTTTCTGTATTTTTGGGTTGTTCTGGTTTCATGCGTGTTAACATTTGTAATACTTCCTCACTGTTTGTTTTCATCTCTCTTAGTCTGCTTTCTACTGCCACGGTGAATCTTACGAATTAGTTACTAAGTGACCATGCTTTGTTAACTAAACACAAGTTTGAAGAAATTCTTATACCCACAGCTGGAATTGTCACTGTTACTGTATCACATGGATTTCATAATCATTCTCATGCTATGTTTTGTTTTGTCAGGGGCAAGAGTGGGTCACAAAGAGGGGGAAAGTGACTTTGGCATTTAAAAAAATGGTTGCTGTAATAACAACAAGAGCAAGAGACAGGGTCTTCATAACAAAACTTTCATAAACTGCATATGAATAAAATCTGTATTGTATAAAATAACAACATAGAACAGCAAAAAATACAATTATTGATATGAAACTGATCCTGAACATCACTTTAAAAGAGTTGCTGATCCAATATTGTTCTTGGCAGAACACTTGCCCCACCACTGTAGGTTTTCTTTGAGGATTTGTGATTTAAATCCAACAAACTGAATAAATCCGAGTGTGTAATCAATGTCAAGCCAGTACAGAGTCGTTCTGCCTTCATTCAAGTTATGTGAACAGGTGTATTCATCCAGTAGCAACATGGGAATTCCCTGTGTTTGTGCTTGGTGGATGTGCTTCTCATTGGAGTATAATAGTTGTGACACCACTAAACACCACTAAAAATGCTGAGAGTCATTATCAGTCTCTTGTCAGAAATGAGCAAAATAACTAGGAGAGGAATGCGTGTAATTTCGCTTGATTTATTTCACCATGATACAAGAAAACATGAAATAAACTTGTTATCATCCAAGGTGTCCATGGCAACGGCAACATCCTGAAAGAAATTGTGGGAAAACCAAGGCTGCGCTGTAATTTCGGTTAGCATGGACACAAGTGAAGTGTTGAAATATTAAAACGAAAATAGAGTGAGATGTATAAGCATCATCAAAAACTTATCCACAAGACAAACCTTTCTCTTGAGGTAGTTTGACACTCGCCGACATGTTATGACAGGCTGAGTTTTTCAGAAATGCTGTCACCATCTCGGAGTCCACGTCACTCTGCCGAGCTAGAATATAGAGCAGTTGAAAATAAGCTATTGTATTTTGATTTCTTTGTTGTGACTGACTTTTTTAAAATTTCTTTTTCCCATTGAGTTTGGAAAGAATACATCAAAAATGCAGAAAAGATGTATCAACATCGCTGTCCTGGGTTTTTACAGTATCGATATAACAAAACAAAAAAGGCCTGTATGCTATACCCCTTGGCTACAGAAAAGAAAACACATTTTAAAAAGCTGTTGTAGACTGCTGTTTTGTGACAAAATGAAGCCAAACTTCCTATTTTTACCTTGTTATCTGCTGGATTTTGCTAAACTGACATATTGGAGGAAAAGGGGTAAAAGCATTGGACTTTGGGATCCACAGTTCAATAACATCAGTACAAAACTCAATTATGCAACTCAAGCAGATTGCACAACCCCACTGACCCTCAGTCATTACAAAGTCATGCTCATCAAGCAGTTGCTATCAACAGCAGTGAGCCCCTTCGCCTACCCAGGAAATATAAGAGAGCAGGTAAGCAGTTCCAACCACAATCCAGGGTTCAAAAAGGCCTACGTCATTACAGCAGGTGTCAGCAGTTAGGTTCAATTATGAGACAGTTTTTTCAGTTTTTCAGTTTCTGTTTCATTGGGGGGCTGTTAACTGGTGCAGTGGAAACCCAGGCCTTTATGCTTTTGTTTATTTCTTTTAATTCATTTAAGAATTAAATTGATTTATAACACTGTTTAGGACTTTATCTCGGGGCTAACAGAGTTGCAGCTTATTTTTGTTGCACTTTGAGACTAGAGATGTACTCTGTTGGTTATCTACAAAATGGTTTGCTTCATTTTAAGGTTGATTGAAAGTACTGTTGTTGTTGCCGGAGAAAAAAAAATTGCTTTACCACACCGTTTCCGTTCTACTGCCACCCACAGTAGGATGGAATTCACACATTAAAAGTTCATTTGCGGTAGGTTTATTAGACTTAATTCCAGCACTATGCACTATTCAAATAGCACAGTGCAACAACGGATTTACATTTGGCATTTACATTTTGTCATTTGAAAGGTGCCTTTATCTGAAGTGATTTACAAGCGAGACAAGACAAACAAGTATTCATGCCTTGCTTTGTGTGTGGGCAGTATTAGAAGAAACAAGGTCATTATAGATTCCAAACTTCAGCGTTCATCAGAGGGACAAATATTTTTGCAGCAGGGCCAGATCATCACTGATAATGTGTCCAAGTACACTCAGAACCACTGTAGCTATATAAAAATAAAAACTTTATGTTAAAATCTAGTAGAAATCTCAAAATTTCCAAAAATATGAAATATGTTAGATAAAAAATTATGCACAAAACATCTAGAATATTTCGATTTGAGAACATGGTACTGCCATATAAAACATGCACTCTCTGGTTTGAGTGTTTCACTCAGTGAAAACATCTTATAGTTTCAATAAAGAGCTGAAACAGGCTGACAATAAACATATACATATATATATATATATATATATAATATTACTGTCAGACAGTGTGGAATAATGTGTGGAATGCATTTTCCAAGCTACTGTCACAGAAATGAGGAAAACAGGATGTTAAAGAGTAATAGGTAATAGTACATAGTGACTGTACTTTCTTTTTTGGGTGAACTATTCCTTCAAGATGGCTTACCATACAGCATGTGTCTGTTGAGGGAGTCCTCCGTGCCTGTACTGTCTACAGGGGGCTCCACTTCCTGGACAATGATGCAGTCGCTGCAGTTGACCCACTTGCCGCTCCAGAGCAGGGTCCTCCGCTGTGGCCTCCCTAGATCAAAACCACAAGACACCAGCAAAGCAGCAGCACTGATCAGTGAGTGGCACAGTACAAAGTGAACATACTGTGGTTTATTATGCAGAAGTGTGTTTGATCTAAGGCTGCTTTCTCTTTGTTGGTTATGGTCTTGTTCAACTAAAAATTTTCGTGGTGTCACAATAACTATAAATAATCCCTATCAATGAGGTGAGGTAGAAACATTTCGGAAAAACAGGAATAATATTTTTTACTCAAATAAAGAAACTCTTTTGTAGAGGACTGTCCTACACTATTTGACATAAGATTCATTATGGGAAAGGTTTGGAATTTTTTGAGGTATATTCCTATTATTGTGTCCTAATGTTTAACTGCTGAACAGGTACTTTCTCTATCTGCACAGTTGGTATGCACCTGTTTCCTACGGCATGCTCTAATGTACTTCACCGTAGCAATAAAAAGCGGATGTAAATTTTGGAAATAATCCCTGGCAAGCTGTAGCTGTGTCCAGTCGGTGTGAAGAAAAGGATTTAGCATTTTGTAAAGAGAACTACTCTATTCCTACAAAATAGAACATGAAGTTTCCATGTTATTCAAAGGTCTAACATGAGTTTTTACAGCTGTGATCCCCGCAAAATTATTTCAGTATTGGGGTTTTCAATGGTGAGCGTCAGTGTTAGTGATTGTCTAAAAAAAGAAAACACTGTCTAAATAAATAGGTGGGAACTCTAAGGGGCATTTCCACCCTGCTAAGAATACAATTCTGGAAAAATACTAAAACCTTGTGATGTTTTTGCATGATTTTTTTTGTATTAAACACAAAATTCCCATATCCAACATCCTTAAAAAAATAAAACTAGCTTCAGACTTTGGAAAAAAAACAAACATATCTGTTGAAGCCTTGTGTGTGCATGTGTGTGTGTTTGGAGCATATGTGAATACACACGTTAGTTAGTTACCTTCCACTTCTAAATCATCTCTCTCAGGGCGTATATGATAGATCCAGGTCTGATTTATGCAGTTTTCCCCTCTAAAAATATTTTGAAAACAAATACACAAATTCAGCATGACCTATAGTAAAATATCACAGAGACTTTCATTTTTGAAACGTACATTTATAGCTTTTCCATTTTCTAAACATCACTTCCCTTATTCTGGGGCCTATTTATGATCTTGAGTTGTGTTGTTTCTGTTCTCCCTCGTGGCCCTGCCTTGTTGTAACCATGCTGTAAACCATTTTATTTTCATTAAAACTGAATTGGTTTGGACATAGCTAATATTGTCTTTGATGTTGTAAATGAAATGTTGTAAACTATAATCCAGGCTTAAACATGTGTGAGTTCAAATTGTTACATAAAATGTAAATTGTAAATATTAAGCAAACTACCTGTAAAAAAGGGCAAGAAGAGTGATAAAAACAATTCAGGTTTCTCTTGCATTTTATTAAGTTGACTTATTACATTTTTTCTACATCACATATTAGTTTGTCAGGAGTTTGGTCCTTTGACCTCACCATCACCCGCATTGTAAACCATACAGAGATGATGTGTGTAAAGAAACATTTTTTACTTCCTTTTACTTTCATTTCTTCTTATTTGGCCCCATATGTTTGGGTTCACTCCCTGTAAGGTAATGTGTGTGCGTGTATTTGCTTTGCTGCCTCACATGCGGATATGTCCGGTCATCAGCAGAGTGTTTTTGGCCGTCTCCTCCACGGTGAACAAAACGTTGTCCATTGCTCTATACTCCCGGATGTCAGCCTCTCTGTGACTGACTGCTGCTATAAAGTACCATTCCCCCAGATACTAAGACAGAGACACAAACAGGTGGAATAACAGTGTGGGGTGATAGCAATAGCAGAGGAACAGAAACTATATTAAGCCCACAACTTGCGGCAGAGACCACTTAATGGAAAGAGCAGAGGGAGGGGAAAGTGTGTCTGTGTGGTAATGGCTAATATTTATCTCGGTAAATCTTTCTTATCTGCAGTAACTGTGAAATGCAAATACACTACATATTCATAACACACTCTTTACCAGGGTTAACGAAACAAACAATACAACAAAATTGCACATCTAAAACTAAGCGCCAGCGATAGACAGACACACAAAGCTCTGAGATATTTTCGCTGTCAGTTGTGACGTGAATGCCTTTTGCGTTTTCATAATACAGAGAATCTAAATGCTTCAATAGTTTTGTTTCTCACCTGCTGACTGTCGACAGTGTTGGCAGGTAACTGCTCAGGAACTGAACAAGGAACGATCGACTGATACAAACTAAATAAATGGAGAAGATATGGCAACGTTGCGTTCAACATAACTGCCACCTAAGAGCCAATACTTAGAAATGAACCTCAGGAAGCTCTCTGAATGTGTGTGATGTTCCAACGTGTCACTTTAAAAGAGTGTCGGGTAAATTATTAACCTGTGCGGCTGCAATACCCCTGTCGCATATAAGGGGTGCATAAAAGCTTGAATATGGGCTGCTTCTGCCTTGAATGTAAAGAAACAGCTTTAGGATAAGCACATTTATAGTAAAATTAGTCATTCTTTCACATAGCAAGATTTTCTCATGCTCCAAAATCTGGTTGACGGAGAAACTGCCTCAACAACACTCTCACTAAGGCCAAATGAGTCATCACCGTCTTCAGAAAGTGGTGGTTTCTTTTAAATCACTACAACAAAGCTACAGTCAATTACAGAAAATTTCGAACAACTGTCGAAGAGAAGTAAACCTACATGCTACAGTTTCATGTCTGAAAGTGAAAAAAACCCTTTTAGAAATGCTTCAAAAAAAAAAAAAAAAAACAGAGAATTGATAATTTGTCTGAGTTGAGTCTGACCACTTCCCCATTCTGGGAAAGTGGTTTCAGATATTTGATCCTTCTGTACATCTGTTATGAGTCATACACGTTTGAAGTTAACGGTAGGCTGCGACGTTTTCATCATCCTACACTAGTGTTTCTGATTTTCTCACGTTAATAAAATTACGACAGCACCGACACACACAGAATAATAATAATAATTATTTGACTGATATTTGTGTTACATCCTATGTGTTATCCTGAGGTTATCTTATAGACTTCAGAGATCAGGTTATACAAGTGTTTTACATGTACATCCACAAGGTGGTGTCAAACAACAAGCTTGTCTGCACACATTTTAGCTGTATAAACCCACTGTGTTTCAACTCCACTTACATGTTTGAAGCCATAGTTTCCATTGTTCTTCACAGCTGCGATTACTCCATTAATTGATTGACAGAAAATAAATTGTCAACTATTTTATCTTTTTTTTTTTTCCCCAAGCAAAAACACCAAAAATTCTCTAGTTCCAGCTTCTTAAATGTGAAAATTTGCTGTTTTCCTTCAACATATAGAACAGTCAATTAAATATCTTCAGATTTTGGACTGTTGGTTGGACAAAACAAGCTAATTGAAGGCATCACAGTAGGCTCTAAGAAATGGTAAATGGAATTTTGTCACTTTTTAACATTTCACAGACTAAAACAATTATGATAATGACAATAATCATTAGTTGCTGATGTATTAGAAAGAATTTTACTGTAAAGTGTACTCCCTGTTAATTACCAACTTGTAAACATTGACTTTCACAGCGACTGAACTACAACCAATAATTGTGGATGTATTTATGGTTCCAGACACAGCTAATCTTTTGTTATTCATACATCTTAGGTTAAAGGTAGTATTTATATTTTTTGAAGTAATGTTTGTTTCCTTGTGCATTCTACAGTGACATTTCATACAAGCAAGTTTCATTCAAGTAAGCAGCACCAAAAACAACACCAAAGCAAGTTGTTTTTTTCCATCATTTAATCATAATGTTATTGACGAACATTTTACCAATAAGTGCCTTATAGAGTTAGTTCTAAGTATTGAAGCCAGTTTTTCTATCTTTAAAGGTGAAGAAAGTGTTGAGAGGAGCTGGACAGGACGGCATGAAGAGTCAGCAGCTGGGTCAGTTGGTATATAATGAGTTACTAGATATTAACTCGTTCCCCGGTGTGAGGCTTTGAATACTGAAAGGGCAGATGTAACCCAAAAATGTTGAATGAAATCAGATTATATGAACTTAAGTTGAGCAGGAGGTGTTTTAACCAGTCACTGTTTAGTCACACTTGAAACACTGCAAAAATCATTTTCCTTAACTTAAATTGAAAGTTAATCTATCCAGATCCTACAACGGGTTTATTATAGGTGAGAAAAAAAAATATATGATGATGTTAATTTCTTTTCATATACTCTATCTTTCACTTCCTGACCCCAGTGTTACATCAGCCACAGAGGACTGATCTGGGCATTATGCGGGAAGCTTTTTGCTCTCCCATCTTTGTTGGCGTGAAAAATCCACCTACGACTCCCCCTTCAGCACTGACACCAGGTCTCCACTTTCCAGCAGCTCCTTGACTATGTCCAAACCTCCGATCATCTCTCCTTTCACGTATAGCTGGGGGTAGGTTGGCCAGCTAGAATAGACCTTGAGACCCTGACGCACCTCTTCATCCTGAAGAATATCAAATGTGTCATAATCCACCCCGCTGTTGTTCAAAATCTCAACTATCTGCCTGCTAAAGCCGCATTTTGCAGCCTCTTTGTTGCCCTTCATGAACAGCATGACCGGGCTCTGGTTGATGATGGTCTTCAAGCGGTGCTCTAGGGTGACAGCCTTCGGGCAGGTGTTCTCCAGCTCTCCAGACTCAGCCAGCTCCTTCACAATGTCCAGTCCTCCCACCAGCTCTCCGTTCGCGTATAGCTGAGGGTAGGTGGGCCAGTTGGAGTAGGCCTTCAGCCCCTGTCGGACATCCTCGTCGGACAGGATGTCAAAACTGCTGAACTGGATGCTGTGCTCCTTCAGCAGGGCCACTATCTGCCTGCTGAAGCCGCAGCGGGGCTCCTGCGGGGACCCCTTCATGAAGAGCATGCAGGGCGCCGCGTTTATTAGCTTCTTCAGCCGCTGGTTCAGCTCTGCGGTCTTACTTTCCGCTGCTTCACCGGGACTCCCGGTCACTGCCAGGCGCTGCACCTTCTTGGTCAGCTCCGGAGCATGGGCCCCGTCCAGGCGGTCCACATTTTCCCCTCCTTTGAAGAAAATGAAAGTGGGTACAGAGGCAACTTCATACTTCTCCGACACCTCCGGCACCGCTTCCGCCTCGAGCTTCACAAACGTCGTGTGCGCGTGTTCCTTCGCCAGCTCGGCCATCACTTCGTTCATTTGGCCGCACTGAGGAGCCCAAGCCGCCTGGAAATGCACCACGGTCAGGCATTTTCCAGCTTTGGCTAAGAAAGCTTCAAACTGTTGTTGGGTTGTCGCCTCAACGAGATTCGCCATGTTGTTCTTCTGATGTAATTTGCGGCAGACTTGGTCGCAACACACCGTGTCGTCACATCCGGGGAGCCTGGTAGCTTCTGGCAAGAATAAGGAAGTCATTTGCATGTTATTTAAAGATAAGAAACAGCTGCATAAACTGGATAAGCTGAAAGGATAGTGTGACATCCAAGGTAAGCGTTAAACAACACATTGCGGTCTTTATGAAAACGAAAAGCCTTATTGTCACTGAAATGATTAGTTTACTGTAACGTCGGGTTATTTAGCATTAGCTTAGCCATCTTAGTAGGCTAGTTAGCTGGTCAAAGTTAGCTTCGTTGCAAACGTCTGCTTGGCGTTAAATCCTGCTATAAGCCGATGGTGACGAACTACAGTAGGCTAATGCTGTCTGTAATTAATGTCGGCGTTACATGCCACTGTTCAAAGTGTTGAAATAATGTTGAAATGTAAAATATCCGTCTGGCCCAGCAGCACACAGCTCCGCTAACCTAACCTAGCTAACGCAAAGCCTGTAAGTTAATTAACATTATGGTCACTTAGCAAACCGAACTTAATTGTTTAACTATAACAGCTATAACTTTTACAGTCTCCCCTATTTTACATCTGCGATTTGCATTAACAAACGGCTATTTGCTTGGTCTCCCAGCAGCTGTTATACTGTGTTATTAGTGTCAATGTTATGGAAGGAATTCGCTAAAGCTGCAACGATTAACGTTAGTCGATTAAGCGATTAGTTGATTGTAATTGTTTTGATAATCAATTCATTGTTATTGAGCCATTTTTTAGAGAAAAAAATGCCTTAATATTCAGGTTTCAGCTACTTAAATGTGAGTATTTTCTGGTTTCTTATATGATAAGAAATAGAATATATTTGGGTTGTGATGTGCTGGTTGGAACAAAACAAGAAGAGGTGCAAAAGTTATTTGTTTAATCGATTAGTTGTCAACTATTAAATTAATTTGCCAACTATTTTGATCATTGATTAATCGCTTGGGGAAATTTTTTTAAGTAACAGATGTCCAACAATGAAAATGATCATTAGTTGCAGCCCTAGAAGAAACTGTTAAGCAGTTTTGTACAGGTTGAGGTATTTATTTGTAGTTTGTTGTGTATTTTATATTTACTTCAATGTGTATGCTATTTGTGATACTGACTATTTTTGAAGGTGTAACATAATCTATGGATAAATGTAGCCTAAGTTGTGTCTCAGGGGTGCTTATTTTATGCCTGCAATTACAGCTATTTTAATTATCTGCTGAAAACTTTTCCGGTTAATCAAGTAGTTGTTTAGGCTGTCAAGTGTCAAAAAGTAGCAAAAAAGGATGTTGGCCGAGATATCGTTGTCAGGTTGCTACAACAAATGACAATATTGGTATCGGCTGTATTGCTTAGCCTATAATTAATGTAATGCTTTTTTATGATACAGGAACACCATGGAGGAACAAACTGCAGACATAGAGGTGACTGTGAAAACATTGGACTCACAGAGCAGAACCTACACTGTCGGTGCTCAGGTAAATAACATCAATTCCTACTGCACACTCGGGCCTGAAGTCTCGTTTCCAGTCAGCCTTTGTGGAAGTCTGACTTGTGTCTGTTCCATCTTTTCTGTAGTTGACAGTGAAAGAGTTCAAGGAGCACATTGCCCCTTCAGTGGGTATCCCTGTGGACAAACAGAGACTGATCTACCAGGGCAGGGTCTTACAGGATGAAAGGACTCTGGCAGACTACAGTAAGCAAACAAAGACTTAATTAAAGCAAAGTAGAACTAGATTTTATTTTGTTTCAAGGGCAATTTTAGATTTGTTTTTACACTCTCCTCTGTTTTTTTTATTTTATTGGTTTTTTTTAGGTAAGTGCAGGTTTCTAAACAATGTTTTTGTATTTATTTATTATTATTAATATCTCTTGAGTCTCTAACAAAAGTGTAAAGTCAGTACATTATGATACTTGTACAGATGTAACCATCATTCTTTATTGTTGTCCCAGATGTTGGTGGCAAGGTGATCCACCTTGTGGAGCGGGCGCCACCTCCACCCTCCCAGCCTGGCTCAGGGTCAGGAGGCACTTCAGCTGACAGTGGGGCCTCCTCATCCTCCCAGGGAACATCACAAGTGCCTGCACATGATCGCAACGCTAACAGCTATGTTATGCTCGGCACCTTTAACCTCCCTGTCAACATCATGGACCCCCAGCAAATACAGGTTGGTCAGCTTTGTGACTTGTTTAGGGCTCTTCAGTGTATTAACATGTATCCTAATCATAATGGTGTATGTTTCATTGTTTACTGTACAATTACTAAGTTTATGTAGTGGGAGAATGCCTATTGGTTAGTTTTAATATTTTATTTTCTTGTTGATCAGTCCTTTGGCTGACAGAAGATCTATCTTGTATTAACTGATGCTTTATTTTTGTGCTGTCTTCTCAGATGTCAGTTCAGCAGATGGTGTCCGGCATGGGAGAGAATGCCAGGAATGCCAGAGTCACAACCAGCACTGGGGTAAATTGCTATGCTTGCTGATTGCATATAATCCCACATAACATCATCCTGCAGCTTGTTAAATGTCACCTTTTCTGTTTCAGAGCAATGGGTCCGTGAATGTACACATTGATATGGACCAACCAGTGCAGAGTGAGCCAAGGCTGAGGCTGGTGCTAGCCGAGAACCTGCTGAGGGACATCAATGAGGTCATCCAAAGAATGGAGGTGAGAGTTCAACCTCCCTGTTACTCCAGTAGCAAAGCTCCAGAGAAATTGCTGTATAATCAGTTACAAATACGGCTGCTATCTTGTGTCTGTTTTCAGGGTCGGCCGGGCGACTCATCCTCCCAAACAGAGACAACCTCTGCCGCTGCTCCCCCTCCTCCCTCGTCTTCGTCTACCACCTCCACCCCCTCTCCCTCTGCTCAGCCCATGGACACCTCCCCACCTCCAACAACTCCCCCGCCTCCACCCACCTCTTCAGCACCATCTGAGGGACCAACGCCCCAACCTGGACCCAAGTGAGACATCTCTATCAGTGACTCATGTTATCGGTTACACTTTCCAGAACATACTTGATGATTCACACAAGCAATTCAGGGTTTTTGTGACCTTTGACCTCCTTTCCTCCTCTAGTCATCCCAGCCCAGCTGAGCTGGCAGAGATGTTGTCTGAGCTACGGAGGGTGGAGGAGAGACTGCAGCCCTTCATCCAGAGAGCTCACACCATCCTGGAGACGGCCACCACCGCAGAATACAACAATAATACAGTAGGATTTAAACTGCCAAATAATATTAATTAATTGGTGATTTTTTTTTTTTTGTTTGTTTGCTGTTAAAAAACTTGTTGGGTGCAGTGGCAGCAATAACTTCAATGTCTGGTAGAGTTTCATTATCAGTAGTGCTTTTCCATGAGATTTTTTAAATAATGTTAATATCTCTACATTTCTGTTTGTGTCAATCAATCAACCTTGTACCTGAAGAAAGATGTTGTTAATGAGTGTGGGAGTCATTCATATTCAAGTTAAAATGATACTCTCCAAATAATGCATTCTTTTGTTCATACTCAGTTTCTATTATCTTTGTATGGACAAAATGCCTTGGGTGTTAAAGATGGATTATATGGTTATTATTCAAGTTGCCCAAGCTGGTTTGGTTGCCCTCAGGGTTCTTTTCCCGGCCCAATCCTGTTTTCACTCTACTTGCAGGGTCCATTTTCAGAAAATATGGCATCTCATTCCACTGCTATGCCGATGACATGCAAATTTATTTTCCTCTTAAACTGAAAGACAAAAACCGTTTAGAACCACTGTTGGACTGTCTCAAAGACATCAAAGATTGGATGGCCTTAATTTTTTAAAGTTTTAATCAGAACAAAACTGAAGTCCTGATTTTTGGACCCAGTGGTGCCTGTGATGCCCCTCATATGAACTTGTGCTCCCTGGAACCATATGTGATTGTACAGCACTTTGGTCAACTGTTGTTGTTTTTAAATGTGATTTGGTTTCTTTTCTGCCGTAGGAGAGAGAGGAGGACCAGCGCACTCTCATCCTTACATGGGAGTGTCTCCGTCTCCTTGGTAACGCCCTTGTGGCCCTCAGTGACCTGCGATTGAACCTCATGAGCCCTGTGCCCCGCCACCTACATGTGGTCCGGCCGTTTTCCCATTATGCCACCCCAGTCACTCTGCCTGGAGCCATGCACCACCACATCCCAGCACAAGTAAGAGAATACAAGCATATTTTAGTTCAAAGTTATTCAAACCTTTAAATTTGATCAGGCTGACTGTGTTTGCATCTGTCTCCACCGACAGATGAACCTGGGTGCCACAGTGACTGTTGCGGCTAATGGCACTGAGGGACAAGCCCCACCCACCCAGCCAGCCAGCCAGTCGGAGCAGGCAGGTCAGGGACAGACCTCCCCCTCACAGACTTCCCCGTCCAATCAGCAGGCTGGACAGGGACAGGCTGGCCCCCGGGTCATCAGGATCAGCCACCAGGCAGTCCCGGTGGTCATGATGCAGATGAACACGGACGGTGTGTTGTCCCCTACCCGCCACTGATTGAATGCTCCGTTACATCAAAGCTGTTTGTGTGTTAATTGCTGGGTGGCAGTGCATTGGAGTCAAGTGAGCACACATACCACACTACTTCATCCTCCATGCACTGCTGCCACAAGCAATTGCTGAGTGTCTGATTTACCGTCTCAAATGACAGATTTTTTTCTGTTTGTTGAATGATTGGTTGCAACAATAAGAAGAATCTGAGAATTTTGATTTTTTTGAATGTTTTTTAATGATTATTTGATTATAAAAATGGGTGTAGATTGATTTTCTGTTGAATTTTGATAGATTAATCAACTTATCATTGCAGCTCTAGTGGAGAGTAATTACTAATTAATAGTAATTTACTCGCTTTAGGTACTTTCAGCCTGTACAAGGGAGTTCAAACTATTTGTGTTATGATGTTTTTGTGTGTGCAGGCCCAGGTGCAAACCCTGCAGCAGCTGGTCAGCAAATGCCTGGACAACCAGGTAAAGACCAGTTGAGAATATATTTGGTATACTACATTTTCCATAACACAGCCCTGTCATTTAAAACCCCTGAGTCCAGTTTTACTGTTTTTCCAATTTGCATTTCCAACAGTTAAGTTCAATAAAGCATTCATTTCCTGACTCTTGAAAATCATTTACATTTTCTGCTGATAACCAAATCATGTATCTAAATCATGTTGTCCTTATTTATTGGTCTCTGTCCCCGTAGGTGCCCTCCCCCCTGACTTTATGCGGAATCTCATGCAACAGATCAGTCAATATGCCGCTGCTGTAGCTACTAGCGCTGCCACCGCCGCTGCCACTGGCCAACCTGTCCCACCTCAGCCCACCCCTCCTGGCTACAGCTCCACAGCCAACTCATCAACTACCACCACAGGTCCTAACACACCAACCACCACTCCTACTGCTCCCCCACCACCACCCCATGCTGGCCCCCAGCCCCAGGCAAGGGTCGTGTTCACCCGACCCCCCTTTGCACCCAACATGCCCCCTCCAGCCTTTGGCACCCGGGGAACTACCATCAATGTGAGGGCTGCCATGCCAGGCCAGCAGCCAGGACAGGTGGGAATTTTCTGATTTGGTTTTTCAAGGTTGATTGTCAACATGGTCAACCTTTTAAGCTAATGTTTTAAATTAATCTTATCCCACAGGCCTTCAACCCTGCTGCTCTCAACCAGATGATTAGCGGACTGGTTGGACAGCTTCTGCTGCCAGGACAAATGGGTACGTCTTTTTAATTGATGCATTTAGATATTGGCTCTAGCAGCAGCATTTTTCTGTAATTGTATTAACTTGGAGTGGAGTAGAGTCAAGGATTGCTGCCAATCAGATATTTCATCTGTTTTTTTCACAGCTGGTCAAACAGTCACATCCTCTTCAACCACACCCACATCCACGTCCACGTCCTCCTCATCCTCCTCTCACACTTCTTCATCCTCCACCTCCTTTTCTTTCTCCACCTCCGGTCCAACACCTCCACCTGCCGCAAATACTGCTAGTCCACCAAGCCACCCTGAAACCAACACCAGTGAGCCCCAGTCCCAAGAGATACCCCCAGACCTCAGCCAGCTCCTTGGTTCTCTCTTGGGGGTAGCCGGTGGGGCCGGTGCAGGTTCTGTTGGGGCCCCTTCAATCACTGTCACCACATCTGGTGTCCCAGCCTTCATCCAGGGAGTGAGTGACTTCATGCAGCAGGTTAGTGTTTTAAGGTTCAACTTGAGTGCAGTTTCAGTACATTGCATATGCTTTTGGATATGACTTGCACATTAATTGATGTGTAATTTCTGTAATCCGGCATAAACTGCACACAGATCATGTGTAAGGACTGTATTAGTAAATGTATCTGTTGCACCAAGTAAAGGAAATTGTCAAGTGCTACAAGTTTTTAACTGCATGTGTTTTTTCACTCTTCTTTACTTATTCTCCTCACAATTTTGCCAATTTTATACTGATTTACTAATTTATACTTTTTGGCAAAGTTCTCATGAGACTGCTTTTGTTTGGACAACTTTTAATATTTGGGAAGTTTGGGTTTTTTGTTGATCTTAAAAAAAAATATTTGATAGAAAAACATGTTTGCAGTCTTCAAAGTAAGGTACTGAAAATAGCATTTGATATATTTTCTTGTTATATCTAACCCTAGTCATTGTGATGTCCCCTAATTGTCCACTAGAGGGCAGATATGCTGAGACAAAGCGGGTTATCTGTGTTATCTATGTAGTGCTTTCCATTTTAAGAATCACTTGCAATTCAAGTAAAGCAAATGTAATTATAACAAATGCTAACTCCTCACATCCATTTAATTTCTAGGCCTCCCAGCCTGTCTTCTCTCCACCGCCTCCTCCCTCTGGTACCACTCCAGCTCCTGGCGCAGGACCCAACGCGACGCCTAATCCCCCCGGAGCAGCCGAAGCCCTCAACCCGGAGCTGTTCACAGGCATCGTCCGTGGCGTCCTGAGCACCATGATGGGCTCTCTGGGCCAGGCCCAGAATGACACAGAGAGCATTGCCCAGTTCATGCAGAGACTGTCCCAGGCTACTAACCTATTCATCAGTCCTGAGGATCCTACTGGTAAATTACAAACATGAATGTACGATATGTTGTCACACAGCAGCTGAGGATGACGGATTTTGATGTCAGTCAGTCAAAAAAATGGTTGGCATAAATTTAACCCCTGTTGATCACCTAATTTCCTGTATCTTCTTCTTTTTTATTGTGGTTCCCAGGGTTCTTTGGAGAGCTGCTGATGCTGGTGTGCCAGACGTTCACCATGTCAGACCTGGTGATGCTGCTTCATGGCCAGCACCAGCCTTTGGGCCGCATCCAGCCTCAACTGTCCCAGTTCTTCACCCAGAACTACCTCAACGGCAGAGAGCCCACTGATGAAAACATTGCTGTCAGTACCAATCATCAGCTGATAAGTTTTTTTTCCCTTTTTAATATGTTGTTGACTTCAGTGTGAATACTCATACTTAAATATTCATGCATAGTTAAAAGTAGATAGTGCTAATGTACCTTTCATCATTGCTCCCATGTATGCTGGTTTATTTTTTCTTATTCCTGTGTATAAATGACTCACAGCTGTCCAACAGTTGGATTTTCTTCTTCTCACAAAACACTTTCTTTTTTTTCCATGTCCTCTCGTTTCCATCCCCAGGCTGCTGCTGATAGTCTTGTCAATGAACTGGAGGAGTACATCACTGAGAGCTTTGTAAGTCCTTGATACTCACTCCTCCTCCAGTGCCATTTAAACACAAAGTAGAAATTATAAAATGTTACCACAGCATGTTTATTACAAATTATTTACAGTGTAATATATTAACTTGCAAAAGCAAAACCCATAACATCCATCAGAGCTAAGGCTGTGTCTGATATCGGTCATTCACTTTGTGAGACAGTTTGTGTATTAGAATATATTGTATGTCCATAGAGAAAAATAAGCAATATTTGGATCTGTTCAGGTCCACTTTTATGTTAACAAATTAACAGAAGATTTTGGTAGTTGGAACCTGGATGCACTTAACTATATAACTATGATTCATTCATCATTTTTGTGTGGATTATGGTTAGTTTAAGTCCAGTGTATCAGGTAAATTTTCACTGGGCCGTCAGATGACACTACAAACCAGCAGACACAGTAAATAGTATAAAGTACAGGTGAATTGAATGATTTCAGATATGCACTTAAACACAAGAAAATGCACATACACACACTCCTAGTGCGTTTAGGCAGCTACAGACTTTGCAGCAAATTCAGATATAGTCCAATAATTCATCTATGAGACATTGTATTTCAGCTATACCTGTTCATTTTAAAGCCACTTAATCTATCAAATGTTGAAGTGCTGTGCCATCTTTGAAGTTTTTAAATGTATTGTAACGGCATCTTCTCTTTCAACTCCCACAGAGAGAATCTTCAGTCACACTGTTGGAGGGCGTTGACGCCACTCAGACCAACATGTCCTTCTTCAGGCAGCAGCTGACACACATCGCCACACACATTCTGCGTTGCACTGGTAAATTTTAAAAAAAAAGGAACAGTATAAATCAGTTGGCCTTGGTGACTGAGTTTATGTGTGATTGTTTTGGTTGCAGTTTAGCATCCGTTTATGTTTAGGTTGCAGCACCAGAGGTGATAATATTCTGATTATTACCTTATTATTATTATCAAGAATACTGCTGTGATCATGATGGTCATGAAGCAAAATCAAAAAGCTTAAATTTTAGTCTCTGTGGCAAATGAGGTACTTGGTTATAAAGGATTTTGTCAGGAATATTTTGCTGATTATTTAAGATAAATGTTTTTCTCATGCAGATGAATCATTTGGGCCGAGGTTGCTACAGATGTGTAACCAAGCGCTGTTCGAGTGTCTTGCCCTCAACCTGCACTGTCTGAGAGGAGACCAGAGAGCTCTAACTGCAGTCATCAACCACCGGATAGTCAGTACACAGTCTCTCACTAATACACTGTTTGCTTTTGCTTGGATTCAGCAGGCAGTAGACTGCACATGAAACACAGTTTGGCATATTAGGCAAAATATAGCAAATGAAAGTATACTCATGTTTTCTTGATGTAGGTTTGTGTAGAAAACCTATGGCTGAAAATCCACATTTAAATTTCAACCAGTCACATGACTTTCTTGGGGTTAGGGGACAGGGTATTTTTGTAATATACAGTATTAGACCATATATTTTTAAGGCTTTTTTTAAGGGATTTTCTTTCCACAGCTAGCCATAGATGAAGGCATATTCTTTTTTCCTTTCTGAATAAAGTCACATGACATCATTGACAAGTTTCAGTCCACAGTTCATGGCGAAAGAGGCTGTGCAAAATTTTTTATTAGTTTGCCCGACCAGCTTGCCAATG
Source organism: Thunnus thynnus (assembly GCF_963924715.1). Classification (NCBI taxonomy): domain Eukaryota; kingdom Metazoa; phylum Chordata; class Actinopteri; order Scombriformes; family Scombridae; genus Thunnus; species Thunnus thynnus. Next base: position 8,611,212 of record NC_089526.1, on the reverse strand, counting down.
TTGCTGCAAACAAAGCCTGTGACTTATTGTTTTGATCAAAAACCGTCCATTTTACCTTTTAGTGAGCACAGTAAATTTGATTCACTTTGGAGCACACAGCTTTACTCACTCTTTATATTTTGTTCTGTTATTTATTCTTTCCTCCTTTTTAATTCAGCAATTTTTTCACACATTTCAAATACAGTTAGAATAACATGTTTATGCAGAAGTAAACCACCTGTAAGTTTAGAACCAGTGATTTTAGAATTAGTGATTTGGTAATTAAAACCTCACTCCAACATTTCACTTCAGAAATTGTAGACTTAAAAAGCCTAAGTTTAATTTTCTTATGTGGTTCCAGCGGAGGATGTCGAGTGACATCAGTCCCAGTCTGGTCAACTGGATGACCAGCATGATGACAATGAGGCTGCAGTTCATTCTGGAGCACATCCCCATCACACAGGAGCAGATCCAGAACTACATTGTTCACACACAGGTAACGGACCATACACAAACCTTTTTTTGTTTTTAACATTTACCCAGCACCTGAATTCTGTGTATGTGCGGCTCCTTCCAGAATAAGGATGGAAACACGCCGGCAATCGGAGAGAATGAAATCTGCAAGCCTCACTTGTAACATTTCTAACCACCAGGCCTTAATTATTTAGTTACACTCAGGGGTTTAAAGTTTGATTTACTCAAAATTTTGTTTCTATAACTTTAGATTTCAGTTAGATTTCCTGAATTTCATAATTTGAAAATTGTATCAGTTTCCTGCCGAACAGAATGGATACGTAACATGTTACATGCAGAGAAAGCGGCCCCTGTTGTCTGATGGCGGTTACATATCCTGTTACTTTGGACAGCACGTCTGAAATAGCTAATAAATATTAGATGGCATTCTTTCACAGAGAGATCAGTCTTCTGCAACTGGCACACAAGAGCCTGAACGAGCACAAAGTTCAACGGTAAGCACGGTGTTTAATGTCTTTAATGTCCTTTTCCATTTAACTCAGTTTGACGTTTTAGGTACCGCTTTGCTCTTTAGTTCCCTCATTTTGCTGCTCCGCACTTCCATAGATCGGTGACAACCTCTCACCAGCCGCAGCCACTACAGCAGAGGAGGCCATGTCGGTGTCACACGACACGAGGGCGTCGTCACAGGAAACGAGGGTGTTGCCCGGGGACCTGGGAGCCTCAGGAGGAGCCGCACCATTAGGTGGCGACATGGCGGCGGCGGGAGCCGAGGGAGTGAGTGAGGAGTCTGCTGGAGAGTCAGAGACCTGGGCTGCTGCTGTTCCCCCTGTAAGAGCCCCCCACAGTTTGTTTATTTCATATTTTTATATAATTATTATATAAAATATCCTGTAGAAAGTAGCTCCAATTAAACTATTCATAGTGAGGTTTGTGGCTTATCCGGAGTAATGAGAATATTGTTTCTGGAAGGACGTGTTGCTTTATTTGTGTTTCTACAAATAAAATATTTATCAGCCTGATTATTATCTTCTCACTACTGTTTTCCCCCTGGTGACTCATAATTCTTATCCTTCCTATTTATCCATTGCATGCGTTGTAGGAATGGGTGCCTATCATCAGGTGTGATATGATGACCCAGAGGAAGATGAAGGCTCAGCCTCCGTTGTCTGACGCCTATTTGCATGGCATGCCGGCGAAACGCAGGAAGGTAATCAGATCGGTTGTAACTTCACTCATTACATGAACAGTAAGTGTAACCTGTCCTTACCTTCTTCAAGGTGTATGTGTGTGTGTTTTCAGACAGGACAGGGTGGTGGAAGCCTCCTCTCCCTCTCTGATGCAGTGAGTCAAGCAGCCAGGACAGCAGGAGTGAGGCCCATCACCTCTGCTGAGCGGTTGCAGGATGAGCTGGAGACACAGGAGCTGAAGGAAGCTTATGCAGAACAGGTAACTGAATGTTGCATCTACCTTTTAGAGCAAAGCAGGGACACACTACTCATAACTACTAATAACCATAGTTTGGTTCGATTGTTTTCATTGTTTTGCCTAGAATTTGTATTTGACACTTGGTTACACTGTCAGACAAAAGTGGTCAGACAGATTTAAATACATTTGCCTGTCTTCACTTATTTACCTAACTTATTTAAAACAAAGGACCAAGGTGAGCATCACATTTACAATAGATTTTGAAGATCTACATCCTGGGTCATCTTTGACTCATCAAACTCAAAGGATAGGTTCACAATTTTCCAAGTCTGCCCTAAAACAATAGTCAGGTGCCCAAATGAACACTGTCACATGTTTTTCTTGTGGTAATCAATCCTCCTATTCATGCTGGTAATTAACAGATCCTTTCATAATGTAGTTTCATTGTACAGTACCAGTCAAAAGTTTGGACACACGTTCACATTCCCTCGAATGAGAAAGTGTGTCTAAACTTTTGACTTGTACTGGAAGTGTACAGTCCTCTTTCTGTGCAGAATTGTATTTAAAAGTGTATTTGAAGTTAATATGAGGCTTCAGCTGTCCAAATTAGTGAGATTATGTAAATATCTTTCAAAGTCACCGTCTTTTTAGTGCCAATTTCCCTCTTTTTGTTGCAATCCTTTCACTGCCGTTAACCAGGAAAACACTGCTTGTCAAGACACAAATAGGGATTTTTTTTACTAAAGAGACTGTAACTGTGGAGGATATCCACTTTAATTGACTGACTCAGATGGCTGAAGCTTCATATTACCTTCAGATAAACTTTTAAATACATTTTTGCTCAAAATGAGGACTGTGGATTTTGTCCTTTGTAAGCACATTTGGAGGGGATCTTATAATGACCAGTATGAACAAGAGGAATGATTTAAAGCATGACACATGGGATATTATTGGTACTTGATTATAGACCCTAGAGTGGTTATGATGTTAAATTATTAAATTATATTTAGACTGTGTGGCTCAAATATTAGAGGCTCCTCTCAGTATAACAATTCAAATTAACATCCCCACAAATACAGACTCCACATGACATTACAGTTAAGTAAGCTATCATAAAGTGACTACATTTTCATTTAAATGATTCATTTTGTAAATTTATAATATATATTGTCAATAACTTTTTCCTAATTGTCTGTTACTGGTGAGTCAATAATTGAATTTGTAAATGAATTAACGTGTGGGTTGGATCGATTTTTTTCCTTTTTAAAAATAATTAATTTGTTATTAATTCATTATAAATAAGTATGTGTTTATTGTTTTACAGTTTCATTCTCTAGTTCCAGCTTCTCCTTTGTGAGGATTTGCAGCTTTTCTCTGTTTTTATATCAGTATAAATGGAATATCTTTGGATGTTGGCCGAACAAAATCAGGAAAACAGATCTGACTGTTAAGTCTCCCTTTGGCATAGCGCTTGTATGTTTCACCATAATGATTGAACCTTTTTCCTCTCTCAGGTTAAAGCAGACATCAAAAAACGAGTGAGGGACGACCCGGATTTCAACTCTCAGCAGTTCCCAAACGCACACAGAGCCTTCTCATCAGACTCATAATCAAGTCCACCTGATAACAAACCTGCAAGCACTCTAGCTGTTTCCATCATCATCTGTATTATTTTTCAGGTCTCCATCTGACTACCACTCAGTGCAGCTTCACCCCCAAAACTGTATACCTTTTGAGCAGTTAGCGCCTCTCTTGACTAATTGCCTAATGCTAATGTGACCACTTTTCCCAGTGCCTATTTATTGTGTTTATTTTGGTCCAACTTTTGCTAAGAGAATGTTCCTGATTAAAAGGTATTATGTTAGATTTAAGTTTGACTAAATCCGGTCACTTTACTTCAGTTTGTACGTCTGTTTTTCTTTTGCCTTCTTATCCTCGTGTTGCTTTGTTAATATGAGCGTGAATTCTCACTATTTAGACTTTTGCCTTCCTCTCAATACTCGAGTGCAAGAGTATACTTTCATGTGATGAACATGCTGTTTGGTACATGAATGTACAGTAAGCTTAATAAAAATCTTGATACAATACAAGAGAGTACTCGTGATGCAGTCTGGGTAATGTCAGCTTTGAGAAGGACTGAAGGCAGAAAGATATTATCAGCCGATATTAGCTTATGACATATATGTCAGTATCGGTATATATGTGTCAGCCAATAAGTATCAAGACACTGCAGTACAGAAATGCCAAAGATACTGTATGTTTGTAGTCATTTAGAGACAGTGTTGTCATTACATAGTTTGTCCACCAGAGAGCACTGACAGTTACTTTTCAACTGAAATGTTCACCTCAGTACATAACTCACAAATTTTTATAACCAAATTTAAGGGATCTTTATCAAATCTTAACTCATGTATTGATGATAGAAGTTAATTCCAGCCAGTACATCTGTATCAGATTTCTAAAAAAACATACAATATCATTGGACTCGTAGTTGAAAGCACATGGAAAAGGAATGTTTAATTTTTTTATACAGTTTGGGAAATGTATGTGATGTCAGAAATATATTAAAAAAACTGAATTATACCTTGAGGAATTCTGCAGCTTCTTACATTTCAAATATGTTTGCCGTGAAGAATCGTCTCCAGCTATTAAGTGATACAGTATATGATGTCATCCCATTGCCCTGCTGTTGGCAATAATCATTAAATAAACACAAATGTTACCACTTAACTCCTTCCATCAAAATTCTCTGTTCCTTTAGCCAAATAAAGCAGCACGATTTTAAAAGGGAAAGTTACTGCATGAACCCTTCAGGAATCATTCTATATTTTTAAAACCTTCATGATCTATGCTAATTTATTTCACTATAATTTTGCAAGAATGTCTGTTTTTTTTTTTCTGCCATTTCACAATTCTCATGGTCATTGTTGAAGAGACTCTCTAGTTGATGATGACTCACCTCGATTGTCCTGCTTCCTTTGCTTCATCTGCTCAGCGGACTCAGTGCTAACAGTGAAAAATGGTCCAGTCCTCTGTATAAAAAAGGGAAATGACGGACAGACTGTGACCATATGATCCTGGAATACATTACATTTTCAAAAAAATAATGTTAAGATAAGATAAGATTGATCCCCGGGGGGAAATCCAGGTGCAGCAGAATCATATATATTCAGAATACTGAATATATCATCAGTAAAGTAAAGTCAGAATAGAAAATAGAACAGGGAAATGATTAAATAAATAATTAAATGCCATTATGGGTAAGTACATGACAAGCAGAGCAGTACTATACAACCTGAATTTCAGTGCAAGTGACATTGAAATGCAAAGGCAATTAACTAATGAACACTGTTGAACACCACTGAATGGAAAGGAAACTTTACAACCTTAATAAAAATGTGTGTATGTGTGTGTGTGTGTGTGTGTGTGTGTGTGTGTGTGTGGAAAAACTGTACAACCTAAATCAATAACAGTGCAAATGCAAGGCAGGGTGGTGCAGATAATTGGCGTTTGTCTTTGAGCTTTGTCTACTTTGACCTCATAGTGTAATAAACCTCATAGCTGGCCTATCACACTGTGGAAACAGTCCAGAGTTGTGAGGTCAACTATGGATCTATGTGGAGGAGTGAAGATCTCTGGGAACACCAAACAACAATGCAAGCTCATACACCATTTTGCAGTCACACAGAAGAAATTGGTTAGTTAATGTTTTTTGCCCAAATGCTGAGAACAAGTGTGAACTTAAGGACGTTGTAGAAGTATTCAGCCAATCTAATGTGCTTGACTTTCTTGACAAGCGCATACAAGAAAATATATATGCCTTGGTGTCAGTAAAGATCCATGCAGACAATACCGGGTGGCAGTGTGATAAAAGCTCCACAGATAACAACCTCAGTGTGCTTAGTGTGTGACAGTATCCAAATCTTCTCAGAAAACAAAGCAGCCTCAAATGAAAAGCACATCTAGGGCTTCGCATACAGTAAGATTTAGCTTTGAAGATATCAGCTGACAAAAGACAGAAGAAGGGCACAAATTTGAAGTGTTCTGACAGGAGACTGCCTCCTCATCAAATACAGAGAAACACAAAGTAGTTTGATCATCATACAGAAGAAGGTGACAGAAGACATAGAGAACTAAAAGGACATTTCTTGAGATATAAGGCCCTTCAGTCCACTCTGAGAGAATTCCTAGTTGAGAGAGTCACAAATCTCAAATAAATATTAACTGCTGCAAGAGTCAGCGAGGGCAAAGTACAAAACCGCTTCATTTGTGTTAATCCATATGATTTTGACCATGATTCTCTGTCATTCTTTTTATAATACACAAACAATTACCATCATGAACAACATATTCACCTGTGCTTCCTCTCTGCTTGTCCTCAAACGACCTTTGACCCTGGAAGTGCTTCCAAGCTTTTCCTGTTCAGAGCTGTGAGTTTTTGCATTAGGTAGTACATTATGCAGAGAGTTTATTGGAGCATCACCACACTGTACATGTCCATCACTGAATTTTAATCATTGTTGCATTTTAAAATAAAATGGTCATTATCAAATCATGCTGTCAAACAGTAAGACATTTCTCATCAAAACAGAAACTGCAGTGCTTATTTTCCTAAAATGAGACAAATAGCAAAGAAATGTACAAACCTATGGAAAAATCAGTATATGAAATTATGTAAAGTATGAAAAACTTTTAGAAACTTTCATTTTATTTATTGACTTAACTGACTTAACTGTACGAGTGTAAATATAGACGATGTAGTTGGGAGTCTGACTTTACACGAAAGTAAATCCTACATACAAAATGATTGTAAATGATTGTGACCATGAATCACTGCATCGGTTTACTGTTTCTGTTCTGTATTGACCACAAAGTTAGTTTTTCTTCAAAGATACCAAACCATAGACATTTTGATCACTTATACAGTAAGCTACTGTAATCTCATATCGCTTAAACCACAATTAAATCCTACTTTACAGACACAATACATTACAAAAAATTGCATCTCTTTTTCCTTTTTTCTGCCTTAAATCTGAAACATATTGCAGTGCTGGTGAAGTAATTAATTATGTTGCAATGCTGCTCATTGAGCTAAAGTTGTTGAAATTGGGAGAAATGCTTACAAACACGTGTTGCATTAATTCAATGATCTGCACATTTAATAATAAGCACAGAAACTTGTAGAATATGAGCTGTCTGTATTCTGGGTGGTCCGTGTGAGAGGACAGCATTTGGTGTTTAAAGAATTTAAGAATGTAGCATGGTAGTTTGGCTCTTGGAAATTTAGAGTTTTGCACACTGAAACTGTTGAGATTGAGAAAACAAGCAAAAGCATTTGTAAAACACTGTAACAGAGCAATGATGCATAAGAGCAACACTTTAGAAGTATGCATGTAAGCACGCAGACTACTCCACCCCTACTCTATCCATACTCTGCAGGGTTCCAAAATTGAAATCACTGAATTATATTTATTGAGATATATATTTGGCATATATATGACACACTTTTAAGACACACGTGGAACACCTGATACCTCTCCTCTGCTAGTCAGACCACCATTGTACAATTATTTCTGCACTTGATTATAGTCATATTGCATACATGCATGTCTCTTGTTACGACCCCGAGGTCATATGAACACTTTCTATGTATTTGTGTATGTGCTTTAATCCCTTCTGTGCATGTGTTGTGGATCTGTCTCTCCTGCTGATTGTCTGATTGAATGGTTGTGATTGTGTGAGTGTGTAGGTTGTTCCACAGACTCGATTGGTTCCAGGCTCCAAGTTTGCAGTTTAAAGGCTGGTTTCCTCCAAGCTCCTGCGGGGCTCTACTCTCTCCACTTCCAACCAGCCTGTTTCTGTGTGAAATGTTGCATATAGATTTGTCTCTAGTGTCTTTTTGTTCCTTGTTGTTTGAGTAAGTAATTTTAGGTTGCTCAGCTTTAGTTCTCTTTTGTTTACTGTTTTGCTGTTAACCCACCTTGAAGCTAAAAGATTTTAAAATAAACCTTTAAAGAGCTACAAATCCTCTGTTGCTGGTGGTTCTTGGGAGCTGGGAAGAGGGAAGTCTCATCTTTCATGTTGTGCCAGGGTTCCCCCTAGACTGGGCTGTAACACTCTCCCAACATCTTAAAGCCTTTTGACTTCACATCTTATATGAAAAGGTGGGATAGTCCTCTATAACCAACAAAAGGGAGCATCTTGTGATGGTATCTATAAGGCTCTACTGCAAAAACTGCCTCATTAGCTCTGCTCTCTGGTCACATATCAATATAGAGCTTACAATGTCAGATCATAGGACTTTTTTTTTAACATTAGCAGTACAACATGTTCAAACTAGGCTTGAAAGATCTGGTTTCGAATATTATGTTCCCTATAGATGGAATGAGCTGGGAAAAAAAGTTAAACATCTCATCTCACTGGCTTTTTTGTGTGCCTGTCCATGCTTTAACTTTAAATTATACAGACTTCCTTAAAAAACAACCACAAAAAACGTATATTACATACACAAACACCTTTTTAAATTTATAGTATTTTTATTTCAATCTCTATACTACCAGATAAGAGACTCTTCAACTAGAAAATAATCCATACAGTAGGTTTGTCTTTTAACAATAAATTTAGACATATTCAAATAGTTTTTATCAATACTGGACAGAATAATCTGTTTAGAAAATGAATAGACAGATCTACATATATACTGATCTTAACAATATTGTGTGCACACAACGATTTCATTTTGGCAGTTGACAGTGCAGCAGCTGAACTATTTAAGTTCACAGTCACCTTGGTAAACAGGTTGGACTGCCTGATGAGCTCATTAGATATTCAGAGGAACCTAAAAAACGAGAGCATTTCCTGGTTGACATCCTGCTTTGAGGTGAAGAATGTGAGCCAGTCATGTGGCACCTGGTTAGCTACACCTGAGTGAAAACACGCCTCTATCAGCATTGGATCTGACAAGCAAAGCATAAATACAACAGTTTCCATGTTACGTTCTGCAACTCTGCATGTTTATTTTGGACAATTAGGGAAAAAGACTGATGAAACATGATTTAGTATCAATTCATTACATTCCCATGAAGGTTTTAAACAGAAAACAAAGAGCAATAATTACAGATATAAAACAAAAACAAACCTGGTTTAATAATAGCATTACATTCAACCAACTGCAACATGTTTGACTTTAATTTAATCTTAATTTTTTCCTGCTGTTTGGACATCAAACACCTGAATCCACTGTGTGCAAAACACAGTAATGTGTATGGTCACCCATGAATAGTTAGCCTGGGAGTGGTGAGAACAATCATTGAGCCAGCATGGTGCTACAGCCTGCACTTTATTTGCATAAGGCGTGTGTATGGTGAGCATACACAGCTGCTGTTAACGTCCATCACTTTGAGGAAGATTAGAATTAAAGAGGTGACACGTATCAAGTTTCACTTAAAGGAACAGTTCAACATTTGGGGAAATACCCTTATTTTCTTGGTCTCGCTGAGACTTAGACGAGAGGCCTTTTTGACGTGACACACAGATGCCTTAAAGATAGCCTAATTTAATTTTGCTGCGTAATGTTGTACTTTTGTAATGTTTGTCCCACAATGACAAGTCAAAATGTCCGCTGTGAAAAAGGCCAAGTAATACTTCTCTCATATCTGTATGACAAATATTAAGGAACAGTCAGCAGCCATTTAGCTTAGCTTAGAAAAACACTGGAAACGGGAAAACTGCTAGCCTGTACCTGTCAGTACGTAATAAAATTGGCATATCAGCACTAAAAGCTTGCTAACACATTATATGTTGTTTGTTCAATCTGTACAAAAAGTGTGAAAACAATAGACTTGTCAGCTGGTAGACAGATTTTGTTGCCTTCAGAAAGAGCCAGGTTAGCTGTTTCCACCAGTTTCCAGTCTTTATGCTAAGCTAAGCTAACCTGCTGCTACCTGTAGCTTCATATTTACCACACAAACACTAGCGTGAGGATATGAATCTTCTCATCTAACTCTCGGCAAGAAAGCAAATAAGCATGTTTCCCACAATGTTCAATTAATCTTCACAGTCTAGTCAAAAGCATTGGTACAACAGCAAAAAAAGCATGGTTTTCTTGAAAGTAACTGAGCAACAAGTATTAAATCTTACAAATGTACAGATAAGTGTGATTCACAAAGTTAAGGAAAAAACTAATTATTCAGCTGTGCAAAGTTTGGTTTATTAAAATGTTATAATTATTATAATGTTACGTGGTTATAGAAAGGCTCCAGGATTTGATCGGGGATCTTTGATATTTCTGTATCTGTGAGTGAGCCAAACTCCGAGGATCTGAAAAGACAGAAAAATGAGCAGTGTTCTGAATTTACAGTAAACTTATGTCAAACCAAATTTGACATTTCTACATGTTAGCATTGTTTCCATAAAACTTTACTGACCTCCGTAAAACTGAAGAAGAGTCCGATACCGCCGACAAACTGTAGCACCTCTCCCGCATACTGCTGGATGATGTTTGAGCACGTGTCACAAGACAGTGGATTGCTTTGGCTAAAGCATCTCTACAGGAAGAGGAAGTACGAGGGAGAAATTTCAATAACTGCCAGATACATGAGTACAAATCAAGTTCTGGTTGCTGCTGAGAAGAAAAAACAAATATAAATGGTTTACTTACAGCAGCACATGAGCCATTGTGGTTGACATAGTAGAAGCCGCAACAGTTGAGGGTCTTCTCTACATCCATGTGAGTGGCCTCAGATTTGTTCCACCCAACCTCCAGGAGATGATCCTGTGTAAGTATAAAAGATGCATTTATGTGAAAAGCATGAGGAAAATCTAGACTGTTAGGATCCCTAAACACCCTCCTTCCCATGAGAGTATTCATGTTCCTATGAGATAAACTATAGTATGTAGGCCAAAATAACTTGTAGGCCTACGTAGTTCAGCAAAGACAAAATAAACATACCTGTTGGTCTTTATTCAGGGCCAGGCAAGCACAGGACACAGAGAACTGCACAACAAACACTACGAACAGGATCATCATGTACTGGTGTACAGTTAAGGAAGTTAACATTTGATGAATAATGCTCAAAGCTTTGTTGCTGCTACACTACAAGATCCATGAAAAAAAAAGAGCTACATCTTCTCACAACCATCATGAGGTGCGAGACGACTCCATGTGCTCCAACAAACAAACAAACCACACTGAGAAACCAAAGGATACAAAGAAGAGCAGGACCTGGTGGTGCTTCAGGGCACCACAAAGCCCCACAAAGGCAACTAGGAAAAGGAAGATGCCCACGGCGATGACCACCGCCACCACCCTGATGCTGGAGACCAGGCCGAACCATTTCCCCCAGGCTGCAACTCCGATCAGCAGCAGACTCACCAGCTGAGGAGGAAGAAAAATAATAATGTTGGTATGAGAGAAGGAGGAAGTACAATCAATGTCTTCTTTCTTAAAGCTATGATGTGTCATGGAGGGTTTAACGCTGTTGATATATGAGCTGGTTGAAGGTGTGTTAGTTGGGGTAAAAATGAACCTTCTTTTGGTACTCTAAGGCACATGATTGGTGGGGAGTGAATATTCTCCTAAAAAGGTACAACAATTGAACGTCACTCAAAGATTAGACTGTTAAAATAGTATGTAGTGAAGATGCAAATACTAAATTAGCCTATCAATCTTAAAGCGTTAGGTTTATAACAAGGAAACGAAACATGACTTTAAGTAGGATTGGTGCACATCTAATTTCCTGCACTCCTATACTACCATTATTATGGAAATCACAACAACCAATTTCGTTATAGTTTGATATTTTCTAGATTGATATGAACATAAATGCAGGAGACAGCGTTCACTTGTTTTTTTAAGAACCTCTGACTTAATTGTGTCTCACCACCTCTGACACCTATGCCCTTAGTTAAACTAGAGGAGAAAGTAAGACGGTTAAATAAGGTAGTCACTGTGTTAACATAAATTCGCTTTTAGTGACACTATTTGGAGCTGAGAGCTGTTCCATCCACCTGTAGCTGACATTAAATCTATCTTGGGTGTTAAATAATTAATGGCTATGGACTTTTATAAATACATATTTGTCTATGAGGTCATCCAGGTGACTTTATTATTATCCATCATAATGAAGGAAACTGGATTTGCTATTAAAACTGATGCCTTCAAGTTCGATATATCTATGTTTACTTTACTTTTTGCAACTTTATTGAAATATGCAGAACAGAGGATGACTAACATTTCTGCATATACATAGCAGCCTCAGAGTTACTATACTACAAGTCAGGAACACTATAAGAAATAAACATAACATTAAATGTGGCTCATGATGTCTTCCAGAGGAGTAGCATTTTTTTAGATTGTTCAAGGATACACAGTTTTCCCACATTAACTGAAAAAAAAGGTTGAAATTTTGACGCATTGTTTGTTATTCTTGCAGACAAAGTTTATTTATCATATCCCAGAGTTAAGCCACACATAGCTACCAGCACTGTGGAAAGCAATTGCTTGCCATTAACTGGGCCTAATCATTTACCACCAACACCTGCATATGTGCCACTTCAACAAGGAAACTGGTCAGAAAACATCCCAAACATTTAAATCTGTTTTTTGTATTACATTAATCGCCAATAGGCATTTGTGAGTCGCACCAAGACAGAAGCAGAGACACTTATTTTAGGAATATTTCTCTGTCAAATGCGGTATAAAAGCAGTAAACTCCTACTTACAACATAAAGTATATTGAGGGCGCAGAGGGCGTTCTTGGTGCAAATGAATCCGCCGCAAACCATCGCTGCACACCGGTACAATCCTCACAGTAAATATATATTTCTACTGCTTCAGCTTTTTCATGCAGTCACAGTGTTTGAGGCTCTCTGTGCTGTTTGGCTTCACGTCTGCAGGTGGAAACCAGGCAGGGAGCGTTTCCTCAAAAAAAAACTGCGCGCTGATTCGTCAACTGACTCTGTCGCATATGGGTCTCTCTTTTTTTTGTTTGTTTTGTTTGTTTTTTGTCTTTCAAGTAAGATAATTACTTTTCAATCACAATCAACTCAGATCACTGAGTTACTGTAGGTAAAAGGTTACAAAAAATAACACATTACACGCAGTATAATGTTTATGATGATATATTTGAATGGATATAGATGATTTTCAGAAAGTTGTAAGTGAAAACATAAAAGGATATCCAGTCATTTCACAGCCTATAATATAATAACAAGGTTCACGATATTAACGCCTTTAAAAGATGTTTATGTTTCCTTCACTTGAATGACAGATTAATCATTCTTCACGCGTTATGATTGCAATTAATGTCCCTATAGTTCCCTCTTGTGGCTACAAATAGATAATACAGATGCCTCATAAGGTTTATTGCCTGCATTTAATCTATAAAATGGAGATGGGAAAACACATAAATGACCAAAAATTCAGAGTCAGGGCATTATTGAGTGCAGTATCCTGTCATGTGCAACATAATTTGTAGAGTTTAATGATTCAGTGTTGATATTGTGCCTTTTCGTCACTTTTATTATTTCTATTTTACAATAATAATTATTTATTATTAATTATTTATAATTATAATTATTTATTTATTTTACAATTATAATAATAATTATAATTGTTTGCATTCTCTAATTCTGTGTATTATTTCTGTTTAACATTTTTCTTCTGGATACACACATGGTGGTGTCTGAATGCATTCATTCATTCAAAAAATCAGTTTGGCCCTGGATATAATAATTGAACGTGTGTATTCATTGTAACTGGAGCATGGTGACGCTTGCCTGCATTAAATTTATAAAGCTGTATTTGAAAATATATATATAGCCAAAACTTTATATTGAGTGTAATATGGTGAGGATGTCTGGCTTATAGGGCACCAAAACGGTTTGTATATGAGTCAGCTCAACATTTCCATGAAACTGGCAGAATAGAGGGTTGTATTACAGCAGTGATAATGCTCCTTGTTTAATCATAAACCCAGATACGTTATGATCGCCTAAAATGTTGAGGGAAAGACAACAATCAAGTTATGAAGTATCGAGATAAACCCAAACCTCCTGGCTGTATACACAGTATCCAAATTCAAATCTTTATAAGATTTAGTAAGGTCACATTTATTCCACAACTTAGCCCAACAATTCTGATGTTGATTTAAATTGAGCACCGCAAGGAAGACTGCAAAATCATCTTTAGAAAACCTGTTATTAGCATGTAGATAAAAGTGCAGCAAGGTTCCCTGGTGCAAAAGTTTGTTGTTGGGCCCCAATTGATCCCCACTATACATGGTAGTACTCTAGAGATGATTGATTAAACACAAAAATGTCAAACATTTTGATAGTAAACTCAATATTTTTGGGTTTTTGACTGTTGGTCAAATGAAACTTTTTACTTTTTATTATTTTATCCACTAAGCCACAACTTAAAAACAAATGAGCACAATATAAACTAAAACAATTCAGATTATAACTTAAAGATTTTGACTAAGAATCCCTCTTCAAGACCAGGACCACAAGATGTAGGATGGAGGACTTGTTATAGTTCATATTGTACTTCATTGCTGTAAATTCCTAACAAATTTTTGTGATTAATCAAATTATGTAAACCCAAATGATGTGGCGTAAACCTGGTGTTTTGGGGGTCTAGAGCCACTTTCTTGGTTGGTAATCCAGCCTTGACGAGGACATAAAGTTAAGGCTTTTTGTCTGAAATAGAATTTAAGTCCAAAAAGTGCTCTGAGATCTCTGCACTCCTCCCGGTCCCAGTTTATCTTCATTAGCCTGGATCACATTTTCTAATCCCTCTTTTTTGAGATTCATCGTCAGACTTATTGATCATTTTTAGGTGATTTTCCACAAAATTATTTACTATTATAAAATTTATTCACACATATTAGTTGAATATTGGATCTACTTTGTGGTTGTTGTTTTTTCTCTTACTTTGTATAAGTAGTTTTCTATTACCTTCTATTTTTTTATTGTTCTGCACCACAACATCAGGGCAAATTCCTTACATGCACAAACCTACTTTGCAATAAACCTGTTTCTTATTTTTGTTTCCTCAACAGTATATTTAGTGAGCGAACTGTTTGTCGCCATCTGGTGTTACATCATATAATTTCAAAAATGTCAGATCTGTCTATTTATTTTTGCATTATCAACTTTTAAGAATAACATCATTCAAGTCAAGACAATTTTATTTATATAGTCCAAAATAAGATTGAGAAACCAGGTCCGAGATGTGTTAAATCATGAGTCATGAATGTGGAAAAACCCTGTGTTGGTACATGTTTTGTTTTTTGTTTTTTTACTCCACTACAGTGAACATCAGGGCTGTTCAACTGTAAAGGAAAGTTTGTGATAAGCCTGTTTAGTAAAACTGTAATCAAACTGATGTGTTTTCTCTCACATTAGATGCAAAGATTTATCTGAAATGAAGATGGAACAAAAACAAAAGGTTAACAAGTGACTAAAACTTTAAGTCTTAAGTGATATTTCATCAGTTCAGAAGGCCATGAAGGTGCCACCACACTAATCTATTATTTTTACATAAAACATGACAGACAGGTTATCCCCTGAGTCATATTAATACAGAAACAACAGGGTGGCACATTAAAGCCAAACCAATGATAAATATCAAGCTAAGTAAGATCTACTTTGGTAAAGCATTTTTTTTTTTAAGCAATCATAACAAAGAGATTATTTCATTGTTAGCTCTGTTAAAAAATGCGTTTTCAACTTCTTTTTTTTATACACATGATAATAAGAGCCGTGATGGCTTGGCTTTATATGTAACTTCCCCTCTGCCCACCCTTTTCCTGTCAAGAACATTGAAAGTTCGCAACATGCCCGTCTTACAACATTTCATCAAAAGAAGAACTGCTGATCACTCATGCTGGGTTTCACTGACTCTGAACACTGACTATCCACAGTGACACGTGTTAAAGCCGCAGTGGTTTGAGGTTTTGTTCCTGTGAATGCTGTTAATGAAAAACTGAAATGAAAATGATGGAGGAAGAACTGAATTATGTGTCGGTGACATTCAAGACTGATATTTTTACATCTGGTGAGTACTCCTTTTTTTTTTTTTTTACAGCTCAGCCTGAATTATTAGTTGTGCTTCGATGATGTATCTATACAGTCAGCTGACCTGAACCAAGAGGAGTCTCACTGAGCTTTTGATAGTTACTTAAGTACAAATTAAGGTTTACGTGTTTACATGTTTACTCCACTACATTTATTTGATATAGTCACTATTTGTAGATTAATATTTTACATTCAAACATATGACCTCTTCATGAAATATGATCCATTGTTCTACATTAAACTACTCATACCATGCCAAGAACACTGAAATGCCTCAGCAATGCATCAGAAATAATCATAAATTAACTTAATATATAATAATTGAACACTGACGGGGGTCATTCTGCTCCATATTGAGTACTTTTACTTTTGATACTTTAAGTACATTTTGCTGAACAGGCTTGTGCTTGATTAAGATTTTGGATGCAAGATTTTTATCGGTAATGGAATATTTTTATGTTGTGGTATTACTACTTTTCTCTAACTAAATATCTGAATTCTGCTTCCATCACTGGCATACTTTAGAATAAAAGTCTAAAAGTAGTTGCTGTCTGAGTTTTAAAAAATGCAGTATTTGCATAAAAATGTGTTAAATCTTTTACCCTCAAGTTTCTATGAATTCAGAAAAATCTTTTCCCACTGTATGACTTCATTAACGTTGACGTATGATGTTTACATTGATTGAATATTCAATATGAATATTCTGATGATGCAATGAGTTTTATTGCTGCAAGATCCATGATTGACGTGTTTTAAATGGCCTGACAAAACCTTGCAAAACTGTTGCGAAAGAGTAATTTGCTTTCTACCTCATGGCTCTACAGTATTTAGCATATTTTTCTTATTTCCATGGTTAATTGGTAAAACACAGAAGACATGACATGACTGTGACATATTCCAGAGTAGCCATAGTGTTATCTGAAGGCAGATATACTGTATATTCATTATTATGTTAAACATCAGGTTTTACTGTCAGTACAGTAAATCACAACAGAAAGCAAACATTGCTCTTGTTGCGAGTAGAAGTGCCACACAGCAGACAAGGAAGTCACAAGTCTTAGGACTTAAAGTAATAATCTCAAAGATTTTCATTTAAATAAATGTCTGTTCAGTCACTATCTATCACCAAATGAGGTAACACAATGGCAATTGAGCCTATGGCCCACTGATGGAAGCCCTTGCATTTGCAGTATTATGAGTATTACGAACTGGGTGTCGGTGGCGACATTCCCAGGGAAAAATCACAAGTGGCACACAGTTAGTGACGCATTTTCCATCACCCAGCAGTGGTTGATCTGCCAGAGAGGTTAGGTGGAGCTAACACAACGAACTCACTCTTCAACTCACCTGCGAAACAACATGCTGTTTTTTCTGGTCTCTGCTAGCGTTGCGAGTAAATGCTTACTGATGTCACACAGTCGACACTGTTTGGATCTCCAGGAAGTGAGGTCCAAAAAAACACCTGCAATTGCCGCTTATTGCCATAAGTGCTGCCAAAGAGAATGAAACAGAGCTCTTTGAGAGTGTTACTTTAAAGTTTTAATTTCCTTGATGCTCTTTTGCTTTTTTTGCAGAGAAACCCAGTGACCTGGAAGTAATCTATGATGAGGTGAAGACCGATGAGCTAGCATGGGATACAAATCCTGTCATACCAGGTTATTTGTGGTTTATCATGATAAAAAAGATGCTCAAAATATATAATTACCTGCTAAAAATAGTATTATAAACAGTTTTTTTTTTTTCAGTAGGAAATAAAAAGGAAGCACCACTCCATACTCCTCTGAAACTGGTGGCAGCAGCTTTGGCCATTATTTGTGTCATCTTGGTGTCAGTCATCATCGCTCTCAGCATCCACTGTAAGTTTTATCTGTCTGTCGATCTGTTTTCAAGGACTTTCAAGGCAGTTTAATAGTAACATGTGAGCGCAACAGTAACGGTTTCTTCCCTGACCACAGTCTTAACAGTCATCTCACAGCAGAACAGAGAAAACACCAACTTAACAGCACAGACTGTGCAGCTGCGGACAGACCTGGAGAGAAGGACACAGGAGCTGACCAGAGAGAGAGACGGACTCAACTGGACCATCGGAGTCATCCTTGAATATGAGAACTTTCCAGTGAATACCCACTGCCCACAAAAAGGTGAAAACGTGGTATACGTCATGCAAAAAAATGCAAAAAAAAGATGTTAAATAGCATCTGTTCAGTCACCACTCTTGTTGCTCTACTGATCCACTGAGGCAAGGCAAGTTTATTTCTACAGCACCTTACAACAACAAGGCCATTCAAAGTGCTTTACATAAAACATGAAAGACATTAAGA
Organism: Thunnus thynnus; assembly: GCF_963924715.1. NCBI lineage: Eukaryota > Metazoa > Chordata > Actinopteri > Scombriformes > Scombridae > Thunnus > Thunnus thynnus. The sequence goes on along the minus strand of NC_089526.1, from coordinate 8,592,931 downwards.
AAAGAAACACAATGCAATATAAAAAGATGAAAGGAGTCAAATAAAATAGAAGATAAAATAAAGTAAAATAGAATAAAACAGGAGAATTACAGCAGTACAGTGCAAGATATGAATATATAGTCCAAAATTTAAATTCAATAAAAGACAGAAGCAAACAGAAAAGTTGAGAGCTCCTAATTTGCACATGTTGCCATTTTACTACAAATTTGATGTAATTTTATTTTTGCTCTTGAACATTGTTTAATGTCATGATTCATCTTCCACAGCTTGAACTTTCAGTGGCCATGCCTGGTTAAACAAAGGGATACATCAAGAAAAGTCTTTATTATCAAAAGGACATGTAGAAAATATATATAAATATATATTTTCTTTAATTTACTTTCTATATATAATAGAAAGTACTGGTTCTTACTGAATGTAATGACAATGAAGTTGAATCTAATCAAATCTAAACTAATAACCTTTGTGATTATGATTGTGAATTTGTTGTCTCATTCTTGTTTAACAGTGTGTAAACCTTGTCTGGACGGCTGGGTGCTGTTTCAGTCGCACTGTTACCTGTTTACAGCAGATTCTTATTACTCTTATTGGAGTGATTGGGAGAGAAGTCGTGATCAGTGCAAAAAAATGAATGCAGATCTGGTGGTGATTGGAAGTCAGGAGGAACAGGCAAGACTGATTTTATGATTTAAATTGATTTAATTTGTACTTTAATTCTCAAACAAATCTTAAGAGCATCTCCATCTCTATCTATGAAGATAGAGATGGAGATATGTGGTGTCCAGATGTGTAAACACATGAAACAAAAAGATATCTGCATTGTACCCTGCAGTAGAAGCGCATACTTGACTAAAACAGGAACAAATATGGGGACTAAAACCAAAAATTGAAATCCCACCAAAGCTTCACTGCTACTTGGATTCAAAATTATTATATCACAGACAGAGAGAGTACTTCTTCTTTATAATTAAGAGTTGTGTTTCAAATTAGGTATTCATCAATAACCACACCAAATACTACGAAGATGAAAAGCATGGCTATTGGATTGGCTTGCGCAAGATGAATACAATGAACACATGGACGTGGGTAGACGGAAGTAACTCCACTGTGATGTAAGTGCACAAACACACACACACACACACACACACATAATCACTCAAAAGTTGCCACATGTACCATTTTAACCTCAATGAATCATGACCATCGTTATTTAGATACATTATTCTATCATTACACCACACAAACCTGACACAAACTTGACCTGTACTGAGACATATTGACAGCTCACAGTGTGACACAATATAAATACGCACACATTACGTCAAGCTCATACAAAACAAAGTCACCAGAAGACACACTAACCGTACAGTAGACATTAGCATTAAACTTTGATATTTTGGGATATATGCCTGTGGCCAATAGTTGAAAGTTGAAGTAGATGAAAAGATGTCTATATATGAGGCTACAACCAGCAGCTGGCATGAAGACTGAAAACAAGGGGAAATGGCTAATCTGTCTCTGTCCAAAGATAAGAAAATCTGCCTACCACCACCTCTAAATCTCACTAATTAGCATGTTATATCTTGTTTGTTGACTCCTTACAAAAAAGGAGTAAGTAAGTGTAAAAATGGCAATTTACGGTTTTACAGGGGGTGATGTGCAGAACTATTTCTTTGCCATGAGCAGTGACTTTCTGGGGATGACTCCAAACTCCAACCAAACATGTTAAAGAGGAAATATTATGCACATTTCCAGATACATGTTTATATTCTGGGGCTCTACTGGAAAATCTTTTACAATCTTACATTTCAATAAACTCCTTATTTATTACTGGCCCCATATGCAGCCCCTCACTTCAGCCTCTGTCTGAAACAGGCCGTTTTAGCTGATATCTGCCGGCTGCTGAGGCTACATCAACAAACCATGAAACACACTACAGTAGTAGTATTTCACTACTTTTTCTTGTCCTTTACTTGAAATGTCAACTTCTCAAATACATTTGTACATGTTCGAGCAGGAATCCGATCCAAAATATGACAGCACAGCACATGCAACACATGAAAAAACCTTAGCAACAACCTTAGTAACCAAGACCATGAAACAGACATTGTTTATGGGCATGCACGACGAGCCGAAGTCAGCTCGTTGGCAAGGTAGAAAAAAACGTTGCAAACGAAGCGTTCAGAGCAGGCTGAAGCCCTGGCTTTTGACTTGCAGGGGAGCATTTCTACATATGTTCACCTCAAATTTTGGAACTTGACCATGTTTAACATATATATCTGACTTCTTAACAGTGTTTAAATAACAGAAAACCACAAAAGAATATGTCCCCTTTAATTAGTGAGCTTTAGAGGTGCTTATTACCTTGGTTCACAGTCAGCTATTTTCACCTGCTTCAAGTCTTCATACCATGCTAAGCTAAGCTAAGCTAACCAGCTGCTGGGTGTTCAATAGCTTCATTTTTAACAGACAGACTTAAAAGTGTTTTTGATCTTGAAGGAAAAAAAGTGGAGTGTTCGCACGCTGGATTATAGCTCCCATAGTCTTTTTTATTATTGACTGAAAAAGGCAACGTTTGGAACATAGAGTCTCTGAGCAACAACACAAATAAGTGTTCCCAAAATGTCAAACTATTAACTTTAGTTAAGAGACACAGATTGATATCATGTCACTTTTTTCTTCACTAGGTACTGGATAACACAACAAATTGGCTACGAAGGTCCCTGTGCTCTAACTCTGCCTCGTGCAGATCCACTAGCCAACTGGAACACAGCAGGCTGTGGCATGAGGAACCGCAGGATCTGTGAAACAAGAGCCTTGATCAAACCCGATTAGGAATCGGTTGCATTAACACAATATCTATCTATCTATCTATCTATCTATCTATCTATCTATCTATCTATCTATCTATCTATCTATCTATCTATTTGGTTTTAGTGTGTTTTTAGTTACCTAGGATCTTTTTAAATTATTGTGTAAAGTGTCTTTGAGTATCTTAAAAAGTGCTCTATAAATGAAATGTATTATTATGTAAGTATATGTGGGGACACAGGTCGGGGCATGAATGTGTATTTGTATATATGAACATATGTCTAATGTATTTTTTGGTGTGTATTTGTGTATTTTTCTTGTGAGACATGAACATGTGCAGGCTGTGAACATATTTCCCACTCTCCTGGGACAACAAAGACTCTCTCTTTATGTTGTGCTGAGTAGATGTTATAATCTGTTTATATTCCTTGTTGGAGATATAAATTATTACCCAAAAGTGGTACCATGGATGGCTGCCTTGGTGTTGCACTCTCTCTTTTTTTTGTTTAATTAGTTCAGTCTTCAGCACTCTTTTTCTAATTAAATTCACCAAGGAGGAACTGTTGAATATTAGACACTTCACTCCACAAACGTTTTACTTATCTTTGTTCAGCGTTGTCTTTGCTTTGGTTGTATGTCCATGTGTATCTTCCTGAACACTGTTGTGTGTAAGTGCATCGAGAGCCACTAGAAACCAGAGTCAAATTCCTTGTATGTGTAAACATACTTGGCCAATTAAGCTGATTCTCATTCTGAAATACTGTATTGTATGACAGGAGATTGGTGAGAGGATCAATTTAAAGAATAAGTCTGGTGATTTTATTTTTCTTCCCATGAAAAGACCAAAACCAACAATGGTTTGTTCTTACTGAAGTATTGTCTGTGTAGCCAAAACCTGATATATCTTATTCCTCTGAGCTATGGAGCTGCATTGTTGTCCAAATTAAAAACACATCAGTGAGCCACGCTGTTGCACTGGGTGACATGTTCCTTCTTAAGGAGGAACATGGGTCAATCCTACGCACACCATCTCACTGCCGGAAATGCTCACTGTTTATTAAGCACCAAATCTGTGGCTGGAAATAGTTCCAACGAATGCTCTACTTTTAGGTTTGAGTCAGGTTTGCTAAAAGCTACAGTGCCCAGCTATTTTAGGAAATAATTTAACCTTTTTTTTAAAATGAAAACATATATTTGTGACCTGTTTTTAAAGATTTACGTCTTCAGTAGGAACAACAGACAGAATAGGGAAGTCAGAAAGTATTGTGATGTAGGTTTGTTGTTGTTTTTTTATTGTCAGTCTTTTCATTTTCATGGGATTTATTAAAAATAACAAAAATATAAATTATTGCTGGCCTTATTGTTTAATAGCATGGTATGTACAGATGATTCAGACTTTCATCAGTCTTGCAATAGTGAGGACAGTGTGTCGTCACATCATTTTGTGTATTACAACCGGACTGGTCATCATTGAGAAATTCAGATGGGAATTAACCCACCAGAAATAAAGATGACAGGTCAGGAGAGGGGGGGCAGTGGTGGCATAAAGGTTAGAGAGGCCAGTTTGTGACTGGAAGGTCATCAGTTCAATAAATCAGGATAAATCTGGGTGGGGAAAGTGAAAAAGCAGTGCTTGTACCCCCCTGAGCAAGACCCTCAACACTGACTGCTCCACTAGAGCTGCTCAGTGACTGGCAGGTCAGACTGGGGTTGTACCAGGAAGCTTCCGGGCGTTGGATGTGTGTAACTGAGTGAATGTGATCAGGATGTTCACATTCACATTCTCTTTCCCGCAAAAGAGAGACTTCCTCTCAATGAAACTTCCCCCAATAAACCTGTTTGATAAATTTGATTTCAGTATCAGTTCACTTTTAAATGTGTCAACTTCTTCCATCCATGTGTACGTTTGTTTGTTACAGAGGTAGACATATTTCAGAGAACAGACAATGGCCAACACATATTACACATATCTTGTGTAACTAATGACCACACGTCAGATCTCGCACATCACCATATGAATAGGTCCCAAAACAAAATGTTTCATAATACAAACTCAGAAGGTTAAGAATAATTAGGGGAAGTTAAAGTTTGTTCAGTCACACCTTAATAGTCAGCAACGGTCTCTATCAATGTCTGCTCTTTTTGTCTGCACTTAAACAAGTACGGTGACTTTTAAGGATGGAGGAAGAGATCAATTATTCTACAGTGGTTTTCAAAAATGGTCATCCACCTCCAAAAGGTAAGTGATTACTGCTTTATTCAAATCAAACATCACTGGAATTCAAAATGTCTACAAGAGGTTCTTTGAGACTATTTAATATCTTTCTAAGGGTTATGTGTGTAAGAATCACAAATATTAAAAAATGTGTTGTTTATCTTGTTTGCTAAATTTCCCTGTCATGATATATACTTTTTTTCCACATTACAATTTCCAAGTAATTACAGTTTTTCCCCGTTGTTTTGATGCATTGTTACAAAACAAAAGGTTCATTTTGAGAATAGATGATACAAACACAGAAACTGTGTTCTAGTCTGCAAAACAGCAAATACGTACTCCAAAAGTTTTGTTCTCAAAACTCCCCATACGATCACTAATATCACGTATTGGCATCGGAACAGAAATGCTGGAACAAAAAAAAAAACTTCTCACTCAAGACAGCAGAAGGAAAAATTACTTTGTTTTGCGACACAGAATCAAAAAATAAATTCACACATGCACACATGCAGTCATTTAGTTATGTTAAAAAAATATGAAAATATAAATAACTACATATTTTTGGTTGTTTACAGCTTATAACTGTCTATAACTGTTATTTACATCAGGTCATAGATTTTAATCCACATCACGCTTACACTTGTACCCTGTTCAGACACCTTTTTTGATTTTCCCATCTTTCATTCACACACCCTTACATCACAGCTTCATTTCCCCCTCTCTCTTCCCTGTGTCACTTATATGTGACTTAATTCTAAGTCAAAAGTTTTGTTCTTCTGCATGTTCTCACAATGTGGTTTTGCATTTGTGTTACATGTTGTACCAACCATCCTCTCTGTGTGTTAACAGTGTGAGAAGGAAAGGGAACTGTGTATAGAGAACAGGAATTTATTAAAGAACTCCACTGATGTATGCATCAAAGTCTGTTTACAGGTCTTGGGGAGTATTACTGCACATGTGAGAAAAGTTGAGTAAAACCTTTTATGGCTCCAGAGAGAGCGGTGCGAAATCTGATAGATGACCCCAAGTGATGTCACTTGAGTCAGCGTCAGTTAAGGCTGAAGACTAAAAGATTAAAAATGAAAAAATTCTGGGGGTGTGGAGTCAGAAAGAGGTGAGGTTACCAGACCCCCGTAGCCCGCTCCTCATCTCTGATTGAGACGAGGCTACATTAGCCGCTACTAACGTAACACACCTGAATCTCCAACTGAGCTGTTGGTAGTCGCGTTGGCTCCTTGGTAATGTGGCACTGGCACTGGAGGAAGAATGGCTAAAATAAGAAACATGTGTCTGGTAGTGCTGCATAAATTTTGATACTTAAAAAAACCCCAAAGCTGTCTGTCATGAGTGAATGTTATATCTTAGCAGTGCTAAATTGGTGGAGTACTTTTTTAAAAGTTAAATTAATGCACATGATCACTGCATTACTGCATTTGCAGTCTTATTACACAGTTGACTAAAGTGCATCAAATCAATGGAGAAAAACGATTATTTCACGTGGCACCAGAAGGTTTAAAAAATCCATAATTATTTCACCACTCTGTACTCCTCTAATAATTTCTCCATGTTCTTGTTGCTGTCATCCAGAGAAAAAAGAGGAGCTGGTAATTTATTCTGAGGTAAAACCTAAAGTTCCTGCAACTTCTGCACCAAGTAAGTAATAAATCTGTCAAGAGTCTTAATTTCATCTTGATCATTGTACAACATATAAACCATATCATATGTTTTACTTATGGAAAGAGCACAAATTCACTTCATGATGATGAGAAATTATCATTATGAGGATAAAAAATCATTACAAAGTGCAGTATAAAGAAAATAAAACCAAATAACGATCAATATCCTTTTTCTAATCCTGTTTGGAGCCTTTTTACATCATCTAACTTGAATATTGGTGGTTCTATTGCACCTTAAAAACATCAATAATTCTATAAATGTATCCTACGTCAGAATGTATACTGGTCATAATTGTCACAGTTGTTTGTAAAAACAGGCACACTGTGGTATTATCAGATCATTTTTACATTTTATTACCATTTTTTTGACAAAATGACAATGAGTTATGATTACAATTGTGACTTGAATATGTGTTTTCTCAGTACAAGCAGATGGTGAAGCAGCTGCACACTCTCGGCACTTTTGTCTGTTGGCTGTGTGTTTGGGGATACTTTGTGTCCTTCTTTTGGGTTTCATCAGTGCCGTCATCTACCGTGAGTTTCAATCCACTGAGTAAATTTCAATTAATAATTACAGCAGCATTAAACAGATTTAGACTGACCAGGTCAGTCTGTGATGTTTCTTACCAAAGGATAAAAATAGGAAGAGATGTTGTTAATGTAATGTGAGTTCAGCTTTCATTGAACTCTGCCTGCCTGCTGCCATTTAGGCATCAGTCTTAAGTTTTTTTTTGTCTTTTTGACTGGTTTACTTTTTGTTTTTTGTTGGTTTCATCCATCTTTAAATATAATTTAAAAAATAATGTATATAAATACTATTTGTTATGTTATTTTTTTTAAATCTTGGTCTATTTCTTAATTTTTTAAAATGTTTTCCTTGTGTAAGTGTGCATTTGCTTCTTGTGTTTGACGCTTGACTTCAGTGCTCTGTGGTTTTCATGGACAGTATTGATATATATTGCTGTAAAAGTAATGAAAACTCAATTTAAAAATATATAGGCCCATTGAATATAATATATTTATATAATATATTAATATTAAAGGACTTTATGTTTAGTTTGTTAACTGAAAGTTATGTGTAAACTACTTTACTTGAGGATTGCTACATTATTTTAGACCATTTTCAGAAGTTTTTATATTGATTTCCAGGAAGTGATTTGTTTAGTTTTAATTTCAGGACACAATTAAAATCAACTTGCAGAGGCTTGAAAGTTGCTTTAAACAGATAATCACAGTGACAACAATGCATCATCATGCAGCAGTGGAGAGACTGTCACTGCTCTACCTGTTGTTGCGTTCAGGGACACTTTGTCATCAAAGGGTTAACACTTGGCTATTGAAGCATCTGTATTGCATCTGTATTTAGTCTTTTCTTTTCACAAATCTACATCTGCTCGTTTATTTTCTGACAACATACTTGCAAACCCGTGGATGCAATTCTATCTGGCAGCCGACTATCCATTTTGTAGGTGCTGGAGTGTTTTTAAAATGGTCCTTCTGTCAGGCTACCACATAACAATAACATTAAAAGCAAGGTTAGGCAGATAATCAGGAGGAAACTGTGCTGTGCTAATGGAAAATAATGCTTCTCTGATAAAAACCAAATGCTACTACTAATCTACTGATCGGTGTGTCCATCTCACCACTCTCATTATAGTGAGCGGGGTAATGAACGAACAGAAAGCAAACCTCAGCAACCTCTCAGCAGAAAATCAGCAGCTGATCATGCAGAGAAGCATCTTAGAGAACAAGACGGAGGAAATGAGAAGAGACAGAGACAACCTCAACATGACATTGGGAGTCATCCGGAAATTTAAAACCTTTCCACTAGAGGAATACTGCCCTGAAAAAAGTGAGTGCTACTCTCTATATTGACCGTTCAGTATGTCTGGCTCTTAACTCACAAATATAAGCTTGTTACAGATAGATACATTTTTTTAAGAGGTATGCATGGTTGATTAACAGTATGGCTACTCCTGCATGTATGTCAGTACTCTTGGGAGAGAGAAGCCTAAATGTTCTGCCCTCACTATGTGTGGAGGTGCATAGCTATGCAGCAAGCTAAACACATTTCCAATGAAGGTTGAAGACAGAAGCCAGCCATCTGAAATTCTTTTTTAAAACTGTGAAAATAGTACTGAATAAAACAATTCAATTATATGGGTTACAAGTAAGAAAAGAGTTGGACCAAATAACAAGGAAAACAACTGTCAAATTAGTTACTTTTTCAGATTTTCCACCAAATCACAACATAAAAGTGCAAATGTTCTTTTAGGTGGTCTTATTTATTTACAGCAACAATATTAATGTCTCAGACTTAAATTGTTAATGTTTTTTTGATATTTAAATGTAACATGTGGCTCTTGTAACGTGTATTCCTACACCCAAAAAAGAAAAAACATTTAGTAGTACTTTTTTACTGTATATATGTAATATTGTCTCTTTTGCGACTTCTCTTCATTTGGCATTTAAAATAACTTTGATTCTAATCTTCAACTTCATAATCTTTCATGAATGCAGAGTGTCAACCATGTAAAACAGGCTGGATTCTGTTCCAGAAGAAGTGCTACCTGTTCTACAATGAACCTGATCCTTGGAAGACATGGGGAGCCAGCCAAACGTACTGCAAAAACAACGATTCAGATCTGGTTGTTATTGATAGTCTACAAGAACAGGTGAGCTTCGAGAACCACAGTAACTAATCCGAAATTCAGAGATTGCAATGGAGTTAAAGAGCTGAGTACAAAATCAAAAAAATTAATTTATATTACAATCTTAAGTTGATTAAAATGCATTAAAATGGTGTCATTTACAGGAATTCATCAGTAAACACATCAAGTGCTACTACGACAGAGAGCACGGATACTGGATCGGGTTACGTAAAAATAATGACAACTGGCTCTGGGTTGACGGACGTAGTGACACTCTAAAGTAAGAAAGCCTTTTTCTCTATAAGTAGAATTTACCTCAACCTCATCACCCCGATGTTATGACGCTGACGCTGATGGAGTTTTATATCTCATTATATTTGTATCCTATCCAGTTTTTTCCGCTTTAAAAACAGTCATATCTATGTTCGGCGTTTCAAGGTACTGGGTGAAGGAGAACCTTGGTGATCGTGGTCCATGTGCACTGATGATACCTGAGAGGAATGTTACAGCCAACTGGGACCCAGCAAGCTGTGTAATGAGGAACAAATTCATCTGTGAAATGGACATGCTGATATGGTCTAATCAGTCATAACTGTCTTTGTTTTCTGAACATATTCTTCTTCTATGCTTTTGTTGATTGCAAAACAAAACGATTGACCCATAAAAATATAAAACAATAGTATATTAATAATATTCCTGAAATGGCCTCAGGATGATTAAGTGTTTCACTATTTTAGTTGTTGTGTATTTTGTCACCTACAGTGTCAGGTGTCTTTCTGGATATTTAGCTAACTTGACTGAAGGTATGAAATATATAATCTCAAGAAATGATGACAAAACTGAGAACCGACAGTCTGCATGTTGTGTACACAAGGGCGGAAACTCCTGTTTTTGCGCAGCTGGTGTTACATAATGACAGAGTGTGCCAAGAGTTGTTCTGCAAAAAAAGTCCCTTGTCCACTTTTTAAGCTCATTGACATTTTTATTTCACTTTTTATGCTCTTCTCTCACATGCACAGTGTCTCTGAGCGACCACTCTTTTATATTAGGCTGGAAGTTAAACCAGTCTGTGTTGCCATTCAGCTGAACGGTAATTTTACATCCAGTAACATTTAGTTTAAGTCAAGTCTGTCGTAAGCTGTTGAGTCAAACTGTTGACCTTCTGTTCTTCCTCCCCAACATCATGATTTCTCCATTTAGTTATCTTACAAAGATGCTAAGAGGAAGCTGATTTTCAAGTATAGGAAAGTTATTATTTGTGAAAAAGAGAGACAGAGGGATCAGAGGTAATCATCTATATTTAAAATGTGGAGCTATAGCACAGAAAAGTATTTGGCATTTAATGGGTATAAGAGTAATCTGAACTAATGAAACTGCCAAAGGGCAGAGCTATAAGCAGCAGCTTCACATCTGACATGTTCAAACTGTTGTATTAAGAATATTTTTAGTAGCACTTTGAGTAGTGATGTTCATCCTCAACTAGCTAAAACAGCTGTAGATGTTTAAATAATGTCACTTCTTCTTTAAAGCATTCTTTGTTCAGGGAAGTTTCACTTGCCCACTTCACTACTCACTAAATCTTCTCATGCAGAAATTTAAAAAAGCACTTAAGTTTAAGAACTTTTAAATAATCACATAATATCGATATTATCTTTATCTTATCTGAAATCTGTTTTTACCCCTGCATTGGCCTTTCTGCTGGCATAGAAATGGGATTCAGTTTGCTGAGGATCTTTATATACAGATGGAGTTTTTGCATTCTTTGCACAACAAGCAATATAATATAATCTACCCCACAGTCACGTTGTCCAATATTTACAGCTGAGAAAAATGAAAAAGTGTACTTTCATACAAACCAATAACTTTCCGCCTATCTCTAAAAGCCCCCAAATACTCCTACTGACATTTTATCATTTAATACAGAAACTATAGGTATGATCCCTGTACTTAAAACACAGAGGGAACAAGAGGTGGGGCCTCGAACTTTGAATGAAATCCTTGAACAAGTATGTATCTCCTCTCTCTGTAGCAGACACACGCTCATCCAAAGACACTGCATTAAGTTAATGAAACCAAATTATAAAAAATGTATCATATGACAGATGCAAAACTTGCCCAGCTACTTTAATTTATCTGTGCCCTGGTCTGCATAACTTCTGGTGTTTGGTCTCAATATCCCTGAGAAATACTTACAACATACTAACCAAACCCTTTTAACAGGTATTTTCAATGAAAAAGTCAGAGAATACTGCCCGGTCTACATATATTCACAATGATGTTGATTTTATTAATGTGTTAGGTTGTCATATAGTTTAATTAATTGGGAAAAACCAAAATCCAATTGTCATGGTGGCCAGGTGGTTTAAAAATATCATGTTTCAATTCAAACTTGAGTGAATCTGTAATTTTTTAGAACCAGAAAACTGAGGATGTATGGACACTTTCTATGCTTTATACATATTATTGGGTCACTGGAGGAGCAATGTGAAGAGATTTATTGTTCCCCTGACGTGCAGGAATTTTAGATCATGTGAATGAGCTGTATTATTTCTGTGTATGGCTGATTAGTTTCCTTTTAGGAGAAAGGGAGGGATGGGTTTGGTGAGCAGAAATATTACGTGTACTAAACTTCTTAAGTTCTTTTTCCTGTATGCTGGAATACTTTTTGTAAATAACTTGGAAAATGTAAGAATAAAAAAAATTAAATCTGTAAATCTGATATCATCACACAGCTGCAGTTTGATGTGTCATCATTTAATTTGCATGTCTTACATCCTTGCAGTAAAAACACAGCACAGTTGTCAAGATTAAGAAGAGTTGCTCATGATGCAGAAAGTACACTGAATTATTGACATTTTATATTAATTGTCCGCTAAAATGCATCAAGTTTACTTGAAGTGGTCAATACAGGCAACTTTGTATTAACTGGCTCCAGCTTTAATAATTTGCCAACATCGACTTGATTTCTTGTGTCAGTTCAGAAAAGCTGGGTTTGTGTACTCAGATGGTTTGTTACACAGAACCATCTGAGAAGTCATCTTCAGAAACTGGAAAAGGACAGGCACTTTCAAAAAATAGTTGGCAGGTGAGCGGATGAACCATCTGTCTATCACCGTCTAACGTTTCTCGCTGTTGCACTGTGTGGATTAACATCAAACTAAAAGATGAACTGACTGATACAACTTATTTCATCTTGTATACAATCAACAATCTTAAAATATCTGTATCACCAGCAATGGAATAAACAATCAAATTGACCTTGAAATCTGCAACAGCTTTAACAGCTTACAGTAAATATTGATTGAATAAAATAATCTAGTCATCTGTTCCATACAAGATGAAAATGTTTAATAGGCAGAAGAGGCACAACTGCTGGATGTCATTATTGAGTTACTGGTCTGAATTACTGATATTAAAGTACTTTCCAATCGATAGAAAACATCTAAATAAATTTACAAGCTTGTTAAATCAGAGAGCAGAGTCTCCATACAGTCTATGTTTGGCACATACGCACCAGAGCTGATTCACTTCCACAATCAGCCACCATAAATCTGCTTATCAATGTCCAAAGCATGTTTTTATGAAAAACTACTCTTTGGACTTTTTCTTTTTCTTCTTTGGAGGAAGCTCCTCTTCGTTTTTATTGTCACCTATAAACTCTTTGTCCTTTTTACACTTTTTCCGTTTCTGCTTTACTGGAAAATCTTCCTCTATAACTTCTGCTTTGTCCAAAACAACTGCAGCTTTTTTCTTTTTGGTTTTTGAAACACAGTCCTGGACCGGCTCTGATGGGCTGGATTCTGTATCATTACTCTCCATTTCCTCACTGTGATGTTTGGAGGATTTCTTTTTCTTCTTCTTCACTTTAGTGTCAGTGTGAAGCTCAGCAGTACTCTCTGGTAAAGGTTCTTCTCCGTTCTGCTCTGCTTTGTTTTCCTTCTTTTTATGTTTTCTCTTTTTTGTTTTTTGAGTATGGTCCGCTTCACTGTTTTCTACACAGATCACTTCCTCCTCAGCAGGAACTGCATCAGTTGTTTCCTCTGTGTCCTCGTTGGCTTTACTTTTCTTCTTCTTCTTCTTTTTGGGCTTAACATCTGTTTCAGAGCTTTCAGACGCTACATCACCATTTAACTCAATGCTCACAGTGGATTTCTTCTTCTTCTTCTTCATCTTTTTACACTTCTCTGTCATATCCTCCTGCTGCTCCGCTCTCTGGTCAGCTGACTGGGAGGACGGTGAAACACAAACTGGTGAATCACTTGCTGGTTGGCTCTTTTTGCCATACTTAGCCATAAACTCAGCCTCCTGCTGCTCCAGCCTGGCTAACTTGGCGCTCATAGTCAAGCCGTGCCTGGCTCCTCTAGAAAAAAAACAACAGTAGCAATGAAGATTACATCCTGTTCTCTTTAACTCTGTTTCTTCTGAAATATGACAAACTTTACTTTTTCCTTTTTAATTTAACTAAAACTATGTTTTTGTTTGTGAGCAGCCTTATACTTTAATATGGGAATTAGCAGTCATGCTTTGTTGAACTGTATGGATTAACTTACTTGTGAGCCGTTCTTCCTCCACAAGCCTTCATCAGATCAGCATCAGAAAGGCTGTAGAATATTAATGAACAACTTAAAATGTACAACAAGCTGAGTGTATCTACAAAAGTGCTTTTGGGAATAAATCAAAGAGGATGAATAATAAAGTAATTAAAAGATGATTGATTGGAAGAAAAGAAAGACTATTAGCTGTACGGAATGAAAGAGGAAGGATGGCATGAAATCAAGAAGTTGTTGTCATGTCGACTTTGATCAAATATTGTGCAGCTTTTGAGAAAAATAATTATGAATCTGATGAAGAAAAGCTGCATCAGATGAAGTTCTTACTTGGTGGTGCTGGAGAGATCCAGTTTCTGGTCCTCTTCCTCCTCATCCGAGCTACTGCTGTCATCAGAGTTGGAGGACTTTGGCTCCGGCTGCTCCTGACCAGACAGCAGTGTGGCCGACTGAAAGAGGAGCGTAGAAATAGGAAACAGATCAGAATTAGTCAAATTTTAAAATCCAAAAAAAAAATGTACAGGATTGTTGTGCTGGTGCAGGATCTGAAACAAACAGTTGGTGTATTCACATCCAACATGTCCATATGTTTCTCCTTTAATTCACCATTAATGAAAGTTTACTGGAGTGGTACATTCATTTGTAATTGTTGATTAGCTTCCGAGTTTAATGCTGTTTATAACCCCCGTCACCACAGAATATTCTCCGCCAGCAGGAAATGTCTTTTATATGAACTTTTAGTGGGTAAAATAACTAATTTTATAACTTCATAAGAAATAACAAATAAACAGATAATGACCTTGACAAAGCATCCATAAAGTTTGGCTTTAGCCAGCGTGGCCTTCCGTGGTTTTTTATTGGAGATCATCCCATCTTCTTCATCTTCCTCCACCGTCTTCTTCAGTGTAATACCATTCTGGATCACACAGAAAACAAAAAAAAAAACACTTGAGCCTCCGTCAAAGACTAAACCAGCTGATTACACTGATTAAGAAGAGAAGAGGAACTAATCAGTGTAATATGTAAGTGATCTGTAGTATTTAAAAAAAATGTTTTTTTTTGTTTAAGTGACCGAAAAGTTATTTTAATTGTAACTTTAGCTTTCATGTACACTTCAAAGTTGTAGCTGTGACAAACTGCTCCTTAAAACATTATCACGATGACACAACACTTTCACACATGGAGGAGGTGAAGTTTTATCAGTCCTGAGTCAGCCAGTGACCTCAGCAAATGTTGAGTAATAAATAAACCAAATATAACAAGTGATTATTTCCTCATTTTGAAATAAGTTACCCTGTGACTGCAGAAAAAAAGCATCCAAATTTACACAACTCACATAAAAATCTTTATTTAAACATGGAAACTTAACCTTTGGATAAAATGTCCTGATCATGTTGTGTTGCGTACAGGTGATTCTGAGTGTCTTTGAGTGTGTGTTCAGACATGTAAAGGTACTGTAAGCCCTACCTGATCAGACTCCACCTGCAGACTGGAGGAAGCCTTATTGAAGACATGATCCCACCAGTGGAAGGTGAACTGCTCCCCTTCCTTATGACCAACCTGGTAGAGAAAAGCAATACACAGTATGAGTCTACAAACATCAACTTACACAAGAAAAACTGTTTGGATCAATTAAAATTAAAGTAAATTCTGCAGAAAATCAAATAATCTCTGCGTATCATCTCACACTCACCCCTCCTTTGTCACATTTCACTTTGACCTTGATAGCTTCTGATATGCCGTTCTCAGCTCGCCCCAGTCCTTTACCTGAGGACAGAGTGGACTGAATAAGAAACCTGCAAGAGTCTGTCACGCTGCAGCGTTCAGATTGTTGCACAGAATCAGTAACGATCAAGTATCTCACCTTGTTCCCAGCCGTGACGCAGGAGTTGCTGCTCGGCAAATTTCAAGCCACGACTTTTCTCTTGTACAACTTCTGCCATCTGTTTAAAGGACAGTTTGAAGAAATATTAGACTGAATCCTGAAGAGTAACAAACCTGATTCATCTTTTTTTTTTTAAATCTTTGTGCAAAAACCACAGTACTACCTTTCAATGTGTGGCATGCTGTATATGGCATTTTTAAAATCAGATATAACTCATGAACAATGTTTTTATAGATTGACTCTAACTTATTTATAGTGTTTTAACCTTACTGATAAGATTGATGTTGAAGATTGTTAGGACAAAGTGTTGTTGATACATGTTGCTGCATTTCTTCGGCTTTTGGACTTCTTGGAAAACCTATTTCAGTGCTTATTTGGGCACCAGACTGTTGTTTTAAACACACAATATGTAATTTCAGCTGCTAGGGGTCTCTCAATCAAAACAATAACAAAAGACGGAGTGTGATGACGGTGTGAAGTAGCAAGGGATCATGGGAGTTGTTGTCTTCATTGTTAAACAACCAGCTTACAGGATCCTACCAGCGATAGGATTACTCCAGTGTTAATCGTTCAGGTTGTTTTCACCGGGAGCCGAATTACCCACAGAGGTCTCCTCCTCTCCAAAACAAACGGACCCGGTGATTACAGATAAAAACACTGAATAAAGCAGTTTCACCTAAAAATCAGTGTCTCTCCAACAATCTTCGGAAAGCAGCGGACGTCTAGTACGGGCTGTTAGCTGAGCTGCTGCTAACACTTGTTCAGTTTATTTCTCTTATAACTGTAGATCCAGATGTTTGGCAGGTTTCTACCAGGAGCCGAATTATCCGCAGAGGTCTCCTCCTCTCCAAAAACAAACGTACACGCAGATTAAAATCGTTAAAAATACTAATTAAAGCTGTTTCACCCAAAAAAAATCAATGTTTTTCCAACAATGTTCGCACTGGACTTCCTGGGGGGCTGTTAGCCAAGCTGCTGCTAATGCTGCCAACATTTGCAGCAGATGCAACAGTTTATTTCTCTGATAACTTGAGATCCAGACGTCCAATGACTAAAATCTTTCATCCAGCTAAAAGATATAGTTAAAAACAGCCCAAATTTATCACAGAGATGTGGCTTAAAACTGAATTAAAGTCAATTTATAACAGTTTCTGTTGAACAACCACAACGCCGATGAATTACCTTGTATGTGTGTAAGTTACTCTTTGGTAGAAGCCATTGTAGCAAACAAACAATGCCTAGGCATGCATCTTGTGCATTATACTCTTTGGTAGAGAGGTATGACGCAATTGACAGGCGACCAAATGAAACGGTCCGTTACTTTGATTAAAATTACAGATTTCTCTAGGTTTGAAAATTGTTGGAAACATTTGGGAAAATGTAGCCTAAGTACACAACTCAATAAAATATATAACGTAGGTCTAGTTGTTTTTAGACATTTTAATGCGGAATAATTACATGTTATAGCTTTAAGACAGATTTGAAAAATTTTGAGCCTGTCCTTTAAAAGAGGGACCAAATGTCAAGGCAAAATTATTCAGGTGCAAGACAACAAATGCTTGATTACAGGTACAATGGAGGCAACGTCGCCTTAAAACCTATACTTTAAAAAATAAAGCACCTACTCCTGATAAGTTGTACTTTAGTAATCCTGGACCACTATATACCAGTCTCCTCTGCAGCTACTCTGTATTAGGACTTTACGTGTAAGTTGAGGTGTGCGAGTAGTGAGGACCATCTGACGACCCGTGACAACACTTCGACACTTTTTGCATCTTTTTCTCGGATAACGTTTGATAACACCACACTACTACAATAAAGATAAAAACTAAACATACCTCTGGACGTCTTCTGTCACTCAAACTTCATCACTGAAACCGCCAGACTCGAGAATATATATATTTAATTGTGGTAATGTGTGTTGATAGCCATGCGGTTTCAGTAGAAAGCTGACATGATGCCGGAAATACGTCACAGTTTTTGGTTGTTGTTCTTCTTCTTTAGTGTTTATTGGCGGTTCGCAAACTAGGTTAAAGGTGCATTACCGCCACCAGCTGGAACACGCGACTATGCAGGAAATCGAAAAGATGACCTGCTGTTGTTACTGTTAATAAAATAAATACGTTTTACTGAATAGAACTGTTGTTAAAAGAAGAATATAAATGAAAGAAAAATAAAGAAAAAACAAACAAAGAAGAAGAATAGACTATAATAGGCTGTGAATTATATGTTGCAGCTCAGTCAGCCTTTTGCCCTGTGATAATATGCTGCCGGACTTGTCATTATGTTTAATCTGAAAATAAATGTGTTTGGTCTGCTGCACAATTTAATGGGAGCTTATGACTTTATTTTCAGTTTAGACAATAAGAATGACCCTCACTAACTGAAAAACGAGGAAGAAAAATGAGCGGTTAATTGTGGGATTCACATCTGCTGTGCTGATTTATCACATGTAATGATTCTCAGTTACTCTTGATTTATGGTCTGTGTTTTAACCAATTCAAATCAAATCTTTATTGTCATATGCACAGAGAACAGTCAGTTGCACTGTACAATGAAACAGAGAATTAAATATAAAATTATAAAAATTTAAACTATAAGCACAATATAATAACTTTAAACAATAATTTTACAAGATAAAAATGCAAAATACAAAATTAGATATGAACCTAAACATAATTTGTAGTGGATAGTCTGATTGTACATTAAAGTGCATTGTATGTGCAAAGGATCCATGCATGAGTACAGGTTTGTAAGATTTTCAGAAGTCGATATTACTTGAATGTTTTTATAAATATTCACTTCTTTAAACACCTTAACAATCAGTTTTTATTTTCATTTGATTTTTATGATTCTGCATAAAAAACAGTGAGCAATGAGCAACATTATCAGCTGTGAGCCTGATTCAATTTAAAAAGAGAGATAAAATTGCATAAAGGCATTTTCCCCACTTCTGGTGCCTTTAAAGTAGCTTTGAGGAAAAATCATTATTCTACCCTGTTTTATTTATTGTTTATCAGCTTGTTCCAACTCCACATTGACGCTATGATGTTTACACTGAGTGAATATTTAAAATATTAATTTATAAATATTAGACGTCTTGTGCAACATTTTATTCCGCTTACCCAAAATACAACTTGACACATGTGGTAACTTTGTGTTGAAGAAATTATAGTAAGTGTGATATTAAAAATGACAGATAGAGGTCTGGTCTGTTTAGTCAACAGAGGTCTGTTAAGACAAACACTTGGAGAGAAAGCATGAGGGTCTGTGTCTCTGTCATTTTTAAGGAATGCAGGGGGGATGTTGTAGATAAAAGGCGTAGATAACAGGGTACAGTTGGAATGGAAACCAGAATGGAAACTTTCTCTAACGTTCCCCCCTTTTTGATCATAACTTCAATCATGAAGTTGATAATTACACCAGTATGACCATTCCATCCACACAGCCTAATAGTGACCATATACTGTATATATGAGCAATAGGAGGTAAAGATCAGCAGACAGAGGTCATAGGTCAGGTGCACAGAAGGCCAAACATTCCTCTTTGTTATGTGACTGTAAATGGGTAAAAGAGCTTATGTGACTCACTACATAAAAATATACACAAAACCTCAGAAAGAGGAAAAACCCCAAATGCACTCAAATAAAGTTAGATAAAATCACATAAAAATCAACATAGTCATTAGTAAATATGATATAGGATCTTCGCTAGAATTAAAAGTTATGTGGGGTTGAACAATGTTCGAGTGCACCATTTAAGTGCCTGAAGACTGAGGATAAGTAGCCTTTAATATCCAAGAAGTCACTAGATGGCAGTATTTCAAGCCAAAGAAAATATCTATAGAGCATTCAAGTGATTGTTTCAAAAGCCCCCCAGGTGCAAACATTTAGTGCTCTTTACATCAACAGACGTACGGGTCTGGACCAGCATGCAGATGTTCAACTGATGTAATGCCAGCCCTCCACTCTGATCACAACATATCTGGCAGATTATCAACAAATGGCTTGCAGGACTCAGGATCTCCCACTAAAAAATCCTAATAAAAGGCCAGTACACTACCTCAGAAACAATCATACCTGAGTGAAAACAGTTTCAAGCTCTCTGCTTCCTGTACAATGAGACAATACAGACCCAAAAGCAAACATTGTGCATTTTTATTTTTATTGATTTCTCTTTAAATGTCTCCAGAACACCCAATAAAGACTATTTTTTTTAAGAATAGACAATATTTTGAACCTCTTAGTCTGTCAACAGGCTTTCCCAAAAGCTCATGAACACAATTACTCGTTATTTACATGAATCTGCTTGTCTGGATCTGACATTCAACTGTTTCTAATTGAAATTAGTAGAGATACTGTGGACAGTGTACAGGGCATGTTTCCAGAATAGAGAAATCAAGATTTGAATGTTAGGAATGATGTTTGTTTGGATTTAACAGAAAGTTGCACCCACTTTGCTCTATGAATAGTTTTCTAACCATACCAGGACAACTGGAAGCGACTCTAATATGATGACTCTCCCTCTCAGTGTCCTCAGTATGGGACTGCTGCTCGGCCCCTATGTGGCCTGCAGGAAACAATTTTATTTCCCCCTCCTCTTGGTTTCCGTGCAGTGAGGATGTGTGCTCCACCAGACCTCTATCCATGAGTTGTTTATCTGTGTCAGCACTCGGCAGGGGGGGAAAACACCCGTCCTGAACAGGCTGGTTATCATGGCTCGCCTACTGTTTGGGAGGAAACCCTCCAACTGCTGCCTGCAAAGGCTGGCTCAGAGGAGGTTATTACACAGCTGTCAATAAGGTGTGTGTGTGTGAGAGAGAGAGAGAGAGAGAGAGAGAGAGAGACAGACAGACAGAGAGAGAGAGAAAGAGTGTGTGTGCAGATGTGTGAGACAAACAGACTACATGGCCAAAAGTATGTGGACACACCTGGCTACTCACTTCTGAGTACTTTTGGTCTATTGATGCTTTTTGTGAGCAAGGAAAATCTTAACAGTGTAGAATTATATTTAGGACAATATTGTGCTTCCAACTTTGCTGTTTCAATATGACAATGTCAAAAGATCCATATAGAAATGTTTTACTGAATCATAAGTGTGGAACTTGACTGGCCTGCACAGAATCCCAACTCCAACCGCATCCAACACTTTGGGATGAATTGGAAAAGTGATATCAGTACCTGACCTCACTGATGCTGTTGTGGGTAATTGGGAGCAAATACCTGCAGCCAGGTTCCAAAACCTTGTTAAAGCAGCATATTACTACCCATGGTTTTAGAATAAGATTCAGGTCTCCACATTCTTTTGGTCAAGTATACTGTTGATCAAATGATGGATAAAACCAAAAAAGGAAAAGCAGAAAAGTAACAATAATAATATACTACTGATATTGGTCAATCATTAGATCCAAAATATGTTTTTCTTCTTGTTTCTTTTGTTGGAACTTTGAGCTTCACTGTTCAGAATGATGTATGTGCAGTTTGACGCTAGAAAACTGTTCACATTTATGAGCTGAAGGAGGAAAGTTTCTCTGTGCTCACCAAAAACCTGAATTAATGGTGTGTACCTATGAGCATGATTTGTGACATCATAACAAGTTTGGAGCCAGACGTTGTCCAATATTCAGTTTACACAAGTGTGATGTGGAAACTTGAAGCCTCCAGTGCACAAACACTGAGAATGGACTTTACAGTGACGTAGGAGACATCTTGTGTCCAGCAGTTAAACTCCTGAAATGAAAAATATTTGTATAGTTATAGATTCTGGATGTTTCAGTGAGTGAGAAAGAAGAGATGTCATTTTTATGATTTAACAAGGTAACTGTTTTTTTAGTGGGAAAAAAAATGATCAGACACACATTATTATTCAAAGCAGAGTATAAACAGCATCTTAAACCAAGTGTGGAGGGGATCTTTAACATATCTCCTGGCAGTCTGCAATGAAATTTGGTCAACCACAGAGAGTACTCTACCCATTGTAGCTCATATGCTCATGCAAACACGCCTTGGGGAAAAAAATCTACTTGATAATATGGGGAATTTACTCATGGCTGCACATGTGAGAAACACAGCATGCATAAAGGGTGGCCATATGGTTTTCTAGCAGGTAAAAACTTTTTAAAAGGTGACTGAAGATGATGAGAAAAATATTTAGAAGATGGTATTTGACCGAACATTAACTAAGAACCCAAGAGACTTAATATAGATGCTCTTACAAACTACAGACCAGAATTAACATTAATGTAGCGTGAGGCAACACCTGCAGTGCCAAATGTTTTTGAAAAGTATGAACTTCAAAGTCCGGAAACCATCTAATGCAACGTCTGTAAAACTGTACACAGCATGTTCATGTTTATGTTTATGCTCATGTTTTAAGTTGTAACAGCTGATCAGAGCTTCCACACACTGATAATGTTATGACTTTGTCAAAGAGTTTGTTCTCCTTATTCCTCTGGATACACCTCTCGACATAGACTCTCATACAGGCAATAGACTAGTTGCTGAAGTTTAAGTAGGGCGACCATGCCCAAATAAATCAGCTGACAGGAAGCTTCAGCAAAACCTCTGATGAGGACTGCAGGATTTGGCAGTCAAGACATGTCAGGTAAATGATAATAATCTATTTGTCTTTATACAAGAAACTAGTGAAACAAGTGAAAAAGTCAGACAAAATGAATCTCATCAGTCTAGGCCTAGATATAGCTGTTACACACAACTCATTATTTTACACTAGTTAATTAGCGGATGCTTTTGTAAAAGCAACTTACAAAATCTGCAATCACTGAAGTAGGTCAAGCATCCATAGATTTCTACAAATGGAGGAACAACTCATAATTATGCAATGTATAAAATATAATGAAATATACTGCCTTGATATAGATCAGGGCTGTCAAACCCATTGTTGGCCGAGTGTATTTAGGTTTTTGTTCCAACTCTACTCTCTCTATTGAACTGATGAACAGCTGATTTCATGAATTAGCTCCTCTCTTCAGCCAGCTCACCTGTTATAAAGCATAATTCAACCAGAAACCTGTATATACTCTGCCCATGATAGAATGAGTTTGACAGCCCTGGATAGATATTCCAACTGCATCATTATCTTTCTGTTTTATAAAGCAGAGACCATTTAAATCAGACCTATCCACGGTGTTAAGCATGACCTTAATTTCATTTGTTTTTTCAGACCCAGATTACATAACTTACTGTTGCTCTGAGTTGGCTCATTGCTATTGGCAGAGGCAGCATTGGCACTGGTGATCCGCACCATCTTAGATTTTACAGCAGGCTCCACCAGTTGCCAAAAGGCCTGGAAATGCTTGTGTGACGCAAATCTAAGAATGAAATGATAATCGCTTTAGACTGTTTTAGATTATGGTTGTTAACTATACATTACTGAAACTGACACACACACACACACACACAGGACTAGGCACACATACATAGTGAGAGAGAGAGAGAGAGAGAGAGAGGGGGGAGGGGGGGGGTTAATTTAAGGCTATTCCAAAAAAACATGGACCAAACGTGTTTAAAAACGAAGAAGAACAAAAAAAACAAACTTACAACAAATACACACGAGAGTATGCTAATAAAAATTATATTTTATGAGCTAAAAAAACCCCAAAAAAACCCTGAATGTCATCGTCTGATCCTGCAAGATGTTGCAGCCCAAAATGGGACCGCAGCTGTAAAGTTTCAAGCTGGTTTTGTAGCTCATGTATTTTTCTCTTAAATGCTTCGTTCTCGTTTGCCAACTCATCTGCCATTACTGAGGTCGTTGGAGTAACACAGTAATTATGATCAGGCGCTATTTGCACTTCCATCTTGGAGTCGGAGTCAGACACTACTGAGCCCGGGGAAGGGCATCTCAGCCGACATTCCCAAACATTAAGCCTTGGTGCGGGTATGGTATAATCATTCCAGGCAAACAGAGAAGGTACCACCCCTTTGTTGAGTCTTCTCTGTCCCCCAGCCATCACAACTAAATCACCTGTCTGGAAATGTCTACTACAGAGGCGAGTATTTTGAGTGGGATTGAATTTTTCTCAAAGGATCTTAATGAGCCACTGAGACCAGACCTAAGGATCGACTGGAAACCAATGAAAATTAATCTCTGAGTTGTATCTTGACAAATTGGCACATCGCGGCAGAGATGTTTTCTTCTCTTGCTGTTGATATGTTAATCATTTCTCCTTAATATAAAAACACCCGTGATCCCTATTGCTACCCAGGTCTTCCCGCTTCTCCCCTACAACCAGAAACAGTAATGCACATCACCCATAACTGGGACGTCAAAGGTCCAGTGGCATCTAGCAGAACGGACTTGGCAGAAATGGAATATAACATTCATAAATATGTTTTAATTAGTGTATAATCCAATGAAAATAAGAATCATTATGTTTTCGTTACTTTAGCCCTTTATACCACTATGTTTCTACAGTAGCGCAGAACAGACAAACCAAACACTGGCTGTAGAGAGGGCCTTTTGCAGCCACCATAGGTTCTCCTACACGCTTGGAAGAGGAGGGGGAGGTATTCAGTTGGTTGCAATCTGCAACGTCGACACCACCAGATGCCACTAAATCCTACCCACTGGTCCTTTAAGAAATGCTCTGTTATGCACCAGGCTATAGCATAAAGACTGGAAACAGCTGTAAACAGCTGGCTCTGTTCAAATTGGTAACAAAATCTTATAGCCAGCACCTCTAAAGCTCACGAATTAACACATATCTCATTTGTTTAATCTGTACAAAGAGTAAAAACAAGTTCTGGTTTCATGGTGGGTCATGTTCCAGCTTATATAACCTGACTCTGTGCAGCTTCAGACAGAGTCAGGTTATGCTAAACTAAGCTAAACTAATCTGCTGTTGGATCCAGCATCATATTGATCAGACTCCTCATCTAACTCCTGCAAGAAAGAGAATAAGTGTATTTACTAAAATATAAAACTATTACTTTAAATTTGTTGTAGACCTTCACAGAGAATGAATCCTAATTGTGGTTGACTTTTCTTGTTGTGGGGAATAATTTGTAATATAAGAATGATCGAAATCTAATAGAAAGATTGCCATTTAACTGCAAGAGCACATTCATGATCCGAGGAGAATAACCTATTTCCATCTATTAGCACCATCGTCAGGCCACAATTTCATATTTTTTCGATCTACAGTTCATGGCGATAAAAATGAGCTGTTTCTTTCCACCTGCAAGAGTCAGACAAAGTTCTCCTGCTTTCCATCATCCCACTGGACTATTTTTCCTCTAAAAATTCCTACACACTTTGACATCAAGGTCTGCAGGCCTGCTGAAGACAAAAACAACACTCTCAATCTCCCCCAAGACCTCCCCAAACCTCCTCTTTGCGCCATCTCTCCTTTCTCTCCTCCTCCCTCCTCTAGCAGTCCCCAGTGCTGTCACAATTTTTCCAGTTTCTTTGGCTTTACTTCAGGACCCTCCCCCGATGGATGCGACTGGTCTCCTTCTCTCCTTTTACCCTCTTCTAAATGTTTATGCCGCTTGAAGATTTTTTTTTTTGTAAGTGTGTGAGCCCTTGAAACAAACGCATTTCTTCTCATTTTCGTCCCGGGGAAGTTGGTTACTAACTGCAAAACTAGAGCGACAAAAAATCCGGGAGTTCTTGACCGGCAAGGTGAGTAAAACGTTGTCAGTAAATTAAAAACAAACAACTATCACGGAGCTTTTATTACTTTGTTTGAAAGCCAAAGATTTTTATGACAACTATAATGTGATTGGTTAACAGAATCGACTATTTTTAATTGTTTGCGTCACCTACTTTATGAGAATGTGCTGTTATGGAAACATAGAGCGGCATGTACCAAAGTCCCTAAATGGTAAAAGATGTAAATCAGACCATTGCGAAAAATGACTGTAAGATTCTTAAATTACCCATATAGAGACTGACATTGTAACTGTAGTAATCTAGTGTGAGTTTAAAGTTACTTTTATGGATGTTATGGGCTTGATTCGCTAAAATACATGAAATTAATCACATTTGAGCAATCCCTTGCAAAAAAAAAGCCCTGCAAATTTCACTTGGCATCCTCTAAAAGGTAAAGGCTCTATAGGAGCTACCACGGGTCATTCTCTTAAGTTTTTAAAAAGATGATACCTTGCACATGTGTAGTTGTGAACTGTGGTGGAAGTATTCAGGTACTTGAGTACTTGAGTAAAAGTACTGCAATGTTAAGTACTGTAATGTAAAAAACAACAGCAACAAAAACAACACCCCCCACCCACCCCCCACCCCCCTAAAAAACCTTCCTTTATACAAGTAACTCATCATTACAAGTAAAATTTCTACATTCATAATTGTAGACCTACATAAGTAAAAGTGAAGAAGTAGGATCATTAGCTAAATGTACTTCAAGTATACATACAAGTATCAAAAGTATCAAAAGTATCAAAAGTACAAGTACTCTTATACTGTCATACTGTTATATTATAATGTATATTATAATATTGTCTTATCATTACTGATTCAGTAACAAGCAGAACTTAAATGTTGCAGCTGGTCTGAATAGAGCAAATTTGAACTACTCTATATACTGCTGGGTACTTGGATCTGTAACATATGGGCCATATATCATATTTTAGGAGCTGATCATATGTTTTGAATGTAAACTCTGCAAAGGAAAAAGTAACTATACCTGTAAAATAAATGTAGTAAAGTAAAAAATAGAGTATTTGCATTTTCCATGTATTAGAGTAGGTGTATTTATGGAAATACTTGTGTAAAGTACAAGATTAGATCTGCAACTAATGATTATTTTCATTATTGACTAATCTGTCAATAATTAATTTTCTAGATTAGTTGATTAGTTGTTTGGTTCATTAAAATGTCAGAAAATGGTGAAAAATGTCGATCACTGTTTTTCAAAGCCCAAGATGACGTCCTCAAACGTGTTTTGTCCATAACAGCTTTCCCACAACTCAAATATATTCAGTTTACTGTCATAGAAGACTAAAGAAACTAGAAAATATTCACATTTGAGAAGCTCAAATCAGAGAATTTGGACCAAACGATGAATCAGTTATCAAAATAGTTGCCGATTAATTTAATAGTTGGAAACTAATCGATTAGTCGTTGCAGCTCTATACAAGATTTCAAGATTAGGTACAGCACTTGAGTAAATGTACTTTCCACCACTGGTTATGAAAGATAACATTTCATTACCATTTTTGGCAGATTCTTAACACAGTTTGGTGTTTGTTCTTTATTCCTCTTTCATCTACTCTATAAGTGAATAGACCTCCAGCTAACACACTATAACAATAAAGCCTGTATCTGTTTGTTCATCAACAGACTATTATTAGTCAGCATAAAAGGACATAACATCAACGACGCTTATCAGTGAGTGAAAATAAGCCATTTGTTTAAGTGAAATGCTGGCATTGTGTCACCACTTAAAGCACTTGCTGTACTTATCCTACTCTGACCGGGTTTTTTGGCATCCCTCGTTCTCCTTTGAAAACGTCTCCAGCCACTATTAAGAGAGCGTGATGCAGGAAAGCTGCTCTCCGCTGGCATATTTCTTCTATTGATTCATTGCAGAGGAAGTTGCTGGGAGTAGGTCTGCTGTTTCCTCGGTGCTCTCCTCCTCCTCCTCCTCTGTTGTGTTTGATTTTCATTAAGTCGTTCAGACTTAATCCAAGTTCTGAATCCACCTCTTGGTCCGTGTCTGGGTCACAGAGGAGCTGTGACTCAAGCCAGTGAAACGTGGCGGCAAGGTGGCTGCAGCCCATACAGCTGTGTGACATCCTGTGTGTGTGATGGTGTGACTCAACTTTCATGTCCTGTCAATGAAGTTAATCAGATGAAGCAGTTGGATATGGAGTGTTTTTTTGTTCTCTCTCTGCAGATGTGAGAGGCGCCAGTGGGTTGGTTATGCTGTCGTGCTAGTATTGTGCATTTGTGTGGCTGCACACTGTGTGACACTGAAAATAGTATGGTTGTTTATAGCACTCTGATATGCAAGGGTTGATTGATTAGAGGGAATATGATTAACTACAGCATCACATTGATGTATGTGTTTGTGACACTGATTGTGTCCTCATTTGCACTGATTTGATGGATTATTTTCTTGTGATGACGCAGATCTTTTTGCTCCAGTATAAGAGAGTTTGGGGACAAAGACACGTAGCACCAAATTAAGGACAAACTGCAGCACTTCCACAGGTTGTTCATAGTCACTTGTTAACAAATTGACTGACACTTTTACAGTCTAGATCATCTGGAAGTTTAGAGCTATAAAATGATGAACTGCTGTACATGGACGCGTACTGTTTTGGAAACAGTTCTTTTCCTCAGTGGAGCTGTAAAATCAGCATGTATATTCAGCACTTTTGCACTTTTGCACTCGTGGTCTGTGACTTATGAATGAAGACTTTTTGATTAAGTAGACCCTGGCACCATTTTACACAAAACATCTGTAAGGAGGGCAAGATATGATTAAGTATCAAAGTAAATCTCAGCCACCTGGTCTGGACTCCTGACCTCGCATCTGCTCTGGCAACCAAAAATCCCCAGAAAGTTTCTCTGACTGCAGACTGAACTTTCCTTTGTCTTTGTCCAAATATTCATAAAAGAACTGTGCCATTTTTTATATCTGCTATTATTTACATATATCGGTTTAAAAGTTGAATTCTGCATGTGAAAAGTAACACAACTGCATCTCCCTGAAGTGGACCATTTTTGTTTTTCCTCAGTGTCCTCATATGGGATCCTCATAGCACCCCCCCCCCCCCAACTTGAAAATGTATCTGCCCTCCTCCAGACTGTTTCAGCTATCAGTGGTATAATGGTGACCCATTTTTTTTTTCTTTTTTTGTCTGGTCGAGCAACAAATTCGTCTCTTGTCTGACAGCTGAAGATCTGGCTGACTTACCATCTGTTTGTCCAGGAGAGGACTCGGTCTCAGGCAAGCTATTGGATATGTTTTGGTTGGAGATGACACTGGCCAGAGACACAAAGAGATGAGGTAGTAATTGAAAAAGTAGAACTGAGGTAAGAGTCATTTGTGCTAATTCGATCCCCCTGTGCCTGGACGTTTTTAAAATTTATTGAAACACCATACAGGGCACCCAGAGTGTCTGCATGTTGTCTTTTGAAAGCCACAACTTTTCTTGACAAGTTTATACCCGATGGCCACACACCATTCATGTGCTATTTAAGTGAGAGCCTGAGGTCTTTGTTTGTGTTTTCCATCAAAGCATGGACTCTGCTATAGAATTACCTGTTTACAAAGTAACTTGAATTGTCTTGCACTTTAAAATGGTAATCTGCAAAATTCTTGTTTTTAGCCACACTGGAGACAAGGCTCTATGGATCAGTCAGTCAGTCAATCCACCACTTTGGTGCAGACTGAAATATACAGAATTATATTTTGTACAAACATTCATGGTGACCAGAGGATGAAGCCCTCTGATTTTGGTGATCCTCTGACTTTTTTTTAGTGAAATGTCTTGACAAATACTGAACGGATTGCCAGGAAATTTGGTACATATATCCATGGTGCCCAGAGGATGAATCTTAAAGACTTTGCTGATCCCCCATTTATTCATCTAGCACCACAAGCAGCTCAAATGTTTCACCTATCCAGTGAAATATCTCAACATCTACAAGATGGATTTGGTACAGTACATACATGGTTCCCAGAGGATGAATCCTGCTGACTTTGGTGATAACTTAGTTTTGTGGTTTTGAGTGAAATGAAAGTTTCCTTGAAATGGGGTACACACACTCATGTCCCCCTCAGATTGAATAATGACTGCGGCAATTCCTTAACCTTTCATCTAGGGCCATTCGCAGGACAAAATTTCAATTTGTCCAATATTTTGGTTAATTTTCAAATAATATTTGCAAAACTTCTGACATTCACATCATCATCAATCGTACTATGCATTTAGTCCTAATTAGCAAATGTTAGCATGCTGACATGCTAAACTAAATGCTTAACATGGTAAGCATTAAACCTGCTAAACGTCACTTTGTTAGCATTGTCATTGTGGGCATGTTGGTGTGTGGACGATGGCATTTAGCTTAAAGCACAATTGTGCCTCACAAAATCATTATCATGGCTGTAGAGACTTGTTTTGTTTTTGTTTGTTTTTTTAGTTTCATGGTGACGTCTGGCACTAAACAGGCATTGCTTTGCTGTTTTTATAGGTTTTTCACAATGTAACATCAATAACCAACAGAGAATAGGAAAATCTACTTTTATCTACAGTATATGTAAAAAGGTGCATATTGACACACCATAAATTCTGTTTGTTTGACCCACACTCCCATTTTTATACATCAATTGCAAAGTTTTCCTAATGAAAGTTAAGTAGATGTAAAAAATGACCTTTGTTCACCCCCCAAGCTTATATTTTTGATCCTAAAATAGTCTCTGATGAAAAAGACAAAGAGCACAGGGAATTTAAAAGAAGGTGACACGGGTTGGATGGTCCTACCACAGGCTTATATAAGCCTTTCAACCCCATGTGCTCTGCAGCCGTGCAAATAATTTGGAGCAGATTCGACTGCAGCCCTCCAGCTCGGGGGTTTTGGGTCGCTCGCTCTGCTCTGGCTGTGGAACACGTACAGTTTCATTGGGCTCTGGCTCAAATAACCAATCATAAAAAAGCAGAGGTCGGGGGGTTTGGGGCTGGAACAGAAGGAGGAGTCAGCAGCGGGCTGATGGAGTGACCACAGACTACTTGTACTGTGGTGAGGGTCTTTCCTGGAGTTGCTTATGTTGGTGGTTGGTGGGTGGCGTTTGGGGTAGTGGGTGGAGCAGCAGTGGAGACATTGTTCATTAAGCTTTCAGGGGCTTTCACTGATGTCTATGTCTCGCTGTGGTGTCTATGCAGGATGACTGGAACCAAGTGAAACCTGAGATGTAGTATTAGAGGAAATACAGCACCAAATTCAAGGCCCAGAGGACTTCTCGCTTTTTGTTTCCATCTCTGTGATGAAAATGGAGTAATGTTTATGTTTATGTTTGTTTTTGATTGAAATGAAATCATTTGTGCAGATATAGTGCAGAATGTTTATTTAGTCAGCTATGACATGAAAAATCATGAGTTTGCCATAAAAGATGTGAGTTTTGCATGTGAAAAACAAATGGCCTTTATGTCATGCTTGGCACCAAGCGGACATGAACTGCTAGAACTCTTACTGTTTTTCTTGAGCTCAAACCCAGATCCATTCCACCAGCTGTGCTAAGCTATGACTCTCCCAGTCGTCCATCTTGCCTTTTATGAGAGGACTTATTTTCTTTTTTCTGTATTCTATTTTCCAGGCCACTTCTGAAAGACAAACCTGAGCTCAGGAAAGGCAGCATGACAGATTATCACTATTTGTCAGCATCCCCATTACTCAAAACAACACAAACTCTCTCTGGAAAAAAGGGTTCTTTGTGAAAAAGGGCACTAAGAAGCCAAAAGGGGTGAGCTGTTGGAAAAAGTGGGAGTAGCAGAGTGGGTATAGGTCTGATGGCATCATTCAAGGACTTTTCCTTTTACACGCCTCACTTTATTCCCAACTCACTTCTGTTGACATGTCAAAAGGAAGACAATGCTGAAATGCAGACCTGGATGTACACCCAAGATGTTTCCTATCAGCTTGCTATTGTTTGTCCCAGCTTTCATTTCCCTGGTGCTCTGCACTGATGAGTGAAGACAGATGAGAGAGCGTGGACCTGAGGGACTGTGGGGACAGGGTTTGATTCTGTTTTTCTTTTGCCCTATTGAAGAGAAACTGAAAGAAACTCAGTTGGAGAGATGAAATTATTAGGTGGAGACAGATAATAATGAACCAGGGAGTTGTAGTCAATTAAAGAGTAATGAGAAAAACATGTTATCTTCAAAGACATTGTCAATAAAGTGCTGTCAAGATACTCTGTGGTAACTTTTGGTTTTGTAATGTGTTAACAGCAAAATTGCTTCCTTGCCCATTAATTGGTATATAGTTGAAACTAATTTGCCGCAGTTTTTGAAAAGCACGAAGAAACCTCACTGTGATAAAAAAAAAAAAAAATCTTCCATGACTCACAGATGACCTGCTGTGTTTCCTGCTGCTTCTGTTTGCCTCTGGGCATCCAGAAAAAGAAAAGTGTTAACAGTTTCCCCTCCACTTGGTTTCCACGAGTCGTGAACATCATACCTAAACAAGATGACAGGCCTCTAGTCCCATCGCTCCCTGTTTGCCCTCCCACAGTGCTGTTTGCCGAGGATGTCCTGTGTGGTGGCCTGTATCTGGTTCTTGTCCCCTCTTGCCCCTTGTCTTCCTGTTGTGGTAGGCAGATTTGCAGGTGTCATACCAAAAAGCCCCCAGAGGCCAATGTGTTGCACAACGCACACGACCATGACAGCATTTTCTATTAACTCGATTTTTCAGAGCCTACTTTCATCTTTCACTAGCCACGAGAACGTCCAACAAAGTGAATTAATGGCACCACCTGTGGGGTTTGAAACTGTTTCAGTCTAGTGACACTGCTGGGAAAAGCGCAGAGGATCAGACTAAGTAAAGGAACATCTCTGAGGGTTCACCTTCAGGGTAGCACACGTGGCCTGAGTTTTTGAGTGAAGAAAATAAGGCTTTAACTTCCAGATGCTTGCAGGATGAGGCCCATCTGGAGAGAAGCAGGGAGAAGGAGCTTTTGGTACTATGTGTAAAAAAAAAAAGCTGCTTTAAAATGATCACTGTAATAAGTTGCAGGTTTCCACCTCGTCCTCCAGAAAGGCAGCACACCATGTACCAGAGGTAGGCCAGTAAATCAATAGGGTTTAACTTTCAGGAATTTATTGGCCCTGGGTGGACTTCCTGGAAATAAGAGATAAAGAAGGGAAGTCAATAGAGATAATAACTGATAAACTATTTTGTTGAACTCTTGTCTTGTATTGGTGGTACTCTTGGTGCTGCTTGTGTTAATGTTATTAAACCTTACTGGTTATCTAGGTACCTCACATACAGCAGACTCTTGACCACATGGCATTAATTGAGATGCACATCTGTCTCCCAGTGTGCTGCTCCCACTCTCCTTGCATAATGGCTGTAGCTAATGGCCACCCTGCAGGCACCAACACTCAAGTCTTTGGTAAATCACCCAGGTGTCACATTATTTTTCCTTGGAGAGGAAATAGTACAATAGGTTAATCCTGGAAACAAACGGCAGAAAAACATCATCAACAACAACAGAAAAAAAGATAGCCACACCAGCTCAAATGGTTTCCAGCTCGCTGTATCGTAGCAGCTGCAAAAAGAAAAAAAAAGTCAGCCATCCAGTCACATTAGAAGTGTTGTCTTAATCAAAACCAGATGCGGCGTGGTTAAAGTCTGTTACTGTAAATTGCTCTCTCTTTCATGCAGCCATGACTTAAAGACTCATATTAAAGCTGTTGCATGGGAACGTTGTCCACAGTATGAAATATGTTGTTCTTAAACTTTGTGTCTCAGTAAAGGAGGATGCTTCCTGTGATATTATTCAGACACCGCAGACATTTAGAGGGACCAGTATAATCTTGTAAGTCGTCATAGACCGCCCAGGAAGCCCATATTTTACCCAAAACATAAACAAAACACTGAATTGCTACAACTGTTTTATACAATAGGCCTTGTTCAATTCAGAGAAAGAAAAACTCTTTTGAAGAAACAGCATTTTTATGAAGTGCAGCATCCGCAGAGTTGAGATAAGTTTATAATTGGGATTTGCAGACTGTAGGTCATTCAGCTTCTGTGCTCATGGTCAGCTTTGCCAAAGCAGATGGAGTTTGATTTCACACCTCTCCAACAGAGTTTGGATAGCAGCTCCCCTACCACGAGGGTTAAGACCACAAGAGTAAGCAATCGGCACGGTCTTCAGCCAAAACAAAAGTCATAATGGAAAGAAAAGAGAGCGGTGTGCCTCTGTGTGTTGAGGTACATGGAACAGGCAGGGTCTGTGTGTGCACATCTGTGTTTATGTCAGTGTTCGATACAGAGTTTTGTGATGACTTGGCAGTTTTGGCCGCCTGCAGTGGTGCAGCGTTTCCCTTTAGTGGCTGCAGTCTGATCGCCTGTTTCCCCTCGTAAGAAACTACAAGTAAAACAAGCGATTGTAGAACTGCACACCAGTGATCGACCAGCCTGTGAGGGATAGACTGTAAACTTTGGCAAAGCTGTGAAATAGATTAAGAGTGTTTTTGCATCTGTCACTGTAGCTGAAGTAAATCCAGATGTGCACAATGCACATATGACACCCTACCACCATTATAAATAAATCTCTGCACCAGTGACAGTCATTAAATGACCGTAGAATGACTAAATCGTTATTTATGTGTTAGTAAAATATTGTCTGGATTTCTCTTCAGCTTTAGGATAAGTCTGGTGTCATCAAATTGCAGGAAAAAAAACAAAACAATGTGTAAATGGGTCTCACTTCATGACTCCCCTACACTGTGGCTCCAACCACAGTGGCTCCTACTGAAGGTGTAAATCTTTAAAAATGGCTCACAAATATATGGTTATATTTTTAAAAAAAGGCTCAGTAATTTCCCAAAACAGCTGGGCACTGTAGTTTTTAGCAAATGTTACGCAAACAGGAATATTTTGCTATTTATAGCTGCAGATTAATACACATTTGGTGCTTGAGTGAATACAGCTATGGCAGCAGGACTACAGTGGAACATGTCACCCAGTGCAACAGTGTGGCTCATTGATGAGTTTTTAATAGTTTTTGGACAACAACGGAGGTCTGTGGAACAGAGGAGGTTAGAATCAGTGGAGGAGTTGGTAAAATTGTTGTGTTTTCCCATTGGTTTGTTTTTATTTTCACACAAAAAATTTAAGCAAACCAAAATGCATGACTAAAAGCCATATGAGAATGTTCACTCTGCTCATTAGTTAGATGTGTATGGGGCAGGAGTGACACTATAAACACAGTAAGAAGATTCTGATTATCAAGAAGGCAACTTACTTTGTTGCTAGACCAGTTCGGACCTCAGCTCTCATTCTCTGACTGGCTGCTAGCAACTGTTGATTTCCCTCATTGAGGTCGGATCACGTTATCACCGCAATTGAATAACTCCAGAATTTGTTTGTGACTCGAGCACAATTGCTGTGGTCAGATCCGCCCAAACAAATCTTACCAAGGGGTAAAACGTACCAGAGTCTGATTCAATGGGATTAAATAACGCAGGTTAAAAAACACTAAAGTCTTGCACTTCCTGACAGGTTTGAAATGATTTGAGTCCCTTTGTCTTAAAAAAATAAGAAAATAAATAAAATCAGAGATTAAATCACAAGTACACTAGCAGCATTAGTAGTTTCTGTTAGCAAAAAGTGATGATTTTCTGGCTTCTTCCAGATGAACAGAGATGTTGTGATATCAGCTGTACATGACTTCATTGCATACAGAGGTTTCTACAGGTGGGGTGTCATATTGTTTGCAATTAAATTAAACATTAATGTACTGAACCTGTACTACACTGTAGTAATTTGACAGCAAACAGTCAAGACAACATCCAGTAAGTATAATAAGTATAAGAGATAGATGAAAGAAAACATAGTCTTGCAACAAAGCAATAGCTTTTGCTTGCCTCTTATATATAATTACAGACTTTTTCTCTTAACAAAGGAGTTACTCTGCTCAGAGGCAACACTAACATTAACAGTGTGTGATTGTTGGATTGTTATAAGAGTTCAGTGGAGGTTGTGTCTGTTTTCTTAAGCTCTTCTGAAGATTTCAAAGGCTCTTGAACCCTAGTGTCCTAGTTTGTATAAGTTGATGGACCTCTGCGTACTTAAATATGGATGAATAAGTGCTGGCCTTTGCATAGTTTTTATCATGGGAAGATCAGCAAACGATGCAGTGACTAAAATTCCTTATGAATCTTTTTTATAGCAGCATTTCCCACAACTTTCTGACCCTGAGAGAGGAGGGCAGAAATAATTTGTGTTTGAGGCGATATTCACCGAAGAGAAAGACATTATGATTAAAGAAATTAGCTTGTCATGGTGGGAAAATGAGCGTAGAGATGATGCACTGATTTTTACAAAGGATTTGGACCAAAACATCAGAGGGGTCAATGGCTTAGCATAATTACATGTTACTAACACGCTGACTACAATGTCAGGAAAATGTTACTGTGCAGCTGCAGCTCTTACCAGTCATTATAGATATTTTGTCGTACAAGCTGCCAGAAACACAAAAGATTTTTTTAATGTAACTGATTCTAGTTCTTATTTCACAACTTTATTGTGTGTTTTTTTACCGAACACACTCAAGTTAAGATGTGTTTTTTATCTTTGCATTGTGAAAGTAAAGCTACATGGACATCTCTGGCAAGATCAAATGTTTAGTTTTCATTTTT
Organism: Thunnus thynnus; assembly: GCF_963924715.1. Classification (NCBI taxonomy): domain Eukaryota; kingdom Metazoa; phylum Chordata; class Actinopteri; order Scombriformes; family Scombridae; genus Thunnus; species Thunnus thynnus. Next base: position 8,556,795 of record NC_089526.1, on the reverse strand, counting down.
TAACATATTTTTTCATTAAGTCAGGAAAACATTGACTTTTTGGCACATTAACTAATTCCTAAGTGAGTTTAATGTGAGTCTAGAGCTGCAATGATTAAGCTATTAATCGACTAGTTGACTAATTTGACTATTTTGATAATCGATTAATCATCAATCAGGTAATTTTTCCAAGCAAAATGCCAAAAATCTGATGGTGCCAGGTCCTTAAATGTGAGAATCTTTTGCTTTTCTTGGTCTCATATGACTGAAAATTTAAATTTTTTAGGTTTTGGACTGTTGATTGGACAAAACAAGACATTTGATGGTTGTCACAGCTGGGCTCTGGGATAGTTTGACCAACATTTTTCACTATTTTCCTGATTAATCAAGATTAATCAAGAGAATAGTCAGCAATATAAATAAATAATTGTTAATAGCAGCCCTTAATGGGAGCCTTTCTCACATACCATATGAAAAGACAGCACGGCAAAGTTTAAAAAATGTTTCCAGTACCATTACTATTCGATAAATTTGTGCGGAAGTACTAAAACACAGTCACAGCCCTAATTTAGTCACATTACAAACATCACAACCTTATCATAAAGTTAGAGAATGACATAAATTCAAGACTGAATGACTCAAAAACATTCATAGGCAGAATGTAGTATAGAAAGCTTCCTGAAAGGCCATGGAGAAGCAGTTAGACAGTAAAGCACAGGAAGAGATGAGGAGGAAGTGTGTGTCTGAATCAACAACCCGCCTGTGATTCATGCTGAAACAATGGCACAAAGGACATTCCAACAGATTAATCAAGCATCACAGCCATTAGAAATACCCTGCTTATAGAATCATTATGTTTTCAAATAGTTGCAACATGATACACATACGTTTGAAATTCTTGTGTCGTTATGTGGTTGATGTGTTTTTCATTAAAGGGTGAATTCAGTTCACTACAACTTGGATCTTGAACTTGTTGTAACAGTTTAGAGAATAACCTTTCGGTACAGCTTTGACCTCTCGTCCCATCACAGTTTTCCTGTGCTGATGTTATGCGCTCATATTATGGGTGCTCCAGTTGGTTTTACCTCCAAATAAAGAAGTTGTTATAAATTACACTAACGCATAATCTAACCGCTCATGTTTCTTACTCTGTTGGACTTTGTTGTCGGTGTTCCCAGATCTTAGCAATTACTGTACTTTGTTGAGTACAATGTTGTCATAACTCATACAAATGATGGCAAGTACTAAGAAGATAAGACCCAAATTGTAAAAAACAAGAATTATCTCTTAAGTACTTAGGTACTTAAAAAATAATTCCTTTTAGCAACACAAAGTGCTGATTTCTTGTGTCATATTTCTGAATGTGTCTCCCTTTTAAGGTTCCACAAGTGAAGTGTGTGTAATCTTTTCGGTTGTCCACCACCATGTCACAAGACTGCCATGTCAAAAGCTCATTTGCTGCTAATTACAGTATAAGTCATATTAACAAGTTTGAATACTATTCGGTCACTATGTGATAAAGCAACACTGTGGAGGTTTATGTAACAACTTGTGTCGTCCTGCATGAAATAAGCTATTTTCTGGTGATTCCACATGCTGTGAATTTTGAAACACTTCTTATGTTTCTTATGAGATGCAGTCTTCTAATGTTGTGGACCAAGAGGTTTTTTGCCTGTGTTCTTACTGTGAGTTTACAATACAAAGCTATGTTTTTTGGTCATGGTTTGTGGAAAGGCTGTGTTTTTTACAAGGACTCTATGCGTCTCTGCACATATTATGATCCACAGAGCATTACAGCACATATAATTACAGCACTGTACGGTCATGTCCTTCTAAAACCTCAGCCAGGGTCTCCATTTTGGGTTTTCCACCATTTCACTCTCTAATGTTTGGATATAACACTAGACTTGTTTTAAGAGACCAGACATGGTTTCAATCCAAGGTGTGCAAGTCTGTGTTTTTGTTTATTCTCCTGTATTCATCACAGTGTCATACTGTTTGAGTTTGTTTGTAGACCCCTCTGCTTCCTCTGACCAATGAAGCCACAGTCATCCTGCCTGTGGTTTTGGTCTGGAGTGCGGAGGACCAGGCAGCAGTTTGCACTGTGGGTCTGCGTACTAGAGAGCACGAGCCTCAAACGTGTCAGAGTAATGCATCAGGGAGAGCAAAGGCCTCCAACTGGCAAGAAGCCCAGCTCAGTGAAAAACACTTTCACTTTAAACCACATCAGATCATACGCGTATGCAAAAAGTAAACATTTCATAGAAGAAGAAAACAAGGATAATTTATTCTTTTTTTTTTCATCTCATGAACATCCCCAAGGATTGCAGTTATAGCATTTGTTTTCATTTTATTTTGTGACAGCAGCAATTGGCATTAAACATTGCTGCATGTATTTGTGCAGTCATGCTGTTAAACATGTGGTCATTTGGTTGAATTCATTTTTGAGTATTAAAAGATCCAACAATATATTTGCAATACAAAGTAGTAAGAAGATAGCCATACTGTCATACTGTATGTCTGGAAATTGATCAGTTTGTTGACCAAACCAACAACTACTCAGTGATTACTTTGCAAGGTGATGAATGTTTTTTTTTTTTAAATCTCAGTGTCTGGCTGAACTCTGAGCATAAACTCCAACACCACCACTATCAGCATTTGCAACTGCTCAGTGAGAGAGTTCGATTGATAAAGATGCAGTAACAGCCAATATTTGCTCATTGCAGATATATTGGTATCAGCATATATGTCAGATGAATAACAACTACAGAAAGATATGTTTTGAAACAGTGTTACCATTCTATAGTTTTTCCACCAGAGAGTAGTTTATTTTTCTGTAAAATGTAATTCCCAGTACATTTCTTTAAGGGAACCTTATCAAAAATGTTTATTTAAGTTAAGAAAATGTATATCATTTTCAGATTTTTTAAACTCTCAAATATCAATATTGGTATTCGCCTCATAAATACAGTATCGCTTAGTCCATAGTGCTAACTGTAAACTGTATCACAAGTAATTTTTCTTACATTTTAAAAGAGCAAAACAGAAGCCAGCCCACTAATTTTAACTCAGGTTACTGTGGTCTGTCATGGCTCAGTAAGCATTTGTTTGGGTCAGGGGCATCATTAGTGGGAAGCGTGAATGTTTTTTGTACCTGATTGGAGTAATATGTCATTTGGTCTTCAAACTATTGACAACTATTGGCAGCTGATATGGAAACAGTCAAATTTCACTTACATTATCCACCAAAATTGTCTTTTGCATAACTCTGAGGTGAGCAATAGGCCATTCAGTTGCTTAATACTTAATTTTGTATCTGCAGTGTTTGGTTTAAGTAGAGGTTCATACGGGTCGAGTTGGGAGATGGCTCTGACTGGTCATCTGAACCACTCCCCATAGATTTGCTAATAAATCCAGCTTCCAGCTTAGTCAATTCTCAGTGGATGTTTTCCAGATGCTAAAACAAAAACAACTTGTTCTTAAACCAAAAAGTATTTTGAAACAGAAACTCTTCATTAGATATTTCTGTAGGATGTTTGTCTAAAAGTATACAAGTTTTTATCACTGTTGTTGCAGTTCCTACTGGTTGCAGATAGGAGTCGATACACAGCTGGCCTGGCACTCAGCTTGGCACTCAGCTTGGCACTTAGTCCACTCTGCTCTATGGTGACCTCATGTTGATGTCCTCATGTGGTGCACAACAACAAGATTACCATGGTGACCTTATCACTCCAACCACTGTTATCCACGGGCTCTGTTCTCCATCACCGCAAGGACAGAGGCTGTGAAATGAGCTCCAGTACCTCCTGACCTCACTTAAAACAGTACTCTCCAACACAAACACTCACACACACACACATACACAGCTCTAGCTTATCTAACTGTTAGCTCTTTACCACTACAGGAAAAGGTGTGGTCCTCTCAGATCACATTGTCTTGAATCTCCTTTCATTTTCATGTAGGTTAAGTTCATTTGTAAGTTATTAAGTTTTTTGATCTCTAGCCTTAGGGTCTTTGGTTTGTAGGTATACATTTTATAAAGTATAAATCTTATACACTATATATATGTGAAGTGAAGTGAAGTGAAGTTAAGTGAAGTGAAGTGATATGAAAGACAACTAATGTAAAGAGGGACCATGAGGACGGGACACATACTGTATCCTGTTTTTCTCAGTTAAATAAAGTATCCCCGGCCAAAATGCCGGAGGTTGCCAAATGAAAGCTGGCCTGACATTGCTGTAGAGATAACATAGAGTTGACATAAGGTGATTTCATTAGTTTTTCCATTGCAGCTCTCCTAATTAACAGAGCCTTAAAATGACTCGAACCCAAGGACAGATTGGCAGGCAGCACTGGGCATCTGTCATTGCATTTAAGAGCCTGTTGGTAAGAAGATGTTGATGAAGATGATCCAAGTTATTTATTCCCATGTGATTACTGGAAACTCCAGTAGGGCAGATCTGCTGACTTAAGACAATATAAATGTCTGAAAAAGGAGACAAAAGAACTGCAAAGGTGTGCAGCGTTTCTTAAAGTTCAAAGGTCAAAAGTTCAAGAATTCTCGGCTCTCTTGCAGCAGTCCTGCAGATAGCAAACACTGCAGAGCTCACTCAGAGAAATTCAGACTTTCAAGATCTCTGCAAGGCCTCCCCCCTTCTCTTTCTCTCTCGCTAGATCATCCTTTTGTCATGCAACTCCCCCGAGAACCGTCAAGTGCATTTGAGCTGCCAAGAGTTTTCCACTCGAAAGCTTTTTCCAGTGTGGGGGTTCAGCTGTTGTGGCAGAATACCACCTTTTTACCGTATGATGTCTTTACTGTAAACCGAGTGAAACGTGTTGATGTAGGCGTTGTGATTTTTCACCGGATAGTTGATAATGTGGCAAAAGGGATGCACACCATGTAATCTGTGGGTGTGTTTTTTCTGGAGTTTAACGTGTGTTCTCACATTACATCTTTGGGTGTGGCATGTAATTGTTTCTCCACGTCCCCAGTGTGTTGTTAAGGGTCCCTGCACCCCCTTCTCAAACAAGCCATCCACCCAACATGGGGCATGGCGGCAACTGGGGATTGATGCCAGCCTCACTGTGGTACTGCAGCCGAACCCGTCCAATGCTCCAAGACAAGAACCCAGATGCAAAGGATTATGGGTTTACAGTAACTCGGGCTTAATGTGAGGGTGGGATGGGGAGGAGGGGGAGAGGGGACTGTGGCTGCGGTCGGTGTGTCACATGGAGGACTCTGGGTAATTTATTCCAACTGGCAGTTTTTGTCAGTTTCTGCCCTCAAGCAGTTTTATAGATTTGTTATTCTAAGAGCTCAACTGTAAATTTGCGACGCAAACCTTTTGTTCAGTGAGGGCTGCGTTCTCCTGTGGACGGTGTTTTTTGATATCTGTGATGATCACAATCGTAATGTGATCATTTAAATCCCCTTACACACCGCAACTTTATAGGCCAACTTTTAAGTGTAATGGTGCACAGCAAGGCTTTAATCATGTGCAGTGTGACCATCATGTTGCCAGGAAACATTTGAGTTGATTTTTGTCATTTGGTCTCCTTTTCTTTGTTTGCTGCTGGAGGTTTTGCCAATTTACAATGCTCAAAGAACTGCAGAGTGCACTGGTTTCCGATTTTCATGTCAAGACCTTCTTAAAGGGCCTGCAGCAAGCCACAAACCCTTGTTTGTTAAGATTTTGTCTAACGGAGCTAAATTTTAGGAGATTTTACTTTGTACACAGCTCACTGTAGGTGGGCAGAGCACTGGGGAGTAAAGCCTGATAGAAGGGCAATAATTCTTCATTTCTGCTCTCTCATTGTTTTAATGGCATTATAATACAGTTTAACCACTCCATATCCCTCCCTTTGGGAGACACTGGCCGATTAAATCACTCCTTAAAGTTCAGTTGCATGTTGGCGGGTTGGGCAGGCTACTTGTATTTTGAAACTGCCTTACATTGCAGTGACTAATTACCTTATTAAAACAGTAATCAGTAATCCAAATGACTAAAGAAAAATCAAAAATGTATTCTGATTATCATCTTTGACTTTGTCATTTTTCACTTTATTTATTTGCACCGCAATGACAAAGTTCAGGAACCTGATATCATGTTTAAAACCCACATTTTATAAAGAACATCTGCCTTCATTTAAACAGTCTTCCAAGTTTCTTGATTTTATTTAAAAGTATTCCCAGAAGTAATCCTCTATTTTTTTTTCTCAAAATAGTTATAATTGAATGAATATACAAGTCAAGTCAATTTTATTTATATAGCGCCAAATCGCAACAAAAGTTATCTCATGTCACTTTTCATATAGAGCAGGTCTAGACCATACTCTTTAATTTACAGAGACCCAACATTCCCCCATGAGCAAGCACTTGGCGATGGCGGTAAGGAAAAACTCCCCTTTAACGGGAAGAAACCTCGAACAGAACCGGGCTTAATGTGGGCGGCCATCTGCCTTGACCAGTTGGGTTGAGAGAGAGAGGGGAGAGAGACACACAGAGAAGCACAGCAACAACAATAATAAAAACAACAATAATAGCCATAATAATAATAATAATAATAATAGAAATATGACTAATAGTAATAATATTAGGCATGGTCGTCAAACAGGACCATGGCAGCAGGCAGTCCATGACCATGATCCATAGAAAACCGCAAGACGAGAAAGCACATAAACTCCGGGGAAGAAGCCAAGTTAGTAACGCACGCAGATGGAGAGGGAGAGGAGGAGAGAGAAGCTCAGTGTATCATGGGAAGTCCCCCAGCAGTCTAGGCCTCTAGCAGAACAACTAAAGGCTGGTCCAAGGCAAGCCTGAGTCAGCCCTAACTATAAGCTTTATCAAAAAAGGAAAATTTTAAGCCTACTCTTAAACGTAGAGAGGGTGTCTGCCTCCCAGACCAAAACTGGAAGATGATTCCACAGATGAAGATCCTGATAGTTGAAGGCTCTGCCTCCCATTCTACTTTTGGAGACTCTAGGAACCACAAGGAAGCCTGGATTCTGGGAGCGTTGTAGTTGCAGTGTTCTAGTGGGGTAACAGGATACTATGAGCTCTTTATAACAGTATCCACTTACAGTTTTTGGTTTCTATTAAAATACTCTCAATACAAAACAAGCTTTCAGCTTTAACTTTACATCCATCATCGTCAAGTTAGCCTTAAATTACCTTATTATGAACTTTTTTACATCAGACCTTGTAATGGTGATGTGATGCTGATATTAGAATTACTTATTACCAAGATAGCAAGAAACAAGACATAAATTACCATCAGTTTGAGTCATATTATGCCACACAAAAATGCTTTGCACCTGCAGGCTGTGTCATAACTCTGGAGCAGAAAGTCTACAGTATTTCACCATGTTGAAAGGCAACATTTGGTAGTCTGTGTAATAAGGTTGGAGTAAGGAACAAAGGGATTTTTTAAATTTTTATGCTGTTGATTCTGGAAGAGCACAGTGGAATCTGCAACACCAAGAGAATTGCAAATACAGCTTTGAACAAAGAAAAAGATAGTCTGGAAGATGGAAATGCATTCTGTAGTTTCTCTGTCTGACTGATGTCAGAGCAACACGACATGAAAATGGACTTCTCTCTCTCTCTCTCTCTCTCTCTCTCTCTCTCTCTCTCTCTCTCTCTCTCTCTCTCTCTCTCTCTCTCTCTCTCTCTCTCAGTTTCTTTTTTTTTCAATTTATTTGGCCTTATTGGCATGACATTATGGATCAAACATGTTGTCAAAGAAAAAAGTCACATAGAAACAATAGAATATAAACAGTCAATAATAAAATGAAATAAAAGACAAAAGAAAAAAAAAGTATCTTACATTGAAATATGTCTTGCTTTGAGACATGCGGTAAGATATTCTGAGTTCTACTCTACTGCTGACTTCCCCAGAAGGGTTTGAATAAGCCTGTCTTTTGGGAGAGTAAGAAAGTCTGGGATTGTCTGGTTGAATTTGAGGAAGAAATCTTCTCTAATTTCTTTGTATTTTGGACAACTTGTGAGAAAATGATTTTCTGTCTACAAATTCTCTTGCCGTCTTTTTATAGGATGTTTCATTTGGGTTAAATTTTGGGCTAATTGAAATTCGCTGTCCAGTAAATTATAGCATTCTAGTTTATTTATTGATTGGATTTCTTTTTTCCAGTGCTTAAAATATCTTATTTTATCATCTTTGTCTATTTGTTTTACTTGTGCACTGGGAATTATTTTCATAGCATCACTTTGGCATATGAATCTGATTTCCTCATTTGTTCCATTCCAGGTAGTTTTATTGTTTTTTATTTTCTCTTTCTCTGTCTGTCTGTCTGTCTCTGTCTGTCTCACTCTGTCTCTCTTAACACCCCTCCTCACTCCCTGTGCACTACAGAGAAAATGTTATTCCATCTATTTTATTTTTCTTTCCCCCGTGACGTTCCCTTCCAGTGAGTGACTAATATTTTCTACCTCAATTAACACTGCAACTGCATAGAAATAAATAGAGAGACAGAAATCTGAGGTTAGATGGAAAGGAAACGGGGAAACACACAGTTTGAATCAACAGTTTGATCAATGCCATGTGGTTTGCATAAAACTTCACCAGAAAAAAGCTATATGGAAGATGTCCATTATTTTGATCAAAAAGTGATGAAAATTAAAAATATTTGATACATGATCTATGATCTATTTTTGCGTTGTTCCTATTCATATTAATAGCTGACTCCATTTAATACAATTAATATACAGTATTCTGTAACTGGTCAGTCATCATTACTCTGGGATAATGCTTTGCAACTATAAACATCTTAAATTAAATGTTTTTTTAATTGTGTAAACTGCCATGACTCATGCAAGTGCAAGTGGTTGTTCATTTTTGTAATTTTATGTGTTTCCAGACTCATAGCCATAATAAATCTAGCTATCCTTGTTGTTGAAAAACTGAAAATGACTGCTGGTTAAACTTTGTTTTTATACAAAGGTAGTTATACATTTTGGGGAATACTTAGAGAGAATTAAATGAGAAGATTGATACCACTCTCATATTATTCTGTTCAATATGAAGGTGGAGCCAGTTAGCTTAGCTTAGCATAGCAACCTCACAGTGACAACAAGACTTCAGGAAGTCACTGCATCCAGCCAAGAAATGGCCCAGCACACAACCCCTTGTAAAACAACAAATTATTTTTTTTAACACTTTGGTTTTTGAGCTGTAGACTTACAGATTGGCAGATTTTGTTACCTTTCAAAAGAGCCATGCTAGCTGTTTCCAGTATTTATGCTAAGCTAAACTAACAATTTCCTGGTTCCAACGTCATATTTATTGGACAGATATGAGAGTGGTATTGATTCTCATCTCATCTAACTCCCAGAAAGTAAGCCTGTTTCTCAAAATGTCAAACTACTTCTTTAACAGGTTGTTGTTCCTTTATGCTTTTGATAATCACATTAGAAAAGGAGGCCCTGTTACTACAGTTGAACTAATATGAACACCCAGTCCGACCTGTCAAGTAAATGTCTCTCTTGCATGAAATCGAATCAAAATAATTTTTTCAGTTGTCAGCGCTTACACATCCTGATGGGCCCGTGATTGAAACGGAATATGGTAATAACATGGGTACTTGAGTGTCTAGCGAGATTAATATAAAACCAGTGCATCTGTTTTCATTTGGGCTTTGTTTTCACTGAAGCCCCTGTGCGGTTCTGGAAAGAGCCTTGCGGGGCCCTTAAACAGCTCACAGCATTCCTCAGTTGGTACGATGTGTGTACTCCTGGGCCCCTGCTTTTTCTCTTGACAGTATGGGCCAAGAGAAGCCCAGTGAATTAGCAAAATGTCCTCAGACGCTAAAAATAGTTTCTCTCTGAACTTGTGTCAGCGTATGGGACTCATTTGATGTTTGTGTTTAATGTCTCTAGAACATGAAAACACATGATCAGTCCTTGAAAGAGTTGGAAACCGTAGTGGGTGTTGGGACTGTGTATGTGCAAGCATGTGCACGTTATGTGTTTGTAAGTGTTCGTGCACATGTACGTACTGTACGCCTGCGTGTGTATGGGTGTGTGTGGTAGTTTGCCTATTTTCTATTGGTTTATAGAACCACATGAAAGTTTCAGTGTGCTGGATGAGATTGTCTGTTTTTTTCATCACGAACAAGACCAAAAATATGTTGGAGCAGCCTCTACTATTGTGGGTTTTTTTTACTGATCTTGGTCCAGACTTTACCTCTTTGACCAGTGGATGTGAACTGTGGAGGTGTACATATGTTGCTGCCAATTAGCTGTTAGCTGAACACATCAAAAGTGATTAGAAAAACTCTTGCGGCATCATGCTACTTCTTTTCTGCTGCATAGTCAAGCTTGTCGAAGTGAAAAGGTTCTTGTATGTATATATATATATATATATATATATATATATATATGTATATTGTAGATATTGTATCATTTTTATTATTCTATCAGGCAAAGGGGGCGCCAATAATAACTAGCCTTTTGGCTAACTTGATTCATGTACATTGTTCCTTCTCAAATAAAATACATTGAAATTGAAATTATGATAACTTAGGGCTGAATGTATTGGAGTTGAAGGCCATTATGTGCAAAGGAGGAAAGGGGAACAATCAATCAGTCCACAGTTATGGTTGGAGTTTCATGTAAAACTCTCCAGTTTTAGACTACCTGCACTCCTTTATTCCATTAAAAAGCTAGCCTGCCTCCTTAAACAGTCATGTTTCCAGATGATCATATACTACCACCTGGAGCTCCAGACAACTACCTGCCCCCCAGCCCCTCCCTAACGCTGTAGGTAACCCAAACTTGCAATGCAAACAGCGGCTGAGCTCAACTTCAAAACAACTCTGTCTGCACTCGTTAAGGAGCCCAGCCTGCTCTGTTTCTCAGCATTTAAGAATTCCCATGTGGTTTGAAGCCTTTCTCTAATGAAGCACAATTAAAATGAAAAGAAGGTAATGAAAAATATTTACCCCCAGTCCAATGAAGTGGCTGGTGAAGTTGATGACTCCTCTTAATAAAAGCCATATGCCGGCTCTCATAAAATTCTGTTTTTGTGGCACAGATTTCTTAGGCGTTAGCGTTTGTGCCAGCGAGTGTATTAACTCCTGACACTGGGGTAGGAGAGTAGTAAGAGACAGTTTATCACTAGCAGAAGATCTGTACACTCGCACTGATTTATGCTGCAGTCCTCACCATGCCAAATCTCCAGCAGGGATAACCAGCCACTGGACAGAGTTAGATGTAAATCTGTTAAATGAGCGTCTGATTGATCGCAGAGGTGTTTATGGTGGACAACCCCTACAAACCAGGCGCATAGCTGATAATGTGCCTGGGCAGCACCAGCCCATCCACATTACTCACCGGCCCATCCAGCCAAGTTTGATCAAAATACATTTTGTAACATTAAATACAAAAAACAGATATATAGAAATAAATAAATATAACCTTGATTTATTGTTGACGAGAATTTGTCGTCTGATTAAAAGGAACTGTTGAAATAGTTGTAGAAAGTCTCAAGAATGTAATCGGTTGCTCTGGTTCTGACACGTAGACCTTCCTGAGCTGCCTTCAGCCAACTAGCTGGCTTTTCATGGCGATGTAACAGTAACACCACAAGTATGGTTAAACAAAGTTTTTAATGTGTTATTTGATCAAAGTTGAGGAAGAAGAAACTCCACCGTCTCCATCAACTGAGTCCACCAGATTCATCAGCCCACAAGGAGGCTGCTTGCTCCCTGGTGGCATAGCACTTTCTTCCAGTCAGACTGATGCGGGTTCACCCATAGCCGCGGGAAGTAGGGGTGCTGGGGGAGCTGCAGCCTCCAGGTGGCTGCCAGCCTATAGGTCCATTTATGTTGTTGCAATAATTATTTTTTTTCTGTTGTCTGCAAGCCGGTCTGGCAAAAATAGACCCTGCCCACTCCCTGTAAAGATAGTGGTGCCAGTTAGAATTGTCTCTAGCAGCCTGACTACTAAAAACTGTAGTTATCAACTTGACAGGACAGGGGAAATTCTCCAGAGGAAACAGAAGTAAACTTTTAGCTTCTGAAATATTTATTAGACAGCTCTGATGGAGCTCAGGATTTATCAGGACAACTGCTTCACTCCAAACAATTTCACTGAACGAACCTGGACTTAGTGTGTGATCTTTTGGATGTGTAGAGGAACACAGAACATCAGTTAACACTAGATCCTGACGGATCCTGTCGGCGTGTCAGGAGATTTACATAATCAATGAAGTTACACAGCTGTGTAAATGCGCACAGTGTCTCTCTCAATGGGGAGATGCACTGTGGTGGGATCGCTGCAAGTATTAAATAAACATTTTTTGTTTGAGTTGTTCAATAGTCAGCACCTCAGCACCCCCAACTAAAATCATGTTCTCAAGGCTATGGGTTCCCCCGCCAATTTATGTGCAATTTATGAACCACATTCACAACTAAATTTGTAGTTATTTTCCAGCACAGCCAAAGATGGAAAATTAAGGTGATTCTCATCAGTGTGGTATGGAAAGTTGGAATAGAGTGTAAGGATGCAGTTTTCTGTAAAATGTGCAGATTTGGTTTTTCGTGAGCTGACCAGTACTGAAGCAAAATAGCTGTAAGCTATTGAATGAATGAATGCATGGGGGATATGTATCATGTGCGATTTCTGTCTTATGTTAACACCTTCTCTGCTGTCTCGGTTTATGTTTAGTTGCCACTTTGTGCAATAAAATGGTTAATTAACAGTGCCATGCACTGTAGAGACGATGTGCAGCCGGTCTTGCTGGTGCAAATATACTGTATTTTGGGCTGGATGGGCTATAAAAGATGCTTTTTGTCTACATGGTTGTGTACAGCTTTTGTAGACTGATTCTTTGTTGGTTGAACATGTTGGATAGGCGGTGTTTTGCTGTTGCCTTTGTGATGCAGAACATTGCAAAGTAAACTGGTCACTCATTTTTAAGTTTGTCTGGTTTTTTTCTGCTTCTAACTTTTCATAAGTCAGTTTTTCTGGGCAAAGATAGCCCACCCACTTTTGTATTGGCCCACCCAAAATTCAATTTCTGCCTACGCCACTGCCACAAACACATCAAAAAAACTCTTATTCTACATTGTATTCTTCCCCAATAAAGAACACATTTTGTGTGGCTCTGATGGGAAATGAACCACTGACCTTGGCTCTATCACAGGCATGCATCATTCTCCAAGCCACAGGCAAATCTTCTCATCTCAGGAAATTTCCCAAAATGAGCACAGTGACTTAAAATGCAAATATGTGCAAGAAGAATGAGAGAAATAAATTTCTCTGCCAAAAACAGATGACATGAAGGTTACAGGGCCAGAAAGTAGTTTGACAGTGTAGTGACACAGTGGAAACTTCTACCAGCAACCGAGGTCATATCTCCAAATTCTACAGATTTCATTCTGAGTTTCTTATCTTCTGGATATCTTGTGCTAATTCTTACCTAAGTTCTTGTAGCGTAAACCTAGTGGTAACACATCTTTTCAAGCAGCAATAGGTGAAAATTGACAGTGCAATTTACAAAAGAGGTTTGAGAGTTTATGATCCATGACATGGAGGAGACAGGGCTAGAATTATAATAATGAATAAATGATAGTTTGACATTGGAGTGATGCAGTGGAAACCTCTGCCTGCAACCAGGGTCAAATGTCCAAATCATTTTTACTGATTAAGTTGGCTTCAGCTTGGCTGAAATCTTACTCTGATCCTCACTCAAGTTGTAGTCACCTAAACCTAACTAACCTTTTCATGTGACAAAAGCAAGGTGAAAATTCACAAAAGACACAATCTATGTTTTGAGAGTCCATACTTATTTCTAAGAAATTTTATGAAAGTTTGTTGATTAAAAGTAGGAGAGACTTGTTTGTGTCACTCTTTCCTCTTTTGTTATATCGACTCTGGGATGTTTTTACATTAGTCGCTTTACTGAAGACGATAATCTTGATCTGAGGTTGCGATGTCACTGTCTCAACATATCAGAAATATCTCCAAGGCCACGTGTAGATGACATGAGAAGCTGTGGTACAGTAATTCTGTCAGAAGGGATTTGTTGAGAAAACAGACGGGAACAGGCCTGACAGATCTTATATATACACACTGTCCTCTAGAAATGCCGTTACATTCCCACGATGCTTTTACCAGAAGGCTTACACTACTGGCCTGCTGAACTTCTGTCCAATTCCAAGGGATATTTTTAAAGGAGAAAAAATCATCTCCCTTTTGCTCCCTGAGAGCCTAACAGGGTCCCCGTGCCGAGGCGCTCTCTCGGGCCTACGCTCTGATCGGATCCAGATGCTGCTGGAGCGTGGAAGGGGACAGCAGAGGAGTGTGGAGGCTTCACTGCAGCATTGATTGATAGAGGTCAAGATGAAGATGGGAGTCACATTTCTTGATTCTGAGCCCTCTCTCTCTCTCTCTGGTTCTTTCTTACACTCTCACTCTAGCCTATCTATCCCGTCTGCTGTCAGGTTGTCTCCTGTTGTCTGTGTTTTATGTGCCGTGTTGGGATGGTGTGGAGCGCGGCGGGGAACAGACAGCGTTATGCTTCAAATCTGGCTCTTTGCCTCACCTCTGCTGAGTCTTTAATGAACTCTTTTACAGTCAGAGGCTAAATCTCAACCGCGATTTATAGGTACCAAGAACCAGTTTTCAATTAATCTTTCTCTCTGCCACACTGTTAAACGTTAATTATAGTAAATGAAAAACAAAAACAATGAATGCAAATCCGTAGCAGAGAGAAGGAATGGAACTTTTTTTGTAGATTTTCCATCTGTGTGCAACATTTTCCACTGTATGTTTTCCTCACAGAACACAGTTATTCCTGTGTGTAAAAGTTGTGCAGATTCATCACTCAAAAAAAAAAAAATTGAAAAATGTATGACTTATGCTGCAGATGTTTGGATTTTTGTTTTTCAGACTGGTATGTAAAATTATATAAATGAGCTTCTACAGGAGGTGGACTCAATGACACAATTCAGAAAAACACCACAAACTACAAAAATGCCTCAGAAATGGTGACAGAGTTAAAACAATGCCTCTTTGGGATAAACAAAACATTATAAGCTACATACAGTATTTGTTGCAGAACGTGCTTGCATTGCATTGTACAAATGTTGCTTTTATTTTGTCCGTCTCCTTGATATTGATTGATTGGTCTGGATAACAACAAGATTTGGTTTTTGGCTGTCCTCGCTGATATGTTTGGGTTTTTTGCATCCCACTGGAAATGTCTGTCCTCTTTTCCCTCAGGACCATGCCGACTCTGCAGAGCTCCGCTGTCCTGCTGCTTCTTAGCCTCCTGATTGGTCTGTGCTGGTCTCTGAACCCGAGAGACCCCAATGTATGCAGCCTATGGGAGAGGTGAGGCCTTTTTGACTGTGAGAAGCGAATAAATGCTGTTGTTGTCGCTTGCGCAATTTTAAAAGGATTTAAGAGGGTCAGTGTTGGTCAAAGACCTCATTTGTCACATAAAAGACCAAAAAAAAAAACCCCAGCATTACTGTGCTAAAGACTCATTCCAAATAGACTGGAAAATAACCTAATGTCTCAAAACTAATTTCAACATCTATTTTTGCCCTTTTACCATCCAAATTGGTTTTCAAGAAAAAAAATTCATGGTCGGGTACCCATCAAAGGGCCTATCAGAGTATCATCCCTGCCAAAATCAAAATTCAAAGCCAACTGGCAAGTGGCTGGTGCTAATTTCCAACCTGAGGTATGTAGGATATTTACATCAATGCATAGCGTTCAAGTTCACTGAAATCCAAGAAATAATAAAGTCGAAGATCTTTTTCTTGATGCCTGAGACAGTAGCATTATTGATAAGATTTGTAGCGTCATCTGAGCTAATTTTTTGCATTTAAAATTAATAATGTTAAAACACAGAATTTGCAGAATTCCTAACAAGTGAACAAAGAAAGTGTCACTTAATAAACAGATAGAATAAGAATAAGACAACTAATATAATTGCGGATGTGAGTAAGGTATTTTGAACAAGACTAAGCCTATAACATGGTCTTTGTTCAAAAGTAAAACTAATCTATTTTCTTTAAAAATCTTTTCTTTGATGAGTATGTCGTTCTGCTTCTCAGCTTCACCACCTCAGTGAAAGAGTCCTACTCTCATCCTTATGACCACGTGACAGAGGAGCCCTGCTCGGACCCTCGGACCTCCTACAGATGCACGCGCCACAGGTACCAGTAGCGTGATGACTCATTTCCTTGCAGGACTGACTTCCTGTTCCTGCCAACGGAGGATTTACTGTGTTATTCTTTCAGGATTACCTACAAGACGGCCTACAGACAAGCAGTGAAGACAGACTACCGCAAGAGATACCAGTGCTGTCCAGGCTATTACGAGAGCAGAGACAAATGTGTCCGTAAGTAACTGTGGAAACATTTTATTAAAAAAACAACATTTTAGTAATCCTCTCATTTGCATTCGTCATTGTTACTGAGACAGACATTTGGAAAGTTGAGCTGGAACCAGTGAAGAAGAAGACAAGTTTGGCAAGTTTCAGTCCTCAGCCAGCGGGGAACCAGAAGGGAGTTTTACACACCATTTCCTCAATTAATACCAATCTAAATCGATCCACAGGCGCAAACATAAATAATTTTAAAGGTCTGATAAATGCAATCAGAGTCAATCAGTATGTTTACATGTAATGTTATTTATAAGACTCAGACACAATCACATCTTGTGATTTGAGCCTCTATAGGACTCACAACACTGTTGACAACACTCCCTTTGAGATTTTATTTTTCATTACATTAAAAAAGTGCCACGTTTAAAGCCCAAATGAAAATCTGTGTCAGGTAGAGAAGTATCAAACAGACTTACTGTAAGTGTGTGTGGCTACAACCACAGGATCAATACACTCCTCTACGCCAGACTCGAAACAATATCAGTACTACACTGCAAACTAAAACGGTGCATAAAAAGAATTATAAAGACCTATCTCAAAATTCACTGAAGGAATAAAGTTTTTAAAAACTACATATATGTATTTTTGCCATACCTGAGTCTGTTTGATACCTGAAGGAGCCAATTTGGGCTTTAAACATTTTATTTATAATAAAATATACAGTGATGCAGGTCCTTGGGAGGCTTTATCTGATCATTTCACATTTACTGTAGTAATCTGGTTCCATGGTTCTTTGTTAGGAGATATAAAATAATCCATTTTTAGTGTAGATGTTGAAACCATATTATTTGGCATTGCACAGTATAGCCATAGATCCAGCACCACAAAGTAAGGTGATGCTTGAATATAATGATGATGGAGGAATATTTTCAGCAGTATTCAAGCAAAATAACTAAATGTTTTCTATGGTTGTGGTTTGCAAGAGAAACAATATTGAGGAGAATAACATCATCACATTTCTGTACTAACAGTAAGCTGTTTTTTCCATGCAATGTGCATACTGTAGTCAATATGGGTAGCGCATGACACAAGAATGACCAAAATTATGGGTTCGCTTTCCCCAAGGCTTCTCATGCTGAAAATGCACTGTATGTACTGGCTGCTCTGGCTGGAATTTTGAACTCGAAACTGTGTATTGCTGTCGTTGTGTGAAAACCCAGACACTCCCTTGTTGGTAATTTTCATAATTTCATTTACACATAATTTCGACAACTTTTATTTAATCAACAAATCATCTGTTAGTGATGAATTCAGAGGTGTGGCTGAGGGTTGACACTACATCATATGAACAACATCATTATGTTCCTGAATACTCACACATAATTATGACCTTCAATAACATCAGAGCCAGTGTGCAGTCATGGAATAAATTATGTAGAAACAAAATTATATCAAGTTGAAACCAAGCTGTCTAAAAGAAGAGGTACTTTGAGGTCAGGTCAGGGCTTATGTTTGGAGGAAGGTGATTATTATTAATGAAATTGTTGTTGTTTTTTCTTGTATTTGTGGTGTTTTGGTATGGATATTCATTTTTGGGTTTAGTTTTTACTGATATCATTTGGGATCTTAAGATTTTATTGTTTAATTTTACATTACATGTTTTGTGTCTGTCTTTTAACATCTTGTGATCATGTTGGAAACACGTGTTCTCACTTGGTATTCTTGGAATTCAGTGTGTTTTGTAGATCTATGTATAAATCAAAATCAAAACAGTTTGCAGGGAAAAAAACATTTCTACATATGGATTTGATGACTAAATTATCATATATCATCCTAACAAACCAAGCTCTGTAGCAGAATACCTAATACCAATTCAAACCTTAACTCTAAGTACTTTTAAAGGGGACATAATCTGCTTTTTGTGATTTTCTGTCATTTATATACTGTTATAGTGTCGGATGTTTATGTTAAACATGGTCAAAGCTTTAAAGTTTGAGGTGTACAGATGTATTGAAGAAGTCGCCATTACAAGTGAAGAATGCAGAAAAGAAGCACAATCCAACTGCTATTGTTTGTTTACGTAGCCTCTGGAGCAACTGGAAGTCTGCCGAGGGCCAGGTCCCAGGAGCCAACCGATCAAAACAAAGTGTCTCATCAGGAGGAGCTACCTTAAAGAGACAGGAGCTAAAATGCCAGTTTCAGACAGAGGCTGAATTGAGGGGCTGCATAAAGGGCCAGTACAAGATAAATAAGGAGTTGAAACGTGCATGATATGTCCTCTGGAGTACTTTACCTTAAAGTTAATTGTCAATTTTAGGCAGTTAAACTCAATAATAAATGTGTGGGTGCAGCAGTAAAAATAAAAACCAATCTCATGCAGCTGTCAACAGTTAGCTGACACACTGTTATTGCTGATAGTCAGCGGTGATGCTTATAAACAAAGTGAAACAATGCATAGTCTCGTATTGGTTGAGAAAATTCTACCTTCGATTCACAAACCTTCTCATACATCGCTGGATAATTTCAGAAACGCATGATGGTAATAACAAGGTTGCCTGAAAAGCTGACATTTTGGAGATAATGTTTTTTTTCACCAAGCAGAGACAATATGCATTTTTGGTTGCTTATTGTTAACCCACCTTTTGTGGCAGTCTCCTGTGATACTGATACTTTCTTTTGTAGCCAAAACACAAAGGCCTTTGGTTTTACTGACTGACATCAAAAAAGCCACGATGAAGTTAATTGATGGATGTTTTGAGTTTTATAATTGAAATATCTCAGTGTTTATATCAGTGTTTTTGTTTTACTTTCTAAATAGGTATAATTTGATTTAATTATATTTACCTCCCTTATTTGATGACATGTTAGCCTTTTCTTAGATCCCCCAAATCTCCAGCCTCCACACCTTCAACTAGAGAGGAGAAAATAATCATTGAAATTATTGTTTGTGTTTGGATGGGAAGAAAAAAAAAACATGTGCATATACAGCACATGGTCGTCAGTAGCACGCGGTTTGAAAACACTTGTCTAGTGTAACAAAGATGAAGAAATCTCTGGCAGAATTATTGGTCCTCAGTCATAAATGCATGTATGAATTAAGATAATTAATAGCTGAACCATTTATGATGCTGGCACGAACACAACTCAAAGACTCGCTTTCTAAAAAGAGGAAGCTCCTTGACAGTTTGAATGGCATCTAAGACTGGTGCCGTGCTTTCAATTATACGGTTGAGCCCAGCTGTTAGGCTGGCTCACGCACTGTTTATGATGGGTGGAATAAATTTACAGGGAAAGAATACAATTCAGCTGAATGGATTTTTGATTGAATAAAAAAAAAGAAACTCAACAGTGCAGCTTTGAAATAGATTTAAGAGGCACATGGTCTTAAATAATAATAATAATAATAGCCATTAATGTAGCACTCTTATAAAAAGTGCTTCACAGTTAAAAGAACATAAAAAAACACACATTACACTAACAGGACATACATAGTTACTGCTTGGAAATGTTACAAAAAGCAAATATGAACAAATTTACATCTATGTAATTTGAAAGGAAAATGACAAAAAAGTTGTGATTGAAACCAAGTCAATAAACTCAGATTTCAGTTGGTGTTTTATCTTGCGGAAAAGAACTAGTGGGTTTGTATTATCAATTTTTTTACTGGTCTGATAGACATCTGTGATACTATTTTTATACGTCCTATATCAGTGATTCCCAACCAGGGGTACTTCTGCAGTTGCCAGATGGTACTTGGATAGATAATAGCTCAGCTAATCCAAAAGAAACAAAACAAAAAAACAAACAAAATATGATTTGGTAAAAAAACACACAGCAGATGTTCTTCCACATATTTGAAAACTAGTTAAAGTTATACTATGCAGGATTTGTTGGTTGGTGTTTGTAAACGCACAGCGTTCGAAGATGGCCCCTCCTCCCCGGATCAACGAGCGAGCGAGAGAGAGGGAGAGAGAGAGAGCAGTGGTGGTCAAGTGAGCTAGAGAGTGAATGAAGGGAGCGAGCAGCGCTGGCGAGAACATAGCCGTGAATCAGCTAAATAGAATGGTATTTTCTGATTGTTTCACGACGGTTAAGCCTGTGGGAAGGTGCTGCATTGCCGGATTTTGTGTGAATCCTGTCTGCTATGGCCTCTCTGCTCTGAGTGTTTAGCTCAGCCCCGCCCTCGGTCAAGCAGACACACAGACCTGCAGCTCTTTATGCATCCATGGCACAGAGACAGAGAAAAGAGAAAGCAATGTAAACTGGTCACTACATTTTTAGAGTCCCACCCTTACACCCTGCACGCTGTTATTGGCTGGGAGCTACACGCCCACTGCCCAAAGGTTAACACCCAGAAGTGTCCCAAACGCAGCAAAATAATAAGAAAATAAGAAAATACAGGCAGAGGGTGGGGTCTCTGCAGATAAATACATCACCACACACTTCTAGTGGGTCATAAGTGAGGATTGAGAAAGATTATTTTTGTCTGTTTTTTTTAGGAAACTCCTGCATAGTATACCTTTAACACATGAGCAAAGATGTCAAAATTCATTCAATTTATTTATTTATTAAACCTTTATCTATACAGGTTGGCTGAGCCTCAAGATAAACATTATTTAGGGGAATTTGTTTTGGACTCCACACTGCAGTTCCACAATAAATTAACAAAAAAACAGCAAAAACACAGGTAACAAGAACAAATATGACATAAAACTACTTTTACAGCAACATCCAGTTTACAGTTAAATGAAATCATAAGAAAAGTAACAAGGACGGACAAACACATTAATAAAACAGAAATTAGACATATACAATGTGCAGGCTCAATGAAAGCAGTCACAAGCAGGCAGCAGGCAAAATACAAAGCCAAAAGCTTTCCCACTACTATGTGGTAGTAATACAAATGCAAACCTGACCAAACCTACTGAAAAAAGATTTTTTTTAAAAGGGACCCAGCCTAAACATTGACAGTTCTAAGATCACTATGCCTTGCATGAATAAATGTTTTTTTTACATAGTTATTCATGTGGAAACGCATCTAGGTCAGTTGAAATGAACACATTTGGCAGGTTTTGCCGGGTCTGTTACAAATTCTGTCTCTCATCAACAGCTCGCTGCACCAAGGAGTGTGTTCATGGCCGATGTGTCGCTCCAGACCGTTGCCAGTGTGAGGGAGGCTGGCGGGGCAGCGACTGTTCCAGCGGTATGAGGCAGCCTTTTTCCCCTCGCTTACAGACATTTCCTCATCCTCTGTCTCTCCAGTTTGCTTTTCCTCCTTCCTTTTAGAACCTGGTGATATTTTGCTCTTTCTTATTTCTTTTCCTTTTTAACAAGGCACACACACACACATGCAAATAAACTTTGCATACACAACAGGAAATGACAACTGGACATTAGTCAAGTGGCTGATCTTCACATACTTCTCTCCATCACACACACAGGAGGCCTTTCCAATGGAAACAGCAAGGGAACATTACCACATCCACAGCAATGAGTCATTAATGTCAGCCTCAGTCCAGGAACCAGTTTACTAGTCCAGAAGGACACCGAGCTGCACCTCTACTTCTCACTGACAGTAATAGTCATCATTTTTATTACAGCTTTTCCTCATAATTATGCAAAGTGCTCTAAAGTATGAATAAAACAATCAAGTGCAATAAAGATAAAAACCTCTGACAAAGAAAAGAAAGAGCATATGTTTTGAGTTAAATACTGTTTCATATACTGAAAATAGCTATAGTCCATTAAAAAGAGTTAAGATAGAGACATTAAATCTGCTCTTTCTACTCACTGATGGTTTTTTTTTTTAAAAATAAAGTCAGCAGAAATAGTTATATAATAGTAATTAAAGGCACCAATTCAGAGCAGTAAGTCTAACGCTGTTTGGTTTGTATGAAATCTCCTTAAACTTGATCGCCCAAACAATGTGGAGTGTGAAACCAGAGCCACATTTCACTGGGCTGCTGTTCCCCTCACTGAAATGAAGTTTCCACTACCTTCAGCCCGTTTCATCGCGCTCAGCTGGGTCAAAAGTACACAACCCTCCTTCATTTTTCCCCCTATTCCTCTACAGAGAGAAGGAATTAGCTTTAACGGGTAGTGGTTGATGCCTTGACAGGGGGATGATGGGAAAGGGAAATGGAAAATGTTACCCCACTCTCACTCTTGCAGTTCTCTCCGTCTCTCCTTACACTCCCTCTCTACCCGACCTCTCACTTCAGTTTTCTCTTTTCTTTCTTTGTTTTCACCCGTTCTCTCTGCTCTTTTTCTTGTCTTCCACTCCTCTCTCTCTCTCTTTCCAGCCTTGGCTCCACAGTATTGTCCTATAATGGAGTCTTTTTGGCAGAATAAGACCCAACACTTCCTGGATGCCTGTGTGTTGAGCTATCTAACTGTGGGAAAGAGGAGAGGGGCCTGAGGTTTTCAAACTGAATACTCTTAGGACTGTTTGCCCATGAATATGGAGACTAGAAGAGAGGAGGGGGAAGTGTACTCAACACTCTTCACCATATACAGGAAAGAAGGAGACTGAAAGCGAGGAGGGGGGAGAGTTGAGATAGAAGAGACTGAAAAATAGGAATATAGTGGTAACGGTAATGATTGAAGTAAGAGAGAGGGAGGAATGTGCCATGTCAAAGTAGTGTTTGCTTTACGTAAGCTTTGTTTTATAGCAGATTTTGATAGAGGAACCAAGAGAGCTGGAACTAAAAATGAGCCGTGAGGTCCGGTTAGAAGTCCAGAAGATTATGTGGATTTTGGACACAAGCAAAACCTAAACTACTGCTTTGACAATACACAGGGGAAAAAGAAGAATTTTCCCACCATATCAGTGTGCATTCCTTATTAACAGTGAAGACCTGCCAGTTCTCAAGTGTGTGTCAATCAATGTGTTTACATGCCTGCAATATCACAGATACTAGTTTGTATCACTGTAGAGGTTGTGTTGTTGATGCTCTGCGTGGATACATATTCATATCTCTGTCGCTAGAAGTTAGTAAAACTTAATTTATTCATGAAGTCTCATTGAGATTCTTTTGAACGGAAACCTGAGAGCAAATTATATATTAACACACAACACAAGTTCACACAAGTGGTCATCACACACACAGACATGCTGATTAAAACATTGTGTTCTGTAAAATATCAGCAAGTAGAACTTTAAAACTTAAGCAAACTTTAGTTGTTTTTGCAGCTCATTCCAGTAGTGAGGTGCAAAGTACTGGAAACCATTCTTCCCCAGTGCAGAGTTAGTATTGTACGAGGAACAAGGATAACCTGATGACGGCCTGGTGTGCAGCAGATCTAATAGTATACAAGATGGTATCATCAGCCTAAAAATGGACATTACAATGCTCAGTTGGAAAATAAATATATGTTTTATTGCGTATAGAGTAAATAGCAAGGGGCCTATATTTGATCCTTGAGGGACACCTCTAAGAAAATAGTCTGAAAATTGTAACAGTACAACAATTTACATGACCCAAAAAAAACCCAATAGTAAATTGGAATAAAAACTCTAAAATGCCACAGTGTGCCAGCTATATTGTGATGGCATTGACCTCTCAAATATGCCATCTCAAAAACTGAATTCTTAGTTATTAGTTAACTAAGCAGCAAAATCTCTAAATCTAATGTCATTTATATATACTCTAACAATTTAAATACAGCTAAATGCAATTTACTGATGGTTACATGTCTGATGTTAACTGATAATATTATTGAGGTCTGGAAGTGCAACCTCAACAAAAATCCAGAAGACATTTAACAAAACAAATTGACAAAAGGAACAAAATGCTGTGTTTCATTCTGGTTGGAAATTGGTAATACCTGTTAAGCCCCATGGATGAGAATTGAAGTTAAAATTTAGAAGCCTGAAACCTAGCCTGGGGCTCAGGGGTCACAATCAAGTGAACCCTCCATACAACAGGTTCATTTTAGGGCATCAGTTGCTACAGTAACAGACACAGACCTTCAGTAAACTTCAATGGTTTGTGGAACAGGGGCTTTTCTTTGACCACAAAATCCAGGATTTTTGTAACTGATCAGGCTAACTTGTGTTTTTGAAAATGTCACTGTGTGTAAATGTCATGTTTAATGAACTTTCTGTTGTGGTTTGTGCTTCAGGGTGATTGACATTTGTTGTGTTACTGTGATAAATAATCAAACATAAATAATAAAACATGCTGTAGGTCTCTGAACTAACATACAAATATGCAAACACTTTGAAGGAAAATTGGCCATGAATGCTCCTTTGTTGTCAAATGACAAACTTCTGGCAATTTTGGGTTGATCTCTGCTCTTACATCATTACAATGATGAAGTTGGACACACTTAGGCCAAGGTCAGCATATTTGATAAAGGTAAACAAACTCAACAGCACTGTTAGAGGAATCATGAACTTGGAGATGTATGTTTACATGCAGATAAACAAACAGATGTGATGAGTTTTGATATTGGTCAGTGGAGGGCTCAGACTCTGCCAGATGGTTTTAGCACAGTTGCTCAAAGATCACACATCCAATCTGGTAAATTTCATCCATTCACTCATCCACTGACCATATCAGCCCTGTAGACCCTTCAGTAAATCTCCTCTGCTGTCCTGGAGAATGTCTGTATAAACTGAAATTGCTGCTGCAGCTGAGTTTCTCATTACTCAACGTGACACAGTCCGGCAGACCCTCTCTCCAATGCCCACACAAAGAACAAGTGAAGTTATGATTCATTTAAACAAAAGAGGCAAGGGTCCTGCTCCGAGTTAGTGCAATAAACACTACGGTCCATGGCAGCGTGCTTTGCTCCAAGCCAAATTTGGCTCTACTCTACCTTCTGTGTAGTTGTCAAAGCAGTGCTTGTGCTTTTCAAAGCTGTGGCAAGACATATGTGCAGCAGAGGCAAAGGTAAGGGGGGAAAAACTGGGACACATATGACGTGTATCCCAGGCTCTGGTGAACAGTTGATTGTGTGCATAAATGTGTCGCTCACCATTAAAAAAAAAGATGATTCATAGAAATCATCATGAAATTGTTGGAACCATTTTTAGCTTGAGAGAAGATAACTGACGCCCATCCATCAGTGATGTCAGCCCTATCGGATATCACATTTTCTCCATGATGTCCAAGACAGTTGGAGTTATTGATGAGAAATTTGAAGAATGCATGCATGACCAATCTGGGTTCTCATAACATGATAACGCGACCCTGTGGACTGAGATCTCTCTTAATCATGAATTGAAATCCAAACCTTGTGCGAATCTCCACTGCACGCTAACCACCCCCAGAGCTAATCCTCAGGCTTCTGTAAAATTAACCATTTAAAACTCGTCCGTCTTGTGAGCTCCATGCAAATCTCCCTGCCAATTTGAAATTTTTTGTTGGTAATATAACACTCCTGAGCTAAAGGGGCAGATTTGGATGTGGAAGCATGAGCGAGATCCACATGAATGTGTGGAAGAGACATTATGTACCCCTAAGCAGCACTCTTCCTCTCTTGCGTGTGTTCTGTTCTTCATCTCTACGCTGCAAAATTTAATCGAATCTCTTTCTATTTATTTGTTTTTCATGACATCATGTATTACTGTAAGTGTACACCATGGTGTATGGGAGGAAAATTGAATGAGAAAAAACAAAAGTGACTCAATCGCCATACTTGCACTGTATGCAAGTTAGAGTAATCATGCGTAATCTTATTTTGCGTAAGTGTTTTTATTTCCTCGCATGGAATAGGTTTGACTCAATGTTTAGGGAAGCAGGCCCACAGTATTACTGGAAGCTGACTGGTTTGAATCGCTGGAAAATGTGGGCAGAGAGAGTAAGAAGCTCCCTGGTGTGAATGTGCGTAGCTGTTTAAGTGCAGAAATGTGGAAGGTGATTTAAAAAAAACTGTTCTGGATCATGTTTGGAACACGTTTTTAAAAAGTGATTTTATGTCTTATGCAAGTGTGAAATCCAGAAAACAAAGCAAATCACCTAAACAAAACTTTTAAAATTGTAATTTGTTTTTTTTTTTTCAAGAATTATTGTTCTTTTACCTTTTAGCCTGTAATGACAAACACTGGGGCCCCAGCTGCAGTCAGCAGTGCAAGTGCGAGAACGGAGCTCTCTGCGATCCTGTCAAGGGGGCATGTCAGTGTCCACCCGGGTACTTAGGACGCTACTGTGAAGAGTCTTGTCCAGCTGGCACCTTCGGGAAGGGCTGCATGCAGAGGTGCAAGTGTGGGACTGGAGGATCCTGTGATAAAGCAACAGGAGAGTGCTTGTGTCGGGACGGATTCACTGGGACTTTGTAAGTGCGCTACCAAAAACATCTTCAAATAGTATCTGAGGACATGCATTCCAAAATACTATTGAATATATGAATAAAGTAAAAATCATTTAAACCCCCATCTACTCAAAAATGTGTTTTGCCTCTTGTTACTTCACTTGAATGTTTGACCTGTGCAGAATGATGTACGTGTAGAGTTTGACAGTCAAAGACTGTTGTCACATTCATCTGAAGAAAGGGGACAGTTTCTCTGTCCTCACCTTAAATCTGAGTTTAAAGATTCCCTCCAGAAGATATACAGTACCAGTACAAAAGTTAAGACACACCTAAAAATCCAGAATCTGAGAATATGCAAATGTTTTTCATTGCTTTATTGTTTAATTGCTTTATTCAGGATGTCTCTTACTTCACTAAGAAGTCCATTTTTAGTGTACAGTATGTTCAGAGCCTTTAACTCAGGTTTTTGATGAACACAGAGAAACTTTCCTTCTTCAGCTGATGAATGTGAAAACAGCCTTCAAGTGTCAACATCTGCAAAGACATCATTCACAGTGAAGATCAAACGTCCGACTGAAGGAACATGAAGCAAAACACATTGCTGAGTGGAGCGAGGGCTTAAACCACATGTTACATACTTAGGAAATTTGACAATGTAATCTGTTAAAAAGTGTTATTGTTTTTGGTATAAGACATTTTTAAGACCTAAGAGATGCTGTTAATTATTTCATATGAAACTATCATATGGCATTTGATGTAGTTCTTCCTTATCATTATTATCATCATTATCTTCATTAATTTTCTCAGGAGGTCTGTCTGACACCAATCCTACTATTACATTTTAATATGACAAAAAAAAGGCCCTTATGTATGTTATACTACATGAGTCATCTGTTACGCCCTGTTTTTCAGATGCCCCTGAGGATGAGTAAGGAATGAAAATTCTTCCCCACTAGATATTAGTGGAAACTGTTAATACTGCCAATGTGAAAACACAACATACCACATTGGGCTACATAAAAAAGGGGGCTTGGCAACAGTGATTATGAGATAAAACTCCTTGATGAATTGTGTATATTTGAAGTATATCCATGTTATTTTACCTCCAGTGTGCATTAGAAAATATAATATCCCAACACTGTACAACACGTAGTTTCAGCCAAGAAATCTGATTGGTCAAAGACACGCTCCAACCATGCTGATGTCTTCCATAAAGCATGGATCGCAGCGATGATGCCAAGTCTAGTAATGAGGGAGCTACTGTTTATATATTTTTTTTTGCTCTCTCCTTTTTCCATCTACTTTTTTTTAACTACTTTCCTTCAGAGTAGTTTAGGAGGATGGGCTGTTTGCATTGTTAATTGTTGTCTAGAAGGTCATTTTTGGAGCGATTGTGGATGTAGAGTTACATGACTTCCAATTTTTTAAGCTATGGAAGTAGTGACATCAATATCTCAGCCTTTGTACTGATGCTTTAATACCTAATTTCATGAAAGCATTGAAAACAGTTCAAAAACATTTACTCAATTCCTCAGGAATGTCCCTGGACATGTGGATTGTTTTCGACTAAGTGGTCTATTATACTGTTATTAAGCATCTACTCCATCCTCTTCCCCAGCTGTGAGAAGGCGTGTCTCAGGAAATGCCAGCCACGATGCTCCTGCCAGAACGGTGGTATCTGCAAGGGCAAAGGGATCTGCGCTTGCCCCCCTGGATGGACGGTACGTTTTCAAGTTGAAGCCCATGTTGACTCTGCTGTTATCTGTGGAGGTCGCCAGATTTTAAATTCAGTCTTAGCTCATGTGTTTTATTCCAGCTGGCTCCCAAATTTGGACAAGAAGTCTTTTTTTTTTTAAAAACACTTACTTATTTCTAAAGACATTTTGAAGGCAACCTGTCATCTCTGGAGACATGCAGATGCTTTTCCAGTAATGTGAAAAACTCATCATGAGAAATTCTTTGTTTCTGGAAGACATGTGTGAGACAAGTCATGACTGTACTCCTAGCAAACCAATTATTTTTAACTGTAAAAAAGTTGCTGTGTTGGCATCTCATTCCAGTATTTGCAGTGATGCATTCACTGTCATTTGCATTTGTCTTTATTCCTTTTCGGTGTGCTTTTCCTTATCTCTCTGCAGGGTGAAGTTTGCACAGAACGTTGTCCAGAGGGAAAGTTTGGACCAAACTGTGCGGACGAGTGTGTCTGCCACAACAGGGGCAAATGTGACCCTGAAACTGGACAGTGCCAGTGTGCCAAAGGTTTCACTGGTAACAGGTGTGTATGTTGTAATGTGTGAAAGTGTCGATTATGTGCCTGTATGTGCCTTTCTTTGTGCTTGGGGCCCTCCTATAGGCCCATTCATGTCATGATGTCTGGTAAAGTCTTCTCCCTCCTTTAAACAGTTGTCGATTTAAGCCCTATTGTGTCTTTATGTAAAACTGCAAAACATTAAAAAATATAAAAACTATTTATCAGACATGAGTGACAAATACAGCCTAATGTCTAACATTATACTGGCTACCCACAATACAAAATGGACGTTAAGATTTGGTTTGTGGTTCATGAGTGAATCAACAACAGACTCCTGCATTATTTCCTATTTGTCCAGCTCTTCTCTGTATCTATATAACCTTCTGCTTTCTGCTCTCAGGTGTAATGAGGAGTGTGCTGTGGGCACGTACGGTCAGGACTGTAAAGGTGTGTGTGACTGTGCTAACGGCGCTCGCTGCTACAACATTGATGGAGGCTGCCTATGTGAGCCGGGCTTCAGCGGTCCACAGTGCAGAGACAGGATGTGTGCTCACGGCAAATACGGCATGCACTGTGAGCGCACATGTCTCTGTCAAGACAAACACACACTCAGGTGAGTGGGTGTCTGGAGAAGATTTAAGCTATGGAAGTATTTATCTGAGGCAGTGAGTGCTAATCTGGGGGCAGAATTTAATCATCTCATTGCTTAATTAATTAAACTTCAATGAATAGAGCTACTGAGGCACAATTTTTCATGAGTTAGCTAGCTAGTTAGGTATCCCCATATAGATTGTAGCTCACAGCTCCTTGGAGGCCTGGGGCCCATCTCACCAAATTTGCAACACGAGATCATTTACATTAATTTTGACACATTTAACTATTCAAAAGAAACACCATACTTCAGACCCATTCATGAGGATGCGAGAGGAGTGTAGGACACACAAATTCATCAGCGATTTGTGGGTGGCAAACATTTATGAAACGGGGCACTGGCACTATTTGCATTCTGAGCATAAGCAGTGCTCGCAAATTGCTTTTGTGAAATGGGCCCCAGTCCCAGTCCCCCTGTTTAGCAGAGTTTAGGGTAGATGGTGGGAAAATTTACCCAAGATAATTGCCAAAGTCATCAGTTAGTCCTCATCCTTGAAGACTTTTCTCTTCTGAACATGAAGCATACTATCAGAAAAACATCCTATAAGGCATAAATCTCAATTTTGTGAGGTCCAAGTATGTTTTCAAGGCCACAACACCTGGTTGGCCTGATGAACTCGTTGTGTACATATGTGTCCATAAAACAACTGGGAGGAGATCTGTGAACTGCTGAAGACAGCAGTTGCAGGTGGCTTTCCTCTTTCAGACAGGGCTTGATATCTCCCTCACTACAAATATCCACAGACCCATTAGAATACATTGTTCACAGCTTACAGAAATGAATTATAGATGTAATTATCGTAGTGGAGAGTTATTTTCTTGTTTCGTTTGTTCTTTTGTGTGTGTGTGTGTTTCTTAATCAGAGTCAGCAGTTCCATTGTGTTTTTGCTGTGATTTTATCATATGAATTTCTGTTTTCATTGACCAGCTGCCACCCAATGAAAGGAGAGTGCACATGCCAGCCAGGGTGGGCAGGACTGTACTGTAATGAGACCTGCGCTCACGGTTTCTACGGTCATGGCTGCCTGGAGCCGTGTCTGTGTGTGAATGGAGGGGTGTGTGATAGTGCCACCGGCCAGTGCCACTGTGCCCCCGGGTTTACGGTGAGTCCTTGAGTATGTCTTGATTTGATAAACAATAGCTCTCAGATCTAACATGTAACCTCTTAATTGTACTATATGTGTAATGTCAATATCTCATCTAGTCTGCCTTCTAGGGTTTATTATTAAGGTTAATGTTTTATTATTATAGGGTGTTCACTGTGAGAATCCATGCAAAAGTGGCACCTACGGCAAGAACTGCTCCCTTGAATGCTCCTGCGAGAACTTTGTCGACTGCTCACCGATCGATGGGACGTGCTTCTGCAAAGAGGGTAAAAGTTTACACAGAGATAGACACTGATGAAGAGGAAATGTGTCTGAAAGTCAAATTTTGACCTGTTAACCTTTTATCAACCATGTAACCAGTTTAACATGGCTGACGGTCCTTCGTATGTCTACAGGCTGGCGAGGGCTGGACTGTTCGGCCCCCTGCTCTGAGGGAACCTGGGGCCCAGGTTGCAATGCCACCTGCCACTGTGCCAACGGGGCAAAATGTAACCCTGCAGATGGATCCTGCACCTGCACAGCCGGCTGGCAGGGGGCGCGCTGTGACCAATCATGCCCGGTGAGTGCCTGATTAAGACCTTTTAGCTTAATTTATTTGTTTCCAAGGTGATACTTAAAGATCCATCAGATAATCACAAACCAGAATATCCAAACTCAAATCCATTATATGTTCAGAAACATAATAATTAACCCTCATAGTACAAATCACTCTGCATGGAGAGACGATTATGAATATCATAAATGAAAAGGTGGGTAAACTCTTACCTACAACCAGTCATCTTCAAAATGCAGACAACCACCAATAAAATCTAAAAAAAAGGTATATTTAATTAAACTTGCATCACTTTGATGTATATGGATGGAGTTATTCCCTCATTAATTCTCTTTGTTTGTCTCCCAAAGCTACGAAAAATGTCCTGGGCTTAAGCCACAGCGTTGCATAAAAATACATGACACTTTGTAAGATAATACCAACGCTAGAAGATAAGAAAAATGCACCATATATTTATTCTATGTCAAGTTGAGTAGACAAATGAGGTGTTATCTTTGATAAAACTAATACACAAATCATAAGGGTGATAATTATACAGAACATGTCAGTTGTGATTGGACAGCCTGTAAAAGTGTCGTCCAGCTTTTCATCCCTTACCTCACACTCTGTATGCTTTAATCTGTGTTTTTGGATGTGTATTCCTCTTGTCTTTGCTGTGCCAACCCGCCAGGCTGTCTATACTACAACACACTGCCAGTGTAGTATTTTGTCTGACTCTGACTGAGCTGGCTGAATGTTGAAGAGATTCCCCTGACAATTCTCTGCCCGTTGGCATTTGTTCACATGTGCAGATGGGCACGTTTGGGCCAGGCTGCCTGAAGAGGTGTGATTGTGTTCATGCCGATGCCTGCCAAGCTACCACTGGGGAGTGCCACTGTCTGCCAGGCTGGTGGGGTAAGTGATGACGTCCTCCCGGTGTCGCTGCCAGCTTGGCTTCAATATCACTGATAAGGCTGGTCCAACAAAGCTGAGTGAGCCACAGGTTTTCAACCATCCTCACTGTCTTTGATTCTGATTGCTCTGTTCTCCGACTTGAAGGACAGTCAATGGTTTTGCATATTTTTGACCATTATCTACAAATCTACTTGACATGTCATTTTGACTTGTCATTTTTTAAAATATGCCATTGAGTTTTAAATTGAACGTCTACCTTCTACGCAGCTATCGGTTTTCATTCACATTTTAGTTTGAAACTCGTCACAGTGATCAATTTGACCCTTTTTTAGTCATATTTAAGTGTTCATGGATGCTAAAATACCTGAGATTTTAGACAAAGAAATTGCCAAACAGCAATCTTTTTTAAGCAGGGAACAACCAAATTCATATTATCCTGTTTACATCGCCTATGTTTGCTTATCATTTGTTACCTTGCAAGGCAGCTGGATTCGCAATGTCACGAGATCACATGAGATTCCATTTTGTCAAGTCATGCGCTTGTGTTCGACGCTTCCTATGAGGAGCTACTGGCAGCTACAGGCATGGTTTAGATGTGACAACAGCGAGAAGCAACTATTTGTTCAAAACAACAATGGCGGCTTCAAAAGAGGTTAGCGTAGATGCTGCTTTAGCATCAGTTATATCAGAACTGGAGAGTATTTCTTCATTGAAAGAAGAGCAAAG
The DNA here is from genome assembly GCF_963924715.1 of Thunnus thynnus. Lineage (NCBI taxonomy): Eukaryota > Metazoa > Chordata > Actinopteri > Scombriformes > Scombridae > Thunnus > Thunnus thynnus. The sequence goes on along the minus strand of NC_089526.1, from coordinate 8,524,020 downwards.
AAAGGCACTGAAGGCTTTTGTCGATGGAAAAGATGTTTTTGCTCTTCTCCTGACTGGCTTCAACAACAGCTCTCCTACTACGTCATATGGTTCGTTGATCTGATTGGTTGAGGTTAAACAGTGATAGACGGTGATAGACAGATGGTTCATCCAAAAGTATTTTTTTAAAGTGCCTCCCCTTTTCCAAACAGTTTCCAAGGACGACCTCTCAGATGGTTCTGTGTAACAAACCATCTGCCACGTCAGGTTATTTCATTTGTCCTCTGGGTTGGATTTTTCATGCAGAGGATGAAAGTAACTAAGTTCGTGTAATCAAGTCATATACCAAAGTACAACTCTAAGATGTTTCTTAAATATTTTCTATTTTGGGAGACTTTATAATTTCGATTCACTGTATTTCAGGGGCAAATAATGTACTGTGAAGTCCACTGCTGCTATGTGATAGATGTGGTTATGAGTTAATTCACAAATGTTTCATTTAACATAAAATAAGGTAATAAAACGACACTGTTGCCAGGAAAACAGTCTTGATTTATCTTGCTGACAATGTATTTTTGGCATTATATAGTGAGAGTTTTACAGTTCTTACTTCTTTCTTCTGTACTTGATCATCCTGTAAAGGAGCATGTAAATCCTCTACTGATCTCAAACCGCAGAAACCCCCAAATTCAAAGTAGGAGGTTTTCACCCAACAACAACATGTTGCATTAATGCAGTTTTAATTCCCCAACAGTAATTAAAAAGTCAGATTTAGCTCCATTTGGACATTAAAACAATAAAATTTGATTTGCAGGTTAATGTATCAAAAATTTAACACTCTCAAAGGATCCATTTTTCTTTTGATACCTGAATACATTTATTGCTGATGCTGGTTAACTTTTACTAAAAGCAGGACTCACATTTTTCCCTCCAGGTCCCCGCTGCAGTGAGCCATGCTCAGAGGGCCTCTGGGGGCGCCACTGTAACCAGACCTGTTTCAAGCATTGCCCTAACAGCGATACATGCTTGAGGGAAACTGGAGCATGTGTGTGTCGCCCGGGGTACTGGGGAGTTACCTGTCAGAACAGTGAGTGTTGTTATTGGACAGCTAACACACAACTCAAATCTAATCAGAACAAACCCTGAGCTGCGCTTGATTTACTGTGTAACATCCGCACTTGCTTACTCTTCATCTCTTCGTCTGCTAGAATGCAGAGCTGGGATGTATGGTGACCAGTGTAGTATGTCCTGCCCGTCCTGTGGCCAGTCATACCGCTGCCACCATGTGACAGGAGAGTGTGATTGCCTTCCTGGATACACTGGACACAACTGTGATCAAGGTTGGTATTTAACATCAATAATTATTCAGTCATGTACAAATTGAATGCAGTTACTGTATGCTATGCTTTGAATATTCTACATTAGTCTCTATATAATCTAGAGCAGGTCATTTTACAGGTTGCATTGTGTGTGTTACAGTTTGTCCAGCTGGCTATTACGGCAAGCATTGCTCTGAAGTGTGTGTCAACTGTGCCAACAACTCCACATGCGACCAGCGGAACGGTCACTGTGAATGTTTGCCTGGCTGGACGGCTACTGACTGCTCCATACGTGAGTGTGACGTTATATAGCATTCAACAAAAGTGTCTTATCTCTAGTAAATGCAATGTGATTGCTGTTCACTGACTGACATGAAATATGACCGCAGCGAGACGAGTACAGCTGATTTCTGCAGCAATTTCACCATAACATCCAAGAGGCCTCTGTGGTGTTATTAACTTACTGCTATTATCAGCACAAAAGTGACTGTTATCACCAAGGTCCTGACAGTTGTATTGAACATCCTCTTGAGTGTTTTGTCTTTGCTGAACATATTTATAGTTTAATATTTCTTGAGAAAAATGGAACAGAATAAAATCTTTAGACATAAATTCTGATAAATTCTGAATACAAATCTGGTGAATTATGAGCACACAAATGGAGCAGTATTATCTTTGCAGCATAAATAATGCTGGATGTTATATTTACCACATGTTTTCCAGCATGTAGTCCAGGACGTTTTGGAGCATTCTGTGCTCAGACCTGCTCCTGTCCGACCAACTCCATCTGTGACCGGTTTACTGGGGACTGTGTGTGTGAAACTGGAGATGACTGTAAACAAGGTAAAAATACAAACAGATTTTCCCATGAATATAGGAGCTAATACAGTGACTTTCATTGACTTTGCTCTGCAATCTGCCTCTTCTTTGTGATTTAAGTGCTGCAAACTTGATGAGATAATGGATCCATTTGATCGGTCTATTTCTTGAAAATGATGGTTAAAAACTTCATACCACTGCCTTGATAATCCATTTGTGAATTCAATTGATCGGAATTACCCATTTCCTTCCTCTTGTCCCACCCCAGAGGCTGAAAGTTAATTAAAAGCTGTTCTAGTCTCTATTCTTGAGTTCTCTTTTCACCCCCTGTTCGACAGACTCGTCTGAGCAGTCAGGCAGCGTAATGGTTCCTCTTCCGCCTGGTGAGAGGGAATCGTGGGGGGCCATTGGCGGCATCGTTGTGCTAGTCATCCTGGTGGTCCTGCTGCTGGCTCTCCTGCTGCTCTACCGCCGCAGGCAGAAGGACAAGCAGAACAACACACCAACTGTCTCCTTTTCCACCAGCCGCACGGTCAATTCTGAATATGCTGTCCCAGGTACAGTACAGAGGATATTTCTGACAGGTCATACAATGCAGCGAGAGTCAATCAGAAAATGTTGGGTAGCTAAAACATGAGAAAAAAAATCATATGTAACATGTTTTGCTGTTGTTGAGTTCCCGTGATATTTATACCATTTTGAGCCCTTGCAGCCTCTCTCTCTCATGACGGTTCAGGGCTTAGGCCTTAGGGGGGACATTGGGATTGGGCCTTCAAGGGGTTAAAGGTGCAATGTCTGGCATTTTAAAACTGACAATAATTTAAGTTATTTTACATATAATAGAGCTACAACTAACAATTATTTTTTGACTAATCGTTGCAGCTCTAATGTATAACTGTCAAATTAGATGTCATAACGAGTGATCCCATGGCCAAGACAACAGCCTATATTGCATCTCATGCCAGTGGTTTTGTTAGTGGTAGTGTTTCTCAAACATGAGATCATAATTCTCATGAATCTGATTGTTTTATTTTTGCAGGAAAGCGTGTAAATGTGTGCATGTAAAAAGAGTGAAATCATTTTAAATGCTGACCAGTAAACATTAGGTTACAGTTCACTTCCTACAGTGGATATGTAGCATTGTTGAACAAAATTATCAATATATTTTGTTGGAGTTTGTGTATAACGTGGTTTTTGGTTGTATCTCACTGATTTGGTCTTGTAATGGGCGTTCCAGTGATGCATTTTATTAACCTTGAGGTAATTTAATTGCAGCAGACATGATTCCATGTGTTTGTCTTGGTCCGCAGATGTTCCTCACAGTTACCACCACTACTACTCCAACCCCAGCTACCACACACTGAGCCAAAACAGGCCTCCACTGCCGCACCTGCCCAACAACCACGATCGCACCATCAAGGTGAACATCAACTTTAATTATCTGATACTAAATGCAACACTGAAGTGCAAATATACAATTTATATACTATTTATCCAGTGAGCAAGAGGTGGCCATGTATTCAGGGCTGTTAATGTTACCATAAACTAGTGCTACATTTAATTACCCTTACGCCATGCCAAAAGCATGTTTTTACTTGGTGCATTTTCTTGGCATTGATGATTTCTGATTGGTTTATTATTCTTTCTGTCATGCAGAACACCAATAACCAGCTGTTCTGCAGTGTGAAAAACATGGAGCGAGAGAGACGGGGCCTGTTTGGGGTTGAGAGCAACGCGACTCTGCCTGCAGATTGGAAACACCACGAGCCCCGCAAAGACTCAGGTCCGTCTGGATGGCTCTAAGATTCAGGATCAGTTACATTAAATTTAATTCACACTTTTGCAGAGAAACATGCAGCTGTAGAGTGAAGTGAAATGAATGGATTAACATTTACAAGCTAATAAAAGTAAGGAGTTGGTTTCCTGACCTCCTGGCCACAGCAATATAAAAATAATTTGTAAAACCTGCAACGTGTAACATAGGCTACTGCTAATGTAACCTTCTGCTAACACAACTAAAAGTAGTTCCTTATTGTGAGTGTCAGTGGAAAGCTTTAGTGTCCCATACTGTAATAATCTGAGTTTTGTCACCCAGACAGAACAATCTTTCAGGAGAGAAAGCACAGAATTTGACTAATATGTTCGACAATAAAATAATAATTCTTGAAGACCTTAAATAAGGAAGATCAGCTATCAGTGGTCTCAGTGTAAAAATACCTGTATAGATAATAACAAAATATTCTTCTCACCTCAGAAGGATCATAAATTTAGAGAAATTAAAAACAGAGCCATGCAGTAAAAGCTGAGAAGAAAACTTACAAAGTACTCTTTTATACAGTGTAAAGGAAAGTTTATCGACCATTACATCTCCTTTGGACAGAAAATCCTTTTAGTCAACAATGCACGTTTAATATGTGACTATAAAAACAATAAGGATATAATAAAAAAGAAAGCAAATAATGCATTGCCGATGTCTCCAAATCATTTTATCTGCTTTTGATTAGTTGGCGTAAATAAGAAGATTTGTCTTTTATTGTTTACAGGAGCTTTTGGAATCGATCGGAGCTACAGCTACAGTGCCAGCCTCGGAAAGTATTACAACAAAGGTAGTTTATCACCCTGTTTTCACCCTTTTTTTTATCACGCTCTTATGGAGAGAAGTAGGAATATCAAAACTACATCAACAAGGTGATACCATAAAAGTATAGGTGCAGTAACGCAAAGACTTGGAGCTTTTTCACATATCTTTCTTTTGTTGTACACCCATAAAGCAAATTAATACAGACCCATGATTATTTTAATCCCAAACACTCATTACCTCGCAAGTACCCATGACTCCAATTCTGTCTGTTAGCCATGCTAGTGGCATGGTTTTATGGATGGCAATGCTGGACTGTCAGTCAGTCTGTCCACTTCTTGTCCAGACTGAAATATCTCAACAAGTCATGAAATCTTGTCCCTACAGGATATATTGTAGTCACTTTGGTGATCTCCAGACTTTTCATTATGCCACGTCATCACATCTAAATTTTATTTTGTTCAATACTTTATGACTAAACATCTGCAAAACTAATGACATTCCCAGAGAACTCTGCTGTAACACATGGTAACACACTAAACTAAGGTGATGAATGTGGGAAACAGTATACCTGCAAAACATTAGCATGATAGCATTTAGCTCCAAGCACAGCTGGGCCTAATTAAGGCCTCAGAGAGCTGTAAGCGTGGCTGAAGACTCTTATTCTTGTTTTTCACCATTATCGACAGCTGACAAGTATCCCTTTTGTTGACAAATGTGACCTTTGAAACCAGCCAAAGTAATAGATAGAGTATTGAAAAATGTCACAAACATTTGAGTTCCATAAAAATGATTTGGATTATTCACGGGTCATGATATTTAACTCTCCATCAGGTTTTCTTTAAAACGTCTCAACTCATAAAATGAAAAGGTATTAAAACTGAGCTTTCCTCAGTCAGTCTTGGGAAATCATAACTCATAAAGACATAAAAAAATCTTGGAATGCTTTAAAGTTAGAACCAGAACTAGTAGTAGTACACTTTGATCCCGCTGTGCTGCTTTCTGACTGTCAATGTGTACCTCAGATGTGTTTTAACTTCTCTCTTCTTTTTGCACTCTGTGTGGTGACAGAGCTGAAGGACACAGTGGCTGTGAGCAGCAGCTCTCTGAACAGCGAGAATCCTTACGCTACCATCAAAGACTTGCCCGGCCTGCCCTTCTGCCCCCCAGAGAGCAGCTACATGGAGATGAAGTCGGCTGTGCCCAGAGAGAGAGCATACACCGAGATCAGCCCTCCCCCGTTCAACACGGCTACCTTACGCAGAGGTGAGTAGCATTTCAGACCTCCTACAGGTTTAACATACTGATGAGTTTTACTTTTGTACTACCAGAAAGTTGTTTTTATAATGTTAGAACGCAGGCTGCAGCACATAAAATACAATATAAGCTTGCTGAGGATGAATTTGAAAGAGAAAATGACATGAAGTGAAACAAAGCAACACTAAACAAGCCATCAGAAACAATATAAAGTACATCTGAGTTTCATTAGAACCAAGAGTTTTAAAATTGTGACTTAAAGGTCAACTAGGGTAACAGCAGAGCATGTTAAAAAAAATGCATCTACCCTTAATCAAAATCAGATTACGCACATATGTCTGCCAATCGGAGAAGGTTGAGAATATTCACTAAAGTAAAAACTCATTTAGTTTCTTAAACGTCTCGATCAGTCAAACTTGAGAACAGGATTTGTGCCCATGGCCTGTGTGACAGATGGGGAGGATGGACTTCCTCAAGGCAGAGCCTGGTGAATAAACAACTGTTTACAAGGAAGCTCTGAAGGGAAGCGGGAGAGCAAGAGAGAGGAAACTCAAGGTGGCACAGGATGTTCTTTTATTACCCCTGCATTTTATTATAGTGTCAACACCAGTACTACATCAATGTTCAGTCATTTCAGGAGTTCAAAGTTCAGGAGAATCAAATTTCCAGATGAATGGAAATATTGGCTCAACAGAGATATCAGTGTTTTCCTTGGAAGTATTTTTCCTATAATGAAGTAGAATATCACCAGCATAACACTTGAAAACTTTGAGTGATGAAAAGAGGAAGAGAATCACACTCCTTTCCATCAATAATAGACTTTAATGGAAGCACTGGAATAGAAGATTGTGGTTAATGATAGAAAAACACACATGTTAAGTCAGCTTTGCCTGTGTAATTTAATAAAGGGTACAAGGTTTGTGTAATGCATCCTTGCCTGTTCGAATTTGTAGAATTTGTATATGCAAAGTGAGCTCCAGGAGGCAAACTGGTTAGGTATAGTCGAATGAATCCTTCTAATCTTCCAATCTGCGACATCAAACTAACCAATGCAATGAAGTCTGAATACTATCGCTGACCAGGAAATATTAAAAAGTCAACATATTGCCAAGACCAAAACCAAGTCTTCTAAGTCTTCAATTTCATGTACAAACATCTGATTATTTTTTTTTCGCAATATCAGTTATAGAATGTCTTTGTATGTAATTGTGGGCTGTTGGGAGACCAATACACTAAATATGGGATTGTTTTGACAGTGGATTGTGCAAGCTGGAAGCTGTTCGACACTATTTTGTGGAGTTTCAGTCAGCAGACACATTGTAAACACAGTAGCGACAGCACAAGATTAAATCAACAAATGTCTTTTGTCCAATAAACAGAACATAACCCCAAAATATTAATGATTTTTTAAGTTATTTGATTATTAAAATAGTTTGATAGTTGTTTGATTTTCTGTTGATGGATTAATCAACTAATTGTTGCAGCTCTACAAAAAATTTCAATTAACAAATTAATTAATCTTATTTCATTGGTTAATTCATCCATCAATTTTCTGGGGTTTATTCACTGCCAGATCACATTATTAAAATTATTATGTCCCTGCTGGTTTTCCATCATACTTAAATACTTTGGGCATTATGATTGTGAAATGGGCACTAATTGCATTCTAGCCTATGTGGTATTAAACACGTGTTAAATATACTTAAATTGAACTTGGTGAACCCTGCAGAAACCCTGCTATAAAGATCACCTCTCACTCTTATGTCTGTTTATCACTGTGTGTTGTTAATCTTTTCCCTCCAGAGCGTCAGAGTTCCCTTGGTCACGCTCCTCATGAAGATCCCCAGAGCCACTACGACCTCCCTGTGAACAGTCACATTCCAGGACACTACGACTTGCCACCGGTCCGCCGACCCCCCTCTCCTAGGAGAACATCTCAGTGACAGTCACATTAGCAGAGCAAGTTTCCCCCCTCCTCATTCACTTTGAGGATGATTTTAGGCCTGTGCTGGCAAAGAAAGAGCAAACTTAACGCTCTGCTCTGACAGTCAGAGCTCAGACCACCCACAGAGCAGCAGCAGAGGTGTCTGTCCCACTGAGGAACTATTGTTTACTGTGGATGTCCCCCCTTCCAACTCAACACTGCCCCTCTGTGGGCCAAAGTGGTACTTATCTCACCGTGACAGACTTGTCATCCAGACTGGGGAGCCAACGGGCTGCGGAGATGGAGGTTGGGCTGTGGCGACGCCAGTGGGGCTTTGCTGCATTCACCTCCCGTGGGAAAAAAAGACTTCATAGTTAAAGGGAGCATTTTGGGAAATTTTTATGTGTTTGAACTCATCTAAACATGCTGTAATTGTAGTTTTCCACACATTTTGCTTGCTACTGATCAGCTGTTCTGCATGTTTAAAGGTCCCCTTTTGTCAGAAGTTTCCGTCTTCATCGTCAAAGATGACTAATGTAGACATAGTTTACATTTTTATTTTGCTTCTTTGGTTAAATTGAAGTATATTACATCTTCAAAATCCACTTTTTTTAACAGGCAGCTTTGGATGTATTAATGTACTTGCTTTGATTGACTCTTTGACTAAAACAATGTCAACTTCCAAAAAAGAAAAGATTTTAGTTAATGTGTTAACAGCAAACAAAGCATTGAAAAAATCCTGCCATAAAATTATTAATTTTCTTTATTTCAAATAACATTCTCTACACTCTGTTGTTTCTTTATTGCTGTTATTCAGGATTCAGGAGAAGTCAGACTGCTTCACCATCAATAATTCATGTGATCATGTTTTCCAAATGTGGCATTTAGAGACACCAAGAATACATGTGTCTCATTTTTGTTTAAAAAAAAAAATCTGATTCACTTATTGCTGCTGTCAGATGAAAACTTTGTAAATATAGATATGCATATATTGTTATCCTCACACTAATGTAGAACTGCCAATATTTTAAGATGAACATGTTTTTAAGTGGTTGGAATAAGTTTGTGTGACCAAAGATCATAGACATTTGCTCATTTATAGATACCAAAAGGTCAGTGTAAGCACAAACTTGGCGTATGTTGTGAAAAATAAACCATCATCAAACTGGGAATTACAAGCCAAATCAAAGCAGCACTATGAATGTAATAGCAGTGGACTACAGCAACTCCTGTAAGAAACTGTTTGGCTGATTAGGAATTTTGCCAAAACTGATGATAAAATAAGCAGATGTACCTTTGTCATGTTTTCATAACTGTACATTTACATGTCTTGTTGTCAACCAAGGTCTTGCGTTAGTTTTAGGTAATTTTAGAAATACTTTACTCTGTTTTGTATCAAATCTGGACCAAGTGAAGTTCATTATCCTGCCCATTAGACAGCAGAAATCTTGTGTACCATAATGGATGTTGAGTGTGCTTTAAATGCTGCAGTGTTTAGATAGAGCTTCAGCTTTTTACATATGACTATACATATTTGAATGTAACCATGGAAACATGTTGTGTATATATGTAAATAAAATGGCTGCATTTTTCATCAGTGGTTTTCAATGAACTAAATAGAAGAAATTATGACAATGAAACACTGGAAAAAAAAAGAATTTACTCCATATTATTTTAGAAAAGAAAAAAAGCACCAAAAAAAACAAAAACACATTCATTATATCGACTGAATGCATGGCTTTTCCATAAAGTTAATAGCATTGTTGTGATAGATCTGACATAAATCCTACTTCAAGCTAATTACAACTTTGGCATTAATAGCTCACAACAAGAAATCCCTTTGGGTAACATTTTAAATCCTCAAGTCTTTAAGATGATTCATGAGGCAGCCATCAAGATTTTAACAGTGAGGTTTTGAGATTTCACAAAGGCCTTTCAAGTATTTTTGCCACATACAACACATCTGTGTCTTCTTTCTTCATTGACTTAAACTAACATTGTGTTCAAATGTTAAAGAGCAGCTGTCTATTTCTTAAGAAAACACTGAAGCAAGAAAAACTGTTGTACAGGAAGTAGTTTTTCTGCTTTTTTAGCCAGTCAGAAAGGCCTCTGTAAAGCCCCTGACCACACCCTTTAAGGTATATCTGTTACAAGTGGGATGATTTAGTGAATAGTTGTGCATATAAAACTCAATTACATACAGCAATCATGTCTCATAAATGTACATGTACATATGAGATACATACAAAACTATATCTTTGTTAATTCTAAATATTAGCAACTGGCCATTTCTCTAACTAGTGATTGTCATGGACTTTTTAAGGCACTTTGGGGATCACAATGTCAAAATGTAAAGGCCAAAAAAAAAAAAAGACTAATTTGGCAGAAATACTATCTATTAAGTACAATAGAAACAAAAAATAAAAAAACAAACAAAAACAGCTATCAAGTATTTTCCGTAAATGCTTTGATATGCTTTTCTCTGGAGTATAAATGATTTAAAGCTGCCAGACTAGAGTACAAATCTACCTGCTGTGCATAACTGGTGAGACACTCAATAAAAGCAGTGCATGAAGCCAAAGTCACAAAAGTACACAAACCCCGCAATCCCACTTAGATCCCGAAATCATGGCTAGGGATTTGCAAAGCCAGTAAGCTTAGAGGAAAGGAGAAAAAAAGCCCTTATGACCAGTTTTTTAGGGGCAACACAAATCAGGGGATGTCTGACAGTCACAAGGCTGCAATACAAGGCATGTGAGCAAAAAAAAAAACTGAGTGTTGATGTTTTTTACGTCCTCTGAAGGCACATTTGTATTTATAATCTGTAAAAAAGCTTGTTAAAAAATGTAACAAAAACTACTGTTAGACTCTTTAAACAGCAGCAACAGTTCTCCATTAGTGTTGATTTATAGCTAAGAAATCTTATAAATACTGTATATATGGCACCAAACTTGTCTGTAAAGACTTAAAACACAGTACCTAATCCTTATAGAAAACATGAAAATACATCTTTGGAATTACTAAAATAATAAAGCAACACATTTAAGTGTACGTATCTGGCAGAAACACACTTGTGACTTTCTTGACTGGGTACATTCAACTTATCCAACAAAACAATAATTCCTTACTCGCGCAGACGTTCAAAAACATAACGAAATACATTTCTCTGGGGTCAAGCTGTGGATCGAAGAAAAAAATATATTCATCTCAAATAATTATTTTCTCTGTGTGCGCCACAGCTGCCAAACCCTATCGTCTAAATCCACATAGAATATGTTCAACACTTTTTTTTTGTATAAGGCTAAAGTGAAGAGACTGGACAGAACATGCTGAACACCCTGAGCTTACAGTACTTTGGCTTTCTTTGGAGAATTTTCCAGCATAGTTTTTCAGGAAAAAAAAAAAAGACCTATCTTGGTTATTTTCTCTGTAGCATATAAAGATAGCATAACCTTGTTCCAAAGAACAAGGAAAACTAATTTCAATTGTAAACATCTCCAACATCTTAAATAAAGATTTGATCTATTTGATGGGCGACAAACACGATTATCAAACCCCAACAGGATTCATTTTCTTGTTGTCTGTATGGCTGTAGAATGGATTCCCCCACCCAGAGTTATTCCTGACAGGGTTCACTAGCTGTGCGTGTTGAGTGTTGACAGCCTGGCCATTAAATGTGAAACCCCAGCTCGGACTGAAGCAGAAGCACTGGTCAATGGAGCTCTGTGTGTGCGTGTGCGTGTGTGTGTGTCCGTGCGTGTGTGTTTGTGTGTGTGTGTGTGTGAGAAAGTGAGTGTGCAAGCAGAGCAGAAAACAGCACAAGCATTAGCACAGCACACATGCAATAACTTGAATATACAAACTCAAAAGCTGGATACAAAAATCCTGTGCCCATTGCCAAACCTTGAAGCAAATCTAACCTGCAGATTAATTGAATACAAAAAAAAAAGACAAGATCATATAAAAAAAAATAAAAATAAAGACAAACATCCCAACAGTAGAAAATAATTCTCCTGTGTGGGCTACAGGAGGAGGTCGAGGGTTCAGGCGAGGTGCTGTCTGGTTTTACATGACGGAGCAGTTCTCCGGCTTGACACGACCCTGAAGGAAGAAACAAAAGAGTGCAGCGTTAAACATGGAGAAAAATAAGAAACTGGAAGGATATTAACACTAAAAAGGGTTAACAATGAGATGATTTTTGTGAGCAAGGACTATGAGTAGTACATTTGCCAAAAAAGAAAAAAGAAAGTGCTGTTTCTGAAATACAGTGAGGTTACTGGTTAGCTGTTCTTTTTAGATTTTTTATGTAATAGTTTTTCCAGTGAACCGCAGTGCAATATAACCACACAAGAAAAGCGCACTGTGCTGCTTTTGTAATAGCCTGATTGTGTAATTCAGTAAAATCTATCTGCTTTTTATTTCTTATTGCTGACTGACTATCAGCTTTTTGTCAGCTTCTCAATGAATACAGGTGATGTTTCTTTATTTGAACAATAATATGAGCCGGTTTGCAAAAAAAGTGTATTTTTATATTCTTTTGAAAACTCAGGTTTGACTGATCAGAGTTCTGTAAATTCTGAATAACAGACTGATGTTTCATATCATCGAGTAATTACACTGCTTTCTACACATCCTGCGTTTGTTCATTCTAGTGGCTGAAAATCAAAACAGTGAGGATGAAAACCAGAAAATATATGCCTCCAAGCAGAAGACGTATCAGATGTTGACTTAGCCAATCAAAGCAAACAACAATGATTTTCATTATTGATTAATCTGATGATTACTCTCTCAATCAATCGATTAATCGTTTTGAAATTCCAGAAAACAGTAAAAACGTCTGTCACAGTTCCCTAAAATCCAAGGCTATGCCCTCAAATTGTCTGTGTTGTTCAACCAACAGTCCAAAATCCCCAAAAAATTTAATTTATTATCACAGAAGAATAAGAAAAGCAGCAAATCCTCACAAATGACTGGTTGGAACTGGGGAATGTTTGGCATTTTTACTAAATCGATTAACCGAGTAACCATTGCAGCTCTAAGGGAGGTTTATCACAAGGATGATGCTTATTACCCAACAGTGCCAACATTTTACAGGGCAGAAGTTGCTGAAACAACTGAAAAAATAAAGCTGTGTGTTGTTGAACTGTAATGTTTCTATGCGAGCGTTCTAGATAAAACTGTTTATTCCACGATACGTTGGGAAGGACATTCTCCACAAGAGTGTTGCCTCAGCATTCTTGGATTTGAATCAATATTTCGTTACAAAATAATAAAACAATGGTGATCTGCTTTATGCTGTGTAATTACTGACATTCGTGTTGTAATAAAAGTAAATGTTCAGTACCTGTCTGGGCTCATTGGTGCCCATGAAAAAGGAGTGTCCAACGAGGCCTTCGGGTAGACCCCCGCTGCCGCACCCGCCTTGGCGATCTGATGGCTGCCCGCAGGAGTCGCAGATCACCGTGCGGCTCCGCAGGTTGTACTCGTTGTCTGCACCGCTCGTGCTGTGAGCTCCCTGCGGGGGGCGACACACGACAGGGTGAGTTACTGAACACTGCTGCTGGACTAGACTGAGAGTTGTGTTGTTCCTGATGCATAATGTACGGTACTGGATTATTTAGGACATGTCTGAATAGAAGAGGAATTTACCATTTCATCATCTTCATCATCCTGGAAAAGGGTGCGTGTGACTTTCCTCATGGCCATTTCCTGGTGGTGAATAAAATAAAAAATAGATTAAGTTGTTGTGGTTGAAAACAAAACAGAAATGTAAGACAAGCTCTACAGTACAAGTAAGGTCAGACCTCTCCGTTGGCACTGATGAGGATGGTGTGCAGGAGGTCACCACTGCCCCAGGAGTTCTGGTTCTTCCACACCAGGTCAGTGGGGGGGTTGTGGCTTCCACCGCCAGATGCAGCCCAGATCTACAAAAGGTCAAAGGTCACGGAGTTGGCAAGCGCTCATGTAGTTGACTAATAATTGTTGAGCTGCTACTGAGATATAAGAATCCACATTTTAAGAACAAAAGCGAGTGACAACAGTCAAATTAAATAAAGAAAGACCAACAAAAACAGCAAAACGAGAAAACTTACAGTAACGTTTCCTCCAGCTTTCAGGGTAAACTTGTGGGGAAACTTGTAGACGATGGGGCTGGCATTTCCGATTTGTCTCTTCACCTGCCAGTTGCCCAGTGATTGGTCCTACATGACAAAAATGGGAAGAGAGATGGAGGATGGAAAAGAGAATTTTTTAATAAATGAAAAAGAAATGCATTTCGGCCTGAAAAAAATATTTTTACAGACTGAAAAGGTGCAGGCTGAAGCTACAGATAATTAAGCCTTTCCTTCTTAGAATACATACTCTATTTGGTGTCAAAAGTAACATCATTACCATGTTAATGTAAGAATTATATTTTTGATGATACAATTGTATATTTCTTACAAATTACTATTTATCCAGGACAGCAGAGTGTGTTAAATCAACTATTTGTTTGACTGTGGTCATTTTTTATCTTTAAAAGACTTAAAGACTGTAGAGGAAGCAGTATGTCATTACCGCTTTTGTGAGTGCAGCCTCAGCACTGCGAAATTATTTACAAGCTAGATTTTAGAGATTTTAGCATTCGGAAAGCCAACTGATCGATAGACTCGGTTACCTCATCAGCCTTGTTGCTGAGGCGGATGTACTTGCCCTCCAGGTCAACCTCGTCCACTGTGACGCGGCCGCTGGCTGAGGCGTGCTGACTAATGCGAGTCTTGGTCACGGTGCCCCCCGCGAGGCTGGAGGTCTCGCTGTCGTTGTCGTTGAGGCGGCGCTTCTTGGTGCTGCCCGTGCCGGAGGAGTTGCGGCTGCTGGAGGCGGTGGTGGAGGAGTGCAGGAGGCGGCTGGTGTGGCTGTGAGCTGAGCCGGAGGTCCGTGTCACTGTGACCTTGGTGGGCGGAGGGCTGGGTGACAGACGCAGCCTGCGGGAAGATGGGGAGGTTTAGATTATAGATATAGACAATGGGAGCTGTTGTAACATGTGGATACAGCTTCCCGTTTTAAAATTGAATTGCTACAAACTTCAACATGAGCATGATGAAATGCTGAGGCGAAACACATTGATCTTGTCAGAAATAAACAATCCTTGATTGTATATTTTATGAGCTGAGTTTCGGCTACTTTCACAAATCTTTGGTACATCACCTTATTATTTGTTTATCTCGATGTCACCAGCATCTCTTGCTCGCCACTGCATGCTGAGTGCTAAGTCTTTTTTTTTTTAACTTTTAAGCAAATTGTTGATATTTATGAGTTTACCATAGAAAATACAGGTCTCTACAAGTCTTCACAATGGACACAGATGTGCACACGGGTCTGTTTATACCACACTGGGTGTAAACCAGACCGGACACCTGGGTGTGGGCTGTGTCACACATGGGCAGATGACAAAATGAATCCCAGTCCACTATGACTGCACGGACACAGAAAGTCAAGCTTTACCCTTTATGCAGATATTTGCAGCTGAAAACATGCTTGGTTCGCTTTGTGTTGTTTTGTGACAGAACAAACATGAACCATGTCCAACACGTCATGGCCAAAAGTATGTGGACATGTGAATATTACACCCAAGTGTGACTGTTGACTATCTCATTCCAAAACCACGGGCATAAACATGGTAACTGCTACAACAGCCTCTACTCTTCTGTGAACGCTTTCCACCAGATTTTAGAACCTGGCCGCAGGGGATTTGCTCCCGTTCAGCCAGAAAAGAATTAGTGAGATCCAAACACTGATGTTTGGCGATAAGGCCTGGGTTGCAATCCATGTTACAATTAATGCCAAAGGTGTTAGATGGGGTTGAAGTCAGGGCTGCAAAGATTATAAGATCTACAAAAATCACGCTGCAACATTAAGATTTCCCTTTATTAGAGCTAGGGGGCCAAAAAACCATGAAAAACCCCTCAGAGCAAAAGTACACAAAAGTATGCGGACAGGGATGAAAAGTCTGCATGCGGGGTTGTAGCGATTCAAGTATTTATTCGTGTTTCCCTCATTTCAGCTGATCTGTCCTTAATTTTCAAAGTCAACAGAGAGATTAATGTCATTATTGTTTGTATTATGTCTCTGTGATGAGGAACATGAGGCAAATGCACGTCCTGGAGCACTGCCTCCTGAAGATTCAGTATTTGCCTGGTTAAACCTACAACCAATTCTTCATTTACTTGTTAGTAATCACTCTCTTCCTGTAACAACCTGTAGACCTTCATCTGTCTCAGGATGGCTATATTTTACAATGATCTTTGGGCTGTTTTACAAAACAATCTCACCTCTCCTCTTCTCCCTCCAGCAGCTTCCTGTAAGCATTAATCTCCATATCCAGGGCCAGCTTGATGTCCAGCAGCTCCTGGTACTCGTCCAGCTGCTGCTGCATGCGGGCTCGGATTTCAGCCATCTCCCGCTCTTTATCGTCCAGCCGTCGCCGCATCTGGTCCCGCTCCCTCGCCAGTATTTCCTCCAGCTCCCGCACCTTGGCCTCGCTCAAATTCAGCTGATGTGAAAAGAATACACAAAGGTTAGTCAATTAAGACCGGCCAATTAAATTGTCTGGTTAGTGAAGTGAAGCTTCACGTTAAATTAATTGTCTGTTAAAACTGTGCATTCATGTCAATATCAGTCAGTCACACAGCAGCATGGACAATAACTCTGTGTGTGTGTGTGTACCTGTTTCTGCAGCTGGCTAAGCTGGGATGACATGCCCTCCAGTCGAACACGGGTCTCCTGCAGCTCTTCATGGGCGGCACCCACCAAGTGGCTGTTCCTGTTAGCTGAGTGACGGGCATTCTCCAACTGACAGAAAGAAAGAAAGAAAGAAAGATGGTACAATCAGCCATCTGAACTACCAGCTAACTGTGCTGTTTGACAAAAAAAAACAAACAGATTACCATGTTCACTGTATTTCAGGGGATTTAGTGAGTGAAATCTTTAACTCTTTTGAAGACCAAAAACCACAATAAAAAAAAACAACTCTCTTGCTTGTTGCCTCCTTCCTATTAAGTTATCTAATATGAAAACAGAAATTCCTAAACTAGGTTTTCTCAAGACAAAGAGCTGTAGTTTCATTTACAAGTAAATTCCAATGTCAAAAACTGATGTTTATCCACATTCCTCATTAAAATTCACACAGGACAATCGTTACACCCATTAAATTTCCCTCCTCTATGTAGATAAAGCCAAGAGACATGATTGACACTGATTGTTAAATGGTACAGATCAATATTGTACATTATCTGAATTGTGAAGAGGGAGCTCATTAAAGCTAATTGCAAATACAAAACAACCACAGACACTGTTGAACTACTATGGCTACACAGAGTAACAATCAATTCTTGGACTCTAGAGGGCGACAGAGCAGCGTCTCCTGCAGCATCCAGATGTACCTTAGAGTTGTAAGTCTTCTCCAGCTCTGCCTTGTACAGGTTGACCTGATCCTCATGCTGGGCTCTCAGCTCAACCAGGGCCTCGGTCAGCTTGCTCTCAAACTCCTGCTGCCGTCCGCTGTCAATCTCCACCACGCGAGACTCGTGCCGACGCTTAGACTCACGCAGCTCCTACAGATACGGGCAGAGAGAGGAAGACTAACATTAGATGCTGGAAAAACCCATTTAACACCAGTTGGTGATGACTATCAGTCTCAAGAGCGCTTTTAGTTTCTTGGATTCTGTCTTTGTATCATAACTAGTGTGACTGGGAGTTGATTTAGCTTTCTCAGATCTTTATTACTTTATTACAACTTTATCTAGCTATCCATAACTACAAAAATCATTTGTGTTTAAGGCTCTACATAAACAATTTAAAGGATTCCACCTGTAGAAACCTGCTGTAGAAATCTACTTCTCTGGTGACCTTTAAGCAACTCCTAATCATTATGTTTAAATTAGGAAAACACACCTGTTGCCAATTTTGGTCCAGACTTGACTACGACTGGAAATTAAAATTGTGCCTTCGTTATAGCATTGAGATGTGTGTACAATTTGTGAATATTTCTACTTTTCCTGTGCTTTGGTATTTTTATGTAAAAAGAAACTAAAGATGAAATAAAAGGTGAGAAGCAAAAAAGAGCATCTGTGAGACAGATCTGAAGAGGGGGGAATGCAAAACAAACAAGTAGGTGGTTGGAAGCGAATCAATATCCTGTGGAAAAGATGAAAAGTAGGACAGATGACTTGGCAGCTAAATAGAAATCGAAAAGGCTAAGGTGAAGAGTTGGACCTCGTTGTAGATGTTCTTCTGGAACTCCAGCTCCTCTTTCACCGTCTGCAGGCGGTTCTCGGCGTCCACTCTCCTCAGCATCTCATCCTGTAGCTGCCTCTTGGCGTCGGTTAAGTTACCATCCAACTGGGAGAGAAAGAGAAGATGGAGAGAGAGAGAGAGAAGAGATGAGAGAAATGTTCTTTGATGTCGCCTGTTCCTCTGTTTGGCCAGTAGGTGGAGCAAGGCCACAACTGTATCCACATCAGTCTTATGGTAAAACTCATTGATAAAACAAACAACACAGAATGCAATCTTGTCTTCCTCGCCACCTTGTCGTCATTCATAATCAACTGCCTGGAGGGTTTACATAGAATTACTCCATCCATTAAGGTATTTGTGTTCTGAAAGCATCTGCACCAAGACAATCATTTCAAATGTCAGGCATCCTGGGTTTTGTGCAACTACTGATTGCTTTTCTATCAGGTGGCGACCAAGGACTTTAGACTTTTTCGACTATTGCAACCAATGCAAGTCTTTAGAGGTTAAGAAAATGTTGATCTAAACAGCAGCAGGACCACAACACATCACTTTTGTTTCCGTTTATAATTTAGAGTGATGTGTCATGGGGAAGATGTGCTCTATAAACTGAAATGATTCTAATCTTAGTAGGCGCTTGTTGTGTCACAACGGTATAAATAAGCATGGATGTCTGACATTTTTCCATGGTTTTTGTGCCCTTCCTGCCTACAAACTAGGCTCTGACCTATACTAGGTTTTTGGGGCTGATGCTGATACTGATATTAGGGAGTAAAAAAATTCCAATATCAATATATCAGCCGATAATCTTATACATACAGAACATATACATAAACACACATTTTTTGCAGTGATTCCTCAAATGTGATTATCAAACACTTGTTATAAAGATATGTAATGGAGGCATGATATTTCACAGTTTAACAATAAACTTTATTGTATAAAATGACATCACTGCACTGAAACAGTAAACTTCACTGGGAATTTAATTATAAATTACTATAAATAAAAAACACAGAACAAAAAAAAACAAACATGTATCTATATATTAAACTTGAATTAAGAAAAAGGATCAAATATACATAAAATGCTGCCTATATAACTTTTAAAAAAAAAAGGAAAAATATCGGTGCATATATATGCCAATACTGATATATCTGTGATAGGCCGATATCATCCGATAATATCGGCTGACTGATATATCGGTCAGGCTCTACTACAAACAACCATGTAAAGCCTTTAGTTCCAATGAAATTGTTTTTACCTTGGCCAGCTGGGCCTTGAGGTCCTTCACCTCACCCTCCAGGGATCGCTTCTCCCCCAAGGCAGTGGTGAGAGAAGCATCTTTAGAGTTGAGCAGGGCCTCCAGGTCTCTCAGCCTGGCCAGAGCCGCCTCCAGGTCAGACTCCTTCTTACTGTTCCTGTGAAGACACGGACAGACGAGATGTAGACGTTAGTTTGCTTATTCTTCAATAACGTATGTGCCATTATCAACAATGCACACTAATCACTGCTGTATACGTCTGTCCCTGCTGGTGAGTTTTGACTTGTGGCCTCTCTTCCTCTCTCTCAATGCAGTGTGTCTGTTTGATATATGTGACG
The DNA here is from genome assembly GCF_963924715.1 of Thunnus thynnus. NCBI lineage: Eukaryota > Metazoa > Chordata > Actinopteri > Scombriformes > Scombridae > Thunnus > Thunnus thynnus. Next base: position 8,504,273 of record NC_089526.1, on the reverse strand, counting down.
GTTGTCAAGACTGACCTCCGTGGCATATCAAATAATTTTGCACTTTTTTGACTATTGCCTCTGCAGTTTGGGCACAGATCATTTGGCCTTTTTGTAGCTGTGTAATTTAAAAACTCATGCCAAAGTTTGATTGCCAGAACTCTGCTATAGCTGATAAATGCTGCTGAGTAGCAATAAACCTACGATTACCCACTTCTGTAATAATGTTTTACAAGTGATTAATGTGCTATGGATAATTTTCTGAGACCATTACATCACACGGTTTATTCTCTATGCCTTGTTATTGTGTTTCAACTGATCAGCATACGGTAATTTTGAGTCATTATTTACATATAGCTCCCAGAATGTACTAACACTAATAAGAACATGTTCCTATTTTTCTGCATAAAGTGAAACTTGATAAGCAGTGGATAAATGTACTACACTGACAGAGGCTGTGCAGGACACAAACTACCATTGTACAGCGTAGTGAGTGCAGCAGTTGTGCACTGTTGATGTGACCTGAACTCAGGCCAACACAACTCAGACCAAAACGTTAACGTACTGTTATTAGCCTGCCGTACAGAATGAGTGCCCATTAAGCTCTATCTCAAGGGGACCTGTGTTGAATTAAGAGAATTCATGTGTGTTGCACACATGCTTCGTCATGTGAGCACTGCCTCTCCTCTAATATCTCTACAGGAACTGATTTTGTCCGATACTTGTTGAAGAAAAAAAACAAAAACAAAAACTTGGATATGCCCATGGAAAAACAATACATTCCCTGCAGAAGATGAAGAGAAAGAAAGGGAGATATATTGTTAGCAGTATAGGTGGTTCATGCAGAGCCAATGAGCTCCCTGTTATTCTATTTAGCCTTGTGGGCAAGTCTTCATTGTCACTAATAATGGCCATCTGCTGGGGGAGATGGCTTCCAGGCTGCTGACGCAGACCTCACAGTCCTCTGGTCACTGCCAGCCGGGTGTTCGGACAGCCAGTGTAAGGACGAGGAGCCAGAGTGGCCTACAAATGCACTTTAACTTGCTGGGAGTGTGTTTGTGCCAGAGTTAAAGTTACTCGACAGCAGAATGATGATTTAAAACCAACATCAAGTCCATTCACAAGCAATTAACTAAGAATCTTAAGTGAAACTAACTTCAAGCAATCGATATATATTACTGCATTCAGCAATCGGTCACGAAAATTCAATTCTGCTTCTTGAAAAACAGGCGGGACAAAGACGAGACAAACTAGTGGAACAGCAGAGCTACTCTGTGGATTCATGTTTCGGGGGATAGAAAAAGTAAAAAAAAAAGAATGGCTCTTTTATGTTCAGAAAAAGTCTAAAATAAAATCCAGAGGAAACATTTCACTGATGTTTTACAGATGTACAATGAAGCTCTGAGAACTCGAGTGGGTTATTATGTAAATGCCTCCCAGACTGCTCATTATTCATATTAAAAAATAAAGAGGGACAGCCCAGTGTTTGACGGAGTCCAAATCAAAGAAGCATCAGATCATGTGTTGCCAACACATACAACACAAACACACACACACACATACACACACACACAGACAGACACATGCAGTACAAGAAGCTCTGGGAAGGAGGCACGGACATCTTGATAACACTTAAAAGCGGTATAATTAATCAGTGGTTTATAACACACTATAATGTGATTGTTTGCACATGTAAGTGTTTATTAATGTATTTGTCAACAACTATGGCTCCTCCTGTGGGCACCCATAACTGGAGGCTGGTAACTAAACAGATAATGAATGACAATATAGTAAAACATGGTTGTAACATTAGAGGATATGTCTTCATGGGAGAGGTTATAATTGTTGACAATTACTGCAGGTAATAAACACCTAATGTCCTTATATCTCCTTATAACATCATTATAGAGTGTTATAAACCATTAATGAACTGTTTATATTCTGTTTATAAATGCTAAAAAGGGGTGGTTTAAAGTAAAGTGTTACCAACATGCTAAATCAATCACCTGCATGAGAATCTACACACACGTACAGACAGGCTCTCCAAATGTAACAGTGGATTATTAACAGTGAGTCACCAGTTTATTCGGTACACATGGCTGAAACAGTAAATCCTGCCTTCATGACCATTATTTTCACTTTCTGCTGAAACTGTTTTGGAGAGGCGCTGAGTAAATATTATGGTCATTTTGACGGCTGCAAGTTTGCGGTGCTGTTGAACTGTATTGTAGTGTTTCTAATATTTAGACTACCATCATTGATATCAACGTGATGGACAACATACTATTGCTGGCTGCTGTGTTGGACAGCATTACTTTTTGCGCAGCCTTGCTAATAAACTGACAACTAAGTATATATACTCTTTGGGCACTCAACAATGACCTTTCCCAGAGCACTTAACCCAATCTAAATGACCAGATGTCCATGCATTCCTTTAGGGCAAAGCACCAATTCATATTTATAAACTTCACAAGTAGCCCAGTCCAATTACACTCCTCTACCGTTTCACAGCCGGTAGTAAAAGCCTTGCTCAAGGGCAAAATATACATTTGTAACATACACATGAATTAACATACATTGGAGGTATGCCAAGAAGTGCTGATCACAGAGCTGGAGAGGACAGACAGGATTTTTTTGTTGTAAAACTTACTTTGACTCATAAAAAAAGACAAGAATGTGGCTCTTTACAATCCAGGTGTACAAGTGCTTGAGAGCTTAAGCTATAAATATACAGAGAAAAACATACACAATGTGTCAAGAACACACACACACACACACACACAAACACAGTTTTAACACCTACAAACATTCCCTGAATTCTTGAACGTACAAAGACCGGTGCCTACAGCAACATGGTGGCTGTATTTGAAAATGTCAGCCATCAATCAGTGTCAAGACGCCTACAAGACAGGCAGATTAGTAACCAGGGTAAAATGAAACATGGTTACTGCTGTAAAATGTTTTAATGACTATTATCTTACAGTGACCACAACGGTATAATAGAGTTTAACCACCTCTGGTTGGGCCATGTTCCCTAAAGCTTATATGACTCTAGGTGTGATGATAAGTCATTGTCTGAGCCTGCTGTTGTTATTGTGGAACATTTTCACCACAATGGTGGTCATTAAGATTTTATATTATTATATAAAGAGAGACATGTTTTCTTTTTATAAAACTGAGTTGTAAAGTGTGAATGCATTAGCAATGTGTACACTCACACAATTTTTCACATTTGTTTACAACTCCAGATAAGCATTACTTGCAACTCTTGCAGCTCTTTGTCTAGATGTTAATATTTTTTCAATGAAACATTTTAACAGTCTGATTCTGTGGGCAGATGAATGCTTGTGAGTGTGTGAAGGTGCTGCTGTGACTTTCATTAGACTTAATGGGCCCAGTGGATCAGCTCAAGCAGTGAATTAATGGACAGAAGTGGCTTTGCTATATTGACATGCTGCTTGACTATTTGTATTCTCTCTTCGTACACAAATATGAGACAGAGAGGGTGCCTTACAGCAGAATGGCATGCAGTGTAACAATTTGATGAATGCTTTTAATGGAAACTTCATATTCTACTGTGGCTTCAGTACAACTGGCCCCTGTGAGATGTGTTAATTACACTACATAGCGAATAAATGCCTTAGCCATGCAAAGTAAGAGCCATTTTCTACAGTGTACAGCCACGCCAGCAGCTCTGTGAGGTAGTACGTAGGCCTGTTGCTTTGAGCGTCAGTATGCTAATGTTCTCACAATGACAATGCTAACATGCTGATGTTTAGCAGGTATAATGCAACTAATGATTATTTTCAGTATCGATCAATCTGCCAATCATGTCATTATGTCTGAAAATAGTGAAAAATGCTCGCTATAATTTCCCAGTGACAGGTGAAGGCTTAATATGTCTTTTTTTTGTTCGACCAACAGTTTCAAACCCAAAGATAATCAGTTTACTATCATGAATGATAAAGAAAGCATTAAATCACCACATGATGATATTGAATTTGTACAGTCAATATTTAATTTGAAGTTTTTCATTTCACAACTATTATTATTCCATTCTGTAAATAGTTTTTAAATTTGAAATTTTTCCATTTAATTTTAGCACTACTTTATTTCATCATATCTTACTAATCATTACATCTATTTTTATCCTTCTATGTTGCGTTTGTGGGAGCAAATGCAAGCAGAATGACACATTCTTTGTATGCTCACACACTTGGCTCGTAAGGAGATTCAGATTCTGATATGAGAAGCTGAAACTAGCAAATATTTGGCATTTTTGACTTTAAAATGATTAAAACGATTGTTTGATTATCAAAATAGTTGCAAATTAATTTTCTGTCGATCAACTAAACCATTAATCGACTAATCGTTGCAGCTATATTACCATGTTCATGCCTTAGTTTAGAATATTAGCAAGCTAACATCGTCTAATTAGCATTAAACACAAAGTACATCTGAGTTGGATGGGAATGTCATTAGTTTTGCAGGTATTTGGGCCATAAACCAGTACTGGACAAACTGAAATTCTACTTCTACAATATCTTCTAGATATTCTACTTTAAATAACAAACGTCAACCTCGTGGTCTAGAGGAAAGGTCACCAAAGTCAGTAGGATTTATCCTCTCGGATCCATGGTATGGACCAAAGTGGTGGACCGATCAGCCAACATATACTGCCATCCTTAGAGCAACGCAGTTAGCATTGGTAAAAATCCAATGAGATGAAACAAATGTAAAAAAAAAAGAAAATAAAAAGAAATAAAACCAATGAAATATATGTAGAGCAGAGAGGTAAAGTGTAATGAGTAAAGACATAGTACTTCTGTTCTGGACAGGGACTATTTTATAGCTCAACCTGACCTGTGACCTTAATGTAGAAAAGTGTGAATGAAAAAAAATTCTCTGGGTACCAATGTAGTTGTTAGTATTGCTGTTGACATCATTAGTTCTCAGGGGCAACTCTTTATTTTATTTCTTTATGTCATGTGCAACAGCTTTAGCATTGTGCAGCACTTTGGGTAATTGGAAGAGAAGTACACTGCCAAATCACATTTAATATGGAGTGTCCTTATGCGTCTGTCAAACAGAAATATCAGGGGCTTTGAACAAGGTTGTGCAATTAAATAAAATTTAATTTGGAGTATAGTTCCAGCCTCAGATAGGTGAAAGAATGAGCCAACTCTATGCTGGAGCTTAAAATATTTACTTTCCAGAAAGAAGCTTAGTGATTTTGTAACTGTAGTGAGCGTGTCTCAACAACACAGAGATATTACAACCTTTTTTTTGTTAGCAGGTTGAGTTTTCAAAGAAATCTGTGATAAATTAAAAGTAATGCATTTTAATTTTCCAATAGCAGCAACAGCAGTTTGGCATCAATTGACCACCAGCCAATGAAAAATTGATTTGATCACATTTATTTTTGTAAAATATGGATTAAAAGGTGGGTGTGGGTCAGATTTGATGGCACAATTAAAATATAAATAAAGAAAAAAAGAGTGATAGTTTAGGTTCATTTAGCCCTGAGCAATCCAGCTCAGAGAGATGGCTCCTGGGATGCAATCTCCACGCCTAGTCTGTTAAATATTTAAAAAGCTGATTAAGCTGTTAATATATGATAATAAATTAAACCCAACTGTACTGCACTGACAAAGTAATCCACAAACACGAGTTATAACAACGACCGTTAAGAAGGGGCTTCGGTTCAACACAGTCGTACAATTAACTGATCTGCTCTTTGACATGTTTTCTTTGCTTCTGGCACCTCCAGGATGCTGTTCCTGGATGTCGGCTTAAAACACTTAAAACACTATAGCAAGACAATAGAAGGACACTGGAAAATCTTGTGTGTGGGTGTGTGTGTATACTTCCATGGGTTATGCGTGTGTGTGTGTGTGTGTAGAGGTGTATTTGTGCATGATTGTGTGGGAGTGTTGCAATAACTGTGTGTGCAACTGTATAAATCAAGTGCATCTGTGTACTGTACGTGTGAATGACATCAACTCTTGATGTGTTATGAAACGTGTATCGCGGCAAGTACGGTCTGTGTGTGTGTGTCCTTGCGCGTGTGTGTTCTCATATACTATTTACATAATCCATGCAGGGTATGTGTGAGATCTTCGTGAAGGCGTTTGCTTGGGACTACCTGTTTATACAATTCTGTAAGAATTGCGTAATTAGAGAGCCTCAGCATAAATATCCCCAGACATTATGTTTATATTCTGTTCCATCAAAGCTCTGAAGTCTCTCAGCCTGCGCTCAGGGCACATGAGTGGAGACACTCTACAGTTATTGTTAAGATTCACACCATTAATATTTACAATACAATACACAGTCAGTATGAGACTAACAAATTCGATGCTGAGAACCAACAGATGTGCAAACAAATGCTGATTACATTTGGGAAATTAGGTAAATAAAGCGAGGCCAGTTTCATCAAGAAAAGGGAAATCTGTTGCAAGTAAAACAAGGCAGCAGAGCTCGTTTCCAAGCTTGCGAACTGAAAAAGACCTTTGTGCCACAAGGGCCGCGCTGCACGTTTTATATTCTGCACTGAAGGAGGAAATTAAAAACATAACAAGAAATGTAATTTTGGCAAGCTTTATTCTTGTTTTTTTTGAGTGTAGACTACTTTTTTTTTTTTATTTGTCATATCTTCTTTCCTCCCACACACAAATGTCTGCTCTCTCTTGGAAAAAAAAAAAAAAAAAAAGAAAAATAATAAAGGTTTGCACATCATTCCACCATTTTCAGCTGCAATATCTAAGCTTTTTAAGGCATTTTGTTACAGAGCAAATATGTAAATGACACATTTTGAGTCACAGAGACAAAATGGGAGCTATTGGACAGAGACAGTGTGAGATGGGGGAGAGCAGGAAAGGGTGGTGGGGGAGTATAAAATGGAAATGGGAAAGGAAAGAGACAAAAAGAGAAAGAGAGAGAGGTGGTGGTGGTGGTGGTGGTGGGGGGGGGGGGGTAGAGACAAGAAATCTGAGGAGGAGGAGGAGGAGGAGGAGGAATGTGTTGGCTTGGCTCCCAGCCTCAAGGATGACTCACAGCTATCTTTGTCCACCCCAGTAACGAGAAACGAACCCCGCCTCATGGAGTGAAAGAGAGAAAAAAGCCCACTCTCCCCCTCCTGTTTTGCTATGCCTTTGCCATGGCAACCAAGGCCTTGTCGTTAGGCCTGCTAGTATGCCTTTCCACCACCACGCTGTGGACGCAATGGAATTTTTAAAAAAAATAAAAAAAATAAAAAAGGTGTAGACTTTTCCGTGCAGATTTTCAAAATATCTCAAGGCGGAGACGGTATGCTTTTTGTACACTTCTGATTCCTAACCTATAATTTCTACAAGATATGGCAGACGAATTACTGCAGCCACACAGCCAAAAGAGACCTTGGAAACATTGATGCCAAGTAGTCATTCAGCACTGGGAACTAAAACAAAACCTCAATTTGAAACATAACTCTAGCAATTTTATAGCAGATGCATATTTAAATTTAGAAAGCAAGAAAAAATAATCTATTATATCTCACAATTTTATCTTCACACTATTTCGACACAATACTCTGGAAACAACTACAGTAGATCTTGCAGAATCTTATTCATGGCCACTTAACAGGACCTTAAGCATAAAACATTTCAGGCTGTAGATCTTCATCATCTGACCATTGCACTACTGGAGTAGCCAGATGTGTCTCCCTTTTTTCCCTATTTTGCAAACCAAATCCATGCTCTTACTCCGGTTTGTTCCTCGTAATATGAGGACATAATCTTGGCTGCACTTGATCAGCTTTAAAAAGGTCAGCTCACCCAAGTGACCAAAAAAAAAAAAAATCATGTATTTCCTCACTTACCTCTAGTGGTATCTACACATAAAGACACATAAATGGTCTTATTTGACCAGGCTTTGAAATTATTGTCAGTTTCTACTGCCACTACAGTACAATGTGGGTAAATGGAATTTAATTTGTGGTGCTCACAGCAGTGGAAAACTGCATTTTTATAAAATTCAATAGTGTAACCATTAGTCTGGATAATTCCCAGACCTCACTGTCAGCAGCTTCATAGGGAGAATTTTTCCTGTAGAAAGTAGTTCAAGTGAAAATTGTTGCACGTAGCCTACTCTCTGGAATATCCGCAGTAAAAAGGACACCCTGTCTGGTACTCAGACTGATATCGCAAACCCTGAGCATATAAAACGTTCATGGCCAGTTACTTCTAGAGATAAGCGAGATTTGTTTTGTTTGTTTTGCAATTTGTCATTGTGAAGTATTCCTTTACTCAATTATTGTTACTGATTTCACAAGGAGAGAGGACTAAAATATTCCTATTTATGGCAGTTGCATGGAAAAGCACAATAGCTGCAAGGGATTGAGATACCTACATGCACACAAACACACACATACACACATATTCGAGCACCTGGGAGCTGCCCAGTACAGCTGCAGTCTCGTACTGTTTACCACAGAGCAGCTCCCCTGCAGCAGTAGGGGGTTCCAGTGTTTTGCACAAGGGCACATCTGCTAAAACTGTGCAGGAATTGGGGGTGTGGGGGTGTCTCATTCAGTTCACTCTACAAGGTTTTCTTTGCCAGCGTGTTTAAAGCGGTGACCCTCTGTAACGGCCTGCTATGGTAACAAACAATTCATCATCTTGTCCATTTCCTGTATTACTGTTCAAAGATTTCCTTTGACAAGCAGTGTAAGTGTCCATTGATCCATATGGTATGTTACTACATGAACCTTGTGCTCACAGACACACACACACACACACACACACACACACACACAGTCTGGTAGGCATGTGTGGACACGTGTGGGTGGGGTTTCCTGATGAGTCACTGTTCAAACACTGCGTAGAGGAAAAAAAGGGGGTTCTCCCAAATTCCCTATAGATTGTCTAAAATGTTCCCTTCTCCAATTATAGCCCACCTTTCCTCCTTTTTATATTCACTATGTTTAGTTTCGCCATTCATAAAGCTGCTTTATGTGGAGAACACTGGAGGGAAAAGGTGACTAAGAGGAAGGCTGTTGAATAATGGGGTCTTAGTCAACACCGGGGCCCGGAAATAGCAATGGCACCAAAACATGCTGGAGACCATTATAACACTAAGTTAACAGACCATTACAATAAAACACCTTATTTGATAATAGACTGCAATTAATGATTATTCATCATCATCAAATAATCTTTTTTTTTTTTTTTAATATATCGATTTATCATTTAGTTTATACATCCATCACATTTCCCAGAGCCCAAGGTGACATCTTCAATTTAGGGCTGAAACTAATGATTATTTTCATTAATGATTAATCTCACAATTATTTTCTGGATTAACTAATTCATTTCTTGGTCTTTAAAATGTCAGAAAATAGTAAAAGATGTCCATCAAAATCCCCTAAATCCCAAGGAGACATCTTCAAATGTCTGACCAACAGCCCAAAACCCCAAAAATATTCAGTTTAATATCAAATAAGACAAAGAAAAGCTGCAAATCCTTACAAATGAGAAGTTAGAACTGTGGGATGTTTGCTATTTTCACTTTTAAAAAAAAAAATCTTCATTGGGCAACCAACAGTCCAATATCCACATGTATTTAATTTACAAAGATATAAAACAGAGAAAAGCAGAAAATGCTCACATTTCAGGAACTGGAAAGAGCACATGTTTGACATTATTTCTTGTAAATGACTTTTTAAATCCATTATAAAAGTTGTTGATTAATTTTCTTGTCGTGACTTTGCACTACTTAAACCCATAAAATATGTATTCAGTTTGTAGGCAACCTCCAAGAATCGCTGCAAACAAAATGAATATATACATGAGTAGTATTCCGCACACATGCACTTTGATAAACAGATGTGCGCGAATTGTCAATCAGAATCTCAAACACGGATTGTAGAACAATAATGCAAAAAAAAACATTTAGGCCTACTAGATCAAGTCAACTGTGCTTTTTCCAAATGTGTTGTGCCATTTCCTCAAAAAAATATGCTGTAAAATAAACATTACAGGCTGACACATGACTATTTCATGTGTCTCTTCTGGGTTGAAGAGCACAATAACCGGGATTGTGTGTGTATATGCGTGTGATAAATCACCAGAAACAACGTGGCCTTTGCCAGGGGCCACCCGTACACGTCCACATGTGGTGGACGGGAACAGAGTTCTTAGTGTTTCCCGTCTTAAAGCAGAGTGAATGCCGACTGCGGCTGATAGGTTTCAGGGAATCGACTTCTGACGAGACAAACCGCAGAGAGAGAGAGAGAGGGGGAGACCGAGAGGACAGGCGATGCTCTCTCATGTCAAACTCATGGTTTTGTTTAGCTGTCACCAAAACAAACTCGACTGTTAACTGAAAAGAATTACATGTACACTCTCTGTCCCATTCAAACATGCAAAAATTTGCATTTAATACAGTTCCTCAAATACTATGTCAGTTAATAAGTGAAAAAGTAGAAAGGTGTCCCGCCCACTGATAATGGCTGGTATAAAGAGTGTGTGTGTGTGTGTGTGTGTGTGTGTGTGTGTGTGTGTGTGTCTACCCAAAGGCATATGAAACAACCCTTGTTCTTCCCTGTATGATTAGCTGATTCATCCAGAGAGTGAGTCAGACGCTGGTTGCCGGGTCTTTGTGTTAGTTTATAAGCTACTTTTCATTGGTACTGAATCAGATTATCTATGATGATAAAGAGCAGCTACAGGACACAGAAGTAGCCCGTTTCACTCTTTCATTTTTTTCAAGTATACAGTGCTGTTAAATTATCAAGAACGCTGCAGTGAAGATAAGGAACATTACTGATAAATTTTGAAAAGACGTTCATGTTAATGGTTACTACAGTATACTTCCTGTTTCCTGACCAACATCCATTACTGGTGAACGACTTAATCAGCTCTCAAAATATCCGCTGACTCACACCTTGGTGAGCCTGCAGGCATTAAAAAACTTTCAAAACATCCTTTTGATAACAGGTTAACTGCATCGCCTCAGCACTTTTGCTTTAAATACATAAGAATATCTTTCTGCCACAAAAGGCTTGTGTCAATAAGAAGTGGCACTCTTGCCTATTTCACACACAGCGTGCTGTAATTATACTTCTTAAATTGCCATTTCACATTATTCAGAGTGTCTCAATTTGTATCCTATTGCTGGGAGAGTTTCATTGTCGTTGTCATTAACAAGAAGACTGGATGGTGTATCGCCACCCTCACTTATGTTCCATATAGTTACAACAGATTGTGTGCTGGCCTCCTCTCCCATGAGGCACCGCACTCTCCTCAGCTGCACTGAGTTACAATGAAAACTCCAGGGGTAGGAAACAGAGTGCTGCAAATGTTAAACAAAAGCCATGTGGAGTTTATGACACTGTGATAAGTTTTGGTCAGCATTCTTTTGCTTGCGCTAGCTTACAGAGGGAAAAAGGATTTGGCGCTTGGAGTATAACCAAGTTGCGGTCGTGGGGCAAGCCTGACGATTGGGTTCTCTCACGCGAAGTGCCAGAACGGACTGGCATCGATCATCGACGTACAGGAAAGACAGGAGAGGTCACTGGTGAGTATGCGGCAGATAACAGAGAGAGAGACTTGGTCTAACACCAAACGTCCAGGACAAATGGACAATTCACCTAGTGTCAGGCGAGTTGTAAAATACTGAAAATGACGCTGCGCTGACTTTTCCATGCTTTCCTGCGATTGTCTAAAGTCTGGCACTCTGTGTCCTGCTCTGTGGCAAACCCCACCCATCTGGCAACAAGTAAAAAAAAAAAAAAACAAACACACAAACTATTTTCCAAATACTTGCTGTGCCAGAAGAGTGTGCGTGTGGGAAGACTTTAAAGGTTTTAAAAGATGAAAAACATAATTTCAACAGTCCATAACAAAAGACATTTACACAACAGTAAAATAGCAGAGCAGTGCAAATCCTCAAATACTAAATACAGGTGATACAGATTTAAAAAGATAATTTTCAGATAGTAGCCAGCGTCTCCAATCACAACAAAAGATTTTTACTATAACTGATGAGGAATCACATCAAGATGTTAAACCTTGGCTCCTCGTCACATTTTCTTTCCTAATAAACAAGAGCAATAGTTAATGCAGAACATGTGACTCATCTGTCAGGGACTGATTGAAAGTTGAAAGAGCTCCATTACGAACTCAGTGTTCTGTTTAGATTATATAGTAGAACTACTCCAAACATCCTATTCAGTTCAAACTGATTTCCAGGTCTGGAAATGGATCAATTGTTACATAACTAACCAGATGGAATGGGAATGGTTGAGGTTACAGTGCACCCACTTTGCCCAATTCCCAGTATGAAGGTCCTTATGCTGAGAGAGAGAGAGAGAGAGAGAGAGAGAGAGTCAGAAAGAATAAAAGTGGAGTCCCACCATCTTAAAGTGATTTACCCTGTCCATGTGCAAGTGAGTCATCGAGGGCTTGGCTAGCTCTCAGGGCTCTATGGAAACTCTACTTCTATAAACTCCACTAACACACACACACACACACACACGCACACACACACACACACACACACGTAGAGCAGCCTGCCAAAACCTCCACTCGGTACCAAGTTCTGGTCCGCTGAAGTCCAAGGCTAACTCTCTCATTACTCGCACACCAATAAACCGACAGAGTTGGCTCCACACAGCAGCCATCCAGCACATTTACAGGCCTGCCACATCTGTTTGCCATTGCAAAGTATTCTGTTAGAGGCAAAGAGAACAAATAGTCACCAGACCATCCATACTCTCACTAGGCCTCATAGCACCTACAGACTATAAATCTATAGGATGTCCGCTCAAAGAAACAAACAAGAAACAAGACATGCTTGTGTTTTGTATGCTGCAGCTACAAACTGTGTGCCCTTAAGCAACAAAACCTCTGCATAATAAGTCAATTATATTAGAGGCAGGTGAGGGTCAGACAAAAAATAAGCAGCTCTTAAAATAAAATAATCTGCTCTACAGGTGAAACGATTAGCCGATCATCCAAAAATGGGTCGGTAGAAGATGAGAAGTGAAGATGTATTATTTAAAAACACAACCTTGGCCTCTGGGAAATGTGATGAGCAAATTTTTTTTGACTTTTTAATGGCAAAAATGAATTAATCAAGAAGATAATCAATAGATAAATTCTTAATGAAAATAATAATTAGTTGCAGCTCTTCTATATTAATGAGTATGAATTTTAGCTTTCTTATTTTTCACACTGTGGAAAAAAAACATGTGCATTACTCCTTTACTTTTTATGCAATCACTTTTTAGCTTTGTCAGTATTCCAGGTTGAATGTGGGTAATTTTGCAGCTGCTGCTGCTGCGTAACGTGGAATGTGTTGAGTACGAAAAACTCCCCCAAGAATGATTAATAAATCCCTTTAAGATCATTTAGACATCTTATTTATCACTCTCATATGCAAAGCACTTCGACATCGGAGAGAGTGCCTTCAATGTCGTGACAATGTTAGTGAGAGCAATGTGATCCAATTTACTCGACTGCTGGATGACACCCAAAATCATGCACTCTTTTCTGAGCCCTTATCTGCCCTGGCGTGACTCAATGTGACAGACAATTGCTGGCTGTCACATAATACAAGCTGAGATCATCGTAGGGGAACACAGGGTTTCCCCCCTGAGGCAGCCAGAAGAACAGAGGTGACTGTGATCAAACGACATGAGATGTAGTATAGTGGTAGCATAGTAGCACGATGACATCACCCGCTGCTGGTGGACAGTGGTCTGCTGCTTGTTTTGGGCTCATGATGCTGAGCTTTAATTTAATCTATGAAACGTTAATGTTCTGGAAAGCAAATGCAGTTTGTTTCTTTCAATTTGTCAAATTTTAATTTTTAGTCCGTATTTAGAGTTGGGCAGATGGCAATGACAATGAGGCAGATGCTTTTGAGAAAGAAATAGACCTTTTTTTTCACAGGAGAAGCATAGGTGTAATAACATTAATGATGCCGGTTTCAGGGTCCTGGTATTGTTCATGCTGGCTCACTAGCATGACTTTCTAGGGCACTTTACATGAAGTGGAGCCCTCGTTAATGTTATTAGTTCCACCTGTGCTTTTCCTACTTCGACAAGTCAAAATGTCTGCAGCGAAAAAAGGTCGATTTGTGCAACAATTGTTGACATTGAGGGATTAATGCAAACCGCAGATGTTTTCTTATGGATGTTGACACTATTACGATGATGCAGTTAATCATGAATGAAGTGGTCAGACTTTGAGCTGTCATGAGTGCTCTGTGTACTCCAGAGATACCAGGCGAGGGGAGTATTTTTGACTGATAAACTATGATATATCAGACTCACAGCAACCTGGCAAGCTTCATTTTTCGTCCCATTAATTACACTGACCCAGTAACAGTCATTAATTCTTCATTAAGTGTGCAAAATTAAGTCTTTTAGATGTTAGGAGGAAGATTCTTACAGTATAATTTTATTCTGTAGCTATAACATACATTTTATCTGCAGAACCTAAAGAACATTTTTTGCTTGTATTTTGTTCCTTCAAATAAATTGACATTTTTGGTTGTAACAACCAAGATGTTGTGCATTTTAAATATATATATTTTTTTAAATGAAGTAATTGGGTTTACTTTACTTGTTTTCAGGAATTTTCTAAATATAATATTTTTAATTTATATATTTTATTTCTATTTTAGAATTCATTCTTTTGTTATATACTTCAAACTGGTTTCTTGTTAATTACAATGAGGGGTCTCTTAGCAAAACTAAAACTTTTCATGTAGTCTGAGCTGACTAAATACTGTATATTGACAGCTGTCAATGCAGTCAGAGGTACTTTCCCAATCGTTTATGAACTAAAGAGACAGTATAATGATGTGACTGTTCACCAGTCTACTCAAAGAAAAAAAAAAAAAAGACAAAACAGCAAAGGCATTTGCATTTGAGGCTTAACGGCATCATCAGAAGTGGAGTGCCGGCTCTTGTCCATTTTAGGAAGAGACTTTGAAGATAAATGTTTTATCTGCAGCTTGAATGAGTCCACCTGTTATCCATAACATGGCCCAATAGTAGCACGGATGTATAATGTGTTACCTTGGAGACATGTTTAAAATTTCCCTTATGATAAATATAGAAACTTTACTCACTGAAACTCAAGCTATGACTAATGTCAGACTTCTGACATCCACCTCTACATCTCCATCTCACTTCTCCTTTCACCTTCCATTTTTCCTCACAGAACACAGGCTGGTTCGACAATTAAACGCCTCTGTTTATTGTATCTGTATGCGTTGCTTAGTATGCAACGTCTTTTTTTTCTTTGTACCATGAAAGCCAGTTCCTACTGTGTTGCTCTATATGACAAAAATGTGTCACATGCTGTATGAGGAGAATTAAGTCTCCGGATAGTCACATGTAAAGGTCAGAATAGAGCTTTACATTTAAATGGGCTATTATGATGAAATTTAGTTGATAGGGAAATGAACACTTAACCAAATGCAAAGAGAATTGAGGTTGATCATCATAAGCAAAACAAACAAATAAGTGACATCATTCCCAAACTGCAAAAACACATGAGTCATTTTTAATGAGAGATATGCATAACAAAAGCAAATGGTAGAAGCAAAATATTCCAACTCAAGGAAATAACAATGTGCTGGGAATATGATGATAAGGACACTTCCTGCTGTGTTCTCTGATAGTTGTGAATGCCACAACTAATGTTCAACATTGCAGTCCATGAATGTTGCATTAGAAAATTGACTAGAACCTATTTACTTCAAATTCTCTGTGCCGAAACGTTTGACGTGAGCCAAATAAACGAGTGAAATGTTAGTATTTTTAGTCCTCCTTGACTAGGAAATTTAAGATGTGCTACCTTTTCATATTTTTTTTGGAACATGCTCACTGGATTTTTGGGTTTAGCGCTCCACTGAGAATCCCATTGTTGAAGCCTAACCTGCTTTTCCAATTCAAAATCTACTGGATCTTTGTATTATATTGAGTTTATTTCTGTGCTGCACCAGAACATGTTCTGCCACGTTGTGTCTGCAACAGCGATCATTAGATCTATCTTATAAAGACATTGTTCCAACAGACTGACTGGGATAAAATATCTGACAGCCTCACCTACCTGCTGCCACACCCTAAAACGCACCGTGCCGACAGGCAGGGCAAAGCAGGGCTGAGATAAATCCCTGCTTTTATGTATTCAAAGTAGATCATCCGCAAAAGGGCTTGGCTGTTGGCTCCTCCAGTTGAGTCTCATCTTTATTGTAAAACTGTGACCAAAAGCAGCAGTTCAGATTTCAGTATTTTACAGTATCTATTATAAGGGGTGTTATCTTTTGATTTTAGACAGCTTGTGCAATAGGTATACAGACACACGCAGGCCAGAGATGATAATATGTTTAAGGAGAACTCCACCAATTTTACACAAAGTTTAATTTACTCACCATAAGTACTACTCAGCATGAAAACCTCTGTGTAATGTCTTCTGTGGCTCAGGAGGGAGCTTTCTGTCAGTCTGAAAAAATAGCCCCTGACAATGACATCAGGGTGTGTTTAAAAAGAGGTGTATTTGTAAGAAGTAGGCATTTAGGAGTTGACGGGGCGAGTGAAAGACATGATCAAGTTGCTCAATTTGAAATGTAGTCTGGATATCTCTGCCTCTGCAGCATCGATATTGACCATTTTTTAAAATCTGTCTAGTCCCCGAACTTAATGAAAGTGAAATATTAAACATCCCTATTGCATTAATATAGTTTACATATGAGCACGTCGTTGTAAAAGACAGAATACACTGCCATGAAAACTAGATGTGTAGGATGAAGTTCTCATGAAAATCCATTTATCTTCCGGGATTAAGCGTAAAGGAAGGGTGTGGAGAACGAGTCCTGCTAGTGACACTAAAGAGCCAGTTCCCCCACAAAGGCTCATCTTTCATAGCCAGCGGCTTAGCTGGTGGTTAGACTGGGCACGAGACACCAGACAGCCTCACTATTTCAGTATTAAAGGAAACATGACTAAACAAGGCAGACAAACCTGTGAACACAGTTCTGTGGCTCCTGCTGTAGCTCAGGGGATGATATTTAGCACTTTTCTGACCTATTTTTTTTTCTTTTTTTTTCTTTTTTAAACCAAATTGTATATTTGGCACCCAGTTTAGACTTCCTTTTACAAGACCACATTCCACTCACACCTGCTTTTGCAATTTATGTGTATTTTTTTCTACAGTTTTAAATTATTTATGAGTCAGATAGTGCTGTAGGGAGAATGGTTGGCATGGTAGCCCAACAGCTTGAGGTTTTGCCTCAGGGGGGAGAGCATGTGTTCTCTGTAGTAGTTATGCATACAAAGACTTGAGTGTGGAGAGACGCAGTGTCATGCCTTTGGGCTAAACAGGTGTGTCCAGTCAACTGAACCGCACCTATGGCCCCACCTGTTGCTGTGTGTTCTGTCAAACTTGGCAGTAATAACCAAAGACAACACAAAGAAAAAGTCAATATATTGTGAGACATAGTCTCGTGTTTGCTGCACCACCGTCTGTTGCTGCTGTCGTCACCTGAGACTCAGCTCCAGCAGCCAGTCAAAGCAGCCCGTCAGTGTGTATTAATAAACATGACTTCCCGTTACAGAGGGATACAGTGAGTCCACAGTCAGCCCATTTGAGAGGCCATGAAAAACCTCTGAGTCACCACCCCGTCACACGGCTGTGCCAAGACTCCCAGAGCACCATGGCAACCAAACACCAAACACGCCGACTAAAGTATAACAGATAAAGCCGGCCCAGTCTGGACTGAGTTATTCTTTTCCACCACACATGCGTCAAAAGATTGGCTTCCTTTGGAAAACAATATTGCGGTGGGAGCCGTTGCTACTTCTCTAGCTGGGGAATTACAAGAAGCACTGTGACACAGGGGATACTGTGGCAATGAGTGCAAAATTTAATATAATACTACTGTCTCAACACTTAGAATTTACACATCGCCTTTCACCCGAAGCTCACAATAAAGTCAACACCCTCAACCAACATCCAGTAAGAGGAAATCAACAAATCATAAATTGATGGGCTCGGGACATCGTCACTGCTGACACAATGAACACACCCAAAGAAATGCCTGCGGGATACAAACGTCCACATCAAAGACAGATTTCATGCTGAATTTTACTATTTGAATGAATCTTTTTTTCACACGTAGCGCTGAGCCACACCCTCTGTTTCATAGTCCAGATTTGATAAAAACGTCAACCTACTGACAAGAACACAATAGCGCTCACCGGAGGGAAGCACTCTCTGCCATACATGTTTCCACTGCTGTTTCAAGACTGAAAACACTGTTGAAATCCAGTCTGTTTTGTTTTTTAAAGGAATGTGTTGAATGTTATATCTCTATATTCTGTTGCTCTTCTATATTCTAAAGAGGGTATCTCTGCAGACTCTAAAGGAGCACATGTAGTCTGACATGTTAAGTAAACCAGTAGAACTGCGAGAGTACAAATGCCCTGTGTTTGGTGGTTTGATTTTCTCCAACCCCTCTAACCCCGGCTGAATGGTGCCAAGACATTGACGCATTCTTTGGAATGCCACCACCGACTGAGGCTGTCGGCAGTAGTCTGTTCCACAGAAATTCACCTACGTAGTTGGAATCGCAGCTCAGGATAACACTGTCAACAAACTGTGTCAATGTGCTGGTGAGACTCCAAACACAGGTGAGAGATGAAATGCATGCATTTTGGAAGTGTCTTAAAAGAGATAGCGAAAGTAATATGATTGCTGTAACAGCTATGAACTCACACTACCTAAAGTCAATCATTTACTACCGTCCATCCCCTCTCACACACACACACACACACACACACACACACACACACACACACACACACATTTGTTTATAACTCAAAGTGACTTTTATGACTTCAATGTGACTTTCCCCTAGTAAAAGATTCATTTTTATCACCTCGTATTTGATAGTATACTTGTAGGCAACAATTTATTTTTGTTAATAATGAATATATGATTATTAGAATGTATATACTCCACATATTTCTCGATCCACTGTGATCTGGATGCACCAGGAATAGCACAATTGTTTATTGACATCCAAGTGCAACAGATTGCAGATGTGAATTCTAAGCTTCTGTCCGGAGTGCCAATATTGTTGCTAAGTTATCACTTACGGCTTTAAGCAGCCCCAGCCAGAGTTGTCTCAAACGCTGTGATGAAAGATATTCTGTCATTAAGGCAGTAATTCTATCTTAACAGAGCCGGCTGTGTGTTTAAGGTGGAGCGTGTTTGGCTGGAGGTGTGACATTTCCAACATCCCCAGAGGCTTAAAGTGACATAGCTGTGCTTGCTAACCGACGAGTCATCCAAACGTAATCACCAGGAATGTGATCTGCAAATGTTGGGTCACTTCCCACCACATTCCTTGTAGAAAATTAGGCTGTTGCACCATCTCAGTCATAGTGAACAACAATAGGTGTGAGCTGGAGGCATAACGGCTCAAAGGTAAAATTCCAGCATTTAGATCCACATGTTCAGTGCTTCCTTAACTACTGCTATGAGATGTTTTGGAAACAGATTATGATTAAAATGAGGAAATGTCAAACTCATGACTGAAGGGCTGATGGCTCTGGAATAATTTAAAAAGAACACAAATGCAAGAACAAATCTGTGCTGGCTAATGTGCCACAGTACAGGGACGTAACATAATGCCATAATAATACTGTATAAATGATGTCACATATAGTATATGCTCTTATCTTATCAGCTTAACTCTGCTTCTCAAAAGGATGATTTATCTGACTTATCATTTCATACTGTGCCACAGAGGAAAACATTATTGTCCTATAATGTAAAAATAAGTCTCATGCATCAGAGCGCAGCAACGTTCCCAAGTTACTGTAGGATCACTTGCCAAAGTAGCCGGGAATTCCCCCACAAAGGAACAAGACGTCACCAAATGAACATTCTGTCATCAATATCGCAACTAAATTTGAAGATTAATGGATGCCTCCTGGTGGTTCTGCTGACTTTGAAGTACAACTGCATGGAATACTGTTGTATTCAAGTGCATTTTTCAATGCTTAAACAGAAATGAAAAGTTGAGAGATGCTAAATAAATACTAACTACCTGTTATATGTATAATATGTTATATAAACGTGATAACATATACAAATATGCCACTTTGTTAGATCACGATTGTAACAAAGCCCCTCCCATTCAAGCTCCACCTCCCACATGCTCCTCCTACCTGGCTTTGAGCTCCTTGTGCTCCTCCCTGATCTTTCCCAGCTCCAGCTGCAGGCGTGCTCGCTCCTTGGCCACCTGGTCCAGGGTCTTACGAGCATCAGCCAGCTCTGTCTCATAGGCAACCTTCATGCCCGTCAGGTCACGGCTGACCGAGGACTCTGACTCAGTGATGCGCAGCCGCAGCCCGGCGTTCTCCACCTCCAGGGAGCGCACCTTGTCGATGTAGACAGCCAGTCGGTCATTGAGGTTGCAAAGGTCCTCCTTCTCCTGAAGCCTGGTGATGCGGGCCGGGGAGACGGAGGCGACACCACGGCTGGTGCGTTTCTGGCTCGGGGTTTCCATGGTAATAATGGCTCAGCAAGAGGTGCAGAGGGGGTGAGTCAATGGCTGTGGTGGAGGAAGACAAAGAAAAGAGAGTTGAAGAAAAAACGACAGTATCTGGGCTGCCTTCCCTGGAAACGCAGTGCACCAAATCATGGGCTTAATCACACATTAAACTTTAATAATGGCGTTTACACTGAAGAAATGTTCCAGTCTTGCATCAGCCTGATTCTTGTCTGGGCAGCCAGCCTTCAGTGCTGGGTCTGCTCAAAGTTCTGTATAATCATGTACTCCAGGATACTTTTCCATAGCCGGTGAGCACATTTGAAAAACCTTATTCGATAGCTTTCCTCCACTGTATTTGCATTGTGTGAAGTTAAAAGAAGCACAGCTTGTATACAGAAATGTTTGTTTTTTAGAACTTTAGGTTAGTTGGATACAAAATATTATTTTATAAAAAGGACAGTTTAACAGTTTCCCTGACCTTTCCTTGCCATCATTCCCACTTCTATTGTTTCTTATAACACTCCTTAATCACACTGGTATTTTCATTATGTAACACACTATAATAACATACACTTTGCTGTTCTCTCCTCTGGCTCCATTAAATTGATGCAGTAGTTTGAGCAGTTCGCTCTTAAGCAAACATATTTCCCACAACACCACTCCCACCTTCAGCTTACTCGTAAAGGTAATTAAATGTTTTTTAATTATTCTTAAAAGAAGTAGCCGCAACCAGGGACACCAAGATTAATAAAAACATTTTAATCTGTCTCTGCTCTTTTTGGTAAAATGGAGCCAAACCACAAAAAAAAAAAGCTTCTAATTGCTTCTACTCGGTGACTGATCAGCGTCGCCCACAACCACTCACACCGCCACTGTTCAAAATACCAAAGTGTTGACTCATAATATAAACAAATACTGCAGGATGCCCTGATAAGTACATATATTCACTTTGTGGTTGTTTAGATGTGTGGAAGCAGTGAAATTAATAAGGAAGCACTGTGTTAAAAGGTTTTGTCACTGAAGATGCAATCCTGAATTTTCTGATGTCAAATTTTAGGGTATGTTTGAATATAAAGAAAAAAAATAAAATAAGCATTTATTAAAGTTTTAACAGAATATGCCTCGAACATTACAAATGTAAGCAAACATTACAAGCTATGAATCCCATAAATCACTCAAAAGGAGAGCCTTGATGCCTCGGGCAATATCAATAAACATATATGCAACTGTGGCCAAACAGGTGTGACTTAAGAACTACTTTACTTCTCAGCAGCTGCTCCACTTACAACCTAAAGAGCCCTTTCCCATCAAATGGCGGGAAAGCCTACTCCACTTTGGTTCAGCAGTGGGTGGACACACCAAACTTTGCCATCCATCCCCTCACCGCCCATCACCAAACGTGCACGCACACACGCCCATGTGGGTGGGATGGCGCACACATGCATTCATATGATGCGTGCACACGCCCACAAGGAGCCAACCCATACAGTCACAAGTACTCTCTCAACTAACTTTGAATAAATTAAGCATCAATTTAAGCTCCCAAAAATGTGCTTAGCGTTAACAGGTCTGTCTGATGTTCCACTTTTCACTTTTTCAACAGCTTGCATTAAAATGAGCTACAACTTTTTAAGTTACTAAAGTTATTTCACACCACTCCCTGCCAAAAGGAAAATAGCTTTGCCTGAACAAGTTAAACAAGCACTATATTATGACCATTTCATTTGCACAACACTACCACAGTCTGTCAGTGTAACCATCCATAAAAACTTTCACAGGGAGACAAAAATCTCAATAGACTTTCTGAACCTTACCTCAGTTGTGGGAGAACCTCTCAACTGTAGCCTTCTGACGTAAAAGAGAGTGTTCTGGTCCTTTCTAGAAGTTTATCTACTGCTGTGAGTGTGTGTGAGCTTCTATGAGTGTGTGTGCCGTACCCTGAAGAGCGTAGAGAAGAGGATCCGCTGAATAATGTAGTCTTGCTCTCTTCTGGTGGGTGTGTGCGCCTTTGGCTCGTGCCCTGAACTGCTTTCCTAGCTGTTGCTCACTGCACATGTACCTACCGCTGAAGAGGGAGAGAGGGGGTGGGAGTACGAGAGGGGAGGGTGGGGCAGCGAGGAGGAGTCAGGCTAGACAGATTGTGTGTGTGTGTGCGCATACACTGACGGAGCAGCTGCTGAGCTTTATCTCTCCCTGCACTTGCCCTATCTTTTCCTTTCTCATTTCACTCAGACAGAGCCGGCGCAGACAGACTGACCTCAGCGACTGGTGCAAGTGGTCTGTCAATAAAACGCAGTGACACTGATGATACTCAACAGCTCCCAGGTGGGTGAAAGTGTGTGAATGTGTGGATCTCACCCTGCCCTTGCTGCTATGCAGAATACATTCTTATCCCACTTTTCTGGTTGAAAATGCCTCTGACAGCCTACTCTGTAGCAAATAAACGGGAGAGGAATTTCTGTTTTAATTTTATAGAGCAAACAGAAAATCCTCACCGCTTTAGATGGGGAACAAGATAACCTTGGCACACACAAACACACATAGCATGATAAATAAGAAAAGTATATATAAATCATTCATCACCTCATAGTGGAGTTCTGGTGTTATCCGTGGCAGAAAAATATCCTGTCAACACGGTCCTCCACCAAATCCGAGGAGGAAAAAGTCCACAAACCTTTGATATTATATTCCCAGCAAATGATGGAATAATTCCCACAAGCCATCTTCTAAGTCTAAAAAGTCTGACTCTCAACATCAAGTTGATTCTGGTCTTATTTATTTGCTCGGGGTGGAGTTAATGGCATCACAGGTCCAATCAAGTTCTGATGCAGGGGAAAAAGACATTTTCTGTGTGTGCCTGTGTGTGTGTGTGTATGTGTGTGTATGTATCTCCTCACCATGGAAATGGAAGCTAGTCTATTCATGTGTGTGTGTGTGTGTGTGTGTCTGTGTGTGCGCATGTGGTTAAACAAGGGGCAAGACAGCAGCTCTGTTTTTGGGCATGGGGCAGGCCCAGTAGCTAAGGGAGTATCCTGGCTTCAGTGTGGCCTTCCAGTGGAAAGGAGCCGTCAGTGTCTGAACCCTCTCTGCGTCACACGCCCCCCTTACAAACAGCTCACTTGTTCAGCCTCCTCCTCCTCTCTACCTCTCCCTGCTTTCTCTTTCTTCATCTCTCCCATTTCAGGTTTTGCAGCCCTTGTGTTTCTATGGAGGTCACACCAAGACAAGAATACTTGGCTGGTAGCCCTAACATCTCTCTTCAGAAGCTTTTCTCAGACTTAATACTTATTTTCCTTTTCTTGTGCTGTTTGCCTAAACAATAATGACATTTCACCACAAATGCTATCAAGTTGAAACAGGCATACTCAGATATGACGTAACCTAGAGCCCTGAAGTATGAATGAATGATACCTGACGTTTTTTCCCCACATTATAGAACTCTGCCAGTGGCTCATCAACAGAGGACTCATGGTTTCAACACTCTGCTTAATGGCACGTGAGGTCATGCCCGCATTATACCTCACTACTCGTTAGTTTGCAATTTTAGCAGCTTTTTCTACGGGCAAAGGACTAGCAGATCAAAACATTTCAGCTGCAAGGCAAAGAACTTTATTCACAAACCATAAAGTTGAAACAGACAAGACAAAAGGCTTTTTCTGGGGCTGCAACTAACTAACTTCATTATCAGTTTCATAATCGTGTTTTTATAAAATGTCAGAGCCCTAGATGACTTCTTCAGATTGCTTTTTTGTTTGACCAACAGTGCACATCCCAAAGATATTTCATTTACAGCGGTATGTAACAGAGAAAAATAGAAAACAGTCCCAGTAAAGAAGCTGGCACTGTACCAGCAAATCACAAAAAATGTATTGATTAACAAAAAAAAAGGATGCCAATACATTTTCTGAATTAATCAAGTCTTTTCAGCTGTAAAATTTCCAGTAATTTGCACAGTTTTGTATTAACACCTGTTGAATCTCTGCTCTGAATATCCAATATACTTGTCTGTACTTTGAAATAAAAAGGTGGTAAATTAAATTAGATTATTTGGATGCTGCTTAAAAAGACGTAATGTGGCAAATTTAAGTGGTAAACAATGAACTGCTAATAAACTGTTACCAATGCACTCGAGTCTTCAGTTGTCTCTCTTACAAACAGTATGCAGGAGTCTGGATCCCAGATGCACTCATCAAGGGCAAAGACAGGAGCAGGCATGACAGACTGTGATGCAACTCACCAGACGAGACAAGTACTGAACAGTGCATTAGCAGCCAGCTTTCTTCCTGTCACCGCCTCAATCCCTGTCTTTCTCTCTCTCTCTCTCTCTCTTTCTGCCCTCACAGCATTCCGAGTGGGCAGCAATGAACACAAGGCGTGTCCGTTATGCAACCTAGAGCTTTTATTTCTCCACCAGGAGTTATTGACTTAACTGCTGTCCTGGGAGAAAAAGAGAAATGACACAAGAGGAATTTCAGCATGAAAAAAAATGTTTACAATTTTTTTAAAAAGGCAAGTAGGCTACTGTAAACAGGGTCTAGTGAAGCAGGCCTTATATTCAAGTGTCAAAACCTGAGGAACAGCTGACATGCACTGCAGGACATAAAAACGCTTCTCCTTTTCATCTCATTCCCTTATCGCCTTCTCTCCGTTTCCTCTACAGATGTATAGCATTGCCTTGATTACTTTTCAGATAACGTGGCGACACTATGGTGACTAATTTGTATAATCTAATAGTTCACAAAAGCATTAAGCTTTCTTTTGACAAACCTCCACAGTCAGTTACTCAGAAACACGTTAACAAGTAAACATCTGTGTTTGATTTGTAGCTCAGCAGCAGCTATAACTCTATAGCAGTATCTCACCTTGTTATCTCTGTTGCTCAAGAGACCATTGTTCACACATCGGCAAAGGCTGCTACCATATCTCTATCCAATGCACAAGAGCCTGATATGCTTTGGTGGGTAGTTAAGGCTAGCAACAAAAAAAAAAAAATATGACTGTGCCTACATTTGATTCCTTAAGTTTGATGATCCGTCCATTTCTGCACAAAGTGCATGTTCTGTAACATGTCAAACAATTGTTGCTTTATGAGCTTTTGTTTTGCTTACTATGCAAATCATTCTTAAAATGATCATGACAGCCTTCAGTCATATGTAAATTCACTGTATACTTTTTTACAATGTGCTGACAATGTGGAATTTATCATGTTGGGACAAGCAACACAATGCGTTATCTTTGATGAGGGACTGTTCTTTTCCTGGGTGGGTCAGAACACATATCAGGAAAGATCAGAAGCTTGTCTCCTTACTTCTATCAGCAACATGAGGAAATAACTGTCCCAGAGGGATATTGAGGAAGCTGGACGGGACACAATACTCACACCCAGGCTAAATATTCCTTAGCCACTGTGGGCCACAACATCTATTATGTGATCATGGGAATAGTGCACCTCTGGAGCCAGGTGTTTCCACCAGCACCTTTTTGTAAGTGCCGCATCCACTCTGTATTTCCTGTGGTCTCTATAAAATCTAAATACTGAGTGTGGCTGCGATCAGTGGACCTCAGCATTTTACTTACAGACGTGGCCGAAATTATTGGTACCCTTGCATTCTATTAAAACAACGCACCATTCGCCCTGAACAGTGTTCACCCTGAAAGATATTTTATTATCAATGCATGTCTATGTTTGGTTTGCAATGGAACAAAACAAAAAGTTGTGAAAATAACTGAATTCATGCTTATTCTACAAAGACATTCTAAAATAGCCTGGACAAAATTATTGGTACCCTTTGTTGTAAGAAATCATTGATTTATAGTGATACTTCAAGTAGACTATTGTGTTTTAATTAGTATCACAGGTGTTTTCAATCACTCATGCAGCCAATTTAAAAAGGAGAAAATTACTCATTCTGCTGTTTTGTGCCACTGTGTGCTTCACATTGAACATGGAAAACAGAAGGAAAACTAGAGAGTGGTCTGAAGACATTAGAGAAAAAGGTAATAGCCAAGAATGGTCAACGTAAAGGTTACAAGACCATTTCCAAAGAGCTTGTGGTGCCTGTAAACACTGTTGCCAATATTAATAAGAGGTTTAAAGCCCATGAAACTGTAGCCAACATCTCTGGACATGGTCGCAAGAGGAAAATTGGCCCGAGATTGAACAGAAATATTGTTCGAATGGTCGAGAAAGAACCAAGGAAACCTTCAAAAAAGATCCAAGCTGATCTTCAAGTTCAAGGTTCAATAGTTTCAAGTTGCACCATCCGTTGCTGCCGAAATGAAAATGGGCTCCATGGTAGAGGACTCAGGAAGACCCCACTTCTAAGAGGGAGACACGAAAAAGCCAGACTGGACTTTGCCAAAATGCATGTTGACAAGCCAAATTCCTTCTGAGAGAATGTGCTTTGGACAGATGACACAAAATTAGAGCTTTTTGGTAAATCACACCAACCCTATGTTTACAGAAGAAAAAAATAAAGCCTTCGAAGAAAAGAACACCATGCCTACCTCTGTGAAACATGGAGGAGGCTCAGTGATGTTTTGGGGTTACTTTGAACACAACACAATGAAATCAGAAGACTATCGAGGCATTTTGAAGTGAAACATACAGCCCAGTGTCAGAAACCTGTGTCTTAGTTTCCAGTCACACAGCCAAACATACATCAAAAAGCACCCAAGAGTGGATGAGAAGAAAACATTGGACCGTTCTTAAGTGGCCTGCAATGTGTCCTGATGAATCCCATTGAACATCTTTGGAAAGAGCTGAAACTTGCAGTTGGGAGACAGCACCCATCAAACCTGAGAGAATTGGAGCACTTTGCTCAAGAAGAGTGGGCTGAACTACCAGTGGAGAAGTGTAGAAACCTTATTCAGAGATACAGAAAGCGCTTGACTGCAGTTATTGTCTCCAAAGGCTGCGCTACAAAATATTAAGTTAAGGATACAAATATTTTTGGCCATGCCATTTCCATTTGTTTAATTGTATATTGTATGTTTGTATGTAATAATAAGTTAAGTTGTACATCAAAAGCAAAGTTTCATTTATATTCAATGTGAAATAAAGAATGATGGATACCATATACTTCTGTCAGTTTCAACTTAATACAGAGAAAATGTAGCTTTTTTAAAAAAGGTGGAAGGGTACCAATATTTTTGGCCACATCTGTAAGTATTGTACTTTTTACTCCTCTACATTTATTTGATAGCCATAGTTACTTTATTATTTTAAATAAATTTAACGACCCAACAGTATTTATATTAGCTTCATCACATTCAGCTAAGTCATTAAAATGTTTTGTACATGTTAATGCATCAGTAATAATAATAAAATTGTATAATATATCAATGTAATACTGACAGCCCATTTTACCTGCATGGTGAGTACTTTTCTTTTACTCTTACAGTACACTTTACTGAAAATTTTATTTATTTATTTATTTATTTTACTGAAATAACATTTTGAATGTACAACTTCTGCTTGTAATTAAGTATTATCACATCATAATATTTAAACTTTCACTTAAAAGGTCCCATCCAGACATTTTTTAGGACATAAAAAATTGCTCTAAATAATAATTTGTCTCATATCTGTAATTTCAAGTCTCAAATGTCAAACTACTTGACACAAGATGTCTTTTATATTGAAAAGTCCATTCTCAGTGTATGTACTTGTATAAGTTGCATACTGGACCACAACTGGCTCCAAACTAGTTGTGATGTCACAAATCATGCTCGTATAGGTACATACGTCTTAAACTCAGATTGAAGGTGAGCGCAGAGAAACTTTCCCCCTTCAGCAGATAAATGTGAAAACGGCAGTCTAGTGTTAAACTCTGCACAGTGAAACTCAAACATCCAAGTCAAGTAACAGGACGAAAAATACATTTCTGAGTTGGATGGGGACTTTGGTCGGTTTAAAAATCTTATGTGTGCCCCTGGAAATGCAGTGGTTTAACAATCTCACCTCTGGAGCCAAAGATGATAAATATGTTGGTTATTTTCTTGATTAAATCGACTCATTTGGTTGATAAAATGTGATAAAAATGTCCATCAGGTTTCCAGAGTTAAAGGTTCTTTATTTTTTGTCTAAAGAACAGTCAAAAATGATAAGATATTCAAAAAGATATTCCTTTTAAAACCGTAAAAAAAACCAAAGGAAATCAGCAAATATTCACATTAGAAGCTGGAATCAGAGACTCAGACTAAAGCTGAATCGCTTAATCGATTGACAGAAAATTTATCTGCAACTATTTTGATAATTGATAAATAATTTCATCCATTTTCCAAGCAAAAAACACCAAACTTTTGTTCGTTCTAATGTTTCAATTGTGATATTTAATGCTTTTCTTTGTCATATATGATTGTAAATGTCATTTTGGGGGGATCTGAACGTCACTTGGAGCATTTTTCTCTTTCTTTTCTGATATTTTAATGACAAAACGATTCATAGACAAAATAATCTGCATATTCATTGATAATGACAATAATCTTAAATTGCATCCCTAATTTATATACTTAGTACAAACTATTCTCATTAATATTTAAGGGATGGACAAAATATTAGAAACACCTCTACAGGGACAGGGATACAATTTAACAGTAAAACAAACTAAAGCCTCTAAAATGATAATAAAGTTGATTCAGCACCTCTGCTGAGCTGAGGATTTTAACTTTCATAGAGGCAGGATCTCATCATATTTAGCTGGGTAGTAAACCGGAAATTGAGTGTATATCCCTGTATGGCCCTGTCTGCTTTCCTCATGAATGATTCTGCAGCTCTCACACTGCGCCTCTCTGGCGCCACCTGCCTGCGCTGCTGTCTGTTTGGCTGCACAGAGACACACGTCACGTCATTCACAAGCACAGAGAAGATACGAAGCGCCATCCACTGGCGGACACACTGAATGAAAACCTGCGGGTTATTTCTGTCAACATAAAGGTCAGAGAGTTCAACATCCTGCCTGGCTGCTTTCTTTAAAAACAAGAAGAACCCAACAGAATCTATACAAACACTTCCATGGTCGTTACACAGCGACATATTCTTGCTCGACAAACCAAACTTCTTACCTGCTTTCTTTGGGGGCGAAAAAAATGAAGCTTTTCTGCAGTCGTTTGAAACATGTGTCCTCTTCCACGGTCATTATTGACCTTTCAAACTGTCGACAGTCCAGTTAATCATTATATCATCCACTGAGTCCGGTTTTCTTTGAAGAAACTGCAAAGGGGGAACTCCACCGAGTCGAGCCAGCAGCAAACAGCCACCTGCAAATCAACACACTTGATTAGACTGCCAATCTCTGCTAATTACAATGCAGCCTATAGGCGCCACCTGGCGACCATAATTAATGCTTTGGTTCGCTTCGTATCGAGATTATTTTTAGCTGCTGAGGATTTCTAATGAAGGCAGGTGATGTTTTGGAAAAAAAATAAATAAAATATGAGTATGAGTAATCTCAAGGCCGGAGAGAGAGAGAAAAAAAACAGATTCGTCACAGATCATAATTTCATTTTTTGTCTACTGAAGAAAATATGGTTGTAATTTCACATCACAATTCAGATACCTGTTATCACAACTATTATCAATATACTTGTCAGTTGCTTGAAATGACTGAAATAACAGCTGTATTCATTTCACTCGGGATCCCCTGGAGGGACTTCAGGGGCCTCTGTAACCCCACTTTTGCAATGATTGATATACTGACCTGAGCTGGGTTTCACATTAATTGATAATTTAATTAAAGTGGCTGCCAGGGAACGTCATACAACTATTCCTCAAGGCAACTACCAGCACGACTGCTACTATCAAGCTGTACAGATGGCCCAGTTGAATGGCGCGGTCACTTTAATTCCCTGTGATCCCAAACTCATTCTAAATACAAACAAAAACACAAATTAAGAACAACTGGAGTGTGCTGCTGGAGATATTTTATACAGAGCCCTACGTGGATATGCTCATTATGTAACAGCCGAGCATGAATTTTACATGACCTATGTTAGAGAGCTGTAAATGATTTGTTTACATTCATAACAGTCATAAATGATGGAACAGGACTGTGGGTCACTCAGAGGCATCATGATCTCTATGAAAACAAGGCCCAACAATATATGTGTGATTATACTTGTAGCCAACTATGGTACTAATACTGCACCTTCAGGGCAGTATTAGTTAACTGTAACTCTAAAGAAATGATTATATAATCCAACTAAGGTGTACATACTTTGATGCTTTGCTACAAAATTGTAACCTTTAAAATGGGACAGATGCTCTATGTCCCATTTGAGGAACCAAAGCAGCAAAAAGTACCTGAAGTACCAGAGGGCACATTTGTCTGATGTTGTTGATGATGTGGTCTAAAAAAAAATCAGTCTTCAAATTCACCTGGATGATACATTGAGGTGGAAGAAATATTCTGATCCTTTTATAAAAGCATCAGTATCACAATATAAACATTTAAATGACATATACAAGTGCCAAATTCAAAAAAAAGTATTATAATCTAAATTTACTTTAAGTATTAATGTAAAAGTTAAAATAAAAGTATGATTATACTGAATTATACTGATATATTATTTGATTATTATCTCTAATGGATTAACATGATACAGCATTTTAATGTTGCAGCTGGTCAACCTGGAAGTAAAAGCTATTCATATTTTAGGAACTTCATTATGTACAATGTGCAAAATTGTCTTTGAGTTTGCCACACAGCATTAAAAACAAGAGAGACAATTCAAGTACTTTCTATGCTGTTGGACAGTTAAATTGATAACAATGCATCAAACTTTGCAATTGATCCCATGTTTTAAATCTTTATCTGAAAAGTAACTATTAAATGCAGCTGTCAGATACATGTATGAAGTAAAAAGCATAGTATTTCCCTCTGAAATGTAGCAGAGTCGATGTATTAACAGTGGTGGAAGAAATATGAATACCCTTTACTTAAGTAAAAGTACCACGTTGTAAAATATACGCCATTAAAGTAAAAGTCCTGTACTCAAAACTACTACTACTACAGAAGTATAAGGAGCGAAATGTACTTAAAATATCAAAAATTAAAGTACTCATTATACAGAATGGCCTCTTACAATTTATTATTGTATCACTATTACATATGTATTTATGTGTAATTTTAATGTTGTAGTTGGTAGAAGTGTAGATCATTTTAATTACTTTGTATACTGTTGTGTAGTTTATCTATAAAAATGCATCATATTTTTAAAGTGACCATATATTTTATACATAAAATCTTAATATACAAAGTAACTACAGCTGCAAATAAATGCAGAGACATCAAATGGTCAATATTTTTTGAAATATAATGGAATAGGAGTATTAAGATGTAAAAAATAAAAAAATATAAAATAAAATGTAAATACTGAAATAAAGTAGTAAACCTCTATTTGTATCTGAGTACAGCAGTTGTGTAAATGTACTCCATTACTTTCCATCATTGATAATACATGTCTGACAATGACACTGAGGCTGTTAAAGCTTCTCTACTTCACACCTCATCCTTGAAATCAACAAATCTTTAAGTGCATGAGGGACTGCATCATGTGCATTTAGGTGTGTGAGTTTTTATTTCTAACGCGGCATCATAATTCAGAAACAAAATATGTTTCATGAAGATGAGACCCAAGAAATAATTTTACAGTGCAATACTGATCCCATGTCGAAATCATTTTACAGATTAAAAAATGCAATCTTTCATCGTGTAACGAAAAAGTAATATCTGAATCAATCGATTGTTACATTGTCTGCAAGGCATTCAATAAAATGAGAAAAGGATGCCAAGAAGAAAGTGAAGAGCAGCGGGACTCTTTGAGTTCAAAGCTGACTGTGACGAGTGTGAGATCACCACCATACGGGAAGCAAGCGGTGAGGTGAGCCTTACTCATCACTAGGCGTGTCACTGTACAGCATCAATGTGATTAGAGAGACAGAGAGGGGAGGGGTCTGGAAATAGGGAAAGAGAGTGAGAGGGATGACCTAATACCCGTAAAAAGCAATGAAGTCATACTACCTGACTCATATTCCCAGCTGACACCAGCTCCCCCAGTCACAACACCCCTGTTTGTGTGTTTGTTGTTAGAGGATGAGGCGAGAGAGGGTGTATGTGTGGGTCAACAGCTTTGTATGCATGTGCGTATGTCACAGCAGGTGAGGAGCGAATGTATTTGTCTGAGTGTTCGTGTGCTCACAGAGTTTAAAGATGGAAAAAGTGTCGACCTGTTTGTCACACAGAAGGATTTGCTGCAAACACGTTCACATAAACAGAGGTTTTGAAACAATTAGCTGATTAACTGAATAAAAGAGTCAATAGAAAATTGATCAGTGATAATTTTTTAATCAAGTAATGCTTTATCAAGCAAATTTGCAAAGATTTTCTGATTCTAACTTCTCAGATGTGAGAATTTGCTGCCTTCTTTCTGTGCTCTGGTTATTGATATCTTTGGGTTTTGGACTGTTGTTTGGACAGGACAAGCAATCTGAGGTTGTCACCTTATAGGCTCCGACATCTGTGATTGACATTTTTAACTATTGGTCCACATTTAATAGACTAAACAATTAATAGATTTAGAAAAAGAAGAATTAAGAGTCTACAGCAATGCTAGCAACTCTATAAGACTGTACTCAGGCACAGTGGTGCTTTAGGCTGAATGCTAACATCAGCGTGCTAATATGCTCACAATGACAATTCTAACATGCTGATGTTTTGTGGATATAATGTTTACCATACTCACCATCTTAGTTTAGCGTGTTAGCATGCTAACATTTGCTAATTAGGACTGAGGCTGATGGGAATGTCATTAGTTACTTTTGACGCTAGATGGAAAGTCAGGGGTCACCAAAGTTCAAAATTCAGCCTGAGGGTGACATGAATGTCTGTACTAAATTTCACAACTATCAATCTATTAGTTGTTGAAGAGAAACTTTTAAAAAGCTAGGGAAAGTTAGGGTATCACTAAAGCCATTAAACTTCATCCTCTGAGGACCATGAATGCGTGTATAAAATTTCATGACAATCCATCTGATAGTCATTGAAATAATTTGGTCTGGACCAAAGTGGTGGACCAACCGACTGCCAACAGCCTGAAATTGCCATCTCTAGAACCACTAACAACAATTAATTGATGGATTAATCGGTAATGTAAATAATCACTAGTTGCAGCCCTAATAAACAGCCAGCACTGAGGATAAGATAACACTTTTAGCCGTCTCACACCGACACACAGTAGTTTTCTAACAAGTGTACTTGTGGATCACACTGCTCTCTGAGGAAATCCCCAAGCATTGTAAAAACCCAATAAGCATACCCAATCGGATTTAAAACTTTGTCTAAAATCATCAGCAGTATTTGATTCCTTCACAGAGAGCCTCTATGTTAAGCCTCGTCTTAGAGCATTTAAACAAAGGTGAGTAACATGCACATAGAGCTTCACTTTTTGCTTGGTGTACTTATTTTTGCTGACCAAAGATGGAGCAGAGTTTGGGAGGAAGGGGCCTCATTATCTGGGTCTCTGCATGTTGGTCGACCTGCAGAAAAAAAACAAACATACTGGTGATTCTGAAGTAACTGCAAAAAACATTCAGTTGCTTTATGTATGATGATGATCTTTCCTTTCCGTCGTATTCCACTACTGCCTCTCTATCCCACATTTTCTCTGTCTTCTTAAACTATTTTAATTTTTTGTTTTGTTTGTTTGCGATATTGTATCATTATGTGCAGTCTCCTGCTCTCTTCGCTTTCTCCCTTGAAAACAGTGGGGGAAAAAAACAACTTACAACAAATAAAAACAAACAAAAATGAGAAACAAATAAACAAATACAAGTATTTTAAAAAATGTATTTTAAAACATTCATATTGTTTCTATTTTCAGACACACAAAGTGGCCTCTGCATTTTCTGTTTCACTTGTTCAGCTGATCGATTTCAGAGCTCTCGTCAGCTTATGAGCACAAGATGTGGTATCATTTGCATGAGGTCTTACATCATCCCTGTGAGCCCGTTCACTGTGGTATCAGCACGTGGTGCTTAGCCAACATGTCCCTTTGTGCTCGCAGAAGCCTCATTCAAGTGACAGCGGGGCACCAGAAAAGTCTTGAAAAGGACATCTGGCCATGGAAGTCAAAGGGACGTCCTTTAGGGATTCTCAGACATATCTTTACAGCCTATTAAGCCTGTCCCCTTTTGAAAGACGGATACTGTCCATAGGTGGAAGCAATATTTGCATGGGCTGTTGGACAAAGAGAGTGGTGTGTGTCTCTGCGGCACAGTAAACCAAAGCATCTCCCCAAAGATGCCAGTCAGCCTTTCATCAGGGGAAAAAAAAGAGAAAGGGGACCACTCTGACGACCAGATGGTCAAGATCATTGAGTTTTTTATGTGCAAGTAACATGACCTCACTCTGAATTTCACAAGTATCCTGTAACACACACACACACACATGCACACATAAGAGCACAAATGACAATTGCAGCCTTCAGCTATAGGCAGTGACCACATCAGGCAGCTGTAGGCCTGCTCAAAGCCAGAGGAGGTTTATTTAGGGTCACAGAGGTTATGTGGCACAGCAGCATCACCAATCAGGCCTCTAACAAGCCACACCAAAACTAACACATCAAGGGAGAAAGAGGTTTGTGAAAGGGGGGAAACACTATCCCAGATCCATGCTTTTTATTGATTGGGGCTCTCGGCTCCCGGCGGACCCGTTTTAATGGAGCCAGACGACCTCTTGGACACACTGGCATGCTCGGTGCACCACTGAGAGGCCGGCCCTTGTGTAGTGCTTGTCCCCATCCCAACCATGTTCCCACCCAATCCTATGGCCTCTCCACTGGGTGGGGTGGGGATTGGGGGCAGACCCCCCGGGCCTACCCTCTGGTCCTTCATGCATCACGCAATCCTGCTCTCCTCCTGCTGCTGTTTTTTATCCATGTTATTGGGTAGAGTGGGGGATGTTTTAATCCTGGCCTCATACCAGGAGTCTCCCTGTGAGTTCTCATCTGCAACACGCCCTTGGGGAACGAACCCCGTCCTGATTGGCACCCAGAGAGCGCGTCTAGACTATGATTATGCATGTAAATATACATGCTCCATCGTTCTGGTACCATTTTTATCACAACAGTTATATTGTTTCTATTTACAGACCGGTGTTTGGAAATTTGTGATTATATTGTTGCTCTATTCTATGTGTTATTAAAAGGCAGAAGGCGTTCTGACTGGAAATGCTAAAATATTCATGCCGAATCTCTCTAGAAGTCACATGCCATGCTCAGTCTGTCGCGTAAGCTCAAATGGAAGACTGTGTGTGTGTTTTTGTTTTTGTTATTAAAGTTGTAACCCAGTTAGTGTGGGAAAACACCACATGGAGAATAATAAATTGAATTTAATGGATGGGGTTAAAATGCACAAATAATCTTCACAGTGAATTCAACACCTCCCTTGGGAGCACAAAGCACACACACACTGACAGATTTCACAGACATTTCATTTAACAGCAATTTATGACAATTTTTATTGTTCCAGGTGCCGAACCCATCAACTTTGGTGTTTCATTGTGTCATTTAAAACACATATGAAGAAGTCTTTATTTTTTTTTTAGTGGGGTGGAGGAATAACGAGGACAATGAAGTGGCGGAGCATCTACTGTTTTCTCATAATAAACATCCCCAGAGTTTACCTCGTCATTCAGGGGGCCTGACAGGACACATACTCACTGTACATCCCACTGTGCATATGCACAGATGGTAACAACAGGCCAAGCTTGAGTTAGACTGACACTTTGAGGAAGCTCAAAACATGGACTTCAGTTGTTGCTGTGAGGCAAAATCTACTCCAGGTCCAACATTTCCTCAAAACCTTATTTATAGCGGTGACCCAAGTGTAATTATAATTTATAACACTGAAATAAAATAACTATATCATATGAGAAATATATTCATGTATTATTACTGATCTTATTTATTAATTGTAGATAAATATACATTTGAAGGTTTTAATGACAATAAATGCAACTTACAAGTACTTTCATATACCTGTTTGAAACAATGAAAATCTAATCAAAAATGAAAAAAGTCAGACCACATGTGTTGTCTGTGTAATATAATAATTATTAATAGTATTATTGTAACTGCAGTTTGAGTCTTTGTGTTATACTACAACCATGCTGTCAGGCGTGGCTTCTGTCGAGGACATCTTGGGGAGTCTGTACGCGAAACGAACGGCGCGGTTCTTTGTTCACCGGGGCTGCTGCACCCTTCTTCTTCTTTTTTTTTTTAACGGGAAATGTGCAAGGGCTTTTCTGATGGTTCACCCGCTGCATAGGGTCTGCAACGCCTGTCTGACAACTCCCTTTCTCTTCTCCTCCTCGTATAGGCTACAGCCCCCACCTCCCCCCCCCCCCCCCCCCCCCACCCCAGACACCCTCTCTCCCTCCTATACATAACATCCTCATGCGCAACGGCGCCGGAGACAACAACGCGGTGACCTGCCGCAAAGCACGGCTACATAGAGGTGGGCGGACCCCCCCAAAAATGTCACAAACTCCTTTACTCTCAAAATTCATGTCAGATAGTCCACATTGCTCTCAAAATACACGGGAGCTGCTCGGTTTTTCTACTAAAGATAAAGTTGACATCATCTTTTCAGCAGCACCACTAGATGACCATGTGCGCACTGCACTTGCACCTTTTGATACACAACTGTTTACATCCTGGATGGCCATTCTTACATAAGTCGCCGAAATGCGGTTTTCAGGCTACGCTGCAGCTCTAGAGCTGCGAGCGAGACTGCGTTAACGGATACGAGCGCGGTGCAGGAGGTGAACGGTGAGGCATTTTTTCTTCTTTTCTATAGGTGACGGGAGGTAGCTCGATGTGAGATGCCACAGGCTTGGGAACCTGAGACGGAATGGTACAACGGGAGGGCGGCTCGTTTTGTCTCGGCGAGGAGGGGAGCTGTGTAAACCAGACTGGGTGGAGCAACACATCGCCCAGCCCCATCTATCGTGCAGACGGCCTTGTGTCCCGTTTGCCCAGAGCTCGGGGAGAGACTACTGTACTGAAAGTCTGGCGGATAGAGAGAGAGGGGGCCGGTCTATGGGAGGGACTAGCGCAAAGGGGGGAATTGGAAGGAGGAGGGGGCGAGGAGGAGGCGGCACGGGTGCTGTTTCTCCAGTCTCTTTCCCTGTCTTTGTCTCACACACTCTTTTGTTAGCCATGCCTAGCCTGCTGGTTCTAGCAGGGATCATGGAGAAAAATGGGGGCTACGGCGGGGATCTGGCCGGCTCCGGCTTCGGAAGCGAAGGTCTCCTTGTGCCGCCCGATGAGGAGGAAGACGACTCCCGTGCCCTCAGGGTCGCGCTGGGCCAGTTATCTCTGCTGGGGCTCGGGGAAGGCGAGGACGGCGGCGGAGCCCCAACAACAGGAGTACAGGACCGGAGTAACAATAACAACAACCACCACAACCACACGAATAGCATCGGAGGTGGCGGGGACACGGCGATTCTGCAAGGGAAAAGCAAGTTGTGCGCCCTGTATGAGAGCTCCTCAAGTGAGACCAAAGGACGAGGCTGCAACATAACAGAATGCGTCCCAGTGCCCAGCTCTGAACATGTGGCCGAAATAGTGGGGAGACAAGGTAAACCGCTGGCTTGCAAATTATTTCCCTCCAAACTTATGCTTTTATCCCACTAACAGTGCTGCATTATCCCCGCCGTGGTTTCCTGTGTGCTTTGTTTTTTGTTCTCTAACTGTTACCTGGTGTTATTTGACAAAGAAAAGGGAGTGGTGTGTGTGTGCTCGCGTGTTTTTTTTGTACTCCCCCGAGACATCAGCCTCCCACTTTTTCTGCTACAATGTTGCAAGTTCTCGTGCACTCATCGTTACACCGATACATTGAAACAACTCGTTCGCCGCTTTGTGTTTATTTTGCTTTTGAGTGAATTTGCACAGAGGCATGAGAGAGAGAGAGAGAGAGAGAGGGAGAGGGAGAGAGAGAGAGAGAGAGAGAGAGCCCCGTTCCCTCCTGGGCGAATTATTCTACATCCACGCCATCAATGTCAGCGCACAGACACACACTGGAGCAGGGAGAGCACTTGCTTCCTTTGTCGTCTGAGACGCGCCAGACTGTTCAAAAAGGCAACGTGCAGCTGGTGGAGAGAGGAATGTCTTTCACTTTGAATTCCTCACTAAGAAAAATAAGCAGATTTAGACATTTGGGCTTAATGGTGGTAGATGTTTAGCTTCTTCCCAAATTTATTCAGCTCGTTGTTTAT
Organism: Thunnus thynnus; assembly: GCF_963924715.1. Taxonomy (NCBI): domain Eukaryota; kingdom Metazoa; phylum Chordata; class Actinopteri; order Scombriformes; family Scombridae; genus Thunnus; species Thunnus thynnus. Next base: position 8,465,460 of record NC_089526.1, on the reverse strand, counting down.
GTTGCGCACTGCCCCAGTGACACAATTGGACAATAGAGCGAGGGAGCGTGGTCCCCTTGTTGTTTTTTTTTTTTTTTTTTTTGTAAACGAGGGAGTTGGAAAGTTCAATTCCAGACACATTATAGATTCTGTCCTTATTTCTTACAGTTGGAGTTTTTTTTTTTAATTTAACAAAGACCTGAAGTTGAATGACAGCAGCTGTCAAACAAAGGTGTGAAAGTGGGGGGGTGGGGGGGTGGGGTGTAAGGGGAGGGGCGCATTAAGACAGTGTTGCTGCTTTGCACACGGGATGGTCTTAAAGGGTGACTCAGCGAGAAGTTGCACCAGGAGGTGGGGATCCTTTTCTTAAAAACACAATATTCAGTTTGTTTGTGCTTATTTGCAACAAAGCTGCTGTGAGGTGATTTTTCACTTTGTCCAATTTCCATATTTATGTTCAACGGAGCTGCAAAAGAGCTTCAACCGAAGTTGTTGTCCTTCTCTCTTCTCTGCTTGGTGATGGTGTTTATGTGGCTGCACCCATTGTTAACTGTTGTGATGAACCCATGGGTGAGAGGGGCAGGAAAAAAAAAAACAAAAAAAAAACAAGGATGGGCAGTATAGCATCCAAAAGCTGAATGGGAGTCACGCCTTGGAGCTCAACACAAGGGGCTCCTCATGAGCCCCACTTCACTGCACACTCTCAATACCACATGGTTGTCTGAGTCAGGAGAGGGAGAAATAGGGGGGATGGACTGAGAGGGAAGTGCAGGAGTGCAGGGTGGGTGAGGTACCAACAGCAAATCCTAACTTATCTTACTAAACAAAAACAAACAGGTCTCGAATAATGTCACAGGGGGGTTCAGAGGAGTTGAGACGTCTTCTTTTACTTTCCCTCCTTGCTCCACTGCTGCGGTAATGTGGATTTAGTCTCTGCTGCTAAGTGCCCCTTGTCTCCCATTGCGGCTCCTGTTTTTTACTCTGAAGTGTAAGTTTTGAATTTTAATGGGGTAACCGAAGACAGCCAAAGGGTGGATCCAGTGAGCACAAGTGCAGCAAGAGGGCCCTTTTGCCTTGACCGAGAAGAAGTGCTGATTTGGGGGGATTTGAGATGAGCTGCTTTTGATTCAGGCCCTTCGTTAGCTGGCACTACATACACACCCCCTTCTTCTCAGGACCGTGCATCACAGCCCGCCTGGTGAATCCGGCAAAAACAGAGCATCCTGTTATGATGATGAAGAAGAGATAGATATGATTGTTTTCTTCTGTCAGGAGTCACAGGCGTTGATTCCCGAGGATGCTCTTGCACCTTCCTCTGGTGCTCTTCACATCAAGGGTGGCTTTGTTTTGAATCACAGGCACCTCTTACACCACAGTTTTAACAGTTGAAAATAAATTTGCCTCCAGTGACCTTAATTTCTGGTTGCGATTAATTAATCTTTGCCTATTTTGTTTACAGATAATTCTTTAATTGAGACATTAATTTGGACTGATTAAAAGGTTGAACGTAGTTCGAGACTAGGAATTTGTCAATTGCTCTGTGATCCTTTGTGGCATGGATCGGTTTATTAGCCTAATACCAGGCAATGGCCACAAAGGGTATTTTCAGATTTAGAGCATGAGCAATACTAAACCTTCAGAGCATCACTATCCCTCTGTCCGTGCCACTGGTTCCTGAGGAGTAAGTGTTCCTGAACTAAGTGGGCCTATTTTGTAGCATTAGGGAGACATTCGTCTTCAACTTAAAGTGTCTTTAAACCCCTATGATACCTGCTGCTTTGATTTTTAGATAGGTAATGCAATAGTGTGCTGTGTGATCTGAAGCAGCTGGAGACTGGTAAGATGAGCTCAGATTTGTTCACTGAATAAACGCCTGATGATTCTAGCTTGTCCAAAGAGACGCACTGGCCTCTTCAAGGCATGGCCAAGACAAGAAAGGCATGTTGGACCAGTCGATATCAAAAGTGAAAGTGATAATGAGGACACTGGCTGAATATCTGAATGAAAACTGACCTGTTTAATGGCCTCCATGGGTGTAAAATAAACAGAATTGCTGCCTTTTCTTACCACGTTCCCTTTGGCCTCAAATGCACCTGGCAATCCTCCTAAATAATTACTGATTTAGTGTATATCCTGTTCTGTCCCATTACAATGTCAGGTAATTTGTCATGAAATAACATTAACCTGCACTCTCTCACATTAAGACTCTGCCTTAAAAGCACTTAATAGAGTAAACTATTACACACTGATCAAAAACAGGGCAGACGTAGAGCAATAAATGGCTGAAAAACGAAGCATATGTGGTATGTCTGTATTGTCTCGTAAGTTCAAGGAGAGGTCACGTAGTGATTGCTCACCATCGTACTGCAAATGTATAGCATCTACTGTAGATCCTCAGCCCTCCACAGCACTCATATCTGCTCTGGCCAATACCTCTGCATGATCCATGTGTCTCTTAGTCAGTTGTGTATCTAATTTAGAGCTAATAAATAAGTACGCTAATGCTTAAGTGCTTGGAACATCATAAATCATGGTAATACTTCTGTGTATCCTTTTACAAGCAAAAACCTGCGAGTTAAAATGATCATAAACAGTGAATAAATCTAAATTTACACTGAATAGAGGAGAGTTGTAGATTTCTAACAGCTTAGGTTGATAAAGTGTGCTCTCACTTGTAACCTTTTTAACTTTTTTAATCTGTGAACCGCAAAATTGACATGTTATGTATCATACTGACTTATTTTAAAATGCATGTTGGTGTCTTTCTGCAGGTTGCAAGATCAAAGCCCTGCGGGCCAAGACCAACACCTACATCAAAACCCCTGTTAGAGGAGAGGAGCCAGTGTTCTTAATCACTGGCCGGAAGGAGGATGTTGCACTGGCCCGCCGTGAAATCATCTCTGCTGCTGAGCACTTCTCCATGCTCCGGGCATCCCGCAACAAGCTGGGAGTGTCCTTTAGCGGCTCCCCGCCAACACCTTTGCCAGGTCAGACCACCATTCAGGTGAGAGTGCCATACCGTGTTGTGGGGCTGGTAGTGGGGCCTAAAGGCTCTACCATCAAACGCATCCAGCAGCAAACCTGTACCTACATTGTCACTCCCAGTCGAGACCGCGACCCTGTCTTTGAAATCACAGGGTCACCGAGCAACGCCGAGCGGGCCCGCGAGGAGATCGAAGCACACATCGCCTTCCGAACAGGAGGCCTGCATGACCACAATAATGAGAATGACTGTCTGGGGCCGAATGGTGGAAGCAGCCCAGCAGGCAGCAGCGGTGGTCTGGAGAGCCGGCTACAGCAGGTGTGGGGGCTGCAGGGGGGCCAACGCAAGCCCCTCACCAGCAGCTACCGCCAGAACTTCTCAGATGCCATGGTTGGAGGGGGAGGAGGAAACGAGGGAGGGGGAATCTACAACAAGGGCAACTTCTCCAGCTCCGGAGAGAAGCCTTGCTCTTATTTTGGATCTGAGGGTACCCAGAGCTGGGGTGATCCTGACTACCCCAAACAGGTGGCCTTCTACGCCCAGCAGCGTTCCAAGAGCTTTGGAGGCCTCCCACTCCCTCTGACCAGACTCTCCCCAGGCTTACCTGAACCCTGCGGAGGTGGAAGCACCAACAACTCTTCAGTCACCAGCATTGTGCCCGTAGCCGGCTCACCTCATGCCCAGGCCCGCCGCGCCCACAGTGAGCCCACCTCGGCCGGTGAGGGGTTCCCAGGCCGTCTGCCAGTGCCGGACTCGCCACCGGCCACTGTGCGGGACTGCATGACCTGCTTTGAGAGCAAAGTTACGGCTGCCTTGGTGCCCTGTGGCCATAACCTCTTCTGCATGGAGTGTGCCATCCGAATCTGTGAGCTCAACCACCCGGAGTGCCCAGTGTGCCACACCCAGGTCACACAGGCCATCCGAATATTCTCTTAAGGAACCACATCAGTTTTTATCATTAGTTTTGTCAGTGTTTGTTCAATAATTATTTACTGTTATTATGATTATTATTATAATACACAAGTACTTTTTTGTTTTTCAGAAAATTTAAAAACAATCAAGCAGATATTTTAGAAGGCACTGCTTGCTTTACTAAAAAGTATAAGAAATATTTTTAAGTTTTTCTTTTATATATATATGCATATATATTTTATAAAAGTTTTGTTTATAAGAGAAGTATAGTACCTTGCATTTTCAGTTTTTTGACTGCTGCTGTTTTTCATTCATGAATCACAGTGTAGGCAGAGGTAGACGGTAATGTGAACATTTTATTATTCAAATTTTTTATTTTACCATGAAGTGGGTTTATATGGAAGGAAGAAGATGATTGTTGAGGTACCCAATCTGCACCTGACTAACCTAGAAAGTCAATGTTATTAGAAGGATCAAATAAAAAATTTCATTGCACCGCACCATACAATCATCTTGGGTCTAAAATAGGATTGTCAATCATACCTAGAAAATTTGGGAGCTGATTTTGAAGGTGAATTAAGACATTTCAGTTTTACTGTGATTGTAGTTTGATATAATTGGTCCAAAACAGATATTAATTTTTAGCAAAGAGAAAATGTGGATAGATTGGTTCCAGTCAAACCCTTGTAATCTATACAAGAAAACACAAAAAACAGCCACTCGTTTCACTCTTATACCTTATATTCTTATAAACCACATTAATGCTAAAAAGGACATTACATCATTTATTTATAGTAATTGGTTAAAATCGTATTGGTACCGTTATTCACAGAGCTAGATTAAAGTTGTATAAAGTACATTTTCTTTCCAGTAGCCATTGATTACACCTTGGTCACTGCAGTTTGTTGAAAAGATTCAGTAATGCTTGCTCCTCGTGGCACTTGAAAAGCATGTGGTTCCTCGGTTGGCTTAAAGCACTGATTTAATTTGTGAGGCCGAAAGCCTTGGAATGCATCCAGTTGGCTAGTTCTCGATATCTGTCTCCCCGATGGACTTGTTTCAAAGCCACCTTAACCGCGCTTTATTGTCTTGTGTGGTCGTTTGGCCACAGTCGCTGAACGATATAGGACAAAACAAGAGCTTCGGTCGACAAGCATTTCTCTGAGGTGTGCACTGTAAATAAGGAGGAGAATTAGCGTTGTGGACAGAAGCCGAGTAAAACTGTAAAAAAACGTTTCCTGAATCAGCAGCAGACGAACAATTAAAATAGTTGACACTGTAAAATACAGAGTCCCAAAAATCAGTCATCCTAACTCACGTCTCCAATACTAACAGCGTTCTGTTTTGAGCTCCGAGGGGCCTGCTGTCTTCTCTGTAATTAGCAAAGCTGTACAGGAGCAGGTGTTTCATGGTACACTGTGGCTGTGACCCCAAGTTGGAGGTCTCGCCTAGCCCCCTTTCTTTCTCTCTCTTTTCTTTGGGAGTGGCTTTTATGTCTCCCCCTGCTTACAGTTCGATCGTTTGCTTTCGAAGGCCTCTCTGAGAGGGGCGTATTGTCTGGGCCCGGTAGCGGCGTGGGCTGCGGAGTGCTCGGACACGGCCTGGATATACTCATTGATAATTAGGCAAATGGGTTGGTCCAGGTGCGGACCGTGTGGGGGACTCTGGAGCCGTGTGAGGGGTAAAGACAGGGTCCTGCGGCGAGCCCCTTACTGCCCCGCCCCACTGTTACAAGCACAGAGGGGGCTGGATGGTCTGGATGCAGCTGGGCGAACAGAACCCCCTCCTTCCACTCCCTCTTGCCCTTTCCTCCCCCCCCTTTCCTCTCCTTTTTCTACTGCTCTGAGCTATCCCTACTGGGGAGAGGGGGCCTCTTTTGTCCCAAAACACACATACACACACACACACACACACACACGCAAAATTTGAAAGACACTAGCCGAATTTGGCAGCGCCTGTGAAATGAGGGGAGGCTTAGGAGCTAAATAAATTATCTACAGTTATCAGGAGATGCACTAGTTACCTATTTTCAACGTTATGCCACACAATTTGCCGTATACCCTTTCCAGATAATGAAAAAACGAGCACGTTTACATACAAAGAAAGATTGTGTGATCTTATCACATGAGGTGCAGCGTTAACCCCCCCCCCCCACCCCACCCCACCCCCCCTCCTCCTCCTCCACTCCCCAACTGCACCGCCCTGATATTTGGACGGGGGTTCTGTTTGTGTGACAGCGGCAGCGCAGATCGAAGTTTCTACAAAGCTCCCGCCCCTCTTTACCTCCCGACTCCCCCCACCCCCCACCCCCCATGTCAGCTCACTACTGTATGGGACATCCTGCAGCTGCCCCTTCACTATGGACACCCGGGCTTCAGCAAATGGCAGCCCCCCCTCCACCCCCTTGCTTTGAGCTTCCAGAATGAAATCAGACAATTGTAATTGACAGGAAAGCAGAGGAAACGCCCCATTTAACCAGCACTCATGCTGAATCAAATTACACACCCTCTGCGTCTGCCTTAGCCCCAGCCTGGGGATTTCAGAGGGCTAGAGGAGAGCGGATGGGGTAGGGATTAAAGCTGTTGAATGATAGGGGGGGATTCATTTTGGCTGTAGAAAGAAAGAAGCATGCTTCTAAAAAAAAAAAAAAAAAAAAAATCTACCAATCTTACTGATCATTCAAGGCTTGCCGCAAGTTTTGAGTCGTTGTCACATGTGGGCCAGTAGAGATGACAGGGAACACCAGTGATTCAGCAGGCCTCTCTTGTGTTGTATTGGAGAACAATTAAACTCAGCTTCTGTCTCGGAAAAACAATTGACTGATTACAAATTGTGTCTTCAAGGACACAAAAGCTCCTCCTTTTTAAAAAAAAAAAAACCACACAAAAAAAAAATAACACGTACAAAAGCAGACCACTCACATTACACGTGGACTGCGAGGAAAGCACTGTACTCGCAAAAAAAAGTACCCTAAATTCTATCAGATGTAGAAGAATAGTTATCATTTTATGGATGGAGAAATTGCACAGTGGTTTGGCCTAAGCTTTCAACGTGAAATTCAAGGCAGTTTTTAAACACTGCTCTTTGAACTTAGTATTTTTGTTGTTTTAATTTACTGCCTTAATATTTTTTATTAACATAACTGCCATTACTCTTGGCATACAAGGTAGCAACTTTGGCCTTTGATAGTACCGCCCCCTTACAACAACTTTTTAAAGAACTTATTTTTGGAGTAAAGAATGTGAATCAAATTGCTCGGGTGGGGAGTAGAGGGATTCAGGAAATTAGGCTCATCAAACACTTAACTTAAAATGTAGAGTAAAGCACCTTATTACAAAAACATGCGCATTTGAATAATACCAAACCGACCACTGATGGTGAAATATATTTCATAGAATCTGAAAAGACATGCACATAAGGATTCCCTATCATTTTTTTGTATTATGGTGGTTCTTGTTATTCTTAATACTAGTACTAGTGGTGATTTGGGAGACCTCTCGTCCATTTAGTCAATGCTGATGACTTGATTTGAGTTTTGCACTGGTTTAATGTAGAGAGGGCTTATTGGAGATTCTCCCTGTTTAGACGCTGTATAAGTTAATGAGTATTGTACTTTATGGGGAAAGCACTCTGAGCATCTATGTAAATACAGTATGTGTATCAGTTACGGACATCCAGACAAAGGCCCGCTTAAAGTGAGGTTTTGATTATTTTTACAGACTCAAAGTGTCATTGTCAATGTTTTAGCATATGGAATTCAAAATGTTTCTGAGTTTTAGGGAGAGTAAATCTTTTATATATGCGTCCCATCATCCTTTTGACTATAATAGTATATTAGATAGATTCATACATTTAAGAAATATTATTTAAACTGATTAACTTAGTATTTCATCCAAATATATAGATAAAAAAATTAACCAGACACTACTATAAACTGTAATAATGAATATCCTTTATGAAGCCGCTACTGTATAAATCCAGTCTCAAATAAAAACTCCAATGAATTGTATGTGTAATAACCTAACCCCTAATGAATAAATCAGTTTCTATGTATATTAGGATGAAAAAGCAATAATAGGACTATACTGGGACAATAAACAGAGGAGCCTGCTTAGTCAGTTCTTTAAATAATATTCTATTCAGAAATTGACCTTGATTATTAGGATAATACCATTTCTGTCTCATATCTGCTCACAATTCATTATGGATTCACGCCAGTGTAGAAACAGAGATAATTAATTAGTAACAGTTTCAGGATAAGTAAATGTTCTTGTTGTGTTCATCAGGGTCTTAGTCATTTGATTGCTTTTTTTTTTTTTTTTTATGTTGAATATCAATCAGATGGCAGGGTGGGTCAAGACAAACTTGAGGATTCCTTCTCTTGAGTAGCACTGAAATGATGAAACTGCAATTTCTGTGATTTTTAGAGGAAATCTCGCTGTAGAAGCGAACGCTCGAGTGTAAACAAAGCCAAAACGTAAGCACCGAGGTCTTTCCTGTTTTTCATTAAAAAAAAAAAAAGCAGGAGCTGGTGACTTTACTGATGATAGACTGATGTCTTGAAGGCTTTGGTGATGTACACACAGAGTGTAAGACAACATGATATGATGTACTGTACCAGTCACTCTCTTAATGCAGTCATGTTGTCCATGTGAAGAGCTCTGATTCTTTACAGGCGTCTTACTTATAGCATATCTTTAAGATGAGTTGTGTTTACATATTGATAAGAAGTTTCTGATTTCATGGCTCTCTTTGATTACTTGTGTTCCACCAACTTTTCATCTGTATTATTTTTTTTGAGAGAAAAAGGTCAAACGTAGCCAAAGAACAAAAATACAAGGAGAGGACATGAGCTAACTTGTCACTTGAGTTAACTTATTTTAGCATTAAAAAATGGTTTAGAGTTTATTGAATCAGGATTATTAAGAAATAATCTCATAGCTAGAATTACTCTGTTTACCCAAAAGTCTTAGAGGCCACTCAATCTTTATCTGTGAAGGCATATCATGTTTCAGTGTTGTAAGATTAGTTTAATACTGCAGAGGCGCCGGTAACAGACTTACTTCTCCCCAAAGAGACCAGCTTAAAGCACATCCTGGCACTAACATAGTCCTTTGAGTAGTTTTCTATTGTCCTGGTTAGATTGTTGAGGAGGGGAAAAAAAAAAAGTCTGGTCTTAATCTTTTTTTTTTGAAAAACCTGACCGATCAGGAGAAGTTGAGATAAAAAGGGACTGCCCAAGTAATCTTCAAAAAAAAAAAAAACTAGACCGGGAAAGAATTGTGTTGACAGCGACAAGCTAGTGAAAACGCAGACTGAATTCCTCATTTTTTTTAAGATCCTCAGAGTAAACTGTAAGGGATTACCTTCGATTGTAAACAAGGTGACAGTAATAAGTAAACAAAACAACACTGTGGTTTTAGTTAATATCGTTTAGGGAGCCATTGACTGTATCCTTGAGTTTAACTGCATGTTAGTAAAAATATAGTACAGTAGTTAAGATTTATCCGAAAAAAAAAAGATCGCATTAAGAATTCATCAGCCTGATACCTGAAGTGTATAAAAAGCTTTAAGACCTTAAAGTGAACATCGGTTTAAAATCATATATTTACCGTGTAGTTTAACTAATTGATACATAAAGTTTAATTATGATTCTTAAGAATATGCTAAGGTGTAAGTTTCATTTGTCCAACTCACCCAGTATGAAATACTTTTTTAATTCAGTGGAGCTACAAAGGGGTGGGGTGACTCACAGTGACATTTGTTTAATTAATTTCTTGTTAGTATTATTTACAATATTGTATTAAGCTTACTATTATAGTAATGGTAGAAACTGTTGATGTTTTTCTTCTCTTGATATGAAAAGGTCTTTATGCATTTATGTAGAATCCCTTTTAAGGAGTGATAGGAAATCCTTATTTTCAATGGATGCACTTAAGCAATTGTACCAACCTGTCTAAATCACACATTGAGCAAGTAATGCATTGAATGTAAAAAGAAAAAAAAAGACCACTCAACTTAATGCACTCCTTACGCTTATTGTTTTGTCAATTTACAAGTGAGCTTTAAGTTTTTGTTTTTTGGGAAAGAATTTGCGAGTTTTTCAACGTAGACTATATTTGAGTTCTTCCACATACATTTATAGAAAGTTAACTTAAAATGAATAAAAAAAAAAACATATTACAGTTTCTCAAATCTATTTTGCTAACATGGGTTATTATTTCATAGAAAGCAGAGGAAAAAAAAAAAAGTCAGTATCTGGATGTTATTTATGAAAAGTTAAAAAAAATGAAGCAACATATTTATGAGTAACCTCAAGACATTTTGTTTTTTAATTAAAATTACAAGAAGTTAATATATTTCTAAACACAGGGAGGTCAGTTTCTACTAATAAGTAAAATGAGAAAAGAAGTTTAGAAGTTTTATTTATGAAAGTTATGGATGCTCGTCTTTTCCATCTACTTCACGGTCGATGAAGTAAATGGAACAAGAGTTCCCCGTAGCTTAAATTTTAACTTCAGACATGCATTACGTCAACATCAGTGCAGTCACAATGGAATAATTACAGAAAATAATATAATATTTTTTAGAATTTGGAGATATTTTAGTCACAGAGCATCAATTTTGTGCCTCAATTATATATTTTTCCTGCATCAGCATTCTTTGTGCAGTGCTGCTTGCTGTAACCCTTCCCCCCCCCTTTCAACTAACCCCATGTTACTGACTGAAACACATTACTCATTTCCTCTGTAATCTAAACTCGCTTTTACTTATCAAACGTATAAAACATGTTACGACTGCAACGCTTGGAATGAATGAGGCAGCTGCGGCCCTCTTGCAAATGGGGCCGCAAATAACTTGTACACACTTTCATTCATACATTTTCTACATCTACTACTCAGACAGTTTGTGATCGATAGCGACGGAGCATAATCAGCTTAAAGAAAGCCTTTTATGACAGACTTTCCCTAATGTGTTAATTAGGTGAAGTCTGTAAATTGAGCGAAGGCATCTAGGAGAGGACAACAGCGCACTGTGTAGTAGATCTATGTAACTAGATGCACACATATACACACAACAGATTCATTACCGTACTAGTTTGCATGTATGTTGTATGGTCACTTAGACAGGAGAAACAGTGCAAGTTCTGTGTTATCCTTTTAACATCAGCACGCTTGGGCTGTTTCTCCTCTGTAGATTTTCATAGTTGGAGTCTCTTTGGAAACTAGAAAGTTGACATGAGTTGGTTGCCAGGCAAAGAGACCATCGCAGTCCCCATTATCAAAGTCTGATTTTTTGTATTCTCAGTTACCTGTTAGTGATGAAAGAGTTTGCACCTCATATGAATTAACTTGAAGTTCTTAGTTTGTGTAAGAGTTGATACAGATATAAAAAAAAACAACAAAAAAACTTGACAAAAACACTACAATGGCACATTTTCTGCTGCATGTAAAGGATGGGGACTTAAGTGGCGCTCGCTGGTGAAACTCACAACCTTCTCCAAAGAGGCCAATACAGTCTGACAGTCTGTCTTTGGTAGCGTTTCCAATTTTTCCAGCACAGTAGAGGTGTTTCATACCGGTCTAATAGTGGTCGTAGTGCATTAGTTTTTGGGCCAGCATCACCTGGCGTTAGTTTCTGGTTTCTCTGTGAACAGTGAAAGAGGGTTGCCAATGTGGCTCTCTGTGGCTGACCGTCAACTTTGATGGATGGAAAAAAAAAAAAAAAAAAAAAGAAGTCTTTGAACTCTGTTACAGTGTGCCATGCCCCTACAAGGCATGTGATATTGCAGGTTTATTTCTTATAGCACATGTTTTTTTGTGAATTACATTTTTTGGAGACATTTTTATTATTATTATTGTATCTGCGCCATGTTAGTTCTGGTTCTTTGTTATTTTTCCAAGATTCAAGATGTATTGTAAATGTTTCTAATAAAAACAAAAATGAAATGATCTCCAATTGAAACTAATTGTGTTTTGTTGTTTGAAGGGGGAGTTTTAGAGGCTAAATCAATCCTTTTTTAATGTGATGATGATGATGACTATTCATATTTTAATCCCAGTGATCAGAGGAACAGTATCACTTTTCGGCACTGTGCAAATATCGTGTTATTAAATTACACTGGACATTGAAAATGAAACTGAATGAATATAATCGTGTCAATATTCTGTTATTAGCAATCATGGTACCTTAACTCATGATTCATTCAATTAATTATGCCCCTCTACCAGATTCACTAATGAAGAAGCCAGCTCCTTGCAGCCTTTTATTGTTTAAAAACATTTTAAAAAGACATAAGAGACAAACTATAACAAATGAGATTTATTTATACATATGCAGTCCAAATATACATATATTAGAATAAATGTTTAAAAAGCCCTAACCTATACCACCCAGTTTAAGACCTTTGAAGTCAACAGAAGTCAGTGTTGATGTGGAAACACATCAGCAGGACAAACACCATCTGTGTGCATAACCTTTGAATTTAATCAAGCCCCTCCTAACACTACCATCCTTTCTCCTTTTCCTCATCTATTAAACTATTAGATACTAACAACCCCGATCCTGGCTCCTGAATACAACCACCCACCCCCCCCTCCCTCCCTCCCCTCCCCTCCCCACAGGAAATACAGACAAGTGAGAGTGAGGGCAGACCTCAGGGAGATCCCAGAAGGCAGAGTCCTGTTCCAGTTACATACAGTGTAGAGAGAGACAGAAAAGAGTAGGTGAGAAGGCAGTGGAGGATTTCACTTACAGTAAAACAAGCCATCTCGGGTACATCAGAGACCACAGGAGCAGGGCAGGGCTGAGTGCCCTCACTACCTCGTCCCCTGAAACATTATCCATCTATCCATCCATCTGAGCTAGCATGCAGCAGAAGCATAGGGTTTGTCCATGCATTTAAAACCAATTCCTTAATCTCTCCCATTACACCCGAAAGGGGTCAGGGGTGAAACGGTCATCGGCGGAGCCAGCACGGCTGTCCCGCTGGCAGTTAACCCGTCCGCTAGTGATGCAGCTATCCCATCTCATTTAGAGTTAACACTGTGCAAAGCTTGCAAGAGCATGACTCATCCGTAGAGTACAAAGTGTGCACAGAGCAGGAAAGCCTTCCAAACAAAGATCAAAAGCAATCAAAAAGAAATTACATGTCACTGTTAGGGAGGGATGTTATTGCTCTGAATGGCCTGGTGGAACACAATTTGAACCAACCAACTTCAACAAAATTCCAGCATGTGCATTTAGGAAAAATGACTTGAAGCCCTTGCTCCTCCATTAGCGAGGGGTAGTTGCCCTTACAAGTTTCTTTACACTGAGATGATTGTGAGCCGAAGCAAAAGCATCAAAAAAAGCAAGAGAGAGCTCCCTTTGCTGTGAAGCAATCAGTGTGGAAAATTTCTACCGACCAGTGTTAAAATGCAAACCCTTTGACCAAACAAGACCTTAATATAGTGTTCAATAAATATTGTATTACTAACTACTTGACATTTTGGGGAAAACTGGAGTGACAACGGTGACGGAAAGGTTGCACTTCAGTCTTTTGGATGTGGATTTTTATTGCCCAATATCCTGGTAGTGGGAAACTGAGGGGAAGCATTTTACTGGCTTTTAAAATAGATCTTTCAGAAGGGAGGACAGGTTGCAAAGACAGATCATGATGAGAAACCAAAGGGGTCTTATAATGTGTTCAATTTTTCATTAGATTGTGAATCAGTTCTGATCGTGTAACTCTTTCATTTTTAAAAGCTCATCGAGCTCCAAGCAGAACTTTGTGCATCAGGTACAGTGCATCTCACCTGTTTTCTTCCCACTCTCACCACACCACCCCTGTCTGTTCATCTAAACTTTTTTTTTTTTTTTTTTTTACTACCCTTCCTTCACTGATCCCTCTCTTCATACTGTTAATTCTTCTTCGCCAGACGATGTACAAATAAAGCTCAGTACAAGTGTCCTTGTGTTAAATGGTTCTCTCTACCTGTCTTTTCATTTCCCTGTCCGTCTGTCTGTCCCTCTTTGTCTATCTGGCTTTTTCTCCAATTTGTCTGGAGGTGAAGGAGGTCAGTGGTAAGGTCTCAGTTGGTCTGGCAGCAGAGACCCTTATTGGCTGAGTTTTGGGTGGGCTCGACCGTGATGGGCACTACATTGGAGGCTGGTGAGAAGTCTGAGTCGCTTCGTCCTGACATCTGCCTCTGTGACACGATGTCGTAGATAGCTGTGATGGAGAGAAGGGTGAAAACGGAATGAGTTATGTGTAGATGCCTATAAATCACGCCAACAGTGGGACATATTGTGATAAGGACAAACGGCATGGCAAAACTGAACAACAACTGTTCTATCCAGACTCCTGGCAGCAGTGTAGGATTCTTTCCATCCTAAGCTGGCATCGTTGTGTCATGTGGCACTACCGAGTCTCGTTTTAGGCATTCCCCGAAGCGATATGCAATAACTAATAGCATGTTGTACATTATGGGTCTGCGACGTGCTTCTGTGACCCTGCTTGCTCATGCTGATAAGTAGAAAGTATGAGCTAAAGCTTCAAACACACAAGTGAACTTCAGTGCTGTTTTTTTTTTAAATTGCAGTTTACCTGTCCTCAAACTCTACTTCTTCTCAACTTCAATCTTGAATCTCTGAATTCCAGTTACCTAAACTTTAGCTTAGATGCCATTGGAGTGGTTAGTTGCTCAACTCAAGAGAGCAGGACTGATGCGAACACCTCTCTGTTGCCTACTGCCTCTTTAACTCTAAACTACAGCCAGATGTGGAACAAAACAGTCCTGAAATAAAAACTGCCTATTAAGCAAGAAGGTCTGAAGTTAAACAAGAGTCCTGGCTCTGACTGTGACACGACACGTCAGGTGGTTAAACCATGAGTCATTACTACAGACCCTACACATCATCATCAGCTGCTGTGCCTATACAGACAATAACCAAACAGGATGACTCTCTGACCTAAGATCTGTCTGCCGCTGATAAATTCACATGCGACATCCTCTCTGCCCCGCTGGGTCTTAAGTTTAGTTCGTACTGGCCTGCTAACGCACTGCTAACTTCCTCTCTTCTCCTCCCTTAATGAGCTAATTAGCAACGTTAGCTCAATGGGGCTTGCTGGTTTGAAGTTTTTATGAATTAGAAATTACTGATAAAGCTGTAGTGTGGGCAGAATGGCTCAAGCGGTTCAAGTGGAGGCGTCAGGGAATTGAACATGGAGCAGAAGATGAATATAAACAGCAAGTGGCACATACTTGCAGACTGATAGCCCCTGGAGCAATTGAAGTGGAGGCACCACTCACTGTTCAATTTTCCCTTTAAGCACTCCAGGGGTTGAGTCAGTCACAACAATTGCTTTTTTTCTTCATGTTACCAAATCTCCAACATCAAATGCACTTGTTAGTGTGGCTTTATGTCTCCTGGGGAAACTGCTCACAGACATTTACTTGAGAAAACATATCTGTGAACCACTAACAAAATGTCTTTCTTAAGCAAACAGATGCGTCTGGTACAGTGGGTCAAAGTGGATTTGTGACCATAATGACCAGTGCTTTGTGGTTTGCTGGTGATTGGACCGTCTTCATAGCAGCTCTCAACAGGTTTGACTAGCTGAGTGGTCTTTCAGTGAGCCAATTACTCATGTTTTTGACCTTAAAAAAAAGATTGAGGTGGTTTCCTTGCCACAGCCTGCACATCAGCTAGAGGTGACTGATTAGATGGATTTTGCTGCCATCTAGTGGCAGAGGACAGACGGTGTTACGTAAACCATTAAAGTCTGGATGGAAATGTAACACTTTCAGACAAATCGATTTATATATAAGGCATCATCATTAAGTAGCTTAGAGGCTTTAGACATCAGTGCCCTTCAGGATCAAACTTACTGTTATTCTTTGATTTGATACACAGAAAACAATGTGAAGCTCACCTGTGAGAATAGTTTGGAAAGCCAGCTCCACATTTGATGAGTCTAACGCTGATGTCTCCAGGAAAGACAAGCCATGTTTCTCTGTAAAGCACACATGCACATAATGTCACAACTTATCATAGGCCTGCATTATTTTTAACTTTCACAACTACACTGACTTTTGGTGTACTGTAATACTGTTGCAGAACTGCTCATCGGCTAGAGGAAGTCATTAACAATGCAAAGATTCAGTGTTTAACTCTTATTGCAAATATACACTCACTACAGGGTTCCTTCCAGAAATGTTTAAGAGATCTGACCAAGACTTAATAGACAAAGTAAAGAAAATGATGGTTCACAATCTGATGAAAACCTTTAAAAAGCAAAACTTATGGTCTACTGAGAGATACACATCCCATTTAAAACAATTATACTAATATATTACATACATAGATGCATGATACACATTTCAATTTGATTCAAATAGTCAATAATTCTTTACTCTATATAATAACAAAAAAATAAGAACATGTTTAAAGTAGAGTAGGGATCCCTGGCACAACTTCACCTACTTCCAAGGTGCATGGAGAAGGAAAAAAAGTTTGAAAAGGTCAAAACTCCAGTAACACTTGTAGTATAAAGAACATCTTTATTGTGATTTTATTGTACTTGGGTACATTGTCTATGGCACTGAACCCAAGTTCAATAAAGTCACAAAAGATTAAAGGTTACCAGAGTGAAAGATACTATTTTAACAAAAAGCTTACTCAATCTGACCAACAACCAAAAAAATACCCAGAGTATAAAAATGTGTGATACGGAACAAAGAGAAGCAAGTATCCCTTCATATTTGTAAAGACCAGCAAATGTTTGGTGCTTGTACTGGGATGATAAACATTTACATTATGAAATTATGAACAATGAATGAATAAATCTGTTGATTCGCTGGATAATCAGTTACTTGTTTCTGCACTAGTGCTATATCTGTGTAATTTTCCCTTCTTTCTTTTTAATCTGCACATTGCAATTCCAAGTATAAAAGGGGATTATGAACTAAAATGAACTTTAGAAATAAATTATAACCATCATAGGTGAAAGGATAATTGTCACCCAGTGGCATAAAGGACTAAAGACTGGTGCTTTTTTGCTGTTGTGTTCTTTGGGGAAAACCCTTCATTTGTTGCACTGTCATAAACTTTGCATACACTTCTCCACCACATGGCATTTATGTAAATTAGGTATCATAAATTATGGTGTGTAGAAAGGTATAGATAGAAAAACAAATCGGTACAGATAAATAGCACTGACTTGTGAAATTGTTATTGATCTTCCAGCGAAAATGACTCCCTTTATGTTAACATGGATCAACAGGACTCGTGTATTTTACTCCCTTCTAGCCAATCCTATCAAGAGTCATTTACCAGTCAAAGCAGGTGCAACACTGAATCGGACAAAAGCCAACTCAAGGTCAAGAGTAAACACATGGCCCGACCAATCTAAAATAATAAGTGTCAAAAGGTTGACAATGTCATACTTGCGTGGAATACGAGGCTGCCTTTAAAAATAAGAAATCTGTTCTGAGACAAAGCCCTGAAATTCTCAAAGGGCCGAGATAAGTGGAAGTTTAATTAATTCAAATCGAGCCCTTTTGACCTAGTGGCATTCTTTCTGGAGAGCTTCTTACATGTACTCAAACAACATTCGAGCCAAGGACATATGTCGTTTGACGGGCGCATTTACGTAAAGTGCCTTACAGTATCACAGTGCAAACATTTCTAACATTTCTTCCAGTGGGAAGAGGTGCTGAAAGGAGTACAAACTAAACAGTATGAAGTAAACTGAAAGTAAACTTATGACACAAGCATATGCATTAATTAAATTCACTGTCAGCAACACACATGATAATATGTTGGAAAGTACTTTAGGCATCGTAACGACCTAATTAAAGCAGCTAGGGGTCAGTCTATCTATGCTCATTATCGCAGCTTTAACCTGACGATCGGCTAATGAGGCAGAGTTTTAGAATCTCACAGGCCAATACAGGCTACATACTGTATGTGCTTACACATCCCACACAATGCCATTACAGTGACAATACCTGCAAAGGCCTTAGCCTCATCTGTGGGTACCGCCCTTAGGTGGCGCAGATCGCTTTTGTTGCCCACTAACATGATGACTATGTTGCTGTCTGCATGGTCCTGCAGCTCCTTCAGCCAGCGTTCAGCATTTTCATACGTCAGGTGCTTGGCGATGTCATAAACCAAGAGAGCTCCGACTGCTCCACGATAGTACCTGGAAAACATAGAAGGGGTGGAACAGAATATGAATTGCAGCGGAGGACTTTCTCTTGTCATAGCCTGTTGATTTCAGGAATCTTTGCGAGTGCGTCATGAGGGCTCAGCCAGCTTTCAATTGCAGGAGTGTCCGATTAACAACAACAACAGTAGAACAAAACGGAGAGCATGAGCAAGAAATTAAAACAGTTAAGCTAAAACAACTGCAGGCAAAGCTCGTAAAACAAGTGAACATTCACTGACGTTGTTTATTGCAACGTAAGACTGGCTGCGCTCGCCGCCTGCTGCTGCTTCCTCAACGCCTGTGGGGGTTTGATACAGATACATGCCACTGCCTCGGGGTTGGCTGCTGCTTCAAGGTAGACAACACATCCAAGATAGTGACAAATGTTGGGAGGGGAACTTGACCGAGAAATGAGGAGGAAACAGTGATTAACAAAACACTTCCTGCCCCAAAGCAAAAAGGCTCATTTTGTGGCTTTAATCACTTCCTATTATCTCCTTCTGGTTATTTTAGGAATGATAAAGTGGTCCAATATGTTGATTTCTAAAATGAATTCATCACAAATAAGATCGGCACGCTGTTTCAAGTTTCTACTAGATGGAAGGTAACGCCTACAACCCCACACACTCACAACGCAGCCAAACTTCTGAACTGTTGTTATTGCAAATACATGAGGAAGCAAAAAGAGGCTCTTTTAAGTTCCTGTGCTTTGTGTGAATCTATATCAATAACATGCTCGTTTCAAACAGTGCATGTGGATCTGTGAGGAATGTCTGCATTTCAGTGTAATTGTGCTTCCACGAGGTCTTCAAATAACGGGCTGTACTCACGCAGAAGTGATAGCTCGGTATCGCTCCTGTCCGGCTGTGTCCCAGATCTGAGCCTTGATGGTCTTGCCTTCTACCTGGATGCTGCGCGTGGCAAACTCCACCCCGATGGTGCTCTTGCTCTCCAGGTTGAACTCATTACGGGTGAAGCGGGACAGCAGGTTGCTCTTCCCTACACCTGAATCTCCGATCAGCACCACTGTAGCAAAAAAAAAAAGAAAGAACAGAGAAAGAGGAACAATTATCAATAGCACATTCACAGTGTGTGGTGAATTCTACTTGCAAACAAATCGGTACAACACAATATAATTTTTGAGAATTTTAAAATGCATATGGAGAATTGACTATACATAATTACTGTATAATTTGATGGCTGTGTTTGAGCAGCGCAGCATACTTTACGGCTGCAGCTGTGAGGGCAAACAAATGGTAGACCTTTGATGAAACAGTCCATCAATTCACAAATAAGTTACACTGATAAACATGGGTTGAATTCTTTCATTAAAATTTGATTTTCATTTCTATTAAGACAGCCTGCCTCGCCAAATAATGACGTACACTTGTGGCTGCCGGCCAAGGTAAAGCAGAAACTCAGGGGACTACCACCGAGTATACAAAATATTAGAACCACCTGCTCTTTCCAGGAAATATATGCAGACTGAGCGCATGAATCCAAATGAAGCCAGTGATCCGCTCCGCTGCAGATTTCACCCACCACCTCACGTACTTCAGCCATGACAGTGTTTGACTGAAGGGCAGTAAATCACTTAAGGAAAAGTTTTTTTAATCATGGAAAGAACTGAGAGACTGATTATATCACATGTATGCAAAAATCAATTTGTATGAATAAGCTATCCTCCTGTTTTAAAGGCTGTAATTAATCAATATGTTTTGACTAACCCAAGTCTCACTATGACTTGTAAATGACGATATTTTCATTTTACGGTGAGCTATTTCTTTAAAGCTCAGTGTTGAATCATGGCGACAGAAACAAAGGCTTTAAATCTGTGTTTCCTCCTCTACCGGGTTTTCTCTTAAAATGTACAGAAGCAGGCATTACTGGTTGTCAGAAAAAAAAAAAACTACTTCCACAATTGTCAGGTGAGTCAGCCTGTCAAAAGGAACCTACCACACCAACTGCACACCACCCTGCTATTAGGAAATAGGAACTTGTTGTGGAATGTTGAAACGGCGTTAACAAATCGACCACGCTCACATTTAAGCAATGCTGCTCATTCTACAGGGAAACTGTGTGTGTGTTCAAGTTTGTCAGTGTAAGTATGGTGTAACAGACACAGGTACTAACCCGTCCACGTTAAGGGCCGGCTCAGGCAAACAAACAGAGGCCTTATTTCCCTATAAGCCTTATTTGGACTTTTTAATTCACACAAAACAGAGGCGCTCTCTAGAGACTACCCATCCCAACAATGTCCACGCCAAATATGTAACATTCACCGTTTTATCCTGCACAAAAGATCTTGGGCGGAGGACAAAAATCATTATGCAACCATTTTCAGGTCTGTTGCCATCAGACAGGTAATATGATGGCTGCATTACACACCCATTCACTAACCTATTGTTGGGTTTGCATTCTTCAGCTCAAAAGACATGACACTTCTCTATTATATTAAACAAACCCTGCATCCAATGATGTAGCCAAGCCTATGAATGAAGAATGAATCTAAAAAATCTAATCTAAGTCTACAGTATCTGTCTGGTCAGTGAGATTAAATTAAATCCCCTGAATTCCTTCAAATGGAATAAAAGCTCACCGTCATGTGACCAATCTCATCATTTCTATGTATGTGAAATTAAAGTTGGCTAATGTATAATACTGGTTAATCTAAAAGAGATAACTTTTAGTACAGCAGGATAATTATTTTCTCATTAGAACTGATTTTATTGCATCAAAATGCATCAAAGACAATCAAAAAGCTGAGGTGTTAAAATGTTTTTCATGTTTTGGAATGACTAAAAATATATATCATATAATATCTGTAAGAAGCCGATGGCTTTAATTTACTCTATCGGGTAGTGAAACGTACTTTCGGTCCAGAAAGAAAGACGTGAATTTGAGGCAGCTAGAATAAAATTGAAAAGTTTTGAGGCTGACAATGAGCAAATACACAGACACAGGTATGGATTCAGTAGGACAACAGGATGACTTCCTGTGCTGATGTCTCCATCGGTAGGGACAGGTCTATGTGACTCACTAAGAGCTCATGCAACTTGACTCATGCTATCTAACTGTGAGGGACAAAAGGAGGTTGAAGGAACAAAGGAGATCCATAGCAATAATTTCCTGGTTTAAGCGAGAGCCTGAATGGCAGCCAATACCTTATCAGTATCCTTGCAATACTGCACATGATTCAGATAAATTAGCTATTTGACCATCATGTCATCATGTCATTTTATCTGAGAGGGAGTGAGCAAATCTCATCCTCTCTATGCGCCGGGACAGAGCTTCTCTGTGGCCACACACACACACTTCATGCAGGTATTTCCAGTTTGACAACACATGCTTGTTTAGGGTTCTATATTTGAACTGACTATGGGCACTTAATTTCCCCTTGCTTTTGTCAAGGTACAACTATGAACTACAGGTTGTACCAGAAGATAGCCATATGGGAACAATCACTTTCCCCCCCAATTACAGTACATTTGGTACCAAATGACACATTGTGAGATAATGTTTCTGCATATTATGCCGACTGTTAAAATATCTGATCACTAGACAAACTTGATGATCTTTAAATGAGGCTATAAACTTTTTGAACTGTTGTTTAGAGCATAATAACTTTTTTTTAATTTAAGTAGTTAAGTTCAAGTGGTGTAATCATTTGAACAAGTGTTCACAAAAAAATGGTTTTGTCCAACACCTGTATGTACTTTCAGACTACAAACACGGGTAGTTTCTAGTTGACCATGAACTCCTCAGGTGTAAAACTAATGGACCAAACTCTTCTTTTTCTTTTCTCAACAGGTCTGGATGAAAACTGTTTTGATTTGTCGTCATACCAGAGCTTATGACCCCTTGTTGACCGACGCCGCATCCCAACATGATTGCATCATCGGCCTGCAAGATAATGACTCCACAGCAGATGCTGCTTAACGTGAAACACAAGAGTCCGTATTTAAGCTGCTTGCTAATGTTGCAATCATATGGCTGAACAGCTTTAACGGCAGGTCGTTACTTATGTCTCAACTAACAGCACTCTAAAGTCACAGCTCAGAGCAGGTGCCTTTGTCTCCTGGTCTGATAAACGTCGTCCTGTACCGTGTTGTTAGGTCAACACTTGAGACAACTCGGCATCAAATGACGCTCGCTCACAGGTGAAGCGCTGGTGTCGAAATTGAGCTAACTAGCTCTCAAGGTAAAACAACGACTCACCTTTAAAAAGATAGTCATATTCGTCTTCTCTGTTGGTCATAGTTTCTCCTCTTCTGCCTATTTACGTTACTCGAAGTCGAACAAACTTCTGGTGGTATTCAGCTACTTCGAGACCGACCGGCCACCGTTCACGACTTTAGCCTCACACAGGAAAGACAGTGAAAAATCGCACTAAAACGACAGCAACGCTGAGTCACTGACACGATGAACGAATATGATACTGATATTGTTTTCAGGCACACAAAAAAAATCAAGCAGCAACTACCAGCTAGCTATACAAAGTTTCCCCTCGTCTTCCTCACCCTCTGTCACTTGCCATTACAGAGGCTGCGACGTAACGTCAATTCTTTTGTCCCGCCCCTTGTTCGCTCCTAATGGTCAATAGCAGATCGACACCTGTCACTAGCGGTGACGTGATTGGTCCGCTGTGCTGCCGTTCATGATTTGGCCCCTGGTTGTTTAACTTGCATGACGTCAGCCTCTCCAAGCCTCAACAGGTAATATCGAGTCTCAGGTTAGTTAGCAGCAATGGCGCCCAGCTGGCAAACAATGGTATCACAAATATGTCTCTGCAACACATGTTACTGCAGCCTAAACAGTGCAAATACTGTGTAATATAAAACAGCAGGAGGACAAAAGAAGCCTTACTGACTATTTTAACTCTAATGTTCTGTTTGGGGGTCCATGGAGACCTTGGACCCTCTTGAACAGCCCCCCAAAAACATACTAATCAACTTGATGCTGTGGGACTTTATTGCTTATTGACCTATCTACATGATTTTGAACTAATGACATGTTTTAAAAGTAATCTACAAAAAACAGCGTGTTATGTTTGGGGTCTCATGATAATCCAGCTGTAAAACTGGATATTTTCACATGCTAAAAATCACTGGGTTAATATTTGACCCAGTTTGGGTCACACCAATACAACACTGGGTTAACTTTACCCAATAGAAATCTATTCTTTTGACCCAGTGTTACACGTAACAAGCTTAAGCTAAAAACTATAACAAATTTATTGTGTCTTGTACAAAACGATGCACACATGACATTCAAGTTATTAACAATCAATAACAAACCATGGCATGTAAAATTTAAAAGAATAGATTATAACAGCCTTTAGTTTGGGTAAATAACCCAACAGTAAAATAAAAATAACATTAAAACTGGGTCAAAACAACCCCTTGTGGCTTTCTGGGTCACATGAACCTAGTATTGTGTACGTGCTATATGTGCTAGTATGATCGTTGAAAATTCAAAAAGGGAAGCAGGGTTTGTCAGTCTACTCAATGGTAAAACAGTGGTCCCTTCATGTAAAAAGTTGGGAACCACAGTACATGTATCTGTGATTGATGTTGATAGTACTTTTTACACAGAACTGCCCCTCCCAAATCCCAAGAAAGTGTGTACACATACCACCTTGTTACCCTTCTACATACTGGGATTTTTAAAGGTCAAAAGAGAAGAAAAATACACATTTGAAGGGGGAAAAAATGTTGATTTTGCTATTATTATCATTATTATCTGTGGGACTCGAAACAATAAGGGCGTAAAGCCAAAGTTAACAAAACACAAGGATTAATCAAATTGCCCACTTCCTCCTCCTTTTCCTTTTGAGGCAAATAATTCAAGGTGAACTGCAGGTACTGCAGAGTCCATGGTACATACAGTTCCTGCCATTCACCTTGAATTATTTGCTGTATACATATTGTATGGTCTGTTAAGTGGCTCTCAAACTGAAATACAGGGTCCCCCAGGTATTAATGTTAAATTTCTTTTGTAGGATAAGAAGCAAGAAGAGAGATCAGCATTTACAAGAAAGATACAGAGCAAATAGTCAGTTATCCAGTGCAGACATTGGTTTCAGGATATCCAGATTGTTACTTAAAGTGGTACTGAATCCTGTGATGTTTGATTTTTGGTTTAAGACTTTGCTGGTATTTCCCAAACATCAAAAACAGGTTAACAATGTATGTACACATGCATATCAGAGTCTTTGAAATCATACTTCTCAACTCCAAACAGCTCAAATTTCCCTTTAAAGGTGACAGTTATTCTTAGTTCATCACATCAGTCCAAAATATGTTTCTGTAGGTGCATTCTCAAAACAGATGGACTTAGGTTTGGTCACATATTTTAAGAAAAGTACACAAAGTAGTCTATTTATTTTCATAAATTGATATATGTAGACTAAAATATTTTGCATTACTTTAAAAGAAACTATAAGAAGCTAAAATAGAATCTAAGATACAAATCTTCAAATGCAAGATATAAACAAATGTACCATATTTATCATGAAGATAAATAATTGTACGCATTAAAGATAGAATAAAGTGTGAACAAAATGAGAACATATAATCTAAATAATAATGGTTTCCATTATATTAAATGGTAGTCGGTATTTCCCACACTTTCACACTTGGCAGAAAAGGAAAGTCCCTAAAAAAACAGCTTTCAGCTCTTCACTGTGGTTTTTTCACACTGTGTTCGTGCTGTTGTGGTCAAACTGGCCGTTTTTCCATTGTTTCACTCTTAATAACTCTTGTTTTCTCTGTCTGTTTTCTCTGTCTTTATCAGGCAATTCATTAATTTCTCATACAACTGACAACTGGTTTGTTTTCACTGTTATTCAATTTGTTGCAGGAAGGAAAAATGTTTTATCATATCTCTCCAGCCCTTTATAACAGCCTGTGCATTTATTCAGTGGCAGTATTGTCATTCTGACGGGGTTTAGCCAACATTAATTGGGCAAGTTAATTATCTCAGCCCAGTCAGAGGAAAAGGAGATATCATGCTTGAAAAGGGTGCCCACCCCTGACCTATTCTGTCAGACGGAGATGCTAGTGTACGTCTAAAATTCATGTCTCAGAACTTTTTCTACATCTTGTAATGTTGAAGTCTCCAGAATTTTCAGACCTCATTATGGAGTTCCTGTGAGGTTATGACCTTCTGATAGGGCTAGAAACAACCCTGGGACAAATAATATTTTCAGAGTAGACCTTTCACGGTTGAGATTACTACAGGAAAATATCTTTCAGCTCAACCAGATTGATGCAATATTTCTAATTACTGAATTTTTTTTACTTTTTCACAGCAGATATTCTGACTTGTTCAAGCAGGAAAAGCACAGGTGTTACTAATAACATAAACAATGACTCCATTCTATTCCAAGTGTCCTAGTAAGCCATTACAGTGTGACAGTGAGCCAGCATGCACAATACCAGGACCCTGAAACTGTAGCAGCTAAACGGAACTCATCCATCATTCATTTTATTATTTACACCCTTTTTTTTCCTACTCTGACATATCAAAATGTCTTCAGTGAAAAAGGCCCATCTTTGGTTATAAGATACAAATAACATACAGTAGTCAATAAAGCATTTATTTATGAACAGAAATGCAATCAGTCTCATCAGCTTTAGCATAGCAGTAACAGCAAGACTCAGTCAGTACTTACAATATTAGCCACCAACCAAACATTTTAAGAAAAAACATGTATCATTTACATTTAAAACAGTACACGCAATGATGCATCTCAGTTTGTCCTATCTTCTGCATAAATCATAAATATATTTTCTTACAGGTAACACAGTTTGGTGTTTTACCAGTGACCTACAGTATATGCTTAATAGTCAGCAGGGACTCTTGAAAGATTGATGTTGTTTTCCAGCTACATTCGTTCACATTTATTAATCATCTTTTGAATGCATCATGCCACCATGCAACTTGTACATCTTGTAAATCAGTCATTTCAAAGTGCTATCATTTAAGCCAGGACCATTAATAGTGGTGCCCAAGGTTGCCGTGCTGCTTGCCTCTCGTTGGGCTCTTGCTCAGGGTTGTGGGTAAAGGAGGAGTTTGCCTGACACCCATCCTGAGGCCTCTGCGCTCCTGAAGGAGGATTTAATCAGATGTTTCTGCAGCAGGGTTTATTCTCCTCTGTGTTCTCTGCTCTGGAGCTGTTTAAGGACACAGCAGTGATAGAGCCCCGGACCACTTCCTTACTGCTCACCTTCCTGTGAATCTCTGAGACAGAAAATTGATATATACTTTACATTTATATATGCTAGCATAGAAAAAAAGCTGCCAAGTTCCCAAGTTCCCACGCTTTGATGGGAAAAGTAGCAGAAAGCTCTATAGTACCAAAACAAAGTACATATGCACTTCCATGATACACAAAAATTGATTGGAAAAGGACAGCAACTCTTGAACAAATGTAAAAAAACGTCACTATGATGAAGTTGTTCCTTCCCAAACAAACACCAACCAGAGGTGCTGTTTCCGGAGGTGGGTATTTTTAAGCTCAAAGCAAATCAAATGGCTGTCTCATGGACTGCCAAAGGTCATGTTATTCTACCCTTTTCCAGATTTTGATTTTCTCCAGACCTCCATGAGACGAGAACATGGAGGTCTGTACTATATGAGGTTAAATTCAAGGTTACAGGGTGGAGTGTCTATGGGAAAAACAATTTTGTGTATCCATAGCACATGATTTATATGTATTTGCAGTGAACAGAGCAAATTGAAGGAAACCAATGTTAAAATTCCACACAGAAAGGACAGATCAGTGAATAAATCTACCTCCCCCTTGCTGTTCAGCAATCCACCATGCCACCTTCACTGTTCTTAAACTAGAACAACCATACTGTATGTTTAAACAGACTATGCCTCCCTTTGGATCTCTGCAGATTTGTACATTAACAACAGATTTGCAAACTGATTCAAAAGTAGACAAACAAAAAAGACATTAAAATGAATTACCTGCAAGGACATTGTTGAATGCTGCTTCCACATTAGTTGACGCCAAAGCCGAAGTCTCCAGAAACAAAAGACCTTTCTTTTCTGGATAAAAACAAACAAAATTCAAGTAAGACAGATAATTTTGTGTAATTTTAAATGTACACTCCTAGATATTATTATAGCACCCAAAGTCCTAAATTTCACTGAATAGTCTGTAATACTGTCATATTGACAAGTCATAGTTGGGTGCAACAAATTTAAAACATACCATCCAGCAATGAACATCTTCATATTCTCTATCAATCATCACATATTAATTTCCCATAAACTCTTTATAATGAACTTAAAATTTTCATTTTCAGCACGGTGGTAATGCTTCTTGACTTTGTACCTGCAAAATCTTTGGCTTCTTCAGTGGGCACAGATCTCTCTGACTCCAGGTCAGTCTTGTTTCCCACCAGCATGACCACAATGTGGGGGTCAGCGTGGTCGTACAGCTCCTTTAGCCAGCGTTCCACGCTGTCATAGGTGAGGTGTTTGGTGATGTCATAGACCAGCAGGGCTCCAACAGCCCCTCTGTAATACCTGTTTGGAGGACATTGACTTCACAGTTACTCCTCATGTGACATTTAGGTGTCTCCTTTATTTATTTTTTTGTGACGCTACTTTTAGGGCCAGTGTAAAGTTGCCTCTATGGCTAAATGAAGGTGATATAAATAAAAAGGGAAAGGTTTTTACAAGCTGTAAACACAGCATTGACATCTATTTGGAGTTGTGTTTCTGGCCACCTGATGATTGTAAGTTTAATATCCTCTCTCACTGTAGCTCCATTTCAGATGATAATTCTCTGTGGATTCGTCAAGCAACCCCTTTCATCTTTATGCATAGTCATTCGGTCCATTGTCATTTAAAAAAAATATTGATTATAGCGGCTTTAAGCACTGTCTTGCTTTATCTTCATTCAGAATGAACAGTTTCTCCTACTGTCAATTGAAAGTTAAATTAATGACTGACAATTGCTCTGAAGTCATGAACCAATCAATACTTCATTCACAATTACATTTCTGCTCCCCTCTTCCAGCAGCATAATTAATTCCACTTTAATAGGTTTTAGCTGCTTGTTAGAGCACAAATAGGAAATTCCATGGGAGTGAGAATTTGCATAGTGGAATAAGTCTGCAAGTAATTACTCAAAAAGCCAAGCTGTCAGAAAAGAGCTAATCCCGTGGTGTAGCATATCCTCAGATTTTTCCATGTCTTAAAAATAAAAATGACATGGTTCTATTGTTTTAAAACCAGTTTTCACACTGTTAATCCTTCTAGTTTAATTTAAAAAAGAATGAATCCGGGGCACACTCAGATAGAACAGAGACCCGCTGAGGGCTTAGTGCTCAAATGAAGGTCTCTGCTCTAACCAATTGGATTTTGGAACCCAAGTGTGTCAGTTGGAAACTGACTGGATACAAGAATGTGCTGGTGGTTTTTCAGGTAGTGTGGGAGGAAACTGATGATCAGTGCCTTGCGTGTGTTTTGGGTGATAACAGCACCACCTTAACATGCTGACATACAGGTTGCTCAACAACTACAATATGGACTAAGAAAAGAAGTATGAGATGTTGATTTTAAAAATGGTTTCTACCTTTTACTTAAAGGAATCGTTAGACATTCTGATAAATATTTGTGTTCTTGCCAAGAGTTAGATGAAAAGATTAATACTACTCTAATGTCTGTATAGTAAATATAAAGCTGTAGACGGCGACTAGCTATCTTAGCTTAGCATAACTGGAAACAGGGAAACAACTTCCCTGTCTGTCCAAAGGTAACAAAATATGTCTACCAGCACCTCTAAATCAACACGTCATATTTCGTTTGTTTAATCCGTACAAAAACAGAGGTGTATAAACAACAATTTATGTTATGTGCAGTACTATTTCTTGGCAGGAATCAGTTGCTAGGAAACCAGCAGAGATTCCACTAAGTTCCCCGCCAAGAGACTGTCCAGCACAAACCTGTGAAACATAAAATTGTTGTTTTTACACTTTGGTTTTGTACAGTTTAGACAAACAAGGTATAATGTGTTAATTAGTGAGGTTTAGAGGTGCAGCAGAATTTTTTCTAACCTTTGGACAGAACCAGGCTAACCTTTCCCCTGGTATCCAGTCTTTATGCTAAGCTAAGCTAACCAGCTGCTGGTATATTTACCATACATACATGACAGTGGTATCAATCGTCTCATCTAACTCTCAGCAGGAAAGTAAAGTAATACATTTCCTAAAATGTCAAACAATTTCTTTAATATATTATATCTATTTAAATTTAGGTATGTTTTTGTCTTAACTTGTACGTTCAGCACAGCCACAATCCAGCTTAATAGCAGAAAAATGGTTCCACAATAATACAGCCAGAAATCATCCTAGAGTACAAAGAAATGTTGATTTCTTTTCTGACAGCGAGATTGTGAAATAATACAATCGAAATACACTGTATTTTGAATAAGGGGCTCCCTGACTCTTTACATGCTCATCTGCCCTTCTTGGACTGAAAGGACCAAGGTCATGACCCCTCTCTTTGGGTTCAAAGGAGTGAGGCCTGCACACTGTTTAACTCCCAATAAAATAATTTTATTCTCTTTTTTGAGGCAACGTTTCAATCTGTGAGATCTTTCACAGGCACAGATTGAAATGTTGCCAGAGAATAAAATTATTTATTAGGAGTTTAACAGTGTGCAGACTTTGCTCCTTTGTACCTGCAATGATTTTTTTTTTGTCTTGCACCTGAATAATTTGCCTGGATGTGCGCACACTAGGTCCCTCTTCTAAAGTTTTCCCTCTCTTTGGGTTACCAAATATAACTTCAGGAAATGATCTGTAAGGTAATCAGTGACTGAAGTGCAAGTAGTGGAGACAGTTTAACAAGAAGAAGGTGCACCAAAAATGTGATTTTAAATTGTAAAATAACTGCAAGAACGCCTTGAAAATCTGCTAAAAAGAAATACAAATTTGGGCAACTTAAACTTGACACACAGATGTTTTAAAAGTACAGCAGTACAGTATACACTAATAATATAAAAAGCTGATTCTTGGTACTCACGCAGAAGTGATGGCTCGGTATCGCTCCAGTCCGGCTGTGTCCCAGATCTGAGCTTTGATGGTGAAGCTGCTGAGCTGTACTGTCCGTGTGCTGAACTCCACCCCGATGGTTGTGCGACTGTCATGGTTGAACTCGTTTTTGGTGAAGCGGGACAGCAGGTTGCTCTTGCCTACTCCAGATTCTCCTATTAGAACAACTGCAGAGGACACAAAACACAGAGGCATTTTAAATACAGTGGAGAGCGTCCATGTTTTTGTAACGTAACATTTTAATCCCGTCAAAGACACACTCCTCCTCCAGTTTTACTTGCTCATCTATACTTGAATTGCAAGGGAATTCTTAACATTAGATCCAGAAGAGTGACAGAGGTGTACTGTGCACAGCAAGTTTTGCAAGAATATCAAGTATTTTAATGTTTTGCAGTATCTTGGATGGTAAAAGACTAAACCCAGTATTTCTTGAGTAATATATGGATAAAATAGACAAAGTCAAGAGTCACAAAGCCTAATATGAGACAATCCTGTGACGTCCACTTTATCCTTTATAGCCCTTAATTCTTAATTGAAGCCTTTAGTTTAAGTGTGTCGTTCTTGGTTGCTCCATAAATCCCCAGTCTTAGCTGTCTGAGACTGAGGCTGATTACACCATTAGGGATATGATGTCCTATTTTAAAAGCAGCACCACACCCTCATGGTAAATTACTTAATTGTTTTAAGTCAAGCATACAAAGCAAATAATGCAGAGACAGGACATGTTGAGTAAAATACTGGGCGGAGATGCGGGATGATGGTCTGTAACAGAATCACCACATTATTGATTAGTAAAGAGGTAATGTGACATTGTAAAGTTCACCCATGTGTCAAATTACTTGAGGCAGGGCAGGAGTGAGCATGAAAAGCAAAAGAAGTAAAGCTAAGCAGGATGACAAACTTCAGCGGTTGGGGTATACGTGTGGTTTCAGAAGTGAAGGACATTTTGAAGTTTTGCTGTTTGTTTTCTCACTCTGTGTACTTGTGAGATGGTTGCGTGGGGGTTTTATTCATCATTGAAGCTATACCATATAACACTCTGAAACATGGTGGTCTGTCATGCTTGTGGTGTAAATATTTAAGCAACTTATTTGAGCAAAACTGAAGTACCGTCATTTGTATTTTCTTCCGCAATTGTCAACTCTTTGGTGAATTCACACACTTCCTCCTCTATAAAACTGAAAACCTTTGAGGGAAAAATCTCTCAAAAGCAAACCTTTGTTTTTGGAAATAAAACAGTCTCTCAGAGTGTAAAGTGATTCCAAATCAGGTGGAACAAGTTAAGCTGCTACTTCATTTTATCTCGGTCAAAGGATCCTACCCACTGAGTAAACAAGACAAGAAATAACACAGACACCCCCTCTGTACATTTCAGTGACTAATGTTTGGGTTTCAGTTATGAGCAGCTGACTCAGAGAGAAAAAAGGTTTGGCTTAATTGGCCCAGATAGGAAAGTATGACCACACTAAGAAGACACAGCAGTGCTGGGATCTCTGCATAAAGTCCCATCTTATTGTTGAAGTATTTGACCTTGTGGACACCAGTTCTTACTTCCACAGCCATTAAATACAGAGTTAGGATGTGATGGGTGTTAAAGGAATGCTTCAACATTTTGGGAATTATGCTTATTTGCTGTTTTTCTGAGAGTAAGATGAGAAGACTTTAGTCATATCCACATGCTAAATATGAAGCTACTGTATAGCTAGCAGGCAGTTTGCTTATCTTAGCATGAAGACTGGAAGCAGCAGGGGAAACAGCTAGCTGGCTCTGTCCAAAGGTTTAAAAAATCTGCCTCCAAACACTTCTTAAACTCATTAATTAACCAGTTGTATCCTGTTTGTTTAATTCATACAAAAAATGAAATGTAAAGTTGACAAGTTGTGTTTCTATGGGGAGTTACTTTTAACACAAGAAAGAGCCAGGGTAGCGGTTTCCACTCTTTTTACTATGCTAAAACAACTAATGTTATTATTTACATTTTGGTTTTTGTGCAAACAAATAAATAACCAAGATATGATGTGTTAATTAGTGACCTTGGGTGATTCATTTAAAGAGGAATACAGTGAATATACTTAGAACTAACAAGGAAAGAACATTAAAATAGTAATAGCTTGAACTGTGTGACATGATACACTGCTTTCTAGGGCACGATTTGACTACAAAGGTGGACAAGGTATCTACCTAGATGATTTTCAGTGGATAGGGGTATATTTCCAGATTCCCACAGGTTAGAGTTACTAAAAACCCAGAATGATAAAAATTTGCCAGATTGGATTCACAGTTTTTGAACTGGACCTTCCTACAATAACAAAACCTGCCTAGCAAGAAAGATGTTTCATATAATTTCAGGAACAACAGTGACCTTTGAGCTTTGAAACTTAGCTACAAATGATGTGTTCATTATTCACTAGTCACAGATTTTAAAAAACAACAACAACAATAAAAAAAAACACTTTAGCACTTTTTTCCTGAACACCTGCTGATTCCAATGAAAGAAAGCTACACTCTAAAAGCAGAGATGACTTGCTGCAATGACTTTCAGTATGTTTAACCTGAAGTCTGAAGTCAAAGCAAAGAATGTTTTACAAGTTTCTCTACTTTGGCTTGTTTTAGGTAATTGTTCACTCTGCAGCCAGATCCCTGTACTGCTTTTTTTTCCAAGAGGGAGGGATGAAAATGCCTTTTTCTCCTCTTCTCCTCTGCTACTGAGTAACTTCTTATGTAAACAACACCCTGGTCTCTATGGAGATACAGGTCAAGCTCTCTGTTGGTCTGGTTTGTCAATTCTGAAAAACTTGATGCGTTGCAGTGAGGATTAAATTTTTCTTTTGTTTGTTTTCATGACCTTCAGGACATGAAATGTAACTACTGAACTGCACACAGTACCGCTGCTACTTACAGCCCTGAAATCCTCATGGAAACCTGAAACAACTTAGGGGTATACTCAACAGACAGATGGTTAATATTCAAAACATGAAGAATATAGTTTCTAATATATGTACTGTATGTGTATGAGT
Source organism: Thunnus thynnus (assembly GCF_963924715.1). Classification (NCBI taxonomy): domain Eukaryota; kingdom Metazoa; phylum Chordata; class Actinopteri; order Scombriformes; family Scombridae; genus Thunnus; species Thunnus thynnus. Next base: position 8,432,298 of record NC_089526.1, on the reverse strand, counting down.
TTAAAGGTTAACTTTAAAGGATGAGTTCGCAATTTTTCAAGTCTGTCTTAAAACAACAGTCAAGTGCTCATATGAACACCGAAAGAGGTTTTCCTCGCTGTAATCATTCCTCCTGTTCATACTGGCCATTAGAAGATCCCCTCATAATGCACTTTCGGTGCTCAACATGGGAACACTGTCCGAGGGCACACAAAGAGGGGATTTTATGCTAAAAAGACTGTAAATGTGGCAGATATCCACTTGACTGCTGAAGCCTCATTGTGAACCTATCCTTTAATTACTTGATCATGAAATTCTATGTAATAGTACATGAGCAAAATTAAATATCCAGTAGCAATACATACTCTGACAAAATGACTGTTAGCATGAAATGACTCATTCTTGCAGTGCTCTTCAACAATGTGTCGATGTATGTGAAGGGTCGGGCTCACATTCCAAGTAAACACTACAGAATCTGATTTTACTGATTAGTTTCTCTAAGCTATCTGTCAATTGATGGATGGAATGAAAACCTGCACATACTTTTGAGGCGCCACAGCACACACTGTTAGGACCTCTCCAGTACTGAATTATGTTTGTTCCATGATAACAATCAGCTTGTCAACTTTGTCACAATTCATGGGCCGGAGGAGGGATCTTTCCTCTGTTGCTGCTGGTGAAGTTTCATCCTTTTTTCCCCCCCATGTTAAGGGCATAGTTTGACATTTTGGTAATTACCCTTATTCAAGTTAAATGAGAAAATCAATACCACTCTCATGTGTAAGGCTACAGCCTGCCTGCTAGTAGGTGTATTGTTTTTTTCCCTTTGGACAGATCCAAGGCTAGCTGTTTCCCCCTGCTTCCAGTCTTTATGCTAAGCTAATCTAACCAGCTACTGGCTGTAGTCTTAGACAGACAGATTTATTATAACTCCCATTTCTGAGAGTGGTGTCATCTTCTCATCTAAGCGTATACTGTATATCTCAAAATGTCTAACTATTCCTTTGAAGTCCCCCTCCACTCAAAAATGTTTTTCACTTGTTGTTTCTTCAGTTGGATGCTTGAGCTTCACTGTGCAGAATGATGTATGTGCAGAGTTTGATACTAGAAGGCTGTTTTCACATTCATCTGTGGAAAGGAGAACGTTTCTATGTGATCATTGAAAATCTGAGGTTAAGCATAATTTGTGACATCACAACTAGTTTGGAAGCTAATTGTGATCCATTATGCAACTTACACAAGTGTGATGTGTAAACATGAAACCTCCAGCAGTCATACACTGAAAATGGACTTTTTAGTGAAGTAGGAGACATCTTATTTGACATCGTAACATCGTAATTGGACTTTTTGCGGAAATAACAATTTCAGACACATTTGTTTTGTTTTTCCTTTTCGCCTTCATTTGATCGCTAACAGTGTAAAGAAACATTGTGGTTATGAGGTATGTGCCTTAACCATTATGCTCCTAGTGCGCCCCCAAAGCCCTTTCAGGTAAATTTTCAATTCTGGGCCAAATTAATAAAGTTGACATGACATACCTATTTTGTAGTGGAACTCTTTAATCTGATGACTGTTGCTATTTGATGTTTTGGACACAGTTGCTTTGGTTTCTCCATCCACCTGCAGTGACTTTTTATCAACATGGCATTTTTGTACTGAAATGTCAAATCACTGAACCGAATCACTTCCCTGAATGACTTCTACTTCTCTCTTACATCTGGTACCTTAATCAGGTGCATATAAGAAATAAACACGCCATGTAGTAAAAGATGCTGTGTGTGTTTCTTTTTATGTTAAGAGCAAAATGAAGTGACTTTTCCAAGATGCTACTTAAAATAGTGCATAATGCAGGTCCAGAGTTCATGTGTTGACAACCCCTTTGCGGACTTAATGTTATATTTGGAAAACAAAATGAGTGATGTAATTTAAATGGTCACCTTTTGTTTGCTTGTCTTGTTGGCATTAACATGCTACTTTAAACCATACACTCTATAATACAATGTTGTCTGTGTGGAATGCTAAAGATAAGCATGAATGTCAGTACACATCCTGGTTTCAACAATATCCTGTGTAAGGCATATACTGCTTTCACAGAGACGACTGCTGAACTGGTTAACGTGGTTGCGGTTTCACTCAAAGGATCTCTCTCACCTGAAGAGTTTTGACACTTATAAGCTTTGAGACAAATACCTAAATAATAATATTCACCCACACAGCTGGCTGAGTGCACTGCTGACAACCAGAGGCATACATACTTTTAGTTATCTAAGCTGAGTATTACTGAGTACTGTGTTCTACAGTAAGCTGTTATTGTCAAGTTAATGATAAACAAGGAAGTATAATTGAAGGACAAAGGAACAATATAAAATGACATTTCACTTTCAAATAATTTAGGAACTCACCAGTTGGTGCATCAAAGTAAGTCAACAGGGAGAATACATGTACTCACCCTTAAAGACAAAATTGTAGGCCTCATCTGACCCCATGTTGCGTCCATTCAATGTTGCCGCCCCACAGTTTGCTGCCGTATCTCCAGCACACACACAGGCTGATTGCAGGATGTAAGATGACACTGACTCACACCACAACCAACCAACCCAGATCCTCAAGCTTCAGGAAAGAAAATGGCTGCAAAGCTGTTTTGGCACATGAATGCCAGTCACCACCTTTCTGCCCTTCACTACCCTTCCCAGTCTGAGTTAACAGAAAGCTGGCTTGTTTGAACAAGACATGCTGAGTGTATCCAGGATATTCTGCTGCTGCGGCAGGCGGGGATTGTGTCTGGGAGTGGTGGGGCAGAGATGGAGGTGTGTCTTAGTAATGGAGTCAGTGTACGGCAGGTTGGACAGGTGGGGCAACTAGCAGGTACAGCTGAGAGAGGGCCGTCAGGCGCCTCCTGCTGGACTAATAAAATTATTGCATGTAGGAAGCAGGAAGCAAGTGTTTTTTGCTTTATTACTAAAGGAAAAACCACCCGGAATCTATATTATTTCGATAATAGTGTACACTTAAGTCTCTCCACAGCTCAACAACAGAGAGAGTAACAGAACAGGACCTTGGGCAGTATGAAACCATCCATGCTGAATTTCAGTCTCTCTCTGCTTGATTTTCTTCTTAATTGTCATATTCCTTTTTTATACACAGGTCTGATGTTTCTATTGGATCCACTTGTCTGCTGCTGGCCTCCTGTTTCTATAAATCTGTGGTCACAAAGACTATCACTGTACATTTATAGTATGTGGTATTATCTCTTTCAAAAGATGCTTTCATTTTTTCTATTTTCTACTAGCTTTGAAAACCTGCTGTTCTGATTCATTTAATCAGACATCTTCAAGTTTTTCCCACTTCTCTTGGCAGAAGAGGTCAAGGTCATTCAAACTGCAAGGCGACATCCTGGGCACATAGTCAGTCTAGACTTTACATTCTCAGCCTTTAATGCACTATTACAACATATTGATTGACCTCCTTTTTTTTTTAGCCATGCAATAACCCCACTCTGTGTCTCAAACAGTTACCGACAGAAAATTCTCTTTTCAATTTGGAATCGTGGGCTTCTTATCTTAAATTTATGCCGTTCATTTATGATGTTGTCCATGCTTGGCTCTTAACACAGACATACAAAACAGACCTACAAATTCTTGTTTTAATAAACCTAGTTTGAATCTCCAACTTGTGCGAGGCTCGTGCAAGATTAAACTGCACTTAAAGTGACAATAATCTCACACATCTGGTGTTTTAGTGTTCAAATCATTGCTCTTTTCAAATTATATTAATTTTTTTTTTGTGTGTTAAGGCAAGTGAACAAGCAAGGAGTGTGTCAACTTATGACAAGCTAAAATACATAAATTCTATAGTTATTTAATCTCTGAGAGTTGAAGGATGTTCTGGAATAAATAGAGAAAAGACACTTTGTTAACCAAAGAATTAAATATTAAATATGATGAAATAAACTAATATATTCCTTTTCATTAAGGGCAATATCAAACATACAGATTTCCTGCCTCTTATATTCACAAGTATCAGAAAAGTCAATTAGTTAATTAGTTAATGACCCTTGAAAATTACATAACTGATATAAAATACATCTAAACTGCTTCATTTTGTTTAAAATGACATTCTTCTAAGCTCTACTTGGACATTAATTGGATTTGAACTAAATGAAGTGCCATCCTCACGCCCACTCATGTCACACCAAGCAATCGCTTCACAGCACAAACAAAAATGAGGATCGTGTGAATATAAATCCACTTTATTTTACAGCTTTGAAATAAAACATAGCAAATAATCTTCACTGCTTTTTTTGTCAGACAAAAATTCTTATGAAAGTTTCCATGAACCTTTGTCATAATATGCATTTTAGTTGCCTGATAGGATTCAAAATGTTAGAGTGAATCAACAAAAGGGACCTGTTGATAATGAAGTCACTTCAGCAGCTGTACATGCAGACTTCCTACTGACGAATGACGTGGATTTTAAGAGACAGACCATAAGATGAACAGATTCACAAGCGAGGGCAAAGAGTCAAAACCCAAACAAACAATTGATTAGTTTCAATACCATGATTATAAATACACTGACCCCCCACCCCCCCCCCACACACACACAAACATTCACTCACTCACTCAGATATATGCATGTACACTTTGTGAACAAACAGAATGTTACAATAGTCCATGAATGACCTGGATCATAAGATGCTTTCTTTTCCAGGCAGACAGAAACAACAGGCAGAACTTCAATCACATTTTCCCTACGATGCGGCCACTTGGGTTAATGGTTCCTCCAGGTACTGCACCAGGGCTTCTGCCTGTAAACACAATAATGGTGTGTTAACAAAAGCTGTATTCAGAGTGAGGGGTAATGCTGGAATGGTTGAAGCATTGCCCTCATGTATTGTGTCTCATTGTAGACTGTCTGCTGGACGAACAGGTCCCTTTAATGCTGCAAAAATGTAGCAAAACCTTTTAAAATAAATGTTTAAAATGTTTTAAAGGAAACATCTTTGCAAAGCGTTGGTACTAGTTTCTAATGCAGCTGTGAGTCCTTGAGTCATTTTCAAAGAACGCTGAATGCTAAACTATTCGGGATCGAGCCCGTACACTGTATCTGTGGTGATGCTTCTAAACACACACACATTTTCAAACTGAAATCTACCACATCAAGAAACTGCAGGTGTGAACCCGCTACTTTTTCAGACTATCATTCAAACTTTGACAAAACTGTTTTGTCCTCCTTCTGTGCAAAAATGTATTTCAAAGTTTATCTGAAGCTATCTGAATATGAAGCTTCAGCCGTCCAAATGATTAAAATCAAGTTGACGTCTTTCAATGTTCAGTCTTTTTAGTGCTAAAGTCTCTCTTTTTGTTACTATACTTACACCACAGCTCAACATGGGAACACTGTCCGAGGAAACACAAAGAGGGGATTTTATGCTAAAAAGACTGTAAATGTGGCAGATATCCACTTGATATGACTCAAGTCAACTCAGACTGCTGAAGCCTCATTGTGAACCTATCCTTTAATTACTTGATCATGAAATTCTATATAATAGTACATAAGCAAAATTAAATATCCAGTAGCAATACATACTCTGACAAAATGACTGTCGGCATGAAATAAACTCATTCTTGCAGTGCTCTTCAACAATGTGTCGATGTATGTGAAGGGTCGGGCTCACATTCCAAGCAAACACTACAGACTCTGATTTTACTGATTAGTTTCTCTAAGCTATCTGTCAATTGATGGATGGAATGAAAACCTGCACATACTTTTGAGGCGCTACAGCACACACTGTTAGGACCTCTCCAGTACTGAATTATGTTTGTTCCATGATAACAATCAGCTTGTCAACTTTGTCACAATTCATGGGCCGGAGGAGGGATCTCTCCTCTGTTGCTGCTGGTGAAGGTTCATCCTTTTTTTTCCATGTTAAAGGCATAGTTTGACATTTTGGTAATCACTCTTATTCAAGTTAAATGAGAAAATCAATACCACTCTCATGTGTAAGGCTACAGCCTGCCTGCTGGTAGGTGGATTGTTTTGTTTTTTTTTTACCTTTGGACAGATCCAAGGCTAGCTGTTTCCCCCTGCTTCCAGTCTTTACGCTAATCTAACCAGCTACTGGCTGCAGCCTTAGACAGACAGATTTATTATAACTCTCATTTCTGAGAGTGGTGTCATCTTCTCATCTAAGCGTGTACTGTATATCTCAAAATGTCTAACTATTCCTTTGAAGTCACCCTCCACTCAAAAATGTTTTTCGCTTGTTGTTCCTTCAGTTGGATGCTTGAGCTTCACTGTGCAGAATGATGTATGTGCAGAGTTTTTCACATTCATCTGTGGAAAGGAGAACGTTTCTCCGTGCTGATTGAAAATCTGTGGTTAAGCATAATTTGTGACATCACAACTAGTTCGGAAGCTAATTGTGATCCATTATACAAATTACACAAGTGTGATGTGTAAACGTGAAACCTCCATCATCATATTTTAATTTCCATCATTCAAACTTTGACAAAGCTGTTTTGTCTGACTGTAATATCTGATATAAAGTATTGAAGGCAACAGGAATTTTAATGCTGGGGGTTTCCTGGACAACTAAATTCAGTGTTTACCTACTTACAGATTCACTAAAAGTTAATATGTGTATATACATTAGACATTCTGCCAAGTTTGAAAATAAAAGATAAGCAAGTTAAATTCTGAAGATTTCCTCAAAGTCTGAAACCGGCTCTGTGCCGTCTCATGAACAAACGTCATTAGAATCCATGTTGCAGAAATGTTACCAATCATTCTACCATATCAAAGATGGAAAAAGACATCGCGTACATTGATCTACGTAGGGTGTTTGTGGCTTGCAAACTGAAATATGCACCTGTCACCTGCATATCTTTGCCTAACACGCTCACTTGTGGCTGCATCTTGTTTTTCCCCCATTATTCCCATGTAAGTTTTAAAACTGATCTGCTGTAATAAAGTGTTAAAAAAATCTAAATTCAGAACAATATTTCATAAAACATGGAGCTGGAACTGTGCTGCCAACCTTGCTGACTGAATTAAGGTGCATTAAAAACCCTTCCAGTGGTTAAAGGTGCCACTTTTATGACCGCAAATGTCAAATTAATCGGCTGTGTTGCCCATGATAGAGGGAGAGAGCGGGGACAATCAATCAAGCTGCAGAAGGTCCGATCACACGCTACTGCTGTAGCTTCAAAAACACATGAGCTTGGTCAGCACCAGCTGTTGTGTTAAAACTCTCACCTTCGCTTTAAGCATTCCAAAGCCCACCGTCTCTTTGGCGTACATACACAGTAGTAGGTTGGCTACACGTGTAATGGCCACTCTTCCCTCCTGAGTGAGAAAACAAGAGAATGATAAAGTGCCCCAATGTCAGGTGTCCAAATTCACAAATTAGAGTTTTTAATATCATCTCATCATGCATAACTAAATATGTAGTTAAATTCTTACCATACAATCCATGAGGATGAATTTGAGTTTGTCTTCATTGAAAGCTTGGTGGCCATTCTTGTCGTAGGCTGCCCAGATGTTGCTAGCGATGGCGGCTGTAACCCGTGCGTCAGTGTCCCCATACCCAGAGTAAGCCAGCAGTGAACCTTCATTATTCAGTAAGCTGGTGAAAATGTAAAGTTGCATGTTTCAGTATCCAGCATATTAACATGTGAAAGGATTTTACTCTACAGTCTATGAATTTTACTCCAAATATCTCTATGAGGCAGCATAACATTATTAGCAATACTACAACAAGGGCAACACATGCAGTGAAGGAGTAAACCTCATGAATGCAAGGTTACAAATCTAATCATAGTAAATACAGTATAGAAAGTATATTAAACTGTTCAAACTGTGTACAAAGTAGAAATGTTCCTCTATGGTGAATTATAGTGTATAGTACAGTAAATAGTACAGTAAATAGTTATGAATCGTGTTGCTTGTTTGCCCTTTTTGCTCATTTCTTAAAAGGATCAAGTCATAGTCACAGTTCATCCCAGCTGCTTTCTAGTTTAATGAGACTATATTTAAGCCTTCTAAGACCATTTGAATGCCACCTTGACCAATTTTATACAAAGAAAAAAGAAAGAAAGCATCTGTAAAAATGCATGAATAGTTCAAATTCACTTGACAAGACAAGACCCACCAAAATCCATACGTAAATTAGTGCATTTAGACATTATAATTTCAAAAGAGCTGAAAAGAAAGAAGACAATTTTGATAATTAATCTGATTTACAGCATTTTTTATGGGATTTTTCAAGCAAAAATATCAAAACCTCACTGCTTTCAGCTTCTCAAAAGTGAAGATTTGATGCATGTATTTGTCATATATGATATTAAATTACATATGAGATATGGATAAAACAAGCAGAGGAAAAATATCTGCATTTTTTGAAATTTTATGCATGTAACGCGTAATCGATGATGACAATAATTGCAGAGAATTCAAGAATTAGCTTAGTCCAGCAGTGGTGGAAAATGTACTTAAAGTGTGGTAAAAGTATTGGTTTGGTCCTTCTGACTGATATATTATTATATATGACATCATTAGATTATTAATACTGAAGCATCGGTGTGAGAGCAGCATGTTACTGTTGTAGCTGCTGGAGGTGGAGCTAGTTTCAACTACTTTATATACAATTAGCTAGTTTAGTCAGTGGTTCCCAACCTAGGGGTCGGGCTCCTCAAGAGTCACCAGATAAATCTGAGGGGTCGTGAGATGATTAATGGGAGAGGGAAGGAGAAACAACAAAGTTCTGATACACAAATCTGTTTTCATTTTTTAAGACTTTTTCTCTAATCTTTGATTTTTGGTGAAATATGGGATCATTTGAACATTTATTGAAATGAAAGCATGTGAGAAGTTAAGAGGAAAAAATCACTATTTGGTGGAGCTGTTAACAACTCATAGACATCTGAAATGTGACCCCGACTACACACTGCTTATGGTAAGACGTCAAAAGACAAAAAGGTTGGAAACCACTGGTTTCATCTTTAACGATGTGTTGTATTTTAAAAAGCTTGTTATATCATCCATTATGTCAAATCTTCATCTGAAAAGTAACTAAAGCTGTCAAATAAATGTAGTGGAGTAGAAAATACATTATTTCCCTCTGAAATGTAGTGGAGAGAAAGTTAACGTAGCATCAAACGGAAATACTCAAATAATGTACAAGTACCTCAAAATCGTACGTAAGTACAGTAACGTTACTTGAGTAAACGTACATAAGCTAGTTACTTTCCACATTTTATTACTAAGATATTATCAAAAAGGTTGATATTACTAATGTTAGCCTATTTGTCGCAGAGCATTCTGGAGAAGTGTTACTGTCTTACTCTGTTGTCACAAAATTATTCATAATGTATATCAGTGTATAAATTCCGCCGTTATAGCCGTTACTCCCCTTAATTGTAACGTTATAGTCGTTAACCATAGTTAAGCTTCTACCCTTAAAAGTAGCATTTCGCTAGCATGCAGCTAGCTTACTGTACTCACAGTGTGCTTTGGACTCCGTTGGTGTTCGCTTGGCTGAGAACCTGCGTTAATGCCTTCGGTCGTAACATAGCTAACTATTCACTAACGTAAGATAATGCAAAAATATTTACTTAATATTTTCAGTGAGTAAATAACTGACTTTAAACTGTCTCAAAACTATTCATCAACATACAAGTCCAGTCAGCTGATTGTGATGTTTTCTTCTATTTCCGGGTGCCTTCGCAATGCATTGTAGGAACTGTAGTCATCTTCTTCTTCCTACTCTTTTTTTACGGTTTTTAATGGCGGGTAGGAACCAGCGTTAAGATGCATTACCGCCACCCACTATATTGGAGTGTGGATCACAGTTTTCTACATCCTTAAACAAACAAAACAAGAAAAGAAATAAACAAATCTACATTTCATAAAACAATAGATTCTTTTGATCAGCCCAGTTTCTCTCAAGTAGTGGAATAGACTCCCTAACTCAATGGTAAACACATTTTTTCTGCTTTTTTGACTCAGTTGTTCCACTCTAAGCTTATTTCCCTCTTTTGTTTCTAGGTCTCAAGAGTATTTTTGGCAGTGACAAGTCACAGGCTCCATTGATGTACCTTGACAGTGCTCACATAAACCTGAGGGATGTTTGCCTGATAAGTGCAGTGTTTTATTAATTCTGGTGTGTCAGTCTTGTTAAGATATTAACTTTGGTGCTCCTTTTAACTGACCTCACTGTGCCCACTTCTCCCTGTACTGCATAAACATGTCGTCCTGTGTTTGCTGTATCCCAACTCCGCTGCCATTCTTTACTGATGCTGCTTTTAATTATTCCTTCCTATTCCTCCACATAAATGTGATTCATATTTTGAATATTTTGAATCTGCACAAACTTTCATATATCACAAAGTTTTAAATACGCACCTGTCACCTGCATTTCTTTGCCTAACATGTTCACTTAATGGCTGCATCTTGTTTTTCCCATTCCTCCCATGTAATATTTGAAACTGATCTGCTGTGATAAAGTGGTAAAAAATGCCCAAATCTAAATGCAGAACAATATTTCATTAAACAAGGAGCTGGCCCTGTGTCATCGACCTTACTGACTGAATTAAGGAGCATTAAAAACACTTCCAGTGGTTAAAGGGCACTTTCATGACCACAAATGTCAAATTAATCAGCTGTGTTGACCATGACAGGGTGGAGAGCAGGGACAGTCAATCAAGCTGGAGAAGGTCTGATCACATGCCAATGCTGTAACCTCAAAAACACATGAGCTTGGTTTCATACATCTCATCTACTATATCCTGCCAACTGTGAGATGCAAATGATTGCAGTGACATTAATGCAGAACATGAATCTGTAGCTCTTCTCTACAATTGCATCATCTCGAATATGTAAACGGATAAATGATCTGATGTTCTTTTATTGTAGGCATCAATTCATGCTAAAGATATGAAACAAAAATATTTCATTCTCATTTTTTTTACGTATTTACAATTTTTAACTAAATTATACCAACTAGAGCTGCAACAATTAGTCGATTACTTGATTTGTTGCCAACTAGTAAACAATCGCCAACTATTTTGATCATCAACGAATCGTTTTGAGTCATTTTTCAAGAGAAAAATGTCCAAAGTCTCTGATCCCAGTTTCTCAAATGTGAATACTTACTTTTTTCTTTAGTCATCTATGATAGTAAACTGAATATATTTGGGTTGTGGACAGTTTGGGACAAATAAGACATTTAAAGACGTCATCTTTGGCTTTGGGAAACAGTGATTAACATTTTTCACCATCTTCTGACATTTTATGAACCAAACAACTAATCAAGTAATCGAGGAAATAATCGACAGATTAATTGATGATGAAAATAATCATTAGTTGCAGCCCTACTACATACCAAGTAAAATCACTCAAGACAGTTACTACACTCGGGTGTGTATTGCAGTACTTTTCACTGTGGAACCATACATGAGTATTTCAATTTTTGTGAGACTTTACACTTTCTGTCCAGAGGCACTTCATTTGTACCCCATTGCATTCATCTAACATCCATAGCCATTTATTTGCATTCTAAAATTTTATGCATAAAATTCACAAGATTTTTACACTTGATGTTTGTAGTATCAACTATTCTAGCCCTGCTTGAACACCTTAATGCCTGCATTAGACATAAAAAAATGACTCTTTGAAAGGAGGAAAGGCAACAAATAAGTAATTATACTTTTAACATTTAAAAGTTAAGAATTATGTGCTATTTTTCTGTTTAAAAGGCAGGTATTGCTACATTTACTTAATTTCGATTCTTTGTCCACTGCATAGAACTGTACAAATAACACCCAAGACATTAAATCCAGTTGTTTTGATTTCTGCGGAGTGATAATAGCCAATACTTGTCAGACCTTACTAACCTCTTCTCTGTTTCTTTACTCTATTTTGCTGCCTTGAGGCAAAACACACTGCGAGGTCATTTAGAAATTCTAATCAAGGATTGAATTTAACATAATACACCTTCCAAACCGCACTGTAAAATATTTACACATACTTAGAAGAGACAATAAATATTGCAAAAAATGTATTGGATTGAAAAACAACACTTTGATAGCAAAAATGCAAAATTGTCTTGTTATCTAAGTGGACATAAAGCAATACTTTTCACGGATCATTTAAAAATATATTTCAGGACTCAAATGAAAACACACAATAATGTTTTGTGTTTATCAGTAAACATAATTTTCTAATGAGTTATTCATAACAACAATTAATCACAGGATCATCAGAGAGAGACCATTTCATAGTTTAGGACAAACAATCCAAATGTGTTCAAGTTCATTTACTTTTACACTGTTAGTCAGCTGGAAATCAAATTCGGTAACAGTGATTTCCTGGAAAAGTAAATTCCAAGGGTGGGCGTTGTAGCCGAAACCTTCTGTCAAGGTATACGTAATTTTTAAGGCGATTTAGTTTTGCACAAGTGTAAATATCAGCAAATAGTTTCACAGATTAGTATAAAAGCGTGGGTGTTCATTATCAACACCTAGATTTGCAAAGTAATGTTGGTCAACAGCACCCCACCCAGTCACAGAGATATGTTCAACTATTGAGGAAAGCTGAGCTCTGACTCTAGCCATAGCCACTGGCTGTGACAATAGCACAAATGGGCTAGGACCCTTTACACAGCAGACATTTTCACTTGTCAAGCAGGAAAAGCACAAGTAGGATTAATAACATTAATGATGGCTGAATTGCATTTATGGTGAGCCATTTCTAGGACTCTGGCTCTGTGCTCACTGGGACTGTACTCACTGACATGGCTTACTGTTAATTAATTAATGGAATGGAGCCATTGTTAATGTTATCAGTCAAACCTGTGCTTTTCCTGCTGTGAAAAGGGTCCCTTGCCATGGCAATGGCTATTGTGGCTGTGACTATGGCTGTAACTATTACAGAGGCTAATGACTATTGTTGTAGCTATATGGCTACTGCTATGGCTATAACATTAGCTGTGGTTGTGATTGTGACTGGTTGGCTACTTTTACAGCACATTAGGGTAGTAACATTGGTGAGGACAGTGTTGTAAAGCTAGACACTCATGCCAGGATTTGAACCTGGTACTTCTGTGAGATATGACAGTTTGTTACCAATACACTCCAGGAGTTCAGGAATAGCGTCAGCACAACAGCGCTCAGCCGACTCAACCTATGTCAATTCACCACGCATGTAGTGTCAGCTTAGTTAGTGGCATCCCAAGTGTGATCAGTGCTGCAATTCTTTCCTAGCAGTACTGACGCTATGTTTAAGTGTTGCTGTCATCCGTCGCTCATTAGTTAAACAACAGATGTAAATTGTGGAATAAAGTCCTCTATCACGGAGAAAATTAAGTAATTTCCTTGTTATTTTGGTATGGTACTGCCTTACCCATTTTCTGTTATTGTTGTATCTCATGGAGTCAATTTTGAAATCTATATTGAGTTACTATAATTTCTGATTTGATTTATTGACTCAGGACCATGATTAGCCTACATGGCATGGAGTACAAACAAAATATACAACCATAACAGAACAATGGTACCCAGTTGCAATGAAATAAAAGGAAAATTACTTCAACAGAGGCAGAACGTTCTTCAGGAAAGCATCTAACCTACAAACACCTTGAAGCCTATCTGACTGTAATAATAAAAATAATTTAAGGATACATGGGAGATTTAAATAGTACTTTGGAAAGTACTTTTCTGTATAATTCATTCATACAAACAAAATATGAAACTCATCTCCCAGATGGTTGTAGTAACAAAGATTGCAGATCCTCTGGTTTCTATCCACCCCTTTGGATAATTCTCACTTTCTATTTAAATATATATTAAACTTATTTCTACCCAACCATGTTTCTAGCTGACATTCAGTACATTTAGCCTAATCTTTTTTTACAATTCATGCAGCTCTGCCCTTTTTCATTGTTGATTAGGTTTTGTTTAGTTGTTAACTGATGGCACAGTTTAATCTTTTTTTTTTTTATTGCACTGGTGTGGCTGTATGTATTCGAGATAATTCCTAAGTTACATGCCATCAGCATAATTAAGTAATCAAATGTAATCGGACTCTATTTTTTTTCAGTGAAAGGACCCACCTTCTTAAACACACTGGAAACAAACACCACAATCTGTACGAACATGTTTATTGTTCTGCATCAAGAGCAATCAGTTTGACTCATATCATGTGATCCACACCTAGAAATTTTCAGATAACCAAGCAATATAAGTTATGGATCTCTTGTGGAGCTCTCCATTCCCTGACCATCTGAGTGGTTTGCTCTGAAATCATCCTGGCTGCAAGGTATGGTAGGAAAAATTGGTACATTTTAGCTACCACGAGAGTATGCCTGCCTATCCTTGGATATTTAATTAGTAATTTATCCATGCATGTCTTCTATTAATAATGATTTTGTGTGATAAATGCATAATTTTTGTCCTACAATTTATCATTTACTAGATTGCTCATATTTCTACAAGAATGAAGGCTGGTCACAAGTGTCTGCTTTTCCACCATATTGTGCTTTCTGTCATGTAAGTATAATATTAAAGTTTTGCAAGTAAAATACAAGGCTATAGTTTTTAGGCTTCAACTTGTTGGCATTGGAGTTACTGTAACATCACAAAATCTTGTTCTGAATCAACAGTGTTTTATGCCATGGCCAAAACCTTTTCTTCAATGACAATGGAAACCTCATACTCCCGGGCTCCTACAATATTCCATGGATGGCGAGCATTCAGAATTTCCGCACCCTATCTCTCATCACTATTCCTGGCACCCATGACAGCCTGGCCCTGCACGGAGGCCCATTAGCCAAATGCCAGGCCTTTTCCCTGAAGAATCAGTTGAGAGCTGGCATTCGTTTCCTTGATCTCAAAGTGTTTGAACTTGGTGACACCCTCTATGTCATGCACGGGGTGATGTACCAGCGCACTACACTCAAGGAGGTCCTAGACACTGTCAGAGCCTTCCTGTCTGAGTATAATACTGAGGCTGTGCTCATTAGAGTGCGATCTGAGTCTTTTGAGAAGGACATGGTCAATCGAATGGTCCAGAGTCTGATTGGCAATGATCAACATGTCTGGGTGAACTCTGGCATGCCAACTATGGGTCAGGTCAGGGGGAAAATTGTCTTTTTGCAGAAAAGCACCTTCACATTAGGAATTCCCCTCATAGAAACAAATGGCAAAGGTAGCAGCAAGGTTACTGATGTTGAAAATAAAGACAAGACAATAATCAACCAGCTGAGCCAAGCCATTGAAGCTTGTGGAGGTGATAACGCTGTCATGACTTACACTAGCGGCACTGGCTTTGGTACCTTCTGGGGAATGTTTCTGACTCCAGGAAGAGTGGCTGAAAAGGTGAACCCATGGCTCAATCAATACCTGAGGCAGTTTTATCCCAATCAGCCCAGACCATGCTTTGGTGTCATTGCCATGGACTTTCCTGGCTTTGATCTCATTCAAACTGTTATTAATTTGAACTCATGGTAGAGGTTTGGTAGCCATACACAGTGTGTCTTAAATCTGATGAATTACTATAAAATCATTCCTTTATCTTTCCCATCACAATGCACTGTACACGCTCTAATAAAGCAGAAATGAAAAAACTGAACCTCTCTTTGTCAATCTTGTGCAATCTTGGAAGAAAAGTTGCGTAACATTTTCTGGTCATAACTATTATTTATTTTACTGCATCCTCATTAATCTGAAGCCTGTATTGCTATTGTTGTTGCATCTAAGTGACTGTATGCAACATGATGCTGCTACATTATAATACAGAGTTGGAAGAAGTATTCAAATATTTTAATTATGTAAAAGTAGCAATACAACAATGTAAAATTGTACTTAAAGTACAGTATTAAAAGTAAAAGTACTCATTAAGCAGCGGAGTTGCTTTAATATACAGTATGCCAGATTATTAGATCATTATTGATGTGCAAAAAGCATATTAATGTTGTAGCTAGTCAAGGCTGATCTTATTTTAACTACTTTATATGCTGTTGGGTAGTTTAATCTATAACAATGGATCATAATTACAGCACCATCTGTGGCCAGATCTTACCATTTACTATTTTTAGACAGAAAATATAAATGAATAAATTAAAATGATGGGAATTAAGTATATCTGCACTTGCAGTATTTTCCAGGCAGTGTGGGAAAGTTCTTAAAACAGCACATTGATAATCATGTATGAGATCAAATTTACAGAAAATATAGGCCTAAATGAACAGTTAAATGCAAAAAAAGTGTTCATGATGGAAACATATCGATGAAAACGAATTTAAAATAATCAAACTTTTTTGGAGGCGGATCAAAAAAGATTCTTAGGTTATGGGGGGAATTCCTTGCTACAGCCCAGCATTTCTCTGTTTAACGTTGTGAGAATAGCTCACAGTAGAGTTCACATTGTCTCTGTGTTTACGTGACTGATCAGCAAAGGGTTAATACTTCCAGATGAGGGGAGGTTCTTCTCGTAACAGGTTGAAGCTCTGCCCTCATTTCCCGAACAACAACACAAACAGCTGCAGTTGTTTAGGTTTAGCTCAGTCGTTGGGGGATTTGCTACTATTTCAACAGACACAAACAAGTAAGTATATTTTCTGTTTAATCAATTTTTAAAGCAAACTGTTAAAACTGTAGTCAGTTCTTGCTGTGTAGCCTATATGGTCCTGTACTACTGGTTTAGTGAACAAATCCATTCGAGGGATTGAGCGCTCGTTAAATTTGATTGTGTTAATTGCTTTAATCTTACTTGTCATTTAGTTTGCGACTGGTTAAATATTGTAACTTCGAACTCACCAGAAGGTAGTTGAACGTTTTTAGCAACCTATCAGGACAGAAAACGTGTATTTCAGGCAGGTTTAAAACAATAAAAACACAACTAACACCGACGAAGTGCAGGTGATATATTGAAATATTGAAATCACGACAACTCAGGTATGAGCCACTTGGTGACGCATTATTTCTTCCTCTTTCACCGGCTGGAAGGCCGCTCAGCGCTGCCAATGGTGTCTGGAAGCTATATATTACTGTAATACATATGCTGCAGCGTAGACTAATATTTGACGAAAAAAAAATCGCTGAAGTCGATCCTGAGTGAAGATGTTTATGTCAAATTATTGTTTCCAGTGTCAATAATGAGCTTTCACGCCCCACTAATATCTTCCGGTCACCGGCGGCAATAGTAAGCGCAGTGCTGCATAGCAACCAGCACTCAGGGTTGCAAAGCCCGCTTTTAATGCTGGCACACTAAACATTTATGGCGTTACTTTGTAGATATTACAACACATCTGGTAATGATAGCAATGCTGTTGCACTTTAAAAGCAGTGTATATGGTCTGGCAGAGGCATATATTTCTGCTACTTTAGACCAGCCAGACATCAATTTTTCTCCATCTGTTAGGTTGCTTCCTTCATATTGTCAAATTGTGCAATGTGTAGAATTTAGTGGCATCTGGCTGAACGGACTCGGCAGAAATATACTATTCATAAGTATGTAAGTAATTTAATTAGTGTACAATCACCTTAAAAAAATTATTGTGTTTTCGTTACCTTAGAATGAGCCCTTTACATCTATATAGAGAGCGGGTCCTCCGTCACGGAGCCCACCATGTTGCACCGCCATGTTTCTACAGCAGCCCACAACGGACAAACCGAAAACTGGCTCAAGAGAGGGCCTTTTGCATTTTTTGTGAGTTTCATGGCCACCATAGGTTATCATACATGCTTTGGGAGGGGGGGAACCTCACTGCTAGATGCCACTAAATCCTACCCACTAGATCTTTAACGAACTCTTAATACTGATGTCTGAAACGGTTACCGGACTGTGATACACAGATTCAGGGCTATACTACTAAACATTTTAGGAAGAGGAACTTAGGATATTCCCTAGTTAGTTACTTCAGTTTGCTTATTGCAACATGACTCCAGTCAAGTGATATGACCAGTACAGTTGTGTCAGCTGGACTGTGGTCAGCTTATTTGTTGATGTTGACAGACTGGGGAGCTGATAATATTGAGCTTCTTTTCCAAATGGCTCTGGCTGCACAACATACAAATTGTTATGCCAACGTAAATTTAAATGTAATAGTATGGTGTAATAATAATAAACACAATGCTTGTCTTTGCTTGATTAAAGCGAGAAAAACCTCTTTCAGTGTTCATGTGGGAACCTGCCTGTTGGTTTGAGACAGACTTGAAAGACTGTGAACCTGTCCTTTAGCTGCACAGGCTTGACTCCTCATCCTCATGATTTGTATCCTGCAATTTCCATGTACAGTATGTGCTCCAACAACTAACTTTAGGAATCATTTTATTAAAAACCCACCAGCCGGTGCTGCTCTCCCTTAAAGAGAGCCTCGCAACAATTTAGTATTAAACTTCCATAAAGTTGTAGGACTCACAAGAGACAGATTTTAAAAAAAGAATAGCCTATTCAAAATCAAAGCAGCAGAGACGGAAATATCCTGACTTTTTGTTCCTAGTGTGGATAAATCTCTACAAAAGGCTGTATCCTAAAATTCCTATAATGCAACTTGAAATCACGCGTCATTAGATTGTTCTTGCCTGGTTACTTTGAACGCCATGTCTGCAGTTTATAATGCACACAACCAATACTCTCCATCATAAAAATGTTTGACAGTCACACTACTTAAAATAAGTTTACACATTGAGGAAACTTTGTTGTACATGTTAAGTTTAACAGCCCTAGTTGCAACAGTTGAAAGCCGAGCTCGACATACAGTGAAGGGTTTGGAGTTTACCTGCAAATCACCCTCAGATTCACTACCAAAATGTCCATTTCACACATCTGTGGCTGCATAAGAGCAAAATGGAGAAAGTCAATAGCTTATATGAAACAGTGGATCAGGGAGTAGTGAACTTTTCAGATTGGTAAAATGTGGAAGCTTGGTCAGATTTGAGGAGGATTCTGTACTTTACGATTTGCTAAATCAGCAACCCATTAACCTGATTCAGCAAATTTAAAGTTTATATATTCTCTGGTCTCTTTCAGTCTCCAGGAGCGAGCAGGATGTCCATAACCATGACAAAGGCTGATGGAGTCACTGTGATGACTTTGACCTCTGACCCCAAAAGTGCTTGGCCACCTCTGTGCCAAATCCTCAAGGCCCTTTGCTACAGCCCCGTCTGCTGCACTGTGTCTCAGCACCTGAGGAAGATCCAGAAAACCTCTCAGTCAGTACTGGGGGTGAGTTACAACCTTCCGTGTTTTAGGTTTCTCTGTCAACTTCAGCTTCAAAGCTAATATATGCTACACTTATTTTGCAAAGCAGTTTTCTTTCCCTTTTGAATTTTGATTTCATCTTTGAGTAAGACATTGTTTAATGTTTTGGGGGAATCATTTGACTGTTAACCCAAATTTATTGCGCTGCACTCTAATATGTCTTAATCACATTACATTCGGCAATTTTGTCTGCATATCAATGTCTAAGCACTGTGCTCAGTTTTTACATTACACTGTCACAGCTCTGCATGGTAGCTGTACCTGTCTTGGAGCTTCCGCTGTTGTATTTATGTGGGAAAACTAAATTTAGGAAACTCCATGAACCAATGAGAGAAAGTGGTCCAACACAACAGTATGTTCTGACACCAACAGTAACACCTGGAAACTGCAGTTATACAAATGTTTGTCGTTCACACTATGTTTCCTCCTTCACAGGCTCTGCAGATTATGGTTGGGTTGCTCAACATTGGCCTTGGAGCCATCCTCTTAATCAGTCGTGGTGGCCCTTGGTGGATTATGGATAGCGTCTTTCCCTTTTGGCTCGGAGGATTGGTAAGCAAGCTAATGCTTGATTGCTTCCCACCAAAATATGTTCTTTTGTGGTATAAAATCCAACAGAATCTTCTTGGACAAGTCTCTCCCAAAGCTAGAGTGAGGACAAATACAACTTAGCTGGGGCTGTTCAGGTGATTCCAAGGGGATCCACCTGATGGCGTTCTTGTACAGGACACACTCTGATCTCACTCTGAAATGTAAAATGCCATGAAATCCATAAAAATCACAAACAGAATCATTGAGTACGCTCTGGTTGGGCATTGTTTCCACTCTACCCCAATTTGGCACATAATATAGCACATGGTGCTTTTTCCAGCTCAAATCGAAGGCTCTTTGTGGCAAGTAAACAAAATACCACATATACCAGCATAAACAATACCAATAAATGCATATTTCACATGACTTGATGCCACTGAATCCAAGTGGTAAAGATGCTATACTGTCTGACCCAACCCAGATGTGAAAAAAAGAATCTCAGCATCTCCACTACCTACTGTTGTTTTATTATGAGTTGCCTTATTTGCCTTTATTTTGCAAAGATATTCATAGTTCTCTGACAAAAAATATGATTGACTTTGGTAAACCCCTGACTTTTCATCTAGGGCCAGATTAGCAACTGTTAGCATGCAAACACCCTAAACTAATATAATGAACAGTGTAATGGCAATTTTCATATAAACGGTGTCCTTTCTTTTCCTGTTTTTCCGGTTTACCATTACTACACAGGTAGGTTAAGTTAGGAGTGATCTTACGCAGATTCAAGAACAGATTTTCCAGTCCGTTGGCTGCCGTTTAGTTTGTTGTTTTATTGAAGTCTTTGTACATGACATGAACATACCGGGTTTCTATCCTGCCAGCTGTAGTGTGCGTCTGTTCCCGATCTGGTAAGAACTGTATGTGCTCCACCTGCCTGTGCCTTCCGTTTCCTGTCACCTATGCCCCTAAATATACAACCCTGTGCATCTCATGACCGCCACCCAGTGTCCAAAATAATACTGCAAGTTATAACTAAACAGATGATATGCCAACAATCAACATAAATGGCTCCTACATACCGGCCCCTAATTGTTTTAAGTATATAACAAAACAATTACCAATAAATAATAAAAAAGGTGCCATATCCATTATACATTACATATACAATTTTCAAAAAATGCATCTACTATGTGTTGGCATTAATCTTCTTTACTGATTCTTCAGTCTTCTTTTTTTTTTCTTTTTTTCTTGCCGTTTAGGTCTCGGCTTCTTGGAGCAGACATATCTTTGTTATTGGTCTTTCCAAGATGCTGCTCTTCGTCTGGAGTCGAACTGTGCGCACAAGTCCTTGTGCATCTGGTTTAGTTTCCAGTATTCTGCCCATTAGCCATGAGCCTCGTGGTGCAGTAGAATCAACCACCACAACAATGTCACCTGGAGCAAAGCTTCTTTTTACCTTTGACCACCGTTGTCGTTCTTGGATAAGAGGTAAGTATTCCTGTGTCCACCGTTTCCAAAAGAGATCTGCCATGTATTGCACTTGTCTCCATCTGCGTTTGACGTACAAGTCTTCTTTTACAAAGAGTCCAGGTGGTAGTATTGGCTTGAACTTCAACAGAAGAAGATGGTTTGGTGTGGGTGCTTCCAGATCCATTGGATCATTAGCAGAGATTGCAGATTCCAAGTGAGGTTTTGGCCATTCTCTGTCTGGCTTACAGAGAAAATCTGGTCCCTGGATCCATCTTTTGCAGCTCAAGAAGCGGTCTGCTGTTAGTCCTCTAGAGGCTTCATCTGCAGGATTTTCCTTTGTGTTAACATATCTCCATTGTGATACATCAGTAGCATCCCTTATAAAAGAGGTCCTGTTTTCTACAAATCTTTGGAAGCGTTTGGTTTCGTTGTTGATGTATTTAAGCACCGTTGTGCTATCGGTCCAGAAGATGGATTTGTCCAGTTGAAGCTGTAATTCCTTTCGCAGCATTGTGTCAACTTTGACAACTAGGACTGCAGCTGTGAGCTCCATTCGGGGAATCGTTACTTGTTTCAATGGTGCCACTCTGGATTTTCCTATTATGAATGCAACATGCGCTTCTCTGTTATAGTTTTCCAGTCTTATATATGAGGCAGTACCATAGCCACTTTCACTGGCGTCTGAAAAGTGGTGTAGCTGTGCAAATCTGATTTGACCAAAGCTTGTGGGCTTCATGCACCGGTCTACTTTAAACTCTGCCATCTTGTTAAGGTCTGCTAGCCATCCTGTCCACCGATGTAAGAAGGTTTGGGGTATGTTTTCATCCCATCCAAGTTTTCTCTTACAGAGCTCCTGCATAATCAGTTTGGCTGGCAGAGTAAATGGTGCCACAAATCCTAAAGGATCGTATATAGAGCCGACTACGGACAAGATGCCACGTCTGGTGTATGGTCGTTCCTGTGCAGCAATTTTGAACTTGAAGACATCTGTTTCAACGCACCAGTGCAATCCCAGGGCTCTTTCCATTGGCAGATTGTCTTTGTCCAAGTCCAACTCCTTAGTCTCTTTGGTTCGGTTTTCTTGGGGAATGGATGCCAATACAGCACGGCTGTTGCTGATCCACTTTGACAGCATGAATCCTCCCATTTTGCAGAGAGCAGTCAGGTCTCTTACCATTTGAACTGCTTCCTGTTCCGAAGGCAGGGATTTCAAACAATCATCTGCATAGAAGTTGTTCCGTATTGTGTTTGTTACCTCTGATGGAAAGTGACCTTTGTTGTCATCAGCAGTCTTCCTTAATGCAAAGTTTGCACAACTTGGTGACGACACGGCTCCAAAGAGATGTACTTTCATCCGGTATTCAACAAGATCTTGCTGCACATCACCATCGGGCCACCACAGGAATCGCAGATAGTCAACATGCTTTTCTGATACTCTGACTTGATGAAACATTGCTTTGATGTCAGCCATCAAAGCAACCGGCTCTTGTCTGAATCTGATGAGAACTCCAATGAGTGAGTTGGTAAGGTCTGGACCCTGCAGCAATTGGCAGTTAAGTGATGTTCCTTTAAAGACTGCACCACAGTCAAACACTACCCTTAAGGTTCCTTTCTTTGAGTGATACACTCCGTGATGTGGGATGTACCAGAGTTCTCCATCGCTTCGATTCAGCTGGTCGACTGGTACCACCTCAGCATAACCATTGACAATCATTTCTGTGAGGAAAGATGTATATTCATCATGAAATTTCTTATTCTTGGCAAACTTGCGTTTCGGGCTTTGGATGCGCTGCACTGCAATGCAACGGTTATTTGGCATGCTGGGCTTTTCTTGTGTGAAAGGTAAGTCTAGGCAGTAGTGTCCATCTGTCACTTTTGCTGAGCGATTCACAATGTCCAAGAATTTTACATCTTCCCTAGACATTTCCTCTGTTTCCTTGCTGGTTCCTTCACTGAAGTCATGATTGTACTGTTTGACCAGTAGCTCCTCCAAGTTTACAATGGATATTCGATTGACAGCAGCAGCAGGACAGCCATTTTCATCCCTTATGCTTTTGTCTCCTCTCAGGGGACCATAGATGACCCACCCCAGTAGGGTCCTCACAGCATATGGTCCATCCCCTTGGCTGTTGACCAGCTCCCAAGGTTCCAATACCTTTGAAGCATTTGTCCCGATGAGTAGGTCAATGCCAGAGTCTATTTCATGAATCTTGATATCCTTCAAGTAAGGCCATTGTGTCAGATCTTCTTGCCTGGGAATGTTGAGCTGGGAAACAGGCATGGTTTTATGTGTGAACACATCAGATATTTGAATGAAATAGTCTTTGTCCAGACTAGATATTTCCAAACCTGAGATATGATGACTGGTCACAGGCTTCACTTGGTTCATGGTACGTAAAAGAATATTGGTTCTTTGCCCTGTTATGTTCAGCCTTCTCATCAAGCTTTCTGTGCAAAAGGTAGATGTACTTCCATGATCCAAAAATGCATATGTTTGCAACACTGTGTCCCCCTTTTGGCTCTTTACTTGTACTGGTACAATGGAAAAGGTACAGTTTTCATCACCGGCCCCAATATGCCCACATGTATGAGGTGAGAGAACAGCATTACTCCCAGTTGCTTTTTCACTCTGTTCTGTATGTTCTGTTTTTTTTCCTTTGTCCTTTTGTTCAATGTGGAGTATTTCAGGATGAGTTTGGTTGCACACATCACAAGTCAAACGACTCTTGCAGTCTTTGCTCATGTGTCCTATTTTTAAACATCCAAAACAGACTCCCTTCTCCTTTAAGAAGTCTATTTTTTCTCTGTGCATCTTCTTCCTGATCTGTGGACACCGCCCCAATGTGTGACCACTCTTGTTGCAGAACAAACAAGAACTTTGAAAATTGGTAGTAGGTACATTTCCTTTCATTCCATTTGTTGTCAAATTTTCTTGTACTGATGTTTTTACAGGTGTTACAGCTGTTGCAAAACTGCTTCCTCTAGGTCTTGACTTTTCTCTTATTTTAGTAGAGCTTTTGACAGTTGCAGCTGGCTTAGCATCCTGAATGTTTCCAAAAAGTGGATCTGATAGTATTTTCACTTGTCTCTCTATGAAGTCTACCAGGTCAGAAAATCTAGCTCGATGTCCACGCTGCTCCTGTAACTGACATGCTCTACTTCTCCACTTGTCTCTGAGCCTGTAAGGCAGTTTCAGAAGGATGGTCTTCATATTGGAAGCAACATTCATTTCCTCCATATAGGTGAGATGTTCCATTGCAGTGCAACAACCTCTAAGGAACAGTGAGAATGCTTGCAATGCTTCCACATCCTCTGATTTGATCACTGACCAGGCAAATGCTTTGTCCATATATGCAGTGGCAATCTTATGTTCGTTACCAAAATGTTCTTTGAGCAGATCTTTTGCTCTTTGATAGCCCTGGGCTGGGGGCAGATGTTGACAGCTGCGGACTAAGTCTTTTGGATGCCCTCTTGTATATTGCTCTAGGAAATGCAAGCAGTCACTGTAGTCATCACACTTTTTTTCCACTCCTCTCTCAAATGCCCTGATGAAAACTTCGTACTGTAAAGGATCACCATCATAAACAGGAATGACTCTTGGTGGTAAAGTAGAAGAGAGACTTTGTTGAGCCAGGAGAGCAGTGATGTCATTTTGCCTCTGTATTAGGTTACACATATCAACTTGATTGCCATCATTCAATACAGGGGGTGTAGTGCGAACATACCCCTGCATACGACTCTGTACATTTTGCCTTTGAGGAGAATATTGTATTAGATGGGTTGTATCATGAGGTCGAACAGATGGTCCATGAGCTGTTTCTTTTGGTCTAACAACCTGTTGCTGGGAAGAAGAGTTAGTTTCAATCAACACATTCTGTCTTTGCTGCACTTGATCTGGTAAATATTCATTTGCGTGTGGATTTAATTTAGCTGATGTTTCATTTTGAGCAGTTCCTTTTCTCAAATAAGAGTTCATCCCATCAGAAACTCTAGAGCTGCTTCTTGATCCCAAGGCCTCAAGTATGTTGATTTTTGCATTGGTTGCTGCCAGTTCAGTTTCTAGTTCCAGTTGCTCTTTCTTTCTTTTCAATTGTTCTTCTTGTGCCTCAAGCTCATGTTTTTTCTTCAGGGCAGCAACACGTTCCATGAGAGCAGCCTTTTCTGCCTGAGCTTTAATGCGAGCAGAGGATGTTGAAGATGCATGTGATGAAGAACTGGATTTGTGCTTTGATTTAGGTTTTGAGGCATTTGAAACGCTGTCATCAGGTCCAATGTCATCTGAATTTACTACACTTTGTAGTATGACACTTTCAGCAATGGAGTGTGCAATTTGCTGTCCAGCCTCAGGTAACCACACCTTTACATCTTGTATAAACCCTTTAAAGATTTCCATTTTTCGTTGAAACCACTGATTTTGCTTTTCAAGTTCATCTTCAGGCAGTGGTAAATTCACCAGTGATTCATGGTTTTCCTGGGCTTCATCACAGAGCTTGATTAATTGAAACAAATTAGATTGTACTTCTCTTGCATTTTCCTTTGATTTCATGAGCTCTTTCAGCATTTCCATCAACTTGTTAGCTTGTTTACATTTCCTGTTTCTTGTCTTCTGACAATTTGCAATGAACAATTCCAATCCTTTGGCAGTGTGTTTGATAACCCTTTTTTCCTTTTCAACATCGTCATCTTGTGACTGAGCATCAGATTTAACAACAGACATATTTGTTCACTGTCCCTTTAAGACTTGTTGACGAAAGCTGTATGCTGCCGGCACAATGTTTCAAACAGCTGATCGATGTGCGATCGTAGCTTTCAGTCTTCAGTCAACCAACTCCATTATAATAGCCGTCTTCCAATACGGCTTTGCATATAGCTTCTCCAATAAAGCTTAATGCTTGCATGTACTCACTCAATTTGCGGTTTTCAATCACCGTCAGGTAAGCGCAGGTGACGAAGATGTCCACCTGGTTTGGTAATGGCGGCGTCCTCTTTGTTGTTCCGCGAGACAATGCTCAGTCCGTCTGAATGACTCACGAGCTCCAATTTCACTCGAAGAGCGAGTTCTTACTTAGGTGTAATGGCAATTTTCATATAAACGGTGTCCTTTCTTTTCCTGTTTTTCCGGTTTACCATTACTACACAGGTAGGTTAAGTTAGGAGTGATCTTACGCAGATTCAAGAACAGATTTTCCAGTCCGTTGGCTGCCGTTTAGTTTGTTGTTTTATTGAAGTCTTTGTACATGACATGAACATACCGGGTTTCTATCCTGCCAGCTGTAGTGTGCGTCTGTTCCCGATCTGGTAAGAACTGTATGTGCTCCACCTGCCTGTGCCTTCCGTTTCCTGTCACCTATGCCCCTAAATATACAACCCTGTGCATCTCATGACCGCCACCCAGTGTCCAAAATAATACTGCAAGTTATAACTAAACAGATGATATGCCAACAATCAACATAAATGGCTCCTACAAACAGGGTACACATTGTACCTGCTAAACATCAGTGTGTTAACATTGTCATTTAGCATTTAGCTAAAGTTCTAGATGTTCTTGCCTATGCACTGAATAGCAGAGTATTCAGGCTTCTTGCACTCTGGAGAACACTTCCTGATCTAAAGCCAGATGTGTTTTGTTATTGGATTTCTTTAGGTCGTAGTTCTCAGATGAAATGAATAAGTACCAGTTGCTTTGTCTCATGTGAATTTTCATTTAGGGTTTGTGTGGAAGAGTGGAGATTAAAGATTTTTGTTCTTTTGTCTTTTTTTTTTTTATAGTTTATTCTATTTGGCATCATGTGCATTTTGTCTGAGAAGTGCCCCAGTCTATGTCTGGTGAGTATTTCAAGTTTATAACATCCTCATGTTATCTTAAAAGAACTTCTTTTATTTTATTGTTGTTTCTTTTTCTTGTTTTATTTCAAGACAAATAAAATGAATATACACTCCCACAGTGTCTCACATGACTACAGTATATATTTTCATTGGAGAGAACAGAATACAGGTTAAAAATCTTGCTCCAAGTTTGTTGATTGTACTGTATGCTGTTAATTCCCTGAAGTGGTTTTGTATTTGGTTCCATCTAAATGTTGCACATAAACTGACAAGTCTTTTGCTTTAGGTCATCATCAACGTGATCCTGAATCTGGCAGGAGTTGCTTTTGCTATTACAGCCATTGTACTCTACTGCATCAATATGGCAAATGTGGAGTGGAGCTTCTGGGAGATGTGTAGACGTGACAGTTATTATAACTGGTATGGCAGTAGAACTACGACGGCAAGTCCATCTGAGGGGTTCATGCAGGACAGATGCTTGGAGGGAAAAGCTCTGATTCTTGTAAGTGTGGAAGAGTCATCTCAGCAGTCAAAATGCAATCTAGTTGTATAACTGATGGACAGAAAAAGGGGGGCTTTGATTACCTCACAGGTCTTAAAATTGATCAAATCATGATTATCATCTCCAGACTTATAACAAGTCTATATGAAGAATCCCTTAAAATCAGAATACAACAACAAAACAAACAAAAGAAACCAATAATAAGTAAAACATGTGCTATCATTCTTTTATTTGATGATTTACCAATTTAACTGAAAAAAATACGTAACAGATAATTAGTTGCAGGCCTAAATAAAGCCCAATTAGGAAATGTATCAAGTAAGAACAAATTCTACAAATTGTATTAAAGGTAATGCTGGTCTTTGTGTCCCACCAGATGCTTCTGAGAGGTATCAATGCTTTGCTGATTGTCTTGTCAGCCCTGGAGCTCTGCCTCGTCATCAGCTCTGTTGTCCTGGGGATCAAGGCTGTGAGGAGCCGTCAAAAGGGAGAAAACAAGGTAGAGTATGCAAAATTATATTTTATTCTTAAACCTGTTTGCCCAGAAAAGGTTGGATGAACCTACATGCTCTTTTTTTTCCTTTCTTTTTATTTTTTGTTTTTACACTTTTTCTTGTTTGACTCTATATGTGTGAACAAGGATTTAAGGTTATGAACCTCTGGTCAAAATCTCCCAAAATGTCAAAACATTTCTTTAAGAATTAATTGCCAGGCAAAACAGTTGTATCTGTTAATAGAGACATAGAGACTTTTTTTTAAAACAACATTTGTTTACGGTTTGCTGCCAAGTTGTAATTTATTTTTTTAATATTGTGAAGTTTAGGATGTGGCCAAATTCAAAAGAGAAAAGTGGTCTACAAAAAATGTACACTAAAGTTAAAATGATTCCCTTGTGTATGAGAACGGTAGAGCTGTACAATTCATGACTGTGTTCTTAAAGACTTGAGTGTGTCCTTACCTTTTTATATGCTTTATTTCTTTTTTCTTTCTTTTAGAGCACCGGTGACCCAGAGTACTACAAACCACTTCTGGAGGTCACCACTAACCCTGCAGCCTAAATGAAAATCTCCTTTGATAAATCACTTTATCATGTCAGTTAGGACTGTAATACTGTGCATTTATACCACTGACTGTGTATACTGTAACTGTAATCAATGATTTACACACAATTGGCCGGAACGGTCTCTGCCAAACTTCTCTATGTGCTTATATTTTAGAGTATTTTTGATCATAATCTGCACTGAATTGTATGTAATGCTCTCCATTTCAGTCTCTGCTGCTGTTTTTCAAACTGTTTCCATTGATTATGATTTTCTGTATGATGTGTGTAACACTTTGTCAACTTGCCATAGTTTAAAATATCAGAGTATTACTCTTCCAAATGCTATTTCTAGCCAAAAAGTTAAATAAAAAAAATGTTTTGCTATAAATCCGAGAACCTGTATTACAGAAAGAGGTTTTAATCATTTTGTCAAAGAGAAAGAATTGTGGCCTGGAAATAGTCAAATATATCAGTTTATTGAGATGAAAAGTTTCAACTAGGAAATTGTACAAAGTCATCAGTTTCTTCAGCAGTAGCTAAAACTGTCAACAGACAAAACAGCAGCATGTAGAGGACAATAACCTGTTTCACTTTCCCTGCTTGTCATGTTTGCACTTTTTCGTTGTTGGTTTGACTGTTTCAAGTGCAAATAAACGAGTATAAATCATCTACAGCAAGGCAAATGATGTTAAATTTGTCATCTCTGATTGATGTTTCAAATGTTGGGTGTCATTTACTAGAATAACTAAAGGTTGGTTTTTTTTTAGTTATTTGACAATAAGTGTTGACTTTTTCCAATTTGTGCTTTTCCGCTGCATTTCAGAGGCAAAGACTTTATCCTGTTTTCTTATTATGTCTTATAATATAGAGTGCTCTTTACCACCTGTCTTTCACTTGTAATTTATCCAATGTGACATTGCTAATTTTACCTGAATACAGGGAACTGACAGCTTCTTCTGGCTCTGCTCATTAGTCCATACTGGTCTTTTCATGGAAATGGTGCTTTTATTCTGAAGAACTTGAACAGTTAATGGGAAGTAACAGGTTTTGTTGCTGCAGAACAAACTGAGGCCGATGGCAGAAGAACCAGAGTGTAGCAGTTGCAGCCTCAAATTACTACCAGGTGAGTTTTCTGAATGAACAAACATATGACTCACAATAACTTGAAATTTACAGGGAGACCAGATGTTGAGTGAGCTCTGAACTGGATGTTTTTCATGGTAAAGTTAGACAAGTTTGAGTTAGTTATGTTATAATGTTTCTACTGTCTGCCAGAGAGAGAGAGAGAGAAAGAGAGAAGTTTAAAGGATGACAAACACAAGCCAAGAACCATTTCTCTAAAATGAGACTAAACAATAACCCATCCTTATGACAAGAGGTTTTGTATTTGCAAAAGATTCAATAGATACATTCATTTTAATGTCACAAACCTTATTAGGTGACAAATACTTTAATTACTGTTTAATGCAGTTGTGAATGCTCTTTAGGATTTTAATTCTCTCATAAAATAAACAGATTTTTAGAAGTGACACCTTGCAGGGAAAACTTATTATTCAGACATAAAACTAAAACTCATTTTGCCAATTGAAGCCTCTGCAGCATATTTTAAGAGTTAAGGCTTAAATAATGCTCAAGTCAAATTTGACCTGTTTTTACATTTGAGAGCAAGAAAAACACCCTAAACATCTTCTGTTTAGCTTGAAATTTTATGACTTGTCCCAAAGAGACCCAGAATATAAATATTTCAACTTTTAAAAAAAAAAATTTTGTTCAGCTGACACACATTTTTGTACATAGAGGGTGTTCAAGGTTAAATATGACTTGTATTTTTTTTTTTAAAAAAAAACACCACTGAAAAATGTTGTTGCATTCTTCACATTCAATAAAACTCATTGAAATCATTATGGCTGTTATGTTCTACTGTATAGGGCTATAAAATAGTGTGAATGTGAATGTTTTTTCTCCATAAACAAATAGTGTAAAACCTTAAGAATACACTCTCTGCTCTCTGAAATCATCAGTGTATTAATGACTAATAAGGTAAAGATTTGAAGTTCAGAAATGTGGAATAGAGGCTCATTATGACGGGATACTGTGAAGAGTCAGAGTACGAACAGTATGTACTGTAGGGGTTAAATAAAGAACTTCAAGCAATGTGTTTTGGGTTTTTTTTTGGGGGGGGGGGGGGGGGGTTGCTGTGATGGACAATAAGTACAATCTTACTGACAGATAACATAACCAGGGCTGTAATACACCTGCATATTTGGATTTGATAGGGATGTTGATCGATACCTAAGACTCATTGTTTACTTTGGCTGGTGCTGAGACTTTAAGACATTCATACACTGACCCATTCTCCTCTACAAACACACACCCCTCACACACACACACATACGAAAAATGTGGGCTTCAACCTTGAGTCAAGAATACCACAACTCAAGGGGACGAAGGAGACACATTCTCTTTGTTGAATCAATCTCTACAAAAACGGAGAAATCGGCATTTCATGTTTCAGGTGTGTGTGCAGGACTGTGACAGATGTTCATAGCTGATCAAAGACAAGGCTGCCAGTAAGAGCATGTTTCCACCACTGTGCCAAATCCTGAAGGCTCTTTGCCGCTCGGTGTACAAGGTGCTGATGCAGACCGGTCTCACTACAGTTATTGGGGTGAGAAACTGGAATAAATGTATTCACATACAGCTGTTAACTGGTGGTCTTAAAATGTTAAGATAAAGAGATTTGCTTTGAATCGTTTACAGACTATGCAGATCATGGTGGGCCTGTTCAACATTGGTCTTGGGCCAGGACGAACAAGCATGAATCCTGGGGATTTGACCAGCTTGGGAGCTGCTTACTGGCTGGGTGCTGTGGTAAAATAATATTGTAATAATGTTATTGCATTTGTAAAAGTTTTGGTAACACAGCTGATAAATATGTGAGTTCCATACAAATGTAATGATTGTAAAAGGTTTCCCTGAAACAATAATGCGTTCAAGCAACACTTACATTTTGTCACTTGAATGACAAAACTGAGAGAACAGTCCTCAGCAATATTACTTGTAAACAAATGCAATATTTTTTTGCTTGAATTTCTCTAATGTGAGCTTTCTGCTGACCTCTCATCAGTTCATTGTAACGGGAATCATGTCCATTTTGGCCGGACAGTTCCCTTCTTCCTGCTTGGTAAGTTAAGTCCTCCAAACCCCATTGACTAATTGAAGGAAATGTGCAGTGTACTGTCAATAGAATATTGTGTCTTCTGTCTTAGTTGAAATGCAAAACACTATCAAATACCATCTGAATTGATCTTTTAATTGAAGGAATCTTTCCTCTCAGGTGGGCTTCACTGTGTTTATGAACATTGCTGGAGCTATCTTTGCCATTACTGGCATTGTGCTGTATGCTATCGACCTGGGCAATGCCTCCCCCCTCTGGATGTGTGACCGCAGAAGGTACAATGTTGGTCCTTATGGCGACAACTGCAGAGGTGTGGCACTCTATGCCGAGGTAAGCATACATCTACACTGTAATACATTTGAACTAAAAAATGTATTTCCCTGCTGCCTTAAAAAATATGAGTTACCTGAACTTCTGTTGAAGAATTTGTTCAAAGTTGTCTAATGTGTTTTGACAATGTAAAACTAACTCAGTTAACTTAACTCAGCTAGATATAACAAGTTCAATAGACTTAAGATATTGAGTTGAAACAATAACTATTCAATCACACTGACAAAAAGGTCACAGTCAGATTTACTTTCCATTTTCTCAGTTTTAAGAGACAGTTTTTCATTTGTCACTAAGAACTTGTGTCACTGCTGGTGTTGGAATTGCTAAAGTCAGTTTTTAGTTTGTATCATGACAATGAATAAATTCAATACTAACCGTCATTATGGTTTGCATTGTTTTCATTACTATACTAAGTCCAGTTTTAACTCTCAGTGTATGCTCTTCATAACCAGTTAAGTGAGTTGAGTGAACTCTCAGCAGTATTCATTTCAAGTCAAATGACTTCAAGTCAAGTGAAGTCATGTTTCTAAGTGAAAACTTGACATTTTAAGTTGAATTAACTTGAAATCAATACAACTTACATAAAATTACATATTTAAGTTTCTGTATGATGTTTTACAGTCTAAAGTTCTGAACTAAAATCCTAAAATTAATTATTGTCCAACTTGACAATTTAATTTGAAATGACTTTGGCAGTTCCACATTGTAAGCATCTCTGCATTGTAGCATTTTGTGCTGATTAAATCATGCATACTTACATTACACTGGAAATTAATTTAAATATTAGTTTAAACATATTTGAATTATTAAATTAAAAATGTTTTTATTTCATATCCATCAGAGTTTGTTGAGATCCATGGACATTAAACTGATTGCCTTCGCTGTTCTTCAGCTGTTTGTCAGCGTTTGGTTTTCTATTCTGGGCATCAAGACTCTGTGCAATGAGATGAAGGAGCAAGAGGTATGAACCACAGCAATGTACACAAAGTGCTCAGCCCACATGAATCAGAGGATTGCTGGATTCAGAAAGGTGAAGCAAAGTACTATGAGCAGTAATTGCAGCTGGAGTAGCAACAGTAGGAGCAGAAGAAATAATGTACTGTAGTTGTAGGAGATAAAAGTTGTAGCAGCTGCATTTCTGGAGTAAAGAGTCACAGTGTAGAATGATTAATGTTGTCCTGTTTTGATGAAAGTTACCTTTGTTTTGTGTCAACAGGATGGCAAATATGTTGAAGGTCACCAGGCAGAGTTGAAAGAAGTCCTCCTGACCAGTCCTGGTGCTTAAAATGATTTCAGCTCAATGGATTATTGATGATAAATAAGCAACACGTCACTGTTATACTTGTACTTTTACATTCACTTTCTGAAAGTAATCAAAACAACTTTATATTACAAAGACTGACATTTTTTGCCACTCTTTTGTGTGTGTATGTTTGTAATTTTTCCTATCTTCAAGTACATTATGTTTTAACATAGATTTGTTGTTTTTCAAATTGAATTTTTCACAAATGAAATTCAGTTCACCTAAACTGTAGAAAGAGGAGAAATATGTTAAAACCAGAACTATGTGTATGGCTGGATACCAACTGGGGAATCTGAAGATGTGTTTTTTTGTGTGTGTTTTTTTTTATTATTATTATTTTGGTGTATTGACTGTTTAAAGCACCAAACTCAGCTCAGCTTTCACAGTTGTTCAAGTTAAATTGAAGAAGTGATCCCCATCAACATGGTGGATGTACAAACCACATGTTCAAAATCCTAAAGTGTGAAGTCTCAAAAATCATCTCATGAGCTTAAACACAAACTGCTCAAACTATGTAATTAAAGCTATGATGGTTCCTTTGATGATCTGTCTGTTTTACTTACTTTTTACTTACTGTCTGTTTTCATATTGTCAAAACGGAATAAAAAGAATATAAAACTCAAACAATTAATGTCTGAATTTGTAAAGATGGGTATTTCTGAATGACTTCTAAATGTACATAAAACACAACTGTGTCCGTAGTATGTTCTAAACAGCTTTCATTAAGTATGTAAAATGGTTCTTATACTGATTTTGCCATTTTCTAACTTTAATTTATAACCTAATGTGGATATATTATGATTGATTAGAAGCAGGATGCACATTGCAATGCTTTCTGTTAAGAAGAGAGCCACAGGCCCCTTTGGTACACTGATGAGGTGAGTTCAAGTTCACTGAACCAATGAACACAAAAAAGGTAACGTGGAGAAAGGTTTGTTTAAAAGCTTTGAACATAAAAAAAAAACTGAGAAACAATCAACAGTCACTGAAGCTGTTCAGGTTAAATTCAAAGATGTGCTCCAGGTGCAAGATATCAAGTTTTGCTTTGTCACCTTTAAAACAAAGCATGCAATTTTAAAAGTGTTAAAGTATTTTGGTATCTAATTTTCTGTTGTGCAGAAGTGTCATTCCTCAGTTTAAAAGTACAGAGAGAGAACATTTATATTGAACAAATTACCATCAGCTGTTATGTGGAGTAGCAGAGCAGGTGGACTCAAATGCAGGAGACTGCAGGCAGAGCAAAGCTGAAGAATAACTTCTTTATTTACTCAATTCAGGAACAGAACTCAGGAGCGCAGGCAAAGCAAAACTGAACTGAACAATACAGAATCAAACTAAACTGAAAACCAGGAGATAAATACAAACTTAACTGATGAGGGGATGAGATGCAGGTAGAGCAAGAGATCAGGAAAGGAGCTGATAGGCTGGGGAAGACACAGGGAGCAGGAGAGGGCTAACGAGACTGATGCAGGGTGGGACCGAAAACTCAGAAACAAACTCCTCTCTTCAATATGTCACACTAACATTTTAAATTTTCAAATATAAAAGTGAAACCAACATAAGGAGCAACAAAAGCTGAAAGTCTGATTCATTTTAGCATGTTAGATATTTACAGAACATCCACCGTCTGTCGCCCTACAGATTCCCCCTCAATCTATCCATGAATATCGATAGAGAACAGATCAATAAGCACAAAGGGAATCTATGGCAATGTTAGAGGACAACACAGGAAGGAGAGGGGAGGAAAAGCTGAGGGTCTCTGATGGACTGGTGAATAATGGCAGCTAAGGAGTCAGACTGGAGCAGAACCATAACAACCAACAATATTGCACAGATTGCTGAATTTTATTGTCATTATTAGAGATATTAAATGTTAAGTTTTCTCAACTTGTGCCAATATATCAGAGGGCAGAACTGTAACACCTCATTTTGATCCTGGACACAGCCGCAAAGTAAAATAAAGTTTTACTGCAGATTACTTCTATGTATACTTACACTGTGTTATTATTACTTTTAAAGGCTCTATCTAATATGTGCCACTGTTATTTATTTATTTTTTTGTTGGGAAAAAGACAGTTTTGTGGAAATGACGCCTTTATTGTGAAGAAATCAAACAGGAAGTATATTTTTTTGTTGCTGCTGCTTGAACTCACACAAATCAGACTATCACAGTTCCAGGGAGTCTGTAGCACTGAACCAGACACAGGTAAGGACTCTAAACCAAACACAAAAAACACAAACTATAATGCATGATAACATTAACTTTAAACTGGGTGATATTTTAAATTATAATCATGTTTTACAGACTACAACAGATAAATAAGATGATTATGGAGAAGGGATTATTTAACTTTGTGTTTGTATAGTTTGTGTAATTTTGAACAGTTGTGTGTGTGTTGATGGGTGACATTCAAGACTAATTCTTCATTTTGGTGAATTTTATGACATCCCTTGTTTTTTGTTAGGATTTGAGAATTGAGATGGCAAACACATGGAAGTGCAGGCCCTTACCGGGGCACTGATCTTCCTCCATCCAAGGAAGTTGGTTCCTTGGACGGAGGACGGAGGTCCGTTTGTTAACCTCAAACTTATTTTTTAGATAGTGATTAATGTCTTACTGGGTGAACTGGAAGAACACCTTCTCACATGTGTCAAGTGCTGGTTAATGTAGTTGTGAATGTGAGTGAGTCTCATGAAACTTATTAAGCAAAACTGAAGCAAATAATATTCTGCTTTGCCTCTGGAGCATCTAGAGTTAGTAAATTACAAAGCTCATAGGCATTATTGAGGAGCAATACATGGAACATGGCTCTCCAGGTGCATATTTGGGTTAAAAAGTGTTCTTTATACCAGTGACTCACTGTTTACTTAAGATATTTCTTTCACTGAACCATTGTTCAACACACACACACAAAATACCAGAGACTCAGGAGCTTTATCTTTAAAAAAACAGAAAAAAAACTGGAAGCATTTCTTCTGCCAGTAACAAGCTACCACAATTGAAAGAGCTGGACTTGTCTGGCTTGGCTTTTTTTTTTCATAGTCAGAATGAGCCCTACACATATTATTGTTTTCGTCATTAACAAAATACAGAAAATCAATCATCTGATTGAGGGAACAATCTAAAAAAAAATCTCCATGTCGCATATTGCAGGTGAGGCATCAGTACTGTGAAGGATGACTGTTACTGTCGTCAAAGACAAGAAAGTGAATGTGGTCACTGTAGCGGCGGACAGTAGGAGCATGTGGCCAACGCTCTGTCAAATCTTGAAGATTCTTTGCTACAGACGCAGGTGCTGCTCGGTGTACAAGGCACGGCTGCAGACGAGTGTTACAGCCGCTCTTGGGGTGAGAGAAATTGAAATGTATATATTCACATACAGTATTATCTGTAAAGGATAAGGCTGGTGATTTTCTATATTTTACTCATTGTAAACAAATCTCATGTGCAGAGCCAAACCAACATTGAACTCATCCTATACTAGTAAGTATTATGTGTGTATCAAAAGCCTGATATATCTTATTTCTCTGTGCTGTAGACCTCCGTTGTTGTCCAAAAAATATTATAAACACTTTACTGACCCACACTGTTGCATTGGGTGACATGTTTCTTGGCGCAAAAGATTATGGTCACCATAGTTTGTATAGAAACAGCTCCAAAGACAGTGATCATGTTTTCGGTCTCCGGAGAGTAGTTCCGTGTAAGGCGGATGCCATTGTGCATGTGTGGGAATGCGGTTCCATTTACAGGGCTACACTAGTTTCTGGTACAACATATCATAACCTCTTGACTTTGTATGACACTGTACATTGTAAATAGCTAAAGTATAAAGTCAAGAGGTTGTGATATGTAGCACAACAGGCTAGCACTGTATAACAACCTACTGTCCGGGACTATGGAAGGAACATGTGACCCAGTGCAGCGGTGTGGCTCACTGATAGTTTTTTAATAGTTTTTAGACAACAATCAAGGTTTACAGCACGGAGGAATAAGATCAGGCTTTTGATACACACACAGTACTTGAAAGTAAGATCAATTCATTATTGTCAATAAGACCAATAAATGGACAATGAGGCTTTTATTGATTTGAATCTTTTACAGACTATACAGATCATGGTGGGCCTGTTCAGCACTGGACTTGGACCAGGACGAATAAGCACAGGTCCTGAGGATTTTGCCAGTCGGGGAGGTGTTTACTGGCTGAGTGGAGTGGTAAAAGGATATTGTTATGTTAATATTACTATGACAGCATACTACTGTAATGTCTCTTGTTTTGCAAATGCAGCAATGTTTTTGCAATTCTTTACGAAACTGAAACAATTACCAAAACCTTTAGAAATGCAGGGAAGACTTTAAACCATGTTGAATTGTGTAGTGTGTGATACTGCTTTTACATATATTTTTATTTGTTATAATTAAAATAGTATTCTAAGCTATAATTTCACTGATGAGATTGATGTCCTCTCTTCAGTTCATCGCAGTTGGAATCATGACGATTTTAGCTGGCCAGTACCCCAATCTTTGCTTGGTAAGTAAAGACTAAAATTGAGGAAAAAGTGTAAAAACCTATCATTTGGCAGAACACTGTCAAAAGAATAATGTGTCATCTGTCTTAGGTTACAAACAAAACACTGTCAAAAGCTATTTGAATTTAAATGAGGGACTCTTTCCTCTGAGATGGGCTTCACCGTGTTTATGAACATCATCGGATTGATCTTTGCCATTGTTCACATTGTGCTGTACGGAAGAGACCTGGCAAATTCCTCTGTACTCAATTTATGTGACCGCTCCTGGTACAATGCTGGTAATGACAATGACGCCTGCAGAAGAGTGGCGTTCTATGCCCAAGTAAGCAGACTTATGAAGGATAAGGCTGGTGCTATTCCATGTTTTTTTCATCGTCAACAAATTCCATTAAATGAATCCATCTTTTGTCCACACCCTGTCTGTGACACTCAGTGCTAAGCCCACTGGTTTCTGCACTGAAGATCTTTATAAACAGGTCACAAATAAATAGTTTCATTTTTAAAGAGTAATTGTGTGTTTGTCGGGGACTATTTTCAGCTGCACATTAATACACTGAACATTTGGTGCTCTTGTATCAACAGCAGAGCGGTGTATGAGGGATTGACTCAAAATAAACTACAATTGCATGTTTATGCTAATGAAGAAACATGTCAGCCATTTGTTGGTTTTGTTCTTTTCATGGGATTTGTGAACAATAAAAAGAAAATATAATTTATCACCAGGATTTTCTATAGTTTTCTCATGAGTGTGCCTCATGGCTGCACATAGGATTTGTTGACAACAGGAAAAATATGGAAAATCGCCAGCCATGTCCTGTAAGTTAAACACAATCATACAGTAGAATCATTATTATCCAAGTTGCACAAGAATCAGTGTATTGGTCTGTTTATTTGTACCAATTCATAATTACATTTTAAAGTGAACTTATCACAATGTTATATTTTTACGTTTTTTTTTCCGTCTCTCAGGATTTGTTGACAGGCATCGACATTACGTCAATTGTTCTGGGTGTTCTCCAGCTGTGTGTCAACATTAGCTTTGTTGTTCTGGGCATCAAGGCTTTGGTCAATAGGAAGAAGGAAGAGGTATGAACCAAGACAAAACACACAAATCCACAATCCACACATACTGGAGGGTATGTGGGTGAGAAAAGTGAAGTAAAGTAAAATATTAGTTGTAGTATTATTCCTTGTAGCTGCTGGACTGCCAACCAATGCAAGTGACAATAGTGGTATCAGTAATCAGTAATGGTGATGGTTGTACAAGTTGTTTACTATTTGAAGTGTTAGTATAATCAGAGTAACACTATCATAAGGTATAACAAATATAAATTCAGTCAAGAGTCAAACTGTAAAATTCTGAACTTTGTCATGTTGTTTTGAAACTTGACTTTGTCACACTTTGTCAGCAGGGTGATGAAGATGTTGAGGTTCTCCAGCCTGAGTTTAAGGAAGTCCTCATGACAAGTCCTGGTGCTTAAAATCAGTTCAACAAAAGACATGGGTGCATGAGAACGAATAAGCATCACATCACTGTAATCAGTCTTTTACATATATTAGCTGAAAATAATCAAAAGCACATTGTATTAAAAAGACAAAATTTCCACTTTCTGTATTACCAGTTTGGGGTTGTGTAGCAAAAAATGTATTCCTGAGACTTTTGTAGTGTGATTGCAAGTGTTTTAATGCCTGTGAGTGATGTTTTCAAGTAAACTTCCATGAATAAAAACATTTTTTCTTTTGGATATTTCATTTCCAAACAAACAAACACTTAGAAAGGTAGTTGTGTGCAATGTTTAGGCTAGATGCTGGACAGACACCAAAAACACCAAACAGATTCAAAAAAGGAAACAAGAAGTGTGTCAGCACACTGGATTTTAGCTCTGCAAAACTTTATTTCACTGAAAAAGGCAACGTTTTGACCCTGGTATTAATCGGGCAAAATGACAAATGAAACACAGTCATAAAAAAAATAGATTACACAGAGTAGATTATAAGTAAAAGGTGTGGCAATACAGTAAACTCTTAGACATTCATAGACATTATTTAATTATTACAAGTAGACAAGAACAGTCATTTCAGGACTCTATAAATTACTGGAGATGACGCATTTATTCCGATAAATTAACACGTCATGGATTTGTGGCGCTGAGATATACTGAGAAAATCAAACAGATGGCAGGAAAT
This sequence comes from Thunnus thynnus, assembly GCF_963924715.1. NCBI lineage: Eukaryota > Metazoa > Chordata > Actinopteri > Scombriformes > Scombridae > Thunnus > Thunnus thynnus. Next base: position 8,392,163 of record NC_089526.1, on the reverse strand, counting down.
ACTTGTGTTGCTGCTATTGACTGTGTTGCAGCTGAAGAGAGTCAGTATCGGAGCAGAAACAGGTGAGGTCTTTAGATAAACAAACACAGGTCTAATCATGTAAACGTTACAAGGAGACAACCTGCTGAGTGATTGATAATATTTTTACTTTCTGAGAGATAAATGCCAACCAGAATTTAATTTAAAAGATTTTTGAACAGATTGTTGTTTGTATGTGTTTGTTGATGACAAACCCTGATTCACCCTTTGCATATTATTGTGGTGGCTTATGATGATAATAAAAAGCTGGGTAGGCAAAAACAGGACGTGCGCACTTTCTCGGAACCTACCTCCGCTCCAAGCTTTTTAACCTGCGGGGGTGTCTGCGCTTTCGGCTGACATTACAGTCTTTCAGTCGTTGTATCTGGGTCAGTTCTAAGGCTGGAATGAATATACTGGTATTGTATGAAACTAGACGACCTAAGGCATCCATTGACACCATGTCATTCTAACTTGTTGAGAAAGGGGCCAAATAACACTCCAAATTTAGACTAAATTTTGGCAATGGAAAAAATTCAATATTTCTGAATGAAAATGGGTTCCATTGGTACCCACGAGTCTCCCCTTAAAGACATGCCCACTTCATGCTAATCCCATGCAGTTTTTTGGCAAAAAAACATGCAGTTTTTTGCATACTGTATAAATCTTTTATTTTCACTTATTCTAAAAATGGTGTATTTGAATATTTCTGCATCCTGGGGTTCCTAAACAGTCTTGAAATTGCATAAATTTCGTATGACTGGAAAGCTGAGACTCTTGTGGATTCAATGAGCCCAACTGTGTTCATGTGTGATGATGTTAGTCCCCAAAGTAGCCATTTCAATGAGAAAGATAAAGATTCCCTCCAGACATGTTTTAAGAATTGTAAAATACTCTGAATAATAACTTGTGTCTATGGTTTTTCCACCAATGTTCAATTATGTTAAAATCCTTAAAGTTATACTTAACTGCTGGATATGGAGGATATTTTTGGTCATAATTAAAATTAATAGTCCAACTAGAAAATTTAAAGAGATAAAAATTAAAAAGATAATTATTTTACGTCACTACTAGGAATAATCAGGCCAAGCTTTCAATTTAATTATTTCCATTTAAGCTTTTGTATTTTAAATTTCACTATTTTCATTGTTACTTTATATTTTCAAATGATCATTTTACATTTTGAATTTGTTTTTTCAATTTATTTTTTCTTTTTCTTTTTCTATATTATTCTCTTTTAATTCTGAATTTGGACATTTTGATTATGACCAAAAATATCTTTGTTTTTTCTGTCAGAACAAAACCCAAAAAACAAAACTCCATTTCAGGTTGCCGGTGTGTGTGTGCCACTTGGAATGCAAAGGATGTCTGTAATTGTTGCCAAAGACAAGGGGGTGACTGTGGTCACCATAACGGCTAACAGTAAGAGCGTGTTTCCACCACTATGCCAAATCCTTGGGGCTTTCTGCTGCAGTCCAGTGTGTTGCTCAGTGTACAAGGGGCTGATGAAGACCTGTGTTACAGCAGTTCTTGGGGTAAGAAATAAAGAAAACACATGCAAATCAGCAAATACTAAAACATAATTCATATAGATGTAGTATTAAGAAAATGAGATTTAATTGTGTTTAATTGTTTTACAGACTATACAGATCATGGTGGGCCTGATGATCATTACACTGGCTTCAGGACAACTGTTCACTAATCCTCTGGATGTGAATAGCTTGGGTGCTGCTTACTGGCTGGGTGCTGCGGTAAAATAATATTGTTTTTTTTCTACGTTACTATGGCAACATATCTACATCAATTAATTAAAACTGAACGATGTAAAAAGACAGAAAATTTTCCCCTCATGTTATGCTTTACCAAAACTAATGGGGTCACATACAGCATCCCTGCAATAAATCCCACGCTCATAGAGGTTATAATGTGAGGTTTTTGTTTAAATTGTTTTAGAGTGGTGTTGATTCAACTTAAAGGAGTTTGTTATACTGTTTAATTACTGCTTTATACTGAGAGGTGTTTCTAGACTACAGTAGAGTCGGGTAGACTAAATATTCAAAACACCTCCTAGTATATACACCTTGCAGTACAATTCAACAGCATAACAGATTTTAAACAAAAAATGTTTTTTAAAGGAGATACCAATATCAATATGTAGAGTTTATAACTGGAAATGGCTGACATATGTGCCAAATCCCGATACCAATATATTTGTGATAAGCTAATATCAGGCATTATTTCTCTCTGCAGTCATTTGTCAAAAGTAAAAGGTGGATGATAAACTCTGGAGGAAGGGATGATGTTATTCTTACTCAACTGAGACTGGGGCATTGTGGTCCAGCCAGCTACTTGAAAGTCATAGGCAAACATTTGGAAACAGTCCAACATGTTATTTTCTCATGTAATAAATACTGAAGTGAAAGGCAACAGTTATTTAGGGAGTTGTCAGATCTGGGTCTTTCGGCTTTCTTTTTCAAGTCTACCTTTGCATCTGAAATTAATTTTGAACCTATTAGTAGAGCAATCTTAAGATTTCTCCATGCAACTGGCCTGTATTCAAAAATATAGGATAAATAGCTAAGCCTTGTCTGTGAGGGCAGCGGTACACTTCTTGGTTTACAGCCTGCTGGAAATTCAAAGAAGGGGGATTTCTCTTATGACCAGAGGATGTCCTACAAAAATGATGCTGTTGAGTGACACTAGATAGTGTTTTATAAGAAATATGCAATATGGCAATATGAATGGTTTTGCATTACCTTGTTACTAAAAAAAACCTAATTTTTTATGCCTGGTTTTTACGGACATGAGCTTTGTTCTGTCCTCTCAAGTTCACCGTGGTTGGAATCATGTCCATTTTGGCCGGACACGTCCCTTCTCCCTGCCTGGTAAGTAAAGTCCTCCAAACTCCACTGACTGATTGAAGGAAATGTGTAAAAACCTTCACTGTGGCACAACACTGTCTATAGAATAATGTGTCGTAGGGGACATACAAGTCACTATCACATACTGTTTGGATTGATGTTTAAATTGAAGGATTTTTTTTTCTTCTCAGGTGGGCTTCACCGTGTTTATGAACATTGTTGGTGCAATCTTTGCCATTGTTGGCATTACTCTGTATGCCATAGACCTTGACCGACACTATAAGGCCCAGTTGTACTGGTACGACCCGTATGATTCTAGTAGTTTTGTGACCCAGGTAAGCATACTTCAAAAATTATACTTCAAAGCACAATTATACAGTATATAGCATTATTACCTTATAATACCTCACAATCTGATTTGAAACTGGCTTTTCTGGCACTTCCACAGTGCAAGAGTCTCTGTTGCTCAAAAAAAAAAGAACAGGTTAAAAAATCATGCTTAGTACGTTTAGAAGTGAATTTTTTGAATATTTTGAATTGACAAAATGTTATTTTAATTAGTTAGTCATACAGTTAGTATTTATATGGATACAAAAATGAATTGTGACAGTGAGATTAAAAATCAGAACAATAATAAGACATAATTCATTGGGGTCATAGTTCTGTACATGTGATGAATAAAAGTCATTATTATTCACTCTGCTATTAGCTCCTGTTTTTGTCTCCACTAATTACTGAAAGAACTTTTTAGCTCCTAAATACTCCTCTATGTTCACCAGCTAGTCGCCAACTTTATCTGCCTGCTGTTTGGGCAGGAAGTGTTACAGAGTCTTTTTGTTGAAAAATGAGCAAAACAACCAAAAAAAGTGTTCAAGGTCATCAAAACATAAAACAAGTTGTGTGATAATTATCTCTCAACACTACAACCCCTTTCACATTACTCATAGTCAATTAATCCATTGTTTACATAATTTATATCAATTAGTGCAGCTTTAAATGAAACAGGCAGTAATTGTAGTAACTATACATATAGCGTATTTATATTGGAAACAGAAAGAATGTTCAAATTGGAAAGCAGTGCTGTGTGTTTGGTCTGGACACTAAATGTCTAGCAAATGTTTTTTTTTTATGAAGAAAGGATTCATGAATAAACTTCTTTTCCCAACAGCGTCTATTGAGTTACATTGACGCTGTGATAATCACCCTGGCTGCTCTACAGCTGTCTGTCAGCTTTACCTTTGTTGTTCTGGGCATCAAGGCTTTAATCAACTGGAAGAAGGAAGAGGTATGAACCAAGACAAACACACAAGTTCACAATTTACACAAACTGGTGGGAAGCTGGTTGTCATATGGTACCAACATCAGTAGCAGTACTAGTAGTAACTGAAGTTGAACTAAAAGTGATAGCAGCTCAATTTCTGGTGTAGAAAAAGAGAAATTACATGCATTGCATTCTCCAAAAAATTGGAGTAATTAATAATTAGAATTTATCATCTCATAATTACAGGAAAATATCTCATAATTACGACACAACAGGTGTTCCAAACAGTCCCAAGGGCTTTAGATACCTACACAATGTTGACATAGTAATAATAATACCATCCACATTACTCAGTGACATTAAGTGTCTCAAACCCGGAGGAAGTAAAAGCAAACTAACCTCATAATTAAGTAATTACTAAATGTTTCTTCACTAAATATGGAACTTTTTTTGTAATTATGAGTTAGTAGGTCAGAATTACGAGATACACACTCATAAAAGAAGGCCTTAATGTTTTTTCTTTGGCAACACGGTCAGGATAATAACTTACATATTGTGAAATGACAAAAAAATAAAGGTCAACTTTGTCATGATTTTGCTGTATGAAAGATCACTTATTTCTGTGTCAGCAGGGTGATGAAGATGTTGAGGAACTGAAGCAAGTCCTCTTGAGGAGTCCTGGTGCTTAAAATCATTTCAACCAAACACATGGATGCACAAATATGAAGAAGCAGCACGTCATTGTAATCATTTCTTGTATTAGGAGAAAATAACCCAAAAGCACATTATATTACAAACATTTTGTGTTACCAGTGTGGGTTTAAAAATTGCTTTGGTGTAGAGCTGCAATGATTAGTCGATTGGTTGATTGGTCGATCGGTCGATCGTCAGAAAGTTAATCGGCAACATTTGCTGGTTGCTGCTCCTGGATGTGAGGATTTGAAGCTTTTATGTGTCATACATGATAGAAAACTGAATATCTTTAGATTTTGGACTGATGATCAGACAAAACAAGACATTTGAAGATATCACCTTTGGGCTCTAAGAAATTCTAAATTTTATAGACAAAACAATTAACTGTGAAAATAATTGGTAGATTAATCAATAAATAAAATAATTGTAAATTGCAGCTCTACTCCAGTGACTTTTACAGTGTGATTGCAAGTGTTTTATGTATTTTTCTATCAGCTTGTAAGTGATGTTTTATGGTAAACTTCCATGAATAAAGACTTTGGCAACACTTGACAATATGGTACATTAATTAACACTAGTTAATACAGTAATAAGCATTAACTAACAGTTAATTAACAGTTAACTAATGTGTCTAGTAATCATCTACTAATGGTGTTCATGTTAACTAAGTTATTAATTTACACATTATTTAATAGTTTATAAATATGCTATTAACACCAGTTAATACACTAATAAGCATTAACTAACAGTTAATTAATACAATAATAAGCATCAAGTAACTTAACAAATGTCTCTTGTTAACATTTATTAAGAGTTTACATGTTAATTAAGGTACTAACTAATATTAGTAACTGGTTGATAAAGATGTTAATTCATATGTATGTCATGAAGTTCACAGTTAAGCCATTTCATTAAGAGAAAACTGTTTTTATAAATGTTTATTTAAGGCTAACGATTGTCCACTTACTTTTCCATCCTCCAACTTATGACTTATTTTTGGTAAAGGTTGAGATTAGTGGACACACTCCATGGTCTTCATATAGAGGCTTGCTTGTTCCTTTATTTTCATGTAGACGTTCCTTAACTTATAGACTAACCTATAAATTATTGTGCATGTTATATAATGTACAAGCATTACTTAACCATAATTTCCCATTAATGAATGCTCTATGTGACCCTTATTGTAAAGTTGAAAAAAAAACTTCATAAATGCATAAAATGCTGAATAAACATTACTTACTCATAATTAACTATTTATTAATGCTCTTTGTGTATGGGCACTAAAGGGTTAACTCCTCGAGTCAGGCTGTTTTGACCCTCAGTGCATCCCGTCAGCTCATTGAGTCTTCCTGCTGTTGACTACATAACAGGTGGTGCAGCAGGTTGTTTGAGTGTCACCTCTTTAACTGCTGATGTTATTTTGGAGACTGAACAAGCCACAAGCTCACTACTGTTCCTCCATTTTGGATGATAAGTTTAGCTCTTTTCAGTCATTTCATTCATTTTCTTGTCATCTCTTTTTTTATTAGGGACTAATTTCTACTGAGAAAAACATAAATATGAAATTTAGGAGACAGTTGACTAAAAAGGTTATCAGCTGATTTAGTTCACATCAGCTTTTTCACTATAGAAACTAGCCCATGGGCTTTGTCTCTCTCTCTACCTTTAGCTGGCATCATCATCTTTTTTTCATTTTGCACCGTTTAACAGCACATACAGCACTGCTTTTATTGCTGATGTTGCTGATCTTGTTGATCTGCTTTAAATGAAATATGTTGCATCGACTCTTCTTGTCACATTCCCTCAGCCAGTTGTGATATGCATGTCTAAATGAAGACTTTTCTGGTTATGTAAGGATTTAATTTTCATTTATTTCTCCAGCCTGTGATGAGCCTGTTTGCCACTAGGTGGTGGTCTCTACCTTAAATACACATACATTACCTGCTGTACTGTGGGCTTTTACTTATTTGTCATTTTCACTATTTGATTTTTTCGAGAAGGGAAAAGAAATTTACAGGAACATTGAACAAATATGAGCTCTGTATGCAGTATGAATATTGGTTTGATTAATATTGATGATTGAGGTTTTAATCCCTGAAAACGAATAAATGTAGATAAAGTATTTGTGACAGCTAAGCACAAAAAACCTGAAATCTTCTTAAGGGGACCTTTCCAGATTTTCACCCTTTAAACTTTGGTGATGAACTTTGGAAAAATGACAGGAATGTTAACAACACAGTGTCATATTATCTTGAGAAATGAGAGTTCAAACAAAAACAGTCTGTATTTAAACAGTTGGTATCAGTTTGTTATGGCTGAGAGAAAGATTAGTTGAGTCTGATGCAGATGAAGTGGACTTGCATGTTATCAATGTCCAACAGTTTCAAATTTTCTTAACCCTTATTTCTATTTATACTAATTTGACCACCAACCTGATGCACATAATGTACTTGACATTGGTTGGCATGAGTTTCAACAAGCATTAAACTGGTTTAATTCAATAATTTTATTTAATCAATATGATAGAAGACTGTAATTTACAAGTTATTCAGAGTTTAGCTGGCCATGTAAGTGAGTCTGAGGTTACTGTAGCTGTAGTTTTTGTTTTGTAATAGGTGAATTTAGTTGTTTCAGTCTGTGCAATTTGGACCTAAACCTTAACATTCTTACCCATTATAAAGGGCCCAGTTCTAATTAACAATTTCATCAAACACTTTGACAGAGGTTCATCAATAATTCAGGTATTCAGGGAAAGTGCTCTGCAAATGTGATTTGAACTATGATTCAAACTAACAACTATCATCAAAACAAATTACTTAAATGGCATTTTAATCACCCTAAAATAATGTAATGTGTCCAACTATCACATTAATGTCACATGGAATTGATTTGATGTTTTGCTTTGGTCAGTCCAATTGTCTTTTAAAAGACACTATTCCTGATTCTTTGCAGCACTAAATAGAGGCATAAACCCTCCTGCCAAGTATGTGAGTCAGATTTATCAGAACAAGTATTTTTTCTTGAAAGCTGTAGACCAATAAATATCTAAACATGACAGAGGCACCTGTCCTATTTTTGTGCTGTCTACAATATTCTGTTCTCATTAAAATTAGGTGCGTCAGGTGCCTCAAATGTACTTGTTGATTCATGTTGAATTCCTTTGCACAATGTAGTTACAAATACGCAGAGTGGCTTAAGGCACAGCCACAGGTATGTCTGTGTTTTTCATGTATTATCAATCTTGAACGTTGAGGTGTAAGACATCCACATAACCTGTATTCAGAGGTGCAGCTCCCTGTGGCAAAATTCAACACATAAACACAGAATTAGAAGCTGATATTACATACAAATTGTCTGACAGGTCTAGGCAACAGCTACATGTACAATAAACTGTACAATAAATAAAAGTTGAACTCTTACATTATACAGTATATCCTGAATATTGTTATCATGGACAAAAAAAGTTACGGAAAAGGAAAATGTTACTGAGCATGAGTTGCTTCTGACTTTTGAGAAGTGTTGACCTGAAGCAGACCTGAATGGGGGGTTGCTGATTTAAACCCTGGATCAGAGGGACAAATCTCCATGAGGTAAAGTGGAACAGTGTTTGCTCCTCCTTCATTACTACCATATATTGTATAAAAGGTGCCCTTGAGCAACACCCTTAACCCCTCAACACCCTTCCAAAAAAGTACATGTGAAACTAATTTTTTCATGCATTAAATATGATCTTTACATGTGACATATGACATGGTATTTTATATGTTAACTGTCTAAAAAACATAAATGCATATATAGGAATTTATCACATGAGAAATGCTGTTTCATATTTTTACATGTGATTTCCTACATTTATGAAATATCTTCATATCATGCGCTGGTATCATGTGAATTAATTGCATTAAACGTACAAAAACCTTGTGCGTATTATAGGAATTTTTCACATGTGAAATTATGATCCACATGTGAATAATTCACATGCTTTTTCAAAGGTGTATGAATGTAACAGAGGAGAATATTGCTCTCAGTGATACTTCTCTGGTTAAATAAACTAGGTTAAAAAAATACTGCAGCTACCCAGGTGGTCACATGTGTACCTCATCAGAACAGTTGAGTAGGTGTTCAAGAGGATATTGTTTGATTTTTCAATATGCAGCATTTCTATTTGTTTAGGAAAATCAAACCACGCCAGAGTTACAGCGCCAAACCTTTTAATTTGCTGTGCAATGAGAGAGAAACCAGTCAGGAGTTATTTTAAAAACTGAAGAGGGTGGATATGGTGACTTGAGGGTTTGGATAGTTTGTGCTGGTGTCATTGTTTGTTTGAACAAAGGATCAGAAAGAAGCCTCAGGTTACATTTTGAAAACAATAACTGTGATACCATCGCTAAAGCTCCATAGTGGAGAAGTTTCTTTGGCGCATAGTGTGGTAGCAGTGCCACATAAACTTGTTGGGTCTTGCCTGGATGTTGGTATGTAAGGAGGAAGGACACAGGATCGCAATAACAGGGGTGAAGAAGGGGACCAAAAGGTGCTGAGTGAAAACATGATGACAGAGATACAAAAAGTCAACAAGTTTGCATTTTTTTTCTCCCCCACAAATTCTTTCGCAGCTTACTCAGTGGAACAGACTTCTTTGGTTTTGGGGTCAGCTCAACATTGACACATTACTACCTACAAACCAAAAGAAATGAGCTGAAAAATATTAAAATGCTCAGGGGAGCTGAGGTGAGTCACTACAATCAGCTCCTTTCACGTTACATGCTGTCATTTGATCCACTGTTGATATAAAAATAATAATTAGAGCTGCTTTAAGTGACAATCAATGGAAAGAAGAACAAATGACTGGTACCATGTGATCCATCCGGCACACACAGAAGCAAAGTCTTTGTTTTTGTTTTTTATCAGTAGCATTATACACTAAAAAGCTCAACGTCTCAAATACTCCACTTTTCCACTGTTGAGCGACATCAATACAACAGCAGCTAATGAGAAACACAGTAAGTGTCCAGGAAAGATGAATTACACAACAGCAAACTCTCACAAGCAGGGCCAGCTGTGCTCAGTTGGTTATTGTGATAAGTCTCATTAGGCTGTTTTTCTGACATCTTTTTTTTTTAGTTTATTTTAGGAATATCTCTACAGAGGGGAACATTTCTCAGATAATAGACAAACTTTGGAAATCTTTATATAGTGGTTTTGGGTTATTCATAGTGAGAGGGATATCCCCCTTGTCAGTGTCATTCAAGGCCTGTCATAGATCAGCTGATTTATTTTACACTACATTATTAAAGGGGACATGACATATTGAGGTGAACGTACATAAAAATGGTTCCTTCAAGTCAAAAGCCAGTTACCCCTACTTCCACATCGAACTGACGTCAGATTGAGCATGCCCATAGGCAGCTGTCCGTAGCCTTCGTTGCTAACATTGTTCCACAGGATGTGCGTGTTGTCCACTTGCATATTTCTGATTGGATTTGGGCTCGAACATGTACGGATGTAGTTGAGTTTATATTTTGTGTAAAGAACGAGATAAAAAGAAGTGAAATCCGACTACTACTCTTTGTTTGCGTAGCCTCTGGAAATGCCGGGAATCTGCCAGGGAGCAGCTTCCGGGATCTAACCAATCAGAAAAGAGTGGGCTCACTGGAGGGGGGGGCGGGCCTAAAACAACCTGTTTCAGACAGAGGCTGAACTGAGAAGCTGCATAAATGTAGTAGTATAAGATAAGCTCCAGAATATAAATAAAGACCTGGAAATGTGCATGATATGTCCCCTTTAAGAACGACCAATAAAACAATTACACATCGTAACAAGAAAAATCATTTGTGAAAATAATCATCCCTAAACCTTCTTCTGCTACAATACTTCACTGAAAGTGATTAAAAATAACTAAATTTGGATTTGGATGTAGGCTACAGTAGCTGTCCCACAATGAAGTCCTTTAAAGAGGGATCAAGGACTCGACCCTACGTGGAAGATTATTAGTAACTGACTAACTTCATTGGGTTTTCTTTGAAGCCTTCACTTAGCTCAGCATCAAATGATTCATGACAGAAACCCAATATATTCGTTTCATAATACTGAAGTGAGCTGCATGCAGCGCTGCACTCAGAGCTCTGAGCACCGCATGTGTCTCAAGACATTAGCTCCTCCCATCAGTGAGCAGCCAGCGAATCACTGGAACCTGCACCATCTGATGAAAATATGTGTGCTTTTTTTTTTTTTTTTTAACCAAAATGACTGCTATTTCCACTGAGACTGAATTAAGTCAGAGCTGAGGGTTGTACTGAGGTGATGGGTGGTAATACAATGTATTCCTGCAAGGCGGACGAATCTTTTCGTTGCCACGTGATGTTTTTCTGCGTTCCTGAGGTCACCTGATGGGCCGGGCTCAATGCAGGGCTGTGTGGCCAAATCATATTCATGGAAGAGTAATTCTGGTCTGATTAAAAGCATCACTTCGCCTATTCAACGGTTTAATGTGAGCAGCCCCTTTAACCCACCCGGGCGTAGACAGATATTGGCCTGTAGCCTTTCCACACAGCTCCACACGGAGCTGCAGTACCAAAACCCTTTGACACTGAACACATTTAATACTTCTGGTGTATCATTATATTTCCAATACTGAAGTCTTATTTAGATTCCCAATTTTGTTGTTGCAAAAGTTTGGATAAATATGGATTATTTAGCATCATTAGCTCATGTGCAGTGTTGAGTACTGTAGTAGTGATTTTTTTCTCTTCTAAAATCTATCTTTATGTTCACATATTATTTCTTGGTTCTTTTGTACAAGTCAAAGTCTTGGTGTCATGCGTTATTCACTCTATGGATCCCATTGCCTCCAATGCCATTCATTTGAGATCAAGGTCGAGGTCAAGGTCAAGGTGGAAAATCATGGAAATTTCAGTGCTCACATCTATATTATCCAAAACATAATATAAATATATACACACAAATTTAAAGTAAAAACATAAAAGCAAACCACAGAAGCTATTAAAAACCCTTCTTTCTCACATAAAAATGAATGTCATCCTGGCTGTTAAGTGTGTGTGATAAGCAGCCTCAGCTGGTCGCTGTGTTCAGTACAATAGTTCATGGTGTCCACCTGCAAAGAATGTCCTTCATCCTTCATAATCACTAGACAGAAGATGATAATAAACTGATATATGTCCTTTCTTGTGTTCCAGCCAGCCCCTCAGCTCCTCTGAATACTTTATTTATTCTCTGTTTATCAGGCATTCCCACCACATTCCAGGATGTTGTTACATACACATAAACAAAGCAGCTATAATCAGTGTTTTTTTAACACTCATGGATCAAATATCTATATGTCATGTGAACTGTGTCACTTGTAGTGATGAACCTACAGAGAAATATCACCTAACTTTGCTCTACAGAGCTTTATAGCGACTTTCAGCTCATTGTTTTGCTGTTTTGATTCACTCTCACTGCTCCTGTCATTTTCAGCTGCAGCAGGCATCTGTTTTCAGAAAAAAACCCTCTAAAACCCACAGTACACTATTGGACAGACAAAGTTAGCCACCAGCTGGCAAACACATTTGAGCATTTAAATGTTTCCCTCAGGAGTTAGTGGAGACCAGATCTGAGCTAAAAGGAGAATGAATATTGGACATTCATCAGGTGGACAGAAACATGACTTTAAATGAATGATAATGTTGCTCTGTGTCTGCTAGATGTGTGAACTGCTTGGTTTCACTTTAAAAGATGATAAAATATCAGTGTTGTGTTCATCGCTTGTTTCTACTGCCAACAAATGGCTAAAAAAGCAGTTACTGAAAGCTTTAAAAATGATCCAAAGTATTCTATAAAAGAGCTCTGCAGTGTTGATGTTACTGTTTTCATTGCCCGTAAGCATTTTTCTCAAAATTGCTGATGAAGCAGTGTGTGTGCCTCAGCTCACTGAGCATCGATGTAACTGGGTCACTTGCCAGTGGAAATTTGGAAAGAATTGGAAACTGAGAGATTTGGTTCATTAAGATGCAAAGGAAAAGTTGAAATTCCTTCTGTCTCAGTTTTTGTTCCATTGGCAAACAGGTATCCAGACTACAAGGTCTGTCTCCTCTCTAAGCCATGTTTGGTAATTGGAGTATTTTTCATGACATCAAAAGAGTTCCCTAAATGTATGAAGCAGTTTCCGATGTTATGACAGAATTTCCTAATATGTTTCCAAATGCTGGCACTGGCCAAAGTCCCATCTCTCCTTTTACCTTTCTCTTTCTCTTGTCATATAAACTATAACTCCATGTTGCACATATTATTATCTGCACCTACTGTATTTTCTTTCAAGGAATTTCAGGAGAGTTCACAGTGCAGTAAGGTTTTTCTTTTCTTGTCTTTTCTTTTCCTCTATGTTTGTATTTTTAATCCCTTTTGAGTCTTTAGATGATGCTTGCTTGTGATAAATAGCTGTATGAATAAATTACAGGACTTTGAACATGTAGATGCAGAGACAGAGTAGACTGTGGCACGTGAACAGAGGTTCCCAACCTTTTTTTTTAGATTTATTTGTTTTTTGTTTTCATGTTATCATAAAAGGTCAGAGGTCATATGTAGTTTGAGTTCACTGTGTTGGCCTTTAGAGAGGTTAAATGATCAAATCTCACTATGGGTACCTTGTAATTTTAGACACTTCTCCTCTGATTAAAAATTTAACTTATTCAAATCTAAACATTATGTTTTGAATCGAGATTTATATATCACATATTTATTAAACAGTGTTGATCCAGAGTGTGAATGACTTTTACTAACTCAGAATTCCCTTCCGCTTGTGTCCAATCCAAAAAAAATCTCAGTAAAAACATGATTGGACAGAAATCTTTGACCCACTTGTTTTTCTTTGCACTTGTTCATTCTTGACCTGCCACTGTAATGTACAGCAGGGACATGAATCCTTATGTGCCGAAGATAGAATAGCCACGACCACATAATTATAGAGTGCTGTGGGTGTTTCCAAACTAGCTAACCCATAATATCCTTTTGCTTTTTTGTTTAAGCTGTAAAAATTCTCTAGCAGAATTTGGTTGTTAAAGTAAACACTTGGCTCAATGGCACATAACTGGAGAGGAATGTGATACAGTACTCATTCAAGTCTCAGCTGTTTATCTGCACAGTACATATGACATTTGATTTCAGCTGGTGTGGTGTGATGTGTGTGAATACAGTACAATACTGCTTACTGGGAACATGGTGAGCTAACCTGGAAAAAGGCATCCTACAACCAGCAGGTCCCGAAGTCTCTGAAGTGTCTTTGAGCAACTCCAACTCAGCTCTGCTGCTGATGCTGACACACAAATGTGTATGTTTTTCCTTCAAGAGTCAATAAAATACTAAAGAAAAAGATAAAAATGTGTTTGTATGATGCATGCATGGCACACATTTACTGTAGATATATAAATGTTTTCAAAGAGTAACCACAAATATTAGCAACAATATCTGTCATATGTGCTGGAATTAGTAATCAGATGTTTTATGTTAGTTAATAGCAGCTTATATGGATTTAAATTCCTGCAGTTTTAGTCTCATTTTACTTTAACAGCGCACCACAAAACCATAATAAATAATCCAAAAAACAAACAAAACATGATACATGGTTGAGTTTATTTAAAAGTTTCTCTACATTCATTGCTTTGGTGTACCAAGAGTATTTTGAATCAGAGACACCGATAACCCATCAAATATGTTGTGTGGATATGCAAATAATATATAACAGTTGTGCAACATAAATTCCATCAATAATTATACAGTAAATATGGGGCATACTTTGGTCATATGATAAAATGTTCAATTTTTTTTTATTAGTAAGTCAAAACCCAGGCAATAACATATAAACAAGACACAAAGAAGAAACACACATTACAGACTACAGTGCTTAACAATATCACACAAAATATTTTTAAAAAACCCCATCAAAACATGTCAGTGACGTACAAGAGTAAAGAATTGTTCTGCAGTGCCTCCATGATATATTTTTGTTCTCACAACATAGTGTCAATCTACCTCCAAACACCTTGTACTACGTCACAGTCAGATTATGCAAATTTTGATCAAAATCTCATTGTAAAAAGATCCCAAATACATGACCAAAACAAAACAAAACAAAAATACATACAAATACATGAACAAAACAAAATAAATGTAGTTCAGGGTTTTGAGCGGATGTAAGATTCCAGTTCGTGTTGCACAACAGCACAGGCACAGCTGTGATACAAGAACAGCTATGCTAGGCATCTATCTGTATGTAAACAAAGTGTTGCCGTCACCACACCTCTGCATATTCATGGAAGGGTGTGTATAAAGTTTTATCGGTGCCATTCTTCACTTTCAGCCCTGTGAGCTGCACTGAAGCTTGCACCATGTATGAGCTACATGCTGTTCATACTGTACAACAGCCAGTAACAGGGTTTACTATTTTGTATCAGATGAATACAAGAAAATAAGTCAAAATGAAGGCTTTAAAGCTTAAGTCTCAGTCTCTGTAAATGTCTGGAGACCTTTTCTGTCATGGCTTTGGTGTACACGTCCTCAACAGGGTGAGGTCACTGCTTATCACTACCAGAGAAGCATAATCTCTGCTTGACAGCTGGATTCTATAAATCAACAAATTTCCCGACACGTCCACCTTGTAACAAAACAACCGCTTCCTCCTGAAATTAATAAAGGCAGAAGACAATAAAGTTGTAGATGTTATGCTAGAATTTCTTGCAAACAGTCAGCTTGGAGATCATTACATTTCAAAATCAACCAATTTTGTAACAAAAAGAGAATATAATGCAGCCTAAACCAAGAGGTGAGCACTTTTGTCTGTACTGAGAACTAAGGAAATCACAGCTGCAGGAGATCAGAAAAGACATTACTGTTAGTAAAATAATATAATTTGTGTTGGTTTCTTGTGGATGCCCTTCATGTCTGCAGGAAACCTGCAGCAAGCATGAGAAAAAGAGGCCACCTCAGTTAAGGCACATACTGTGAAATATTTCACTGCTTAAGGCAAGCAGATAGGCAGCAGTGGTGATATTATTTGTGCAAATATGAAGTTGCCTATACATATAGACTTTTTGAACATCTGATTCTTCAAGCAGAGTGAACGCAGACGTAGAAGTTTTTGTGCTCCTCCCAGTAGTGAAGCTCATCGGTGAAGCTCCAGGAGCAGGCCAGGTCTTTGCTGGTTTTGACTGTGTGGACCACACAGGAGCCAGGCAACTTCTCAAACAAAAGCTCTGCAACACCCACCACTGTGATTTTCTTCTGACTCTGGATCAGCTGCTGGATGTGATTCTTATCCACAGGCTCAGGGGAGGAGCTGTAGGACACCACAATGTAAAGTTTCTCATCCGATGAAGGGACCTGGAAGCGACTCTTCCCTGTGGGGCAGTGGTAATCCTTCTTGTTGGCAAACAGGCCTGAAGGGAACCTGAAAATACGCACAGACCAGCCCACCCAATCATACTTCTTCTTTAGATTCTCTATGATAGCATCAGCTAGCTGCTGGTTGCTTAGTTCCGACTGGTCTCTCACCAGTCGACGGGAATCCAGCTCAGCTTGTTTGGGGAAGCTGAGGATGCAGTCTTCGATCACAGCGTTCATTTTAGCCTGGACAGCCTTCATCTTCTCACCCCAGTCTTTCAGGAGTTCCTCCTCCTCCCCATCATATTCCTTTAGAGCAGAGTGGCCCAACAGAGCGATGAGACCGATGCAGAACAGCTTCTTCAGCCTGGCGCAGAAGTCCTCCATCGCCCGGCGACTTTTCTCCTCGTAGTTCAGGGTGATCTCGAGCACAGACTCCCCAGAGAAGTTATCTCCCGTCACAGCGTTGTAGAGGGTGTTCAGGTTTTTGTCACCACCGGTCTTGGCAAAATGTTCCAAGAAAAGCTTCTTCTTGACATCCCGGAATTTAGGTTTGGCGTTGAGGATGTCCATGTACTTCCTGAACTGATTTGTGATGTTTTCCTCCACTGAGAAATACGCAGCATCCACCCCGCTTTTCTTGATCTCATCGTTGATCCGCTGAATCTCCTCTGAGACCACCTCCAGACGCTCACGGACCTTCTGGAATTGCTCCTTCATGAATGCGGCCTCTTTGCTCTCCACATTGTCCAGAGCCAGTTTAACAATGGGGGCAGCGATAGAGAAAACGGGGAAGAGGTCACCGGCGATACTGGCCACCACTTCAGCTCCCTGTTCAAACACTTCCATCACGGTCTCCACCATATTCTTCTTCTCTGCTATAAGCTGTTGTAGTTGGTTTGCCATGTTTGCTGATGTTGCTCAGACTGATTCTAACAAGAGAAAAGACAGTCAAAATGATTCCTGAGTTGATATTTAAGCTACACTTTTAAGAATGAAGCACAATACAAACTGAGGTTTAAAAAAGGGGAGGAAGTATCAGCCATTTTAGTTTAGTGACAGAAAAAAACGCAGTGTTTTCTTGATTTACTTACAGCTCTGTTCCAGTGTCGTTGGACTGCGGCCTGCTCTCTTGCTCCTCTTACAACACAGCAGAAACTGATAAGGAAAGAGAGAAACAGCCAAGTGAGCTTCAGTGCTGGCTGCTGGCCACACCCAGTTAGCAATGAGTCAACAACGCAAAGGGAATTCAGCAGTAATGGATGTCCTTTACGGGTTGAACTGTTTGTATGTTAAGTGTATGTTTACTGTGGGGAAATCAACAGTTTTATTTTAAAAAAACACATTGTGGAAATAGTGAGGATAGCCAAAAAGGGGAAAAGATGTTAAACAAGCGATGCACTATTAGAGTATGACTTGTTATGTAAGACAACATGGAACAACACAGTCACACAGCTTCTAACAAGAATTACAAAAATTACAACAGTACAGATTAAAATCAACATAAAGGAATGGTTATAGATTGACAGATATTTTGGGAAATTGCATAAAAACTGGAAACAAGGGGCTCCGTTCAAACAAAATCCGCTAAACACCTTTGAAGGTCACTAATCAACCCATTATATCTTGCTTTTTTAATCTGTACCAAACCTTAAGTGTAAAAATGTTTGTGTTAATAGTGATATTTAGACGTGCTAATAGACATGGATTTTGTTTCCTTTGGACAGAGCCAGGCTAGCTGTTTCCCCCTGATTCCAGTCTTTATGCTATGATCAGCTAACAGGCTGCTGGCTCCAACTTCATCTGAACAGACAAATATGAGAGTGGTACTGATCTCAGTTACCTTGCTGAAAGAAACCGGAAAAGTATTTCCCAAAATGTCAAACTAGTCCTTTAAATTTAAGCCAAAGGGATGAGGGGTCATAAAAGCACTAGGGATGAAGTCATAACAGCTACTGAGCATGCATGACAACAGGTCCATTTCCATGACAACTGAGAAAACTCTGTCCGCAGAATGAGGACTGTGTGAAAGCTCTGGGAAGAGCTATTATTCTCTAAGTGGTATTTGAGTTTAGATTGTTTTGCCCAAGTGTTGTTACTCTGTCTGTGACTCCTTTCTTCCTGTCTGACATTCAGTGTACTTGAAGAATGTTATCTAGCCTTAATAACATCTGATATTTGTGAACACACATAACTCCTCCCCAAAGCTAGAAGCCAGAGAAATCAAACTGAAACGTAGCTGCCTGTATGAGCACCATGGCCTGATTTCCCGGGCATGTTCAGACATGTCCTTTAAGAAAATTGGAAAATGTAGGTAATCACATTTTTGGTACATAATCACTGTACAATCATCCACTGGCTTCACAAAGTCAGTCTCACATTCACTGTGGATGGAGCAGTTGTGGATAAAGGACATGTCTTCACATGTTTTAATAGAGGTTTCTGGCCTTCACAGTGTTGTTTACTCCAGTTTTTTTAAATTGTGTAGTGTTTTGGCTGAAGGAGAAGCAGCCCAGTCAATATTGGAGCAGCAAGCGTGGGAAGTGATTAAGTAGAAGAGGTTAAACTTGCTGGGCAAGGGTGCATTTTCCAGTGAAACTCAGCAAGTTACCACAGCAACAAGACAATGGAAAATAGTCTGTCAGCTCATTTGTTTCTCTGCTGAGGTTTGTCCCAAGGGGGTTTATCTTGCTAGACTGCAGAAGATTGCAGTGAGAAGACAGCACCCATTTCTCAGCTTGATGCATCACACACTTCTGCAGCTGTCAGACACATCTGCACACATCTATAAACAAAATGGATCTCTAGACTGACTGATTTCCAATATTTATATACAGATTAGACCAAATATGTTCTGTTTTATATGTCCACAACTAAAGGAATAGTTAAACATTTTAGGAAATGTGCATATTCATTTTCTTGGCGAGAGGTAGATGAGGAGATTGAAACCGCTTTCATGTCAATACAGTAAATATGAATCTACAACCAGGAGACAGCTAGCTTATCTTAGCATAAAGACTGAAACCACACATCTTTGTTGTTTGTTTACAAAAGCCAGAAAGTGTAAAAATGACATCTTGTGGTTTCTTGGGGGTTTATGCGCCAGTCTATTTCTTGGCCGGAGGCAGTGACTCCCCTACACCCCTTTAAACCCCAACTTGTTATTTTTACATGGATTAAGCTAATGAGATGTAACATGTTAATTAGAGAGGTTTACAGGTGCTGGTAGGCAGGTTTTGACAGAGCCAGGCTAGCTGTTTCCCCCTGTAGCCAGTCTTTGTGCTAAGCTAAGCTAACTATCTGCTGGCTTTACTGTAGCTATAGCCATTTCTGTGAGTGGTATCAATCTTCTCATCTTTCTGCAAGAAAGTCAATCAGCGTATTTCCCAAAATATCACACAATTCCGTTAAATGAGCCTTTGAATATCAACTACATATCTCTAAAACTGCTATAATTGTGATATTTGAATAATTTCCTTCTATGACTTGAGAACAAAAACAACAAAGTACAAGAAATTCCAGCCGGATGAGCTTTTACAGTTGCTGTATCTTATTTGATTTGACCATGTTAAAACTGTGATTCCTCTTTTCCTCTGTTGTTCTCTCTCTTTCTCAGGGTCCCATGGGTTGTGTAACTGCAGTCTGAGTGCATGTGAAGCACCTTCACACAGACAATTCGAACATAATAGTGCTTGAAGAAATCACATTTCTAAAGACAAAGAGCTGAAGGTGCATCTGCAGTTCGCAGAACAGTGATATGAATGCCCACAAGCATAAAAAGTCAGGTTTTCACTTCGACTAATATTCAGTGCTCGACTAATATTAACATACAGTGGTGGAAAGTAACTAAACACAATATTGAGGTAGGCTACTTGTACTTCTCTTGAGTATTTCCATGTCATGCTACTTTACACTGTTAATATTATACATTTCAGAGGGATACATTGTACTGTTTACTCCATTTATTTGACAGCTATTACTTTGCAGATTAAGATTATACATTAAAAAATCCTATAATGATTTAACACAATACACTGTTACAGATTAAACCAGTGGTTTCCAGCCGTTTTGGATTGTGACCCCTTACAAAAAGTCCAGCCTGTCTAGTTGGGGCTCCTTGTCACATTTCAGATGTTTATGAGTTGTTCACAATTGCACCAAAGACAGATTTCCCTCTAAACTTCTCAGATGGTTCATTTAAATAACAGTTTGAGGATCATAATCTAATGTTTCACAGTTAAGATTTTAATGTTAACATTTAAGAAAAGTTTAAAAAAACAAAACAAAACAAAACAAAAAAACAGATTTCACAACGACAGTTTGTGGCACAACTTTGTTTTTTCTTCTTTCCTACCCCAATAGTCATCTCACAGCCCCTCAGATATATGTCGTGACCCTTTGGAGGGGGCCTTACCGTTAAATTGGGAACCACTGGACTAAACCACCTAAAAACTTGGTCCATCTCAACCAGCTACAACAGTAAAATGCTGTTTACACATACTTTAGATGCATCAGTAACAATCTAATAATGCAATATATAATAATACTATGCAAGTCAAAGTGTACACTTTTTGCATTTTGCTGATAATACTTTTGTAATATTAGTTATGTAACATTTTAAATGCAGGACTTTTACTTATACAGCAATGGAGCATTTTGACATTATGGTATAGGTATTTTTACCTAAGTAAAGGATCTGAATACATCTTCCATCACTGCTGATATACAGTTTCATGAAGTGTTGGCTAGTGATTGCAAAACAGCATCTACACACTGAAAACACACTCTTTTCAAACCGAAAAGAGAGAATGGCTCTGAAAAAGCTGGTTTCATTTATGTTAATGCCAGAGCTTCCTCTGACTGGAGAGATAACCAAAACCCTCCCTCTCACAGCTGACCACTCAGTCTAGCCACTGAGAGAAAAACAAGCGATCTGTTAATGTGCCCTCTTAATGGAAAATGTATTGATCAGTCCGTGTACAAGGGCTCTAATTGTATCATTTTACAGCCGGAGGACAGAGAGCCAAACAAACATCGCAGGTTAACACCACAGATTAGGTTTTTGTTACAACGCAAAACAAGTGGGTAACGCGCCTTTAAAAAGTTGTACACTTCCTGGAAAAAGTGAAGCGGTGGCACCAGAGTTGGCAACCAACGCCCATAAAAGTAGAGTTTTTGTTTTGTCTGCATTAAAATGTGCAGATTCGTCTAATCGCCTACTTCACTTTATTAAATGAAGCTGCGTTAACAAAATATGAAAGCGCACTTAATATTAAACACTATTACGCTGCGTCAAGGAGGAAAAATGCTCGATTATGTAACGAGAGACTTGAGTCAAGTCGATGAGGTTGAATCGATCATTTCCTTCTACAGTGTGCTATCATTACCACGCAGTTAATCTAAATGTGCCTTGTCCTGTATGAAACATAATTTGAACAGAAATGAACTCACCTTAAAGAGTTTGCGGAAGAAATATACTAACTTGCAGACTGTTTGACTTCCTATTGGTCATGTGGCTCTCATGTTACAGATCAGGGGCACACCCAGTCAGACAGAAAGAAAAAAAAAAAAAACTTGGGTGGTGGAAGAAAAGTTATGAACATAATAGGTTGTTACAGATCAACCTCCACCCATTTGATAAACAATGCCATGTTATTAAAGCATTATACCTGTTGCAGAGGATTATTTGAATTTGTCCTGAGTAAAAATACAGTCAGCAGACGATTATGCCTCTTCACTTAGTCATAATTTTCATTGACTGTATAAGTTTTTGATTCAAAAAATGCTTTTGAATAAGCCTAATGATGACCAATGATGACAAAAACATTCATATTTTGTTGTTTATTACAAATTAAAGTAAAATATGCATAAGTATCTGAATGAAGATTTTTTTATACACATTTTTATGAAAGAGAGATAAGAAAAAAATCTTCTATAGTATGTAATTTATTTTAATATATACAGTATGTTGTATATAGAAAGTACATGTGCTGGAAAAACAATTGAGAAACTATTAATGGAAAAAATAACCAAGAGACAAAACAATTTCAACTCAAAGTCCAATTAATCGCTTGCTCTGGAGCATTTGGAGCTTTCATATCACACAGTCCTCATCAGCAGCTTTCCATGATTCTAAGTACCTCAGGTCTTCTGATCCATGACGTTGGCTTAAAGGAATAACTTTTGGGAATTAAGCTTATTCACTTTCTTGCAGAGAGTTAGATGAGAAGATTGATACCACTCTCATTTCTCCCTTTAATATGGAGTTAGAGGCAGCAGATGGTTAGCTTAGCTTAGCATAAAGACTGACAGCAATGGAGAAACAGCTAGCCTGGTACTGTCCAACGGTAAACAAAATTGGTCAACCAGCACCCCTGAAACTCACTTATTAACACCTTAAATCTAGTTTGTTTAGTCCCTTCAAACCCAGAGTGTGAAATACTGCAAAAATGTTGTTTTTACACTTTTACACTGAGCTTTGGGGGTGCTATGAGACAGACAGAGCTAGGCTAGCTGTTCCCCCCTGTTTCCAGTCTTCGCACTAAGCTACGCTAACCATCTCCAGGCTGTAGCTTCATATTTACCGTACAAGACATGAGAGTGGTATCAATCTTGCCAAGAAAGCAAATAAGCGTATGTCCCAAAAAATATTCATTTAAATGTGTAGCATCAACTCAAGGTCCACTTACTCGCTTGTTCTAGAGCTTTCAATAGTCCACAATGAGCTGTGAAACTCAAAATAACCAAAAAACGTTTCCAGTCCAAATGGACAAATCAAGGTACATCCTCACATTAATGCAAAGATCACATTAAAATCTATTTGATAAATCAGTCATGCTTTTAGATTAACAACATTGCATACATTCGTCCGATACACCCAGAGATATTTAAGAGACAGGGAAAGGGTACCTCTGCATGGCAAAATCTCTGGTGACCGACACATTGATATCATCTCTTGATCGTCATATCGCCCAACTCTAGTAATGTCCAATGGGGACAAAATCATTATATGTTTCATAACAGTAAGTTGAAGCTGGCATGGAGAGATGTATGTATGGCTCATCCTCAAGCTGCTGCATGATATCAACAGAGGAAAGATACAATAAAAGAATAAAAATCAGTACAAGTTAGACAATGATTCACAAATCAGAACCCAGACAGAGCAGATTATGCATCAACACAGACAATATTTATGAATAATTTTCTATATTTCTATAAAAGCATTTCCAGGATTCAGTGAAGACATTCATTGACTTATCTGAAGATCGTATCTTCCCATATGCAGCTACACTTTGTATTATTCTTTGAGCCTACTCGGGGTGAATACACAGGTAGGCTCTTTTGTGTTTCCCATAGTAATAACAATCCGCGTGAAAGTTGTTGGTCTCCACCACCTCCTTGTAATGGCTGACAGTATGGACCAGGCAGTTGGGGAAGCTCTTGTTCAAAGACAGAGCCACTTCCATCATGTCCCCCTTCAGCTTCTGCTGCTCAATCTGCTCCTGGATCTGACTCTTGTTAATGGGCTTGGGGTCAATGCAGAAAGAGATCACCACTTTGATCTTGTTCTTGGTCAAAATGTCAAACCAGTTGGCTCCACCACTTCCATGGTACTTCTTTCCTGCCAGCCAGTTGAAAAAGAAAATGCGCTCCTTGTCGCTGAAAGCCCTAACAGACCAGTTCACCCAGTCGTATTTCTTAACGAGTGAATCCAGAAGGGATTTGGCGAAGTCAGTGCTGACTGTGCCGGGATTCTCCTGAAGCAGGTGCTCCATGTCCAGCTTGGCTTGATCTGCAAAATTCTCTGCACAGTCATCCACAGCTGCTTTCATTCGTTTCTCCACATCCTCCATTCGGTCTTGCCACTTCTTGACCATCTCCTCCCCGACAACTCCTTCCTTGAGGGCAGCATGGCCCATGACAGCAATAATGCCCACCACAAAGAGCTTCTTCAGCCGGGCGCAGAAATCCTCAACTTTCCTTCTGCTTCTCTCCTCTGTGGTGACTACTGTTTCCAGCATTGGGTCTCCTGAGGTATTCTCCCCAGTGACAGCATTGTAGAGGGCATCCAAGTTCAAGTCGCCATCAGTGTTCTCGTAATGGCTGAGGAACTTCTCCATCTTCTTCTCCTTGAACTTTGGCTTGGCGTTGACAAAGTCCTGAAACTTTTCATACTGGCTGAGCATCTGCGCCTCTCGATCAAAGTTCTGCTTGTTCATCGTCGTCCTCTGCAGCTCCAGGGCAATTTTATCAATCTCATCTTGGATCCCCTCAAGTTTCTGGTTGACCATTTCAAACTGCTGCTGCATGTAGCGAGCCTCTTTGCTCTCTGGGTTGCTGAGTATCTCGGCTGAAGCCACGAACACAGCCTCCAAGACAGGGTGAAGCTGACCCACAGTGGAGGCAAGCACTTCAGAAGCTTGCCCCATGATCTCCACACCTTTCTCAATCTTGTCCCTGTTCTGCACGAGCCAATCTGCCACTTTGTTCATCTTTATTTTATCTAATTCACAATAACTAATCAAATGTGTTTTTTCCACAGCCAGAGACTTTGCTGGTACCTGAAAGAAGAAGAAAAATGAAACCCTTGTAAAGTTCATTACCATGTGATTTTATGACATTTCAGAAATTTCATTTCTTTTTTCAGTTACTTTTTGAATCAGCTGACATAAAGTCATTTTTTCTCACAGGAAATTTCCCTGACAAACAAAACCCTATTACAATAAAGGAAATGGCAGGTCATGTCAGAACATGTAGGCATCCAGTTTCATGCCACACCCTCAGTGCCTCAGTAAATGACAGGGACTTGTTTTAAGCCTTGGTGGCATTGACACATATCCAAAAAGCTCAAGAAAGTACACAAACGACGCACACATGATGGCAATTCAGAATAAATATCAAACATAGAATGTGTACTCATGAATTATGACATGTCGTATTGTGCAACATTGCAGTACTGGCCCACTGGGATGTTAGTTTTTTACCGCTCTAACAATAGCCAAGACCCAAAGCAAACACAGATGTTCACAATATGTGAAAAAAGGGGGATTTACTTTCCTAATGACAGCACAGTTTTCTATGTAAAATACTCAAGAGACATGACCAAGCTCCCCTGGAGCCCATATCCAGTTCAGAAAAAAAGGCACACCCAGGTCTGAGAGAAAAAAATCCCCACCAATCCACTTGTTTAATAATGCAATCACATTTCCCTCCTCATTACTGCCTATAATGTAATTAAAACCAAACACACACAAATATCATGTTTTTTGAAGGTTTGGCATGAAAAAGAGATAAATATGGGTTTATATGTAAGTACAGAACAAGGGCTCACCAATAATTGCTGCAGTGATGAGATCAGTGGTGTCATTTTACAGCCTTTCCTATCACTGCACTAATTAGATTTACTTTATTCAGTCACATGCCATCAGTGTCTTTTACAATTTTTTCCACATTTCTATGTGAACCAGGTGATGAAAATAACAAAAAAAGTGCACAATTCAAAATTTGAATTTGTAATTACATAACAGAATTAAATTCCATTCTTATCTACAGTAGAAAAAAAAATAAAAGAAAGGAAAATACTTACTGGGTTATTATGTTGGTTTTGTGCTTGGAAATATCTTCCCTTGTAAAACAACAATTTAAAAAAAGTTGGTCTTCTTTTAAGGTGAAATAAATTTTTGTGAAAGGGAAAAAAGGCGAGTCCCACACAGCACCTCAAACACTGCTCTCCTCTTTCAATGTGATATGCTTTGCTACAGAGCTCAAGAGCTTTAATAGAGACCACATACGCAAATCCTCAACAAGACCACATCCGCCAAACGACTCATCTCTACCTCTGGCATGCCATTTTTCAGCTGAAAAAAACATTTTACCTCAAAAAGGTCGAGGACTTCAAAAAAAAACAGTTCCCCAAAGGTCTTAATACAGGTCAGCTCCAATAATGGTCAGAAAAGCTGAGCAAATAAAATGAAATATTGTGTTTTTCTTTCTTTCTTTCTTTCTTTCTTACTTTCTTTCCTTCTTTCTTTCTTTCTTTCTTCTGTTATATTTTATTTTTTTTTAAAAAACTTAAAAAATGATGGTAAAGTAGTGAAGTTAATGATGGAGATGCAGAAAAGAAGAATTAGAGCAGAAAATAAGAAGAACTTACCGTTCTAGGTAAATATCCAGTGGGCTACAGTCCAGTTATCCAGTAGTCCAGCTGTGCCTGTGAGCACCAGGCTCCTTGGGATGTATATATACTCTCTCTCTCTCTCTCTCTCTCTCTCTCTCTCTCTCTGTCTCTCTCTCTCTCTCTCTCCTAGTTTCTGTCTCTCTCTCTCTCTCTCTCTCTCTCTATCTCGTCACTCCCCCTTTGGAACTCCTCCATCCCGTTCCAGCATTCCTCAGAAACCCACTCAGACGGATGAGGGGCCGGCACTGACATAGATAACATCCTGTACACCATGCACCCTGGGAAAAATTTAAATAAAAGAGGACTGGTGTGTGCCTGTGTGTGTGTGTGTGTGTGTGTATGTTTGCATGTGTTTATATGTGTGAGACAGATAATAGAAAGTGAAACAGGAGTGCACACAGAGAGTATAAACAGTGAGAAAGAGAATAAAAAAAGCGACCAGTCACAGTAGGGTTCAGCAAAGCAGCCCATCAGGACAAAACCCTTCTTGTTGTGGCTTGAACAAGGTTGCCATGGCTACTGCACTGGTTCCTCCAACTTGTGTGAGACTGTGCACACTTGAAAGCCGAATTCAGCTCATTCTGTTTGCAACAAGTTCAGATTCACAGCACAGTTAGTCTCCAAATTGTTGGTTAGTCATACAGGTTAGTTTTCCAAAGAGAACAAGCCTTTTTAGAGGATTTGGTAGATGCTGACCTACTTCACTCTGAATCTGATAGTTAGTGATGGAAAGCTATTGGTCACTGTATTCAAGCATTGCAAAGTGAGATGACATTTGCCCTGCAGGGGCAGCACTTTCAGAATCAGTCTGTCACAGTGCCGTCCAGTGAAAGACAGTCTGTGTTTCTGAGTGCACACCATGAAAGTCAGAGCTCACTCATGGCCTTTGTGCTTTATAAAGCAGAGCGTAACACACAGAGACCAATGTCACTGACGACTATGCTGTTTATGGATCATAAAGAGGCGGGAACAGGAAGAGCAGGGAGGGATGTCCGCAGCAAATTGATGCTGGTCAGCTGGGCAGAGCATGTCCGCCACCGCCTTTTTCCTGTGTCATCCCACTGTCAGATCTCACACTTTACTTGCTTGCAACCATCAGAAAGCGGAGACTAGCTTTCGCAGGGACTCAACAGTATTTGGCCTGATGGGTGGTACAAGATGATGCTGGTAAACACAAACTGTTGAGGCCTGAGCATGATGTCACCCAGCTGGAAGACCTCACTCGCTTTTTTATGGCTGTTGAGCTGTGTGTTTGTTTTCCAAACAGATCTTTCTATAGAACTGAAGCTCTTTTACACTGGCAGAAAATTATCTGCAAAACCCATACACACATAGGGCACCAACCTTTGAAGTTTGAAAGTGAACAAACAGCACACAGCCTACTTAAAAAAATGCTCTGGCTCTGATATCAATGGAAAGTGTTGAATCTGTAGAAAAGCAATGCCTTTGTTGTTTTGTGGTTTCAGGCTCACCAGGTGGAAACATAGGTAAAATATGTGAGGTAATGATAGCCAGCTGTGGAAAGAAGAGCAGAAAGCTTTGAGTGCATCTACCTGCTGTTTTGTCTGCCTTTACTCAGCACGATTTTGTTTTTTCATGTCCATGTTTAGATGCACTATTAGTGAACTACACAAATATTACCAATATTTCGAGCCCTCGTAGAAAAATTGTGCCAATTTTTGAATGATAAGATGGATATAAAGTAAGTGTGACTTTTATATATTGCTGCTGATTTATATTTAAATGAACAAAACAGGAAGGAGAAAAGTAATTTATCTGATCAATCAAGTTATTGATAGTGTTGTAGCTGCATCACAAGTCTTACTTCTATTACAAATGATGAAAAGAGGCGTTTAATTACTTTTTCATTGATGTTGTAAGACTAATCAAGTAATCCACTCACAGAGTTGTGCTGTCTTTGTTGTTTGTGTCTGGAAGCTGAAATGATAAATTACTTCCTTGTCCAAGGAGGCTATTGACCACCTTTTATCTTTTTGACCTTGGCTAGTGGCTAGTGTTTCCTCCTCACCACAAGATGTCTCTTCAGCTCACAGGAAAAGACCCCAGTTGCTCATCTCATGGCTGAATGTATGCAGCATTCTCTGGAAAGGGTGGGTGTTTGAAAATGTCAATTGCAGAAACTGTGAGACAAGAGAATGCACTTATACATAAGAGGAGATTTGTAAAATTGTATATCATATACTAAGAAAAGAGAGAACATATGCAAAGAGATGCAGATAGAGAACAACACAATAGAAGATAAAGATGCTAAGCCTGACACACTAGACTTAATTGTGACAAAGCTTTGAAGAGTTGAAAAATGTTTAGGACTTTTTGAGACCAGGGAAGTTACATTCACTGCCAATTTATTGTGCTTTGTACATACGGTAATAAGTTTTGTAAACCATCTCAATTGTAAGCACACTATCCAAAGTAGTCAATGATCAAGATGCTGCAGTCACACAAAAAAGAAAAAGATGAGATGTTTGGCAATAACGAGCTGCTAACAGACATTTGCTTTCATGTTCTATTCATCCACGCCTCAGAATTACATCAGTGTATCCAAGGATTGCTTCATAAATAGAAAGTTGTAAGTGGAAAAGGTAGGATTTCATAACCAGTCATGCTGGATTTGGCCAACTCCCATGGGAAAATAAATGTGGGCAGTACTTAAAGGTCCTTTGAATACAGCTGAACTGTCAAAATGAATGTGTTTCCATGGTTTAATGCATGATTGATTGTGGGATATTGCCGGAGGCCCCAGACAACAAACAGAAAGTTGGTTTGTGCCCAGATTATCACTCATTAACATTTCTCTCAAAACTGCATTGGTTTGAATGGCAGGAAGGGATGTGTTCACAAGTGTTTGATGTAATTGAAACAGATATGAAGACCTGCTGAGGTGTAAACATTGTTTAGTAAACTACTGAGATAACATCAGTGCTGTGTATAGGTATATTTTTTGTAATCTCATAGGCAAGATTAATGTTACTCCAAAATGTACATGTCCACATAAAAATGTTTTTACAGCAAGAAGAAGACTGCAGTTGTGAATATTTTATGATTTTATTTTTGGTCTTGTTGCTCTTACTCTTCTTGAAGATGAACATATCAGCCATGTCAAATGCTCACATTGTGGTAATGTTACAACCAGCAGTTACCATTGCCACCAACAATTTCCAGTTACGGTTTAACAGGAAGCTCTCTGGTTTTGGTTTCAAGGTGGTGTTTTCTTTCTGAGTAACATTGGCTTTCCCCCACCCCTCTCCAGATGTTTCCAGGTCACAGAGAACAGGAAGTACACGGTGACAGACTTAAGCATTACTTGGTTTGTAGCAGTCAAGGGACAGCGGGGACAGAGGGAAAGTACTTCCTTAGTTCATTTCACGGGTGGTCTCATGGAAAATAAAGTGAAGGAACCGCTATTAGTTCCTTTTTGCTGATAATTCATTGCTTATCGTGTGCAACATTGAGTATAAAGTCCTTGTTCATTGTAAACGGAAACATATTTCAGCTCTGTGAACTGAAAAAAAAACATTTTGTTTCTACCTCAACCTGACTTGGGTATGAATAAGAGGGCACTTCTGAGGGAAAAGAAAAAGACAAAACTCACAAAAACTCACAATTTCCCCCATGAATTTACTTACATTACTATTCTTTTAAAAGTGAAGTGAACTGAAGTGTATATTTTCTTGCCAGAGTCATTGTTTTCAAACAGTTGACAATTATAGACAGATACAGTATTACACAAGTAATTTATAGAAGCCCATCTCTGCTAGTAAAAGAGAAAAAGAAGACAAGTTAGCCAGTGCAGTGATTTAAGGACCGCTGTAATGTGCTCCACTTTCTTGGTGTCAGTGAGGACTCTGGTAGCATCATTCTGAATAAGCTGCAGTGGTCTGATTGATTTTTTTGCTAAGACCTGTAAAGACACCATCACAATAGTCTAGCCTGCTGAAAATAAACACATGAACTATTTTTTTCTGTATCTTGTTTAGATAAAAATCCTTTAATTCTTGTTATGTTTTAAGGTGGTAGTAGGCAGATTTTGTAATTGTCTTTATATGGCTGTTGAAATGTAGGTCCAAGTCCATAACTACAACAGGATTTCTGGCTTGATTTGTAGGTTTTAGTGTCATGGAGTCAAGGTGAGCACTGGCTTTTAATCTTTCTTCTTTTAATCTTTCAAAAACAATTATTTCAGATTTTCTGAGTTTAGTTGTAGAAAATTCTGGCACATCCTCTCATAGATTTGTTCAATGTACTTATTCAGTAAAAGTAGGGGACTGTAATCATGTGGTGACACTGTTATGCAGAGTTGTGTGTCATCTGCGTAAGTGTAGAAGGAGATGTTATAATGTTCCATAATCTGAGTGAGGGGGGGCATATAGATATTGAATATATGAGGCCCGAGAACAGACCTTTGAAGAACTCCACATGTGATTTTTGCTTGATCAGATTCAAAATTGCCAATTGATACAAAGGATACAAAGTAGTCCCTATCTTGTAAATAAGATTTGAATCAATTTAGCACAGCGCCAGAGAGTCTTACCCACTTTTCCAGTTTGTCAACCAGTATCTTATTGTCAACCATGTCAAATGCTGTTCTGAGATCCAGTAATACCAAAAACATGTTTTGCATCAAAAACGCACTGAGTTGCTGAAAAACAACCTTCTCAATGATTTTTCCTAAAAAAAAAGGTAAGTTTGAGATATGGGCTTGTCGATGTTTATTAATGAGACCCTTGAAAAAAGGCCTAACTGAAGGGAACTATTGACTATTTGTAGTACATCTTATGCTATGCAGTTAAAACATTTTTAAAAAAACTTGTAGACAGAGTGTCAGTGCAGCAGGTAGTAGGCCTAAGATGTCTCACTGACAATTTCTGTCATTGTTGCATAATCTAGGGGATGAAAATGTGCCAAATTACCTAAAGTGGTTTTACGCTAGGCACGGGCAACATAGCCATTTTGCCCAAGGTGGAGTTACAGACTGTTTGCCTTATCCTCGGAATTGTATCTGTATAATAGATGCAAAGTCATTGTTTGACTTGGTGGATAGCAGTTCAGAAGGGACTGATGCTGAGGGGTTTGTCAGTTTGTCAATGACAGTAAATAAGGTACATGCATTATTGTTATTTTTATTAATAATCTCAGAGAAAAAGGACTGTCGTACCCTTTTCAGTTCCAAGTTATAGGTGTGAAGTCTTTCTTTATAGATGTTATAATGTTATAATGCATGTGGAGTTTGGTTTTTTGCCACCTGCGTTCTGGCTGTCTATAGTCTCTTCTTTTGAGCTTTTACCAGTGTGGTATTCCTCCATGATGCTTTTTTCTTACTGCAGACAACCTTGATTTTCATAGGGGCAATGGTATCAATAACATTTATAACTTTAGAGCTAAAGCTGTCCACAAGATCATTGACAGAAACTGAAGACAGACCTGCTGTGGGTATAAAAGCCTGGGTGAATAATCTACAGGTGTTTTCGTTGATAGCATTTTCTGATTAACTCTGTTTTAATTCTACTGGTGTCAGCACAGATGGTAATTATAAAGAAAACACAGTAATGTTCAGAAAGGGCAACATTAGTCACAGCAACCTCAGAATGATGTGTAGACCCTTGGAAATACTGTAACTAGATCCAGAATATGTCCCTTGTTATATGTTCAGTTCATTACATGCTGGTGTTGTGGATATTTTGAGCGATGGTCAGCAGTGGAGAAAGGCGCACACGAGACTTTGATGTGTTAAAGCTTAAATTGTTTATTGAAAGCACTTGGCCAAGTGGAGAACCAAAACAGCAAACACCAGACTTTTCTGCTCTGATGCTGTCTCTTTCTGTTCTGCCCTCTGAAGGTCCGAGTCCTAGTCTTTATCAGCCTACAATATGAAAAATTAGTCTGATTGGTTCACTAGTTTCTAAACAAGGGACTGCACTTTACCCGTGACAGTTTAAGTCACGTTGCATGTAATTTCAGCAGTTTTGGTTTGAGCGTCTGACTGTGTCATCCACCTATCTGTGTTGTTTAGGGAAGCCTCCTCTGACCTTGGTAACCATGGAAATGCTGATATACTCTTTATCAGAGAGGTTTCTGCTTTCACCAAAACATCACAGACAACTGATGTCTCAAGGAGAGATTAAGAATTACAGCATGACCTCAAGGCATCATCTTGACCCAAAGTCACTCCAACTTGTAACCCCTAAACTTGGAAAATTCAGCTGGGAAAAGTCCAAAGTTGTCCAAGATGTACATAAGTTCTTTAGCATTCGCCTTTGGGATTATCATTATGAATGTTAAAATCACCCTCTATGACAAGCTAGTATGAATAGACAGCAGTTCAGCAAAATCATTTTAAAAAGTGTGCATTATATTTTGGGAGCCTGTAGATGGTTACTATTATTGCTTGACAGGAGGTAAGTCAAAATTTTGAAATAAAAGTCAAAATTATGGGATAAAAAGTCAAATGAGATAGAAAGCCACATTTATGAGAGGAAAAGTCAACATTCTGTGAAAAAAAGTTAAAATTATAAGATAAAAGTATGAAAAAGTATAAAAGTAATAATTATGACTTATAATTTTGATTTAGTAAGTCATTTTTTTACTTTTTATTGGCAGAACTGGGCTTCATTAATAATTACCCCTATCATTGGCATTATTAAATTTACAGTACAATGGAATAACAGTGTCTCTTATCTCTTCCCAACCCTTTTTTTATTGAGTTGCTGTTTACCGTTAGCTCGTGATGCACAACACAACTGAACTTTGACCAGTCTGAGTCACGCTCCAACAATCTGTATGCACAACAGTGACTCCAGCAGCGAAAGGCCGACAGACCGCCTTGATGCAAGCCCATCTGTCACTCATGAAGATCAATACAAACTCAGGTTGGATTTGAGGAAACAGATAAAGGTTTAGAGGCTGGGAGAGGGCAGCTCATTGATTTCAGGCAAATTCACTCAAGTCCAGCTTTGCCCTTACACAACCGAGTCAAATCACCTTCAAGCTCCATGTAAATTGGAAATCAAATTATTCTTTCTGGCAGACATTTTGTTTAATCATATTGTTGTCCTCCTGATTTATCAATAGCCTTCAAAAACTGATATTACAGCAGTTCAATTAAATTAAGATACTCAAATTATATTAATAAACTTCATGATATATTATTCTTAAAATCCAGTGGATTGGTTCACAGTTTATACTTAGATTTATAATTTTAAGTCATATCACAGCACTGACTGCAGAAATGTATGCAGTGATAATAGTCACACGAAAACATTTTTTTTGAAAAATGGGTTACATGTCATGTAAAGACTGCTTGAACGAAAAGAGAAACTAATGGCAGGGATAGAACATGTTTTACAGAGCAGATCGATATTGCAATCACAAATTTAATTCACTAATGGTTTTGTGGACAGACAAATAAGCCTTAGGGGCTATTTATACACTTGCAAGGGGGGAAACTCCCAGAAACTCCCTGAATGTTGAGGTTACACATCGTCATCGCACGGCCTCCTGCTAAAATTATACCGTTGCTTTCAGAAACCACAATGTGTTAGTTACAGAGTGGACTCCTACACAAAAAGTCTAATTAAAAATCAGAAACGAGTTACTACTTCAAAACTAAATACCTGCTCTAACTCACCTCACTTTCCTCTGACATTCAATTCAGATTTTAATTCTGAATCTAAGATGTAAGATGAATAAACACTTGTTACATTTAATTATGGGCAGTTTTGCCATTAGGCAAAGGCATCTATACTTGGTAATGGCAGCCAGATGGCACAACGACATAGGAAACAAGATTAAATAATTTATTTCAGCCATCTTAAAGCCATTTACTTCATATCTTTTTGTTGCAAAAATGTGTTTTCATCTTAAGTCAATTTCCTCCATCATTCAGTCCGTAGATAAGCTACCCAGACATGATATTACAATTGACATGAAGATCACTTCATATTCAATATGTTTTCAACAAGGGATCCACTGCTGCACATCTGCTGCTATTACTATAACCATAGCAGCATAAAATCAAATTCTATTTTGCAAATATTGGCTGTGTTTGAACTATTGCTGCAAGCCAAAGGCAAATAATTCAAGAAATTCTGATAAGAAACATTGAATGTGAAGAGTGATGATCAATATCAAGGCATAGTGAATGGAGACTATTTTCCCAAGAAAAATGGCAGAAAATGCCTCAAAACATGTTTTTTTCAAGGGACAAAGCCGTCTAGTGGCTATATGAATTATGACTCTCGTGCATCAGGAGCAAAGGCGGAAATAGTGTGACTTTATAGAACCACCGAGTCCACAGAGGGAGGAGGCGGAGGAGTGGTTGGATGGGTCAACAAAACGTCAGACTTTGACACAAGACACCACTGTTCACTTTCCGTTTCCTACCAACAGTCAGCGTTGGTTTGTTGAAACCATGACTAATATCATTCCCCAAACCTCAATCTTTTGATAACCCTTACCAAATCATTTTATGCCTAAACCAAAACAAATCTTAACTTTAGAAAACGCTTATATGTGTCATTTTATAGGTCAGTTATAAACTACGTATTCTGGCATTTAACTTGAATGACTTGTTGGGTGAATGATACTTTTCTCAGTCTGGACAGATCGTCCGCAGTGTCACCTTTTTGTCCTGGAACACTTTGTTTGGCCTCCACTTGAAAAGATTTTTAAAAAATACTTTGTCAAAATCGGCTGAGAGTTGAGACTCCGGGGGGAGGGGGGTGGTCCATGCCTATATTTGCCTCAGGCCCTCAATTCATTAAGTCTGCTCCTGCATCTGATCTTCTGTATTTGTTGATGTTCTCATGAGGATCTGATGTAGATTTTGAGGGATTAACCCACTGAATGCAATGACTCTGTGATGTGGTGTTTCCTGGTTTTCCTCTCTCTCACTTCCTTTTTCTCACGCTTTTACTCACATACCGCACCCACTCCCTTGGGGTCATAATACTCAGCTTACACCTCCTCCATGAGTGTTGCACAATCAGACTCACCTAACTCACTAAGTGACTGTTACTGATGAAGCAAAAAGAAAGCGGATTAGGTTTTCAACTAACACTTATTCATCTCACTAAACAAGAAGGTACAGACATGATCGGCAAGGTTTATTTCAAAATATAAAAGCATTCCCGCACCAGATGAGTAGAGTAACATGGGGCCTCGAAGGGGGGCAAACAGACTGTGATGGCATCAGAGGGAAAAAAAGAAAGTGTTGGAAAACATGAAGGTAATTTTAAGGCACTGCAGATGGCTGAGACACACGTTTACCACCCAGTGGATTTCCACTTAAAAGCTTTATTGACAGATGGATTCCCCAGACATTCCAGTTGCATTCAGTTACACAAACTCTATAGCTGCCATTAAGCTGAAATCTTTAATTTATATATCCATCCATCCACATCTATTATTTACAATTCTTTTCAAAGCTCCAAATTTATATCATATCATTATTGCAAGTAATATATTTTGCTTCATGTTACCTGGTTGATTGATGACATTTTAACTGCAACAACTTCAGAAACACAACACTAGACATGCGCCTCCCTACCTACAGGAACTGATCATACCACAAACCTCCACTCACACCCTCAGACCACTTGTGGTACAGCCTTCCTGGTTCCTGGTTCTGAGGGCTGCACAGACCTAAGTCTCTTTTAAAAAAAAGAACCTGAAAACCTTTCTATTCAGGAAGGCTTTTTCATCTTAATTCTTATAACTATTTTCTTTATGTTGTGTGTTCTATGTTATTAATACTGTAGCACTTTGAGTTTCATGTGGGGTAAAAATTAAAGATATTATTATTAGATGTTCCATCATGTTTGTTGTAGTTTGAAATTTACAGATTTCTGTCAAGATGAGGAATTTTATTCTCCCTATATGGGGCGACATGAAAACTGTATCCTCTCATGATAATAGAATAAAAGTAGCATGACATATACTGTACATATGCAGTATTGTACTTTTTCCCTCTCAGATGATGTATAACCACATGATAAATCACTGGCTTAGTGGACAAGTATTGTTACAAAAACAGATATATACACTGCAAGACGGCTGAATCACTGTCTACTTTCCAATGGGAACCTGACTCATAAAAAGCCTGCCTTTAAACAATACTGCACCCTCCAACACAGAAAACTAAAGGTACACTGCAGTAAAAACTAACACACAAATAGTGACAAAATACAATCAAATAAGAATATGATTTATGACCTGAATAAATATGACATACAATATTAAAAACTGCTAGTAAAGCCCAAAAACTGCAAGGCTCTTATATATAAATATTATCTTATTCTAAAACACCAGTTCATCCCTCTTTCCCGAAAGAAGCTAATACTGGGGCAAGCTGCAAGTACTGAACATGTATAAAGCTTGTTTATCTGCCAAGCCAATCAACCTTTGAGTATTATTTAATTGACCTACACCCACACCAAATCATCCTTTATGAAGTACAGTACATGATTATGTTGAGACAACTCTCCCTTCATCAGACCTCCTGATGGTACTACATGTGGTTGCCAAAACATTTTTAATAGAAAACAGCTATAAAGGCCTACAGAATTTTTGATCTCGTATAACTAATACTTTAACATCAGAATTTCTAACCAGGCAGCACCTTGAATAAAAAGTCTCTGGGCTCGGACCTGCAGTCAGTGTGTCAGTGAACAAATGTTTTAATGCTTTTTATTGGATTAGTCCACTCAAAGAGCAGCAGGCTGGTCGATGGTCCACTCGGACTGATGGGTAATAGCATTATTCTGTGCTGGGATTGGCAGACACTAGCGGGCAGAGCTATCCTACCATTGATCGACTCTCCCCTCCAGGGCCACTCTGATGCTAGCCTCCATCCAGTCTTTCATTTGTTTATGAAATATTGATATTGGCTGCTATCTTCTCTTAGAGATGAGGAGATTCAGCTTGATGGAAAGGAGAAGTGTGGAGATGCTGGAAAAAGGTTTTGTTGGGGTTTTTGTGCACTGATAGATTTTTTCTAATTGATGTGTAATCAGTTTATCATTTTCAAAACAACCATCATGGCAGCTTTTGCATATTTGAAATTAGTTTGTATTGGGCCACATCCTACACATCCAGCAGTGAAAAAAGGCAACATCTGCATCTGCTTTCCATCTTCTTTTTTATCTATGTGTAGTGATAAAAATCAGAACCGGGGCCCAACTGTCTCATGTGATATTCACATAAAACTCCCTTTTGCACTTAAAACTCCAAAATGAGTCAGTCTGTTCACCCTAAAATGGATAAGGAAAACATGAATCAGCTGAAAAAACTACAGACTTTCACATTTCAAAATGTTTACTCTTGGCAAAGGGGCTTTACAATATTACGCTGTAAATGTCAATTAAGATGACCCACAGCAACAGACAGATTTCCTGTGTTGGTTTTGTGAAAAACATGATTGCATGCAGATCTGTATGTTGACAGCGCCCTCTGTCTGTAAACTCACTCTGGTGCCATTTCATCCTCAGATTTCAATCTTTCACTCAGAAAATCTTAATTTAACCTTCCCACAACCGCAGAACGAGGTAACTCTGACTGCTGCGACATGAGATGGGAGCGGTAGATCTTGTCAGTAAACAGATGCTTTAGTCTTCCCATAATGACAGTCAGGATTGACGGGCTACCACAGCCTGAGCCTTTTATGCAGGGGAAGAGCGTCTTGGATCAATAGTTGTTACCTTAGGCAAAGCCCACACAACCACTAATGAATCCACTGGCTCACAGTACAAGCTGCCTCTGCTCTCCATGTCTACACAGGAGAAGAACCTTGGAAATACTTGGTAATGATGTAAAAAAAAATGTAATATTCAAATGCATCCACCACATTCAATTAAAAAATAAAATATTTAAATTAACCTTAAATAGAAAAGTATCATAGAAAAGTATCATAATAGGTGAACAGCAGGTGCAGGTGTCACATCAGTGACTTTCTGGTTTTGTTGTCGCATTGTGTTGCGACATTTCAGTGGTCTGTTTTCTACGACTGGTTCTGTGGTGCGTTTGAAGACTGAGCTGTTGTCTGGCACACCCAGCTGTCTGTCTGCTCTGCATTTTTTTGTGTTTTCAATGTAGGATTAAAGTCGTTGTATATACATCAAAGGTGGTAAAGCATGTTAGTCACCTGTCTGGGATTTCTAATTATAAAAAGGCTTTGTGCCAAGTTAGCAGGTGCAGTGTTTTGTGTTACAGTGCAGTCCATAAGTATTTGGACAGTAGCATGTTTTCCATTGTTTTGGTTCTGTACTCCAGCATGTTTGACTTGAAATGAAACAATGATGATGACTTTAAAGAGCTGAGTTTTAGATTTAAGGGAGTTCCCAATGTTTTTGACAGTGCAAGAAGGCAATGACAGGGTTATCATTTCTACATTCTTGACCCAATATGGACATTGTTAAATTAAAGGAATAAGTTAACATTTTGTTGAATAAGCTCGTTCGTTTTTGTTCAGGGAGCTAGAAATAGATTGATACCACTTTCTTATCTGAGATGATTAGCTTAGCTTAGCATGAAGGCTGGAAGCAGAGGGAAGCAACTATCCTCTACATGTGCATATATTTAACTTGTCACTCATCATCACTAAAAATGACTTTACAATCACTGATAATATCAAATATGATCACAATGATAACAAATAAAAATCACTTAGCCTATAGAGAGTAATTTATTGGATATCAAAGAAATTACATGTAGTGTTCTTTTTTTGGACAAAGTTTGTGAGCCAAAACTCTTTAATAATTTATACTGAGGTTGGTTGTAAACACAAATTTTTATCTAGGAGACCACAGAACTTCAGGACACTATCTTCCACTGCACACAGAGAAACCTCAGGATGAAACAACACAGCCGTCTTCCTGCACTGCACTGTATGTTACAGATAGCACTTGATGGATTCTGACAGGTTTGATTTACGACGGAGAACAGCTAAAGACCCTCCAGATCCACTGAGATATAAAATGCCCTGCACCTACACCAGGCATAATGACTGATACTATCCTGCTAAGGCAAGCACTTTGCTACTCGTCTGCAGGATATTAGCTCAGCCAAAGGTTATTCATAGACCATCAAACTAGAGCTGCGGTCAGGAAATGCTGACTTATGTGTAAATATCAATTAAATTAGTTGGAGTCCCTGTTGCTGAGGGTGCACTGCCTTGTTTTAATGGACGCAGACACTAACAGTGCTGCGTAAATCACATTTATACATGAAAAGAGAGGCGTATTAGATTATACTTGTTTACACATCCATTAACAATTTGTATTTGGTCATTAATTGTCATAAAACATAAAAATGATGCAGAATACTGATCATGCACTGATTTTATTGAGATTGTTTGGTATAAATATAGAAGCTGATGTGGTTTAAGTAATAACGCATGATATTTCATAAATATAAATGCCCATTTTACTACTTTATATCAGCAATTGGTATAACATAATGGATTTAAACATTCATAAAAGTGATGGTTGTGATAGATGGCTCTTTCCTGGAAAAAAACCTGGTGATGAACAGGGAAGGATGTGATTTTAAAGTTGTGGCAGACATAACAGTGGTTTGTTCGAGAGAGGAGTGTTTAGTAATAGTCAGGGTATCATAATGCTGTATAAAAAAATCTGAAAAGCATACATAGATAAAAAAAACAACACATCACTGGAGACACCATCTGCAGTGGTAGCTGGGGTAGATAATTTAGAACAACACAGCAATTACTGTTTATCACCGGATGTTGCTAAAATAAAATAAATACATTAAGAAAATTGCAGATGAAATCTCTTCTCATCCAAGCCGAACCACCTAACACAAACCATGTCATAATTATAGGCACAGGACTGGTAAGCAGTGGGGTTCAGTAGTTTTGGTTCAGCATCGAGGGGTTTGAATGTGTTTAGTACACAAGGCACATTGCAGTGTCTCCAGTGCCAAACTCTGAGCCTCTTGTTTTTCACGCCTGAAAACCTAACCTCTGCGCTCCCTGTCAGAGTTATGTAGGCCAGCCTGCCATGCAGAGACAAAATGGGAGCACAGCTCAGTAGATGCCGCCTCAGCAAAACCATCTCTTTAGAGCTGTAGGTAGCAGAAGCCATTTCTCATGGGAGACTGGATTATTACTGTATGCAGCTGAGGTAAAAGCATAGACTGTTTTCATACAATGTTAGTATGAAATGCCTTATGGTTATAAACAAACTGGTTAGTAACTCATACATCACAAATAGATACACGGTGACACAGTTCATAATATGCAAGCAGTTAATATTCAAACAGCTGCAACATAAAATATTTACTGTATAAAGAGTTGACACATCCCTGAAATCTCATAAAAGTGCATTTGTGATTAAAGGACTTGGCTGGCGATTTTCTATATTTTTCTTATTGTCGATACATTTTATTTTATGCTAAAGTTATTAACAATGTACAATGTAGTGCAAAATCAAGAGGGAGTGATATGTAGCAGTTGCATCTGCCTTACACGGAACTACTCTTTAGAGACTGAAAACATGATCACTGTTATTACTCTTTGGAGCCATTTCTAAACAAACTAACATGCCCAAATTCTTCAGGGCCAAGGAACATGTCACCCAGTGCAGCGGTGTGGCTCGTTGATGTGTCTTTAATAGCTTTTGGACAACAACAGAGGTCTATGGCATAGAGGAACATAAGATATATCAGGCTATCAATTCATAGTTGGTTTGGCTCTGCACATGAGATTTGTTGACAGTAAGAAAAATATACAAAATTGTGAGCTTTATCCTTTAAATTCTATCAACAAAAGATCTGAAATAGTTTGTGAGATTCAGTATCTTCAAAATGTTATGATAAAGTATGATACTCTCAACTTTGTCTTGCAGATTAACAAGAAATGCATTCTACAGTTATACTTGTTCCCAAATAATCCTAAAATCTTAAATATGTGTGAACTTTACTCCGAATGCACACACACTGCCACATTCTTGTGTCTCTCCCAGTAATGACAGTCTGATGGAAAGCTCCATGCAGCTGCAGACTCCTTGTGGCGACTGACGGCATGAACAACAAACCCGCACAGCTGCTTCTCCAGCACCTCCACCACAGCCGGGGCATTACCCTTCTTTCCCTGGCCCTCCATCACCTGCCGAATGCAGTCGCGTGGCACTGGCTGGGGTTTGGCGCTGTACGACACCACCAGGTTGATGTTGTTCACCTGGAGCACCTCGAACCAGTTCTGTCCAGCCACATGATGAAAGTGCTCTCCTGCTCGCCAGTTCCGGTAGGTGCTCCCTGAGTGGTTGATCATCCGCACTGACCAGCTGACCCAATCATACTTTTTCACCAAGAACTCTAGAAGCTGCTGACTTGTATCTTGCAGGCTCCCTTCTTCCTTTTCTTGCAGGAGCCGCTGGGCGTCTAGTTTTGCTTGCTCTGGTAAGGCAGCGATACAGGACTCAATGGTTGTCTTCATCCTAGACTCTACCTCTTCAATTTTGCTGCTCCACTCTTGGATTTTGTCCTGTTCTTCCTCTTGGCCCTGGGTTAAGGCACAGTGCCCCAGCAGAGCAATCAGGCCCAAGCAGAAGAGCTCCTTCATCCGGACACAGAAATCTTCCAGAAGGCGGCGGTTCCTTGCCACATACCTGCAAAACAGAGGAACCATTTACATCTACATTTAAGGTATTTATCTTGTGCTCTTATGCAGAGATGCCTGGTGTCAAAAACATGAGTAGAACATTAGAACTGTAATGAAAAACATATATACGACAAACTATAACAATTTACCTTTCTACCAACTCTAAAACCGACTCTCCAAAGCTGTTATTCCCCATCATAGCATCATATAGCACAAACAGGTTCTTGTCTCCTCCAGTTTTAGTGAAATGCTCCAAAAAAAGGCGAGTCTTCACCTCCCGGAACTGCTGTTTTGCCTCTATGATGTCCACATATTTACGAAACTGGTTCCTTATGTTCTCCTCTACGGAAAAGTAATGGGAATCCAGTTTCGCCTTCTTGATCTCACAGTCGATGTCTTCCAGTTGGGTCGAGAGCACATCAAGCTTGTTTCTTACTGTCAAGAACTGCTCTTTGACATAGAAGACCTCTTTGCTCTGGACATTGTCTAAAGCCAGTCGTAGAACCGGAGCGGCAGCCTCACAGAGGGGGAAGAGCTCCCCAACAGCGCTGGCCAACACCTCGGCCCCCCTCTCAAACATATCCATCACTGCCTCAATGGCCTCCTTCTTCTGGGCCACAACCCTCTCCAGTGAACTGGTCATTTTCTAAGAGATAAGGAACAAAATCTGGTGTTAAATAGAAATTAGCTTCAGGGAGAATGGGCTAGCTACAGTCTTTATTCTGTTGTTTTTGAAAAATCGACTGTTAAAATGTAGTTTTGAATCATGGCCTTCACTAGGTTAAGGGAAAAGTGGCCATTCCCATCTACAAC
The DNA here is from genome assembly GCF_963924715.1 of Thunnus thynnus. Classification (NCBI taxonomy): domain Eukaryota; kingdom Metazoa; phylum Chordata; class Actinopteri; order Scombriformes; family Scombridae; genus Thunnus; species Thunnus thynnus. Next base: position 8,349,336 of record NC_089526.1, on the reverse strand, counting down.
AGTGGTGCTCAAACTTTTTTGTGGTTAGTGAACACTTAAAATGAAGCTGTACATGTGACCCCTTCTCACAGGTTGTGTAGGTCTATGAGTTGTGAGTTGCAGTTCAACCATTGAAATTTCTGTTTAATTTGAATAAGAAGAGGTTCATCTATCTAGTATTTCACAATAGAAAGGCAAACATTAGATAAAAGGCCAAAAAAAAGAAACAAATTTGTGCAGCAGAGCAGTTTTTTCTTTTGTCATCTTCTTTTCCTTAAAATCTACTTTGCAAGTTACACAAAACATAAATGATGCTTTTAAAAGCTTTTCAAAGAACGTTGGATCTTTTTCCTCAAGAAGAAAACTTCCCAAAGAGTGTTACGCCACTATTAATTAACCTTAGAAGAAGATTTCAGACTCCTAGCAGGTTATAAAACACATTGTAGAATAGTTATCTGGATGTTTGCTACCTAAAAAAGATATGACACTAAGTTTAAATCATGTCAAAAGCTCCTATTTTGTTATTTTAAGAAAAGGAAGATTGATATGATGTCAGACTCAAATGCAACATTTTAAAAATGTGATTTTTGTTCAAATCTTTATCTTGACCATGTAAGCTATATAGTAATTACTTTCAATCTTTTGGGCTGCAGAAAAAAAACACCCACCTTGAAAGATGCAGATAATGATGTCATATAAACAAAATGGGGGCCTGAGATACTTGACAGATAAATAAATGACAGAAATGCCCTTGGGTCTGTATGACTCATTTCAGAGCAGAGCAGACCAAGGCCAAGCATGTTTAAAAATCCCCTTTCATCCTTGCTTGCAACCTGACATACATATATTATTGTGTCCTCTCCGTTCAGACGTTTGTCTGAGGATGGACCCCAGATGCTGCGTCACCCATTTCTTCGACAAATTAACATTTTCCATTTGTTTAGTTTATTCGTGTCTGAAAATGCGCTGCGATTATCTGTGTTTATTATAACTAGAGGCAAAGATGAAAACATGATGAACTGGACAAAACGGTAAAAAAAAGAATAATTTGAGCGGATAGTTTAAAGAAATTAAGATTTTATTGGTAAATAAATTAGGAAAAGGTTTGTCATGTGTCCAAACTGTCATGCGCACCCAAAAGAAATGCGCATTGGAGGATTTTTTTTTACGCATAAATCCCCTGAGAGCATCGGACACACCTTACAGCATATTTACCCTTTCTGATTGGAGATAAGGACATTCATCACATTCTTATAATAACAGGGTTTTTTCTGTACCTCAATGAAAAGGATTTGCTGGTCCTTCACGCCTGATGAGCCTCAGCAGCTGCAAACAAGTTTTTTTTTCCTTCAAGTTTGAGGAAATTCCCACGGTTCTCTTGTCCACTGTGGAGCTGAGGAGTTGTCCAAAAACAGGATCCACAGAGGGAGAGGAGATGCGCACACAGTATCTGCAAAGGAGAGAGAGAGGGAGAGAGAGAGAGAGAGAGAGAGAAAGAGAGAGAGAGAGAGAGAGAGAGAGAGAGAGAGAGAGAGACAGAGAGACAGTGAGAGAGGGAGAGAGAGAGAGAGAGAAAGAGAGAGAGAGAGAGAGAGAGAGAGAGAGAGAGAGAGACAGAGAGAGAGACAGAGAGAGAGAGAGAGACTGAGAGAGGGAGAGAGCGCACACAAGAGGTTAAATATCTGGTCTCCATTTTCCTTTCAGTGCTTTTGTCACCATGAAGGGAGGATTCGGTCTCTTTTCATCGAAACGCAGTCAAATAAACTATAGTTTTTCTGTAAATTATTTTCCACACGGTTTATTCCTCTGAGAGAAGTCTCTTGCGCACTTGGCGCAAATGTTTCACCATTATCATCGTGATCTTCAGCTGTTAAAGGATCCAAATTTAAGGTAAGATGATTGGAAAAACTATTATTCATTGACTTTTTGGTGTTTAACTATGGTAACGTGATGTGAACATCATCATTTTCATTTTTACCACAACCGCTTCATGTTGTGCAGCTGCAGTATTAAAAATCTTAGGCCAGAAACGTTGGTATTTGTCATAAGATTTTGAATAGGTTAGATCACATTAAATTAGATTTTAATGTGCAGGGAGCGAATTTGTCAAGCACAGGCTATTTATAACTCCTGCACAGCTCAGCGTCACCTCTCTCCAGTCAGATTTGTCACAAATATAAACAAAAGGGGTGAAAACATCCATTGAAAAATCGAAATGAACACCGTAATTTTTTTTTTATCAGTCAGAAGACTCTATGATGATTAAATTAAACCTTACTTCCCCCTCATTTGTGCGCACACGACGCGCCCTGTGAGCGCGCAAGCGGATCCTCCCTCACCAAAAAAAGATCATTACGCGTTCATCGTTTCTCCTCTTAGCCATGAAGGACTTCACGTCATGATTTCTAACCGATGTAGCCTTTGCCCAAAACTTTTATTTGAATTTCTGAATAATAGTCAGGCCTACATTATTTCTTCAGGTGACAATGGATTCTCTGAAAGGAGCTCTTGTCATGGGGAGAAAAACGAGCTCCATCACATGACAGAGGACGTGCGTCGGCGGCTCAAAGACATTCATCAGTCTTTCTGCAGGAAAGGTAAGTACCTCAGATTTCAGTATCTCAGTTATCTGCATTTCAAACGGCTGCAGTGCAAATTTTCCAGTTTTGGTTCCCCAACTCTGAGCTGTGAGTCAAACCTGTTCATCTGGATAATGATGCATGAGGGCCATACCACAAGTGCTTAACCTCTGCTTTGTGCTCGTTTATTTCACCTTAGGTAAATTCTGTTCCCCCTCTTTTGATCTTTTAAAGATTCATTTGGTTATTCTTCGTGTTGGTCGTGTAGCAGATCTGTTTGTGAGCTAAAAAATAAAATAGAAGCAGGCTTTAATAGCTTGACAGATTAGAAACGCAGATGTGATGCTTCAGTCCGGTTGGCCCTCGGGGGGATCAGTGAAAACAGGTGTAATGGTGAAGCAAGTGAAGTACTCACGCCATCTTGTGTACAAATCAGTAAATTGCACCTTCCTTGGATCCTCCCAATGCACCATCTGAGAATATTTAATGTTAAATTCTACGCATTTAATGCCAGTTTCCAAAGATACCACACACTGTATTTCAGACTAAATCTGTGCAAACAATATGACAATCAGGATATTTATATTTAATGGAATGATACAGTCATAAAAACAGGGTTTGAATATTTTACTGTGCAAGCATCATTTATATTATTAAAGCAGGAACTAAATATATAATCTCACCAAACAGTGGATAAAACGAATGAATCTCATTAAAAGTAATTTGATTGATTTGTTGTCAATTTTCTGTTTCAGAATTTGATATCTGATATTCTAGATTAAGATGCGTATTTTCCAACACATGTATTGTGCTGTGAGTCCTGTCAGAACCTGTTTGACAGTAGTGTTACTATTGTCAGTGTGCATGTCCAAGGTGAGAAAGTACATTTACTCAATACATAAACTTACAATCCGAAAAATTAAAATATTTTTGCATACTATGTAATTCTAATTATATATAAAGTATTTCCTACCCATTCTTGCGATGTATTTCTGGGAGTTTTTATGTCCTTTCATTATATTTTCAAAAAGACATTATTAGACATTTTATATATCTAATTTTTCCAGGAAGGACAAATACACAATGTCATTTTTCAATATCTCATGGACAAAAAAACTTGTTATCTCTTGCTATACAAAATTTTGGAATCTAGCTGCAGGGATTTGGTCCCATTCAGCAACAAGAGCACTGATGAGGTCGGGCACTAAAGCCTGGCTCGCAGCTGCCGTTCCAGTTCATCCCAGAGGTGTTGGATGGGGTCGAGATCAGAGCTTTGTGCGGGCCAGTCAAGTTCTTCCACACCATACTGGAAAAACAATTTCTTTATGGACCTAGCTTTGTGTTTATGGGCATTGTATCAAAACAGGAAAGGACAACCCTCAAAATGTCGTCAAAGTTACTATACAATTAGAACATTACTGTACTGTCTAAGTACTATTGTATGCTGTAGCATTAATTTTTCCCATAAATGGGAATTAAGGGGTCTATAGCCCAATCCATGAAAAACAACCTCAGATCAGAAGTACACAAACGAGTGTCCACATACTTTTGACCAAGAAGTGTATGTCATGGTAATTAATATATATGAAAGTGTGAATATAGCTCAGTTTATCAGAGTCAATCTATCTAATATATCTTATCAATAAGACATAACTTGTAATGGATCATTTTTCCTCATTGCAGTTGTTACTATAGTAAAAGATTTACTACTCCAAAGCAGTATTTTTCACCCATGTTTATTTATAATGGTGCATATACAAGCAGGCATCAAAGATCCGTAACATAAAAAGGCAACATATTCACAAATATGACATTTCAAAAAGCATGAAGAGGATCATATAATTTTCCTCTGTACAGCAGTTTGACTATAGTTGATGTAACGTTTACTATATGGCATAATGCCACATTGACCACTTTAGGACATGGTTATTTATTGAAAGGATGAGAGCAGTGAGAGTTAGACCTGGGTAAAATATAAAAAACAAACATATAAACTTAGATGAATTGAAAGCCATTGATGACAATCAGATTCTGTCTAGTAATCAATATTTAGTCTATTAAACTAAACATTTCTGACAGTCAGAACTGTCCTGATACAGCAATCCAAACCCACCAGTTACTACTCATACCACCAGTTTGCTAAAACAGAAAAAGGGCACAAAATTAAATCTTTACTGTAGTGTATAGCGTATTCAAAACATAATGTCTTATACAATAATGTACTTGCAAGAATATACAAAACCCCTTAAAAGGAAAAATCAAACCAGAATACAAAACAAATAGCACATTTAGGCACTATTGGTCCGATGAGGAAGAGCACAAAGAGCCAAAACATTTATCTAGCTGAGGGTTAACTGTTAAAAAAAAGGATATTAAATGTTTTACATGTTCTAAATGCTCACAAATGACCATACATCATAATATGTATATATATATATATATATATATATATATATATATATATTGCAGCAACACTTGGTGCACTTCCTGCATTGCATTTACGCTGTAGTACACATCAAATAGAAAATAAGAGTGATAGAATTGCACAAGGGAGTAGAAGTGACATTATAACTTCCTATAATAACAGTTCCTCACATTTATCAATATCACATTTAATCATAAAAGTCAGAAAATAAACATCTAAAAAGGTTTTGGGTGATGAAAGTGGACGCACATTTAAGGCCATTGTTAATGTCACCTCACGAATGGCAAATTATATTAGTGTAGTATTCTTTTTATAATGAAGTGTTTATTTTAACTGATGTAGTGTTACATCAAATCCGATTTTATTTGTGATGGTAGTGTTTTCAATTTCTTAACCGAAAACATTCATTCAAGATCTTAGTGCAGCGGCATCAGAAATATTAGTGTAAAATAAGATTCATTTAGTGTCAGACAACAACAAGTATGCATAGCGTATCATGAGCTCCACGCATCCGTAACATACCTGTGGAACATATTTTGCTAATGTAAGTATGATCATGTAATATATGATTGTATCGCTGTAGTTACATTCATAGCTCTGGAAACTTTGGGATGTTTGTTTCTTGGTTTGGTTTTTAAATTACAGATAAGTGGCAACCTACAGTACGTCCCTCTGAGTCTAGAAGCAGTTACTACATCAGTGGCATATGGTATAATATAAAACAGAGGATGTACAGTAGGTTTAAATTTGAAAGAACTCATAGGAGGCCCTGTAGTGGTGCCATGTTCATGTGACAGGAGCCTAGGCTTGTTTGCCTCTAATGTAAAGGTTTTACTTTGGCTTGTTGCCCATCCCAACACAGTGGTATATATTTTTCAAAAACTACCATACATGGCAAATATTATATAAATACTTTCAAAAAGTGCATAATGGGGGAGACATTAATTGCAATGTCACACACTAAAGCTAGAAAGGTACATTTATGTAAAAGCCTGATTTATAGATGATGTTAATATCTATAACAGTGTAATTTCCTTACATTTCTTGCTAAAATTGAATGCTTAGAGTAGATTTGTGATGAATTGCGCTGCAGTTTTTTTTTATATTAGCTGAAACCACCACGGTCTTATTCAGATCAATCACATAACCTGAAGAATGTATATTATTAATCTGTAAATTTGAGCCAATTGTGATGTGAAGCCAATTTGTTGTCTTTACATCACTTGCACATGCAGCAAATTTGGACAAATTATGTGTTTTGACAAGAATGAGCTCATTATTATCCCTAGACTTTCAAACAGTGAACGCAGATGCATACAAAGAGCTTCTAAGGATAGAAAAAGCCAGGAGGAATGTGGATATGAGTCCCGAATATGAAGGAAAAGCAGCAGTGGAAAAAAAAAAAGCTCTTCTTCAAGCTACTTCTTTATTTGCACTTGCAAAGAGCCTCCTGCATCTTCTCCTGCACCCGTTCCATCTTCTCGGCCCACTCCTCGCTCAGCCCCTCTTCGTCGTCTCCGATGATGGCGGCGTAGCCCATGAGGGCGATGAGCCCGATGCAGAACAGGTAAGTGAGGCGTGTGCAGAGTCGCTCCATGGTGCGGCGGTCACCTTGCGAGTGCTTCAGGTAGACTTCCAGGATGGGTCTGCTGAAGAGCTTCGGTTTCCCGTCCACGCCATCGAAGAGCGTGTGCAGGTTCTGGTCGCCCAAGTCGTTGGCGTAACTCTCTTCAAAGTCATCTCTTTTGCGCTGGCGGTGCTCCGGCCGTGCCTCCACCATCTCCATGAACTTTCTAAACTGGTTCTTCAGATTCTCCTCCACACAGCAGTACTGGCCATCCAGCGTTTCCTTCTTGATCTGCACCAGCGTGTTGCGATTCTGCTGAGAGATCTCGTCCAGCGCCCGGTTGACGGAGCCAAACTCGCGCTTCAGGGTGCGGATGTCCTCATCGTCAACGTGGTGCAGCACCACACGGATCAGGGATCCAGCCACGCCGAAAATGGGGTTAACCACGGCTGCTGCTGAGGAGATGGTGGCCACACACTCCAGCACTTTGACCAGGCCCTGCTTCAGTTTGGCCCGGTCCTCAATGATGTCCTCTTCCATCATGGTTTCCAGGTGGTGCAGATGAGTTCACAATGTGAGGATCAATACGGACGTCTATGAGAGAGATGGAAGAGAGAGAGAGAGATCACAGTTTACTATAACTGATGGTTTTTAGGATGCTGCAGCCGCATTTATAAAATTATGAGGCATTCTGGTACTACAGTAGTAGTTAGAACAACGACTGGATCATTTTACCGTCAATGCTGTAAAACAATATATAATGAATAGTAACCAAACTGCATGAATAGTAACCAAACATGTTTTGATAAAGTTACACAATTAGTTTTGCTTTTTACTGTTTATTTTATTGGTTTTTTTGGAAGACACCTTTTTTAAAAAATACACCCAATATTTGATGAGATTACATCAGTAACTTGATGACATCCCTTTAGTCCAAGTTATTTTCAATCTTAGCAATAATGATCTCAAGTGCTTTTTTTTCTCACATATGATATTAAATTGAATCTGGAGTGTTGGTCAAGTAAAACAAGCAATTTGAAGACTTGGGTTTAGGGAAATTTTAAAAAGGCTGTTTCCTAACATTTTCAGACAATGATTAATCAATCAATCAAGAAAGTAATCAGATTAATCGACAATGAAAATAATTGTTAGTTGCAGCCCTAACTATCAGATTCAGGTATAAATTAATGTATAGAACAGTGTTATAATCTGAAGGCTCAATCAGCTGAAGTCACTTTACAGCTGCTTAATAAATCAGCTTAAAGACAAGCAAAACGAATCTAATAGTAGCATTGACACTGTGCTGCTAACACTCAGCTTGTCACCACTAACCAATTATTTCAGTTCCTTACGGCCTGAGACTATTTCTGTATGCTTTTACAGCCACAGAGAAAAGGTATTTTCTTTCATGGAATATCCCAACAGGACAAGTGATTGAGACAGAAATGTGCCGGTTGAGTGTCGGAGGAGAAATGTAGCATCTTACATCAAATGTCTTCTCTTGGAGCTCACTCAGGAACCCTCTCCTGTGTTGTTAAAGTGAGACAGGGATCCTGATGATTGAGGATGATTGCTGAAACGAAACAAACACATAGATTCAGAAACAAGAAAACAATCCAGCACAGAAGAAGCTGCATAGGGCTGATTCTGGTTCATTCTGTCTGTCTGAAAACAGGAAGTGAGCAGATTTTTTGTCCCTTGCTGGTTGCAGTTTTCAGCAGTGAAGGAGTTAACAGCCTCTTTCCTTCTCTCTGACAGAGCTCCATTCAGCACTTGAGACTTTCAGCACCAGGCTGCTCCCAATGTGTTTCTATGGACGGAGCTGATAGCTCCTCAGGAGCAGCGACAGCGAGCTGAATGAGGAAGGCATGTTGAGAGCTAGCAGCAGCTAAAGGGCGTGACAGAAAAAGTCAGCTCTCGACTCAGCTGCAGTTAAGTGAGAAAACAAAAAAGCCACGGCTGACTGAGCTGTAAGACTTGTTTCTTACATAACAGGAGATGCTATCCAGAAGGTTTCAAGCTAGTTTAAAGGAAGGAGTTAGATGGTAAAAGTTCAAACTGGATGCTAAAGGCTAAAAGAGTAAGTAGTTAAAGCTCTGTTGAAAGGGGACAATATAAGGGTGTTTTTCTACAACTAAAAATATAATATATGAATGTCACAGAGCTAAATGTGGCTCAAGGACTCATAGCATCGATAAAAGAAAAGGAGGAAGGTGTGTGTGTGTGTTCAGTATCCTCTTATCTGCCACTTAATGGCTCAGCATGTGTGTTATGGTGCCACTGACACTCACACCACTCATAGATTACAACGTAGTCACAAAAATAGTCACAGCCATGTTGCGCTGACACTGACAGCTGATGACCACAAGGCCGAGCAAGTTCAGACAAGCCTCTGAGACACACATGTGATGACCAGACGTGTGTGTTTGTGTTTTGCTTTATTTTTCTTTTTAAATGCCCGTGTCCACCAGAGGGGGCGGTAAGTTACCTATCATGACAACAGACAGCCATACCATCCACCATCTGATTTCAGCACCACTACTGTGGACTGACAGCAGTGACGCACAGGAGCAAGAATTAACCCTTTAGCTTCAGATTCACTTTGAAATGATGTGTTTAAATGCATGAAATCAACAAAAAACCATTCATATATGTATCTTAATTAAATACTTGTAAAACCTCCACTTGAAAAATCATCTAAGAGAAGATAAAAGACCTATAAAATGATTCTTGAAGGACCTTTTAAAAGGCATTTTCATTTTTAAAAGACGTCTTTCCAACGTTTGTCCTCTGCTCCTCCCTTAACTGGCCAGTTTTTTTCAAATTTTATGATTACATCACTGAATAAAAAGTGTTTTTGTTTTATAAATACAACTTGATAGCAATTCAATTATCAACAAATCACATTTTTATATGTTATATTTCTGTTTTGTCTTCACAGATTATGAACTACAAGAGAAGCCACACCTCATCTCAGCACAATACTGCAAACCACAAGATGAGAGTCAGGTAATGAAAGGGTTAATTACAGTTTTTTGACTCAAATACTTCTCTGAAACGATACCACTGTGAAATTTATCATTTTGAAAGTGCTCTGGAATAATCTGAGCTAGATTAATCACAAATCGGATGATTTAGGTGCATCTGACAGCAGCATTTCTATCTGCAAAAAGGAAAATTAACCCTTTGCGCAAATGAAATTACTCCTAAATCAAGACTTCACCTGCGAGAACATTTCTTAATTTCTGGGATTGATTTTTTTGTTGAATATTTAATCAATTTGAAGATAAATAAGGACTGACGTATGATCATATTTGTTAATATATTAATAATAATTCTCATTAAGGGCCAATTAATGAGGCAGATTACAGCTGCTGAGTTAAAGTCTCCTCTGTGAGTTAACCAATCACTGCTGTGAGGCAGCATGGCCTTTAAAGCAGAGGACACAACACTCCCACTTCTCCGTCAGAGAGTCCTGGCCTAAAGTTGTGGCTCAGTGACTCAGCTTCTTCAATAATACGCATGTACACAGAAAAAAGCTATAAGAAAATATACTTTTTTTTGGTATTTATAGACAGAAACCTTTAACAATGGTTTGGTTGTACACAAAGTAGGCCTGTCTGTCTAACCAGGAAGCGTCATGCTGCTCTCACCTGCTTCCCTGCAGTGGAGTGGCCATCTTGAATGTTTTCTATGATCACAACAGTGCTAAGCTAATCCAAATTTACACATTATATGCTATTATATTCACTCTAGAAGTATGTGATTCACATTTTCATGACTTGTTTGGATGATTTTCAGCCACTTCTTGTTGTGACATGACATTTTGCTCTCTTGTCTTTTATAGAAGTTAGCCTGTGTGGCAGTTGGGAGACTCCTGAGGAAGTACACCCTTGAGACAGTTCAAACAATAACTACACTAATGAAGATTAAAATACCACAATGAAGGGTCTTCCGGAGTTCTTCTATGTTTGTGAGTACTAAAACAAGCTAAACCCCTCCTCACAGCTCAGGGCTAGGCAGCTGCCTTCCTGCCCAGCTATGGCTCCCCCTAGCCGTCCCTCCATGTTTCCTTGTTAATGCACACCATAATGCCCTGACCCTCCCTGCTCTGTCACACCAAAGAGACATCAAAATACACCTGAAAACCTCTATTTCTCTGTCTAAATGTTGAGAATATAGTCTCCATCTGCCTCCCAGCCAACATTGGGCACAACTGGCCCCAGCTGAACATAGGATTTCTTACCTTTTGAGAGTGGCTCTGCCTATACCTCCCTCTCCACAGCCCCAACCTCGACAGCCTCCTTCTTCTTCCCAGCAATCCCTGCAAAAAAGGACACTTCCATGTATGTTGAATATGTAGGGGTGATCAAATTGGACTAAACCATTTATAAAGAGCTCAGAGAGCCCCCAAAACCCCAAAATGGCCATTTTGGCACCATATATACATATGCTCCAAAATGCCACTTTATAATGGCACCTCAGTGGTCTTATACAGCAAAGCCCCCTCCTCAAATACACCATGTCCTACCCCCATGCTTTCAACTTATTCTGGTCCATCCAATAGTCATACAGTTGATACTGAGAAGCAATTGTCAGTCAGTGCGCAGCTGAGTTCTCAGAGACTTTCTGCTGCCTTTTGTGCGTTTGCCAAGCCCTGGAGCATCTTTGGGAGACTACAAATAGCCCATTGGTGGGATTTTTGAGTCAAAGAGACCCTTTTCTTGTGGACTAGACCAAAAAGACCGACAGGGTAATCATTTTATGAGGGTAGAATCCAACAAGGCAAAAAGACAGCTATGGATCCAAATGGACCTCTCCAAAAGTGCACAGGTGTATCCAAAGGTGCAGAGAGCTCTCCAAAGGCTCCAAGAGAGAAAAAAAGAAGTTTATTTAGTTTAAAATGTAAATATAATAATAATTATGTTTAGAATTTACGGATTGTACCGTTAAATTAAAGGATACACACAAAAATGCCGAATTTAAAGTCCATTTGAAAGCAACGTGCAACGGAAAATGTAGCAAATGGCGCAGCTGGCACTGCATACAGTAAAGTTATAAAGTTCACAAATTTATATATATTATTTCCTTAAATATATGTGTGATAATACGGACAGCACTGTAGTAAAGCTCTCAAATTAAAATTACTGTCCAACTGACCAACAGTAGCTATCAGGCAGACGAAAACCTGAACTGTATCGCACCTATTTAGTGCGCCAGAGTAGTCCTGCAACCAGCCGTAGTCTGTTTCTTTATCCAGGCTTGAATAAGCATCAGTTCAGTCCAAACTCCATTATACGAAAAACCGTGCTGACAAATCCAGTGAATTCGTAGGTGGGTAGGCGACTGCTCCGGCGGTTGAAGCTGTTTTCCCCAAAATAAACCCCTATGCAAATTGTGTTGGCAGCTGCCAGCAAAGCGTTAAAGGACAATCCTGTTCCCCCTCAAAGCCTGGCTGTTGTCTATAATGTCTGTGTATGTCGCATATTACAACAGCACATGGTCACAAATAGGATGGGCGTCTGCCTCCCTGCGTGTCCGGACCTGATCCTCCAGCAGGTTAAAGACCCTGCATCCCCTCTTTGAAACACCAAGCTTCAGGCAACAGCTACACACAAGAGAAGCTCTGTCCTCCCTGCAGCTTGTAGTGGGAACTGGAAGGAAAAAAAATAGAAAGTATAGAGGGAATATCAATTAGATATGACAATGCCTTCGTTATCTGCTCTGAAGCTCTCCACATCAACGCTCAGAGCTGATACTGTCGGTTAAACATGCGCATGTGTGAGCTGTGCAGGATTAACGCACCACAGCCGGAGCTGCAGCCGGACGCGCGCCTGTTCTCTTTGTGCATTTGCTGCAGCAGCTGTCGTGCAGATCACATTTCAGTCTGTGCAATGAATACTCACAGTCCTATATGATACTGTAATAACCACACTTGTGCAAGCTCAGCTGTACGTCTGGCGGCGGTTAATATGCGTAATATTTAGGCTCCAAGGTGACAAACGGCCTCTGTTGCAAGACGTCCTTGTTTTTTTTGTTTGTTTTTTTTTAGCTGGGGGGTAGGAGCGCTCTGTTGACGGTTTAAAAGCCACAATAACGACGTCAGGAGGCAGTGACTAGTAAGCAGAAAGAAAAGCCTGCACAAATCATACGAAATATATCCAAGACTCTTTATTATTATTATTAATTTGTGTTCTTTTTCATGTATGTGCTTGGGCTTTCATGTTCCTCCGCAGTTAGTTAGTAAAAAAGCTGCTTTATTGTTTCACTTGAATGCACATATTGCCTAATGTCTCCCCAAACAAGCCTACATGATGCTGTGAATGTCTGATTTCATTCAGTGTGTAAAGAAAAATAAAATAAACAAGACATAAACAAACGGAAATGTTGTATTTTTTCTTTTATTGTGGATCATTTCAAGAGGTAAAAATATCAACAAGAAAAAAAGATTTCTTTACTTAGGGGTCAGTAAGTCCATTTTGCTTCAGGTTTTCATGCACTGCAAACACTTAAACGCATACTGATTAAAAAAAAAACAGGAAGAAGATGAAACTGAATGTAATGATTAAGAGACAACATGAAAACAGACATGATTCTGTGATTACAAACAGAACAACACCACAGTTGCATTTAAATGATCTTGTTTTTTATTATTATGTTCGAAAAAAAAAGAGCGAAAACCACATTTTAAAGTCTTACCAATAAAACTTCCAACTGGTCAAAAGATGTTGAGCTTGTTAAGTTGACAATTATAGATGCCTTGATTGTAATTACAGACACTGGACTCCAGGGGCGCTGCATTGATACAGTAGCTGTTAATATGAGTAATACTGTACAATAGTTTTTATATTGCCTCAGATTACATTTCTTCAAATCTTCATTTGCGAGGAGCGTTTTGTACAGGCATGTAATGAAGAAGGCAAAAAAAGGATGTGAATGCGGTGATGTTTAGTTGCATAATTTAACTATGAAGGAACACCGATGATCATTCAGAACACAGGGATCAAACTGTTAGGAGTAGACATGAGACAAATCTCGACATCATCGATACAAATCAACTGAAAATATTACAAAATACAAACATTCACATAGTCCGGTGTTCTACGATGAAATTAACATTTAATTATGCTCGATAGAAAACCCCGCATGACCTCAGCAGCAGCAGCATTGTTTCATCAGCTGCACATGATTCCTCCTCTGCTGGTGCGGGATCCTCTTCTGTTAGGTCCTTGTGTTTCATCAGATGTCTCTATGTTCTGGAGAAGGTGTCCGTATTGTGTGGGCTCTGTCTGGTGGCGAGCCATTTTTCTTGCGTAGTACCTCCTGGACGCGGCTCTCCAAGCCTCCCTCTGCAACGTCTGAGACTCTTGAGGTAACTCGGATATCAGCGTCCTCTTCCTCTTATCCACGAAAGAGATGGATTGTGAATACTGGGAGTCTGTGATGTTGGGGAAGGAGCTGGAGCGCGAGGGGTTTGTCTGCTGGCGGGCTATTTTTCGGGCGTAATAGCGTCTGGAAGCCGCCCGCCAGGCTGCTCTCTTCAGTCTCTGGGCTTCTTCTGGCAGCTCGGACATCGGGACGCTCTTCTTCTTGTTCCTGAAGAGGACGAAAGGTAAGACGGGATCACACAAATGAGTAGGTATGCAGTTCACCAAGCTGATTTTTTGGGGGGTTTTTTAAGTATAGATTAAAACAATATTCTTATTCTCAACTAAACACACTGAAATAATCCAGAAATGAAAAGATTGTGTACAGTTAGTAATATGTGCTGTTACATATCCTCCACTGTCAGCACATTGATAGATGTCAATATTTGCCAACTAAGCAATTCTAGTAGGCCATAAAGGAGAAATCAGATGAACAGGAATGCCACCACACTCTTAAACTACTAAACTGTTAATCAGAAAAAATATGTATGACTGTAATCTCCTGCAATCCGGTGTTGAATGACCACTGTTGTTGTCAGTTGACACATGCTGCTGCTGCTTGTCTTTACGGTGGCAAAACAGATAAGCAACATTTAATGTGAGATTATCCACTGCTGAGTATTAACATCAACACGTTCCTCAAGTAGACACCTGTACACTGTCGGACATTGTCGATCGATCATGCACAGTGTATCCGGGGAGTTTTTGTGTTCAGGTGTTTATTTGGTGTCCACTTTACCCCCGATTTGCATTATTATTTCCATTTTATCATCTGATTGTATTGTCTGTTTAACATTGTTAAGACAAAGACTCCTGAAACGTTTTTTTTTCCATTTGTTTTCTTCTTAATTTGATGTTACTGTTGATTCATGTGTACTATCCTCTATAAATAAATAAATACATTTACTTCAATTTCTTTTACTGATTTCCTGTTCTTTGAAAATCCCAAGAGAACAAGCATACGTTGAATCACAGGTGAGTATAAAGGCATCAATTCATTCTGGCTGCTTGGCGTTCAGGTCTATCTGTGAGTACTATTGCTGGAGATATCTCTGCATCTAATGCTGACACAGTTAGCCAATTAATCGATCAGGAGAAAAGAGAAAATCAATTCAATCGACAATTCTGATAACCGAGACATTTAAAGTTATTTATCAAGCAAAAATGAAAAAAATATTGGCTGGTTTCACCCGTCATATGCGAGCATCTGCTGCTTTTCTGCTTTAAAAATTGAAATAATGAAAAAAATGAATAATACTAAATGATTCATCAGTTATTAACAAAATAAAACGCGGGTTAATCAGTGAAAGAGATCCTTAGCTGGAGGAAAACTGATACCAAAACCTGCAGTTGTCCTGCTATAAACAGGTGTGGCGAAAATGTTTCAGCATAACATCACATCGTCTACATTTGACTAATTGTTCACAGAAAATATAAATGCAGGGTTTTATTGTGGATTTTCCCTTTGATAAACAGGTAATGAGGTAACTGTAGGCCACAATTATCGGGCTCATCTGTACTGATGAAATAACTCACCTCAGGTGTTCTCCCTCAGCCATTTGGAGTCCGCCTGGGTCTGCTTGAGGTTTCTCCCTGAATTTTTCTCTTTCTCTGGTCTCCAGTTTTTCTAACGGGATCAGAAGGAAAAGCTTCTTAATCAGGCAACCACACAAACTATGCAAACACATTTTTACAGTGATGGTATTTATGTCCTAAGACATGTTTGAAGATTTTTGATACCGGTGCCAAAATGACACAAGTTCTTCTTGGTTCTTAAATGTGAATATTTTCTGCTGTCTTCCGTGCTCTAACATAAAAGAATAAACAAATAAACTGAATATCTTTGAGTTGTAAACTGCTGGTAGGGACAAAACAAGATATTTTAGGTTGCATCTTGGGTTTTGGGAGACATTAATCGCCATTTTCTGACATTTGACACAAAGAATATGGTCAAAGAATATGGAAACAAGTCTTAACGTTGAATACTTTACGTTTTCAATACCCTCAAAACCCAGTCCTAGTGTTACGATACATTCAATATGTGTGCTGACCTGGAATATCTGCACTCTCCTGATGTTCCCCGAATCTCTCCTCACTCATTTCCCACTTGATCAAAACAGTGTCGACATCACACGGCTCTTCTTTGACGACGATGCTGCTGGGAGACTTAGGCAGATTCCTGACTACCTCTGATACGCCTGAGGTTTCTGAGGAGTGGGAGGTGCAGGTCTGGTCCAGACCCATTCTGCTAGGGGATGAAGGGAGAGCTGACTCCTGGCTTTGGGAGGAGACGTGTGAGTGGGGTCTTGCAAAAAGACCTACTGTGGAAGAAGGAGACAAAAATAGGAAAATATCAGAAGTGGAAGTAACAAATTAGACTCATTACTGTACACAGACGCCCCTGTGGATCTCTGAGGGTTAAATGCATAGATATATAATCTATATCTAAATCCCCAAAAAGTATTTTTGGATTTCTGTTATTAGATTTTTATAACAATATGTTTAAAAGAGGTCTTGCAGGGAGTTTGACCTCTAGTGGGTCTGATGCACCCTAAACATGACCCCACGTCACAATGTATGATAACATACTGTACATGTCTTTGTCAGTCCATAATACAAAAGGGTTTGTTCATGCATATCCCATATAACATATAAAATATGAAATATTTTTATTTGGTTTAATAATGATGCTTTATTGCCAATTTCATACTTTGTCACTGTCCTTTGAATGTGGTTTCATTTCAATAATTGTTCAAATGATCCAATATTTCAGCAAACTATATATAAATATAAAAGAAAAAGTCCAAAAACTGAAAACAGATTTGTGTATCAGAACTTTGTTTTCTTTTCTTTCCCTCTCCCATTAATCATCTCACGACCCATCAGATTTATCTGGTGACGCTTTGGAGGGGCTCGGCCCCTAGGTTGGGAACCACTGGACTAAACTAGCTAACTGTATATAAAGTGGTTATGTAGTTTACTTGTAATGGAGTATTTTTTACTTGAGTACAGGACCTGACTCCTCCTTCCACCACTGTTTAAAAGAGAAAAATATGGTTGATGGATTTTTACACCAAGCTTATGAACAAAGGACTCTGATGGCCTAATGTCACACACGCCTACATAAGCACACATAAAAGCACATACACATATGATATATACAGTAAATATAGATATTTATTCATATTTAATTATAAATAGGACACATTCACACAGCAGTTTACATACATACATGCACTCATATGTTTTATACTCTTTTTGTTGTTTATATTCTTTACCTATTACTATTGCTTTTACTATTTTAAAGGACCAGTATGTAGAATTTAGTGGCATCTAGTGGAATGGACTTGACATAAATAGAATATAATATCTACAAGTATGTTTTAATTAGTGTATAATCACCTGAAAATAAGAATCATTGTGTTTTTGTTTCATTAGAATGAGCCCTATATCTACATAGGGAGCAGGTCACCGTCCGTGCCCGCCATGTTGCACGGACAGACAAAACTCTGGCTCTAGAGAGGGCGTTTCGCATATTTCATAAATTTGGCAGCCATCGTAGGTTCTCCTACACGCTTGAAAGGGAAGGGGGGGGGGGGTATTCAGTTTGTTGCAATCTACAACCTCACCACTAGATGCCACTAAATCCTACACACTGCACCTTTAAATATTGCTTTTTCCCTGAGTGCATTGTGGAGAAGCTGTAACCTGAGATTTTTAGTCTCTTATACTTGTGTAATGAGATGTAACAATAAAGAAACTTATTACGACACATACATACTGTACAATGAGGACATATCTTAGCATAAAGAAAATGTCAACAAAAACAAAAGGTTAAAGTAACAGATCTTTAACTCTGCATTCCTGCTCTAATCGTCTTTGCAGTCATGTTTACTCACAAGAGATACTCATTTCACACTCCTGCTGCCCTGCTGTCATCTCGGTGTCAATGCAACCTGCCTCGAAACCACTCTGCTCTCCCTCCTGCCGGTCAGCGGAGGTCTGTGATCCCACCAGGCTGTGCTCGTTTCCCAACAGCCCGCAGGTGCATCCCTGTCGGCGCAGCACTTGCAGCTCCTGCTCGATCTCCGTCAGCCTGCACTCCAGCCGTTGGATCTCTTTGTCCCTGTCGGCCACCATCCGCTGATACTCATGAGTCCTGGCACTGTTGACGCCGTACAGCACGTTTATTATCGAGTCTATCGCCAACCGGATAGCATTTTCCACCACCAGAGCTTCTTCGTCGCGCAGGTGCGGGTGCAAAGTTCTGTTTTTAACCAAATTCATCTTCCAAATCAAACTGTTTTTAAATGTTAGCACGCTGTATGGAAAGCGTCAGACTAGCTACAAGGATGC
The DNA here is from genome assembly GCF_963924715.1 of Thunnus thynnus. Taxonomy (NCBI): domain Eukaryota; kingdom Metazoa; phylum Chordata; class Actinopteri; order Scombriformes; family Scombridae; genus Thunnus; species Thunnus thynnus. The sequence goes on along the minus strand of NC_089526.1, from coordinate 8,331,003 downwards.
TAGGCTATCAGATATCAGCCGCGCACACACACACGCTCGTGAAAAAAAGCTTAGTCACAGTTAATACACCAATCCGAGGCTTTTCGGTAATGTAAAACACGGCAGCCTTAATAAATTGAATCAAAGTCCTCTATTTTGCTAACATTGTATCATCCACCCTCCACATCCAAAGATGCTTCCTGCGTCTTCTTCTTCTTCTTCTCCTCCTCCTTCCTCCTCTTCTTCTTTTTGTTTATTGGCGGATTCCAAACCGACGTTAAAGTTGCATACCGCCACCTACTGCATCGGAGTGTGCAGCTTCTTGACATTAAATCATCTGAATACTGATTGGTCTATAGAAAAAAAAAAGTAATAATGATAAAATTAAAAATAAACCTCACCACATTTCCTAACCCTGTCTGCATTATATAGCTTATCAACCCCATTCTGATTTCCTTGAAGTCTTAATCTGTACTTAGAAATGATTTTAAGATAAGACTTTTTTGATCCCCAGAGGGGAAGTTTGAATGTTACAGCAGTGCAGGAAACAAAGAAATCAGATAAGAGCTAAGAATAGTAAACACAAACAAAATAAGAAGACGTAAATGGAATCCACTCTACACACATTATAAACATTACAATACATAACCTGACTTTTGGATTGTAAAAATAAAAAAAAAATTGTGCAAAATATGTGCAGAAGCGAAGGTTGTGGTTGGTGTAGCTAGAGTTATATATGTATATGTTATATAGGTGAAGTAGTGAATACAAAATATCAATAAAATATGCTGTTATCTACACAGGCCAGCTATATTTCTATGTATTATAGTCTAAGGGCTGTGTGGGCCTTCACAGCTGTTTTATCCTGTTGTCACAGCTCTAGATGTACAGGCTGAGTGGGCACAATTGAACGCCTGAAGCGCTCTGTCTTGCTCTCTGGTGGAATTAGTCTGTGACTGAATGAGCTTCCCATTTGCTACAGTTCACCATAGAGCAGGTGAGAGAGGTTGTCAAAGATGACACTGATCTTGTCCCCCGTCCTCCACTCTGCCACTGCCTCCAGACTGTCCTGTTCCTGCCAAACCACAGATTTGGCCTTCCTGACCAACTTATTAAGTTTGCTAGCATCAACAGCCTTGATACCTCCTCCCAAGCATGCAACTGCAAAGAACAGTGTGCTCGCTACCAGAGACTGGTAAAACATCCTCAGGAGCTTGTTACACACGTTAAAGGAGTGCAGCTTCCTGAGTCTGCTCTGTCCTTTCTTGAAGAGGGCATCTGTGTTGTTTGACCAGTCCAGTTTATTGTTGATTTGCACCCCAAGTACCTGTAATGAGTCCACATCTAAACTCCATTCCTGCCCTGTCACATGTACTATAGCTCTTAAATCATTATTAAGTGTATATATGTATATGTATGGATGGTAAGGTTCTCAATCTCCTGCTTGTGGTTTCGTCCCCTCCAGTTAATGTTTTTGGCTAAAGTGTTTGTGAAAAGCTTGGCCACTATTCTCCAGACACTCTTATAGGTTGTCATCCCTCCAGGCCAGGCCGAGGTATGAGATCTGAAAAGCAGATAGTCATGCACATTATTTCATTTCTATATTCAGTCTGTGAGGTTTATCCTGAAAGAAATGTGAATATAATAAAAATAATATCTCAATGATCCAAATACACAAAATTGTATCTTACAACTTTTGATGCTACAGTCAATATACACAATATACAACCAAGTAAGTAGTTCCAGGTCTGAAAAGTGAAGCCAATGCGGAGGTGCCTTAAACCTGCATTCTGTCTAATGGCCAGCAGGGGGCGACTCCACTGGCTCCAAGAAGAAGTCAGTTTGTATGGAAGTCTATAAGAAAATGACCCTACTTAATGACCCTACTTAATTGTAACACTTTGGTCGCCTAAAAAAGTCGTGTGCAGCATTTGGCTGTACTAAAAGAGCTTCTAAGGGGTCGGATGTTCAGTTTTTCCGGTAAGTTCATTTGGTTTTAAGCCCGTTTTTCGCCAGCGAAAAATAGCATTACCATTAGCATTATCACAGTTAACCGTAGACTGCAAATGCACCGTGCTAACCAAGCACCAATCTGACCCTAGCAGCTAGCGTTAGGGTCCTTTTTGGGCCGCAGGGGGATTTTTCGCTGCAATACTGCGAGTGGCCACTGGGAAAAATGGTGAACCCCTGCTCCAAACTTCCCTAGTCCTGAACTGACTGGAGTGGAAGGGGAAGCATCCCAGCATCTGGAGGTTTGCAGAAAACCACTCCAAATGAGCTTCCTGGCTGCAGTATTAGGAGAACAATTGTGTTTTGTTGTTTGATAGTCTCCAGTGAAACAAAGACCTCTAGAAGTATTGCTTCAAAAAGACATGCAAACATCTTAATATGGCATTACATACAAATCAAGTTGTGTTATGAACTAGATATCATTTAATGCATGTGTTTGCATCCACCAGGTTTGTCTACATGAACTCTTCTTCTTCTACTTCAGCACCAACTGTTGTGTATGTGTTTCTGTTTTTCACTGTCAGTCTTCAGGTGCATCTGATTAGTGAATGGGAAGTAATACCAGCAATGACTGTTGGGTGGCAGCAGACACAACCTGATTAATGTTGCTGTATTTGTTGGATGAAGCTTAAAGGATAGTTCACAGTTTTACAAGTCTGTCTTAAAACAACAGTCAGGTGCCCATATGAACACTGAAAGATGTTTTCCTCGCTGTATGGGAGCCGATATCTCCCAGATTGTATTTTGGAGTGGTTATTTTAGGTGCTGATGGCTGAGCCACACAATATTTCCTCGCAACAATCTCATCTTCCACACCCAGTTGTGGGTGGCATCTGTTTCTTTCTCATTCAAAATGAGGAATTTGAAAGACATAATATCTTGGTCAATGACATTTCTCTTTTGTCATTTTCTCTGTCAAAGCTCATTATCAAACCTTTAAGAACAATTTTAGACCCAATACAACTGGTTTCTTGAGCTGTTTATTTCTGGAAACATTTTTCTCTTTGTGCTTAAACCCAGGGAGAATATGTATTTGCCTATTAAACTCTAAAATGATTACTGTACCACAAGTGTAGAGCTGGTGCTCATATGGTACAGTGATTTTCTACCGATCAAAAACACACATTTTTACATGTATTTAATTATTGTATTAGGATGTTAAAAATTGATACCTCCCTTTCCTTTTTAGATGAGCTACGTGTTCGTCTTCATCCTCTGTGGTGACAGATTTGTTCACCTGGAGATTTGCTAGATTTGCTATTTCTGCTACACATTCAGCCCGGGTTTCTGCAAAATTAGAGAGTAAGATAAGATCATAGTGTTCAGGTTAGAAGTAAAAAAAAGATCTGAAAATGTAGAGTGAAGTGTTTGTAAGAAGTATCACTGAACAGAAGATAATTTGATACATGAGTATTTCTTTAGCTCTCTGTAGCTTTTGCATTTGTAAGACAACTTCCTTGTATTTAATACCAGCACTGTTTTAATTTAAAATTAAATTTGAGAGCTTCCTTGATGACAATTTAAGGAGCTGGTGCACCGCACATAGGTGACTTAAAGAAGCCCTGTGGATTTGTGAAATTGTGCATTGTTAACAACCATGTTCACTTGCTAGCTGTCTTTTGTTTTTGGCACATTGCTGTGCGCCTTTGTGCGTCACTGCCCCCAACTGTCGATTGGTGGAACAGAGTGAAACCAGTAGCAAAAAATAAATAGCATCATGTACATACATGTGTGTCCTCGTGCATGATACAAACAAATCAGGGACCCACTAATGAAAGCCTTGCGTCATAGTTCTACTATTGGTCAGAAACTCTACAGGGCACCTTTAAGTGTTGAAATGTTGATACCAGACTGAAGAACATATATGAAGGCCAAATTAACAACAGGGCAGGGTATTGAATCTCAATCGTTTTTTGGTATGAACCAAAATGTGTCTGTGTCAATGAGGATCTAATGTGACCTGTTTTTCTGTCTTGTTTACTTATTCTTTGATCAGATAGTTTCTTATTTATTTAAATCAAAATTTTGCCGATTCTAGACTCCTTTCATTAGACAGAGTTCTTGTACAGCTGCTTTTGTTTAGACCAGGGGTGTACAAACTACGGCCCGCGGGCCAACTACGGCCCACCATCCACTTTTAATTGGCCCGTATCAAAGTCTAAAAATATAATGGACTATGGCCCACACATAATATTTGTGCTTAACTGTGTTGTACTTCTTAGTTTAAACACTAGGTGGAGCTACTGTCTTAAACAAGGCAGCGTCTCCACAAAGTAAGCAATCAAAGAAAAAAATTGCTGAGGGTCACCAGAAATGGCGGACTCAAAGAGACGCAAGATTGCTAGCGAGTGCAGAAAATTTCAGACTCGGTGGAAAAATTAATATTTTTTCGTAGAGAACAAGGGGAAGTGCTTTTGTTTGATTTGTAATGAGAGTGTTGCCGTGATGAAAGAGTACAATGTGCGAAGGCATTATGAAACAAAACATCAGACCTTCACGTCCTACACTGGCGCTGAGCGGGAAGAGAAGGTGAAGCAAATGACAGCTAGCCTGCTAACGCAGCAACAGTTTTTTTTTTCCGTGCTAACAAAGCTCAAGAAAATGCAACAATAAATGCAACTCATTGCCCTACATGGGAAACCTTTCTCAGACAGGAGAAAATGCAGGATTTCAACAATGTCAGCATGTCCAGAAATACGGTTGTGCGGCGAATTGAAGACTTGTCAAACAACTTAAAACAGCAAGTGTCACATAAAGCTTGTGCTTTCGATTTTTACTCAATTGCGTGTGATGAGAGCGCAGATGCCACGGACACTGCACAGGTGTTCATTTTTTTGCGGGGAGTGGATGATAATTTTTGCATTACGGAGGAACTGCTTGATCTTCGGAGTCTAAAGGGGACAACAACTGGGAAGGACGTTTTTGAAGGTGTGTCAGATGCAATTGACCAGGCTGGACTTAAATGGGGCTCCAGCAATGACAGGCGAGCGCAAAGGAATGGCATCTTTGGTATTCGCCAAGGTGCGGGAGAACGGAGGTGAGGCTGTCCAAATGCACTGCATCATCCACCAAGAAGCCCTCTGTGCCAAGACAGTACAGCTTGGCAACGTGATGAACACAGTTGTGAAAACTGTCAACATAATTAGGGCACGAGGGCTTTACCACAGAGAATTTAAAGCATTCCTCTCTGATGTCGATGCTGAATACGTGGACCCACTCTACCATTCTGAAGTGCTGCAGCGGTTTTATTCCCTGAGATCAAATATCGACAAGTTTTTGAAAGAAAAGGGCAGACCTCTGCATGAGCTCAATGACCCTTTATGGTTGGCAGACCTAGCTTTTTTAGTTGATCTCACTGATCATCTCAACACCCTGAACAAGAGACCACAAGGCAAAGAGCAGCTGGTACCACAGCTGTATGCGCACATGAAAGCATTCTGTCATTGAGAAGGAAATCACACTGTTTGCGGCTCTGTTTTCAGTGGATGAAGAAGAAATGAAGGAAAGTCTGCAATTAGAACTGATCGAAATGCAGTGTGATGATTCTCTGAAGAATCAACATCAGCTTCTCTACCTCCCTACCTGACTTCTACCGGAGCTCTCAGCACCCTAAGAAACAATCTGAGGCTGTCACTGAGAGAATGACCTGCCAACGTTTTTGTAAAAAATAAAAGGAAAATATACTAATGGAGCTTTTTCTTCAAACATGTTCATTTATCAAACGTAATTTACCTGCATTTGATTGATTTTGCCAATATTAGTGCATTAGAAGTGAGGTAGTATACCTCACGTCTAGTGAGTGGCCCGGTCCTTTGTATATTTTTCTGTATGTGGCCCTCAGGAAAAAAAAGTTTGGACACCCCTGGTTTAGACAATTAACATTTTTTGATTTTCTGACTTTTGTCAAATAAGAAAAGACTTATTAGAAAAATATGTTTATATACAAAGTAAAGTATCAAAAACATTGGCATCAGTCTGAGAGGGGCTCTGGATCAATGTTAGCTTTAACAATGTAGTTTGTGGAGCTGTTGTAGAATGTATTATATCGATAGATGTGTCTTATATTTTGTTCAACCCATCAATCCATAGATACAAGTACATACATAGATTCATACATATTATACATTAATATTATATGTTAACAAAAATTATACTATGTATTATATATTATGCAGTCCAATGCAAAACCACAGCTAACTATAGCCTCAAACATTACTACTGAGTTCAGTAAACAACTCTAACATTTAAAATTTGAGCATTCTTAATTATTACAACTGACTGGCAACGGCCCGAAGTCAGAACTGAAATGTCATGTTTCATCACTGTCAAATTGGAGAGATTTGTATACAAGTTTCCGGTCTGGGTACTGAAGTCTCCGCCTCAGAAACAGATACTTCTAAGGCTTGGTGGTTTGTACTTCCTCCCAATTAACACAGGAAATGACACTACTTACTACATGAACCGGAGGGAAATTTTTACTCTTAACACACTGAATACTCAGAAAGGTTGTGTGGATTATTAAGATTATTGTTGTAGCTCTATGCACAGGGGCAGTTTAATGGAGTTATTATCAGTCACCGTAAAGGAAAGACTACTACTACTAACAAATATTACTAACTAATAGTAGTTGGTCATATATGTGCTATGCAACAATGTTTACCTTTTCGTTACCCAGAGATTTCTTATCTGGATTCCCCCAAAACTGTCAGTTAATCTCTGAACATTTCCCAGCCTATTACTTTGCTTTAGAAGTTTGAACGACATTGTTCCAGGTAGTATAATCCCAACAGATCATCATTCCTGGGTAATCGGTTCTATTGCTGCATGTAGTCTTTGGTTAATAAGCAAGCAAAAGAGATAAAGGATACAAGACTGCTATATCAACCCAATGCACACAAACTGTATTGTCCACTGTTCTCGTACTTGATTAATAGATCCTACTACGATTACTAAGTAGGCCCCTAAGTATTGCCTGTGTATCCAAACCCTGATATATCTGACTCCTCTGTGCCATAAAAATCACACCATTGAGTCGCACTGTGGCAATGGCTGATGTTCATTCACTACCGTGAACATGATCACTAAAATTTATCTCAGTCAATGCCACATTTGCCGTCCTGCTGCTGTATCTACTCACTAGAGCAAAAATGTATATTATTTAGACTTTATTTAGACTTTTATAAGGAAATGAAAATATATTTATGACCCATTTTACATCTTCCGTGGCAATGAATGCGCTACAGAGAAGTCAAAGTACTGAAAGAGGGACTAATACATTGTTAGTTTTGATCTTTTAATAGGATTTGTTGATGATAAAAGAAATATACAATAGTGCCAGCCTTATTCTTTAAGCTGCTTGGTTGATAGCATTTGCCAGCATTATAATTGCTATAATTATAGCAAGCAAGCAAGCAAGCAAAGTTTCTTTATATAGCACCTTTCACAAACACCAGTCACAAAGTGCTTCACAGTCAAAGAAATAAAATAAAATGCAATCAGAATAAATAAAAAACAAAGACACCAGATAAAATATTCAAGGAGAGCAGGTAAAATAGAGAAATTAAGATATAAAATAGCACATACTACCCAAATGCCTGTCTGAACAAATGGGTTTTTAGCTGCTTTTTAAAAGAGTCTACATTATCCAAGGACCTTAAGCTTGTTGGAAGACTATTCCAAAGCTTAGGGGCTGCCGACTGGAAAGCATGATCTCCCCGGGTCTTAAAATGTGTAGGAGGTACACTTAGAAAGCCCTGGGTGGAGGACCTATAGGAGCTTGACAAGTGTTGGAGGGGTGCAGAAGGTCCGTAATGCACTGCGGAGCCTGGCCATGTAGGGCTCTATAAGTGAGCACCAAAATTTTAAAATGAACTCTAAAATTTACTGGAAGCCAGTGCAGTGGGATTAAAATGGGAGTTATATGTGACCATCTGTTGGATCGTGTTAAAAGCCTAGCAGCAGCTTTTTGGACAGTTTGTAAGCGGTGTATGGAAGATTTATTAAGGCAGGTAAAAAGAGAGTTACAGTAGTCCAAACGTGATGAAATAAAAGCATGTATTAACATCTGCATTTCATTTCTTGATACCACAGACTGGAGTTTGGCTATGTTTCTCAGGTGAAAGAAACATGATTGAGTTAGCGTCTTAATATGCGCTTCAAAACTCATGGATTGGTCGAAAATTACACCAAGATTGTGCAAGCAAGACCAGGAAGATGAGGATAAGGCATCAAGGTTCTGCCTGATTGATGTCTGAAGATTGTCAGGGCCAAAGATCAGGACTTCAGTTTTGCGTTTAAACAGTTGTTAAGTACAGAGAGTTTGTGAAGCTCATTAGGTTTAGATGAAAAGTACAACTGGATGTCATCGGTGTGCAAATGGTAGGAGATGTTCTTGAAACTGCTGATGATCTGATAGCAATAGCAATAGCTATTCAGAATGTAAAATTCATACCTGTTCTCCTGTTGAAAAGATGCATCCAGACATTGACCATTAAATATATTTTCTTTACTATAGAACTGACTTAAGCATTCATCAAAAGATTCTAACAAAAGGTTTAACAAAGTTACATATTTGAACACTTTAAGGACGTTCAACAGCTGTCTTACACACAGGGCAGCAAAACACAAATTCATATAAAATGTCAAAAAGAACTACCACAATTGGTCCCAGCAAGAACAATCTGGACTCAGCTTTCTAAAAGTTTCCACTCACTGGATGCAAAAAAGTAAACAAGATGGCATGTGGATGTTCAGAAAGCAATTTTGAACAGGTATGATTTAGAGCGGGGGGGGCAGGAAAACAGGTCACAGTTCCTCAGAAAATTGTTATCATTTATCTCAGAACTTGTGTTTCGTAAGAAACAGTGTTGTGTATTATATGGGAGCTGACAGAACTATGGGAGGATGTGGTAGAAATGGCCATGAGAGGGAAAAGTTCATGATAGCACAGCTTGATACTCACTGCAGGGGCTCTAACATGAATACTAGGCTTTCACAGGAATGCTCACCCAACATTTGGCACATTTCACTGCGTACTAATAATTGGTTTTCCTTGTAGAAATTTATAAACGTTAAAAAGCATGATTATTCTTGGCTACAGAAAGCGTTGAGAATGCACCTATTCATTTCAGCTCCAGTCAACCTGTGACTGGTGCAGGGGCCAATGCATGATGTGTGGTTACAACAGTGGGACAAAAAAACAAACCACTAACTTACAGTTCTTAGAAGCATGCAAAAACAAAAGTGATGAAAACATTGAAGTTTTCAAGGCAGCAAGATCAAGAGAGTTCAAGTCTTGCTGATGCACCCTGCAGAAACAATAAACACCCAAATGAAGTGTTATGATACACGTTTACTGTACATACACTGGTTTATATTTTAGACTTATTTTCAACCATGAAGAAGCTTAGAATGATAAAGACTTAAATTTGTGGTATCTTGCGCTCTTTCATCAATAGCTTTTGTGCTTTATTAATTACTGCTTTATCAATACCTGGAGAGAACAGTGCCGTCCCTGTAATGGGAAATTGCTGATCACTCAATAAGCACACAAAGAGAGCATTGTCAGGTTATGAAATAATGTAATCAAATAATACAATCAGAAGTATAATGCATCATAGTTCTGGAGACAAAGATACATACCACCTAGCTATCTTTTCTTTGTCTGAAAGGTTGGCATTTAACCAGGCCCTTAAATACTACTCGTACAGAATTAAAGACATCTGTTTACTAACCTTACAGGTCAGCAACCAACCCTCAGATAGAAACATAAGTCAAAAGTTCAGCTAACCTAGGAACAGTCTTACTTTACGACCATATATGACAGTACATAAGCATGCACCAAGTAGCATCACAAAATAACATTACTACTATATTAAATTAAGGACAAATCACACTATCCTCTAAAAGCTTATCAGTTTTACACATAAACATCTACATAACTACAGTTTATCTTATCACTGGCTCAGGTAAGGGTATAACAGAATAAACTTAACTGTTAAACACACAACTGCCTCATCTTACACAGCAAAGAACTAAGTTTAGAATAGACATAGCACAGAGGAAGAACATGTGTGAAACACAAACTAACACTAAACTGAACTTAAACACTATCTGAAACATGTATGATATATTCAAGAAATACATCAAATGATAACCTATTATTCAGTTTTCTTTTACGTCCCCTAAAAGCCTCTCATGCAGACTATCGGTTGATGCTACAATTTACTGATGCTCCCTAAACGCCTAAAATGCAGAATATCTGGAGACTAAAATTTTAGTTGAGCAGAAGTTGATCAGATGAACTGTAGTGCTCTTTTTAAACTTGCCTGAGACGTTCTGCACCATGCTTGAACATACATACAAAGCTCCCACGCATGAGGAGCGGGAATAGAGCTTAACCCTTTAACTTTTTCTCTTTATTCTCTATGGTAGTTCTTATCACTACAGATGTCACACAATGTGGGTTGCAATTGCAGAGTGGCACTGTTCATATTTCCACTCATTGAATCCACATGCAGAAGCAGTGTTGTTTATGAGGTATTTTTATATATTTCTAAATATTAATATATCTTGAATGCCTTGAATTTGCATGCCAAGTTTCGTACAGGGTACACAGTTCAATAGTAGAGCTTAAGTCTCTTAAAGGGGACGTATAATACTTTTCCTTATTTTCAGACATATATAATGTCACAATGTTGGATGTTCATGTTAAAAGTTGCCAACATGTCAAATAACGAGGTAAACGTATGTAGAAGTAATCCCTGTGAGCAAAAAGCAGCAGTTTCAGACTGCTCTGAATGCTGAGTTTCCAACATTTTTTTCTACTTTAAGCCCGAGCTGACGTCAGCTCGTGACAAATTTCTTTATATGGACATCTGCTACATGCACAGCGCATGACTTAACTGTTTAAGTCATGCGCTGTGCATGTTAAACTTAACTTAACTGGGAGTAGTTGCGCCAAGCCATGACTCCATTACACAGCACAGCAAAGTAAAATAAGTAGTTACTTGTTGAAGGTGTGCTGGTTTTCTACAGCTCTTCATCAAACATCATCATCGTCACTGTGGCTGTTTCTGCTTGTACTATTCCTCCCTGTGTTATTTCTAACTGATTGCTGAACAAATAGCTCAAATGGCTCCATATGTTGTTGTTTTGATCGTTTTTTAGGGCCGCTAGCAAAGCTCCGCTAATTCAATGAGGAACACGTGTCACTTCCTGTAAATTCCTCACAATAAAAAGTCTCCTGTTAGTTAGTCAATTAAAAGCTTTTAATTTGAAACAGGAAAGCAGGAAATGTTTGGTTTGCATTGACAGTAAAGTTACATAACTCTGATACGTACACCTGGCCAATCAGAACAGAGTGGGCTCATTAAGAGAGGGGCCTTAAAGAGACGGGAGCTAAAATGGAGTGTAAAGAGAAACTGCTGCATAAAGGGCCAGTATAAGATAAATAAGGAGTTTTTTGAACTGTGAATCATGCAGAGCTACTCTAGTGGAGTCCAAAAATAAAAATTTAGAGTTGAAATGAGCATAATACTTCCTCTTAAAGCTTTTTCAAGTCATTAACACTATGGATATAATCCCACCTCTGACCACAATGTGGATTGCAATGGCAGGGTGGCGCTGTCCCTATTTCCGCTTGTTGAAGCCACGGGCAGAAGAAGAAGCAAATCAATGTTGTTTACGAGGTATTTTAATATATTTCTTGAGAACCACTCATCCAAACAACTTCACACATTGAAATTGCACTTCCTTGATTCCCCAGCAATCCACCTGCCAGGTATAAAGTAGATCGGATGAACGGTTCTCGAAATATATGAAGGACAAACATACATACATACAGACAGACAGACAGAGATTTCTTGCTTCATATAGAGAGACATAGAAAGATGAAGGAAATATTTGACTTAACTGAACAAGCCACATTGATGTCAAACACACAACTACACAACTAATGAGGGGAAAAACAAGGAGTCTTAATGGTTTCACATTTAGTATAAACTTGTTTTTAAATTCTACATTCACAGATAGGCTATCTTACTCAAGAAAAGAAAAATATCTAAGGTGATTGCTGGTTCATTTTGTTGTTGCTGGGCAGAAAAAATAGCCCGCAGAGTAAAGTTATTTTCCACACCACACATCACAGACCTTTAACTAGATAAAATATTTAATCTCCTCTCTGAACATCATCAACTATTGAGAAGTTTGAGTTTCAATCATTACCATTAGTTGACTAGGTTGGTTAGGTAATGTTAACTGTTAAATGTTAGTTTGCACAGTATTGAGTGTAATACTTAAATCTTACATGCAGTAAGAGAACAGAGAGTGTCAGAGTTTGATTTAATCTAGCTAATGATTTCAATATTGAAATTAAAATGAGCTTGATCTTGATAAGAGCGTTCAACGTACTGCTTTCTGCCTCAGCAAATATCAAAGAGAGAAGTAAAGTTTATCTGGTGGGCGACTGAGGTCACATTGATCCTAGTTGGGGAAAAACAGGACCAAGTCACAACCTAGTATATGGCTGGACCGTGTATGGTTGATGTGTGAAATTGTGGCCAGTTTGTTACAGGGATAGTCAGTGGTAGTTGTCACTGGCAATGTAGCATATATTTTGGGGAGTTCTGTCTGTTAGCAGGGCTACTCAAAAGGTTTGTCTTCCAGATTTCATAAGTTTCATGACAAGATATTGTTCTTGCTTTTTAACATGCCTGGGCACAAGTTTAAGAATCCCTCTAATTGCTAATGCAAATGTACCTTTATTTCTCTCATCTCCTCCCTTGCAGATCCTGATTCTCATTTTGCAGATCCCTTTGTATTGTCTTCAATTTTCTGTCTCTTCTTGGCACTCTGTCATCATAAGGTATCAATGCTAATCTCCCTCTCTGCAAGTGCAAGTTAATCCAAGCTAAGGCGTTACAAATGTATTTTGAGAAACGAATACTCCAGCTCACCCCATTACAACTGATAGGGCACTGTATTACGTCTTGTAGGGTTACTTTTCAGGTCACTATCAGACTTTCTTCCGCTGAAAGGGCGCTCACGACGTCATTTAAGATTCTCAGATATAAAAGCACTCTATAGGGCACTTCCTGATTCACCGCCAACTAAGACAGCGACTACAGAATATTGTTATTTTTTCTCATTTGTGATTGCACCTTAGAGGGTATTTTATCATGTTTTCTCTTCTGTGGGAGCAACTTAGAGGGCACTTTAGCAGCGTTTTTTTGGCCTCGGGGGCAGATAGGGCGGCCCCGGACCTAAAGAAAGCTGCGCTTACTTGAAAAAGTCTGGCTAGAATTAACGTTCACTTGAGGCTCAAGCCGTTCCACTAACGCAGCTTAGCCGTGTCCAGTCAATGCTAAGTTTAGCCAGGCTTGAACAAGCTTGCAGTGTGTGTGTGTGTGCACCGAGTAGATAAGCAGCCCAGAACAGTCGTTGTTGTTGTAGAAAAGATGATACTGTGTCGCAGAAAGAAGACAAACGAGGGCGGTGTTCTTCTCAGCAGCAGAACAAACCTGCTGATGAAACTATATGAAGAATATAAAGGAGTTGTCACCAAAAAGGACAATACTGCTGCAATTAACATGGTGAAGGAGATGGCTTGCCACAAAATTGATAACAGATTAAAGGCATGGCTGTAGGTGGGTAGTGATGGCCTAAAGGTTAGAAGAGTGAACTTATTACTCGAAGGTTGACAGTTCAATCCCTGCATCTAGCTTGATGAGTCTGCGTGGGGAGAGTGAAGAGCAGCACTTGTCCCTGTTCATCGTTTTATCTTTATTTGTTCATAAGTGAGCATTTAGATCAGTGTCTGTGGTGATATTACCACCAGGCTAGATAATATCAGATGTATATTTGAAATTATGGTGTTGGTAACTTCAGAGAACCAACTTACCAACATTATCATACACTTTGACACATTTTCTCTTTCACACGATGTTCATTTACATTTAATGAAAGTTAAAAATGAAGTTGCAGTTGGAGATAAAGAAACTGGAGAAGGATATAAGTACAGTGAAAACCACTTATAGTGATCACATCTGCCCGGGTCAAATATCACTGTAAGCAGATGATTATTATAACCATTTCATTTTCTTTATTTCTCGTGCAGAATAACATCTAATTGACATTTGTATATTTATTAGCCTACATGAATATAAAGTTACTGAATTTTATTGACTGTTTCAAAATACAGTACAGTACAGTATTATCAAGCTTTGAGGAGACTACCTTTGTCATTGAGAGATAATGACTTTCTGTCTCCAGCATGATTTCAGTATTCATGCAGCAGCAGCTGCTACATGGGAGTAAAGTACAAAAATAGATTTACGTAGTTTAAAATGTTTTTCCATATGTTGTCATGTATGAAAAGACCCAAAATGAACACTGTAGGTGGACTACTTGATTTCTATAGGTGACTTATTTAAACAGCTTTTTTTTTTTTTTTTTTTAGCTTTTTGATCCATATAAGCAGATGATCACTGTAACTGTGATCACTATAAGCAGTTACCATTGTATACACTTAAACACAGCAGAAGGTCATGGTTTGGACTTTATTAAATATTCTTTTTGTCTTCACAGCTTGAACAAAATGAGTGAATGAATAACTTCAAAACAACACTGGCACACTTTTTACCCCTTAAATTATAAATGCTAAGCTTTTAAATTAAATGGTTCAGCTTGATGGAACACCCCTCTGGCCAGAGCTGACCTTTTTTTGCAGGTTTTTCTCTGTACTGATATTCCAGTACATTCCAGTTAGTCTAGTCTAGACCCTCCTGATGGTCCAGCAATCTTCCCTGACACACACTTTCCCTTTAATGACTGTTTCAAAGTCAGGAGGATCCTCTTTAACAAGAGAGATGCATTCAAGGGGCTTTTCTCCAGCTGCCCCCCCCCTTCCCCCCCCCCCTTCCACCCCCCCCTCCCCCCCAAGAGTCTCATTCTAGGCATGTTGGTGGGGAAAAGCCGTATCATGACACTTGGAAATCTGTGTGGGTTGCACACCCACACCTGATGTACAGAAGATACATGGATAGAAAAATGAGTGGGTGACTCACCCACCACATCCAGATTTACTCAAGTACTGTACTAAAGTACAATTTTGAGGTACTATCAGATTTCAGAGAGAAATATTTTACCTATCTACTCCACTACATTTGTTTGACAGCTTTAGTTACTTTTCAGATAAAGATTTGACACAATAGATAATATAACAAGCTTTTAAAATACAACATAGTTGTAAAGATGAAACCAGTGGTTTCCAACCTTTTTGGCTTTTGACATCTTACAAAAAGCAGTGTGTAGTCTGGGTCACATTTCAGATATCTATGAGGTGTTAACAGCTCCACCAAATAGTGATTTTTCAAATGATTTTTTTCTTGGATATTTTCTTAGAACAAACACAAGTCATTAACTACAGCTGCTTGAATCTGCCACTAGAAGTCTCATATGCTGTTTTTTCACTCACAAATGACAAGTTCTGCACACTCTCAATTTTGCACCACATATCTCAGTCAAATGTGGAGCAAAAGATTTGTGCACTTTCAGAGCAGGGGTGGGCCATGGATGTATTATAAGAGCTGGTACCGGACTGAAAATGGCACCCATTCAGTCCAGTAAGATTCAGCTGGCACATACACCAAAAAATGTCTCTATCTTCCTGGTTTGCTTCCGCCTTGTGCGGCCCGCTGAATGTGCGCAGTATTTTTTCCCCTGCTGGCCCCGCCCACGAGCTCTTACTTTACATTATAATGACATCGCAGATTTTTAAATCGCTTTTCTTGGCTCGAGGAAAGTTTTGCAATTATAAAACCTCCATGGATCAAAAATTCATAAGAGTCATAATTGACCTTGTTTACAGTTCGAGGTGTCCTGTCAGCAGTTTTACAGTGGTGGACCTGTCCTGTCCCTTGGTGCCCGAAAAGAAAAAAAAACCCCCAAAAACCCAAGAGAAGCTTGGACCTGATGTTTAAGGTTTTCTGATATCACCCACCATCCACATTTGACTGAGATATGTGGTGCAAAAATGAGAGCGTGTGGAACTTGTCATTTGTGACCAAAAAACATTTGGGACTCATAACGGCAGATTCAAGCAGTTGTAGTTATTGACCTGTGTTTGTTCTAGATAAATATCCAAGAAAAAAAAATGTATTTGTGAGAAAAGTCAACTCTTATTGCATGAATTCACATACTGATTTGTGGATGTGCAAATTTTGTCCACAACATTATTTGATACGGTTGTGTTCACTGCAGCAACCGTAGCAAAAATGCGAGCATATGAGTTTCTTAATTTGTGATTTGTAGAAAGAGATTTGTGCGCCTGCAATGAAGAATTTGAGAAAGTATAACTGTTGTGTTGTATTTGTGGGAGAGAAAAAAATATTCTACAAGTTTACAACTCCAAAAGCATTTTTATCTGACTTCAAATTTACTGATACACATGTGTGACTATCTTCTACAACTATAAATTCCACTGTCACAGGTGCTCAGTTGTGTTAACTTACTTACTTTTACCTTAGTAGGATTTTTCATGCAGGCCTTTACTTGTTATAGAGTATTTTTTACTGCATTTAGTATTTTTTATTGCTGTATTGATACTTTTACCTAACTAAAGGATCTGAACACTTCTTCCATCACTGCTCACCACAAGACTTTACTTGAGACTTGCTTTTCATTTCATTATTAGCCCCATTAACAGCCTCACAGTTTATTTCCGATCATGATCAGATCCTGTTCATCACTGTTTATAGTTGCCCTGATGGCATTTTCCACAGCCAGAGCCTCGTCTTCATCGCGGAAACTTTGGGGCAAACTAGACGGGTTTTGGCTGTTTTTATTACTCATTATTGCTCACTGATGTGATACTGTTAAGATATAAGTTAAGATGACAGCCGTGCTCTCTCTGTTTTACTCACATATCATTGAGTGACCAAACAACACAAAATACTCTGCAGACATTACTCAGTCACATTTTAGTTTCTAAATGCTTGCAGCTGCCGGAAAACTTACAACTAGTTTGAGCATAATAAACAGGTGCATGCCAGTATGCAGGTTTTGGTGCGTGCCAGTGTGACTGTTCAAACATCAAAACTTTGCTTGATTAAAAGTACAGTATTAGACAGTAGTATTGTCAGGATATTGTTATCTACTCAACCCTCATCCTACCAACATATTTAACATACAATGCATAGGACTACCGACCGGGGTCCCTGGGGACCGCAAGAATAAAGAAACAATCATCATAGCAAAATGTAAACTTATTTCTTCTCAAAACATTATTAGTTATGTAATTAATGTCATCTGAAAAAAAAAAAACAGATTATTATTATTTTAGGAAAGTTACAGTTCATTTGCATATCCTGTAAAACAGAAATAAATATTTTTCTTTAATACAAATTGCAGCTTTTATCGCAAGTGCAATCTTTCCACAAAGCCTTCAAAATGATTGACAAAGGACTACCCCCGCTGATAGTGTGTGATACTTTAAATTAGGACTCATAGCAAACATGAACTTACAATAATTCTATCTATTAAAACTGCATAGGCGGAATTGGGTGCTTTTGACTGGGGTCACCCAGGGCCCCAGTACAGTCATATTTTTAAAAAGCACTAATTAAAACAGAAACAGAAAACAATGATATGAAGTCATAAGGAACAAATTGATTAGGAACAAGTCATGAAGAATTGGAATTATAGAATAAAGCACCTGTGAAATATGACAAAAAGTATACCTCTGGGGTCTACGGTTACCCAGGCAGTGGGATTAAGGTTACCACAAGTTAAAGTACCTGTAATGCAGAATGGTGTTATGATATTATATGTCAATGTATTATTATGATTAATGCATAAAGGTACTAGGAGAGTTTAAATGTCGTGGCAGCTTGTGTGGAGCTAATTTTAATAATTTTATAGCCAATAATTTTGGGCACTTTAATCAATAAAAATGCATCAAAGTTTATAAGTTGACAAAAATCTTTTTGAAAAGGAACTAGTAAGTGCAATATTTTTCCGCTGAAATGTAGTGGAGTAAAAGTATCAAGTAGCTTAGGGTCCCACGTGGACACACTTTTCTTCCAAAGTGAGAATAGTTGTTGTCCCCAGATAGCATATGGAAGTGAGCCACTTCAGGCACTGCTGGCCTTCTTCTGGCCCGCACAAAATGCATGTGAGCCTGAAACGGGCCACATGTAAAATAGCAAATATGGCCCAAATATCCCAAATCAAATGTGGGCCTTTTTTGGTAAAGATGCAGTGCTCTCAGGTATTTGTATTCTGGATGATGTGGGCCAGTTCTGGTTTATCTGGTTTGTTCTTGGTTGACTTACAGCTTGCTTGTGGCCCAGATCTGGGAAACAGGAGCGGACCGCCAAGTGCCATCATTCCGTGCGATATGTGGGCCGGATGAAAGTGCAGAAAGTGTCAGGTGTGGGCTGGATCTGGGCCACAGCAATTTTGCTATCTGGGTTTGTGCCTCTCTCGCTGGTTTGATGTGGGCTGGGCTCAGCTGGAAAAAGATTATGAAATTAACCTTTAGGCAAACATGGAAGATAATAATAATAATGATAATAATAAGACTCATGAGAAAATGAAACTTTGAGCATCTTAATTTCCATTACTTCTGGGCAGACTCCATTTGTTGATGAAGACGATGTGAAATAATGAAACCTGCCTCACAGATCACAGCTGTTCTGCAGCTGCTAAATGGTAAGATTGTTTTGTCAAGTATTTTACCTTGTCAGCAAAATGTCAGTGATGATAACAGTGACATAAGAGTTAGCCTGTGAACTGGTGGGTTTTTTGTATTAATTATTGTTTTTATTCATTGCTATGTTTGTTTATGTATTTATGATTGACTGCTGTCTATGAGTCACATGAATATTCTAGGACATTAAAGCTTTACTCTACTTTTCTGAAATGACCATGAATATGCAAGTACACAAAGTATAGCCACTTCCTTTTCAGTGGGCACTAGTATGTCTCACTGATGCCCATACTTGCTCTCATTTATGAAGAAATTAATAGAGACGCTTTAACATTGAAATTGTGCTTTATTGATCCTTGTAGGGAGATACATCTTGAGTATTTGACACTTCCCATTTACTTTAGGAGCAGTGCTAACTGGCCTCACCTATAGGCAATATGTCTATAGTTTCCACTACACAATTCAACAATTCAGTGATGGACAATGGTCCAGCAAAGATCTAAACATCTCTCTAAAACCATTACAAACCATTTTGAGATTACTTAATGCCCCTTTAATTACTTATTATTCATTAAAAAGTGAAAGCAAATAAACACATTGTGTAAACAAGGCAAAATAATAAGCTTGACTTGACTAATTAAAAAAAAATATATCATTGAAAGCTGATTTGAAATTCACACACATTTACATGTCACCATAGTTTACAGTCAATATGGCAAAGGCATCAAGTGCAACATATTCATGCTAGCCAAAGCAGAAGCCTACCACATGTGCTGAACTGTGCTGTGTTTATTTTTTGCTTTACAAAAACACATTCATGAGGTTCATAGATGTTGTAGGGAATTCAAGCCATAAAACCACACAAAACCTGCACTTGCTTAGTAAGAAGTTCTATCTAGAACAGATAGCAGAATACAGTAATGTGTGTGTGCATGTAAACCCATTTGACCCATTCCTTAAATGCAATTTACAGCCATTACAATCAGTGTCACCTTTCTCCTACAATCATTCAGATTTTACGCTGTCATCCTCTTGTGGCAAATCAGATGGAACATTTGGGCTGTTTTTTTTGGATACTAAAACAGGAACAACACCTTCTGCTGTTTTGTTGAGGATACAGTAATCACTAGATGGTGGTGGATTGTGATCAACTGGACTGTTTGGTAAACTACACTCAGAGATTTGGGTCAGATCCTCGCAGCTGCAACCAGAGTCGGCACAGCTGATTTCTAAGAAATCGTCAGGTGGAGAGGAGACAACAGCTTCTACTTCTCCAATACCAAACCCCCACACGGGGCAAGGGAGCTGAGTGTAAGAAGTGTTTCCTGCACAGACCACAGTTAAAGGAGGGGAGGCCTCATGCACCCCAGGTAAGCCTACATAGGAGTTTTGACACTGAGTGAAGGCCAGTTGTGTTACTGTGGGGTTGTTGTGGAAGTCCTGGTTCTCTTCTGGGTCCTTTGTGATGGGTTTTGGTACAACCGTCACAACAGCGTTTGTTAAGATCTCCTCAGTTTTATATGTTAGTACAAATTTGCCTTGAGGTGAGAGCCATTCCTGTGAATTCAGTAGCATTTAGACATGTTAGGAATGATAATGTTGCGTGACTCATTTCCACCGCAGCACATACACAACACAAACAGTAAACATACTGATACCTAATGTGAAAACTACTAACTACTATATGTTTTTCACTATTGAAACAATGGACATTTTTAAACCATGCTGATAATTCCCATACAGATATCATTTTGGTAACTAGGATGCTAGAGGGCGCCCTTCTTCCTCATATATGTCCTTGACTAAAATATACAGTTATTGATGTATAAAAGCTATAAACGCTGTTCTAGTGGACACTGAGGAAATGATTACTTATGCTGCTTGTATTGTGCTTTGCTTTATGTTGTATCCTTATGTGTAATTCTGTTTATTGTTGCACAAGGATAGTTCCGCTGTTCTAAAGTTGAAATTTGAACAAAATAAAGTTAAAACCAAAACATCTTCGAGGACTTAAAGGATAGGTTCAAAGTTTTTCAAGTCAGACTTAAAACTGTAGTCAGGTGCTCATATAAACATTGAAACAGGTTTTTCTTGCTGTACTCATTCCTCCTGTTCTTACTGACCATTAGAAGATCCCCTCCAAATGTGTTCACAATGTAAGTGATGTGGGACAAAATCCACAGTCCTCGTTTTGAGCAAAAACGTATTTAAATGTTTATCTGAAGATATTATGAGGTTTCAGCCATCTGAGTTAGTTAAATAAAGTGGATATCTTCCACAGGTACAGTCTTTTTAGTAAAAAAAAACAACAAATCTCTCTGTGTCTCAGCTGACAGTGGAAGGATTGTAACAAAAAGAGCGAATTTGGCGCTAAAAACACTGTAGCTTAGAGAATTGTTGCCTCATTTGACTAATTTGTACTGCTGAAGCTTCATATTAGCTTCAGATGAACGTAACAGAGGACTGTGGTTTGTCCTCCATCACTTAGATTGAAAGTGCATTTGGAGGTGATCCTCTAATGATCGGTATGAACAGGAGGAATTGATAACAGTAAGAAAAACTGGACTATTGTTTTAGGACAGACTTGGGAAAAACTATGAGCCTATTCTTTAACATGGTCACTGACTACACTATACACAATACCTAAAGTAGTTGCTGTTGTTAATGTTGTCATTAAAAGTCCAGTTGACTTAGTTTCCTAAAATAAGACAACAAGGAAAAGAACGGACAAGACAACATTGTATTACCACCTCACCTGGAGGTTGCCTTCATGTTGTTTGAATAGAGGCTGGAAGAAAGGAGCTGGTGATGGTGTGTGGGACAATGTTTTTATCTTCATTCTGCAATACAATTAACGAAAAATCAGAAAGATCAATCCACATTTTTACCTTAAATAACCCTTTCTCCAATGTTTAACAGTACAAATGAATTACCTTGCAGCAGGATTGGAGAATACAAACAGCAGGACTCCAACAACCACACACACTGGGCCCAGAGATTGGGTCAAAATGACAAATATATTTTCTTGTTCTGAGAAAGTTTCATGAAATAATACTGAATTAGTGATTCATAGCACAGACATGGCAGGAAGTCTACTAGGTGGCTGAATTGTCTGTATAATTCTTTGAAGGTGATGATGATTAGAAAGAGTCTTGTGGGTTTTCAGACTTTGACTCATATCATTCAAAAAAATATATAACTATTGTTCTTGATGACACTGAGGCATGCAGTACAGTGGGACAATAAGACCTCACACATACCGCAGAAAGCAGGCTTCAAATGTACTTTTATATCAGTACATTTAGATTCAATGTTGACAGTCAGTGCCATGAAACTTTTGTACTAAAGAAAAGGGGGCATTTACCTTCTCTTGCTTCAGTTTCCCAGCATGTTTGTGGACTCCATTTACTCCAGATCCAATTATAAACTTTAGGACTAGGTTTAGATCTCACTTTAATGCAATATGTAGCACCTGGTATGAGTTGTGATTTTTGAATCCACTCAGACCTTTCTTCAGAATGAAGTTCCTGGGGAACGGTTGAAAAGGTAAAAAAAAACAACAACAATTACTATGAGATATTATTCCAGCAAAAAAGATTTCAAAGGATGGCTATTTATGACAAGAGCTTACCTTGTTGCCTTGAGGTGTTTGAAGTAGGAGACTGTATTCAAGGTCTTTGCGGAGAAACATGTGGTCTTCATACCCACTTTTCCAAGTGATGTTGAAAGTCTCTGGTGTTTGTTGGACATCAGCTTGATGTGGGGGTGTCAGCTGAACTGATCACAAACATTCATCAAATCATATTTACATATATGAAAATCTTTCTAATACACACAGTACATTTTGTAAAAACATTACCTAATGTTTGTTATTCACACTCTCTACTGAATGATAAAGGTACTGTCCTTTTGAAATATTCAAATTTGTTGAAGTTTTATCGTTTTATGGATGTACCATCAAATACACAGCCGCATATACATTCATGTCATGGAACACAAACATCAACATACACACAAGTCATCCAGACACATACAATCAGTATGAATCACAGTCAATTCATACTTACTGTTCTGTGCTGGCATAAAACCCTCTGCCAATTTCTTACAGCCAGATTCATGACAAAGGTCTATGTCATAGGAATCTTCAGAGGCAAAAGGTGACTGAGGGCTTCTTTTACAGACACAGCTGTAACTGTGATTTATGGCCAGACAATTCTCACAGTGCCTAAAGATTCAAAAAAACAACAACAGAACATTAACATTTGGTGCATCTTTTTGGTACAAACACAGACATTAATTTCTGTAGGAAGAATTTAACATTTTCATTTATACATATAATCCTCGAAGGAGTGCATTTGCCCCAAGCTTGGTTTGAATTCCAGGTGATAGGTGGTGTTGGACTGTCCGACAGGATTAGCAGTGATGTTCAAGATGCAAGTAACTGTGTGCCAATAGTCACACGTACATGAATATCCATCAACTGTGAAAGTGGGAAGAAAAGATAACTGTTACATACACAATAACATTATGACATGACTTACTCAAATACTAAGTAATCCAGTGGTGGAAGAAATATTCTGATAATTTTAAGTTCAAAGTTCAGATATTTATCATCAAAATATACTTATAGTATCAGAAAAGTGCCTCCTGTGAGTATTATATTATTTTATGTTACATCATTAGTTTGTTACTGATGATTGTTACTTTTATTGTTGAAGCAGGTCCAGGTGGAGTTATTTTAAACTACTTTCTATACAGATTGGTTTCCCAATCCAGGGGCTGGGCCCCTTCCACAGGTCACAAGATAAATCTGAGTGGTCGTAATATTATTAATGGGGTATGAAAGAAGAACAAACAAAGTACTGCTACACAAATTTGTTTTGATATGTTAAACCTTTCTCTAATCTTTGCTTTTTTATGACACATTTGATGATTTTACTTCTTTTCGAACCTTGAATAGTTATTTTAAATGAAAACATCTGAGAAGTTTAGAGAGTAAATTAACCACTATTTTAATCTTTACCAATATTTTTTATGTAAAATGCTAATTTGTAAAGTAACCACTAATTGTAGCCATCATGGAGCTAAGTGAAACCTACATTATTTGAATAGAATGTAGTCTACAATAGAAATAGTTACTTTCCACCAGTGGAGTAATCAAAATATTACTCAAATGTTCAGGTTAATCACAGATGACAAATAGCTAAAATAATAATCAGATGATATGAAATACCTCTTGACATTTCTATAGTTAAACATTTCCCTTAAACCTCCTACTGTGGTTGATTACCGGAATGTGACATCTAAGCACAATCAATCATAAAAAGGAAAGAATTTGATCACACAAATACAAGCCACAAGATGAGATATGCCACAAGCTGCCTCATTAAAACCTTACCCACAAATAGCGCAGAAGGAAGTGAGTGAGAAGTACCTGTCATGCAGTGGGTCACTGCAAGGACGCTGGAGAACCAACACACAAACAGGAGCTGCGGACACGTCATGTCTCCACGGATATGAGTATCACTCTGTGGATATGAATAAAACATTTCCTCCTATCATCTTAAAATTTCTTATTCTCTTTACTTCTATAATACAATACATTTAATAATCCATTATTCTATAAAATAAGCCTGTGACATGAATATGACAGGCAGAAATATACAGTAACCATATAGCTCAAGTTTAAATTATTTGAAAAAAACAAGAAAATTTGCACTAATACCATTACTGCTATGATGGAAAGTGCTATTACCTTGGGGGCTGCCCTGGTTCTGTTGATGTCTCAGACAGTGAATGAAAGATGGAACTGAGGTTTTACTTATCACTGGTTGCATCACAGGAAGTCAAACCTCGTCACAAGCCTAATTTTTTTTTTTCCGTCTTTCACCTATTTGGTTTAGTTTTGGGCACGTGCTCTTACTTGTGTTCATTCTCTTTTAGACTAAATTTGTTTCTGTGTCTTTCATATCATTTGGTATAGCCTGAGTAAAATATTGTCCTTGTGATAATACTTTAATGGAATGGGTGAGGAATCATTTCATGTCACTGTGGATAAGCTTTTTTTTGTTTTGATGGATTATAATTATGATTATGTTGTAAATGGTGACATATTTTGTTAAAATACATTTATTTTGTGGTCAAGCCCAAAAGCTGCTCCGTTGGAAGGATGAACACTTTAAGTTACACTATTTGGCATTTATAAACAGTATATAAACATTCAATAAATGGTTTATAACACACTATAATGTATTTATGAGCAGCTATAACAAAACAGGAGGATGATTGCTGTTGACAAATACATTAAACAATTACATCTGCTTACAACTACATTATAGTGTGGCCATTTATTAAATGTTTACATACATACGTTTACATACTTCTTATAAATGCTAAATAGAGAGTGCATAAAAAGACTAAATGTGGCAGATATCTACTTGATATGACTAACTCAGTCTGCCGAAGCCTCATATAAGCTTCAGATAAATGTTTAAATGCATTTTTGCACAAAATGACTATATGGACACACTGTAGATTTTGGCCCCCATCACTTACACTGAAAGGTCATTTGAAGGGGATCTTTCAAGTCAAGTATGAACAGGAAGAATGGTTACAGCAAGGAAAACCAACCAGTTGCCCATTTAAAAACCAGTCAGTTGCCCATCTAAAAATGGGTCTGTTTTAAGACAGACTTAAATAAGTGAGAATTTATCCTTTTAACTGTTCAAAAGATATTCCCTCATTTGGTGTTTTAATCTAACATGTCAGTCCAAAATATGCCATGAATGCAGGGGTCTATCCAGGACAGTTTGACTGGGGTGGCCAAGATGAGACACAGAGTTAGTGCAAGGTGGCCATGGCATTGCGAACCTTAATGAATGGCAGGTGATCAAAATGTGTAAATACAGATGTTAAATGCATTACGTTGCTTCAACCTATGCACAGATAAATTCATGTTAGCATCCATTGTAATGTTTGTACTCAAGGCCTAGATAGTGTTTTTACATTTTATAATACAGCATTAAACTAAAGGTGCCATGCTGACCATCCCCGACAACTAAATTTAATATTACAACCTAGAACAGCACTAACACACAGATACCACTATATTCAGTTTTCTATTCCATGTACATTACATTTTCCATTTACACCTATCACAGTCTCTGGGAAGCAGTGGTTATTTAAACATGCCTAGTTTTCAATCAGTAATTATGTTCAGGATAGGCTACACATTCTCTAAGAGCTGTTTCCCTGTAATGGAGTAAATATGTTACAGGTTCAGGATGAAGCTCTGAGTCCAAAGTGGTGCAACACATTTATTCACAGGGGTTACCTGTGAAAAACATATTTAAGACAGTTGTCAGCAATGTTATTCATATCATTGTGGCATTAACTCAGCTTATATAAGCTCTACTATCTCTGAACTGTGAACTTCACTGTAATAACTTTAGTTTACCATCCTGCTTTAAAGTTTTCAATGGAGTTCACTTACTATAAACATCCCATACACAATGCTACAAGTGTCTAAATTGTACATTTTCTACACACAAACAACACTGAGCATACACAATCATAAACATATTTTCTTATCTGCATGAGTAAAACTCTCTTGTGTTCTATAGATGTTTCTTACTCAGTGTCTATTAACACACATTAGACTCCGAATTACATATTCTAATTGCTGACGAAACGCTAACCCCTAAATACCACCGGGCGCGTGTGCGCCGCGTTCCGGCTCCGACGCGGCTGCCGGAACTGATCGCGGCCACTCTAGTCAATGGAGATGCCTCGTCTATTTTTCACGGATGCCGCGCCAAGCAGCACAGAGCAGATCGAGCTGGGCAGGAAGTCAGAAACAGCATTGAGAATGCGGTCAATTTTCAAAATAAAACATCCCGTGGAGACGCCTGGTCGTATATCAACAATAAACGCAATTAAAACAGACGAATAAAGAAACCATTTAACTACGTAGCCCACTTAACCATAGTAACACACAAAAATCAAGGAAAATGACCAAATCAACGAAAGCTGAGTTAACAAAATTGGGCAGTTTAGTTGCCCTGCTACTGCTGCTAGTAATTCCTTTAGGGACTTACCTTACTTACAGACTACACTATGTTAATATAGCTTTAATCCACAGTACATGGACTGCATGGTTGTGGAAAGTGTAGACACAACAGCAAGGTTGGTGTGGAATAAACAAACATACTTGTACTTGTCTGGCAGGGAAACTCTGGACTTGAAAGTAAAGAGCCACACTTCCCCCTCCCACTACAACTACCATCAGAAGCCTTTTCAATAGGAAAAACCCACTGTTAGATATTATCTGTTAATTACGTTTATCAAAGCCTAATAAATATGAACCTTAAAGCTCTAATTAAATATCCCGAAGAGTTGTCATGACAACATTCACCCAGAATCGGAGAAATAAACAATATGGGACCAGAAAAGAAAAAGGTTTTAGAGTCAAAATAGAGTTAGTTTTTTCCAGTAAATTGGTAAAATACTATGATTGCAATCCCACCATTGTTTATGTTCAGTAACTATATAATGTCAAATATGCCATTTGGTGAAAGAGAACAAATGTGCTCCGCAAACATTCTCTACTCATATGTAAATAACCAAATCAACGAAAGCTGAGCAAGTTAACAAAATTGGGCAGTTTAGTTGCCCTGCTACTGCAGTAATTACGGTAGCCTTTAGGGACTTTATTAGCTTTGACTAGGCTGCTATAATTACTGTAGTAGGAGTGCAACTGACTTTGAACGGCGTAAGGCTTCCCCACAGTGAAGACGCTTCGCTTCTCACACGCTCCCGGTGGAATAGGGCGCTGTGCAGAGATGTCTCCAGCACATCCTGGCCCCATTTGTAGGCTACATTCAATTTCACATTGTATGCGACCCCAACCAGTGTCCACAACACTTACAGGAGTTTACTTTATTTTGTCACCATAACAGTCCCATTATACTTTTCTTACCTGTGCAAAACATATTAAAAACAGTTGTCAGCAATATTATGGCGTTAGCTCAGCTTGTGGTCACTGTGACCTGAGTCCTGATGGCCAGCATACTTTGGATTTTGAGGCCTGTTTTTTTTGTGAGATCAGCTCTCACAGCCTCAGTCTATTATGGTAGAAGGAATCAGCTGATCAGCTGTCATCATTGATTGGCCATTGTTTGTCTCACCTTATTGTGTTGATGAACTTGACCAATGACCTATCAGATCTGGGGTGGCCACTGAGATTTTAGAGGTGGCCATGGCCACCCCATAAAATCGACAATTGAATTAAGTTGACAGCTGGTGACTGTAAAGGCCATAGCATGTGATTTAAATTATTTTCAAACTCATCAAACCGTTCAGAGAGCCCTCATGCCATGTATGGAAGCATCTGCTAACTCAACATAAAAACCCAATTCAACTCTTCCTGAACAATGGACCGATATTATAAAGAATGGACTAGGCTTTACAATCATCCCATATACTGTATATGTACTGTAATGTCATCAAAATGTTACCTTATACAATACCCACTTATTTCTCTTTAGCAATGTTTTCTGGAGATAATATACTGTATACTGTTTTGCATAATGTCTTCTTGCAAATATGTCAAGAATTGTTAGATACCATTGCAGCATATTGAGGGAGAGGGAGCGCGGTTGCTTCCATGTAATAGCAGCAGTCATTCCAGTTAAAACAATGTTCTTGGAGTTCCTTCAGGGCAACATGAACAGTTCAGAGATTGATTTGGTGAGAACCTGGCAAGCTTTTGAGGAGTGATCATATTCATATTCTTCATAGCTGACATGCTAAAACCAAAAAATAACAACGATTTTTAAAGTCTTTTGGTACAAGTCATGTCTTCACAACCAAAATGGAAGTGTTTCAGGTCCCTGAATGGTGATCATTAAACAGACACTGCATTTGAACATTCTAATCATTTCTGTAAATATTCATGTTGTGTGACTACATGAGGCCTGCCTGGGGCTGTCCTACTTATTTGACCATCTCAAAACGTGATGTAATCTTTCTCTTTCCCTATGACTTGACTAGCTTTCAAGTCAAGTCATAGGGAGGGCAAGTCCAAGTCTCAAGTCCTCATTTTATGACTTTAGTCCATCTCCAGTTTGAAGTCTACAGCTGGTATTGGAAGACAAAATGGCAGCACTTTGATTTGACTTTTTATTGACAGAAAAACTTTACAAAACTAAATCAGAAGGTCAAGCTTGAGATAAGCAAGGAAGCAGACAGACACCAGATTATGAGACAATGTGCATTCACAGCCAAGCTACATTTACACTTTTCATCTTTTACTAAAGCTAAAACTGTCTGAATGTGTATCCTGTCCTCTGACAATTAGTTGACGTTTGCCTTGTTAGCCATTTTCATATTTTGCTGTTGCCTTGAAGAAACAAATGCATGATGATGAGCCACTAAAATTCAAAACATGACTAACAGAAACCTGCCATCACTCTGAAAGCTGAAAGTCAGCACTACAACCTCATACCCCCTGTTATATGTCAATCCAATGTGCTGGAGTACAGAGCCAATACAATATAAAACATGTCACCTTACTTACAGACTACACTATGTTAATATAGCTTTAATCCACAGTACATGGACTGCATGGTTGTGGAAAGTGTAGACACAACAGCAAGGTTGGTATGGAATAAACAAACATACTTGTACTTTAACAAGGAACACATTGAGACCATTGTCTGGCAGGGAAACTCTGGACTTGAAAGTAAAGAGCCACACTTCCCCCTCCCACCACAGCGACCATCAAGAGCCTTTTCAATAGGAAAAACCCACTGTTAGATATTATCTGTTAATTATGTTTATCAAAGCCTAACAAATATGAACCTTAAAGCTCTAATTAAATATCCTGAAGAGTTGTCTTGACAACATTCACCCAGAATCGGAGAAATAAACAATATGGGACCAGAAAAGAAAAAGATTTTAGAGTCAAAATAGAGTTTTTCCCAGTAAATTGGTAAAATACTATGGTTGCAATTCCACCATTGTTTATGTTCAGTAACTATATAATGTCAAATATACCATTTGGTGAAAGAGAACAAATGTGCTCCGCAAACATTCTCTACTCAAGGTGAAAGAATGGTTTGTAAAGGCTTGTCTGGCATGTTTGTCCACTTCGTTCCAACAAATGGTGTCAAGGTCAGAGACAATCATTCTATCGTGTTTACAGATGATAAAATTTTGTCCATGTTTACTCTTTTTACTGACATTGCGCAAAACAGAACGGATGGTTACAGTGGTTACTAAAAGACTGCATGCGTAAGGAAACATTATCAGAAAACTGGATCTTGATAAGATGCAGCATGCATCCTGGTGCTACAGTACAAGCTAATGAAGCATGCATGACCATGAGAAAATGAATCTGTATATACAAATAACGAAAAAACATCCTCCAGCTGTATAAATCAAATATACAACATTTTGATCACATGTTGCATATCTATGGAGTCCGGAGTGTCCCATCAGAATAGTTCTAAGACTTTCTCAGTGCATCATTACAATCTATTAATTGATTTATACATTTATAAAAGTTAATATAACTTAATTAATTGAATTAGCATTCATATGATGCATTAATAACTCACAGTAAGAGACATTTAAAAAACCCTGTACATTTGTAAGTTGATGATTATATTTCCCTATTCTGTCTTTAAATGATGAATTTATAATTGATCGATTGATTTCATTATAATTTAACACTGAAAAATATTACTGTGGTGGCACTCTTCAGACTTCATACATGTCATTCCTCCCTGTCCAACCGAATTTATTTTTCTCCTCGGACTGTCTCTTAAAAACAAAAAAAGGCAACATCTTTTTAAACAATGAAACCTGACTATATACGTACAAAGTGCACAACTAAAACATTTCAAGATAAAAAAAAAATATACAGGATTTTATGCCAATCAGACACATCCTATTTACTTTGAAATTATCCGTGCTAGAAATGTCAACAATAATGTCCATGTTTTAAGTCCAACAGCACTACAAACTGTAATTGTGGGAGTAAAGCAGCTTTGGTGATCACTGTGTTTCATGGAGTTTGTTCTCTGGGTTGCTTGAGTCCTCTTGAATAGTGCTACATATCATCCACTGTTTAACGTAGTTAGAATTAGAGTTTTTGTGCTCATGAAATAAATCTGAGTCTCTGTGCTCTGCTGTCCCAGGGCTGCTGCACTCCCCAAATCCACTGTCAATGGTGTCCAAGTCCACGTGTGGGTAGCCATCTTCTGACTGTTCGTTTGAGGCAAATGAGTCAAGTGATACCCTCTCTGGTTCATTGAAATGGGCATGTGGCTGAAAGTTTATATTTCCCACTGATGGGTCATTGGATATTTGGTTTTCAAGCTCTGGTAATATCTCATTTTGTCTATCCATCCTGGACATCGGAGGCTCTAAATCATAGCCAGCATGCTCTCTGTTGTCTCCATCATATGAAGCAAAACTTCCTCCATCTTGGTAACTTCTGAGGGTGTTTACAGAGCTCTGTGACATGACTTCCTCCTCAAACTCTTCCTCTCCAGACAGGGTTACAGTATGGATAGAGATGTGTCCAGTGGAGTGGCCAGTACCCTGCGAACTGCGACCGTCCTGGAAGTGCGGCAGCGAGTTGCAGTGAGGTTGCAGGATATGGAGGAAACAACCACCTTGTTTCATCTCCTTGTCCTCGCTGTAGCTTTGTTTCTCATTGTTCCAGTGAAGGACGTCGTGCTGCTTCTCGGTTATAATCTCGACATGTGTGTTGACTCCACGGTAATCATACTCGCTGAATACAGGATTCACCCAATCCTATAAGATAGCAAATGGAAGACACTGATTTTGAGTACTGGCACAACTAAATGACAACACTGGCCTATGAATGTTCAAACAAACACTTTTGACATTTTGGGAAATACGCTTATTCACTTTCTTGCCAAGAGTTAGATCAGAAGCTCAATAGCACTCTCATGTCTGTGCACTAAATTAGCTTAGCTTAGCGAAAACACTGGAAACGGGGAGACCACTAGAATTTGCTCCAGAATGTAACTCCCCATAAAACTGTAACTTTTAGGTTTTTGTATGGATTAAAGAAACAATACATAATTAGAAAGCTTTAGAGGTGTTGGTGGCAGGATTTTGTTACGTTTGGTCTGAGCCAGTCTTGCTGTTGCCCCTGTTTCCACTCTTTATGTTTAATGTAAAAGTAGGTTTCATACACTTTTTACTGTATTATGTTTTTTATTATAAACCCCTTATATTAACTGACCCTTAGAAGGGTAATTTCACATATTTCCTCACTAACCTCTAATGATAAGATAGTTTTGTTTTATTTGACCAGGTTCTAGATGTCAATGTCAGTCTGATGGTTTGGTTCAGACTGAAACATGTCAACAACTACTGAATGAATTGCCATGACTTTTCATTCATGGCCCCCAGAGGATGAATCCTAATAACTAACTTAATCACCTGACTTTTCCTCGAGCACAATCATCAGGTTAACAAATACCAGTTTGTTAAATATTTTGATTAAGACAAAATAACTATCTGCAAAACTAATTCCCATCTGCCTCAGCTGTCCTTTGTGTTAAGTGCTAGGCAAATATTAGCATGCTAACATGATAAACTGGGGAACATGGTAGACAATATCCCTCCCTTCATCAGCATATCACTGTGAGCATGTTAGCATACTGACATTAGCATTTAGCTCAAAGCACCACAATGGTTTGATTGAACTGACTGTTTAAGGGTCTGGCATTTGACCACGCAGGCTAACTCATACAACCTTCATCAACATTTTGCCATAAGTGTGTTCATCAAAATATCCTCTATTTGTACATTCACGCTTTATCTGATCTTTTTTTCCGTTGTGCTTAACCACTGATACAGCTCATCTGAAGTGCAGTTGAGACACTCGGGCAAGTACCTAAATTTATTTTTACTTGGGGGGTTTCATGGGCTTCATTAGGATACATATGGACCTTTAGCTACTACTGTAAAAGGCCATACATCTAAAACATTAGCCCAGCACAGGTGCAACATGATAATACAGTGTAGGAAATACTGCATGAGGTGCCTGAAGTAAGGCTATAGTATCTAATTAATAATAGTGTCTAAACTTTTGTTTAATGTATATTTTGAAGTAAGAATACAGTGGGCTGACCTTGCATTGAAAATATTGTCATTTTTAGAGAATTGTCTGAGTCTAGAAGTCAAATGAGAATTAAGTGAACCACCAGCATAACATGGGAAAACTGCAAGGAACTCCAACTGTAACTCCAACTCCATATTGTAAGAAGAGCTCATGTGAATTCTCTACACTAACCATGATTGAGTTGTGCTAATAACAGGTATAACTGTGTTTTTTTTTTTTTGCTTCAAAACTTGGTTGCACTTTTAAAGCTATGACTCAACCCACACAAATCTATGTGGCTTTACGTCAATATACAAGTCTTCTGCAGCCACCTTGAGCCTCCATGCAGCTAGGTGATGGCCAGATAAGCATGAATCACTTTTTTTTTACGCAAAGGCCACCACATCCTGAGGTATGGAGCTCAGCATCATTGAATTGTTTCTGATGTGCTGAGAAAATGCCAGTAGTCTGTACCACACGTCTAAGATAGCGCAGTCAAACTAGAACAATGATTTCTAAAAGAGCTGCTTCAGTCTGTTGCAGTGATCCTGAAGATGATATATACAGTGCAGAAAATACAGCAGGTAAGATCTCTAGCAAGGATTGCACAAAAAGAACGTCACATCTGTAACAAAGCTACACAACAGATGTGTTGTTTCACTGTTTTTTTTAAACACAACCTATCACTTATTATTGCATCAGATTTGATGATCTAATTTAAGTGGATACACTGCTAGAAAGAGTCAACAAGAAAGACAGGCTTTATAGAGGTTGCATATTTGTAAACTAACAAATTTAAACTGAATCTAGTTTCATAAGAAACTACTCTTTATGATAAAGGACTGGTGTTTTTTAAATGTAAATTAAATGTAAATTGCCTTGAGGAGTATTTCAAAGTATTTAGTACAAAAATTAATGACTAAATTTCAGACTGAGATGAAAATACAGATGCCATTGTGAAAACATCATCAGCAGCCATCTGTACCTAAACTAAACTCCTTTAGAGTAGATTGTATGTTATTGTCAACATTTTATACCTCTTTTATTGAAAGTATTTCATTTTTTGCTCTTAAGTTTATGAAATAAGTTCTCAAAAAAGGTATATGCAATTATCAATGACCCCCCTCACACATCCTATATGTTTTCTTTAAGGTAATGCCATTAGGAGTGCATTTTAAATTGCCTGTATGTAAAACAAATAGCAAATAAATATGTATTTTTATGTTTGTAAACCAGCTTGCCTTGTTTATAATCATGATAAAGTATTTTGAAATTATTTATGTCACACATGCTCTTCATTTGGCAAAGTTTACACTATGTTGTAACAAAGGTACAGCAGTGCAAACCAAGTAGGAATCTCTCGTGTACCTCCCCTCCCAAAGTAGAGTATGTTCCTTCTGTTATTTGCTACAGGTGCACACTCTGCTGACTTATGTGTGGAACTACAAACAGATGTCAGGATAACAGGTTGGTTGAGCTTTTAAGTAGTGACCAGTGTTGGGCAAGTTACTGGAAATTAGTAATTAGTTACACTTACTAGTTACTAGTTACCTCTCTCAAAAAGTAATTGAATGACTTTACCAATTACTGCATATAAAAAGTAATTAGTTACTAGGGAAGTAACTTTTGCATTACTTTTAACGCAAAAGTGTAACTCGTCCAAAAATCTCAGAGTTCAATCCACTTGGTAAAGCATCCATTTTGTTTTCCCCAGAACCCCAGATCAGTTCAGTTCAATCCAGTTTCACAAACATAAAAGAAAGACTATTCAAAAATCCACTCCGGGTTTTACCCCTGATCCACAACTCAACAGCAATAGCAGCTGCAGTTCAGTAACAGGTATTAATTACAATATATATATAGCGTTATAACTCCAGAGGTCGGCTCTGAGACACAGTAAGGTCAGATGATGTTGTGTTTGTGTTTTCGGTCCACTATTTACATGTAAGACAGAAGTAGCAAGTAACAAGCCCATTTAAACTTCAGTAATTGCATTATTTAATTTGAAAAAGTAATTGGTTAGATTACTATTTACCGCCAAAAGTAGTGAAATTACAGTAACACTGGTAGTGACCTATAAAATATCACAATAATTTTAGGTGATGTGATGATATTGTAAAAATGACTTGGTGTTTGAAATATTCAAATGAATTTCTGAGAATCACAAGTAATATACATATGATGATCAAACGAGTGACCCTAGTGGCATTTATTGTTCATTTCACTCCACTAAAACTGAGCATGACCTTCAGACCAGGAAAGATTTTAGAATGATTTTTATCTCATAGACATTTAGACATGTTTTAGGTTTCTCATGTCTGCCCACACAGACATGAAGATATCTAATCAGCACTTCATTAGCATTGACATATAATTAATGAGCATGAAGAATAGGGAGTATGTTTCATTAAAAAGTTTGACTTTGTTCCTAGATGTCAAAAAAACAGAAAGATGATTAGGGGAAAACATGAAAAGGTGATGGAAAAGATAATAAAGATAAAACATAAAAAAACATCAGTTTTCTGTAAAAAGACTATAAAAATGTGAACCACATAGTTTTCACTCTGTGCCCCTATCAAGTGAAAAACAAGCTATTTTTAGCCTCACACAATGACACATCAAAGATCTACGTTCTGGGGGTATTTTCCACTGAGGTGGAACAGGTCTGGCTGTCATATACAAATATCTACCCACAATATGTCATACAGATGAAAACGAAAAGCCTCTTGAAGCCCCTGCAGACTTGAGTCATTCATGACATGAAGGCCCTTAAATGTGAAGTCACGGGGAAAGTCCCACTGAGCAGGTCCAGATGTGCTGAAAGTCCCCTCTTGGGCAACACCTGCTGGGCCGATTTGGAAATTACACAAAACCCCATGGGCTGATTTTGTTTTTTTTTGTCTTACCTTAAAGTTCCCTCCATAGTTGTGGTAGAGGGGCTTGAAAAAGTCATTTGCCCTTGGGATGTCTATGATCTGCTGGAGTTTTCTCAGCCAAAACCTGAAACCAATAGAAAATTATTTTACAACGAGAAGGGAAATAGAGAATGAAAAATGATGTGACATTTCTAATTCATAGGAGCTGTAGCACTTTTGATGAACTGTTTTTCGTTTTTGGTGTGTGAGATTTCAGTGGTTTGGTGTGTTGTGAAAATTGAGGGGGGTGGGGTGAAAGCCTTTGTTAGATGCAGTAGTGCCGGTAGATAGATGAAAAGAAAACAAGTGAGGGAGAGATGCAACAAAGGTCCCCAGTCGGACGGGGGACGTTGCAGCACACAGTCCATCCAGCTTATATACTGACTTATATCCTGAATGTTTCAAATGTAATTGAGAAATTCATCTTATTGCTCACATTGTTCTTGCCCCCATTGTGACAGTTGTGTATTAGTTTGCAGTTCATTTCAGCAAAAAACAATAGTTTTGAATAAGTAAGAAATATATACTCAGCTGAAGTCTAAAATGTTGTAATGCCATATTTAAGGAAGCCAATCAGAGACTATTTCTTAAAAGAAATGTAAAAGGTTCAAAATGTTCTGGAAAAAAAAAAAATTGGCCAGCCTGATCGAGAGCATCCTTGTGTTCTCTGTCTGGTAGCCTGGTAACAAAAACAAGTTGCCTATTGTTGTTAGAACAGCAGAGACAGCTGTAGGCTGCTAACAAAATCATTAGATGCTTTGTATAGTAATGTTCTATACAGGGAAACTCTGTCTATTTTTAAAGACACTGAATATACTCTCCACAACGCTATAGAGCATCTCTTGAAAACAAAAAGATAGATAAAGGATCCTTCTTTGTACTCTGTCACTTGGGTTCATGTTCTTTTATGCTTGTGCTTTACTTGTGTTTTTCTACTGTAACTGTGAGCGCTTAATAAATGAGGTGTTCTCGGTTCTCTGACACTGATGCTCTGCATGACTTCCTATGTCTGCTAGCCATTTCAGTGCAATGTGTAGCTGCACGTACAGCACAATAGTGGTTTCTCTATATGTGGGAGGTGATGCCAGGAAAGTGTACAACGAAGCAGTGAAAAGCTTTGCTAATCATTTACTGGAAGACAAAGTTTTGCTGACCTTAAGTCTTAATTTGCTGTCACTCTGCTAAATTATTTGTCTGTGCAATAAATGCAGATTATGCATGAAGTCAAAAGGAAATTTAACATTAAACACTATTAACATGTTTTAGTTCAATGATGATTAATAGTTGTTTCAGTCCTGATATATTTGTTGCTGGTTTCTGTAAAAGCTACTAGTGGATCACCAGTTTCAAAAGAGACAAGTAAGGCTTTCGAGCTAGTAAACATTTTCAAGTGGCGAACCCTTCTGTGTTTGGTAAATGAAATGTGGGGTATTCAATTGTTGATTAAAAGTTCTTTAAGTTTTGCAGGTAACTCAGCAAGTAGATTGCAACACCAACAAATCCCACTAGAATTACACATGGTTTAAAAAAGGAATGGGGTTAAATTATCATACTTGGAGAAAAAGAAAGTAATTCAAGTGTCTACAGTACTCACGGTTTTTGTGAATAACCCAGCAAGAGGACTGCAACAAGAATGATGACCAGGAGGACGTAAATCCACCATCCTTTAATTCCTGTACAGGAGACATAACACATGAAATAGGTACCAAATGACATTATATGATAAACAAACTTTACACTTCCTGTTTCTGAAATGTTAGTGTGAAGGATCAGTGCAGAAATGCTCCTCTACCCTCAGTCTCTTTAGAAGTTCCTGCAGTCCTCCACTCTGCAGTGGAACTCCACTCGCTCCATGGACCCTGATAGAGATTCTCAGGACAATATTTGGCCTGAACATCCACAGTATAGTTGGTAAGTGGTTGCAGTTTCTTGTGGTCTAGTGAAATATACTTTTGGTCCAATAAACTGGAAAAAGCTGGATCCTATCAGAGAGGAATCAAAAACAGAACAGATTTGCATGGGAATTGTCAGCAGAGAAAAACAACAGTATTGTACTCCAACAGCATGACAAGTCCAATTTTCAGTTTTTGTGTTTTTACCTTTGACAAGTCTTTGCTTTCTCTTATGCGCACCCTATATGTGAAACACTCTCCTTCGTCGTTTTTGTTGTCCCACGTGATGTTGTAGAGGCTGTCAGTGTTTGTCACATTAACATTGAAAGGTGGCGGACGTTTCACTGTGAAAGTAGAGACCCAAGGGATCATTATGAAGTTGAAAATACGTGTATGCCAATAATGCTCTACACCAGAAGTGGCAGTTGAAAATTATTTTTAGCTTTTGTCTTTATCTGGAGGGTAAGCCAGATGGCTGCATGTTTGCTGCCACACAACATTTTGGTTAAGCTGGGAAAATTGCCAGCATGATTCTTGTCATCTCTGGATTTTCTGAACTTTCAAACAAAACATAAAATGGTATAATGTACAGTCATATATGAAGACTTTTGGTAACAGGTTGGCTTTTT
Source organism: Thunnus thynnus (assembly GCF_963924715.1). NCBI lineage: Eukaryota > Metazoa > Chordata > Actinopteri > Scombriformes > Scombridae > Thunnus > Thunnus thynnus. The sequence continues at coordinate 8,292,727 of NC_089526.1, read as the reverse complement.
TAACAGGTGGGAAAACTGTTTAGAGTGTAACAAGTGACTCAAATGTGTAAAAAAAAGTGCTTATCTTATAAGGGTAAAGACAAATGAACATTTAACTTTTTAAAAACAAATTTTATATACATAATTTGATGCTACCAGTATCGTCATAAGTTATGTAATCATACTGTTACCATATTTTGGAAAACTCTATTGTCTGTGACCTTATTTCGTTTCTGCTATCCTCCTTTTCATTTCATTTCTGCTATCCTCCTTTTTGCTGTCTGTTCAGAGGGAATGACACATAGTGAAACTTCAAATAGCCTAGTTATTATGAGTTTAACTTACCAACACTACTCAGCGCCCATCTGGATGGCTCACTCATTATTACTTGACTGCCTTGTTGACTGACTGTTGCAGTACACATGGTTTCAACTACTGCAACATCACTTAAACCCTCTGGCAACATCTCGCACCAGGATTGAAGCGGTGTGATTTGACAGCTGTCAATAGCCTCAAGATCTCCATCACTACAAGAAACAGGAAGGAGTGTTATGATCAATAATGCCCTGTGACATCAGCCAACACCTAAGCACCAAAGGTTGCATTTGCCATATGATAGTTTCAGAGCAAAACCGATGTAGTGTGGAATATGGAAGGCTTCAAGTCACATTCTTGTTTCTTGAGAGCAAAATATATTGGAGAGACTAAAGCAATTGCTTTTTGCAGTGCAGTTACAGTTTGTCCACCAGAAAGCACATACAAATGTATTTTTCAACTTTAAAATGTACAGTAAGTAGTACATATCAGTACAGTACATATCTTGGTCACATTTCTTTAACAACCATTATTAAAAAGACTGTAACTATTTTAAAAAGCCCAATATCTCATTAGATTTACATTTATTGGTCTAAAAATCCAGTATCAGTTGGGCTTACTCTTTACACCAATAACAATGAAACATGATATAAATTAGATATTATTACATCAGTGCAGGATGTTCATATTGAAAACATTATTGGCAATTTCTGATGGGCTACCAAGTGCACATTAAGGGTCAAAAACCTGTTCATCGAAACAGTCTTTCTGAAGCAACCCCATTTTCAAAAGTTGCCCACAAGGCAGTAATGACTGACAACATTATATCTATCAAAATGTTACTGATATTAGAGTCAAATATTCAAAATTACCCAACATGGTGATCCTTGTTATGATTATGTTTATTTTCAAGGGGGCTAAATCAACAGCTAACTCCCAGGTTACTATTTGAATTAAAGGTAGTGTTGCCATGATGAAGGCACATACAGTATTATATACCAAAATAAAGCAATGTAACTAACAGTGACACAGACAACATCTTGTACCTGCAGTTGACTGTGAGGTGGACAGGCTCTGTCAGCACAGAGTCAGAACCACAGGAACAATTCAGTGAAACATCGTAGTCCGTTGAACAAGTGACTTCGCACAATGTGACTGCAGCAGAAAAAAAAAAGTAAGTTGTGTAAAGTTGCATTTACTGAATTTAATGACAATGCTCTAGTTCAACACATTCAATTATTTATTTAATCTCAATCAGGTTGAGAAACACATTTTCAAAGGCACAGTCATCAACAATGTACAAAAGTACGATACGAACGTACTTATCTTAAATGCTCCTAAATGGAGCATTTCAAGTGGGAAATTTCCTTTACACATTCATTTTTACCACAAAAAAAGAGATAGTGATCAGATAATTTGACTTACCGCCCTGAATGAAAAAAGTCAGGTCCCACAGCATCAATAAGAACATTAGAGCCATGGGGACGACCCACTGTTATCAGCCACTGGTTAGAAAATAGGAAACAATGCAGCTGAAACTAAATATAGACACAATCACTGTACTTGAACAACCGATAGAAATGTATTTCTTGGTGTCTGCCTTTTTGAGATTCTGCCTTCCTCTAGGATTTGGTGGCAAATTGGGATAAAGGTTAGTTAATAATCAAATAAAAGGCTCAGAAATCTATCCACAGTCTAACATGGAGTAAACATCATTATTGGTATCAATAATTCAACATATTCATAAAAGGAGCATCAAAAGATACAGGTCATTCTTAAAAGGCAGTTAAATGGATAACAGTATATTTCTTAAAAACATCTTAAAATCTTGTGAACATTTTTGGTTCTAAAATCTAATCGATTTAAAGATTGAACAATCTTACCTTTTTTGATTTAAAATTCTGCCACTTTATCCGTCAATAAGCAAGCCGAGATAATGATGCACTGATGTCTGTGTGAGAATGTTTAGTGGAACAATTTTCAGAGTTTGTCACAGCGAAGGCGTCATCATCAGTGGCGTGACTAAGGATGTGGTTTCAGACCCTTTTGAGCGGTGTCTGTGTGGTGCCTTCCCACCACATCCACACTGTTGCTATGAATATGCAGTAGTTAACCAGACAGAAAAAATGCAACAGGAAACAAATGATCTCTTATAAAATAATTCAGTCATTACATTTGTCACCTGATTTAAAAAAAAAAAAAAAAGTAAAATGCAAATTCAATAGATTGTTTTAAAGAACAAATACTAAAATACACTTAGATTAAAGGAAATTACAGAGATATACAGAGATACTGAAGAACTTTTAGCAATGTCTTCTTCTCCATGTAGTCTGTGTTTCTACTGACTGTCATAAAATGTCTTAATTATCACAAAGCACCGCCTTGCTCAGATCATTTTGAACCTTTACTCAAAACATGACCAATTCATGTTTCAGTACTGAGATGATCCAAGACACTGACACCAGAGATGTTTTTGAGATACCTTTCAAAAGACCCTTATCATACACCTACATATCTACATAAACAGTTTATCAGGGGTTTTCAGTAGTTTCCAGCAGAGCGTATTGAAGCTAAATGAGTCATGATCCTACTGCTCATTGTAAAGACGTAAATTGTCTGTCTTAAATGTCATCCTAGAGTTAAATGTTATTACCTCTAGTTGTATAATTTGATGCTGGATGTGCATGTTCTGCACCAAGAGTGTGACTAAAATGTGCTATTTTAACTATAATAGTTTCTTTTTTCTTTTTTTTTTATTGTACAAATGGTGGGCCTCTGTGTGATTCAAATTCCTATGTAAGTGTGTAGGCGGATAGTGTTTAATGTCATTGTGGCAACATTAGTAAAAGCCAAATGTCATCCTATCATGTAACACGTAGCATCTTTAGTGCTTTGTGACAGGTTAATAGTACAAAGCAAAGGCACAATGGCTGAAGTATAAATATTACCTTTGTGGAGATATGCTTGCTATTGCACTTCAGCAAGGCACTGGTGTGCTGCAGTGTGGCTGCTGGTTAGGATGCGTTAAATACAGTGGACTAATTTCCCCATGAGGATTAATAAACTGCAGCTTGGCTTAATGTAGTGTTGTTGTATTACACTACCTTTTAAAGAGCAGGGGCCCAAGTCCACTCTTACAACAGGGCTGCATCATAACTTTTAGGTGCAGACACAGCTGCTGTGTCTTGTAGGATCACATCACTGCCACCAGAGGTCACTGTACATATGGCTTAACTTGCTGCAACCTGCTGCAGCCCAACTAATGTTTATCACACCTATTGTGCAGTCAATCTCCATCTGAGAGAACATTTCTTTTGCTCAGATCATTTCACTGTGAGTTCTCAAGATGACTCTCACTCTTATGTGTGAACCAAACATAATATTGCAGCCAGTTTAATTAACCAGAGAATACTGAGTGCAGCCTACTGAAATCACGAAACAGAATTTCACATTTTTCACAAAATTGACCTTATTTTATTCAAATCGAGGGTCTAAGGTTGGAGGATGTTGTATGCTGTACAGATTGTAAAGCCCCCTGAGGCAAATTTGTAATTTGTGATACTGGGCTTTATCAATAAAAACTGACTTGCCTTGACCTCTCTATCACTTAATATTGCCAACATGCAATGCTGTCAAAGGCAGTTTTAATATTATGAGAACAATATTAAAGTACACTGGTAATAGATGATGACAGAGACATATTGTTAGCAGTAATGTGATTGTAATTTCGAGTTCCAGCCAGGATGGCATTAGATGAAACTTTAAAAAAGGAGGACAAATATTTGCTATAGAGTTATACCTTCGTTCATTGTACTCTGCCCTCAACAGACTCCAATCCTCTTCTCACACATCTGCTATTTGATGAAGACTAGGCTGGGGACAGTTCTAGCACACCTTAGTCCATAGTCGACTGAGGACAGGGAGATCTACATTCCTCAAGCTCCACATGAATTGACGACATTGGAGAAATGCCGCCTTTGCACTCTGCGGAGACTGTTGAAGGCACTGATGTTTCAAGGTGCTCTGTTTCAAGACAGAGATAGAACAATGTTGAACAGAGTGAACAATGTCTTCATGTGAAGGGAAGACAGGACAGGTTGATATATCAGGCCAGCAACATTTCTATTAAAAATGGATGTCAAGCTTTGAGTAATTCCAACAGGTTCACGGGTGCTACAAACCTACAAAAAAGCATGTATTGAGAGTCTGCTAAGCACATAAAAACTACAGCAAATTATATTAATTTGTTTTAAATGTTTTGTCTATATAATGTCACACTTCCGGGGACATCACATGGACTTAAATTAATTTCCTGGAGACTTACCCTAACCTTAATCACCACATGCCTAACCCTAGCCTTAACATAACCCTAAACTGACCTTTACTTTAAAGCACGTTAAGGGGACTTACTTTTTAACCCCATAAGGGATGCGAGTCCCCACAATATGACTGTGTAAACAGATTTACGTGCCCACAACGTGAGGAATACCTGAACCACACACACACACACACGCACACACGCACGCACACACACACACACACACACACACACGCACACATACACACACACACACACACACACACACACACACACACACACACACACAGTATAGACCTAATTTCAGTAACGGGAATATAGAAGCACAATATTACCAAAGCATGCAGTCACTGGGGAAGTCCGTAATCACTTCTTGCTCGTTTCGTTTTTCACATCGTGCATCTCTTGCAGAATATGCAGAATCTGTCACTAGAATGTCACGTGGCCAAGAAACGAGTTCAGGTTAGAGAAATGGGTTTTTACTGCCTCCGTGTGACACCTGTGACTCACTGTCACAAGACGCGATTTATTATTTTTTTTCCTAGGATGGCGAAGTCATGACCGTTCTACGCTGCCTCTGATTGGCTAGCGCACTTTGCCTTCATTGGTTGGGTTGGTTAGGTTTAGACATGAGGAGTGGGATTGGTTAGGGTTAGGGTAAGAATATCAGGGTAAGCCAAACAGAGGCAGAGTAGGGCGGGTCATCACATCGCCATCCTAGGGGGGAAAAAAAAATCGCGTCTTGCAATGTCAATGAGTAACAGGTGTCACACGGAGGACGGATGATATTGCAGGTGTGGAATAGGTTTCGGTATCATTGTTACGAAATGTAATGTAATGCAATGAAGTGTCACAAAATTGAACTTAATGAAATACTGCTATTTCTTAACTGTATTTTAACTTGTAATTGTTATTTTTCACCTCTGAGATTAAAGGACAGGTATTCAAATGTGTCTTAAAACAGCAGTCAGGTGCCCATATGAACACTGAAAGAGGTTCCAAATCCATTTTTGTGCAAAAATGTATATAAAGATAGATCTGAAGCTTATATGAGGCTTCAGCAGTCTGAGTTAGTCATATCAAGTCTTTTTAGCATATAATTCCTTCTTTGTGTTTCCTCAGACAGTGTTTCCCTGTTGAGCTGTGGTGGAATATAATATAGTATAGTAACAAATAAGGGGACTTTGGCACTAAAAAGACTGTAACGTTGAAAGACATATGCTTGATTTGACTAATTTGGATGGCTGAAGCTTCATATTAGCTCCAGATAAACTTTTCGAAACTGACTTTTTGAAATTTGTCCCCAAAACCAGCCCACAGACATAGATACACATCTCCTGTTCCCCGGCTGTATAGCAGTATGTAGGCTGGGGTTTTCTCGTGCTTTATTTCTCAAATCTCACCACACACCTGGCACAACATGCACAGTTTTAATGTGTAATAGACAAGGGAATTATTTTGTTTATCAGATCATCTCATGGTCTTATTTGCCTGTTCTGTTCATCATGAGCAATAAAATAGATACATTGTGCCTATTTTAAACTAAAAAGTATTTCTACATTGTAAGTTAAATGATGTCTAAAGTACATAAAATATCAAAGTAAGTATATATACATATTATGGTTATTGATGAATAATAAGTCACTTAGCAGATAAAACATTTTACTGGTTGATAATTAGTGTTTTTTTCAGTGCTTGTTAATGAATTCAAACACCGGTCAAATCTGACCTGCGAACACTAAAGGTGTAAACCCTTTTCTAACACGTTAGGAGGGTTAAGTTGCACTAATGAGTTTCCACCACAGGTTGATGCTGTAGTTGATGAACATCTGTATACACAAATACAGCAAAAAGTACACAAAGAAGTTGCCTAAAGTTAAAGGGTACTTACCACGTTTGAATCGTCAAAATCAACATTTATTCGCTCCCAGTACAGATATCCGGTTTGCTCTGAAATGAGGTGCTACTAGCAGTTAACTTTAACAGAGTTAGGAAGTTAATGTTTAACTGTTTGTTGAATACGACTGTTGAAGGTAACGTCACAGGTATCACACAGAAGCAGTAAAAACCATATCCTCCAACCTCAATTTTAAATGACTCATTTCATTGTTTCATTGTTCTTCTTGGCCATGTGACATTCGTATGATGATCATATGCATTTTCAACAAGAACTGCTCTTTGAATATACTGTGACGTTAAACAGTTAAACATTAGCTTCCTAACTCTCTGTTAAATGTCTCATTAACTGCTAGTTGCACCTCGTTTCACAGCAAACGAGATATTTGTATTGGGAGCAAATAAATGTAGATTTTTTTTCTTTCTTTACCAAAATACAATTCAAACGTGGTAAGTACCCCAGCTTGCTGTACTTTTTGCTGTATTTCTGTAAATACAACGTCAACCTGTGGTGGAATCTTATTAGTGCAACTTAAAGGATGGGTTCGCAAATTTTCAAGCCTGTCTTAAAACAACAGTCAGAACCCAAATTGACAAAGGTTTTTCTTGCAATAATCATCCCTCCTGTTCATACATACTGACAATTAGAAGATCCCTTCAAAATGCACCTCCAAAATCCACAGTCATCCTTCTGTGCAAAATGTATTTAAAAGTTTATCTGAAGCTAATATGAAGCCTCAGCCATCCAAATTAGTCAAATAAAGTAGATATCTTTCAACATTACAGTCTTTTTTAGCGCCAAAGTCCTTCTTTTTGGCATTATACTATATTTTGTTACTATACTATACTATATTCCATTGCAGCTCAACAGGGAAACTCTGTCTGAGGAAACGCAAAGGGAATTTTATGCTAAAAAGACTGTAAATGTGGCAGATATCAACTTGATATGACTAACTCAACCTGCTGAAGCCTCATATAAGCTTCAGATCTACTTTTATATACATTTTTGCACAAAATGACTGTGTGGACACACTGTGGATTTTGGTCCACATTACTTAATAGCCAGTATGAACAGGAGGAATGATCAAAATCATGTGGAATTAAATGTTGTTCTTACACAATTTTTATATTTCACATTTTATTTCTGTTGTTGTATTTACCTTATAGGTTACTGTATTAGCCTATTTCATTCATATTTTATAGGCCTACAGATGCAATGCCTGTAGGCTATTTCGTTAAAATGTTTTCATTTTTTACATGCAGTGAAGTTTAACAGACATAATACAAAAAGCTCATTAAATATGATGTATTGATGTATTTTAAATTCCTCCACAGCATATGAAGTAATTAGACCCGTTACAGCATTAAAATACTTACAGTTTAAGGCTGTGATCTCGTAGGAAGCAGCTCCCGACTGAAACTTGCTCAGACTTGAAGCAAATCAGGGAACTGATCCAATGCAGGGGATGTAGTTAAAGTCAACTTCACTTACTGGTTTAAACAAATTAACCCTTCGTAATGCAGCCTATTTAGTGTGTGAAGAGGCTGCCAAAAATTCAATGCAATACAAACACATTGTTTGGAGGCATCTCTGAAATGACCAAACAAGTGTTATCAACTGAATAGTTGCAGCTGTATTCAGAAGTGTTCCCCGAGTTATCATGGCCTAACGTGCCAATTTCCTGATGAAATGAACCGTATTATTCAGTTTTACATTTGTAGTTTAGTACAAATTGTTCTTTCTATATCTATTGAGTTAAAATGTGAACAGAGGTCTTTTACTTCTTTTAAGTCAAACAAAAAACATCAATGTATTGCCTTGTCTTGTGTAATGGAAACAAGAATTAGACAAAATGCCCTTGAGCAAGGAACTAAATCCAACCTGTTCCAGTAGAGTTGTTTGAGGGGCAATTATTAGAGAACGTAGCCCATGTAAAGCAGTGAGTTACTAAAGAAAAGATATTACTCTTATTTGATGGTATTAACAATAACAAATAACAACAAGTTGTAAGTATATTTTGTAAAAAAACAAAAAAGGGATCTGAAAAAGGGATAAAAAAAAAAGATCTATATTTTAAGGGTTTCAAGTGTTTTTGTGACACTTAATACAGAACTGAGTAACACAGTATGTACGCTAGTCTCTACTCTAGTAAACACTATTGTTATACCACTTTGGTAGCTTTATTAAAATTTTTGATGTGGTCTTATTCAGAATGTATAGCATTACAAATTCCCCTAAAGTCTGAGGCTTTAATTTCTAAAAACCTCCAGATGAGATCATTCTCTTTAATTCATCCTCATACAGTATGTCATCTATACATAAACAATGTTCTGCTAATAAGCAAACAAATAAAGTAAAAAATAAAGAACAAAATGACTAATTTTACAATTCATCCCCATCCCAAAGTAGATATTTCAACTTAATTAAGTTTGGTGTGAGGCTGCAGTGCAGAACCTCAGTGTGGAGCAGTCGATGAATTTCTCCACTGGAGGGCAGTATAGATGATTTTGCTACACCATCTAAGTATTTGGACAGCCGGGTGGCTACTGATATGTCTTTCTGTACACACATAGAGTGGAGTTACCACTCTCTATCATGATTTTATTTTGCAGTGATTCTTTGAAATGTGTATCAGTCCTTTTATCCCCGTACCAGTGACTCAGTATGTATTTATTTGGCAGATGATCAACAAGACAAATTCCTCAAGCTTTGCTGTATTTGGCACATAAAGTGAGCTGTAGAATATTTGCAGTGCAAAAATGTCCTTTCAAAAACAGAATACCTAATTCATGACTTTTCCTCAGTGAGTAATGAGAAAAGCTTTCGGTGCAGTTTCCCAAGCACTTTAATTAGCATGTTTATTTTATGGTAATCAAATAGATTTCAACTGGAAAACTATGATTTTCTCAGTTTGGCTTTGTATTTCCATGTTTGTGTTTGCTTCATTTACTTTCCTTTATCAATGTGCCCATCACGTCTTGAGGTCAAATTTATTTTATGAAACGCTGGACCTGGAGTATTTCACTGCCCTCCACAATCTGTACTATGATAATTATAAAAATATAGATACATATAGACACAGTAAATATGCAAGAACAATGACTACTATTGAGAGACATTTTGAAATGTGAAAACAAGTGAAGCAGTTCCTCCTGCAGAACTTATGTCAGTAATCCATGCTCTGTGACACCTACTTGTTAGCTGAACAGAAAAAACACAAATCATAAAGAGTGCAAAAACAGTCACAACATGTATGTTTGTGACCTTTTGCAAGTTTTTGTCATACCTCTTAGGGTGTTCCAGGGGGCATGGTGAGTGTGGTGTGTTGGGGGGAGGAGGGCTTTGCTCTTTTATAGTAGAGGTGGCTGAAACAGCTCTCCTCAGGTTGAGAAGGGGTTTTTATCCCTCTCGAGGGCTGCAGGCTCTCATCGAGTTGTTCTGTGAAGTGACCCGCACACTGAAGCAAAGTGGTGGAGGTGTCTTTACCGTGAGGGTGGCGAGGGCGGTGGTGCGGTTACATGTTCAGAGGTGGTGGTGATGGTGGGGGTGAAGAAGTTGACTATGCGTATGTGTGTGTGCTGGGGGAAGGTATTTGGGTTGTAGTGGGTAGATATGTAGTCCTACAGCTGTGCGTGTGCTTGTCCATGTCTGAGTGAATAAGGGAAGAAGGGGCAGGGAGGGAGGGGGGGAGGGGATGGGGGTGATTCAGGTTTAGAAGTGTTGAAGCATAAAATCTCTCTCTCTCTCTCTCTCTTTCTCTCCCCTTCTCTGTCTATCTCCCCCCTCTGTTGCTGGGCCAGACGCAAAGCAACAGCAATTTGTGCGATTTCACAGCTCACCGGATCCCTAAAACTCTGACAGCCTTGCGCTGAGGTGGGGGGTAATGAGGGAGGGGAGGGAGAGATGGAAGGAAAGAGGAAGAGCGCAGAGATGGAGGGATGGAGCACAGAGGCGATGAATGTTGAAGTGACAGTGAAAATAGAAGATGGACAGAGTGGAGGACGAGCAGGAGAGATGAGGAGCTGATTACTGATAAGATGGAAAAGATGCTTCAAAGAACTTACAGGCGCTCAAAACATACAGACATCATCTACATCTTGACACTTTGTTCAAATGACCACAAGAAACATTCTTTGATATCTGACTTATTAACGACTTTGACCAACGAATTTCAGCATAAAGTTGTTTCTGATTTGGCCGGTGTCCATTAAAATCTTGTAAACAGGCCACCTTAAACAAAATACTGGTAAAAAAGTTTATCAAACATTATTAATCAGTGTTCAACCTGCAATAACCTACAGGTATCCATAGCAAAACATGCTACAGTTGGTTCTTGCAAATAGTTAGGCTAACTCTCATTGTCAAAACAGACCTAACTAAAGGTTAAAAAGAAACCTCAAGCTAGCCCACTTTGTGCCTCTCACGTAGGCCTATTGTCATTACACCCGAGTGACAGACCAAAGAATCTGTCTTATGAGAAATAGATGTTCTTGAAAAACCCAGAAGGTTGTTTAACAACATTCATCGCCTTTCTGAAGGTATTTCCAGAATCCTCAAAGACTTCTAACCATCTGGATGAAAAACTAAAAACTTACAACTAAATAATTCCCATCCCATATAGCTGTAAATGACATATTTCCTTGCTCGTATTGTATGACACAAAACAAAATATAGACATGTTATTTACAGTTATAATACAGTATAATAATAATGTTATAATACAGTGTAACATGTACATAGACGAGTGATAATAAAAATGAGAGCACAGGCATGTCAGTTCCAGCTGCTATCTTTGTTTGGATTAGGAGACGGTAGCACAACTTGAGAAATGGGTTAAAAATCTTTTTTTGTGCAGCAGACAGAATGTTTTTATCCAGTTAGAAGTCCCTGAGGACCCTGGAAATACCCTCAGAACAGCGGTTATTGTTGTTTTTAACGACCTTCTGGGTTTTTCAAAGATCACCAGTTATTTGTTTTTTGAAAAAATGTGCTGCAAACATAATGGTAATACATGAGAGGCACAAACTGGGGTTAGGTGTACACTCTGATGAAAAGTAACAGAATAGGTGGAGAAAACATCATTCTGCTTTGTGCTGTGGTGGCCTTTGCCTCCATGTCATCTGTTATTTTTCTATGTAGAGGCACCTCATCATGTATTATTGCTTACTAAAATTATGAAGTTACAGAAAAATTAGTTTAGGCAACAGGCTGGAACTTGATGGCCTGTTAATATGACTGAATTTTCATTTTGTTTTTACTTTATCATTACTTTTATCACGCGGTTTGGAATCAGGCAAAGAAATTGACTTTTTAAATGTAAAAATCTTTGTAATTGTTTATAGTGCTCAATAACTTTGTGTTAATTCATGCTGTTACTGATGTGGAAACTTTCTTTCCACAGAGTGCAGGTCTGCAGCAGGAGAGCCACAGTCCCGTGTTACCTCAGTATCCACTGATGCGTCTTTTTGGGCCCACCAAAAAAGGCACAAATACAGACAATAATTATCGTAACACCTAATCTCAAATTTGGATTATTCTCAGAAGATCTGTGAGGGTCTTTACTGATTGAAAGTAAGCTTGGATTGTGCCCCCTAGAGTGATTTAATCCATTCATTGTCCATCATGCTCTTTTTAGCCTCAAGTGAAACTGATTGGGTGGCCTTTATTTTGACCAAGACATGACTTGTAGCTCTAAAAAAGGGTCATAACCTTAAAGGACCACTACCGACCTCAAAGGACCTCTTGGCAATCTCCATATAAAGTGTTTATTTCCTATTTTGATTGAGATGTGTCATTCAAAATCTTGCGTTCAGTGTCTTTGCTGGTGCCTCTTGACCTTGGTTCCCTATTTGAAAACACACTGCAACCAAAGGGCAGCAGCATATTGAGATTAACAGACTCATTTCCATGCTAAGGTCATTCAGAAATCTGACCACGCTCAGTGTCAAAGGACAGCCGACACCTGGAGGGAGCCCTCTCAGGACCAGAGGGCAGACAGAGGGACCAAGACAGAGAGAGAAAGATGTACGACAGAGGAGATGAGATACCACAGATATCAATTCAAAGAGCGGGCAAGTGCTCTTGGGATAAGAGATGTCACCTGAGTGCTTTGTTTTTGTTGTGGGGTCAAGAGAGAGTTCGAGGAGAGAGGGCTTTTGTGTGTGTGTGTGTGTGTGGGGGGGGGGGGGTGTGTGTGTCTTGGTGAGAAGTGGGTGTACGGAGGGGGGAACAGGACATCTGCGCAGGCTTTGAAGAGGTCAGCCACGGGACAGGAACCAGTCTTAATCCCTCCAGCTGGGCCTGCAAGAGAGGATTTGGACCTCTGCTCGCTCTCCGCCCCCACCCACAACAGTAGCTAATTGAGCTCCAGTCCTCTGATCGCAGCACTTCCATGTAAAGCCCTGCATGCTTTCACAGGGCTTTGGAGTCTGACCAGGAAATCCCTTTTACTGTCTACCTACTATCATCAACGATACCTGGCATAGGATTATTCACATCCTCTAACACATGTACGCGTGGGTGTGTCTCTTGAGTGAAAGTATACTGTATATGTGTATATATATAGATAGATATAGATATAGATATAGATATAGATAGATATATAGATGGAAGGACCTCTAACTGAAATAGAAACAGAAGACGAAGTTCATAAATTACCACCTAGAAGACATTTAACATCGCAGATTGATAATAAATAACAGTGTAACAGTATACTAAGAGGATTTTTTTCTATTAGATTTCAGAGATAAGAGATCATGTTGTGAACTAGATGCAAATATAAGTGCAGGTATTCATGGCAAATCTGCTTAATTGGTGGAGTTAGTTCTAGGCCTGACTCATTGAAACATCCATGATGGGAGTTATCTACTTGATAACCCAGTGATGACAAAAGACTGTTCATGTACTCGACAAAAGCGCAAAGCCAGACAACAACAGGGTTATTATTGGGCAGTTCTCAGAATCGGGTCTCTTGCATGATGGACACACTCATACGTACATCCGACATAGTATGTACGTAATTCCTAAGAATACTGGTCTGCAAAAAAGCACAAAGGGTTGAAGGAGATTTTATCAGATTCTATGTCAAAGTACATGTCAACATCATTTTAGACATGCCTGAAATTGAAAGTGATACATGTGGGATAAAAAATGTAGGTACATGTATTTTTAAAATGATATAGCCTACATGGTTTTCATCTTAGTTCTCTTTGTTAGTGTTTTTCTAAGACAGTGGTTATATTCATACATGACAAGATTGAGAGTGGCTACTGGCCTTGAGCTTGGGTGGCGTTGCCCCAGTCGACGTCTTTCTCCCTGATCAGCGCCCCCACCCCATAAATGACATTACCATACAGGCTGAGGGGGTCAAGTGAAGGTTCTCGCCCTGATCAGCCAACTGGAAAACTCATAGGTTCAGAGGTCATGGATAAGCTGCCCTATTGGCCGATTGGTCAGACAAATCAAATTAGCATCCCCTGGTGATCCCCTCTTAAACCGCCACCCATGAAGAATTAGATAAGTTGGCTGCACATTTCATTTCATTCATCCTTGTAGTATTTGATCAGAGCATATATATGAGTGTCAACAACAAATGTATCTTGTCGTTATCACACAGGTGTAAATTATGTGTGCAATATATAATCCATAGCACAACATGTGTCCTGTTGTACTGTATGTGAGTATGTGGTTGGGTGTTCATCAATTTTGTCATTATGTCCCTGAAAGACAATCATTTTTTTAACACTAGCCGCTCCACAGTGCTCGAATGAAAAAATAGGGGTTGTGATATTATTATGCAGTCTGTCATGAGAAGTGCTGTGCTCATGAGGTCCCTCCAAAATAACATCAGAGGAAAAAGCATGTATGCCTGATAGTGGCCTTTTAATGCTGTCAACTAACTTTTCATCTTCTTTTAATGAAAGAAGAGAGAGAGTGGAGATCAGCAAAGGTCCCCAGCCAGACTCGATCTGCAAGGTCAGCATCTTCAACCCCTAGACTACCAGGACAAGGGGCATCATAGGGCTCCTCAACCAAAGGTAGTAACTATAGTTGCTTATATTATGTGTCTCTGTACACATGCATATAAAAGGCTAAGAACGGTTGCATGTATGAATAAGTAACATGAGTCTTTTACTTGATCTGCTGTCAATAAATTTAAAATAGCCGTGTTATGTGCTGAGTATGTAACCTTCAGTTCAGATTTGGAACAGATGTAAATCTTTATATTTATTTTTTTGCCTCTTTTCCTTCATAGCGCATGAGAATAGCACCCCGTTTCCCAAAAGCATCTTCAAGTTAAGATGATCTTAGTCCTAAATTAACTTCATGGGCTAAGATCTTAGCCTTAAGATGCTTTTGGGAAACAGGGTGCAGTCGTTAACACTGTCACACTGTGAGAAGTTCCTCGGTCCAAAGACATGTAGGTGTATTTTTGAGTCTTATGTGCCTGCTGGTGTAAATTTGACTTTGGCTGAATATACTATATGTGCAAGCCCTGTGATAGACTAGCAACCTGTGTGCCCCTCCTCTAAATCTAGCACTATAGGAATAACTCCATATTGGACGATTATGCAACAGGATTTACGGCCAATGCCAACATTCAGTGCCAACGCAAGACATACTTTACCCTTTATATAGCGATTTGGAAATTAAGGGTGTGGAGGTCGGGGTGATGGATGGAAGTGTCTGTCTGACTCTCATGCAGGAGACCAGACTTTGGCCCTTATTAACTGAGACCACAATCTTAACCCTAAACATACCATAGCTATTGTTTATTTGCCATAACCACAGTTGTTCCCTAACTTTAGCCATATTGCATTTGCAATGTGCAGATTTTGTTTAAGTCTAAGTTTATTTTGTTTAAAAAACATTGGCATTGGATGTTAACAAAATCAAAATGTTGAACACAATTTACAGTTTTGCGCAATTGTTCATTATAAACGTATCTTGCAACACCGTACATGATAAGTGGGTATAGGTAATGGATTGGTTGTTTCATTTATTTCTCTCTCTTTGACCTTCTTTCAATATTGTCATCTGCCTATGAAGATAAAAAGAATTTTGCCAAGTATTTGACCACCTTATACTCCAATCTGCCAATTTTTTTCAAAAACAATGAAATATTTAGCACGATAGTCACTGTGCATAAACTATTAATCTCCTGTTCCTGTCCATACACACAGCCAAACTCATTCATTAAGGAAGTAACTGTTTGCACAGGTTTTGGTATTATTACTACTAAAATGAGTGCATAGTATTTAGCTGTCATGTCAGTGTCTGGAGAATGGAAGGAGAGGGAACGGGCCAAACTTGGCTGGAGCTTCGGAGGATTGATCAACTGACCAACCTATATTACGGTAATGTGAAGATATTTTTCTGCACACGGTCAAATCATGATAGATTATTCTCTGTTGTATGAAGCTCAGTTCTGTAAGAGGACACTGACCTTGACCCGCTCCTCCATGTGCATCTCATTTAGGTAAATGCATGCAAACAATGTGTGTCTCAAATCTCTAAGTTGTGTGTAAGCACCAACTCAGAAGACATTGACGTTGGCACTCAGCTTGACCCACTATCTCTGTGATTTCATTTTTATCCCCTTCCACACCATTGACCTTGCACTTCCACCAGCATTTGGTAAACAATGATTTATCTGCCAAATAAATTTGTTGGCTCCAATGGAATGTGTTTAAGGTGTGGGGTCACTCACTAGGTCAAAATGGCAGCTCATAAATTGAAGCTAAGCATGACTTAAAAAGCGAAGCGAGGAGATGGGATTTTAGGGGAAAAAGGTTTCAGATTGAAAAATTGTGTGACTCCATTTAAAGTAAAAACAATCTAGAGTAGGATGTGCTGCAATTTTGAGATGCATAAAAGCAAGACACATAAGGTGCTATTCACCGGACACTTTACCTTGAGTGAGATCCAGCACTAAGATGGTATATCAGTCATTTTGACAGTGTGAGGTTAGAGGGCTTATTTAAGAAGTGAAGGCCAGTGTCCCTCTCAGTGATATGAGATCATGAAGCTTTAGTTGCAGCTCACCTGCCTGGAAAATCTACTTACCTGCTGCTCATTCAAACATATAGGTCTTGTTGAGGCTAGTGTGTGTGTGTGTGCTGTTGTGGCATTGAGTGTCAGTGACTAAAATGATGAGTGACTGCAACCTCTCAACAGACTACCTTTACAAACAAGTGTTTGTGAAACTTTGTTAAGAAGTAAAGTTCTTCATTTCAGCCCTGTTCTGAATAAAATGTGGCTGATGTTTTACATCATGTTTTTTAATCTTAGCAGTGGCATTTTTCCAATTTTCCTTGATCCACCCATTATGTACAAACTGTGTTGCTGAGATTTCAAAATCATGAGAGGAATTTTTAGATTCACGTCAATATTGTTTGCATTCTCTCATTATAATAACAGGGTACACTCAGCCCAATCCAAGGTTAATGACACATTTTTTGATACCTTTTCTTGTTATTTCCTTAAGCCCAGCATGTGATAACACTGGTCATATCCACAGTGTACAGACAGGCAATGTTCTGTATGCTTCAAATTGTCAACAAATCCCATGAAAAGTAAAAAAAAACAACAACAATGCACTAGTCAATCTCCCAATACTGTCTAACAGTGGGTCACAGCCGTATACCCATTAATTTTTACTATTAAAGTCAAATAAACTGTCACAAAAATATCATTTCATTTTTAGAAATGTGTCACTATCTTAAACAGCTGAGCACTGCAGTTTTTAAGCCAACCTTACTCAAACAGGAGCAAACAGTGCATTTATTGGAGGCCATTTTCAGCGTCAGATTTTGTGCTCTAATGAGTATTTACAACAGCAGGACAGTATGTGAGGGATTGACTCAAAATAAACTACAGAGCCCATGTTCACATACTTCTTCATACTTTTTGGACAACAATGGAGGTCTGTGGCACAGAGGACTAAGCTGTAGAAAGCTTTGGGTACTCAAAAAATACTCTCTCTTTAGGAAAGAGAGACATGTTTTTGCAAAGATTTAATACTAACAAGTTGATGCTCGATCTACATGACATGTACCACTAACTCACATGTCAGTGGTCACCGTCTGCTGAGCTATTTCAAAAAGGACAAGATTGCTACTTTTACAATTAAGAAGTTCATTGGGATCAATACATTATTTGGTGATTCTCCTAGCTTGCATTTCACTCATTTTCAATTTTGCATGCGCTGCAGATAACAATTACTTCCACACTCTCCCTTCCAACACCAAGGAGCTACTTTGCCAAGGTAAGCACATTGAGTGCATAAGGTATGAGTATGCACATGAAGACAGTATAGATGTAAGATGTTACAGATTTTATGTGCCTCCATGTATCTAAATGTCATAACACATACTTGCCATTAAGCTACAACTTTGTACATACTTTTGATTAGTATGTGGTTAGATATTAGATATTTTGAAATGATCAAAATATAAATAACAATAATAATAACAATAATAATAATAATAAACTTTTCAAAACAGTTACAAAAAAATATTTACAGAAAATGTGGTTAATAGTACTGCTGATCCTGCTGAGAATCAACACCCCAGTTTGTGCAACTTTTACTAGCTGCTTTCAGGTCCGGCTCACACCCGGATATAAAACACTGGGAAGCCAACACACGTTAACTGCTCAGCATAAAATAGCCGAAAGATGAAGTGAAAACAGTGACAAGTGAAAAAGTTTTGAAATGCTTATGCAATTGCAATTTTGCAGCAGTAAAGCTGTTTAATCCTTGGATGTAAAATGAAAGCTGAAGCATTTACTGCGCATGAGGCTTTTTTGGCGAGATCTCAGCCTCAGTCTGCTTGCAATCGGCCCTTTGTTTGGGCTAATTTGCCACCTGCAGTCGGGCCACGACTGAGGTGGTTACAGTAATACCGGTGCCAGGGGTCGATTCACACAGCTCGAGCCAGACTACATCGCTGTGGGAGGAGATCAGAGAGAGTGCAAATGGCCAGTTCTCGGAGCAGATGTTGGGAGCCCGGCATTAACAACGCCTAATCACTAATTAGGGCGGGGTTCTAATGAGGCCCTGCTAACAAGAGCCCCAGTGAAGGTTTGTCTCTGCCAAAGAGGAGGGTGCACTAAAAAACAGCTGTAATCATGCAAAAATAATTAGGGGAATTCATGGCTGTAGTTGTACATAAATACGTACATGTACTCACATTTGCCATATGCTAATCTAACAAAGCAATATACACTGAGGGTCTAATAAATGGAAGGAAACCCAAGGAAAGAAAACAAAGCTAATGCTCTCCATTGTTGTCTTTGGGTTGAGTCATGGATGCTGTGACTGGTGGGGATTTGAACTGTATACGACCTGAGGGTCAATCTCAGTGTTTGTTTGTGTTGGAATATGACTGACTTTGGTCTGATGATGCATTTGCCCTGTGGACCGTTTGCAATGAGGAAATCAAAAGCAGGAGAGTGCGAGAGAAAGAGAGGACCAGATGGGAGACTGAGATGGATTGGCCGGGCTAACAGGCAGATGTTTATGGGCCATTATTTACAAGCTCTTTAATCTGGGCTATTTCCTCGCCCTTGGCAATGGATAGGTCTATGGGTCATGCTGCCTGAACCCCTCCACCAGTGGTCATCCATCTCCCTCTCTAAAAGACATGGAGTGAGAGAGGGAGGGAGAGAACGAGGGAGGGAGGGAGGGTAGTTGTGAAAATTAAAAGAGATGAGATGTTTGAACAGTTAGGGTTATACTTTGGAGCGCCCTAAGAAATGCGAAACTATGTTTTTATTAAATTGGTAATCACTATACAAATTTGGCAAAATTTCACTTTAAGCTAATTTAAATCAGCAGCTCTTTGTTTTACACTATACTTCAATACACTGCTGCAGTTAAGCATCATTACTAATTCTTGTTGATATGTGTGTATTATCAAAAACCATGCATTTTTATCTGGATACAAAGAACCATTTGAGCGTATTACAACAAAAGGAGTAATCCCTCTTAAAAGGGGAGATACGGAAAATTGATAGTAAAGAACAAAAGAAGAAAGAGAGAGATGATAGGCTATAAAGGCAGGACAGAGAGCAAGAAGAAAAGAAAATAAGAAGTGATGAGAGAAAAAGTTAAACATTGTATGCATGATGAAAAGAAGGATATCATTGGAGAGGAAGTGCGACAGCCTGACGAGATGTTGCTTCACTAAAAAGCTTGTCACAGCTATTTCCCTGTCATCCTTTCCTCACTATTCAGAGTTTTTCCCTTGCTGTGCATACATTCAATTAGAGGAGTCTGAGTGATGCTATGACCATTAGGCCAACAGCGTGTCTCTCCTCTATCTCCTGCAGGCAGACTTGCGCCTAATTTTCCCATCTGCTCGATGAATATTAGCCCAATTGCTGTCTATATCGATTTGTGCTAAGGTTAAAAGCTTGCAAGACCTTGGCTTGAATATGGGTTGCCTGGCAACTGCTCCATTCAACCCCTAAACCCCACCCTGTTCCAGCCTGCATGGACAGTTTCATGTGGGATGTGGGTGAATGAGGGTGAGGCTGGAGGTGATGGGGGTGGGCGGGTCCGGCCTAGCCAGATAGCAGAAGCCCGGGCCTTGATTTCCAGCCCCATCAGTGATTAAAAGCTCCCCCTTCTGCCTGACATTGTGACCTTAACCCCCGGACCTCCATGCTCCAGGGTCACTTAACCTTGAACCCAATTACAAGATAAGGTTACTTAAGTGTGACCCGCACCGTGCTCCTCACTCAGTTAATAGGACAGGCTGTAGGAGAAAAGGGCCAGCGCAGCTGATACGCCTCTAGGTTAATTCGCTGGGTTGACAAAGGTCGCGGGCAGCGGCCATAAAGAACGGGACGGCACTTCGATTTCTCATGCAAAGTGAGACTCAGCAATACAATATCGCAGTGGGAGCCAAAGAGCAGAGGCAGCAGAGCTTGTGTTCAGATAAGATGGTTTCATTGCCATCGCCAGGTGCCTTTGCTGAGCCCATAGTTTGGTCTAACTATGCAAAAAAATCTGCCTCTACACATAGAGCCGCATTTCACTCTTTCAAATAACCCTCTATATTTCCCTGTGGATACACTATTTGAATGCTTTAGTATGCAGTTTGAAAAGTTCATTTTCAAAAACGTATATATGCATTTTCAGTTAAAATTACATGAAGTACGTTATTTAGTTCATCTTAAAAAATGTAGGATACAGCTGATAATCCACAACCTCCAAACCCCTTTCCCACACCCACTATCTTGTCAAATATATTAGAATTTTTATTTACATTTAAAAACAAGAAGAGTAAGCATGATGAGATCTCAAAAAGTCTTGGCAAAAAAGACAAAACTGAATCAAGCGTCAAGTATATTATCAGCTGAAAAATAATTGTCTATTTTTAATATTAACTACTATATATACTGTACGTGTGGCAGACATGCTGTTCTAAATTCAGTGTTTTATCTCTTCATCTCTTCTTTCAACTAGTCAGACAGTGCCACATATTTAGAGTCAAGGTGTCTCAGCTTAACCAAGCCAATAAAGTGTGACTGGTTTGTTTTGTCCTATGTCACGTCCCGGCTGTATCATGTGGTAAACTCTTACCCTGCCTCTCACCCCTTCAATCTGGCATTATCCCTCTTGGATCAAAGCCAATGGGCTGGCTTAACAAGCTGGGCCACATCAGAGCAGACAGGCAGGGAGGAGGTGGTGGTGGTGGTGGCGGCGGAGGGGGGGTGGACAATAAAATTCCCACCCAAGAGCAACACAGTGGAGGTTGTCTTATCCAAAAAATGACCGTATGACACATAAAACATCAGGAAATTAAAAGTTAATCTCCAAAAGGCTTTACATTCAAATTGAGTTAATTAATTTCTCTGAAATAAAACATCTGGTCAATTAAAGTGAGTAAGCTGCAACCATTTTTAAAATAGTGGATATGTTCGAACAAAATCCTTTAAAAAACGTTTCCATCACACTGTGTTTTGGTCTTAGCTAGATGTATTTAGCTCCACTGTCAGGTCAGACAGGAAACAGCTGCTTAGAAATAATAAAGTTAAATAAAGCAGTTAGTTATACATATGCCAGACATGACATGGCGTTTATCTGAGACTGCATTTCCTGACAACATTAGCATAATACCTCCATATTTGCAAAATAGAGATGGAAATGGAATGTCTTTTGAAAGTTGGCATTTGGGAAATTCAGGATATGGTCAGCCTTTGATGTTTTGAACAACAAGAACACAACAACTACTAATATTACACTGAAAATTGAAGCTGTGTTAGACCACATGCAACATGACACAATTCAATGTTTCTCTACATGATTTGCGGTTCGTTCTGTTGTTTGGTTTTAATGTTGTCAGTCTGCTTAGGTCTGTCACTTTGCGTAGCATTCCCCTTACAAATAAGGCTCTCAAATCCAGTCCCAACACTCTCGGCACCACTTTGTTTGAGGTCAGCTACTGAAATAGGTCATCGTTTTTCTGTAATGAGAGACAAAGGGGTTTCTGATTAAATTTTGCCGACATAACGGTCATCAGGCTCACGGCACACGCTAGTCAAGCAGAAAAGGACTGTATGTCCTCATCAAAATTCCAATCATAAAACCAAAACAAAAGCTTTCAGGTTCATTTATATGATGTGGATAAATGACCTGAAAAAAAAAAAAAAAGGATTAACGTTGAGTCAATTCAAGCCAACAAATCAAAACCTTTGGCTTTCAGTGGCAACCACTTCGCCTTATGTGCTGAAAAGGGCAAATCAGAGAAAAAAACATATCAAAGGACCAAACAAATCACTCAATTTATTAAAGAGCTGCTGCAAAAACAGTGAAGGAATTTGTCATATTTGTCATATCTTTCTTTTTTGTCATATCTGTCTTTTTTTTTACATGTTTATATTTTCACTGTTTATTTACTTATATGTGAGCCACATCAGAAACAAATTTTCATTGGCTTCCGACGGATGATAATATTTTATTCAGATTCGGATTCATTTAAGCAAAGATGATAATATGAATGTTAGAGTAAGAGTGGAAAAAAAATAATACAGTGATTCATTTTTATAGACTCGGTTTGCCACCTGATTGCTCCACAACCTGGGTCAAACAGAAGGCAAAAGATCAGCTGAGTGAAAGAGAAAGGGGAAGAGTTTTAGAGAGCTATATGTAAAGAAAGGGAGAGTGTGTGTATGTGTGTGTGTGTGTGTGTGTGTGTGTGTGTGTGTGTGTGTGTGTGTGTGCGTATGCTGGGGGTGGGTTGCTATTAGAGAGACAGAGAGAGAGAATGAGGTTGCTCTTACAGTGGCCCGCTGACCGGCCGTTAACCTCTCTCTGAACTGAAGATGAACCCTAAACTTGAGGATCTTCGGTCACGGATCTCCCTGGGAGCTATGAACCGCAGCAGCTAGCCCACAGAATGATGCTCTCTCTCTCACACTCACACACTCACACACACATATACATACACGCACACACACACACAAAGACACACACAATACCAACTCACAACCGGCTCTCACACCCTGCCATATGTTACCACGCAATTCCATCATCATCACGGTAGCGTACACAAATCCACTCATAACAATTCCACTGTTGTGAAATTTTGCATACACGTAAAAGCACAAAAACACCCCCATACACACACACACACACACACACACACACACACAAATATTGATCCTCTGAGCATACTTGTTAACCTTGCCCTTCACCCCACATGCCTTTTTTTAGCTGGCGCATGCTAATCCACGGGGCTTTGCAATCATGTAGAAAAGTAACATGCAGAACCTAAAGGTGTGTCATGTAAACACACCGACACATGCATGCAAAAATACACACACTTTTGCATATAACATAACACACCACCAGACATGTCAGAAGTTGCGCTAGCTCTTTAACCACCCCCACTGTGGCACACCCAGGAGGGCACAGCAGAATGCACTTTGGGGTCACGGACAGGTCACCACATCCCATAATGATCCCGCTTCTGTCTTGTGCTCAGCTGACAGACGGATGGAGAAAAGACAGGGGCGATGATGGCTGAGGTTAGAGCAAAAATAAAAACAAAGGCATATTACTGTTTTTTTTTTTCGGTATGAAGCACATTAGTAGAATTTGTTTTGCTCTTACTCGTTTTAAGGCTGCGGGAAAAGATGTCCTCGGGTGTGAAGTAAGAGGAATAAAGAATATTTTGGAGGAGATTTCATAGCTGTACCCTGCACTCTCAGGCCACACCTATGTTGTCAAATCTGATTTAGGACTGACTCAAGATGTCAACATGCCACAGCAAAGAGGTTAGATTTACCTTCCAATTTCTGTTTTTTTTCACCTCGTTTGTCTTTAGAATTATGGTGAGTTTTAATCCCAAATCTGACTGGACGCTGCTGAGATGATACTCTGAAAAAGATGAAGAATGGGGCAGTTATGCTGCTAGAAAAAAAGGGTATTGAATGGGTCACCAGTTATAGTATCCCACTTTCCATAATATTCAAAGGAAAAGTCTATTTACACCTAAATGTTGTACAATACCGCCGCTGTAAATACAGTATAGTAGAAATGCATTAGAGACGTCTGAAATCTGAATATGAATATTTTATATTAAAAAAATTCCTCATAAATGTATGAAAATTGAATTCCTCTAAGTAACAGAGTGGTGTGTGCTCTCCTCCCTTTTGTTTGATACACTTCACACATCAAGCAAAAGAAACATTTCATAGCAACAGAAACGCATTAAACGGCTCCTCTTATGGAACAAAACCACCCACTCACCTTCCTCTTTCAGATGAAGAGTAACCTGGGTTTCACATTCAGCTAGTTGGTGAAATAAAGACTTTCCTCTAATGATTTATTCATATCCCACAGGTACAACAGGAGGAAGAAAAGTGCCAGGAGTGGAAGTCCGCATTTCTACAAATGGACCCTAAAAGGAAATAGTAAGTCAGTTGTCAGTGTTAAAGAATTTTTTAACCTTTATCCATAGAGTAGCTTTCCAGGCACGCATGCTCATTTCCAGCACCACCATACCTCACAGTTGTACATTTACACACATTCACTCCAGGGAGCTGCTCACTACAACCAGAGCCAGCGACTGTGGGCTGCTGAGCAGCCCCAGCCAAGCAGCTGGGGGTCAAGGGCATCTTGACGGTAATTGTCGAGGGGCAGATTGGCATCTTGGTTATACAAACATTTCTCTGAGGCATAGCTGCTCTGGAAGCAGAAATAATGTCCTTGGTTGAGTTAAACCTCAAAGTGAAGAGCCAAAGGGCTGCAGTTCGTTGAAGTAAATGGAAATTAGAAACTCTGACAAACTGATGACACAGACACAATGTTATGTCCGAGAATGATTTCATAGAGGCATTAACGAGCAACTCTAAGGTAGGATTTCTTACCGAATTTATAATTTGCATTTTGTGGTAATGATCATTTGAAAAATTAATGTATGATTTGATGTATTACAAAACATAAGGGCAGAATTTCAGAGGAAAAAGTATGCCCTTGCATAAGCTTGTTTTTTCTATATTGTCATATTACAGTATTAACATTTATAAATTCAACACTGCTCATCGATGTTGGTTTTACTCTTAAAGCTTAGACTGGAACTTTTTTTTCCAGTGGCTTAAAACTGGTAGGAGAAATAATAAGGAAATAATAGAGGTAGTATGAATTAAACATGATTGTTGACCGATGAGTGTTATGCAGACAGCTATGTACAAATATTGTGTGACAACATCCTCGCTCACAAAGCCACAAACTGCTAGTGTGCTAAGCTAATTATGTCTCGCTAAATCCATATGTATTGATTTTTTTTTTTTACTTGAGACTCAACACCAATTGAGATCTGGAACTTTATGGATTACTGAGCAGTAGTCTACATCATATGGTTTAGACTGCAATGTGAAGCAATGAAGAAGCAATGTGTGAATTCAGTTCTTTGAAGCTCTTCCAACAACAACGCAGATATTTAGACACTGTAGGAAACTCAGTCATTGACTAGATCCATCCATCCATCTAGTATCTTAACCTACTTACATAATACCAGTAATATCTTTAAAGGCACACAATGATCCATTAGGAAATTGACATACATTTTAAAAAAGTACATTCATTTCTGTTAAGGTTTATTATTAGAATAGGACCTAGAAAACCTACTTACATCTCAATGTTGCACCAATCTCTCATTTATCTGTGTTTTGTAGTCTGTTGATGACTACGAGATGGAAAAACATTAGTACCTCCATCCAAACAATTACTGTAACAACTCCCTCTGAAAAATTAATAAGAATGATATGTACAGACACAAATGGATTAGTGTGGCGGTGTCCTCACCAATCCATATATATGTAAACAATGTTCTGACCTAATGACAGAGGATAGAGAGAGCTGAAAGTCTATATTGTCTCGTTCTGTCTCATACCCTTTGATTACACTATTGCTCATCGAGAGTCTGACAGAGTTGAATCCATTACTCAGAATGATAAACATAAGGATATTTGCATTTCAGACACATGCTGACGGTTATTAAGAAAGCCGCGTGGGATGAAAAGAGGATTTCCCATTGATCCCTTGTTGTTTCATAACTCTGCATTAACACTGCTCCCCTCTTAGGTCACAGGGTGTATCAGCCAGAGATCACAGGGACAGTGCGTCTGTGTGTGTTTGTTTGTGTGTGTGTGTGTGTGTGTGTTTGTCACACATGGACCACATGCTGGTGTCCAGCCTAGAGGGCATCGCAGAGTTCTGCCAGAACAAGTTGTGTTACTTCTGCTACCACACACATTGTAAGTGAAAAGGTCACAGAGCTGTCCCTGGAGGAATGGCCAGGAGACCCTGTGTTGTTCATAGACTGACAGTGTGTCCCAGATCCATACCATACACTAACACCAATAAGTATATATGCTTTTGACATTTGTATACAAGAAACAAATGTGTCCTAACACCACATTAATGTGTCTGTAGACATCTGAAAATGTACTTTTTTTTAAAACTTATTTTCTGTTTTGTGACCTGTGACAGGCTAAAAACTGATTTCATTGCTGTTGCACTACTGTCCACCATTTTTTTTCACTTTTTCCCATGTGATGTCGCCTGAGGAAAAGAACTGTGATTGACACACATTGCAAGCCTTTTCTTCATCTGTTTGTTAGTGCCTGTACTTGTGCACATATTGAGCATATTAAATTTTTTATCTTTTTTTTGCATCTAATGGCTCCCTCCCTTTCTTTCCGAGTGTTTTCACTTTTGCCCAGTTATGAGTAATATGTCCATAAACATAATACTGTCCTACTGGTTTCCAACCTTTTTGGGTTGTGAACTCTTAAAACAAAACATCTACTTGTGACCCTTCTTGGCCGGTTTTATCTATTTTCCTTTCAAAGAATGTGATTTCCTTCTTTATTTTTTAAAGGCCTTAGGCAGAAAAAAATCCCTGTAATTCAGTAGAAGTAAAAAATAGCAATAATTTAGATTTATCCTGCAACCCCATGTTGGGGCTCTGACCCCAAGGTTGGGAATAACTCTCTTACATCTGAGAAAGAAAGTGACATTTGGTTTGTTGTTATCAGACATCTTTCAGTGGTCGTGGATTTCACTACCAGCCAGTTTTAGCAAATAGTACTAGGGTAGCACCACCTGTGTCCCCCATCTGTACAACACTTAAACATTATGTACTGTAGCTCTATTATACATACAGGCAATTTTAAGTATACTTCATTTTCATTTTTTTCATTTTCCATTGTAAAAATACCATACTGAGAACATGATTAGAGTTAAATTTTTGCTCCTCCGTTCAGTACCAATTTAACACCCGGTCCTAGTTAATTATCACTGACTGGAACCTAATGGCCAAACATTTTGCTCTGATGAACAAATTGCAACGGAAATTGTCCTTTCACTTTTAATCATTTGAAGCAGAGACCCTATTGATATGACTCATCATTGAAAGTTGATCACATGTGATATAATAATAATTGATTACCTGACTGATCCCTCCTCTTGACGAGAGTAAAGAGTTCAGGCACTTTGCTCCCCAGGAAGAGAGAAAAAAAATATTATAAACCAAACCAGCATCCCTCAACCTGATAAAAAAAGACACAAATGCACATCAGAACACCCAGCTTGTCTGTCAATGGCAATGACCGGCGTCTGAACTTTGTTGACAGCTCTGAGTAAATTGTCCCAGACGTGGGTCAAACCCTTGTCAATATCCCCTGTTAATCCCAGGTCCAGTAATGTAAAGAGGATTAGTCTACGTCTGGGAAATCATGCCTCTATCTCTCAATGAAGGATTTTGGACAGATCATGCTGAACCACTAGAGTGCAAGAGCAAAATGTTGCTGAATTCAAGCTGTTAATTTCTACACTCACTCCCACACTACAAGTAACTATTCTGTTCAAAAGGAAAACAGGGATTGATTTTTAAAAAGTGTTACAGTCAGCGTTCCCCGAGGTCATGACAGGTGGTGGCCACATCTTGGGGCCTTGTTGGTGGAAACAACTGTTGTGGAAACCAGGCAGTGGACTCCCAGAGTGGGTGTAGACTGACAGGTGGTCAGTTGGGGGGAGGCTGGTGTCAGTGCCACCTATCACGACCTGGGATGAGGTTTCACCTCTAGGGCCAAATGGAGGTCACTGTTTCCAGCTCCAAGAAGATTACACTGACAAGCTACATTTTTCTGTTTACCACTTATCTGGTTTTCATTGCATGTTGGTATCATTTTTAAACTTGATTCTAACCAAATGGCTGAATTAGTGTCCTGATTTTTGTCACTTTTACAACCACCTTTCTTGTTTTTAATGCAACAATACAGATGCATTTTAATTGATCTCTGTGTTAACGTTTCATTTGTGATATTCTGTTCCTTTCAGGTTCAGCACTGAAAACACAAAGTTAAATGGTTTCCAGTGTCTTTTTTGTGTTTGTTGATGGATGTGAACACAGTCAAATTCAGTATTACCATAATGACCACAATACTTGTACCAAAGAGCTAGCATTCCTTGCTGTGTGTATTGTCACACATATCGAATTTCAAGCTCCACCAAGGTGTGGACATTTAGTTGAAGTTACCTTGTGCAGTATTTGACCACTAGCAGCGCTGGTGGATCCCCGTTTCATTTTTCCTTTTTCACTGATCGACAGTTGATGGCAGTAATGTACCAATAAAGGAGCTGATTAAGAAAACTACAAGCAAGCATGGATGTACTGTAAAAAGTGCAAAATCTAAAATGTTTAAAATATCAGCTTTGCAAATGATAGACTTCAAGGATAAAACGATGCGTTTTGGTAAGAATCCCTGAATGTAAGCATAACTTTTGTTTGTTTACTAGAAAGGTCTACAGGGTACGTTTAATTGAGTCTCTGAATATATCTGCAGTGAAAAGGTCAATGTCATTCTCTACACCCCCTTGCTGTTCATTTTGTCTCTTTGCGTGTTTCCATTAGGATAATAAGAGACACGCAAAGAGCCATCCAAAACCAGTACTGACTTATCAAACTCCACTACTCCTGAATGGAAGCACACATGTCAGAGAGTGAAAGAAAGAAGAGGTTAAAAGCAACATTTGTAGTATAAAGAACAACTTTATTGTTTGACCAAAGCGTTTTGGCTTGTGGCCTTAATCAGCATACAACACATTACAAAAACATTTAAATAAGATAGAAACATTTTCTAGAGAGGAAGAAAATCATAAGTGCTCCTTTGTCAGTCACTTTCATTTTTCTTACACTGACTTTTATTGCAAGGTTTAGACAAAATGGAGCAAAAATGAAATTACAAGTGTTCAGCAATTCAATCAGGTCTAGTGTTGTGCCCATTGATGGCTGTTTCTCCCGATTAGAAACCAACTGACCAATCAGAGCTTAGTAGGTGGGGTTAGGATCAGGGACATCATCTTACTACATAGCTAGCTAGCACTCGATACATCCATAAAAAAATAGTGACAGAAATGGCAACAAACATGGATTAGGTGGATGCAGCTGCACAGGTCATTATAATTCAATTTACAGAAATACAAAAATTCTTAAATCTGTATATTTTTTGATTATTGGGAAAAACACGTTAACTGCTCCTTGAAACCCCCCTACAGCAGCTTCATTTTCAAGGGATAGATACATTACTTATATCACTGATATGAATTGGTTAAGGCAAAAAAACAAAAAAAAACAGCAGCTCAATCTGCTTATCAGGCTATCATATATGTATGCAACAAAAAAATCCTACAACAACAAAAATAGAATGTACCATCTGTTCATTGATAATTATTTGGGGGTGTTACACATTTCCTGAGAAACAACACATAAAAGCTGAATGAGCAAGGCGTATATCAGTATCCGATGTGACGTCTTTTTTTTTCCTGGTTATGGTGAAGAGTTGTGAGTGCATCCCACAGTTTACGTGTTTATTTATACCCTTAACCTTAATCTGGAGTGCCCTTCACTGCTGCGAGTGTGACTTCACGCAGAGCAACACTGTGCAAGTGGAGAGGAAGCAGTTTGGGATAAGAGCTGAATATTTGAACTTCCCCTTACCTGATAGGATCATTTCTTATAGTCTGAAAACTTATTCTTCTGAAGAAATAAAGAAATAAAGCCATGATTGTGTGGTAAATAGTGTGGCACCTTTTTGTTAGTGGAACAAATTTACTTTATTGGTAGTTGTTTCTTCTTTTAAAATCTCATGTGGCCAACAAAGGGGCTCAGTTTGTAGAGCTCCTGCCTTTGTAGCTCAGGGACAGAAGAGGCAACTCTGGGACAGACTTTCACTTGTAAACACTGAAAACTGTTCATCAGAGACACACAAACACTTCACATAAATAGCACAAGTACACTCATTGCTAATACTGTTCATACGCAACCTGTGCAATGCAGAACAATGGTACACATATTTTACTGTACACACACACACACACACACACATACACACGTATACACAGCACCAATTACCGCAGCTGTGACCTCACACGTTCGGGTCAGTGATTCCCACAAAATGGACAAAAAGAAACTTGTCCTGGAATCTCGGCTCCCAATTACTCTGCACTGAGCTCCCCAGGCGGACAATGCTGTAGGTGAGAAGTTGGACGGGACCCTGTCACAGCTTGGCAGAGGCACAATGGAGCCCTGTGGCATCGCCTGGAACGGCTGCAAGCCTGTTAACAGATGAAATGCTAGGATAGAACTAGTTTAGAAAGGGGACTTTCAAGATGAGGCATCTTTATTTTCTCTGTTTTGTCCATGTGGACTTACAGTATTTCACAGTGTTTGTAGCATGGGTCTAATTTTTATTTCACAGTCAAATTGTCCTTGTTGTGGCCGTTATTATTTTTTATTTAAATTGCGGTTTTATTTTTTTGGATTGCAGTGTTCTATTGTTGTTGTGTTGTTTTGTTTCTTTGTCTTTTAACATCTTGGGACCGTGTTTGAAATTGTCCCTTGGATTTTGTTTTGTGTCTGTCCATAAATAAATCACTTCATATAATATCAGTTATGAAACAGATAGTCAGGATGGCTCCACTTTACATTTTTAAGCTTTGAAATTTCACAAGCTGACACTGTAAGCACCAGGACAACAAGAGTAGGAGCAAAACGATTTCTATGTAAACCCCTGAGAAAGTCAAGATGATAGAGTGAAGACATCTCATTTTACTCAGCTTAATGAGTTGCCAAGATTGTGAATGAAAAAACAAGTAATTAACATTTGTATGATTAGTAACTAAAGTTACTTATCTGCCAAGTTTTCTCCCGAAAACAATTTTCACTTATTTTTGCCACATCAGCTGTTCAGTACTTGCAGACAATAGTGTGTTTCATAGTTTAATTTCAATAACTTTCACCACTTTTATAAATCTTGGTTTCGATTCAAGAGGACCACTACTTGACAGGCTAGTTCAACAAAATGTCAAGAGCTCCCTATTTATCAGCAAATTCCAAAACTCATATGACAGTTCAACACATGGCTCATATGAGCATTTTCTGATTGGCCACATTTATGCTTAAGGCCTGCTTAACTAAAACTAATTAGTTAAGGTTACAGAAAGATCACCTTCATTTGGTTCAGAGAGACCAATGTTGACATTTGGTAGAAGATGGAACAGAAACTTCAATCTCCAGTGTTTGTAGTGAAATCATACACATTTTTGCAGTAAAAAAACAACACTATAGACAATCATTGTTCATAAGACCTCAAGACATAATTTGTCAGAAAAAAGGTAAAAATAGCAGATGGTTGTAAGACCTTGAATAGGCAACCAGTGTTGTAATTTATCTGGTGAAGATTATCTCTCAAAAACAACAATACTTTTAATAAGAAGTGAGCAAAATAAATTTGCAAAAATCTGAAAAAGCTGTCAGTCCCAGCAACTCAGCAGCTGCAAAAACTAGACTCTTTTCCTGGAACATTATCACACAATGTAATAAATATTTACAGATAAAGAATAGATAAAGCAGCAAAAATATGTGCTGCAGAGTTCCTTGGTTTCATTTGCCAAAGAGCTTACTTTAAACACGCTCAAAGTTTCCAGATCATCAAAGGAACTACAACAAGCTGAAGAAAATCAAGGAGAGGTTAAATGAGCAAGGGAGAAGGGAGCAGCAAAGCAGGGGATGAGCAGGGATACTGTAGGAGTGCTGTCTTTAGGAAACAGAACAGCGGTATGTTTTGCAGAGAACGGTTAAGGTCAACAACAGAGCCCTGCATTGATTCCACATATGTGGTAAGATCAAAAACTATCATGGGACCTTTGCCCTGGGCAGTTCCCAATCAGTCTGTTTCTCATAATCTGTGGAAAACTTGTCTGCTTTTTACAGTTCAATGACCACTCATCTATGCGGCAATTACAATGCCCTCTTTGCACCCTGACAGTTTAATGCCATGTACAAGTGATCTAATGTGGTTTAGTTCCCCCCACCGCTTTAAGCAGACTGTATGTTTGAACTTGTGGTGCAGGGCAATTATTTTTCCATTAGATTAATTAGATGGAAGCAACATAATAAAGAGTCATAAAAGAAGATTTGTAATTAATATGCATTTGATACACATACAATAGCTTCCTAAGGAACTGTATGCTGTTTCTAAGAGTTATTGATTTGTAAAGAAAAGCAGCTAAAATTGAGCTATTTGAAAACAATCATGCGGTGACACACAACTGAGATACTGCCTTCACATCTGAGGATAAAACCTTTTTACTGTCAAAACAACAAACACAGGACCTGTATACTGTTGGAAGTGTTAACAGTCATTGGTAACCAATTATAATGGTCCCTTCTGCACACACCACTCAATTGATAAACCCCAGGGGCCATGTGAAGATGACTTAGTGGGTCAAATGCAGCCTGCAGATATCACAGTTAGTGAGAGAGATGCACTAATGTGTGCATGCGCGCACACACACACACACACACACACACAAATGTTCAGAGAATACACAAAGTGGAAACAGACGGCGCTAAAAATAAACCATCTGAAATATTTAACTTACTGACCCAGAAAAAAACTTCAGTGTAATCACGTGTTTGCACAAGCGGAGGACACCACAACGATGGAGCCATGATATCATTAGGGCTGATGGTTTAACTGTTCATAAAATGCAGGCTGTACTCTCCACTTCAGGTCAATGCATCAAAGTCAAATGAAGCATGCATGTCTTAGTTGTTTAGTCAATTAAACAGTATAAGGGTGATAAAATAATAAAAAAGAGTGATTAAATTAGGTCACCTGGTATCATATGTTCTTGACTTCTAAAGACCCAGTGACTTATAATGATCTTATGTTGTAACATTTACAGACAATGTAGATATATAGAATATATTGTGGCATTTTTATATGCAACAAATAATTACTTTGTTCTTACGAGGAATCAGGTGCACTTCTGCTGCACTGAAATTCATCTGGGTTCTCTGCCTTTAAAAAAAAAAGCAGCATTTCGGCATAAAGCCTTCCTCAGAGACATGCTCTGAGAGAGGCTTTGTGCCGAAACGAATCAGCAGATTTGTCAGCTTATTGATTGTGAATAAATTCCTCTAAAAGACCAATACATGAGGTGATTCCCTTTGGTGTTTTTTTTTTTTTTTTTTTTTAACAATGTACAACCTTTTTACTTGACTTTGTTGTGGAGAACATAGACAATAAAGAAGTTTTGTTTTTGTTTTTTTTGGAAAAACGACAAAAATATAGACAATGATTACTTTGTCTCTGTCTTTGCTGAGTCATTGAGTCAAACATTTTGCAATTCAGTGCTCCCACAATCCAAGGAATAAACTAACCACAAAACCTGAATGTCACCCACCTTCAAAGAAGACAAAAAATAAAAAATAAAAAATCAACATTGTTGCAAAAGGAAAAACACAAAAAATGATTTGAAAATGATTCTTGTGGTCTCCCATGAATAGCATCTTTAATCTCACTGGACCTATCCTGGGAAAAGTTTGTCAGAAGAATAAAATCAAATGAAGTGAGAGTCATAGTTTCTCAGTGACCCCAGATATGGTAAGGTTGACGAAGAGGACACGATGATTGGCATGGCCCCCTGTCCTGCTTGCAGCTAAACAGCCATGTCCATATTCAGCAATGATATTGGCCTCTAACCCCCAGACCAGATGCCATTACCATTTTAGAGTCACACCGAGCGTCCGGGCTGGTGCACAACACTATCAATATTAATGTTCTGTGACTGAGGCGGCTTTGGAAGAACTTTCTCCCACATCAATATTGATGGTGTTACCATACATTGGAGTCAGGGCCCTCTTTAAGGATTTATAAGAGGAACGCTGGTGGGGGTGGTGTCTGTATATGAAAGGAGCCAATGCCATTTTTGGTCAGCACCTCAATGATGTACATTTTCCTGCCGTTCAGAGCAATTTCCGTGGGAGAGGGGTGACTCCAACCCACGCTTGATGAGATCTGAGTGGAGAGGGGCTGTGCAGAGACAGATCCAATTCCCCCGCAATGCTTTGCCGGAGATGACAGTTATGGAAAAATGAACGTTTCATTTCAAGGGATCTGGGAATGCTAAATGGGGGTCTGTTGATTCTGGAAACTGGGGTATTGCTTTTGGGACATCTTCACAAACAGTCCACTGTTGGGCCACACACGTAGACACAGATCCAATTCATTATAATATTAGCTTTGGAGATGCATTGCTCTATATATCAAGTGTCAAGAGGGCGTGCTTGGTAAAGAGTTTCAGGCCGGGCTCTTTTGTCTCGCATTCAGATATAAATCATAGAGAGAAAGAAAAAACACAAGAGGAAATCAATGAAACTCAAAATGAACTTTGGCTTTGTCTTGTTCTACAAGCCATAAAAAGTTATGGATTTTAAAAGCCACTGAGGCTAAAGATGGATTCTGAGTATTTTGTACTGCAAAGACACAGCAGCAAAGAAGCTGAAAACGATCACTTAATTGGAGCCATTTAATAACACTCAGGCCAATAAAACACATGTCTGCGGATTGCTGATTTCAGAAGTTCAGTTAGTAAGGATTAATGTCAGTATTAAATGATTTTGCCTATTGGGAGCGGCAGAACAAGTCGTAAACACAACACTGACATATTACAAAGTTATAAAGTTGATATGGTGAACATGTAAGTATTTACACATCCGGCAGACATGGAGCAACATTAGCCTTCATTTTAAGTTGTGTTTTGGTCACCTAGTGAATGTAAATCCAATATTCGCTCTCCTTTTAGCTTTGTTTTGGTCCCTACTAATGCCTCCTTGGCTGCTAAAGGTTCCACTATATTCGCCTGCTAGCTGCTAACTTTGTCTGGCTGATGTTTGCTGCTGAGTAGGTAGCATACAGTGGGGTTTTTTAGAGCTTTTAGCTGAAAACAGCTGCCTGCTACTGCTGAAAATTGCAGGCTGAAAATCCAAAACAATGAGCCGAAGGGTGCTGAGGCTCAGTAGAACTGATGGGAACTGCAGAGTCAGGTGATCATTTTCTGTTTGTCACCACAAGCAATTCCTTTCACATTAAACATACTCATTTTATCCATTGTTAATATGAAAACATACTAGTATTGACGTTTAATTAGTATTGATTTGACACTGTAGAATGACAGCTAACAGAGGAAACTTTTAACATTTTTAATACTTAGTATTTTTAGCTCTGCTAAAAGGCAGCGGCGTGGCTTTAGGGATGACAATATCAGGCTGTTGATCACTTTGGTTCAGACTGAAATATCTCAACAGCTGTCGGATGGATTGCTATGAAATTTATTACCGTCAACCATGGTTCCCAGAGGATAAAGCCTGCTGACTTTGTTGGTTCCTAGACTTTTCCTCTAGTGCCACCAGGAAGTCAAATTTTCTGCTTAAACCATCCTCACACAAATCAGCCACACACGTCATAACACTTTGATGGTCACAACATGATAAACACTTATAATATGTAACACTTTTATTCTGACACCATCCATATGGTCAATTATTATTACGTTTACAGCAAAACATCAAAAACACATTTTGGTCCACAGTGTGGCTGTAACCTCTTGTTACTTGATAAATCACTAAAACAATTATCAGAATTGCAATCAATACCGTTTCTGTCTGACAAATGATTGATTAATCAACCAATCATTTCAGCCCCACACTGCGGTGAATCTACCTGCCATTATATTCACTATCGCAGATGTGCATATTTTTTTCAGCTGAGCAGAAAAACTCCACAGTCAGTCCGTTTAACATTTAGATAGAATTGAGCAACAACACCCTCATCACATCTCATCAGGTTATTGATCCCTCAAAGAACAGACTCTGTCAGTGTCAAGAGCACATCTTTTCTCAGAGCAACTGAGAATGAACATGTTGCAGAACAGAAAACCATGCTGCTTTGACAAGACAAGGATCAGCGATACAACTGTCCAGCCTCCTCCCCCTCCACACCCTTGCTTTCACTTAATATGTCTCTACATTTTGACGGTGAGCCAGTAAGTGGGACCTCTTCGGGGAGACAAAGAGTGACCTCAATTCAATCTGACATCCCACCTATCGATCTGGGCTGCCGTATCCCCCAGAGATGGACGTCTAGCTCGCCCTTGTACTCCTAACATTCACATTTAGCAACAGGACAAAACATGCCTTTTTATTAAACAAAATCCATCCACATGTCTCGCCTCCTCTACCAAAGTCTAAATTACACCCACAGCGACCTGATTTCACAAGCCTTCCTCCCACGTAGGGCACTGTTCATCTTCGCAGGGGCCCTTTTGCTAAATTGAAAGTGTGTCATAACAAATACAGGAGGTGTCTGGCATAAATGCATGTGACTGGCGCCGATGTCATCTCTGTCAAAGGAGCATCCCTTTTATTTTTAACAGGGGGACTGCGACATGGACCCAGGACAATTACTGTCAGAGCACACGGGGTGATGAATCTGCTGCCTTATTGTGTTTGTCATCTCGACCTCTAGCTGGGACCTGATTGGTATGGCCGCCTACCTACAGACGGATCAGATGGATGCATTGTTTCTGTCCTGCATGTGTAAATGTGTGCATCACACTGCAACCTAATTGACTTGGGTTGGTGAAGAACTCTTGTGTCATGGGGTGAAATATTGTGCAGACTTCCAAAATAACGTCATCTAAATAAATGTCATCTGCTTAAAAAAACACATATGACACCTACGGGTGTCATTGCAGTCAGGTTTTATTTTTAATTCCATGTATAGCATAGAAATCATTAAACTTTGAAAGTATTTAAAGCTCATTGTTTCTTATTCTTTTGACATAAAAATGTTTTTTTTAAAGGATCAGGTTTGTTTAAACTGCTTTTTCACCCAGATTTTCTGTTCCTATGCAATAAGTCTTCGTCACGTTGCTATGATAACAGCTCAGAATATCTTTCCATTAATATAAGGTGTGGGGGGAAAAATGCAGAGAAATCACAAATGAGCTGCTGGTTATGCCAGAGTCCCTCTAAATAAGTTTGTAAACATGAAACAACAACAACAACAACAACAATAATAATAATGATAATAATAAACTATATATGTATAGCACCTTTTAAAAAACAAAGTTTACAAGGTACTGTACAGGATAAAAACAACAAACAAGAGGAATCATGGAAGTGTTCATTGTAAAATCAATAAGAACAATAGCACCATCAATAAAACAGTTGAAAAAAGCATGACTGTATGACGAATTTGATGTGGCTGTTCAAAATGAGGTTGCTGTCAATTAAAACACCATGGTTTCTACACTGCAGAGAAATAAGATGAGAGTATGAACGTAGTATGTTTGTAATTTGAGTGTAGGAGGAGTCAGTGCCCATAAGAAGTATCTCTTTGAGTTGAATTAGTGGAAATTTTCAGCCATCCATTTATGAAAGTCCTCAAGACAGTTTATGCGTGAAAAAACTTAATTGAAATTATCGGGGTCACAGCTGAGGTACACCTGGGTATCATCGGTGTAAATATGGAAACTGATGTTGTGTGATCTTAAGAGATGTCCCAAGAGCCAAGAGCCAAGAGCTGAACCCTGAGGAACCCCACAATGCAGCCTAGAGGTGGAAGACCTAGACTTAGCAATACCAACACAGAAAGTTCTGTCTGTAAGGTATGACTTAAACCATTCAAGGGGCTGTGCCACTGATGTCCATCCATTGCTCTCAACGGGACAAGAGGATGATGTGATCAACTGCGTCAAACGTTGCACTGAGAACTAGGAGTACCAAAATGGAGGGACGTCCAGCGTCAGCAACTAAAAGCAAGTCATTCATTACCTTAAGAAGAGCAGCTTCTGTACTGTGGTGAGCTCTAAAAGCTGATTCAAACATAGAGTTATCATTCATAAAGGCTAAAAGTTTATTAACAACCATCTTCTCCAGGACACTAGCTAAAAAAGGAAGTTTAGGGATAGCTTTAAAATTGTTGAAATAATTTGAATTGAGGGTGGGTTTCTTTAAGGGGTTGAACAGGAACATTTTTGAAATAGTGGGGCACAGTGCCTGAAGAAAGGGAGCTATTTAAAATGTTCTGTATAAAAGGAGAAATCGAGAAGAATGGAGAATGTCCAGAGGAGAGGAGAAGATCCTTCATTTCGTTAACAGTGTAGGTTGAGAGACAAGGTTGAAGAGCTCAAAACAAGTATCAGGCCTAGCGTTTAAACAAACTGATGGGGGATCTACGGGTGAGATAGTACTCTGACAAATGAGGGAGATATTTTGAGCAAAAAAGTTTAAAAACTCATTGCAGTTTCAGGAGTAGGGACAAGGGGGAGCATCAGTGACATGGTTTACAATGTTAAAAAGCACCTTGGGATTAGAAAAATTAGATCCAATGAGATGGGAAAAGTAGGCATATCGCAAGCTTTTAACCTCAGCATTAAAGAGCTTCATCAGAGCCTAAATGTCCTCATGGTGGCCAGGGAGCTTTGACGCCTTCCACTGACACTCCGCTTTACGACATTTCCATTTGAAAGCACAAATGTTTTCATTTATCCATGGCTGGGACATGTATTAGTTTTCCTGGTTTTAAATGGTGCAGTTTCATCATGCATGGAATTGCAGATGATAGTGAAAGGGCACCATCTCACAAGGAATAGTGTTAAAAGCTTTACTAAAAAATACCGGCAGAGGTAGAATTAAAAACTCTAGATCATAACTGTGTACGTGAGCAGCTAAAACAACGAGGTAAAACCAAATTAAAACCTATACAACAGTTATTGGAAATACAAGGATCAGAACATGACAAGTCAGATATGTAAGACCATAAAATAAAACAGGTCAAGAGTATGGCCCTGACAATGAGTGGGCCCGGTTGGTGAGAAAGATACATTAAAAGAATCAATCAGGGATAAAAAATTCAGCACTTGGACTGTTAGAGGTGCAGCAGACATGAATATTAAAATCACTTAGAATTAAAAACATGTCATATCTGGGTAGGATTATTAATAGGCGCTCTGAGAATTTGTTTATAAAGCCAAAAGAAGATTTGGGGGGTAAACTAGAAGGCACGGACACTGGGTATTCCCCTAAATACAAATGGAAGCGCCTCAAAGGAGGAAAACAACCCTAAGTCAATACAAGAAAGATTTAAATTATTTCTGAGGAAAACAGTTACCTCTACCCCCTCCCCAAAAGTCTAGGTTGGTGAAAAAAGGAGTAGCCAGGAGGAGAGGTTTCAATTAGAGGAGTAAAATCCTCAGGTTGCACCCATGATTCTGTTATCATAAAAACGTCCGGATTCTGTGATAAAAATGATTAATTTACAGTCATAGTGGTTACATTGCAAATGATACTTTAAAAACCTCCTGGATCTGTTTTTTAATATTGAAAAATAAACACAAGCTGTTCCAACATAGCATTAAATCTGTTGTAAATGCTGTGAATTTTCACATATTAACCTACAACATACGTTACTGTAATAACCACATGTTTGTATTATGCTGTTTAACCTGCAAAGAAATAACCTGTAATTGCAGCATCTGGTTATGTAGGTTCAGTTCTGATATTTAATGGCTCTGATTTGTATCTTGAAGCAATGTATTTTGCTTTTATGGTTTATGCTGAGTCCAGTGTTTGCCATAAATGGCAGGTGTGCAAAATTGAAGTGCAAAAGTAATTCAGCTCCTGCCATTCAAAGGAGCTATGTCAGTTTGATTTACCTGTACACATAAACATGCACACACACACACACACACACACACACACACACACACACACACACACACACACACCTTTGGGCCACATGTGTTTTTTATATTCATATGGTGAGGGAAAGAAAAAAAAAAGCGCGCCTCCAAAATGGAGGTTGAGGGGTCATGGTGTTTGGCCAGGAGTGACAGCTCTGAAATGAAGGCATAAGTCAATCGGCTACTCTTCATACACACACACACACACACACACACACACACAACGGGTTTGCACGAGAGGCGGGATGGCGGTGGGCGGTAAGGATAGAAGGTGGGGACTGAGAAATTGGGGGAGGGGAGGTTGGGTGTAAAGGGCACGAGGTTACCATGTGGAGGGAGTATGTTTTTTGTGTGTGTGTGTGTGTGTGTGTGTGTGTGTGTGTGTGAAGGTGAGAGGGAGGGACTGGGGTTGAGAAGAACTTGACATGATGTTTGAGCGACTAAAGGCAGGAACCTGTACTTGTCTATTTTTTTGTCTTTGTTCTACCGTTTTTCTCCTTTGGTCTCTGTCTGACTGCTAACACCGAGAGCTACTAGAAGCTATATTTACCCAAACTTGAACACGTGCACGTACACACACACCTAGTGACATACCTTGAACCCAAAGGTCAAAGACCATGTGTGTTCTTTCTCTCTCTCTCTCTGTCTCCCACATATGTGCACACACACACACACACACACACATACACATTGGATGAGGGTGTTTGTTTACTTTCTGTCACACACCAAGCAGGCCTGTATCAACATTTGGGCTGCATCCCAGCATGAGCAAGGGGAAACCCCCACTTGGTTTAAAATCATTGATTGATCCACAGTATTGATTGGAACATGTGCCTCTTTCCTCCATTGAATCAAAGTGCTCTTTGGAAAAAGAAATATCTGTAAATGAGCAGCAGAGCTATCTATCTTCAACGGTCTGAGGTGGAAGTATTTTATTGGTGTCAGTGGTTAAAATGTGAAAATACCCTGCTACTACTGTATGGATAGATGGGCAAATATAATCTAAAGATTGCATCACAGATCAACTCCAGACAATTAGAATCAGAAGAACATTTCCTACTGGATGAACATTATGCATTCAATGATAAGGAAAACACATTTTTTTGGTATTGCGGCAAAATTAAATAACTTGGCTAAAACCTATTTCTTGTATATTTTGCAAAAACTGTTATATACTTTTGTTTAAATGTTAAAAAAAAACAATAATAGTGCTAGATTATCATTATGCAAACTGCAACACAATGAAGTCAATAACATCACAAAAAAACGCGACCTCCTAAAAATACGTCTATGTTGAAGACCATGATCTTTCCCTAACCTTTTTAAACTTTTTTTCCCCATTAAAGAGGTTTTTGGGTTTATTTTCTTATTCCAATCAAAGGTCCAAGGTTAGAGGATGTTGCATGATGAGGATGTTGTTTATGATATTGGGATAATATAAGTAAAATTTGACTTGACTTGAACCTTAACCATGCGTTGCCAGTGCCTAAACATACCATATTAAAAATTAAATGATGCTGTAGTTATAACCAGCAGATCTTGTACCGCAAGAGTGGATATTTAGGTGGGGGGAAAAAAAAGAAATACGTTTCCCTCATACGTTCAATATTAACATTTTTGCAACTTGCTGTTGCAACGTTAATTAACAAAATGTTTTCATTATGTTAAAGGAAAACTAAGTTCAGGTGGCATTACATTTCCTTCAAAATGTATTTGCTGTTAAAAATTAGTTGCATATAAACATAATTTCTAAAACAGTTGCACTAAAGTACTCATTTTAAACATTTTAAAAATGTTAATGTTGTATAAAATAACTGATTGGTCAAAACAGCAGAGACTCAGATAGTCACTGGTA
Organism: Thunnus thynnus; assembly: GCF_963924715.1. NCBI lineage: Eukaryota > Metazoa > Chordata > Actinopteri > Scombriformes > Scombridae > Thunnus > Thunnus thynnus. The sequence continues at coordinate 8,250,753 of NC_089526.1, read as the reverse complement.
TAGGTGAAGCACCAAAAACATTGGATCCTACATTTCCCAAAATGCAACTCAATAGTGTTTTTCATTAGATCTTCCCTGCCTCTTAAATGGCGACTTCTTTCAATCTCTACCCGTCCAGTTTATAACTCAGGCTTTCTGTTCAAACTTCTCAAAGTCTCAAACCCAGGTGAAGATAACCCAGATGATGTCATCAAGGGATAACTTGGCTTGGGCTCAATGACATCATCAGGGTTACTTTGTCACACTTTGGACAGCCCCTCTATAGCCACAGAACTGTGACTGTTTTCATAGGCTGAGTTGTACTCCTCGTGTTGAGTTAGCTGAACTTTGTGTGTAAAATCCCAATGAGTTCTAATTATATGACAGTAAAAGACAACAGAAAACTCACTGTGAACAAACTCACTGTGAACAACAGAATTTTATTTCAATTAATGGATAGTCCATATTTCCAAACAAAAGTAGAGGGGATAAAAACAAACTCATTCAAACTTTCTGTGAATTCATTTATCAACAGACAGCTTTCTAAGGTCCCAGATGGCTTTTCCAATACCAATACTTGATTTTGATACCACAGTACCATGTTGGAAATGTGAGACAGGTTGTCAAATCAAACTTGCTTCCACCAAGGGGAAGAAAAAAAACGAAACAATTTAAAACAGTCCTAAGCTAAGTCACAGTCATAAGTCCAACTGGGATAATATTGTAACATAGACTGAGGTTTTCAGAGGTTAGTGATACATTTCTCTACGGTATCGGTACGATAAGCTCAAATGACATGAGTCGAGGGGGTTTTCCCTACATGACAATATCATCAGGAAGTGGAAAAGAACTCGCGCGAGGTCCAAAAAATGAAAGTGCTGATGTTTTTCTTGACATTGTCTATTGATGCATTAAAAATCTCTGTATTTTGCATCACATTTCTATGACTTTAATGTGCACATCAATCATTTTTACATTGTGTGAGTTCATTTCCTCTCCTGACAGGACATAATACCTGTTATAACAGGTAACAAGAGATTATGGCACAGTCATAAGATAAATGCTCAGTGACAAAATCTTTGTTCTAAGGCAAGTACAGCTAGTTTTGTAAAATGCTCCCCTCCCACCCCAAAGTCCAAAAGGTCCATTCTTGACAATTACAACTAAAAAACAATGATGGGGATGAATCGTGTCACTCCTGTGATAACATTATGTAAGGAGTTATGATGGGCCTTTTGAATAAGTAAAAAGGTAGATCGATTGAATGGCGTAAGGGTAGCAAGAATCTACCAGTGCTGTGATTTTAAGGAGTGAATAAGTGTCGGTTTTGACTACTTTACAATGCAAGTGCCTAAGCTTTTATTTGTATTTTTTAAAATTCCTTCTCTTCCCCTGAGACCTATATAGTCAAATTATAGACAAACCAAACATTACATTTTTTCATCACCAACACTACCACAAAAATATTCCAAACAATATGCATTTTTTTCGCTTTGGCACAGTCTGCTGTTAAGTGTAAATTTAGCTGGGTTTGTCTTTTTGTTCTCATATTGATATTGGCATGTCTGTCTCTCTACCCACCCTTTGAACCTGAGCTTTTCCCATTGAACCCTAATATGCTATAGATGCCTATGAATCAATGATATGCTGTACATATGGACACAATCATGAGTTTTTCTCCATATAAACAGTGCTAATACAAACACACACAATAAAACATGTCCTCTGCAAAAGTCCAAGACATTTTGGCATTTGTCTTTTTTTTAATGGCTTCTGGTTTTCTTTTCAAAAATTGGTAAATATACAACGGGCCCTTTGCTCTTGGTTGTAGAGTCCTATTGGCAAAGCCCTTGCTCAGTATTCGCCATACTGGGATGCTTGTACACAGCCTATGTAAATGTAGGCATAGCACCGACAGTAAAGGTGTAAATGTTTTGTCCTTAGCTGCCCCTGCACGGGGTTTGAGACTGACATCTGAAGTGAGTCCAACAGACCTGCTGGTGAACTGCGCAATAACCCGTTCTACCAACCTGTCCATCTCGTGCCACATCTCAAATGTAGACTGCAACGGGCCACCAAGTCTCTGCATCGGCCACGGTGAATGTTTGGCTGGCTTGTGTAACCGGAGACGATAACGTATTACATCGTCAGACTGGGTATTTGAGCGGAATGGTGAGGGAGATGCTTCCTCTGGGAAAGTTGAGAAGTTGAACGCAGAGAATGAAGGGAAGGAAGGATGAATAGATGAGTAGTCAGATGGATGTTCAGCCTGAATTTCTCCCGCAGCTTCTCCTTCGTCTTGTCCCTCCACCTCAGGGCCCGTTCTCGTTGTAGTGGAGGGAGATAGGCCGCTCACGCTGCACGGTGGGCATGTAAGGCCAATTGTAGCTGGAGCCCGAGAGCAGCATGTCACGAAGCAGTGTCTCGATGGGTGTCTTGCCTACCAGGCGCACGAAAAACAGCTGCTCAATGACCGGAGAGGAGACAATGCGCAGTGAGGGCAGGCGGAGGAGGAGGCGTCCGAAACGGTTTGGCTGGCTGGGGTACTGGTTCCTTACGTACTCCTCCAGAGCGCACTGGGACTTCTCCTGGATGCTCTCCACGTGGGCAACGTCTGACAGCCCCATAGCATCTAGAGGGATGGAAGAGAATGTAAAGATTTATAGTTTATCAATGGATCAAAAAAGTATTTATTATGGTGTCCAAAAGGACTCTGTGGGGAGGTGCAGATGATGAGGGGTAGACAGGTTAATGCTGGAGTCAAACTATTTTGAGTGAGTCAAATTAGGTGATCATGGTGCCTTAAATTCCTGCTGTGATTTGACAAAGTGAATTATCTAGATGTTGAACATTAACCAAAGGAGATCAGTAAGAGGGGGCCAGAGACAGACCTCCGGGATCAGGAATGTCAATAATCAAGGGTCACTGAGCACAAAACAGACACGGTTGAACTTGGTGAGAGAGGCCAAAAAATGTTGGAATCTTAATATTTCCATTAATGCCTTGTGAAGCATCCTAGATGTAGAATAAGTAATCTTATTCTATGACACACCACATGGCACAAACAACAAATTTTGCACACTGTTTTCGTCAAAGTACAAAAGTTAAAATGCCTTTATTAAAGTGGCTACGATGCGCCTTGATGTTTAAGGGGGTAAATTGATCGCCTACCCATGCAACAAGAGCACCTGTTTTGTGTTACACCGCTGCCATATCCAAGAAGCGCTTCCCATTTGTCATGCATGACTGTCATGTCTGTTGTACTGGGATGTTATCAGATTGAGATTGCTTTGGCTGATTTGCATGAAGAACAATTTTTAACCAGTTAGATATTGCGGCTTGGATGTTGCATGAACTCAAACTCTAAATTTCAATATTGTATGTTCTGCACACTCAATGTGGATGGCTAAAGTTGAAGTCTTGACCTGATTATATAATAAAATTTAGTTGACTTAAAGAAATGACAAGGAGAATGACAAAGATGACACGGAGGGGTAATAAAATGTAATAAAGAGCTGACAGTTATTATTTTGTTTCTTTCAAATTCCTTAAGTCAGAGAAATTTTACTCAAACTAAAGGCAATCGAGGTTGTCACTGCAGAGATACATATCTACTACACCCCTGTGGTCTGTGTTCACAGCACAGTACCGCGTTCCTTTTCCCCTCAGCTGGAAGTCATGTTCTGTCTTCCACCTCCTCACACCTCCCCTCCTACCATCCCCCCGCCTTGGCAAGAGTCTCGCACAACTGCGAGAGTGTGTAACATTGTGTGCGATACTTTTCGCACCCTCTATGTGCAGGAGAGAACACGGGGGATTTAGTGAAGGAGGTCAGAGATGTGTGAACTCAAAACAAAGACACATTCTACTGTACTCTGCCACATACTGTACATTCACTGGGAGTGCTCTTTGACTCTGCCCCCTGAATGAACCCTCATTTGGTGGACAGGGTTTCGATGAGGGCAATTTCTTCTCAAGCGCATTCTTTTAGTCTAAAAGCACTGGCCCGTAGGTTTTAACCTGTCACCTTGCATCGTAGGTCCCCTTTGTCATCTCACACTTTGATCTGTCCCCTGAGTAAACCCTGCCCTGCTGGGCCTCAGTTCCGCACAACAAAAAAATTTAATTTACCTCATATTTTAATCGAGCGTGTCAAACCCTCCCCGCCCCCAGTGGCCACTATTCTCATCATTCTGGATGAATAATTGCTCCCACTTTGGCTGTATTTCCCTCCTCTTGGGGGGGGTGGGGTTGGGGGGCTGGACAGCTTTTTTTTGTTAGGCCGCCATTTTGGGTTCTGCGTGACAAGGCAGTCACTGCCTGATTGGGATCTGTGCGACTGAAACCACTTCGCGTGTCGAAGCGACAGCTCTGGCGGCACCCTTCCACGCCAACCGCCCTGTTCTTTTGTCTGGTCCTTGGGCACACACCAGGTCAGTGGGGGTGAGGGATCAGGGTGGCAGGACTGAGATGCCCGTTCTCTGATGTGGCTTGATGGGACTAGGCTTCACAGGGGGAGAGGAGGGAGGGGACCCAGAGGGAGGTGAGAGACGATTGGTGTTTGTCTGAGCTTGTTAGCTCATCCTACCGGGTCTGCAAGAGTCAGGTTTATTAACGGGTCAGTTTAGTGTGTGCGTGTGTGCATGTCTGTCTCCATTACATTCAAATTTCTGTTAATATCTGCACGTTTGACTAAATGTATTGTCTTCAGGAGTCTTTTGGCAAGATGTGCAGTTTTTTTTGTGACGTGTGTACAAGTGGGTACATCTGCCCGCATACAAGGAAGTCACATGGGATGCTCAGGGCTAAAGGGGTTATGTAGGTCATGGCCGGGGCTGTGGTGAATCCTTCGTCTCACTGAAACCCACCATACATAATTCAACTCCCGCAGTGGGGGCAGGGGTCCCGGGGCCTGGGCTGGGCTTGGGGTTGGGTTTTGGGAGCGTTCAGGGAGGAGGGGTGGATGACTGGTTTCAATAATAAATGGGATCATGAAGGAGAGATGGCTGATGAAAGCAAGGAAGAGAAGGCAGAGGTGGCTCCAAAGCCACCCACATACACGGAGGAGAGACGCTAGGTACATGCAGAATGAATCTGACAAGCCGTGCAAGAGAGAAAAGAGGGAATGCAATAAAAAAAAAAAAAAACAAGGACAAGAGACATCTCAGTGTTAGCTTCTTCACCATCCGTTTCCCCTTGGGTCACAAGGCATGATCTCTCAGTGAAGTATCCCAGATGTGACAGTATTTTGGCTGGCACTGGAGTCTAGCGACTGTTGGGATAAACCTCAACAGGGTTTGTGTATAAGCAGTATCAAAACTATCACATGGGTTTCCCCAAAATGTAAAGCTGTTATATTTTGATTCAATCTTATCTGTAGCTCAGTGGGGAGAACATAATGCAGCAGCATAAGAGCGTGAGGCTCAAGTCTCCTGGTTTTGTAAAGAGCATCGGATACAAACAGCTGTCAAAAGACAAATCTATGAAAGCGTAAAAGCCTTTTCTTTGTAATATACTGAGCCAGTGATGAAGAGAGTGGTATAATTCAGCTAAGAAATTACCATCATCTGAAAATATAAGATTACAGGCGATGTCAACCTTTTCTGTCACAGGCAATTTTAGCAGATCATGGCTGCTTGGCTTCCTTTTTGTTAGGAGGAGATAAACATACGGATAGGTGGACCCAGATAGCATATGTGTGTCTATGTTAGAATTGCAACTAATAACTGTTTTCATTATCAGTTACTTTTTCTTCATAAAATGCCTATTTTAACTTCCTAGATACCATGGTGACATCTTCAAATATCTTTGTTTTGTCTGATCAACAGTCAAAAACCAAAGATATTATATAAAAAAGAGTAAAACAATTGGTTGATTATCAAAAAAGTTGCCAATAAATTTACTGTCTATCAACTAATCAATTAATCTGATGAGTTTACTGCAGTTTGTTTGCTATAATTTAGTCAAGAAATTTAATCAAGAAATTATTTTCTTTATCAGTCTCTCACAAAACATTGTGAACAATGAACTACATGGGCGTCAGACACTCAGTCATCAATATCTAGTGCAATCAGTTTAGCAAAGAAGCACCTAAAGATAAAGATAAAAGCTTCAGGTAAAAGCTCATCATCAAGTCCAGCAAAAAAAAAAAAGAAAAAGTGATTTAAGTGAGATACGAGCAGCTCCTCACAGGGTCAATAACAGCCTATTATGAGAGAGCGATCGAATTACAGTGAAATTCATGGAGGGCAGAGACCATGACTGACTAGAGGGAGGACCATAGACTGTAGCAGCAGCATTTACATATGGAGCCAATGAGACAATATCTGCTGCAGCGTTAGAGGTCACATCTCGGTCAGGCTCAGTGGAGGTGAAAAGGTTGTGGGTTAAGTACAGTTGATGTTGGCTTCATGTGTCCGTAAGCTGGATTTCAACACAAAAGAAGGAAGGAATGTTTCTTTGAGCTAAAACCGTCTCGATCTTATTTGAATGATTAAATATAGAGACGGAGATTGATGATTCAATCACCTTAAGGGGTAAAAACAATTTTAAACACCGATCTGGCATGAGAAGAACCACGTTGACAACTTTAAATTGGCTAATTTATGGTGTTAGCTGGTTTATTGGAGTATTTTCTTATGTGAAGGAGATAATTATTGAGTAATACATTTTTTCTCTCAATAACATAATACATGATGTGCGTTTGATTTCTCCCCTGTGCAGCTGAATCTTTTAATCTGACATCATTTAGTTCAGACTTTTGAAAGTGTTATGGAGACGTTACAGCTGGAGGTCCAATTGATCAAGTGAAACTGCTGTCATGATTTTGACGTAAAAGTAAGTAAAGTAATAATGAGGTAATGTCTGAGAGGAGCTTCAGTTACAGAATCCAACACGCTGAATCTAATTTAGTTTTTTTCTTTCTTTATTTATTTTTAATCATTTAGCTTTGAGCTTAAATCTTTTTTTAAACAGCTTACTGGATAGATCTGAGTATTTTCATGTCTCCTAGTAACAGCAACAACTTTGTACAACATGGCAACAGCAATATACTGTAAGGAAATATTTATAATTTCCTTTTGAGTTCTTAATATCTATACAAGTAACATATTGTTATTATATAATAAAGATACTAATGATACTTGATAACAACAAAATAGCCAAATAGCATTCATTCACATGTATTATTTATTATTGCATTCAATGGCTCTATCTCACCCTGATAAATAAGGAATATTTGTTATCTGCAGGAGTTCTGCCTCCTTTTGGCCGTTTCTCTAATTTAGGTTAAGCTGTTTACATGAGCTTTGATATGCTATGATTAAGTGTCCCTGTTGACATGTATAAACCAATTAACAGAATGATCCTGTGCCAACGGAAGTCGGCTCACCCACCTGCTACTGTAATGTTTCCCTGTCTGCCTTAGCAAAAGTTACTCACAGGAGAAAGGCTTTGTGAGTCTGAGATTGTGTAGAGGAAAAAAAAAACAAGTGAAAGGACAGGATTTTTTTTTTAACTTGTATTCAATTTATTATACCAAAATTGGACTTATAATGATACTATTATTAAGCTTTATTTTACCATGAACTGTTACATCTGTTTACATGTTTTGTAACTAATTTTTCCCCTGCAACATCAATTTGCATTGTCAGCTGTCTGGCGGGATTCACTCTCTGAATTTCCTCTCCTTTGGTCTCTCCCCCAATATTCAAGTTTTTCCTGTTTTTTTTGGCCCGGTTGAGGATTCGTTGTGATATCAGTCTGTCATATTAAACTTTGCTTGACTTATCTACCATACAATCTGTTAACGTTCCAATCCATGAGACGTTTTTGAGTAAACATGAAAATGTGGCCTTTCTCTCCAGACAGAGAACATTTTTACACAGCATGGATCAGTTTGCTTTGGCTTAACAGAATACAAATCAGGTATGAGTAGAACTGTACAAACAATCAGCCACTAGATCTCGCATTTTTGGGTGATGAATTTCTAGCAGCTCAAGATAATGTGCAAAAATTTTTTAAACTTTCGATCACCCGCTCTCGAGCCACCACCCCCCAGTTATATCCTGCTCTAACATCCTGTTTCAACTTTACTTTACGGAAACAAGGCACCATTGAAATCTCACGCAGTTTCCCCTGTGACTTGAATAAACCGCTCTCTTCTCCCCTGTACACACACGCTTCATTCAAAACTCACCAGATGTGAAGAGCACAATGGACTTGAGGCAGGAATATTCAGCCGTGTCGACCTGCAGGGCCTTCAGCTTCTCCACCTGCTCCTGGAAGACACGGATGTGGTCCATGAAGGCCACCACGCGTTCGGCTGACATGGGCGAGGCATGCAGGCCGGCCGCCGCCAGCAGAGGGGCCACATGAAGAGGCATGGAGCACTGGGCAGCGTTGAGGACGAAGAGCTCGCTCCATGACATGCGCAGCAGCGCCACCTAGGATGTAGGAAGAATGGAGCGGTTATTACAGGAAGGAATTTATTTTCACTCTTCTCCATCTGTCAGCAGGAAACCTCAAAAAATTGGATTTCCATGACACTTAGTTGCTTTTTTTTTGCAGATTTGGAATATTTACTATGAGACAATTGTTGTTTTTTAATGCTAACATATGAATAAAAAGAATCTGCTCCAAATATGACAGGTGTGGTTACGATAAAGGTGTGTTTGAAATCAATTTAAATTTAAATCTGAAAGGAATTATGTTTTCAAAATGTATGAAGTAAGTAATAAAAACAGGGAGCTGAAGAAATGTTCAACATTTGCAGAGGCTTGCACTCTCTAAGTGACCTCTACAAAAAGGCTTTAGACTCCATTTATACTTGGCATTGACATGAGTCACATGAACTGTGATCTGATAGCAACACATACATGTTATTTCTAAGTGTAAGACACAAGATGCTTTGCACATCCAATAAACAAAAGCACATATGGAGATGGTCATCATTTGGTCACATTATCAGAGATTACCGCAAATGCAAACAGGACAGGAGGTTCAATGAATGCACAAATTCATCTGCAGGAAGGAGGAAGCATAGGCTATACAAACCAAACACACAGCAGACAACTAACAGAGAGCACATACAGTAACTGTCATAAATTGATTGTAAGGAAGAGCCAATATATTGAAGTACTTATTATCAGTTTTAAAGGTCATAAAGATTACAAGAGGATGTGACAACCTGTGTTACCTGTGTTAAGCAAATGAATATGTTTTAATATGCTTACTGGAAACATACTGATCTGAATACGTGTTAACAAAATAATGTAAACGTTTCATGGAAAAGGATTTGAACTCTGATGTCAAAGCATATTGCAAAGCTAAACAGGGTCATAAGGAGTTCAACGTCAGTTAGCATTATTTGTCCACTATGAGATAAATTGTGCAATCACCACTGCAATAGAAAAAGCTCCAAATCATCTGTGAAAATTAGACATCATACTTTATAAAACTGCAAAATTATGTAAACTGCCGAGGGGAATAGCCTTAAAAAGTTATATGTGAGGAACAGCAGTCACAAGTTGAAACTATTGAGGTATGCAACCTAACATGACCCGTGAAAGAGTAGGTTTATACAAAGCAGAGAACCAATGGTGCAATACTGAAGCACTTACTGAGAGAGAAAGATATATCTTTGCTTACAGTAAACACAACTGATTCCTTTTTACATGACAGCGAAGAAATTATCATTTAAAGATCTTAAGCAGAGGCTGAAATGTTGTGAAATCGCAAAAAAAAAAATCATAGCTGACAAAACCACAATATTTCATTCTTTGGTTTTCATTCAGTGGCGCAATTAAAACAATTATTTTTAGCCATACTAGCGGCCTCGCTCTACGGGTGGCAACGTTGGGCTGTCAGTCCACCATTTACAGACTGAAATATGGGATGGATGAAAGACGTCTCATCTGGCGTCGTCGGGTCTAAATTTAAAATTTTCCAATACTTTGGTTCATGACTAAATACTTGCAAAATTAATGGCAAGTATAATACCATGTTAAGTAGTAAGTATTAGCATGCTAACAGGCTAAACCAAGATGGTGAAAAGGGTAAATATTAGCATGTTAGCATTGTCACTTTGAGTGTACTAGCATGCTGATGTTAGCATTTAGCTCAAAGCAATGCTGTCAGTACAGCTCCAGTGAGCTGCTAGTGTGGCTGAAGACTTGTTTCTTATGCCCTCATGTTTAGTTTCCTGCCCCTACATTTCCTATAAAAGTAGACTTAGGGCTGAAGAGTGAGATAATACAGTTATGTATTTATTCATTACATTTATGTGCAGCTCATGTGCATATAATGTGCTGTTTTTGGATTGATGTTAGAATTTCATAATGGCACATAATATTGTTTGCTGTTTAAGTTTCTATACAAATCCCCTGTCTCTTTATTTTTTCTTTGCATCCTTTATTAAAGAGTTGCCGGTTGGGTATTTTCTAAGTGTAATGTAAATTCTAGTTGTGCATCAAAGTGGCAAAGACTCACCTGATCCATGAGCTGCAGATCAGGGAAGAAAGGGATGTTCTTTGCCCACTCAACAGCGCTGAACAGAAGCCTGGCCGCCAGCTCGCAGATGTTCTCGATGCCCATCAGGTTGTTTCCCTGCATGCACTGGGCCCCGTAGCGAGACGTGGGGTAAGGCTCTGCACGCAGCAGCAGAGAAATGAAGCCGGATAGGTAGGGCTGGCCGTTGTACGGGTCGGTGCCATTGGTCAGGTACTGTCCTGGGCTGCTCTGGGAGTTTGATGTACGTCCTCGTTGTACAGCTGATTGAAAACAAGACAGGGTGAGGGTCAGAATTCAGCTGCATAAATTTGAATCTTTAATTCATGAATTTGTGACATTTCCCGGTGTTTCTGTCTTTTTCTTTTCTTCGCACATGTCTTCATCTCACTCCAGCTGATAACTTTTAACAGACAGTAAATTTCTGTCACTAGGTTGCTATTAAACTTATGATTTATGAGGCCTGCTGTAACATTATGCAATACACCTAAACCTGGTCCAAATCCAAATGGTCCCTGCACGGCATGCATGAAAAGAGAAAGCCTGCAGGAGGAATAGAAAGGAAGAGGAGACGAAGACAGAAAAGAAAGAAGCAAATTGGGCATGTCAAATGTGTCGGGTGGGTGGGCTGCAGAATGGGGGCGAAGGGGTGAAAAGTGTAGAGACAAGAACATTTCTGTGACTCCTAAATTTGTCAGCGCTTGTCTTTTCAGTGGAGCAGTGGAAAGTGGCCAGGCCAAGGCCATTCTCCACTGCTGTTGTGCATCAATGAGTAATGACAAGCAGCAGCTGGTAAAGATATAACACTTCTTCACACCTACATATGTTATGCGCCCACATATGCATAGACACATAGGCATTCCACACATGAATACATACGGTAACATCTCCCCTCCTCCCTCTGCTGGCAAATGGCTCAGCCTGAGGCGAAAAGGGCACACAGAGGCCATGCTCTTGTACACACACACACACACACACACACACACACACACACACACAAGCACACACACACACAAGCACACACACACACACACACACAACCCTCTGTGCAAAGCGATGATGATGCGGCGAGTGCTCAAAGGCCCATTTGGAAAACACCTGTTCAGTCATCCCCACTGTCTGACTAATAACTCCATCTACTATTACACAGAGAGAGAGAGAGAGAGAGAGAGAGAGAAGGGGGGACAGGGGAGAGAGAAAGGCAAGAGAGGCAATGAAAATGCAAAGGGGGGGCCACGTGAGGAAAAAAAATGAGGTAAAAGGGTGAAATGGCGAGATAAGGTGGAGAAGGAGAGAGTGAGAGCTGATAAGTTGAGAAAAGGGAGATTGAGAGCAGAGAGAGAGAGAGAGGGGAGAGGTAAAGAGAAGAAAAAAAAAAGGTGCACAGTTCAATATGTTTGAATATAGCCTGAGATGAGGCTTCAGATAGAGAGCGGTGGTTTACATAAAGAGACAGGTGGAGGTAAGAGGTGGAGAGAGGGGTGAAAGAAAAGGGAGGAGGAGGGGTTTGGAAAATGCTTTTCAACTCCGCATCACCTGTCACCTCAGACACAGCAGCTGTGTCAATTGAACGTACCACGGTGCGTCTGAGAAACGAGAGGTCAGATCACTCAAGAGTGTTATAAAAAAATGCCTTTAATTCTAGCCTGTCCTCTGCGCAGAAAAAAAAAAAAAAAAAACCCACCTCTGCACAAAAGGTGTTGACCTCAAAATACTAGTTTTCCCTGTGAACTTGTGTCAACCCGTGTTCCCGGAAAAGAATGTAGTCTCCTTTGGCAAACAGCGCAGTCTCGCTGGGCTGAGCTCAGAGGTGTTGCCTGTCACAAAGACAAGGTTGCACAATGGGACATTCCTTGTCCTTCTCCAACAGCTCTTGTCTTGCTTTGCAGAGAACGGCTGTCAGATTAGCCACACGTGTCTGTCTTTTCTGTGGGATTTTCACAAACGAAGGGGAATAAAACACAGCTTTGAGGAGCAGGGGTGAAAGTGGTCCGAGGAACAAGGCGTCACAATTTCCACAAAGATTATCTGGCCAAATATGTTTTCAGTCACAGCACTCGGAGGTTTGCCTTGAGTGTGATGTGAAAGACTGCTAAATCATACAGTGCTCTTGCTGCCAGTCAGTAATGTTATTGTAATGCAGGCTTGTGAAAGACTTCCCTGACTGTCCATATCTAAGTCAGAGCACTGCCATGACCTAAAACTGTCATCCTGTCCTGGCTTGTTAATGTATTTTAGCTCACCAAAAACTATTTTTGGGCGTCTTACTAATGCATTGAGCAAGTTGTAAAACACATTGACCCTGACTTCAATGTGGAATTAATCAAATTCATTAAGATCCAATAACATTGCACAAATTCCACGACCTGTTGGGACCCCGCTGCTTGTCATGTCTCTGATTTTGTGAATTCACGGTTATTAATCTGCTCTCATATTGATTAGTGGTTAATCCTGCAGATGGTGGCAAATCTACTTGATCCACTTGACTTTTCAAAAGCCTCATTGTGGGGGTCACTCGTGGCTGAGAGGCAGAGCACTTGAGTACGTCTGACTGAGACACATCGCTCTCTGTTTTTCCTCGCCTACAGCTGGCTGACGAGACTGACGAACAGAGAGACAGAAACGGAGAGACAGAGAAGGAGAGAGGGGTGATTATGGAAAGGTCCAAAGGAATAGAGAAAGAGAGACAAGTGTAGAGACAGAGAGACGCAGTATCTTGACGTAAAGGAGGGCAGCGAGGGAGAGAGTGAGAGAGACAGAAATGAGATTAGATTAGACAGACAGACAGAGAGAGGGAGAGGAAGAGAGAGAGAGAGAGAGGAAGAGAGAGACAGAGAGAGAAAGCAAACAGATGCCTGAGGATAAGAGAAAAAAAGGAAACCAGGGTCAGAGACAGAGAGATGGAGAATAAAAGGGGGATGAGAGCATAAAGTCAGATTTGGGTGTCTGCCATAATCTGCTTCCTGCTTTTTAATTGGTACACTGTGCCTTAGTTTAATGTAATTGACTGAGCGCGTCATCTGACAATACGGTAAAAAAAAAAGCTAGAAAACTTTATTTAAGATATTATATATAAAAGATATACAAAAAATATTCTTATATATATTCTGATACCCAACTGAGGGCATAAAAAGCACAACAACAAAAAAACTAAATAGCATCTCATGTAGCTGGGACATGAAATTAGGGCACGGGAAAGTGGGAGAGGAGGAAAGAGCATGCAGACAGAGGTACCATGGGAGATTTCAGCTGCGACTTTTAAAATGCCACTTCAGCAAATGGCAGCTGGCAGAGTGCATGGTTCGCTGCCTGGCTGCCCTGGATTAGCCTCTGGGTCAGACTGTTAGTGGAATTACAGCAGCTAAATACAATTAAGGCCTATCAACATTTGGACTAAAAGGTCACAGTGCCGGGGCGACACAGACGCATTATAGATTCGGCTCAGTCTAATAGTTGCGTTTAATAAGTAGCTTTTCCATTTCTAAAGCTTCCACTGGCGAACGAAAAATAAACACGTTACCTCACATGAACCTGCGTCTGATGTGTGTCCATGTCAAATAGTGCCACAGCTCAACTGCATGTGTGTGTGTGTGTGTATGTGTGTGTGTGTGTGTGTATGAGGGACATTTACAAGATTAGAAAAATCTGCAGCCATCAAACACACTGTCGAGCTAAAAAGCTAAAAGTCTCATCTGCTGAAAAGACATTTGGGAGGTAAAGGAGAGATATCGTGTTCTGCCAGTGTCTCTATATATGTGTGTGTGTGTGCATATACTGTAGATGTATACATGAGCGTGATCTAACTCAGAGGTCAGCGTGTGATGTGACACCGAGGTAATATCCATGTGGCTCAGTTTTATTTTGGCCCTGAACCTTAACCTGCAGGTCACTGCTCTGCGGCAGGGCAATGCTCCAAAGAGAGTGAGATAGGAGAGAGAGGAGCTAATGTGTAAACCAGGAGAGAGTTAGAGATAAAGAGACTGGCAGACAGAGACGACAGTGATGTTACTTAATGGAAAAAAAGTTCTTTGCTTTTGTTGAATAACAAGGAAATTGCCATGACACCTTAAAATCTTATGTTTTTATTATTTTATAAGCTTTAATTATTTAGCTAATGGTTTTGTACTTTTTTTCTATGAAATGGATATAACATGTACAGATACTGCGGACTGAGAGTCCATGGTCCACAGTATTTGTCCCACTGTGTGCTGTTGTGCAAGAACAGCCTCTAGTTATTTTTCTACTTATTCTACAGAAACATTTTCTGCTGCCAGAAAAAAAACCTGAAAATTCTCACGATACATCTTTATACTGTTGTAAAGTGAGTGAATAATAGTGCAGTTGTGCATTTTTTTTTGGGCCACTCAGGGGCAGCGGAAAAAAAGCTGTAAACACAACTCTGACATATTATCACCTTTTTAGCAAACACTTGCCTATTTACACATCCAGCAGATATGGAGCAACATTAGCATTTATTTGGAGTCATGTTTCTGTTCACCTGATGAACGTTATGCTGATATTCTCTCCTTCTACGTCTGGTTTTGGTCTCCACTAACTTGTAATCTTGCTCTTTGGCTGCTATATGCTCGACTATGTTCATCAGCTAGTCGCTAACTTTGTCTTTCTGTTGTTTGGTGCTGGGAAAGTAGCGTCTTATCGGTTTTTAGCGCCTGCTGCAGCCAAAAACGACGCTACGAGAGCCGCGTCACTGAACCGAAACAATAAAGTTGCAGCCAGAAAACCAAAACAATGACCTTCAAGTCGATAATGAAGCTCCATAGAGTTCAGGGGAACTGCATTCAGCTGATAATCATCTGTAAGTTTGTCACTACGAGTGGCACCTTTCAGATTTCTTGTAGCCATGTGATCCATTGTTCATAGAAAAATATTGACACTTAAAATTTCAAGGCTGCTGCAAATTGTTGAGTACCATTGAGGGGTATTGCAGGCCTTCCTAAACTCTGTATGCATTGAATTAATATTGTGTGTGTGTAAATCAGTCAGAGAGACAGAGCGTATCAAAATGGATATTTGTTCATATAAAAGTGTCGCGCATGACAAACTTAAAACACTCTTTCTTCTCATCTACTGAGAGAGAATTGAGAACAAACCATCTGCACACCGAACGAGGACCGACTCCATCCCCAGTTGTGTGCCGAACATGAAAGAGTGGAGGTATGCAGCGAACGTGAAAGACACAACAGAACAAGAGCGCAGAAAACCGGAGGCAGTGCAGGAGCAGGGAAGGAAAACAGTGACACAGACAGAGAGAGACAGAGACATGGAGGGCAGAAGAGGAGGAGGAGGAGGAGGAGGAGGAAGCAGCATTGTGTGAGGAAGTTTGATAGCTTTTGCTGTGTGGATGCTGTTGCCTCAGTCTCTCTTTGATGAGGCAGTTCCTGAATTAATTAGTAAACCAAATTCACCCTGTACTCAGTGACTCTGATTCACGCTATCCTTATTTATTTATCCTTTATTTATCCTTATTTACACTTACAGCCCCCCCCCCCCCCCCCTCCCACCCACCCACCCACCACTAACTTCATGTCATTCCTGTGAGATTAGCTTTTGGAGAAGACACGTCTGCATCAAGCTGCATGTACATATGTTTTTAAACAGATCATTGCCTGGCTCTCTTCTATTTCTTCAACTAGTATTATCATCACACAGTACACACAAAGACAACTTTACTTAATATTATTTAAAGGAACAGTTCACCCAAAACATGTCTTCCCATTTATCCCCAGTGGTAGCCGGTCATGCCTTTAGTTTTGGTTTCATTTTGTTTGAGATTATGAGGTATCTGCGACTGAGACTTCTGCTGCCATGCTGATACAGAAGAGGTGAATGGATTTTTGTTTCTGGTGTTCAAAGTGTAGAAAAATTCCTCTTGAAAAAGTCAGCTGCAAAATGCCTTTTTTTTAGAATCAAACCATACAGCTGCAAACCAACGTGCATGCAGGGGCGGACTTTACCATTAGGCAAGGTGGGCAACTGCCTGGGACCTCCTGATGTTTAGATATAAAACATGTAAAATGATGTTACAACAATGTTACTACACGACATATTAATAGACTATTCATGACACATCATTGGTCCGTACTATGATTAAATGTTTTAGCTTCATATCATGCTATTTCAGCAGCTTTTCCACCAGACAGGAACAAAATTCTGGGGTGAAACAATGAATTCTTTTTGGCAAAATAATAACATATTTTCCGAGTACACCTAGTGTTATCTAGCCATGCACATAGTTTCTATTGTCTTGAGGCAAGAGCAGGAATGTCAATGGCAGACCTCCAGACTTGAACAAATTAAACCAAAACAACAGTATCTGCGTGGCTAAATACCACCAGGGGTTAAGTGGGAAAGTGGGGGAATTTCGGTGACTCTTTAATGATTCGTGTGGTCAAGGAGGAAAGTCCGTAATATCAGACGTGGAGGAAACGACTGGCCAATATTCCATCTTTATCAAAATGTAAATACAAAATTTTATACTTTTTTTTTGCTTGATTCCAAATGGGGACAAACAAGAAAAGTTTGTTGCAGCTGTTATGAGTGCTTTGTGTCTTCTTGTGCTCATTTTCCTTCTGCACTACTACATTTCCAATGAGTGAGCATGGATAAGATCATCAGCTAAATGCCTAAAATATACATGTGCCTGGACTCCCCACAGTGCTGGAGTGGAGGAAAGACACATGGGGTTAAATGTTCCTGACAGTGACTGACAAATTCTGTACCTCTGTGTCAACTCTGTATGTTCTTACAAGTGACCCGAGTGACACACAAAAACAGGTTGAGCTACTTAAAGTCACAAGCAAAACACTCCAGAGTTGGTATGTTAAGAGGGGTTGACTGAATGCATCTGAAGGTCACATTTACATTCCCTGATGTAGGATGTGCAGGGGGAAAAAAAAGCATTAAAAATGTCTTTATAGGGAGGAGGTCATTATATGTTGTACAGCCTCCTCACCTTGATGTGTCTAAACGCATTAAAATCAGCATCGTTCATCTATTCACCCACATGCCTTTCTGCAATATTCAAGTTAGCCTTGAGGATAACTCACGGGCTCCGATGTATTACATTAATGGAGGCTGGGTAGCACTGAGCGATATGTCAATGGGAGCCATTTCCATCTAAGAGGCCTCTGATAATGACTTAGCCTGCTAGTGTGGTGACAAGGGTTAAGTATTTGAATTTGTCAATAGTTAAATTACTGGGATAAGCGAAGGATTTCAGAGCCAAAGGGGACCAGACTGCAGTTTTTTGGTGTTAAATTGCCCGCTGTTACAAGCCCACTGTGGAGTATGGATTAGTCAATACACTGTCTGTTACACTTTTAGTGCTCCTGTGGGGTATTTACCCACTGGTGAGGCCCCAGCCAGTTCACACATTTGGACTATGACTTGAGCCTTTCTGTTATTAATGTTTTAGTTTTGGTTGACCTATATTTTCCGCTGCTGTTTTGTCGGAGTGCAATATGGGTCAGAGGAGGAAGCAGCACATCCCGCTGTGCATGTTAGTGTTTGGGTATTACAGATTCCTGTGCTACAAATGGTTGTTCAGACAATTTATTTCCAGTGCACTCTATTAACTCTACTAGCGTGTCTGTGTGTGTGTGTGTGTGTGTGTGTGTGTGTGTGTGACGTGCACACAGCTGCCCAGGCGTCAGATTCAAGACGTTCACAACAGACATTATCGTCATGGATGCATGCATTAATCAGCAGTAAACTACCACACGTCTTTGTGTTCTCAGTGAAGTCGGTAGCTCGTCCTTGTGGGGTGTTTCAAAATTAAAACATTCACTCCAGTTCAAAGGAACTGTCAGGCCGATTCTCTTTGCCGCTCCGCTTCCTATTCAGTCTAGAAACTACACTGACAGAGAAACAAGTGGAGGTTTTTTGTGTAGCTGCGTGGTTAGACAATGACACTAACGCTGCCAAGGTTTTAAGGGTTTGATTCCCACTGAGGCTGGCGCAGAAATGTTTACTGTCACGGTGCTGAAAGGTGCTCCGGATAAAAGTCTCCAACAAATGATATTATGTCCTACACAGCAGTCTACCGAAAGAGGTCAAACGTCCCCTTTGGAAACAAAAAGAAACACACAGTTGAAAGCGAAAATCCTCTAAACCTGAAGCGGTCCACTCATGAAACTTTTAGCATGTCTTCACAGGCAGGAGATTATTAATTTAGTCGTAACAGAAAAGTCCTGCAGCAGTGTTAGTGATATTGAAGGATGCTGAAATTTTTTATAACCGAAACCAAACTTTATCTCGCTAATTTTATCGATGAGGAAATGATGGAGTTATAGATCAGATGATGCAAACTGAGGTTATCAACAGCAAAGGCTCAGTTATCCAAAAACATAATCTTCACACAGCCTGACAGGTTTATACCCCTCATCTGTGAACAAAACCCGTCAACACTTACAAATAATCATAATAAAATAAGTTGTTCCATCTTCCAGGACTTTCCCTCAGGTTTTGTTCTTACTCTGTCAGGATGTGAATTACCTTATGACCTCTATGCAGTGCTGGAACATGTAAAAAGGTTTCTAAATGCCAAAACATGACAAACTCTTTTCGCTAAATGACTTGCATTTTCACTTATTCTCACTATCTTAAAACTTTTGAAGACGTATCGAGGGAACATCAAACGCATATTTCACCTGGATCGTAACTGAGAACAAACATCGTGTCCCCTTGACAACCTTAGGTGAACCTGTTGAACAATGTAGAGGAAATATGACTTATGTATGACCTCTGGGGACAATGATAGCAGTTGTGTGCTTTAACAGTCCTGCTGCTTTTTTGGTTGACACCCTCAATTTCTGAATTCTAGGATGCAGGAGAGTTTAATTTATTGTAGATGTTAGGATAAAATAAAGATGCCAGGATGTATTTTAAAAATAAAATAAGACAAATATGTCCTTGTAGAGAGTTTACAGCATCTGCCTTGTTTTTTTTACCACTTCAAAACATCAACTGTGATTAATTAAATTTGAAACAAGTCATAATACATATTATTCATGCTAAAATGATGACTTTCAGCTCACTACTTATGACATTTCTCATTTTTAATTCTGATTTTCAGATCTACTGATCCAACGTCTGAAGTTGCAGCAAGACAGTGCATGTGTCTCAACAACAACAAAAAAATGTCCCTAAGTAGACAAATGATCACTGATAAACAGGAGTCAGTCGACAAAGAGGATTTAAGGACACCGTTTAATCCCGCTGACCTCACATGCACTAACAGATGAGCTCAACCAATGTAAATTGTCCTGCTCCACATTTAAGCGTTTTGCGCAGAACTCTAAGCCAGCGCTGCAAAAACACTGTTTATATCAGGTAGTCATCACATGACGACTCTTAAAACCTTCATTTTTCTTAAAATATTCTGGAGATAATTTACCATCTTTTCAACTCAAATTTAAGAATTTTCTACCTCCCTGTTATTTGGCCTTATTTTAACGAGCCACTCACTTTTAAAAAAACTTTTGGAATTAACTGAAATTGAGTTGAAAGGAAAAGTAAGCAATTTAACTTGATGTCAATAGACAAATTACTTGTAAAAAAGAATCTTTTTTGCTTTGTAGACTAGTTTACAGCCTATATGCACAACATCATGATGTTATGTCATCTAAATGGCAAAAACTAATTCCTTCTGACGCAATCCTTCAGGACTATAAGCTTTCTAACGTCTCAGAGCTGTCAGCTTGGCACTGCAAAAAAAAAGTCAATTTAAATAAAGCATTTACTTTAATTAGTTTTAGTTTTAAGAAGTTAAATGATTTACCACTGGCGGTGCATGCAAATTAACTTTTCAGGAATTTCATTTCAACGTAGTGTTGATTTACCTCCAAAAAAAAAAAAAAAAAAGACAACTGAGATGAGTTGATTCGAATGTTTTCTCCTCTGTTGACATCTTTTCACCTGTTCAAACGCTAAAATTCAAACTTTAATTTTAAGTCTCACTACCAAACTTTATCAGATGGATTTTTTTTGCAGTAAACACGCTGCAGCGCGTCAGGCGATTTCCTCGGGTTCATTCAGTCGGAAAGGAGCATGACCGAGTTGGTGTGGCTTGCGGGTATTTTACATGAGGTAAGACTGTGTGTACAATGCGCACACATTCATACACGCGCACACACACACACACACACACACACACAGTGAGAGAGAGAGGCATAGCGGTGCGCTAGCGGGAACCCTTGAGGGATCATCTCATCTCAGGCTCTAAGGACGGGTATTTCCACCATCTCTGCATTTATAGTAGTTTGGCTCAGGCAGAGAACAAAGGACGGCTGGGCCGTTGTGGAGTCACTGTCTGTCCTTCAGTGTCCCCCTGCCGAGGTGTCCTTGAGCAGGGATGCTGCTGCTGACCCCTAATCCGTCCTCTGAGAGGGAAAATAAAAGGGGCGAAGTGTGACATCATTAAAGATTCAGACTTTTGGTGACATCTAAGGTCATAATTTGGTGAAAAGTTGCACTTTTATTTGCTCCCACGAGACAGTTAAAGCCTTTTTGCATGTGGCTCACCTGTTCTCTGTTCAGAAAGGTGTGAGCATAGTTTGTGGAGTACATGCTGCTGCTCTTGGCATTTTTATCAATTTTTTGAAGAGATTATACCAAAAATCATGTAGACACAAGCTCCCCATACTGCCTTTGATCCTATAAACTGTCACCTCTAAATTTATGTCTTGATGGTTGGAGTTCAGTAATCCAAGCCAACTCACATAAACCAAAACAACAAAAAAATGTAACCCATTAGTCACGCTGTCAAAACAATACTTAGGAAAACAATATTTTGGGTTCATTTGGTTCACATTAGAAACTATGTACCATCGCATCTCTAATGACCGGGGTGTCGTTGCTGAATGATGATTAATAAGGAAGCGCTCCTCTTCACCAACACGTTTCCACTGCTCCTCTTTGGCACTAACTGACCCGTTGTTAATCCAACACAATACAACAAATGTAGCGGCATCCTCTTATAGCGGCTCTGGGTGTCGGTGAGCAAACAGCATAATTAAAACTGAACTACAAAAGAGGGATTTTGCAGAGCAGCAACGGGATGAACGGTTTAGATTTGGTAAATGAATGTGAAATAAGCATTGTGGTACCGCAGGTGGTGACTGATTATTTACCCATAACAACAGTGGCTGGTAGAAAGGTTAAATATAGACGCACAGATCAACAGGCATTTCACTACATGACACAGAGGTTCACGCACAAAATATCTCATTGGGGCTTTTGTCGTTGGTAGTTTGTAATCCGTCATCTCACATGTCAAAGTGAAAGAGTATTGCGTTTCGTCTTGAAATGTAGTAGTGGAGGAAATCTGTCCATGTGGTGAAATATACTCTTCAATCCAAACCAGTTTATGTCCAGATTTTTCTTAAATTATGTTTTCTTGTCACAATCTGCTTCACTCTTTGTTGCAAAGATGTTGTTTTGTTTTGTTTTTTTAAATTAATGAACCAAGTAGAACTACACTGAAAACAAGAACATCAGCAAATGTTTAGAGGCACTTGTTTTAAAACTGTAAAATCTTTTACAGTTGGTGTTTTTGATTGATATTTTACAGTGAACGACATTACGCACAACTTTACGCACAGCAACACATTTTGTAAACAAATGTATCTGGTGCCACTTGCTCACATTGACATCCATCACACACCAACAGAGGACAGTCCCGGCCTTACCTTCTCTCCTCATACCGACTTTGAGGCACTTCTTCAGTCGGCAGTACTGACACTGGTTCCGGTGGTGCTGGTCGATGGGACAGTCTCGGTTCCCCCGGCAGGTGTAAGTGAGGTTCCGCCTCACTGAGCGCTTAAAGAAGCTTTTGCATCCCTCGCAGGTGAACTGACCGTAATGCTTTCCACTGGACTTGTCCCCGCACACCATGCAGTCCACATTGGGGATCTTGTCCCCGGAAAGTGTGTCGTTCCCCGGGGTGGAACCGTTGGGAGTCCCCGGTGCCCCGCCGGGCTCCTGTCCGCAAATCTGGAGCTGGGACCCCGGATCTGCAGAAATGTTCTCTGGCCACTGGTTTACTACCATTGCCATGCTATCCCCAAACACTTTGGTCTTTGTTTAAATCACAGAAGGAGAGTCAGAGAGTGATAGGGATCCGTCCTGACGTCTTGGGGAGAAAAAAACAAGGGAGGGCGAAGAGGCGCTTCCCACTTCCTCCAGAGGTCAATCTAAGCTTCTCTGAGCTTATATTTAAACCGTTTTTTTCTATATTACTGAGTTCTTTCTGTAAACATCTATCAAAGTTTACAGCAACAGCGAGGAATCATCATGATCGATGAATTAGAGCGTAGCCTACAACTCCCGGTGCTCCTTGCTGCGCAGCAATCCATAAACACGTTGTTCTTCAGAGTGAGACCTCTTGGAAAAGTCAGTCCAATGCGACAGCGTGTAGACTGGAAAAATCAAATGTTGTCTGACTATTTGCTTGCCTCTAGAATTTGTAAGAGGGTAAATAACGCTGAAAATAACAGACAACAATATTTCGCCTCTAAGCAGGTCGCTCCAGTCTACACCACGCTCAATACTGAAAATGTGGAAAAATCAAGATAAATTCAGCCTCTTGAATGACAAGATCGATTTAATACTGACCACATTTCACGTTCTTCGGTGAATGGTTTATTTAGTCCCATCAAGCTCTTGGAAACGATATAAAGCGCAGTCCCGAGGAGTAGGCAATCCTCTTGTTCTTGCGCGCCGCGGTGAGGTTTTGGAAAGCGACGTCAGTGTGCGCTCCGATATTTATATTTATTTACCCAGCACACAACCTAAATATCCTCGGAGCTGTTTTGAATGATCGTCCGTGTAGGCGAGCTGAAGCAGAGACAGTTTACGCGCAGGACGCTCTTTGGCGCTCGAGTGTATCGCTTCACCCTTCTACTGTCTGTCCAGTCTTTCGGAGTCAAAGCTACAATTTGGGGAAAGTGTCACTAGCAGTCTTCCTCGTACAGCTGCCCCCCCTGGCGGCGCTCCATATACGGTCATAACTGCCAAATAAGGTCACATCCCCTCCCCTCAGCGGGAGCGGTGGGAGATAAAGGGCCGGTCGCGATTGGCCCCAAAAGTCTGGTAAAAAGTAAGCAGCTCTCTGATTGGACGGCGGTCGATTAGGATGGGTTTGACTGACAGGAGCGGTTGTTGTGATACTTAAAAGTAGGCTACATTAGTGTCCCATTGAAAATCAAATCTTGCGCGTCCAGACATGATAAAACTGCGGTTAATATATAGTAAAAGAGTAGCTTCACAGAGTTAAATTGTGTTGAACGTGTGTTGCATATTCGGTAGAGATATGTAAACATACACTTTCAGGTTTATCTTTTAAATTGACTTGATATCTTTTAAGTTCTCATGTAAATCTTCATGAGGAGGATTGAGGGGATTTAAAGTCCTACTGCGCTCAAAAAGAAAAAAAGTGTTGTGCTTATTGTTACTCCACTTGGATGTTTGACCTCCACTCTGAAGGATGATGTATGTAAAGTACACGCAACTTTTGAAATGAACAATATTTGCATATTTATAGACTCTGCGTTTTCAATGAGAAAGAAGTAGAATATGTAAGAATGTTTTATTGAGTAACTGAGATTTTATAATGGAAAAAAAAAACATTTTAGACACACGTTATTAAAAGCAGAGTCTGTTTATATGTCTTAAAACATATGTGGGAGGATCTTTAAGATGCAAGAAATTATGTGTGTAGGCCTGAACTGATTCTAGGAAAAGAAGCACCAGTTTAGACATTAAATAACGACTCATGTTTTTTATGAAAATGTTATTTCTTATTTATTGTTTTGTCCTCTTTGCAAAGACTGAAGGTCACATTTTACCAACCATTTTATTCACCATGTAGCACTGCCTTGTAATCAATCTTGAGTCAGCTGTCCAGTGCGTGTTACTGATGTTTTCTTACGTAACGGTTTAATTAAAATCCCATTTTACCACGTCTATCGTTCAAACTTTTAGCCTAAACTAAACCAAAAGTAAACCTAACAAAAAAACCGTGCAGAACAATAAACATTTAAAAATTACAAAAAAAGGTCACATATTTTGTGGCGAAACATCTCTCTCTGCTCCACAAAGTCAACAACAACAAAAGGTGCCAAACTTCTCACCGCGCCAAACTCCCTAAATCGTTTACCAGTTGAGAAAGTGTTGATTTTGTCGGTTTGTTGTGTTATACAGTCTCTGCCAGCGCACAAAAGGCCATTGCGGTAATTAACAGTGAGAGTGTTGTTCTCTAATGGGGTTTTTCACGCCGAGAGCAGCGGGGACCTGATTATTTTCCCAGATAGGGTCTTGATTTGTCATGTGAAGGTAATTCCAACAACACCGCTGCCAGGGGGTCGAGTGTCCCACCGCCCCGTGCTGCATGGGACCGAGGTTTGAAAAAAAGTGTATTTAGACATGCTCTCACACTTCCCCTCTCAACGACATGAGCGATGTATGAAAAAAAATGTGTTTTCATTTAACTTAAAATCTGTTTATTAACGCGTATAAACAATTTTGGTGATTTATTGTTGCTTCACGAGACATTTCCACTTCTAATCCCTATACTTATAACTATAACTTCTAATAACTATAATCTCCATAGTAAATAATAAATATGTTTCAAATATGATACGTATATACATTAACAAACGTCATGGTAGTTATTCTCTATTTTCTTCCCTGTTTTGGTCTAAACAATCTATTTATGGCAATTAAAACTCATCCCTACATGTGTTTATGCTCTTAATATAATGCTAGATATCGTAATCATTTTCAAAATAAAGAAGAAAAGTACGAAACGGATCATTAATAAGTCCTATTTCGCTCAAATTTGTATAACCAGAGCGCAACATGAGCAGCTGAAGACAAAACAAGAGTGACTGATAGACTACTTACATAACAATATGTCCGCTATAGACAAAAAAAAAGGGGGGAACTGTAATTCTCAACTTTGCTTCTACCAAAAGGGAAAGAAAGGAAAAAACCTCACTTAGGGGTCCTGAGTGCAGCTCTGGGCTCGCCGGAGGCCATAAAGTTGGCCCTGAGCTCGGCTTAATTGCTGTCACATGTAACCTTACCTGTCTTCCAATTAGCCCAGTGACTCGCTATTAGGAGATTCCACAAGCTGTAGGCAAGTGACCAAGGGCACCTCAGGGTTTGGGGCCTAATAATTAGAGTGTAATTCTATACAGCCGAGGCTTATGATGAATTTGACCAGGATTTCACCTAGAAGGGCTAATTAAATGAGGATCAAGCTGAGGTTTAGTAATGTATGTGATTTCCACCCACTAAATAAAGACAAAACCCACACTGACATGGATTAAGTCACTTCTTTTTTTGGGACATAAAGGTATTTTTTTCTTTCTCAACTCCTCACGAAGTGAAGCAAAAAATCGCATGAAACACAATGTTGTCCTTCAGAATCAAAATAGTACTTAATAAAGGAAAAGAGTATTTGTTTCTGCTGTTCAAATATTTAAGAACATGACTTTGCTTTTTCGAACATGCTGTGATTTTATTTTGTACTTTTTGTACAGTACTGTTGAAAAAAAAAAGACACCTGCTCCTACAACATGATGGCTAGAAATAGAATAATTTACATCTTGAGGTCTATGTCATGTGCAAGGATAAGTTCACATTGTTTTCCGCTCGCTCACATGCCTATATTTACAGTGAAACAGTTTTTGCTTGCTGTAATTGTTCCTACTGGGTGAGGACAAATCTCTCAGGAATGTGATGTAAGTGAGGTGGAACAAAATACACTTTCCTTGTTGTGTGAACATTTGGAGCAGCAGTCTGTATTAGTGGAAGTCAAGTGGGTATTATCCAAAGTTATCAGCACATCAGCAAGGAAACACTGTCCGGGGGAAACAAAAAGGAAGGGAATTTTGCGTTAAAAAGAGTGTGATTTTGAAGTGTACCTATTTGATTTGGATAAATCAAACTGCTGAAGCCTCATCCCACTTATCCTATAAGATGTTTTGTTATAAAACATATGTTTGAGGATGAAAATGTGCGTTTCAAAAACCACTTTCAAACCCCCCTCGTTCAAATGCAAGATCATAACCTGTGCGTGCCGAGCGAACTTGGGTCAAACAGCTCTTGCAAGGTTTGTTTCATACATGCACGGGTGTCGAAGGCCACGTAGTGCCGTAAAAATGTTCCACAGGGTTGAAACAATGAGGCGATAGTACTCGGACTGAATTTAACATCTTCTCTGTGATGATTCACCTGACACTACCTGAACTGTCCAATCATCTCTCTTATGTTATTATACCTAAAAGTATATTAAACAAATGCACAGAACTGGTTGCCACTTCTGTCTGATGCTTAGTGATGGATGGCTGGACCAACTGGTGCAGGAGCCTCTGACACACGAGGGTGTCAGGGTGGGGGCAAGGGGTGGTAAACATGACCGCACAGGATGGCCTAGGAAATGCAGGGGCCACTGGTTTACTTGTTAATTTATGGACAGCCTGACAACACTAGCGCCCACAATGCAACGCTCCAGTTCAGGCGATGCTAAATATGATCCCATTGAGGAAAGGAGCCATCAAGTGACCAGGTATGTAACCTGAGCGTGCTACCGAAATAGAAATTCAAAGCTAAGAATGACATGTTTGTTAGGAGGTCTTGCACGGTTTACGTCTGCAGCCAGTGTGTTGCATGACCTGTGAACAGATACTATCTGGATGCTCTTGTGCTCACTGGAGGTTAATCGCTGACGTACTGCTTCAGAGACGCTCGCTGATGGACAGACAAGGAAGAAGAAAATTGTGGTTTCGAGGAAACCAACAAAAAGACACGTGAAAAACAAATGAATGGCATGTTACCTAAATTCATGGTTGACAAAAATCTCCTTCATAGACACAAGGTTAACTTCGGGGAACTTTCTATATTGTAAAGCACTTTAAACTCATCACGCAGGAGTGAATGGTCCCAACTTTCAATGCACACAGCAGCGGTTTACACTGCGCAAATGTGCAAGGGTGTTTACTCACTGCAGAGACACAGAGCTGATAGTTTTGAAAGTCAGCGCTGTTTCCTTTGGCCGATTGGGGTTGATTAAGAGGTTAACTGTGGAAAGGCATGGCGTCTTTAAGGGAGATTTATCTGTTCCTGCTCTGACCCCTCGGGGGTAGCTTCCCTCACCCCCAGTGTCCCCAGGATTTATTTAGTTATTTGTTTATCTGTTCGGAAGGGGTCACCCTTTTTCTGCACTACATCTCAGCCCTGTTTGTGCATCTCAAACCCATTTTTCATCTGGTTTTCTTGTGGGATTATGGCGCTGGTTCCATTTGCTGACTAAGCGAAGAGGACACGAGCGAAGGCCCCGTCGAGTCTCGTGACCTTTAACATTTGGCAGCGATACACTCCCAAAATTGGTTATTTTCATTTAACACGTATTTTGCTATCTGTTCAACTTTGGCCCCCATTTGGAGGAATTATGGTGTTTTCCTAATTGCTTCCTGACAGTTTTAATTCAGCTCCACTTTAATTTATTGGCGTTTATTTCCTATTTTTGCATTATTTCATGGAAGTGCTTGCGTATGTCTCACAAAGGCAGTGAACGATGGCTTAGAATCATGACAGATGAAACTATGAAACACCACTTTATCATTTCATGCAGTATAACCTTTTCCAGATTTAAAAAAAAAACATCATCAATACACATCGCCAATTAATTATGCAACCCCGCATCTTATGTTTATTTACTTTTTCCATTTAGATTCATCACAGTGTCAGAACATTCAAAACAATTTGTAAGGAGTAATTGTATTTATTTATCTAATTTCAGATCCGTTTTGTCGTAGGAAATCCAACAGCCAGTGTTAAAAAAACACACAACTTTACAGTCATGCCTCCAGTAAGATTGGACCCTCATTTGAAATCTTATATATTATAATATATAACTTGGAGTGAAAGTTTGCATTAATAACACTGGTTGTCGGACAAAAAAAAAATAGCTTCGACAACATAAAATCCTCAAGTGATCGCTAGTACTCACTATCTCTCAAAATGTCACACACACGCTTACTCAGCCGTACATACTCTCACACCTCTTGTGTAAGGGGGTTTGTCGCTGTTAAGAGGCAGCAGGCCTTTTGCTAAGGGTGAAGGGGAGGCAGGGTGCGGTTGTGGGGGCTATACAGGGAATGCTATGTGGCTTGCATGACCTGACATGTCTCTGAAGCTGGAGGGGGTCTCGACCTTTGACCCAGGGCTCCAAAACTAGGAAGATGAAAAAAGGGTATAGGGTGGGAGGGTTTCGCCTCTAAACAAGGGCTTCTGTTTCGACCACTCCAGGAATGTCACTTCCATAAAAAGATGCCTACAGAGAGAAAGAGAGACAGAGAAAGAGGGAAAGAAAGAAAGAAGAAAGAGAGGAAGCAGTACAGAGGGAGAAAAAAGGGAGAAAGGTGAAAGTGTAAGATCTATCATCTGTCTGTCTACCTATCTATCTCTCTATCTATCTATCTATCTATCTATCTATCTATCTATCTATCTATCTATCTATCTAATCATCATTTTATCTCTTCATTCGGTATTTTAGAAAACAAGAACAATTCACCTACATGAATCCAATCATCATTTCATTTCCTCTTGCCACAGTGGAGACATACTGTCTTGTTGGGTCAGTTGTGGTCAAACAGACCTGATTATAAACTGTCAGACATTTAGACTGTGACCAATGCACTTAACCAAGCAACATACTCTAGCCAGACTCTGATTCTCCACCCTTCCTCCTCCTCCACCTTCATAACGCAACGTTTACTGCCATTTTTACTCCGAACTGCGGTCATGAGATCAGGCAATAAATTAACCTCTGGACCCTGGCTGAAGGCTGAGCCCTTGTGACTTGCCGGTCGAGGCAAGCTGCAGCAGAACAGTGTTGACGCTGCACTGCAGGGGTTGAGTCAGGAGATAACCTTGTTTTTCACAATGTCTTCCTGGTCGTGGACTGGAGTCTGGATGGATGCCCAACACGACCCAGAGAAAGCCTGTAATCTGTTCCCCTGCAGAGAGAAGCTCTGACATTAAGAGCGCTGTGTATCTCATAGAGGACTTGTGTCTTCAGACAGATGTCATCTTTGTTTGAGCTCTGGTTGTGATAAGAAAGCCAGTAAAAAATTAGGCAACAAGGGAGTTCAGTGCAGAGAGATAGTGAGTTTTGATTCATCTCCAAGTGGCTCCTGAGTGGGTTGAACGATCTCCAGATCTGTCTGGAGTTGGCTAAAAGTGCCTGGAACCAATACGGCATTTTTTTTTATCACAAAATGCATAAATTAGGTTAAACTTTTGTATACATTGCTGAAGGAATTAGTTGACTGCTAATAAGGTCATTGACAGAAAATTAATAGGCGAACCAAATAGCCAAATGCAAATTAAAGGATAGGTTCACAATATTTCGCAATATTCCAAGCCTGTCCTAAAACAACAGTCAGGTGCCCATGTGAACACTGACACGTGTTTTTCTTGCTGTAATCATTCCTCCCAATCATACTGGCCATTAAGAGATCCCTTCATAATGCAACTTCAATGTAAGTAATGTGGAACAAAATCCACAGCTGTGCAACAATGTATTTAAGTTTATTTGAAGCTAATATGAGGCTTCAGCTGTCCAAATTAGTCAGATCAAGTCAATATTGTTCAAAATGACTGTCTTTTTAGTGCAGAATTCCCTCTTTTTGTTACAATCCTTCCACTGCAACTGAAAAGGAAAACACTGTCCGTCGAAACACAGGGGGAATTATTTACAAAAAAGACTGTAACTGTGGAAGATATCCACTCTATTTAATGAATTCGGACAGCTGAAGCTTCATATTATCTTCAGATAAACTTTTAAAAACACTTTTGTCTCCCATCACTTAGAAGGATCTTCTAATGGTCAGTATGAACAGCAAGCAAAACTTGTTTCAATGTTCATTTGGACACCTGACTATTGTTTTGAGGCAAATTGTGAACCTAGTCATATATCAAGCAAAAATACCAAACATTTGCTGATTTCAGCTTCTCAAATGCGCCTTTACTCTGTATCAAATAATTGTAAATTAAAGATCCCCTCCAGACATGTTTTAAGACATGTAAAAATATTCTGCTTTGAATTATAATTTGTGTCTGATTGGGTTTTTCCACAAAAAAGTAAAAAATTCTTAAAATTACATCTACTCCTTCTATGAATATGCAAATATTGTATTAACTGCTGGACAGAAGATGTCTCCAACTTCACTTTAAAGTCCATTCTCAGTGTATATGCATTGGATGTTTGAAGTTTCCACATCGCACTTGTGTAAGATGCATTTTGGACCACGATTGCACTAGTTGTGATTTCACAAAATCATGCTCACAGGGAGAAGTACATAGCATGAACTTATCCCACATACCACAGCATTTATCGCCTAAGTTAGTTTGCAACGTCCGTCCCAAACTGTTTCAGTTTGAGTTTAAAATGTTCCCAGTCATGATCCATTTTAAGTTCTGTGGGTAAAGAGTTCCACATGTTGATGCCCCGAACAGAAAAAAGCCATCTGTCCAAATGAGGATTTACAAAAGAGCACCTTACAGTTCTCAGTAGATGAGAAACCTTGAGAGGTACCACCAGGTCACCGAGCACCTGAGGAGCCTGGCTATTCATGCATTTATAGATGAGTTTAAGGTTTGCAAATTTAATTAAAAAACAAAACAAAACTTTACATATTTAATTTCTTAAGAACATGGCAGTAATGTGATCTTATAAGTTTCCTCTCCAGAATTTTAATTGCTTAATTATAAATCATCATATGAGGCTTCATTGTTGTAGATGCTGCATGTGACCATGAAGTGACACAATAACTTAAATGTAAAAAGACTATTTGCAGCATGATAAGGTTAACAGTCTTCTAATGAGTCTGGATGTGTGGAAGTTGGCTTATACGTTTTAAACTCAGTTTTAAGGTGAGCATAAAGAAACTTTCCTCCTTCAGCAGATTCAGCAGCTTTGGGGATTTTTTTACTATTTCCTTTCCCATTTCCTTTACTATTTCCTGGTATTTTATAAACTTAATGATAAATCAGTTAATCAGAAATATAATAGTCCATAATGAAAATGATAAGTAAGTTGCAGTCCTATATCTTTGACTGTCCATCAGTTGTCTGAAGTGCAGGTGAGATTGACAACTGGTCAGCAAGCATCTTGATGGCAATTTTAATGAAAGGTCAGAAGAGCTAACTTGTTCTTACAGAATCTATTTGTGGATCATGAATCCCAATTGACTGTGCCAGCAACTAATCGGAGGCTCATATAGGGTTTTCAGACTTGCCTCGGACTGATCGTAACCTCTGATTGGATCAGCACTAATCCTCCACTATGACGTCCCTCTGATGGAATTTCCACAAGCTTACCATCCGACTGTAATTACATGACCCAAGAGATCTTCAATACCCTGAATAAGCAATGCATGTGATGTGAGGATATTCTCTGTGCTGATACTCAACTTTGCTGTCTGGTTGCTCTGGAGCACCAGTCAACATGCAGTATACAATCATCCAAAATCATGCACTAAATCTGTTCAAGTTGAAATGACCCTGCAGTGCCTAGGGGCGTCACTTCACTTAACTTCTCTGTACTTAAACATTACGCTGCTAGCACACAGGTCTACTCAGAGCCTGTCCTCTAACTGCTAAACGTGTGTAGGGGTGGAAAAAGGCCAAATTCCCCTCCCTGCAGTTAAAATCTCAGACGGTGGTCTTTAATGCATTCTCCCACTCCCGCTCCCTCCCTCCCGCACTCCCAATAAAAACCTCTGACCAACAGTTGACCTTTTGCATGGCCCCCTTCTCACTGACTCCCCCATCCTTCTCCCGGTCTCCTCTCTCCTCTCCTTTCTTTCGTTCTCTCTCCTTCTCTCTGTCCATTCCTTCTTCCACTCCGTCACAGCGGCCCATGGTGGGCCAATGGGAACCAGCAGCTGCAGTAAGAGAGGGGTAGTTTTTTGGGTTGGGCAGAGGGGGGTGTCAGGGTCAAGGGGGGTCAGGGTACTGGTAAAGTCATCGCAGGGGCTCCAATGTGGGGGCATCGCTTCCCCCTTCAAAGGCTGCGCAGTGACGTCCATACACCCTTTGCACCCCTTCTCCTCTTCCACCCCCACCCCTCACTCCCTTGCGGCCCCCTTTGGCCCTGCTGTTCCTTGGCTCTCAGGGGTCAAGACAGCCGAGGGTTAATAAAGTGATACCAGGTGTTGGCCTGAGAGAAGCGCCCCCCCCCCCTTCTTCTTCTCTCTTAACTCCCACCAGCAGCAAACTGTGGGCCCCCCATTTCACACCACTGAATCCTGCTGGGACGTCAAGCCTGAGAGTGAGCCCGTTGGAAAAGGGTGGCCGTGCATGTCAAAGTATAAACAAGCCTCAGGTAGCGTGCGGGACATGCCCTCTCTACGTTTGTGTGCATATGTGAGTGTCACCCGTTTCCTGAATGAGTGTGTATGCGCATCAGTGTGCACATGTACGTGTTACACAAAGCTGCCACCACAAGCAGAGGGGGGGAGAGATACTAGCAAGCTGAATGGCATCGGAGCTCTAAGGGGCCTCCGGGACAATACGGGGTTAACCGACCCAACAAAGTGGCTGATGATGTCTCAGCGGAGGAACCTTGGAAGCAAAAAGATCCTAAATCCTTCCACTGTCATTCCCCTGGATCAGTGGACACACAAACACACACACATCGGGGCGAGGGGGAGAGGGTACGTTTTAGCTTTAGGGCTGTGCAAAGAGTCGAGGTGGAATGGTGGTTTCTTCTCTTGACCACAAGAAAAGAGGAGGCTGAATAGCTGCAAAGATCAAACCCAGTGAAAGGGAGTCATTGTGGCGAGAGCAAATGGCCTCTGACAACGAGCAAAGAACAAACAGAAGGAAGCCGTCAGTGTACAAGTGCCTAGCATCGATGAGATGCTGAAATTAACGAGAGAGAGTGCTTCGGCTTGTGTGTGCAAGTGTGGAAAAGTGTGCATGAGAATTTGACCATGTGTGCACAAACATGACACAAACATGACAGGACATTTGCAAAAACACAAGTGGATCGCCCCCACCTTTAAGTCCAACCTGCTAAAATGAAGGGGGTCCTAATTAACGCTAATTAACATCAACGACAAGTTGGGGCCATTAGTCCGGCTAATCCCCCGTTTACATTTTCCCCTCTCACTGGAACCCTGCTGGCCAATTCTTACCCAATCACAGAAAGGACGCATTGTTAACAAACTCGCCATCAAAGATATGAGCCCCCTCGAAAATGAGTTGCCTCCATTAGGCCCTGAGAGCCGGTCCTGATCCAAACACTCTGCTCAAACAGCCTGGGGAGTGGAAAAAGGGAGGGGCAGGGAGGTCAAACCCCACGTTTAGACAGCTCCATCCAATCCATCAATGACTCGTTTGCACTCTTTAATGATCCCTGGCCATCAAAAAAGAAAAAAAGAAAGACTACAGTGAATCATGAAATGGGCAGTAAGGGATCTGATACCATAAAAAGACTTGAGTGTACAGGCATTTTTAGAGTGTCAGCTTCCTATGTAGGAGAATATGTAAAGGCACGGGGGGGAGTGTAACATGTTCATGCTTTTAAACATGAGCACAGGTGCTGGTGTGAGCATATGTGTGCAACAGTGCATTACTGTGAAACAAAAGCCCTGTGTAAAACTTTTTTAGAAGTGTAAAACTGATGGAGATTTTGATTGTGGAAGTTCTAAATATATGTTCACACATATACACATACACGTGGTGCATAAGGACTGGCCAGTGTGTGATATAAAACATACTGGTAGATACATATCTGTCACGTAAAAAACTATGAATGTCTGTTGATTGTGGAGAGAATATTCAGCTCCTTAACATACAGTCCTCCCCTTTTTGTTTCCCCTGTTTGTTTTCCCCAAATTTCAGCCCGATATATTCAGTATGATTCAAAACTTCAGGATCTCCTCTAGCATTTAAAATACATTTCTGCGAGTTTAAACAAAGCTTGGCTGCACAGCATGAGTTTGTAATGACCAATGCCCCCCGGCTGGTTCGTTAAGGGGTTAAATTAATTTGCATACAGCACTTGTGTACAATATTTGTCCTGTGTGATTTCATTGATTCTTTGACCCCGGTTTCTTTCTTCCCTGGAAACAGTGAACATGGCAGAGAGAGGACTACTTGTTCTGGACGCTGCTGTCAAAGTCAAATGATGGCACTTCCTCTGCCCACCACAAAAACCACAAAAACCGCAGAGTGCCAAAGGAATAAATCCACAATTCATATATTGTGAGGCAGTGCAGAATGTAAGGCCAAGGCAAGTGTCATGAGGGAATTTGGGCAGTTTTCTTTGTCACATTGAAACAGATGACTAAGAACTTTTATTGTAACGTAATTTCAGCGTTTGTTAAAATTCTTTCGGACGTGCTTTGAAACGAATTCAGCTGTCTGAAAAGAGCTATCAGAAATCAAAAGTGGTGTGTATTCAGGTGAAAATAATAATTGAAATTATGAATTTTACACCCTTTATACAGTTTTCTGAAATCTCAAAGACTTAAATCTGATATTAAGTGTAATTAAAATCCACAAGACATGACTCATGAACAAGGCTATCATTTATTATTTGTCTTTTGTCTCAAGAGTGAAACACTTAACAAGGCAATTCCTTACAGAGATTACACTGCCTTCCCTTTAGATTTTCATGTTACATTATCATCCCCAAAGAAACTTGCATCGCGCCAACATAAATCCTTCCCTGTTGTTCAGTTTCATAAAAGCGCTCTCGTTATCCCTCTTAGTGTTTCCTGCATGCTGGACCACTGCAGTTCTTTTTTTTTTCAAACTTTGCTTCTTTAACGCCTTGGAAAGTAAATACAATAAATTCCAGCACATAGCCAGAGTCAGGGTGTTATTTTTCGGCACCGCGGGTAAGCACAATAGAAACACAGCTGTGGTTATCAGTCCGGGCTCCCCGGGAGCCACCGGAGGCCAGGAGCACATGTTCATTAATGATCGGTTACAAAGGCCACAATGGGAGCTGCTAGTCGCTGAGGTCTGTACTCCTTTGCATCTCAAACCATTTGAATGACTGCACCTTCTGCTAAATGTTTAAACCCCGGATGTGTCTCCCTGGATTGATTGCGGTTGAGTCGACAGTTTCAACTCTTCTCTGAGTGAGGTGGTGAAGTTATGAAAAGATTTGAGACTCGTTTAATCAGTAACCTCTCCAAGGATTCTTGGTTTTTCTCAGTTGAGAATGCAGCTTTGTATAAACCTTAATGTCAAAAATGGTTCTAACCAATGTCTAATACAAGTTTCATCCATCCTCTTTGAAACCGGTTTGTCTTAAAAACAACTCAAGGAACATAATCTACAGTGCACACCACTAAGATATGACTATCTTGTCTTCCTGCTCAGTTAAGGAGGCTTAAGCTTTGATCCCCTGGCCCTGTTTAAACTGACTTTGTCTCCAAAGGTTTTGGCCACAAAAGGCAGAATACAGTATTATCTGAACATCTAAGGTGCTTCATCCTAACAAGAATTACCCATCGTTAAAAAAAAACCACATTGCAAATAAGTTGACTGATAGCTTAAAAGTAAAGTCTGACAATTACTAGGTAAAAAAAAACCCACACACACATCATATTTAAGAGCTCCTGACTGATGAACAACCCAAAATGGATCTGAAGCATTTTTGGAATAGATGTCTTAAAACTGCGGATGATGTGACATTGAAGGTCAGGGGAGTTTAGGTGTTGCCTTATGATGGGTGAGTCTCCTCCAAACGACTCCCACAAAGCAGTAAACATCAAGAGAAAGTTCCAAATGCTCTGAGCACTAAAGCTGCAATGAGATGTTTTTAAAAAAAGGGCTGCCCGAACAAGCTCACACATAAACACGTAGATGTGCACGCCGAGGCGAGCGCACGCACACGCACGCTCACAGCACGTACGTATGTACCCATGCACACAGACATGCTCACAAACACACGCACAGGCACCTATCCCTCCAGGGCGATCCATGACCCTCCCCCACCCTTGAAACCCGATCTGTCGGCATGCAGCGCGGAATTCTCCAATCGCCCTGACTTTTGACCTCTGCCCTTTTTGGCAGTGCACAGAAGAGAAGATGAAGTGCCCAAGCCTCTCTCTTCCCCAACACAAAAAATCCCCTGTTCTAGCAGCCCTCCCACACATGAACGGGCACGCACACACACAAACATAGTAGAAACACACACACACACACACACACATACACACACACTGATTCCCATTTGGGACGCCTTGAGGCCAAACACTCTTTGGTTCCCGTGAGGCAAATGATCAAAATGATTCCTGATATGTAGGTAGCAGATATGCGTGTGTGTGTGTTATTGTACTTGTGTGTGTGTGTGTGTGTGTGTGTGTGTGTGTGTGTGCACGTATGTGTGTGTGTGTTAGAGAGAAACATAGAGATAGAGAAAATAGCTTTGACTTTTCAAATCCTTTCATTGCATCATTCACATAGCTAAGACACAACAGAGCTGTTAAAGCTTTGAGGGTTTTTAGTGAAGGGGCAAATACCAACATAACAGCCAGCAGTTGTTATCATTATACCATCATCATCATCATCATCGTCACAATCATCTTCATTGTCCTCATCAACAGAGAGAAAGAGACCGAAGAAAGACTCAGAGAGAGAGCGAGAGTGTCACAGCCATGTGTTTCTGTCATTTGCCCCCTGACACTGTGTTTATGTGGTGTCTGTGTGTGTTTTGCGTCTCTGTAAATAACATTTCTTGTGTGAGCGGAGTTTCACCTGCCCCCCAAATCTCCAACCAAACTATATTCTCAAATGGCAGAGATGTGGCAGTAATAAAATACTGTATATGCTGATGATAAGGTATAATTAATGTAACTTGAACACTTGTTCATAGTAATCTTTACACTTGAAAGTGTTTACAAACTCATTTCTGTAACTTAGAGTTGGCCCATATTTCAGTGTGATTCAGCACTCTACATATTTTGTCACTGCCAACAGATGTTTCAGATAAAGATGGTATGACTGGGTTTAGTTGAAGGAGTTTAATTTGGGTTGATCTGTTGCATGATGTTCATGACAACTGACAGACAGTAGTCATTATGTAATATTTAAAAGGTCAATTCACCCTAATTATTAAAAAAAAAACAACATTTGCTCACTTATCCTTAATGGTGTCTATTTTTGTATATAATTTGGTTTTGTTTGGCTTCCACTCAAATACAGTGGTTGTGTATGTTTGTGGTGTTCGAGCAGTGTTCATACTAGTTTTTGTCAAATTCTAGTCATTGATCTTTGGGAGGTTTTGGCCAATTTCAGTCAACAATTGTGGACATTTCAGTCAAGTTTTCGGCAGTAAAATTTTCATCTCATTTTTGTTGAATTTCAAATGTCTTCCAAGTGTTTTGAGGCAACAGCTGTCGCCATCTTTGTTGTGTACCGTTACCATGGTTACAGGTGTAGCTTTTATGAGGTTAGTGGAAAAGTGGGCTGTTTACTTGTTCACTATATCACTCAGTAAATCCAGTTGTTGTCTCCGTTATTACTGCAGCTACCTGTCCTCTCCAACTGAGAGCGACAATAATGTTACATTTACAAGCACTTGGTAATGTTACATTAGTTTACCTTTCTAAAAATGTTGGCATGCTAGTCTGTTTGCTGTTGCAGCTGTTTTGTTTGAGAAAAAAAAAGGACTGCAGATGAATTTAGTCTATAAATCAGTTTATTCTAAGAACCAGTAATATCAGATAACATTACTGACAGAGACAGAATGTGACTGAATGCAAGATGCTTATTTTTAATGGTAGTGCAACAGGTGATGCGACTAAATCAACTTCTGAACAAAAGATGGTTTTGGGAGGCAGAGGATACTGTTGTGATCAGGAGCTGCGATGTGTGATTCCACAGAAGTTTGCGAGTCATATTGAAACAGCTTTTAGATCATTTTCCCATTCATCCATCGTTCACATTATCATTTAGTTTTTATTCTTTAATGAAAAATGTAATACATTTCATCATAGTTCTCTTTCAAAGCTGCTTAAAATGTCATGAACAAATATTTTTCTTCATATTGATGTTGAATTTTAAGAATGTCAGGACATCTAACTAAATGAAAAAAACCCAACTACAGTCACAAATAACTTAAGTTACAGAAATTAGTTTTCAGGTGTCTCTTATAATAAGATATAGTCAGACGAGTCCCAGTCTTTAATTTCTAAACTTAATAAATTGCTGCAAAATTTAGATGCCCTGGTTGCAAAAGTTTGATCATCTTCAGTCTGGTTTTTGAAACATTTAAAAGTTCTTTGCTGATGAAAGACTTAAGATTTTAAAATATTGCAGTTACATCTTAAAGTCTGACGTAATGAAATGAACTGATTCCTCAGCTCAACAGATTTTACATCAAACTGTAGCTTGTTTATTTCTATAATGCCACTTTTAAACTGATGGAGAGTAGTTGTAATATTTAATTTCACTTGTGGAATCAAACTCAATCAGATAAGATGTTGATGAGGCTCTTCGTGATATACTGTATGTCAGGCGTGTGAGAGAGTTTCCCATACGTCTGACCCTTTATCCTAAAATGCGTCTTTAAAATCCCCGGAGCACCACCTCTCTCCTCCACCATCTGACCGCTGCCATTTGTGCATTGTGTGTGTCCGGCATGACTGCTCTCGTCATTTTCCCCTTTGATTGGCCTTCACACAATGTAATCAGTGTTGCAGCTGTCTGAAAAGGTCTCTTGTGCAGTATCTGAGCAATGCCGATCACCCCGATGCGTCCACAACTTTGCTTTTAGTTCCATTCAGGCGCTGTGACAAACGGCAAACTGTCTGGTGAGCATGTGTCAAGCCACTTGATTTAGTGCTTTGTTTGACTGCACTGGCCCTTTTCTGAATGTCGCCTCCGTCTTGTATGGCCTTACTGTATTGGTAAGAATTGCCATGGCCGTAAGCTTGAAATTCTAATGTACAGACTGACTGAAAGAATTGGACCATTGTATGTGCGAGTCACTTGATGTACTCCCAATACACAATAGATGACTTATTCCTTAATTTTCTGTTTTGTGAACATGGATGAAATAATTGACTGATGAATCAATCAAAATCATCTTTTGGTCTAATTGCACACATTCAGTTGGCTCTCAAATCTTAAAAAATAACAGAAAAAATATCAGAACCAACACATTTTATATTTTTGGATGTGGAAGAAACATCCAAGTGAGTACGTCTCAGGGAAGTGCCATGTGGTTCAAGTTATATTGTTAACAAGTGATGTGCCAGGTATAACTCGGTGTGCTGAACCCCTAAACTGTGGCCAATCCATTAAGACAAAACTCTCTTGATCCCTTTCTTTAAATCCTCCACCATGGCTGATTAAATGTAGCCGATTTTCACGCCCGTGCTGTGGAGGCCGCGAGGCCTGAATGGCTCCTCACAGCGCGACCACAATGTGCTGTCACTCCGACAGCCTGAGGAGGAAAAGAGCAGATAACCAGCAGGCCGCTGGTGGTGGAAAAGGCTTAAGATGTCTTAAGATCCTGGTTAGGCCTTGATACTTCTGTCAAGATATAACCTGTCTGTGAGACAGACTATATGACACCTTTAATGTCTAGATTTTCCTTCTATGCTCAGGATTCAATTAAAGGCACAAAGAGACTTTGACAAAGCTTCTCTTAACAAAATCAATTAAATGACACTGTGGACAAGCTTTTGAATCACAATATCTGCAAGACTCTAAGGGTGGCAGTCAAAAGTCCATCACCTCAACGGTCCAGACTGAAATATCTCAAAAACTATTGGATGGAGTGATGCCCAGAGGATGAATCATCCTGACTTTTCATCTTGTGCAATCATCAGGTCAAAATTTGAATCAGTCCAACACCTTGGTTTATGACCAAATACCTGCAAAAGATGGTTAAGATGGTGCAAAATATATCTGCAAAACATCAGCATGTTAGCGTTGTCATTGAGAACATGTTAGCATGCTAACATTTGCTCAAGATTAGATTTTATTTGTATGATGCTAGAGGAACTTTTTACAGTTTAAAAATAGAGGTAGAGAAATTATTAAATTATTAAGCCAAGTGTGGAGAAGAAAAAGCAACAACACGTTGTTGTACGTGTTGATTGATGTTGTCATGGTCTGATTTTTGTTGTGTGACAAGTGTGCAAATGTGTAATTTATTCACAGGGAGAAGACAGATGTGGTCCAGTTTGTTCAGGAAATGTATACATTTATATGACACTATCAATGGGGTTATTAGTATACCCTGACCATCTTCAAATGTGGTTTAAATCCCCAATTAGTGTGTCTACACTACATGCACTTTAAGTAGGCGGGTTACTGGCAGCTTTCTACAGTAACTTGATTTCTTCAACATAATGCAAATGAGAAACATGGTTTCTGTAATCAGGGTAGATTGTTTTTAGATTTTTCCTTTAGAGGTATTGCATGTATGTATGTCACCAGGTTTCTAATCAGCTTTTTACATGTGAGCATGTACATAACAAAGACTTTTCCACTGCTGCAGACACCTTAACACGGTAAGGAAAAGCTGTGCTCTCTCACTGCACTGTCAGTGGTTGAAATCTTACCTAAGTAATCATATTCATTGTGTAGATCTCAATAGTGCTTTATCAGATCCAGGAATGGTGTTCCACAGGGATCAATCTTTGGACTCTACTATTACTATTCCTAATATATGTAAATGATATAAAATGTGCATCAGAAATTAAGTACATGGCTACTGGACAACATACTCTCACTACATGAGAAATCAGATTTCTTCATGTTATCTGCAATAGAGTTACAATAGTAAGCTAGTTAGGTGTGTTTCTAGTTAAATGTATTTGGTAACGCTATGGTTAAAAAAATTACCAGATGTCAGATGAAGTAATTGTTTTATATGCTGTTTATAGTTTGTTTCATTTTGTTTTGTTCCTGCATATCCATGTTTAATATTCAGTCTGTGTCTTTTTGTATATTTGGATAAGTGTGTTATGTGTATGTTGTTTTATGACAGAACAAAACCAAACCAACCCAAATGCTTAAAAAATAAACAATCAAAAGACAAAAAAATCTGGATAAACCTACAGTGCATGTCTGATTTTGGTGTTATCTGATTTCAGTAACTTGACTGCATGTAAACATATCGAATGCATCTCAGATGTGTGCACAGCTTAATTTTCAACTGTGTGGTAGCAATCAGATCATCCAAGACAGATTATAAGAACCAGTCTGGACAGGATCAAGTTAGTTTCTCACATCATAACTCAAGATTTGAGGATTCAAAGACTTTTTGCGTAATTGTCTAGTATTCTCATTAAGACATCATTATGAAATCTGATGTTTTTGACAACTTTACAGACTTTTATAATGGTTCCCATGATGCACTGACCTTTTTCACCTCCCCAATCTTTGTTTCATAAGCCATTTCAAAGGAAAATAACCCAATTACAGGCAAATCCAGTAAATTCCTTTCCCCAGATCAGTCCAAACAAAGCATTACTTATGCATCACTTGACTCCCAATACATGACCCTTCGGACAACAAACTGCCCTCCCTTCTCCGTAGCCCTCCTCCCCTCTGCAAAAGGGTGTTAAGACCTGTCCCTACTCTCCCCAGGGAATGCTGGGAAAGGAAGGCCTCCACATCTGTCCCCAGCCTCAGGCAGACAGAGAGAGGGAATGAGACAGAGAGGGAAACATTCCTCCATCCACGAGGAAGAAGAAAAGAAAGAAAGACAGAAAGAGGCAGTTGACCAACGGAAAGTACGGGAAATAACAAAAGATGTTATCACCGACATCAGAGAGAAACTGAAATGAGATGGTGAGAGATGGACAGAAAATGAAAGAGTCATTTAAACAGAGAGAGAGAGAGTTTGTGAATGAGAGATGGATCTTGTCTCCTTATGAAGCCATCCATCACTCCTTCAATAGCCCAGTGGGCAGAGGGAGAGAAGCAGGCACCCCGGGCCCTCCATCAAAAGGCCGGGAGGAGAGGAGGGAGGAGAGGAGGACGGCTGCAATGTGCTGGTGGAGCTGTGATCTTTACCTTCCTCCCTCCTGTGAAGTCAGCAGGGAAAGTGATTAGGCCTGCCTCTCCTCCTCCTCCTCCTCCTCCTCCTCCTCCTCCTCCTCCTCTCCCTCTCTCTTCTTCCCTCCATTTTCACTTCTAATGCAAGTTGTAACAGTTTGGGCCTCTCAGTGAGGCCTGCTGCTGATTTCTTCACCTCACTAATGTTATCACTGATGCATGGCTTCCTTATCTTAATACACAACTGCAATACACAAACCATTGTTATCGTCCTTTTCTTGCTTTTTTCACTGTCAGGTTAAAATAAAATATTAAATGTATGTTGTTTGTTTTTTAAAGAATTCTGAGTCTTAAAAGTATATCTAGGATTTTGACTTTATAACTGTCTTTGTATGCCATTTGTTCTTGATAGTTTTGAATTTAACCAATCATGTTTTACAAGCGGAAATTCAAAATGTTAAATTTAAAAGCATTTAGGCTTTAAAATAACAACAAAAATGATAAATGAATCCCTAATCAAATGGATCAAAACATAAAATACATAAAAAGTTTTCTAAAAAATACATATTTTGTATTACCTTGCTACATCTTTTACATTTTAACAATTCAATTTGCCTCCTCTCCAAAAGCGTGAGCAGTGCTGATACAGAAATGAGATGTAAACACACTTTCACACTGGGGTGTGACAAGTGTGAGATGTTGTTGACCCCTGTCTGTCCCCTCTCGTTCTGTTAAGGTCCCTTAACGTTAAGGTCACAACCTAGCAGTTTTATTGGCCCTCTAAAGTCATCAGTGCTTTGGGATTGGATGAAAGCCCTCTAATGGAGTCAGTAATTGGTCCAGTTTATCAGTTTATTAGGTGGTCTGGCTGTGGGAACAGCTTTGGTGTATTATGTAAAGTATACATCATTAGCACAGAACTGGCTCTTTGGATACAAACAGAACTACCAGGACTACATGTCATTTTGGGGAAAGAGTTTAAAGAAATATTTTAAATTTTGTTGTCAAACAAACTGGAAAAATGGAAACCACACAAGCAGGATTTTGAAAAATGAAAGCCTTTAAGACCTGCGTATGAGCTGCTGTCTTTAAAAACTAACCTCAATTTTGATGTTTAGCCTTTAAAACTTAAACATTTTGCATCTCCATTTCAGTGTTTAATGACTTGAAAGATCAGGGGACAAATGAAACCTGTCAAATTCAAACATGTCTGTCAATTTTTCAAAAATACGGGTCAAAATTTGAGGAAATAAGCACATTTTTTTCAACTCCAGAAACATTTGCTATTATTTTATTTAATAATTCATTCATTCACAACCCCACGCACAAACCCTTTCTCACTATTCCTAAACCTGGAGGAGCATTGGTTGCAAATGAAATCACTAACTTAAGCTGTCATCTAGATATATTGTGTCCTATTTGTTGTCTGGTGCTCAGAGGTGTGACAGGCCGTCAAAGGCTCCGTCCACGATCTCCAGTAAAGAGGAAAGCTTTGGTCTTTAGTCTTTTCTCTCGGGTTCCCCATTATCTTTGTGACCCGTCACCTTAAAACACTTGGATGAGTGAAAGGTCCTGACTCTGCACTGAGCTCTGGCATAGATGTCAACCTTTGCTATTCAACCTGCACGCTCATACACCCCCACTGCAATCCGAAGCCACACACTCCTACAAACCTGCAAAAAGAGATACATAAACACATGTAATTTGTATAAAAAACGTGCATAAAGGCACATTGCACATGCATATTGTTGCTATTTGATGCTTGGTTCTTAAGCACACACATGTATCCACACACCTGATTAATCCATTGAAGTTTCAGAAAACCATAGGAACATGGTTCTGGATGAGCCGTCAACAAAGAGGAGGAAAACAACTGTATAAAAGCCCCCTCCCCCCACCCACTCACCATCTCTCTCCCCTCCTCACCCACGGACTCCTTTCTCCCACTGACCACTGTTCAGAATTGCCCCCTCACCCCTGTGACCCCCCCATTGGGCCCTTTCACTCCGCAACAATGGCTGCCGGGGGCCGTGTTATTTGAGGCACTAAAGAGCCGTCCCACCCGCCCGCCCCCAGGACAATGCCCTCCCCCGCTGAGAGCTTTCTTCCCCTCACCTCCCTAATGACAGGTTTCATCCTCTCTGCCCTGACCCCCGGGAGAGGCTGCGGCTCCCAGCTCGGCCCACCGCCTTTCTGCCTGCTGACCCGCTCTGCCAACAGGCCCGCCTCCCGCTCACTAATACACGTGTAGACACTTTCACTCTCTCACTGGACTGTGTGCATGTAGGGTGTCAGTTGTCTGACAGACTGTGTTATGATTAATTCCCGTGATGTTTCCGTCCGTTACTGAGAACAAGATGGCTCTGTAGCAAAGA
Organism: Thunnus thynnus; assembly: GCF_963924715.1. Lineage (NCBI taxonomy): Eukaryota > Metazoa > Chordata > Actinopteri > Scombriformes > Scombridae > Thunnus > Thunnus thynnus. The sequence goes on along the minus strand of NC_089526.1, from coordinate 8,205,826 downwards.
GGCTGGACACTTGTGAACCTCACACATTATAGATACCTGCATACTGTACTTCAGCTGCACTCACGAATTTAGAGGTATTGAAATTCAGCTTCCTACATCCAACAATGCCAATACTTCTATTTCCATTTCTTTCACCCAAATACATCCAAATTTAGAGGAAAAGTTCGATTTACTTCATTTTTCATTGCTCTGTAGTCATCAACACTGTGAAATCGATTTACATATATCCAACAGGGAGACAAGCATGAGTGGTCAGATGATTTGTACATGTAGCTATAACAGATAAGCTACAACTTTAACTGGAGGTAAAACCTCCTCATGTTGCTAACAATCCAGGAAAATTTTGAATGTGCATGACTTGGTACAATAGGTCAAATTTGAACCAGGAGGTCAGGCTCTAAGCTGTGGTAGATATTTACCACGGACAGGTTGGGTGATAAATACAGTGCGCCTTTAATTTCCCGTTTCAAATAAATTTGACTAAATTGACTAAAGTTGTATGACCTATTTTTAGCAATTTCAAAATATCAGCAATCTCTTCTGTTAGTATAATGTTATTATAACCATGATATAATACCAATATAAAACCTAAGTTGTACTCAACTGTAGTTTTACTTTAAATATGTTTCCATCCACCAGCTTTCATGCTGCAAAATATGGCAATAAAGGCTAATGGAAACACATTTTTCAGATAAGCTGTTGTTGTCAACTACTTCTACTGTAAACAATGCATATGTGTGTTGTTGTCACTCTCTGTTACATATATCTGCTGTACCTCAACTAGAAAGCCCCCGTAAGTCAAGAATAAAAAGGAGGAGAATGTCCAAGTGGTTCATTGCTCTAAAGGCATCAGTAGGCTTCAACTGAAGTGCTTGTTGGTCACTGGAATTGGGAAAGCTGTGTCCAACAATTGTTGTCACTTTACAAAACTGTTAATCACACTTACTTTATCCCCACGATTGGCCAGGTGTGTGGAGGTGAGAGAGTGTGCAGGATTTGAACTTCTCCTCCAAGCTCTCTTTTTTCATTCTTCAAACAACTACTTCCTTAATTTTTTGTGCAACATCATGAATACCTTTGCGGAGATACTGTCCAAAAGTGCGCAACATTATATTACATTGTACAATTAGGGCATCTTGTCCCATTTAATGAAGGCCAGCTTTACAGTGCAACTTTAAGAGGAGCAATTTTGCCTTCAGACTTGTTCGGACGATATACTGTAGCCATGGCAAATACTTGGTTGGCAGGTGTCAATTAAGATACAGTTTAACCACAAATCAGTGAGTAAGGTGGAGACTGTCCTCAAAAGAAAAGAAACAGCCCAAAAACGACAACAACATGTATTTATGTTAAAGTGACAAACCAGATGACCTTACAGAGTGAAGTCCTGGAGTGCATGGACCAAACAACCTATTTTGTTGTTTAATTTGGAGCAGGCATATTAACCAGTTGTAACCATGGCAACAATACTTACATTTTTGGGGTAACTTTGGTTATATATTTCTGCAGAACTAATTCAACAATATCATTTTAGACTTGAGAACTTACTATTTTATACAGTTGTTTTATCATCATGTACAGCACTTATTTTATTTACATATTTAGGCTATATGTGTAACATTTAAGTTGTTTCTTCTTGCCTAAGAGTAAATTTTTTATCCATCAATTACATTCCTAAATTAACAGGGGCACCCTCATTTAACAACAATGACAAATCTGGCCCATGGTTGAACTTAATTGCTGGCCCCTGCCTTATATGCTTTTGTACTACACACACTGGGTCACAGTCATTTCTGCATGAAGCATGCACCAGATATTATAGGAAATGTGATAATGATGATCAAATTGTAGTTTTTCAAGTGACAGGCGTAATGTATTCCTTTTTGTAACCTTTATTTTCCATCATTCTGCCAAAAGTTCACATTACTGTTGGAACACACAGCAGCCTGCTCATCTCACTCCACCTCACCTCACACACAGCTTATGGCTGTTGACATATGAAAACCACTTCTCTTTTACCTGCTTTGGAAATTATTCAGTGCGTTCCAAATGCCCAAAGGGTCATGAAATGTATTTTACAAATTAACAGCCTCGTAAGCTTTCAATTGAAGGAGCAAAAACCAACAAAATTCAGTTGGACATTTTTCTTTGACAGCTGCATTGTTCTCTTGTTCGGGTGTTAAAGAAAACCTGTAAGTCATCACTTACAAGTTGTCGCTCACAGGCTAATATAGGTTACTGGTCACTCATTATCTAAGCCTAAAGCAATGCAACACCTTTCCTCACAGGGGAAATCAATCTCTCTGCTCTTATGTAATGTCTGTCTTTGTGATGATGATGTATTACTGTCAAAGAGAACAGCATGTATTGGCTAGTTTAGCAATTAAGCGCTGAGAAGCTGAATTACCTCAAGCTAATGAAGAGAAATTAAGTTTTCTGTAGTTAATTAATGACCCGCTGACTCAGAATGAGAAAGTTGGTCATTTTCATTTAGTTGCATTGGTGAAATGAGAGGAAAACGTTCTTCATGCTGCTCATAATCGGCATATACTTCCTCAATCATCCAGGCCCCATGACTTTTAGTCATGATCTCATTTGAATCCTGATCAAATGTTTCCTTTTACAGAGCCCCTATCCTGAGAACCTGGATTGGTCTAAATACAAAAGGCAAAGCTTGTGAATGTCAAAGTGATATAAAATGTAACATTATTATGATCACATGCTAAAACAGCTGCTGTTCTCAAAATGTGAAGATCAACTGCAGATACCCTTGTCATCTTTGGATGTAAATGCACTCCATTTGCATTTTATGATGTTGTTTTTTCTTCACCCCATCCAACTAGGTCTACTAAAGTTTGTGAACCCTGTGAATGGATTTGTAACTTTGTAAAACTGATGAAAACTGCAACTTATCTTATATCAAATAATCAACAGTGTCTGCAATCTGAGTCTGCATTGCGTTCTGGTCTCCAGACGCTAATGTCAGTAGAGAAACTGGACTCTCTGTCTCTGTCCAGTAGACTTCCCTCTGGATATTGATAAAAACTTTTACAGGCAGCTGTGGCTCAGATGGTGGAGCAGGTTGTCCAATAATCAGAAGATCAGCAGTTCGATCCCCAGCTCCTCCAGTCCACATGTTGAGGTGTCCTTGAGCAAGATACTGAACCCCAAATTGCTCCTGAAGGCTGTGCCATCAGTGTGTGAGTGTGTGTGTGTGAATGTTAGCATGTAGTGTAAAGTGCTTTGAGTGATCGGAAGAAAGGAGCTACATATAATTGCAGCTCATTTACCATTTTGTACCTTTGATTCTGAGACTGCAAAACCTTACATTTACAAGAAATATTTTAGATAGCTGAACAACAATCTGATTACAAATATCTCAAAATCTAATGATCACACCAGAAAGTGGCACAGCATGAAAGTTGAGCTGCATGTCTTTGCAAGATATTTGGTTCAAGGGGCATAGTGACTACTTGAAGGGGTAGTTGGTGAACTACTGTGGCTGGCTGCTAACTGCTAATATGCTAGCCAGCCAGGACATGCTAGCGCTTGTCGGTCACAATAGCTCCCAGAGGTCCTTCCTATTTATACTGTATTGTGTTGCTTACTCCTAGCATTTAGTTCTTAGGATTATACATAATTTATTTTAATGGAGAGGTATTGACAAGGGGCAAAAATCTCTCTGGTCACTAATTGTTGAGTTCTTACTGTAACAAGACACCAGATATGTGAGGTGAATGTTAACCAAACTTTGCTGAGTAACTGCTCACCATCTCCATTATTTATTTGGATATTCCTGGCAGTCAAATGGATTGGCAAAGAGAGGAGTTCAAACTGTCAAACTCATGCTAAAGAACACAATAGTAATGGGACAATAAGTTCCCACAGTTTATTCAAGTGTTGTATTTGTACCAGAGGAGGTTAAATATGGTGCAACACAGCTAATAAGCTACTACAGCTTCCTCCATTTTGGGCTCTCCAGCTCTCTGTTGCCTCTAAGGTCAGCATTGTCAAGATAGCTTGCTATTGGTCAGAGGCACAAATATGTGTTTCAAGGTTTACAGGTCCGGTGTGTAGAATTCAGTGGTATCTATTGGAACAGACTTTGCAGAAATAGAATATAATATTCATAAGTATGTCTTAAATAGTGTATAATCACCTGAAAATAAGAATAGTTGTTTTTTCGGTACCTTTATAGGTCCCTTTCCACAGAGGCCGCCATGCTGCACCGCCATGTTGCACCGCCATGTTTCTATGGAAGCCTAGAACGGACAAACCAAACACTCTAGAGAGGGCCTTTCCCATTTTTCGCGGCCATTTAGGTTCTCCTAAATGCTTGGAAGGGGATGGTGAGGGGAGGTGTATTCATTCGGTTGCAATCTGCAACCTCATACTAGATGCCACTAAATCTTGCACACTGGTCCTTTAATTTGAATTCGACACAAAGATGTGAATGCACTAATTGCAGCAAATCCAATAAAATGAACTGATTTGGATACAAAATTTTGCTCCTTTAAATGCTTATGAGACCAGGCCTTATAGGAGGATAAGAAAAATTGTCAAAACAAGAAAGGGGCTCCAGCAATTGAAACCACAATATTACATTTATGATGAATTTACATTTAAGGCCTTAAACCAAGAAAGAGTGGAAAACCAGTTCATGAAGAATGTATATTATTGGTACCAAAGCTTAAATTAACTTCATACTTTAAGTCTTTGGAGAAAGAGAGACACTTGCTACCATTTAACAGAAGTGGTGAGTGAGTGGTGGTGGGAGTGTCACTGCTGTCGGGCACTGAGGTGGAGAGAGGTCGAGAAAAGCAGCCACTGTGCAGCAGTGACATGAAGGCAACAGGGTGTGACAGGATGAGCCATCAGACTGCAGGGCGCACAAGTAGGAATCCTTCACTTTCTCACTCTCTCTATCTCTTTCTCTGTCACACACACACACACACACACACACACACATAGACACACACACCACACTTGAACACACTTTAAGCAACACACAGATAGATACATTTTTATATACACAGAGATAAAAATGAGATAAATCATATAACATGCTTATGATTTATAAATAATCACTTTATTAATGTTAGTAAGTGATTTATGATTGCTTCATGCATTTGTAATAAACCAATAATAAGGACAACCCTTGGGTTAACACATTATGAAAACATTATAACACTAAAAATGTTAAACTCATGACCTTTTATCAAAGACTAAATTAGTTTCTATTAAGCAATATGCTCTCCACAAGTGGTCAAAATATCGGATGGGTCTTTCCGATGAATTAAAGGGCTAAATAAAAATACAAAGCAAGTTAAGCTGACAGACCAACCAAATGGATTTTTCCACAACCTTAATGACTTGTTATCGATCTATAAAGTATTAATAGTAACAACATCTATAAAGCCATTAGTTTTCAACTGTGACACCAAAGTAATAGTAGTACCAAACAAACCAAATGATTTTTTTTTTTTTACATACAGAGTGAAGCAGGTATACATGCTAACATAATTTGGTTGGTGAAAGATAAAACATGCAAAGATCTTGTATGCAAAGCAAATGTCCTCAAGCACAACGTCGACACACAACATTTTAGACACAGCAAATAATATGCTTGCAAGCATTTGCACACATTCTGTCATACACAGTGTAAACAGTATACTTGAATGGACATGCATACTCACACACTAACAGGTTTAAACACACAAATACACACACATGCATGCACACAACTGTATGAAGCAGGATTTTTGCTTTATCTTAAGAGCACTTACCAACGCTGCCTACCTGGAGCATCTGTGCTCCATTAGATGTACCTGCTGCACATTCATGCATTTCTGCCTCAACATGTGGTCAGTCTGATAGTTTTCTCCTCAGAAACATCTGATGTCTGCATTTGAAACAACCTGCCGACACAGAGAGCACTCTAAACTGCGAGCATTCAAAAGGCCTTGGCTTGGACATTGGAAACTTTCCTGAGGGTGTCAGTGAGTTCACTGAACCATTCTCAATTGTATTTGACAAATTTGTCACTGAGCCTGAGGTTAGGCTGTTTTTCAAGCATGTACAGACAAAGTCTGTTTTTCTGCAACTACCAAAGAGTCAATACAATATCTCTTAATGTGTTAATGCATGAACACATACAAAATAAATCTACTGTAGGTTAATGTTACTAACCTGACGCGCCAGATGGTTTGTTACACAGAACCATCTGAGAAGTCGTCCTTGGAAACTGTTTGGAAAATGGCAGGCAATTTCAAAAAATACTTGGCAGGTGAATGAACCATTTGTCTATCACTGTGTATCACCGTCTATCACCGTCTTACCTTGTGAGGCAGCTGGGTTCGCGAGAGAATCTTCATAGGATGCTGGTTGGTCCGAAACACTGGTGGTTCGGACACTAGCGCATAACTTGAAGCCCGACGAGATAAATTCTCGTGCAATTTTGTAATGTTGTGATCTTGCAAAGCCAGCTGCCTTGCAAGGTAAAAATGTTACATCAGAAATCATTGAAAAATATGTCTTAAACCCGCAAGTATTCTTGGTGTAATCTTACAGGTATGTGTCAGTTTTTACAAATAAATAGGTGTTTTGGGCACTGATACTTGTTGGTCATGGATTTATGTACTATACATGACTGGTATCACTGCCACATTTTATACCCACATCTTAACTCCACTACACTACCAACTACACCATACATACACATGCCTCACTGCTTGTCCAGAGCTCCACCCTGGGGGGTCACAGTGGCAAGGAGGGAGGGATTTCACGCTTGACCTTCCCCTCACAGTTTTGTGAGCCCCTTTACTCCCGCCTTGATTCTCTTGACCTACTTGGTCATCCTGGAGCAAGCCACTTATAATACCTAGATCTCACCCAGCAGCACACTCTCTCTCTCTCTCTCTGAAATACGCACACACATCTGTCTCACTGATCTGTCTGTTGGTTTCTCCCTCTTGCAGGTCTCTCTATAGCAGTCGCCTTGTGATGGATGCAAAAGTTGGGAGATAAAGATTTAATCCCTTTGTGTCAAATATTGTTTTTGACTGCTCATTGAATTCTGGGAAATCCGTTGCCCTCGCTCTCCAATCCTTTTGTTTGTTTTTTAATCTAAATCTCTCGGGATCTCTAATGTGTTTTCACATGTGTGGAGGCCAATGCTACAACGTTCACATCAACTATACGAGAGATGATTCCTTTGAAAACACATGCATTCCCTGTCTCACTGGCAAAGAGGATGTAATTACAGAGATAATCTTCAACAATTTAATGCTGCATTACTACCCTCAAAAAATATGAGGACTGTTTTGTCTGTGGTGGTAACTTGTGGATGTCATGATAATCGACCAGTAATGTGTTGTTTTAGAAGATTTAAATCATAAAGTATCACAGGCTATTCACCATTTGTTTTGCTTCTGATGATATGCCTCCACTGATCACAGTGCAGTCTCTCTTTGTGCCAAGCTCCGGGGATTCCCCTCCTCTTCCTCATCCTTTATCCCCCTCCCTTGCCCCTCTACACCCACAGAGGAGGTGGTTAGAGCGTCAGCAGCATTCAGTGGCATCCAGATCCTCTGTTTCTCCCCCGGCGAGCACCACTTAAGGCCTCCTGTCTCACACTGCAGCCCCGCCAGTAGTTGGGAACTATTTTCTACTCAGATGAGCGCAAACAAAGACATGCATGTGCGGGAGCGAGGGAAGAGGGAGGGAGGAGGGGTGAGGCAGGACGGAGGGAGGAGGAGGAGGAGGAGGAGGCGGTTGGTGTGTTTGGTAAACAGCGAGAAAGCCGAAGGGAGCGGCCACTCGGGAGGAGAGGAAGAAGGGAAGGGGAAGTGGAGGATAGGGAACACGAGAAGGGGATCGTACGCTGAGGTATGGCTGAGTCGGAAGCCGGTAAAGAGTTGAGCAAAGGAAATTGCAGGGGCTTCCATGTCACAATCCGCAGATGGGCTGATCACAAAGGAAGGGGGTGGCACACCTAGCACTGAACAAACACATATGTATACACAGACACACAGGTGGAACTGTATATACCGCTCTATGTGGCACGAATGCATCCTCCTGCAATGTAAACCATCAGATAGTAGAAAGTTCAATCAGAGGTAGAACTCATTCATTCACACACTCATTCATAAAGGCACTGCTTCTGCTATTACAAACACACTCCAGAGAAAGTGTGCCCATCCCTTAACGACACTAAGCTCTTCAGTGTTGCCCTGAGCCTTGTCCTATTCTGAGGATATAAGGGTTGAACCCAAAGATGACAAAGTCCTCATATCAAAGCCCACACACTCCCAGTTGACCCAGAGCTTCCCCCTGACCCTGTTGTTTTATTTGAGGCCTAATAACTCTCCTAATTAAAGCCCCTTCCTATTATTTTTCCCTCCACTCCCCTGTAAAAGGCCTGGGTTTCAAAGTGCTAATAAAATAAACTGGAAGGGGCCCATTTCTTTATTTGTATGTGTGTGAAGAGTGTGTGGGAGAAGAAGTCAGGGAAAGGAGGGGGAGTTGGAAGGACAGAGGTTTTAGGTTCAGAGGGGGGTAAAAGAAACAGAGGTCAGTGGAAACAAAGAAGCGCGAGACCCCAGGGTCAAGCTGCCTGGTGTCCACAGTCACCGGGGCTGGCGTTGTTGCAGGGCGAATGGCCCTGCTTGTATAATCGCCAGGGTATGTTTTGTCCAATAGTGTAGCATAGAATATATCACAGCGCTACTGACAGACGAACAATAGATCACGTTTTGTGGAAGTCCGAGCGGAGCCTTCGCAGATCCTTTGAGTTGGCTGGTACATCTGGAAGAGCCAAGATTAACCCTGTGTTTACTGGCCTTGCGTATGGCTGACCCTTTTGACCCGAACAGCAGCCTAAACAATATCGCTTATGGGTTAATATAGGACTCAAAGACACCCTATAGGGGGGGGGCAGCAGTGAATCATCCTCTTAGAGGCAAATGGGATACAATCAATACAAAAGTGCAAGTTGTTGGGGGGATTAACAACAACTGGCAATTTTCTTTTGGATTCAAACTGAAACAAGACTGAAACACGACTAGATGTCTACAGCCACACTAGCAGCTCTGTGAGGCTGTACTTAATGCTAACATGCTCAAATTAACAGTGCTAACATGCTGATGTTCAGCAGGTAGGTCTATGTTACCATTTTAGCTTAGCTTGTTAGCATGCTAATTAGCACTAAACACAAGACTGATGGGAATGTCTTTAGTTAAGCACATTAAGCACAAGTCAAGGGATCAACAAACTAATTACAATTCATCATGATCCAAAAGTTGTGGAGACATTTCACTCTGAACCAAAAATGTCAAACTGCTGGTGGCATCAGGGGAAAAGTCAGGGGATCATTAGTTAAGTGGAAACTTATCCAGTTACAAACCCACTGGTAACTGTAACTGTATATTCCTTGTAAATATAATATAGTTTTCTTTTTTTTTGTTATTAATTTCTTCTGTAGTGCTGCTTTTATATACTTATATACTGTTCTATTTTATAGCCAATTGATTATTTAATTCTATTCCAATTTAAAATTTTGAATATTTGTAAATACATTGTCTATGTGTGTAGCATGGAGGAGGCTGCAACTGAATTTCATTGTGCAATCCTGCAATATATAATAAAAATTAACATTAACTTTGAACTTTCGTGCCGCAAGAGGAAAAGTTGGGGGATCACCAGAGTTATTAAGATTAATTCTCAGGGCACCATGGATATACAGTATGTTTATGTATGGCAATCTATTCAATACCTCTTGAGATATTTCACTTAACACCAAAAAGATTACCAAAAGCAATCCAATAGTTGTTGAGATATTTCAGTCTGAGATATTTCAGTCTGAACCAAAATGGTGGACCAACCAACTGATCAACAGACCAATGTTTCCGTCCCTACATCGCTAAAAACTGAGAAATAATAACTAACACAAACATTTATGTGTCATCGAAAAACCAGGGTACAGCAGGTGCAAAGTGACACCACTGACCGCACGAGAAAACCTGGTGCTAATCAATTGTTTTTTATGATATTTGAAGCTCAGCCATAAAAGTGCTCAATCTCTGTTAACTCTCCCTTTGGTTTTATGATGATAAACATGTCGGAGTTGAGGTTTACGAGTGCGGCTGGGTCTTTCTGCAGTGACTGTAAAAGCAGCTATGTGAATATCATATGCTTCATAAGTCTGCTGCATGTTCCTATATTCTGGCTGTCATTCAAATCCCACAAAATATTCTAAACACTGGTGTTTGAATAACTTACAACCTCTCGACTAAAAACATCAGCACTGAGTAATACCCAAGGGGTGAAGCAATAACATAATATGGTGATATGATAATAGCTTCAGGCTGTGCATGAGGTATAAACATGATCATATAGGGTATCGAGTACTCCAGGGGGTTAAGTGAATGTAATCCTCCTTGAGACGCAGTGCTAAAGAAGGACAAAAAAGGGAGGCAAAGAAAGTCATGTGTCAAGGTTCAGCCATGAGCAACTGGGAGCCCTGGAGAGGCTGAGGAAAGATTCTGGGGAATCATTATACCAAGAGTGGGAACATGGAGCATGTTCAGCTCAGCTACACATAAAGAGGGTTGTTGAAAATTGGGAGAAGTTGAATGAAAGTTGATAAGAGGTCAAAAGAAGTTTATGAGGAGAAAGCTGCTGGAGGCAAAGGGTAACTAGCCAAAGTGTGCAAACTGGGTCATGGCATGCACAGAAAATGATGTGATTGACAGCGAGCGGAGATGGACGGGGTGCAATAGGAATGAGGCACAGGTTCAAAGCTAGTAGGGAGGAGTGGAATGATCACAGAGGTTGAGCAAAAAGGTTGAGAGGGAGTTTAGAGAGGGTATAGAAGGAGCCCAGAGAGAAGGCCTTATCTATGACCCATCTGTCTTGACATGCACACTCCTCTGGTTAGTGCCCTTGAGGGGAGGGAAGGGGAGCTGCATGCGTGTCAGTAACTGAGTGTGCAGGGCTTAGGGCTTAGGGCGAAGGCCTTGGCCTGTGCACTCTGGCCCAAAAACCAGCCTAACCAGCCCCATGCCTTAACACCCCCAGGAAAAACTCCCATGACTTACTGCGGTGATCATGTGATTGCCTGAGCTGCGCAGGCGGAACAAAAAAACACATTAACACAAAGGCTGTCACACATCAGTGAAGATACAGATGTTACTTTCTTTGACAAATCACTTTTCAACTTTGTTGTCAGCTGATTCGTCACAAACTTTTGTCAGTGGTGTATTTTTTGGTCATTTGGAAAAGACTCAGGATCACCAGATCTGCAGTGGGGCTGTCTGATGACTGTGTGTATTCAGGGAATTGTTTGACTTGTAAACACTGAACAAACAAAACGCCATTGTTTGAGATGTCATCAATTCTCCTCGTAATTTTGTCATTAATCGGAAAGCAAACATACAATATAATGTATCTCCCTACATCATTAACTTTTATTGACATTTCCAACATGTGCCTGATTATTCTATGTTTTTTCTCTATAACATAACCACTTGTTTCACTTCTATAATTTGTGAGGAAGGTAAAGTAACAAATTACAACCAGCTACCTACATTTGAACCTCTTGAAAGTATTTTTTTCACAACTAATTTAAGGAAAGTATTTCAGCAGGACTGCAGGTGATTACATCAACCCAGGTCTCATCAGTGTTAAGAAACACCGGGACTGTTCAGTTTAAATCTATATTTCACTTAATACTATCTAATTTCTCCAGAGTGGATTAAACTCTTGACTGTTTCTCACATCAGTAGTTAATAGAGTTGTCAGTCTAACTGAAACAAAATATACCCATAAATAAATGGTGTCCTAGTTTAATGTTTTGATCAAATAGGTGTGTTATCTGCCATGCTGCAAGCAACAGCTGTTATGCATCTGTTACTGAAATTTTATTTGATTTTTTTATTAAAAGCAACTTTTAATGCCTCAACAATCTCCGAAAACAAGGTACAGACGTTTACCTAAAATTGCACCACTTCCCAGTGACAGTGCACAATAATTATGAGATGTTAAGCCTATTGTATTTTTTTTTAAACAAAAAGTTGTTTTAAAAATCTAATTTAAAACAACATTTCTAAGAATAACACTTCAGCTGTGACTGGAATCAATTTGTGAGGTCCTTGCCAGTTCCCACGTCTACTGTCCACAGCAAATCTTTCAGTCCAAGTTGCTTTGCATCAAATCCAACCTCCTAAGATGTTTCACTTTACTTGCATGTACAGCACACCTGGGAGATTTACCATAATGAATACCTGATGTGGTGAAGCAGTTAATTCCGCCTATAAAATAACTCCCTTCCTCCTTCCTGTGGGCCCCGGCTGTTGTTTATCAAACGAGGTAACGTCCTGTCATGTGACCCCTCCTCCCTCCCAGCAACCCACCTGTGTGGACTTTTCTCTTAATCCCTCTCTAGCCCCCTTTTTTTGTGCTGCGCTTTGAATACTTAGACTACTGAGTGTAACTAATTCTCCCACACAAGGATATTGTCTTCTCCCTATCTCTGCTTTTGTCCTGCCTTTTCAAGCTGGCTATTCACTCATTTCATTAGTTGGCAGTGTGGTGTGAGAGAGAGTTGGCGAAGGTGGGGGGGGGGGGGGGCTTTCCAATTAAAAGGCCTTAATAGCCTATTACCATCACCTTAAGTTCAACATGAGGCCTTTTTTTACAACATGAAGCTAAAGATTAATCACTAGACCAGTGTGGGAGCTTTTAAAAGCAATTCTTCATTTATTAAACTGTAATTGGGACTGATGATTTTGAGCTGCTTTCTATAATGGTTTTGCTATTGTACTATTCTGTGCTATGCTATATACTATATACTATAATTAACAATAAAGATTACAGGGACCAAACGGTGCTACTTCTGACAGCTAATGACAAATCATTCATATTGTACAACACCATCAGGTTTATAATTAAAGACAATAAATGTAATGATTGTTGTTCCTAGTGGGGGTTTGAATTAAATGTGTTTAACAGGCTGCTCTACCTACACACATGCTGCACAGATCCTGCAGCTGACCAGGGGGCCAGAGGATGAAGCCAGTCCCCTGGGATGACCACACCACCCTTTCTCAGACACCCATTTGTCGTACCCACCCCCCACCCCCCACCCCCCTCCTCCCTCTCGATGAATGACCCTGCAACCAGCAGGGGTCAGCTGCGCAGAAGGAGCCCCCTGCACCACAGCCCTCGGTCCGGAGCCGCAGCGTAAATCAGCGGCTGTTCATCGCGGGAACCCTGCCCTGCCCAGGGTCCCAGCCCAGCCTGGCACCATCTGTCCCGGGGCTCTGACGCAGGAGCAGCGCTGCCAAGGTGGGTTCCCACTGACCTGCTGCACCCTCCAAGCCATATGGGCCAGACCTGAGCCCGGAGACAGATCCATCACCACTGGAGTCTAGACATGGTATAAGAGCTTCAGTGTACATCTATGTGTGTGTGTGTGTGTGTGTGTGTGTGTGTGTGTGTGTGTGTGCATGTGACTGTGGGCAATTAAACCAATGCTAGACAAATTAAAAGGAAATACCTTTTAATAAAATGCAATCCATTACATCAACACCACAATACACCGACAGCAAGTTTCATCTTTTCTGGCAGAATGTCTAAAAACTGAACAATATAAGCCAATATTAAGCTGAGGCTCATTTTTATTGCAAAACTACTGTATTTTATCAAATTACATTATTGTGTCCATGCTCTGCAAATGGGGATGACAATAATTGGGCTTTAATTAGCCTAAAATACTCCTTTCAAATTAACCTTATTTGTACAAACTTTTTATAGGCTTTTTAATTAGATAGCTTCAATTAAAAATATATACATAAATGGCCAGTCTGCTATTAAAAATCAGTTTTCATTACGCTGACAGATCTCCACAACTCCAGCATACTGCATAACAACTTCAAGGGTGCAAAAACTACAAGAATATCCTTCTTAAGTAGAAGTACTGACACAAGTATTACTAAAGTAGAAGATTACCTGTGTAAAAAGTTACTCAAGTAGAGAAGCAGCCTTTTTGAAGACAACAAAGAGTTACATAGGGTCAATGTGAAAGGCCAAATGTGGCATCCTGATTGTAACCATTTCAGTAAGAATACATCCTCTCTCCGAGTGAGGATCTCAAAAGTATTGGCCATCGTGAGAAAGCTTTCTCACAGACAACCCTGTGGGGTTTAAAGCAAACTTAAGTGGAGTCTTCTTCTGATTAGGTCTTAATTGCATAGCTGTAGGCTACTCTGAAATTCCTGCTTTTCTTGCCAAAACTTTACTACTTCGTTCAGTGAAAGCAAAATTACTGATTTTATAATATAGTTGAAAAAAAATAAAAGTACATGAGAAAGCACTTGCAATTAGTTACATTCCACCTTTGGCCAAAACAATTCACGGTCTATTAAGGTGACCTGACAGACCCTGTTATTTTGCTATAACTGCCACAGACTAAATAGGTGAAGTACTACTCACACATGTAAAACTGTCCGGTGGTTTAAGTGCAAGACAAGTCCCTGCACTCCTCCTCATCACCCTAAGATGACTTGAAGTCTTTTCCCTCTCCATCATAACAGCACCTGGAATTGTGACACGTAAATCTTATCAGCAGAGACAGTCTGCGGGTCCCCGGGCAGTACAGCCAGCTTATTGCTTTCTTCCCAGCCCTGCCTTGCTTCTTGCCCCCTTAGGCCTTTGGCTCTAATGGGTGAGCAGGGTCATAAAGTGGTTGTGTTACTGTTTTCCTTTTTCCAAACCAGTGACACCAGTTGTTCACCCTCCTCACCGGGGCCTTTTGTGAGGCCTGACAGGCTGTCAATTCCAGGCGGAGGATGATTGTAGAAGACAACACGCATTACCTTGAGGTGACACCGCATTCCACTGAAGGCCTGTCTTTATGAGCTAACAATAACTTTGAATAGCATTGCAGCAAAGCATTAAAAGTTTTCTTTGCCTCTGCGGTGACTGTTTGGTGTCGTCTCATTCTTGTGTTGCATCGAATGTGGACAAATCTCTTTAAAAATATCTGGGGCAAATTAATCTGGCAGATGAATGATAATTGGGGTAAAAAGATCATTGTTTATAGAGACTCCCACCAATAATTCCTGATGTATATTTGTTGTCTTATCACTCTCAAAGGCTTGAGGAGTGATTCTTGGCCGTCATCTGGGTTGAGGGAAGGACAAGAAGACCTTCACAGTGACACATACAACCCCAAGACAGAAATAGACGCCCACCCACATACACATGCACACACATACTGTAAAGAGTGTGTCATTCTGGGAACAAGCGCAAACTACCAAACATTTTGTACTTTTGTCCTCTGGTTTGCTCAGCCAGTCACAGTAAAGTCAAAATAAGGGTCATCTGAATCATAAATATAATTTGGCAGTCATTTAATGGATCATAGGTTGATTGTGACAAATACTTGTATGGCCCTTGATTCTTGATTACAGAGGCTACTTTTCTGTGTTTTGTGTCATGTCAACTAAAGCATTTGTTATCAGATTGATAAGTAGATTTTTAAGGTAATAAATTATTAGGTTGTTCAACTTTTCACAAATTTGTCCTGGAATTGATCCTGTATTACTAATCATTAGTTTGTGCTTTTAGTATGACTACATGCACCATCATAAGGAGAAATTTTAAAATGAATCGATAACGGATGTTCAACTTTCAGGGGAATAATGAAGACATCTTGTATTCATCAGCCCAACCGCCCAGTTCACTTTGTCCCATGATATGTTCACATACTGCCCTCATGTGTTGAGCCAGTAGTACTGATATTATCCTCAGGAGCACAGGCATCTCACATGGGAGTTACATTAGGCATTGCTCTGTGTCAAACATCACTGAAATTGATTTTTGCAAAATCAATTTGTGTTACCATTGGTACCATTTATATCAGAATACTGTTATCTGACATGGTTTGAAGTAAAAAAAAACACAACTTTTGTTTTTTTTTTTCAAATATTCAATACTGGCATAATGATGCTAAGGGCTTTGCAGAAAGATGTTAGTGAAAATTAAATTTAATACATTCCACCAACTGAGTAACATACTGGGTTTACACATTGTAGGTAAGGGTTACCTGAAGTCACCAAGAAAGGAACGTACCATGAGACTGAATTGATCAACTTTTTTTTTTTTTCTTTTTTTTTTAATTCTAAATGCAATGAAGGTACAGAAAAATTAGAACTTTTCACATTCATGGCACCGTTTGGTGTTTCTTTTGCTTTGATTATAACCTATACTACAAGGATGGTTACATTCAACGTAGAGGCTTGAAGACTGGGTTAAATAAAGTTGGGGGAACTGTTTCTTCCAAGTTGTAGGCCTACTCCAAATGAAACGACTAAATACGTTGTGACTAAAATTTTGACCTATTGCGTCATTTTTCTTGGGAGGACAGTCTCGATTCTTGAAACTTGGCCTCACGGTTTCAGTCAAATAAAGTTAACATATTCATATACAGACGGGTGACAAATTAAATGAGAAAAACATGTAACAGTAAGTAAACAGTAAGGTGTTGGGTCACCATGGGTCACCATGGGTCACCATGTGCCACCAGAACAGCTTTAGTGCGCCTTGGTATTGATTCTACACGTTTCTGAACTCTACTGGAGGGATGAGCACCATTCTTCCAAAAGATATTCCCTCATTTGTTGTTTTGATGATGGTGGTTGAGAGCGCTGTCTAACACGTCGGTCCAAAATCTCCCATAGCTGTTCAACTGGGTTGAGATCTGGTGACTGCAAAGGTCATAGCATATGATTCACATCATTTTCATACTCATCAAACCATTCAGTGACCCATCATGCTCTGTGGATGGGAACATTGTCATCTCATCAGGATAGAAATGTTTCATCATAGGATAAAGGTGATCACTCAGAACAAATTTGTATTGATTTGCAGTGACCCTTCCCTCTAAAGTGACCCAAACAATGCCAGCAAAATGCCCCCACAGCATAACAGAGCCACCAGATCCCCTCACTGTAGAGGTCAAGCATTCAGACCTGTACTGGTTTTTCCTTTACTTTGTCACCCGTCCGTATCTTGCTGTGTTAATTTATTTCACTATTCTGCTACTGTAGCATTTCACAAAAGAGCATCATGACTGGGTTCAAGTGTTATCCCTGCTACTCATAATTTTCCACTTACCAACTGCTTACCAACTTAAGTAATCTTGTTTGACCAACAATCATGAATCCCAAAAATGTATTTACAATTTTTAAGGACACTGTTTATTTTCATTCACATGCAGAAATGCAGACATGACCTTCCATTTTGACTTTTGGCCTGTGATACTATCACACAGACATACTTTCAGATCAGAACTGAAATAGACATACTGACGCACAAACATCTCTATGACACAGTAAATGCCATTGTTTATTAGGCAATAGGGGCTTCTCTGAAAGTAAAATTAGCATTTCACACAGAGACTGAGAGCTATGATCAGGAGCATAATAATGTATTTGTTCAGCAGTGGTGTCGCATAAGAGTAACTATAGAAACATATTTCTGTATTATAATCTGCAACAGAGTCCTGAGTGCCATTAAGTCAAGAAGGTATCATT
Source organism: Thunnus thynnus (assembly GCF_963924715.1). NCBI lineage: Eukaryota > Metazoa > Chordata > Actinopteri > Scombriformes > Scombridae > Thunnus > Thunnus thynnus. The sequence continues at coordinate 8,188,232 of NC_089526.1, read as the reverse complement.
AAAATTAAAGAATACCTCCAAATATCACTGTGTAAAGAGGAATCACTCATCTTTATACCTCTTCTACAACACCCACCAGCATTCTTCACAGTTCAGTCCAACAGCAAGTGTACAACTGCTTCATAGTTTGACACTTCACTCTCGCCCGGCCTTCAGTTTCTCCGCCATTGTGTGATCTCCCCTTGAGCCTCCCATGCAGGGTGGACTCTTAGCCAGGGAGGGGTTATTCCCCCACTGCGCAGGAGTCTTTGCCTGGATAGCCAGTGCATGAATGCAGTTGCTCAACTCCTCCTTCAAAGCCTCATTAACCAGACGGTGACGCTGTATCAATGGCAGACCCTCAAACTGGGAGCTGACAACCAGAACACGGAAATGCGATTCAGAACCGGGGGGCACGGCGTGCATATGGCTCTCATTGTGCACCTCTAAGTGGTCCGGCTTGAATGAGTCGGTCAGTTTGGTTCTGATAGTCCTCTCAACGGGTCGGCTGGGGTCTGGGTCCATGTGTGGTCTGAAGTGGGCCAGAGGCCGGGTTAAGGCAAGACTGGTGGAGGCGGGCCGAGCACAGCGGAGGACACTGGGCAGCATCAGAAGTTGTGGCGGGAGACCACCTAGGAGAGCCAGATGTGTACAAGTTTAGGTGATGTGCAGTTTACATGAGAGACATTCATGTTCTGGCAGCCATCTTTAGTTAATAACAGGCGTTCGGGTGTATTAATGAAGGGGGTTAGCTCGTAGATAGCAACAGCTGTGAATAGCTGTGAAAAATGTTATGCTAAATCTTGCATTTATAACCAAATGTGAGGAGAGACTTCTGTACTGATGTCAGCTTTTAAATCGCCTACTGGTGTCCTACTTTGTACACATCTAACATACTTCTGAGAATGTCTACTTGATATTAATCATAAATATGATTGATCAATCGGCTGATGGACAGAAAAATAATATGCAAGAATCCTGATAATAGATTAGACATATAAGTTATTTATCAAGAAAAATGTCAAACAGTTGCTGGTTCCAGCTTCTCGAATGTGAGGATTTGCTGCTTTTCTCTGATTTATGTCACTGTGTAGTGAAGACATTTTTTGTTTTGGACAGTTGGTCGTTTTTCCATTATATTTGCACACAAGTATAGCATTTTATAACTGGATCTCAATGATGCAGTTAGATGTGGTTGCGCTGCAACTGTAAAACATCAACACATTGGTGCTGTATCGATGACCATTTCCCATCGATTTGCTTTTCCTTTACCATAACTCCAACCAACCATCTTTGAATGAACGCTGAACCATAATGATGCGTCATACCAACCTTAACTATGTGACTGTGGCAGAAATCGCATGAGTCATTATTACGGTGCTGGATTTAAGTTGGTGACACTATTTCTAATAACGTTAAAGCCTTTGCTAAACTAAACTTTCTAGCTTTACATTAAATAACATGGCGGTTGCTTTCTAGCATTAGCCGTTAGCTTTCATTATAAACATAAGCTACATGCAAACTGAAACAATGTCAGGGAACCTCAGCGCTGATCAGCTCCATAAATAATTAACATACGCATGTATTCAACAGTAGACCCAAATAATAAGTGATAAAACTTTAGTTATCTAAAGTGAAGATGGATTTGTCTACTCACCTTGCAAGTGAAGTCAGTTGCGTCCCTTTGCTAACGACGTTACGCAAAACTCACCGGAAGTAGTAATACAGTTGGGTTTTGTAGTTTTTAAGCGCTGTGTCGTTTTCTAGCAGCATCTCTAGCTGGCAGCAGCAGCTAGTACAACAAACACGTACACAACAAGTTAACAGCAGCTTATGTATACAACTTGTGTCTACAAACACGCCAGGGGGACTAAAGGTTGTAATAAAATCAAATTAATATCTTGTAAAGCTTATAATAAGTTATATATTATACAGTTATAAGTTTTAATAGCTTCTTTGTTTGTATATTCAGACATAGAGGAAATGTATTGTTTGATATGGACAATCAGCTCTGAAAAGTTTGGCTTTTTGCTTAAGAATTTTGATATGTGAATATAAAATTTGGTCCAAATAGTAAGCAAATTAGTTAAATAAAACTGCAAGCAGAGATTCTTGTCATATTCAGTGAAACAACACGACACATTTTTCCAAAGTAATGTAAAGTGAGGGTGGATATGATCAGCAATATATTGTGGTATTTTACTCTACAGTTGTTTTGTATGTGGGCAAGCCTAAAATAAATACACCAGCGTTTATCTGAGCTCCCCACAAAAGGTACAACTTAGATTATTGTCTTTCTTGAGTAGCAGCAGGCTTTATACAGTTTGCAGTGTGTCTGTTGTAAACATGATCCACAATATTTATAGACATGTTAAAAAAAAGACAAATATTCTCTTTTCATAACTTTTATTCTTCATGGTTCTTTGTTATCCATTGTGATTCTAAAGGGTCAGGTGCACAACAAAGTGCAGACCCGATCAAAAATCAACAATGAGAAAATATAAGAAAAAAATCTCACACACCTTTAAACAGAACTGATGTTGTCACATTTAGGCTAACTATGATTCATAACCGGTATTTAACATTGATGTATTTACTTATATTTCATTCTCATTTACAAAATACACAAAATCAAAGACAACATACAGCATTGTCCATTTACACTTTTTTTTTTATAACTTTTGTTTTTATATTTATGATTCCACAAACAGTTTCTATACTTACAAACAATCAACTACAGTTTCTACAGCACAGTACAATGACAAAGGTGATAAATTCTTTGTTACATTTAATTAATGGCAATGCAATCTTATTGACAAAAGCCTCAAGGCCTAGGGTTGTTTTAGAGAGTACACACGAATGTTAGCTGTTAAGTCCTGTGTCATCAAGCCAACACTCAGCATTTTAGTGGACAAGGCCAGCTTATAGTAATGTGCTCCAATTCCCAATAGCTTCAAAGGAGAGAATAGAGACAAATACCCAAACACTTATTGCTTTGTTAACTTTTTGCACTCACGATTGACTGTTGCTCAGGCAACAATAATTATACAAAAAAACCCTGTAACATAAGCTTAGATATGTATCTATGAGAGACAATCTTGACTTGAACGGAGCCTGAACTGAGTCACTGAGACAGGTTAGCTTTTTAACAGCATTCCATGTTGAACAAATACAACAGTTATCTTGACATCGTTGTTCATTTCATTGGTGATACAGGACAACATACAGAGAATAGGACTGCTGACTTTTATATGCTGCTTAGCTTTTATATTTGTACAGTTAATGTGCATTTATAATCTATCAATGTGCTTTTAAGAGGGAATTTTGCTTTCTGACTCGGTGGCCAATTTGGCTTCTGAAGCCATTATTTCTTGCAGTTTTAAAACAAGGGCACCTGGACCCTTGATATCCAGCTCATGGGTGAGTTATGAAAAGTTTTCATCATCACATATTAAGTCCATTTGTTCTTGTTTCCCAACTGCTAAATATCACATGACCAATGGCTGAAAACCTGACTTCAATAGTATATTTCTAAGGGTCAAAAGGTTTGAAGAGCTATCTTATTAGTTACATTATAATTATCTTTATTTACATATATTCATATCTATAACAGAGATTTGATGGTGTAATGTGTAAACTCAGGCCATACAAAATATTTGGCAATAATTAATGAAGGGTGGTACTCATGGCACACTCATGGATTATAGGTCAGATGTCAAATTTGGAATCAGATTAGTGTGAGATGGAAGGGGTGAAATGTAAGGGGCAGGTCATTTTCCTGGTAGAGGGCTGTGGTAAAGCTCGAAGCCACTATGTTCACAACTGCACTCATATTCACAATCTTGTCATTTGGTAGGTTCTGGTCATTGTGCTCTTGCTAAACGCTGACCTTGTTCTTCATTAAATCTCTAGCAAGGCTGCATCAGGATATGTCTTGAAGAACTCAAGGCATTTCACAATTGTGCATGTACAACTGTGTACATTTAGTGCAATGGGTTGTCTATTTATTCAACTGTCTTGAGTCTACGTATGGCTGCTATCCTACAAAATGGCAGTTTGGACAAAAACTTTTTTTTTTTTAAATCTGGTTTGTTAATGATTGTTTTTCTTTAATCATGCAATTGTGAACATATCACTCTTATTTTTCTAGATCAGGGGAATGTGGCGATGCGTTCACCAACACTCTGTGCTGTTATCGGTGTCGGACATATGACAATCAGCCCTTGGCAGTGAGTTCTCTACGGTGAATCTCATGTTATATCTAGCTACATTTGTATAATAAAGCACAAGTTAACACAAGGTCCCGGTGCATTTCAAATGCATACCCTCACTAGCAGAATAATCCTTTTCAACTGTAATTAATCCTCATTGTTCAACATGTTATGTGCTCCAAGGACAAACACATCTCAAATGAGGAAAATATGAAATAGAACAACTCTGTTGCAACCCACTATTTTATTTTGGGTGCAGTATTTTCCAACAATTTGAATAACTACTCTACAGTTGTTGTGCTCTAATTTTCTGGACTTTCTTAAACCCAGAGCAAAAAACCAGGTTAACATTATGAGACAGCTACCCCACATCCATTAACAAATCAAAACAGAATTTGCCAAATGTGAAATGGTAAAAGATGAAAAAAAAAAGAAAAAAACAGAAATTCAATATTGCACAGAGGTTCAATATTGCACTAAGAAGCACACTCACATTTATATAAACATTCAGTTCACACAATTAGATTATAGTTTATCTGTCATCTCTTACACACTTAACACAATTTGCGCCTGCACTAAAACATCAAAACTAAAAGTGTAGCCTTTTTTGTGTAACATTTTTTTTTAATCCTTTTGATTACCTGTTTTTCTTCCACATGTAATAGTATTATTTAAGTTAATAAAGGAATATTTCCCTTTTGAACCCATCCTGTGGAGTGTGCTCTAAGAAGAGTGTGGTAAGATTCAGTTGCTGTTAGCAACAGCAGAATAAATGCATTGTGCTGCCTTTTTGTGGGTAGGAAAAGTCCAAATATTACGACAACTTAAGCCAGACTAACTGATAAGGAAATGCAACATGTCCAAAATGCTGTTTACATGTTATACTCTCAGTTTTCATAAATTTACATACATACTTTTTGACATGCATAACACCCTCCAAAACACAATTATAAGAGACAAACATACTGTAAGTCTGGGAGGAGAGGTACTAAAAAGGCATTTCTTACAAAGGGATGTACAGTATGATTGAAAAATGATGATTGAGTGTGAGCTTCTAAACATTTTCATCAAGTCAAGAAAATGTTAGGGACATTCACACTAGTAAATGGTTGTGCTTTAAATGTACATTTTAACAAATAGCTTAATCGTTGTGATGAAATGGCAATCATGACAGCACAAAATATTCACTTGGCATAGGAAACGTATCCATTTACTGATTTGAATGGTCTCATGACTGCTTGGAGGTGATCAGAAACAATGTTTTTAAAGGGAAAAGGGGCTCGATTGATCGCCTTGTCACATTCTAACAATAACAAAAACAAACCTGGAATGTTCTATAATCTATAAAATGGCAGTTAGTCTGTACATCAACACAAGACCTCAGGAGATACATAATGAGGACAGGTCTTTGTTAAAGAGAAAGCCAAGAGAGTCGTTTCTTGGTTTTACCCCGCAAAGTCAAAAATGCTTTAAATCAAGGCATAAAATGTTGCATTTTTGATCTATGTCCAACAATGGCAAAGTAGCTACTCAAGACTTGAGAGGTGAGTTGAATTTGCTCAGAAGAATGGAGGTGACTACAGAGAACTCTGCAACAATGGCTAGTGGTCATTTCTATGAGTCTATTTGCATGGCTCACCATCAAGAGCCCCCATCCCCTGACCTCCAACCCCAGGTGTATGTACAAATATTGGGGGGTACCGAATCTAAATGTACTATTATATTCCAGGGAAATCAAGTTTCTCACTCTCACTGAACATTTTAACATTATGTTTGCCTCACATTTTCACTGAAACCAATTCTGAGCAATCATCAATAATTTGTCCAAATCAGCCAGAGGTTTATTCATGGTTCATCACAGCTCCACTAATCTTTATAGCATGGAGGGATACCTATCAGATAATCACCAATACCAAATATTTACAGCTCAGCAGATCTGTGTGGCTCTTCTGCATTGTGTTATGTGCACAAAACTTGATTCTGTTATTGTAGGGAAGGGGTTAGAGGGTAGAATTTGGAGGGCTCTTGAGCTGTTCGTTCACAGTGTGGCGAAAACTCTTCTGCCCCCCTGGAAAGTTGTTGGCGCCACATTATTGCAGCACCTGGCCCCGCGTTTCTGGTAGTTTGAGGGCCAAAAAACTGCCTGCCGCCAACGCTCCCGAGGCAAAGAGGATGGGCACAGCCTTGGTGATACCAACGAAGGAGGTGAAAATACTTATGCCTAACACCGCTGCTAATTTACAGAGGGCGTTGAGGAAGCCAAATGCTGTAGTTCTGAGAAAAGAGAGGGGACAGATAAAGAGCAAGAGTCAGTTCCTTGTCTATTGCTCGATCATGCTTTAGGAAGAATAAAACAAGCAAATGAGAAAAGAAATTGAGTATTATAGTAACAAGAATACATTCATCTTTTACTTGGTACATCAGGTACAGCCTTACTAAGAAAGTCTAGTAAGAACTTTCTCTATGTTTACACCATAGACTCTATATAAATACAGTATATATATAATATATATAACCCTTATACACAGTCTATGGTTAAATACTGTATCATAGAGTAAATACATACAACCACAAGGTGGAGCTACATCCTCTTAAATCAAAAGTCTCAAGCGTTTCTCCTGAATACAGAAGGGCAACATGAATGATACATGTTTTTGCTTGGGTGAAAATTTTGAATTATATTCCTCACAAATAGTGATATTTTATTTTATGGTAGGCTCCATTTCAATGAATAAATCAAAGTAGGGTTTACATACACTGCCATTCAGGCAAGAGCACATCCTGCTAAAGCCATTAGATGGCAACAAGGCAGCTAAATGCTGTACATCATAAGCACTACCAATGATTTCCCTCCACAATGTCATCCATCCAAGTAAGCCAACCAATCATGATGGGGCAACATTTATGACATAATTTTAACACATCATTCACTACCACTGACCCTGCCTTCACTGTGTCAAGCAGATTTCAGGGCATGCCTGATTTGCCTACCTCTTGTCAGATGGGTAGAGCTCAACGGTCAGCACATCCAGGGCATTCCAGGAGGCGATGCTGATTCCCCCGAACAGGCAGAGCAGAGCAATCATGGCTGACTCGCTGTTGCCAAAGGACAGGAAGAAACAGCTGATGCAAGAAATCACACTGGAGCCCGCTGGAGATAAGACAAGGGGGAAAAAAAGGAGAGATATTGGACAGAGTGACATATGAAGAAAGGAAGGAAATCCTGCATAATTTCACTGAATATTAATCAGTAATGTTTTTTTTTTGTTTGTTTGTTTGTTTGTTTGTTTTTTTACTTTTTAACACCTTCAGTGCTCTCTCTGTCCAACTCATTAAATATTCTACAGACAAAACTAAACAATGCAGACAAAACTGAATATTTTTGGGACCTGTATTGAGGGAGTATATTAATACTTACAATACATGGGTACCTGGACGAATGGCAAACCTTTAGAGTACATATCAAAGTATTAATTGATTAACTAAAGGTGAATTCGATCTACTTTTATAGATTATGGTGATGTCATATGCTATGACCCTCCACTCTGAAACCTCGAGGTGTCATGTATTACTCTGCAATCAGATTTGTAACTGACACATCCCTGCACTTTCTCTGTGTAAGATGAGAGCATAGATGGCTTTTGCTTATTCATATAAAAAAAAATAAAACTCAATAGAGTTTCATTTTACGTAACCTTAATCCTCATCAGCAGATCTGAAATTTATCAAACTTATTCTGCAGACTGACTTCAATAAATTCCATGAAATTCAGAGTTTTCGACTCAAAAAGTAAGTTTAGACCACATGCATGGCTTGAGTCTATCCTATCATGTAGACTGAGAAACACTCCACTCAGAGTCCACCACAGGGCTACCGCAGATAGAGAACTCTTATTCATACCTGCAGAAAATGTGTTAACATGTAGGCTATATGTCCTTGGATATAAGAAGGACATCAGTGGAGACTCATATCATTAGCTGGAAAACATCAAACTTCTAAATATAAGGTCACAGGGGGAGTCACGGACCTATTCTGCATTTTTTTAAACCTTATTAGTGCAGTGGTAACATAGTATGCCTTTCCTTTTTCAGCAGGTTTTAAGCAATCCCACAGAGTTGGGTGGTACAAGTTCTGTCTTCTACTGGCAGAAAACTGAGAGGCTGCACATGAGCAAAGTAGCCCATTAATGAAGCTGATGTATAAACTTAAGTCTTATTCTTATTTACTTTCAATACACATGGTGCTGATTAATATGCATGTCTCCTTGCTGCCCAGAGCATATTACCTAGCATCCTCAGCCGTCCAATCTTGTCCATGAGCAGCGCAGAAACAATGTTGCCTGGCAACACAGCCAAGGTGCCCAGGAAACTGACAAAGTAGACCATGTAGGCATTATTCTCATCACTGACGTCACTGAGCAGGCAGCCCTCTTTGTTGTGCAGGAAAGTGCTGTTGATAAGCTTGCAGTTGACCAGCCTATACTTGAAGAGATCTGGAGAGAAAGGAGGGGGGTGGAGGAGGGAGGGGGTACAAAGGGTGGTGAGAGAGGAGGCAGAAAGGAAGCAGGGTTAAAACAGAGGAAAAAAGGTTGACTAGTAAACATGATGATAGGATGGTAAGAAAGGATGCTGATAGTGATTGTTAAATCACAAGTCTCCAGGCCTAGTTTTACCTCAAACCACCTAACTCAATGCATGGACTGCCATTCCAGATTAGACACCCCAAGAAGTTATAAAACTCCACCTTCTAAGTCAATTAGTCCCTTTCCCTCCAAACCATTGTTGTGTGAATGAACAAAGAAATAAAGAATGTGAGTTTAAATACAGACTTTTCACCCTTAAAATTTTATTCTGTTTGTTAATATTCCACGGATTTGTTTGAATGTTTTGTATTGCATTATATTAGATTCTTATGTGTAGTGATGCAGAGGATGACCAAGATTGTGGATGCATTAATGATGTAAGTTAGAATGAGAATCTACTCTACTTTATTTATTCAGTTCTGTTTACTGCCAGTGTTTTCATTTGTAATATTTTCAGTGTAATATTTCCTTTGTATAAAAAAATCATCCACCATCCATCATCTATGCAACTGTTCTTTTTGATTGCAATTTATACATTGTTGGAATGGCCTTTTGGATCCTGTGTTTAAATGTGCACTCACATCCGATGTTCCACGAGTCAATGCCACCACTATCTACAAAGTTTTTTCGGTGATGATGAATCTGCTGTTATTATTTTGGATGCTTGTAGCTCAGGTAATGAGTGGTAACTGAAAAACTTGAATTTAAATACCCATAAATCCTGAAACATGACATTAGTAAACTCCACCATGCATTCCTGTGGAGTTTTTCCATTTGGTGAGACTTTATAGGGGGCGGCTGTGGCTCAGGAAGTAGAGCGGGTTGTCCACTAATCGGAAGATTGGGGGTTTGATTCCTGGCTCCTCCAGTCAGCATGTCGAAGTGTCCTTGGGCAAGATACTGAACCCCAAAGTGAGTGAGTGTGAGTGTGTGTGAATGCATTAGATCCCCCTCCTGATGAGCAGATTGGCACCTTGCATGGTGGCCATCAGTGCCATCTGTGTATGAATGTGTGTGTGAATGGGTGAATGCTGACATGCAGTGTAAAGCGCTCTGAGTGGTCGGAATGCTAGAAAGGCGCTATATAAGTGAAGTCTTTTTACCATACATTTCAGAGGGAGAATATTGTACCTTTTACTCCACTACATTTATCCGACAACTACCATGTCTGACTAGTTATTTCAGAAAATCAGGTTTTATACAAAAAATGCCTACCAACAATTTATGGGACATAATCCTTTCTTGGTAATGCTTTAAATGTGAAACACCTCCAGACAGTGTTACATTTTATTAAAGGACCATTGTGTAGAATTTTGTAGCATCTAGCTGAACAGACTTAGCAGAAATGGAATATAATATTCATAATTATGTTTTAATTAGTGTATAATCACCTGAAAATAAGAATCATTGTGTTTTCATTACCTTAGAGTGAGCCGTTTATATCTACATAGGGAGCGGATCCTCTTCGACGGGGGCCGACATGTTGCATCATCATGTTTCTACAGTAGCCCAGAACGGACAAACCAAACACTGGCTATAGAGAGGGCCTTTTGTGTTTTCGCAGCCACTGTAGGTTCTCCTACATACTTGGAAGGGGAGGGTGAGGGGAAGGGTATTCAGTTGTTTGCAATCTGCTACCTCATCACTAAATGCCACTAAATCCAACACACTGGTCCTTTACCAGCAGCTTAATGACATTAAAGCAGCCAAGCAGGGTGGATAAGGGTAAATGAAAGGGGACAAGTGGGGAGACACTTACCTATTATCATTTCTGCCATGACAACATAACACATATGATATTTCCCTTTTTATACTCACAATAAGTGACAGCAATGCTGCCCTTTCTAATGATGAATGAAGAGAAAAACTACTTCACATCAAACATAATCTGCAGCCTGAGGTGGTGCATTTGAAAGTTTGTAAGTGTGACAATTCCATTATTTAAAAATATTTATTCAAAAATATTAGTTATATGAGTTAAAAATCATTAATTTTTAGGTTTTCAGATATTTTTTATTTTTTTATTTTTTTAAGTATAGCGTAATTTATAGAGTGGGAGGAAACTGGAGTACTACTTGTGAAGGAATTTCCATTCATGTGCCATGTATGAAATGCACCTTAGACAAGCAGATGGTGAGGGACAGACAGCTGTCTTCTTCCCTGTAAAGCCGACCTGGTTTTATGATTGTTGCCATAGAGGCAGTGCCAAAGTAAACAATTTTATAGTGATGTTGTAACTAGGGACAAGGTTGCCTGGGCCCTGCCTGAATAACTGGTTCTATTCTTTTCCTTCAGACTTGATGTGACATTTCATTGTGTCAACACCGGCACTTCGATATGTAACTGTTGTCTCCTTGATCGATCAAGTTTGTCTTTGCTTAAGACGTCTATATCTCCCAGAGTTTCTGCATTTACAAGTTAACCAGTTCTCAATATTTTCATTCACACTACTCCTCTTATTCAATTGGTGGAAAAATAGTTGCAGTTTCTTCCAAGAGATCATCGCATAAAGCTTTCTCGTGCCCAGGACAGAAAAGCTGTGACTCTTGCTCGGGCCCTGGAAAAAGCAGGGGCAATTCTTCTACGGGGCCTGGAATAAGCAGCTCTAACATATCTAAAGAGTGTATAAGGAGCTGAAATGACCCAACGACCCAGAATTACCAACAGACCCTCTTCCTCTGGCTCTAATTCATAGTCACTGGGAAAAAAACCTTCCATTTCTTCCCTGGGCTCAGGAAAGAAAGTTGAAATACTTGCTCCGTCCGTGGAAAGAACATCTGCATTTCCTTCTCTGGTCATGGAAAAACCATCTGCAATTCTTGCTCTGGCTGTTGACAAAACAGATGCCATTCTTACTCTGGCTATGGAAAAATCAGTTACCATTCTTGCTATGGCCATGTTGAAAAAAATTACAATTCCTGCTCCGGGCATGGACAAAAAGGACACAATTCTTGCTTGGGCCATGGTGAAAAACGTTACAATTCCTGCTCGGGCCCTGGGAATAACAGCTGCAATTCTTGCTCTGGCCTCAGCTGCAATTCTTGCTCGGGCCATGGACAAAAAGGACACAATTCTTGCTTGGGCCATGGTGAAAAACATTACAATTGCTGCTCGGGCCCTGGGAATAACAGCTGCAATTCTTGCTCGGGCCATGGACAAAAAGGACACAATTCTTGCTTGGGCCATGGTGAAAAACGTTACAATTGCTGCTCGGGCCCTGGGAATAACAGCTGCAATTCTTGCTCTGGCCTCAGCTGCAATTCTTGCTCGGGCCATGGACAAAAAGGACACAATTCTTGCTTGGGCCATGGTGAAAAACGTTACAATTGCTGCTCGGGCCCTGGGAATAACAGCTGCAATTCTTGCTCTGGCCTCAGCTGCAATTCTTGCTCGGGCCATGGACAAAAAGGACACAATTCTTGCTTGGGCCATGGTGAAAAACATTACAATTCCTGCTCGGGCCCTCGGAATAACAGCTGCAATTCTTGCTCTGGCCTCAGCTGCAATTCTTGCTCGGGCCATGGACAAAAAGGACACAAGTCTTGCTTGGGCCATGGTGAAAAAAGTTACAATTCCTGCTCGGGCCCTGGGAATAACAGCTGCAATTCTTGCTCTGGCCTCAGCTGCAATTCTCGCTTGGGCCATGGACAAAAAGGACACAAGTCTTGCTTGGGCCATAGTGAAAAAAGTTACAATTCCTGCTCGGGCCGTGGAAATGACAGCTGCAATGCCTGCTTGGGCCCTAGGGAAAGCAATTGCAATTCTTGCTCTGGTTTCAGCTGCAATTCTTGCTCGAGAAATGGCAAAAAGCATTGCCACTCCATCTCTGGTCCTGGTGATGAGAGTTAAAATTCCTGCACGGTCCAGGTACACCACAGCAGCTCTGGTCATGGAATTAACTGCTGCAATGCTTGCTTGGGCTGTGGAAACAACTGCTGCAATTCCTGCTGACCATCTGCTAGCAGGTTGTGGCGTCTCTGGTTCAAGTGTTGTGGTATCATCCCTGTCTCCCTCATTCACAGGGCAGATAAAGTGAAGCAGGTAGAAGGAGAGAGGAGGAAGTGCAAGCATATTTCTGCCAGAATCACTCCGGTGAACCACAGAATAGGTGCGGTCATGCTCTTTTTTCCTTTGCTTAGCTTCATTACTCAGACAGTCTAAGCCCATAGAAATGTTGCTAGCCTCCTGGTACAACAACCTGAGTTTACTGTAGCTTCGGACCTGAAAGTCTGTCTTGGCTTGTGGTACGCACTCCTCTAGAAGTGATCCATGGGGCACAGGTTGTGCAAGGTTAGTCCTGGATGAAGTGGGGCAGTTAAGCCCCAGACCAGATATTAAGAGGTGACCAGCAGCTTTGGCGATCCAACTACTTACTATCGAGATTGACATGTTGACAGTATTTCCCCTTGTCTTATCCAAGTATGGTTGTTAAGATTTATACTACTCAACACAAATGTGAAAAATGAGTAAATGTATGTTTTCACAAACTTGGACTGCAGTCTGTAATGAACTGGAACGCTGTAACGCTTCCATCCTCAAACATCAAAGGGCTGTTGCGTCATAGAATTTTAAATCGAAATGACGGCATGCGTGTGTGACGTCAGGAGTGCTACAATCATTGAGAAAAAAAAAAACACCTAGTGGAAAATGCCTAGATGCTACTTGTTGATGTAATGCACTAGGCTTCTTCGACTCGTCGTGTAAATAAAGGGAACTTAAAGCCTACCGTTTCCAGTCACGCTGTGTGACAAAGTAGCTGAGAATACGAAAAAAGTGTGCAGCGTTGTGTTCAAAATCCACTCCACTCATGTGTGATTATATGAATTCTGTTGTTATAGTTTTTTAGTTCTACTTTTTATGTCCCTCGTAGGATTACAAGACACTTCTATATGTTACAGTAGTCCATACAGATATATCAGCACCATGGACAGCGTCCGCCAGGAGCTTGAATTGAATTTCCTGTTTCACAATTAAGCTGCACTGAATACAATATGTAATGTACGACATCTTTAATACTGTGTGCCTATGTAGAATGTTTTTGCATGATAAGATAAGAAGGGTGTGTTGTAAGTCAAGTTGCCTATGTGATACATGCGCATACCTTTGAAACATATTCAGTCGCGCTGACACTTTACATTCTTCGCTGCTAGAAACGAAAACACCAAAAGGATGAGCAAAGCGCATTTCAAGGTCAGGCAAATACGGACATACTGTATATTAACGCTGCTTGCATCGTCCGGATAGTCTTCATCTCCCGCTGAGATAGAGACCATTTCGAGAAATGAACTTTAAGCAAGGGAGAGGCAACCTTTACGCACAGGACTTCAACTCTTCATATAAATGACTGGAGATAACAAAGCTCGTGATCTCGACATGACAGCATTTAAACATAACTGCAAACACAGCCGTTCTCGGCTTTCTTATTTTTGCAACCACATGTCCAAATCATATTTTTTGCATAAAAATGTTTACGGAGGTTGCGTCATGTATTAAATGGAGATCACCTGTGTGTGTGATCAAGGTGTGACAAGTGATTTTTGGCTACACACAGCTAGTTAGTCAAATTCCTGCCACAAAGAACATAATCAGGACAAAGGAACATACCGAACAAATCAGTGAAAATGTTTATTGCAAAGTACCAATCAGGGGAAAGTGTACTGAATATCCTTCAGAATGCAGTGGGGTCTATTAAAAAAAGGACAGTATATTGGCACAGCTGTAAATCTGTCTGTGCCAGATGGGCAGTGGAGAAAGCAGCCACTAGAGGCCTACAACAACTCTGGAGGAGCTACGAGGTTTCAGGCTGAGATGGGAGACACTGTGTATACAGCAACTGTTGCTTCAACTTCAGTAGCAGCTTCACAGCTGTTGAAAGAGACTCACATGACATCTAGACTCTAGTTTGCTGTAAGGAAGTTGTGAAAAAAGAAGGTTTTGTGGTCTGTCATAATAAATGCTATTAAACCTAACAACTACACTGAGTGACCAAAAGAGCCAAAACTCTTCTATACTGTCATTTGATACCATAGTTACCATATCCAAACTTTTTACACATTTAAATGTTGATGATAGGTGTAGTATGTTTTGAGGCTGCAGCTTGTTGTTTAGTTTAGGATAGGATTTCAGTATATTAAGGCATTGCTAATATGTTTGGTCCTCCACATACTGTATGTAAATTAGGTTGAGAAAATATTAGTAACACCTTTCAATAAAAGTGCAGTCCAGCAACATTGCAAAGTACAGCCTCAAAATGTACTGACAACTAAGGTACTGTATTTATATTGAAGTAAATCCAACTTTCTTTGGAAAATATACTGACTGCTTTTTTAGGATACCATTTTTTTATCCATAAATATTTAAATATATAGGCTATTTAAACTTTGCCTGAAGCTCTTCAATTAATTCTACAACTATACTTATGTATACTCTGTACATGGTAGCTATTGTATCCCCCTTGTCTATTGCTCCTCCTGAGGTTTCACCCATTTGTTTCATGCAAAAGGATTCTTGTGTTAGTGGATTTTTTGGTGGTTTTCATGCTTTATAAATACACTTGGCACTAGTTGACTGAGTTGACACTAATAAGTTAATAAATTCTCACTTTTGGTTGGCAGAGAAGTGACCAAGTGATCATTTGAGCTTCTTTGCACCTTCAATATCTCAAACGATTTCATGCAGCTCTGCAGGTATTTTATTATTTTAATTATTTTATTTTATCTGAGGCTCAATATAATCTGCCAAGAGTCACACTATTGCAGTAAAGGTGAATAAGAATACCATCTTCCCACTTACTTACATCTTGCAGTAATAACACTATAATTTGATAAACTGTAAAGAAC
The DNA here is from genome assembly GCF_963924715.1 of Thunnus thynnus. Taxonomy (NCBI): domain Eukaryota; kingdom Metazoa; phylum Chordata; class Actinopteri; order Scombriformes; family Scombridae; genus Thunnus; species Thunnus thynnus. Next base: position 8,172,621 of record NC_089526.1, on the reverse strand, counting down.
AGCCTTTTATTACCTCTGGATCAGTACATACAGTACAGACTAACATGATGTCACACCTGTGCAGCCCAACTGCATTCGTCATGTGGTTTATTCCCATCATGCTGCATTGTGATAATAAGGTGCACCATGGCAACTATCAAGCAGCCTAAAGTTCTGAACAGGGAGCTCAAAGAGAGATTAAGTCCTAATAAACAAACAAGTTTAATTCACATGCTAATGAGGAACTCCTGGCCGGCACTGATAGCAGTTACAAGGTGTAAAGACTGCAAACAACTAACAAAGCGAAAGGAAGCTTTGGCTGTATGGACACAGCTGCTGAATGTATAGTGGATACTGTCCTTTTTCTAAAATGTACAAAGATACATCTTTTGTGTCATTGCAGTGGGGAAAAATCAATTGTATAGTTTGAGATGAGAGACAGTGCTGCAATTTTAAAGAGGGGGAAAAAAGATGATTCAGTCTGGGTTGCTAGGAGACATTGCAGCTCTGCAATGCTGCATTTGGTGTGGTGCCAGTCACTCAGTGGAGGGGAAAAAAGAAAGTAATTGAGCCATTTTGACAAACAGTTGGAACAAATTTTGCTGCTGTTTTACATGTAAGTAAAAGGAAAGAAATGTTGGAGAACACACTGTGCACTAAAGCTGAACATTATATGATACAAAAAGATCACCAAGGATATTGTATTGGATTCTAATAGATTTTAAAGGACTGGCAATAATATGTTTACTGGAAGGTGTAATAGATGGAAATTCAATAGACACCACTGAACTCACATATTTTCTTAATAAAATTGCATTTGTGGACAGCAAACACAGAGGAGTGAAAATGTGCCAACAGCTGCTTATAAAAGGAAGTTATTTATAAAGAGATCTGTGAAAGCTCTATTAATAGCATAGAGAGAAAAAGGACAGAGAGAAAGAAAGATGGGATCACCTGAGGCACCTAAACACAGCAACACATTACAACACATTTTATTTTTTACAATAGATTTTATTCACTATTTTTTAGGTATTACTAAAATTTCAAGTGATGCCAAGTCTGGAAAAGTGTTTATCTTAAGAGCAAAATACATAAACTCAGTCTTTTCTGATGATCCTCTGCGGACAGCATTCCCTTACTTCATGACCTCTCCCTGCAGGAGTCAAAATGTCCTTGAGCAAGGCACTGAACCCCAAGTTGCTCCCGATAGCCAGGACTGCATGGCAGCTCCACCACCGTTGGTGTGAGAGTGTTTGTGTGAGTGTGTGTGTGAGTGTGTGTGTGAATGGGTGAATGAGAGGCAAAATTGCTTTGTCCAATTAGGTAGAAAAGCGCTATAGAGGTGCAATCTACTTGCCATAAAAATAAACATTTCCCAGTTCCAACTCATGTGTGTTATCCCCTTGTTTGTCCCTCGTTGAGCTGTGTTGTAACAATGTTAGTTGTAATTTGTTACCTAATGGTGTTCACTGGTTCCTACCTTTCTATTTAACACTACTTAAAGATCCACTCCAGACATGTTTTAAGATGTACATGAAATACTCTACTTGGAATAATTATTTGTGCCTGATGTGTTTTTTTCCACCAAAAAAAGTACAATTATCTTGTTAAAATCCTTAAAATTACATCTCCTCCTTCTCCCTGATTAAAAATTCCAGAATCTATAAATATACAAATATATTTAATTTCAGAAGTTAAACTGCTGGACACAAGATATCTCCTACTTCACTGTAAAGTCCATTCTCAGTTTTCTCAGTCCACATCACACTTGTGTAAATTGAATATTGGACCAGGATTGGCTTCCAAACCAGATGTGATGTCACAAATCATGTTCGTAGGCCCACCCCTTGAAACCGGATTTTCAATGAGCACAAAGAAACTTCCCACTTTCAGCAGATGAAAGTGAAAACAGCCTTCCAGTGTCAAACTCTGCACATACATCATTCTACACAGAGAAGCTCAAAAATTCAACTGTAGGAACAAGAAGAAAAACCCTTTTTTTGACTGGAGGGGGACTTTAACTGTGTTTGCGCTTGTGAGTTTCCTACCTGTGTTGTAGAAGAGGGTGGCGATGAAGGTGCAGTTCTTGAAGAAGGTGTTGCTGGAGGTGATGTCCTCGAAGTAACACTCCTCAAACAACGAGTCCTCAAACACCATAGACCTCATTTTCAGGTTCATAAACCTGGAAGCAATTAGACAAGAAGGATGAGGGAATTAAGGAATGGAGGCAAATAGGCAATGAATAGAAAAGGAAAATGCAAAGAGATAGAGAGACATGCCTTTCCTGCCTGTTAGGATGTTTATTAACATATTGTTGTTTGAATTTTAACAACTCAAATCAAATGCAGAGTTCAGGTAAAAGACAAAAGGTCAAATGATTCATCAAAGATAAACTTTGTAAACATGAACGTGTCTACTGTCTTTTCTAATTAAAGAAATATTCAGAGCAAAATATTTGCTTTTCATCTGGTTTGTTGTCGCCCACCTCAAATTATTAACACTTAAAAAAATAAATTGATCCAACAAGTGTTGAGGATATGGAAAATATTAAAAACTGTTGACATATTCTTGGAACAAAAGGAAAATGATCAAACAAATTTAAGATGAGCAAATACAGCTAACTCACTTGTCGTTGAAGTACTCTCCCTGGCGGTGGACTTGGTTTTCCAAGGTGAAGTTAAAGGTGACATGTTCTACTTTCTCCTTGACGAAAACCTTAGTGCGTGAGGAGTACTCCTGTTTCTGCAGGTACTTGATCATGTCGGGGAACCACACTGTCAGGCCGTAGTAGCTGGAGGAGGAAGAGGAGGAGGAGGAGGAAGAGAGAAAAAGACAAATCTAACAGTTTACTCAGAAAAGATGAATGAAGTGGCACATGAGCAGTGTTGCTGTGTACATGAATATTCCAAATACATATATACTGTATTTGCAGCATCTTCTGTCTGTCCACTATGGTGCAAATCTTATATAAGCCTTACAATGTGAAATGTGAAATGTTATAACACGGTAACTTATATTGTTACAACATGAGACTCACGTTTGAATGAGGAAACGGTGTGCGGAGAGCAGATAAATTGAAGAATATGGCTCATTTACATGAATTGTTTTAAGTTCTACTTCATACTTGGGTGACACATAGCAAGATTCTGCTGTTACTGAGCACAGTGGATGATATTATGATAAGTATGCGTACACTAAGAAGGATTTTAAAATGCATGGTGCATGCTGTACAGAAGGACGAATGAATCCGACCCTCTGGAGATAGCTTCATTTCTCATTGATCAGCTGGAAGGGCATTATTATTCAGCTGACAGTGGAGGAGCCACCAGAGTCCACAAGCACTAACACACACGCAAAAGAGCCAATGGTTGCTGTCTTCTGATTTCTTTTAAGAAATGCTTAACCAGGGGGTGCACAAAAACAAACCTCTCTCCATAGCCTTCATGACAGGATGAAATGGCCGCAGCATGTTTAGATGGAACTACACTTCTATCTAACACACACCACACACCAGCACTGAACAGCAGACCATTTTGTGCGTAAGTAGATGGAGAAAGTGCAGGATCAAGCCGTCCTGTAGTTTCATTGCATAAGTCCGAGTGCCAGTTCAAAACCGGAGTACACCACATGGACTCCACCTCCGCCTGAGACCAACTTATGTCGTTATAACGTGAAACATGTCATGTTATAACATATAAGTTTCATGTATAACATCAAACGTATCACATTGTAATGTATATTAGTATATTGTTATAACAAGAAAAGTTTCTTGTTATAACATGATAAGTTTGTATGTTGTAATGATGTGAAAATATTTTGTTATAACGTGATACTGATCCATTTATCTTTTTCTGGTGTGGCAGCTATTCGCTGTCATACGATACAACTCTCATACGCTAACTATGATAACTTAACTTAAGGCTACATCAAGCAGACGGTTAGCTTAGATTAGCACAAAGACTGGAAACGGGGAAACAGCTAGCCTGCCTTTTGTCTAATGTCAATAAAATCTGCTCTAGCCCTTACTAATGAACACATTATATCACATTTGATTAATCTGTACAAAAACCAAAGTGTAAAAGCGACATTTTATCATTTTACAGGGTGTTAAGTGCTGCACCATTTCTTGGCTCAGAATGCCTGCTTGGCAACCAGCTGACGCTCCACTAAGTTATTGCTTGCAGCCAATAATTAGTAGTAATAGTAGAAGAAACGAAGACATATTGTGTCAATTAGTGAACTTTAGAGACGCTGCTAGGCAGATTTTGTACCCGCTGGGCAGAGCCAGACTTGCTGTTTCCAGCTGTTTCCAGTCTTTGCGCTTAGTTAAGCTAACTAGCTGCTGGTGGTAGCTTCATCAAGTACTTCTACTTTTCATATGTTAAGTGTTTTGCTGATAATACTTAAGTACTTTTACTTATGTAAGATTTAACTTGTATATCTAAAATGTGGTATTACTACTTTTAGTTAAGGAAAGGATGTGAATTTTATAAAGCTTTTATCTCCATCTTTTGTGCTTCTGCTTTTCTGTTGTTTATGTCTGTGAAGATTCTCAGTCATCCAAGTCATGGTTATCTACTGGACGTGGCTTACTACAACCAAGTCCAGTTGCCCTTAATTCAACACTCCTTAGATTTCTGTTGTTTACTTATTTTATTCTGAGCCTTGTCATTTGGGCAGGAGATTATGTAGAACATATGAGCATTTCCTCTGCATTCAGATCACCCACTGCTAGCTGACTGTTGCAGTATGCTGCTGTGATTATCACTAGCAAGCTCTTTTTGGTTGCAGCAAATAAATTGCTTTCACTGACTGATTGCCTGAGTAAGTGGAATTGTGTAAGTATGACAGAGAAAAACCTGCAGTAGTGCACTGTTCTTCAACCTTATCTTACCTGAAGGACATTGAGAACCATACAGCCATCATCATGTAGGTGGTGCGGCGGTACTCGGGAGAGAAAACAGCCTGGAAATTAGTCCACACCTGAAGGAACACACATACACACAAAGACAAAGGGGAAACACGGACGGAAAATAATAAATATGTATTGTAGAATCAGAAATAAAGCAAACAAACACTGGCCTTTTTTCCATCGGCTGCAAGGAATAAACATCATGTCCCAGAATCCCTTTCCAGGCATGGGGTAAACAAACTAAGACAGCTGCAGAAGCACACAAACTGAGGGACAAATCTCTTGTCTTGTACCTGAATACACAGACAAAGAGCTGAGCAGAATGTTGCAAAATTTAATCTGAGCTCTGACTGGCGTTTGTGTTTTCCTTAAAAACAAATACATCTTTTGGTTGCCTGCTGTTATACAGTATATTGCATATTATTTAATATTGGTTATAATAAAACACAGATTTCCCTCATTATGATATCAATTTGTGATGGTGTACACAATATTTTGAGGGTAGTTACACCCCAGTGCTATAACGTCACAAAATGCTTGTTTATTTTTGGCGAGCTCTTAATTATATTCCCATTTATTAAGCTGAAGAGCACAGTTTTTATCAACTGAAACAAATGAGTTGGGTGTAATTCTGAAAAAATAACAATTTTACACAAGCATGCAGCTTTGCTATCAACCACAGATTGCTTATTAGTCCTGATCTGCCCTCAGTGTGCTGCCTTGTTCCTCTGTTTCATTTGAACAGCTACTCTTGGAGTCAGAATAAGAATTAGTGGAATAAAAAACAAACTGCAAGGTTTGTCACCTGATGGAAAAGTGAAGTGAGCTTCTGCCTCCATTTCTGATGCCAGGCAGCGTTGTCTCCCATGTTCACCAGTTCATCCATCTGCTTCACTGTTTTGATGGTCGTCACCTGGAAACAACAGCACAATCATTCAATATTTAGATTTAATTGCTGTGTTTAATGATTGTAAATTGTGTTTTTTCTTGAAAGTGCTTTGCAGAATGTTTATTAGAAAGGTTTTCTTAATATTTATTTATATAAAGCAAGGGTTTTTTATGTTTATGTGATATCAGGCATATAAAACACAAATGCTGACACTTTATTTTACAGGTCCCTTAATTTTATACTAATTTCCTTGAAATTTTCCATGTAATTTGCAGGTATTTAAGAGTTAATTTTTAGGACATTTTACAGAGAGGTTGGTGCAATTTGGTACAAATGATAGAAAACAACAACAAAAATAACAACTATGTATGAACCCAAATTTGATGAATCAGCACTTACCAGCTAAACTTAACACTTTTTCTGTTTTTACTTAAAATTTGTACCAAATTGCACCATCCTTTATGTCAAATGTCATGAAAAGCAATCATTAAATACTGATTGCTCAGTATTTAATATTGCTCAAAAAAGTTCCGGGAAATTAGTATAAAATTAAAGGACCTAAAAAGTTACCACACAAATGTATTGACTGAGTTGTTTTCATTCATTGCTTAATATGCAAACCGTTTTTTTGTAATATTACTTATTCTAAGTAGAATTAATATTCCTTCCATATCATTAAAAATTGATTCATGAATCACCACACTACTTTTTTTTTTTTTTTTTTACAACAGATAGGAAACAAGCTCTCCCGTAAAGGCACACAACTCCTGAGACAATAAACAGGCTTCATCTCATTAACAATGATATGATGAGAAGCACCTGATCTGCCTCTAATGTCTAACCATTAACTCTATGATATATTCAACATGGCCAGTAATGCTAATTAATTTCACTCATTAATGTAGTAAGAAGAGGTTATAAAATAATTTTATGTCAGCGTATTTAAGTATTAATATCAACTCTGTTGCTTGAAGCATTAAGAGATTATAGTAGTTTCAAGAAAATCTGTTTTAACTTCTTAATATGCAAATTTATGCAGCACAGAGCTCAAAATCTGCTGCTCTGTGATAAGCCTGCAGACGCACACGCACACACACACCCGCTGTGATGATGGTATTTCCTACATAGTGTTGAGACATAAACAGGCATTCTTGAGTGAGACTTACAGAAAAGACCCTCTCTGGGTAACCCTTGGCCCTCATGTTGGTGTCATGGACCTGCTTCAGAATCATCCACGCCTCATCATGTTTCCCATTCTGGAGAAGAAAAACAGTGTCATTACGTTTCCCAATTACATATTAGTCAGCACTCACTATGTTATAGAAATATGATGTAAAAACACAGCACGGAGGCTGAAAGGATACCAGCATGTGATGAAGTCTAAAGTCATGTTCAGTATTTTAATGTCTCTCTGTGGTTTGCTGTAGTTTCTGAGGCCTCTGTTTTCCTGGTTAACATGTTTGGGGTAAGACTGAGTGATGTTTTGATTCAATTTGATGTGAGAAAGTGCACTGACTGGTGACTTCCGCCTTCCCCTTGTTGGGATTTAAGACAAGTGCGACTGGATGTGACAATACGACAAAACACTTTGACACACATTTGGATAAATTAACTCCTAAAATGTTAATCTGTTGAAATTCTGCCAATTTGATTTTTTTTTCATTTTGTCAAGCTGAAGTTGAAGGCTAATCAAGATGCGAAAACCTCAGACTCTGTTTTTTTTTCCAGCAATTTCCTTCCTTACATGTATATAGTTTCACTGGAGCATACAATATGTGGTGTAAGTGCTCGAGGCTTAAGGCCATGTCAGCCAGAGTAGTTGAGGAAGCAGAGACTGTTACTCATTCACTTCTTCTGCACAGATCTGCCAGATTTGTTTAATATTTTCGCGTAATTTTTATTTTATGAACGATATCTCACTCTGCCATATTTGTATTCTTATGGATATAGTTAGAATGACAATTAAAAAGGGAGAGTAAGGAAGGGGGATTAAAGTCTTACTTTAAATAACTTTCGTTGTCAGAGTGCCAGCATTATATACAATGTGTGTATACATATTGATATATACACGTATATGTCTGTACTTGTATGTCTATGTTTGTGTTTGTAATTGTTATTATTATTGTTATTTTCTTCCATCTATATTATTTTTCTAATCTTATGTAACCATGAGCAAATGTAATATTCTCATGTCTAACCACTTTACTCTCTGAAGAGAAAAAAACAACCAGTAACACTTTGGTCACAAAAAGAGAGACAACTGAATTGAACTTGAACTAGATATTCAACCCAATTAAAACTCCGCTTCATTCATTCAAAGTCCAAAGATGAAATTAAAAACATGATGCAGCAATCTGCATGGAAATGTTCAAAAATGTGCAAAATCCTCTCATATAATCAATTTGCAATTTCTATATGTCTATTTCCAGTGTTCTCTGTAACTCTGCAAACATTTCATTTACTTAAACAATTCACCGATGCTTCCTGATGTCAGTGAGGACCAAAGGGAGTGTCTGTGACAACAGGGGTCTTGAAACATCAAGAAGTTAAACCATAAAAGTGAAAAACAGCTGGAACAAGTGAGGAAATGATTACAGAAGTAAGAGTTTACGTTTGTATATACCAGCAATTATGGTTAAATGTGGATATGTAGAAAGCAAACAGAGATACTGCGTAAAAAAGAAACATTTGTTCACTTGATGTGGATTGTTAACTGATTACACATTGTATTTGGACAACAAATCACCTGCACAGACTGCAACTGATTCCTTCATGTATTGAACATTTTGAAAACATTTAAAAATTTTAATCATTTAAAAAACATTGAGCAGTGTTTTATCCCTCTACCTTTTCTTGTCTAGTTTTAGTGTGAAAGTATTCAAAATGCATTGTAAAAGAAAAAAAAATAACTTCAGCAATTCTTTATGTATTTTACCTTGCAAATGGAGCTATTTAGCCTGCCCCAGGATATATTTATATGCACATATTTATTTATTTATTCAAAATATTCTGGAAAAGTGTGTAAGCAGCACTTTGTCTGCAGCAAAGCATCTTCCACTTTGCAAGTGCACTGATGCTTTCCGTTTTCATGGCTATTTATGCATTCAAAAAGTCAAAAATGTATTAAAATAATATTTCCACAAGGTCTGAGTGTGGTGAGGGCTGACGAGGCTGACCTCCAGGTAGAAGCGGGGGCTCTCAGGCATGGTGGTGAGGGCAGAGATGGCTGCCACAGAGGGGAAGGCACACACCAACACAAAGACACGCCAGCTGTGGAACTGGTAGGCCGAGCCCATCTGGAAACTCCAGCCTAAATGAGGAGAGTGAGGGGAGGTGTCAGAGCAGACAGAAGCTAAGGGGCAGCTGCAAGATTTAAATTCTGTGTTCAAGAAGCTTCCTCTATTGATACTGTAATGCTCTGGTTGCATCCATGTCCTTCAAGTGCAGTGATTAAAAACTGCAATGCGGTAATTTGTCATGCATGTTCTCTTTTTAACACTGTTTTACTGTTGTTTGCAATGTGACTCATTTTCTTTTCACTTGTGTAAAGATGAATATCAATAAGGTTGAAATGAATTCAATTGAACTCGATGCATGTTAAAATTCTAGGTAAGTGCTTCACACAAAAAGAAAGTTAATGAAACAGAGAAAGAACTTGCACTCCACTGATAATATATTGAACTCTTTAACCTCAGTTGGTCTTTGTCAAAGCATACTACACTGAAAATAACATCAAAGTATAGCCAACATTTAGTTTTTCTGACTCAGACTTGTCATGATCTCAGTCATTACTAGATTTGACAAAAAATTGAGAATATAAAAACTGGGGAGACACATTATATTTACTATTTTTGCATGGTAACACTTTATTTTACATGAGATGTGACTGGAAGAAAAACCGTTTTTTGTCAAATTACTATTTCCAAGATCAAGAATGTAATTTTAACATGTCTTCATGAGTTTTGAATACATTTATAAACAGAATCTGCCCGTAAATTATATGTAAATGTGTATAATGTATACACACTTAATAAATGCTTTATAACACACTGTAAGGATTTGGACATGTGTAGTTATACATAAAACATCAAATATGAGGACAGCCATGTTACACTGTGCTTTCAATCTTTCATGAGCTACTCAGATACAGATGCTTCATCAGAGTTAAAGGAGTTAGGAAGTTAGAATTGTTGACAAATACATACACACTTAAAATGTGTCTAAATCTGTTTTAAACTATCTTATTGAGTGTTATAAACAATTGATTATGTCTTTTTATACTTCTTATAAATGCTAAACAGGGCAGGTTAATGTTAATTGTTAGCAGATCTATAAAAAACTAAGGGGTTTTTGACTATAACCCCAGACCAGATGGCTGTGATGAAGATGTGGTCACAGAGATCCTAAACTTGAAACTATAGTAAGTGTACATGCTTTAAAACACAGACTCTCAGTAGATGGAGGTTGTGTTGCAGAATCAGGCATGAACAAAAGCTCATTACACAGATATTCTTATCTTTGTTCAGGTGCCTTTTGAAGACAATGAGGCCTGCAGAGACTTCCCCCCCCCCCCCTTCTTCTCTTTCCTCCCTAAAACTACACTCTTGTATAGCTGTGAAAACCTTCAGACTGGTATTGCCAGATATTCCTCTAGCAAAGCAAGAGCTGCTGTTGTTATGCAGATGTTGTTATGCCTTACCTTATTAAGGAAGCTGCTAGAGACTGGAGGAAACAGGATGAAATTAAGCTAATACCTGTTTTGCCAGACATTTAAACCTCCTGTAAATCCCTGGACCCTGGTTTAAAACCACTAATCCAGTTCTCTTTGTTGCATAGTGATGCATCAAATGGCAACAACCACAGATTCTTCATATTTTGTAGTGAAAAATAAAATTGATGTCAGGCTGTTCTTCTAACTGACTGATGGACTGGTGTACATATTGACAAAGATAATGATTTCCTGACTGAGTAATCTAACTGCTTGTTTGTTTTTCTCACCATAGTGTGGGATGATGGCCCAGGCCATGGCGGAGGCGTAGATACCACCGATCATCCAGAACATGCAGAGCCAGCTCAGATGCTCTCCTCGTTTCTCCTGGGCCAGGAACTCAGAGTAATAGGAAAACACAATGGGGATGGAGCCGCCAATACTGCGGAAAGAGGAAGGCAGCGATGAAAAAGGAAAGAGAATTAAAAGGAGAGCATGAGGAGGGTTGGTGGGTGAGATAAAAGAGAGGAGCAGGAGCAGATGAAAGGCAGAAAGCAAGGAAAAAAGACAACGGTAATTTAAAATGGTGGCAAAAATGGAAAGAAAACAAATTAGGAAATGTTGTGAAGAAAGAGAGTAAATTAAGAGAAGGAGTTTTGTAAAAATGCAGCAGAAGAGAGTGTCAGATATGAGAAACAGGTTTTTGCAGCCTTGCAGTTAATTAAGAAGGAAATTTAAGCTCGAAAAGTCACCAATAATGGCCCAGCCGATTGCAATCGATAGCACCATCTTTATGGCCTCTGTGCATGGTCCATCAAAACAATTTATAATCTGATACTGATACTGTTGCTGGGAACACATTAAGAATCAGAGCTCTGCAGTTACACAGCAGTAGTGACTGCTTAAGCAATGACACTACTTTGGAAAAGTTTAAAGTTCACCACCCTGCAAATGGCAGCAATATCCATAATAAATAGGCCACCACGCACATTTCACCAGAATGGCTTAGAAACTGCTTCACAGCCTGCAGATTTTTTTTTTTATTGCAGAAGACAGTAAGAGAGGCAGAGAGGAAAGAATAATCAACGCTTTTTTTTCCTGATTGCTGCATTTTCTGAAATCTGAGCTGCAGTTTTTGCAGTTTTCTAATTTCTCAGTTACATACAGTATGTAAATTTAGAAAAAAAAATAACTGCCAGATTTCTCTGTCATTGTTCTTTGTACATTAAAGCCACTATCTGAAGAATTTAAATATTTCTGCCTTTGATGCCCCCAGTAGCGTTATCAACCAGATTAAGAGTCTACAGCCAAGCTAGCAGCTCTGTGAAGCTGCACGTACAGTAGGCACAGTGGTGCTTTGAGCTAAATGCTAACATGACAATGCTAAAATGCCAATATAAAGCAGGTATAATGTTCAACATATTAGTTTAGCCAATTTTAGCATAGTAACATTTGTTAATTAGCACTAAACACAATGTACAGCTGAGGCTGATGGGAATGTTATTAGTTTTGCAGGTGTTTCTACTGAACAAATTATATTTCTGATTTGATGACTATGAAAAGTCACCACAGTTATAGTTCATCGAGAGAGGGAAATGAATGTCTGTAGCAAATTTAATGGCAATCCATCCAATAGTCAAGATATTTCTTTCAAAACCAAAACTGTCATGGTGGCATTGATGGAAAAGTCAGGGAATCACCAAAGTAACTAGTATTCATTGTCTAGTATTCATACATTTCATTGCAATTCAATGTAACTGCCATCTGTCTAATATTTGTTGAGATTTTCATCTGGACTGACATTAACATCGCTAGGGCTGCTGTCATGGCTAAAACAACTGCACACAGACTGCACCAGTTGACATTTTTTCTACAAACAAAAATGTATGCATGAGAATAATTTAATAATTGAGAAGAATTATTTTGTAATATATATAAAAACATAAAATTTTGCATAGCTGATGAAGCCAAAACAACATGATCTCATATTAAAATATTGGATTAAAGTTGGATAAGCTAATATTTAACTGCTGTATCTGAAACAACTAAAATCTGGTGACCATCATGTTTCGATGTCAGACCCTGACAATCAGAGTGAGGACTACCATTTCACTGACATTTTGACATTGCCATCAGCATTCAACAACACAGGCTGAAATCCACTGACAATAGCCTGGAGGGACCATAATGCAAGGAGGCCACAAATAATTAATTTCAAACTAGTTGGCTCGCTACAGTAGTTACATTTATACTGCATGCCTTTACATCCAACTTTAATCAAAAACAGTTCATTCAGGCTTATTCTGTGAAGGCTGTTGATTTAAGTGTATGACATTACTAGCATTGCCGGTAGAAAAAAGCTGTTTGAAAAAATATAGGAACACCAAAAAGCACATTCAAACACTTTGCAAAATAGCTCCTGAAATGCATTAAACATCAAAGACATCCAAGTACTGTATCTGAGGGGGATATTTTTCCTTTAACAGTAATACAAGCACTGTGTTTTTATCTGTCCCCTGATATGTGGCATTGCTCTGTTTGTCAAGTGAACTAATCTATCACGGTGGTTGTGACTGTCTCATTTCCAGGCCTGGCTCGCTCGGCCTGCCTGCGTGACTCATCTGTCTCCTTACCCCACACCAGAGAGCAGGCGGCAGAAGAGGAAAGAGCTGTAGCCTTGGACGAAGGACGAGAAGAAGGCAAACACGCTGTTGATGGAGAGGGAGATGAGGAGGGTCTGCCGCCGGCCAATCCGGTCGGCCAGGCCGCCCCACACGAACGCCCCGACCATCATACCCAGGTACACGATCAGACCTGAAGAGAGGAGGGAGAAAGAGGGAAGAATTAATGGAGAAAGACGAGAGAATAATGGCAGGATAATGTGATGGGAAGAGATAATGAAGATGGGAAGAGAGCAAGAGGGCATGATAATGAGTTATTATTCATCAGTAAACTCGTTGATATTACTTCCAGCCCTCACTTCCAATCTCATTAGATTTACAATGCCCAGTAAATCCGCTAATTGCTCGGTTATTGAACTACTGAAATATTTTGCATAGAGCACAAACCAGAGAGAGAGAGAGAGAGAAATACAGCAAAATCATCTGAACTGTATACCACCACAGCAGAGGAGTGGTAGGGTCCAACTTTCATATTAATAATAACAATAATAATAATAACTATACATTAAAATAACTATATAATATCTATGTATTTGTATAGCACTTTACAAGGTGCTTCACATAAGATACCAGAACTATAAAATAATATATACTGAGGTATATATACTGAGGAGCTAATGAGCAGATGGGGGGCAGGTGTGCAGGGATCAGGTGATGGGGGAGTGGCAGGAAGGACTAAGGACATGCTGGTCACAAGAGGAATTAGACAGTACTGGGATAACATGCAAATGGAATGGAATCAGGCAGGCATGAATTATAGGGGATATATATATATATATATATGTAGGATAAACCTGTGACAGTATAGCCTGAATAAGCAGTGGCTTCTCTACCGTGTCAAAAAATCACCACCACGTAGCAGACAGGCCGCTAACAGAAACAAACAGCACCTTTGTCGACCCAGTCTTGTGATTTGAGGCGCTAACATGACTCACATCCCGTGCGCTATCCTAGCCAGCCTCTCTCTCTGTTTCTGAAGCGTTCTCTCTCCCTCTGCGGTACTGATGATGCTCCCACACACACACACGCACCAGTTGCTCGTTTTGAAATCGCTGCCTTATTGACATCCTGTCAACAATCTTTCTCACTCCCTGAGCCTGCAGTGACACGAGTTATTGGTGAGATCACTCTGAATGAATAAGGAGGAAAGAGCACGTGTTCAGTGCCCACTCGTGACATCTTTGTCTGTTGGTACGACTTTGTCAGTTTCCTGGATCTAAGATAGGAATTTAACATCATATTATATATTATTTTTATGAACAGGCAAATTGAACTCAGTGTGTCCAGCATGAAGATGTGTATCTCCACTGAACCCAACAGCTTTGTCAAATACTCCATCCTGATTGGACGCTACTTGACTACAGATGTCAAGTCAATTTTGCTGATTTTAGATCTATTTTACTGACAACATCTTGTGCCAATGAGACATCACTACCTCATTACCACAGACGAACGCATGGCTAATCAATTGGCAAAACAATCTCAACTCAAGGTCCACTTGTTCCGTAGCTTTCAACTCAATCTCAATTGAGTTGCAATTGTTCTGTCAACTGATGACATGTCCTGTCAAGTGCTAAAAAATAATGGAAAGTTTGAACATCTACAGTTTCCATGACAACTGAGTAAACTCCTTCTGCTGATGAAGATGGTTGAACACATTCGACACAGTGGAAAGATACGGAATAAGTGAATAAGGAGACCAGCGGTTGAGATTGTTTTGTCAACTTCTGTTTCCAAGATCAAGAATGAACTGTCAAACAGAACTTTTAGTTTAATCTGTAAGCGTTTATTGTTTGACTGATGGTTAGAAGCTGATTGTTATTTGATGTTATTGTAGGTTTACTACTAAGAAGGCAAATTTTGGGGCAGGTGAATGTGCTTTACTTTATAAAAAGTGAGACAATGTACTCCAATCTGCCGTATTCTGCATGCCTCTGTTTAATTTGTTGTGATGACCAGCTTGCTGTACATTATTTACCTGAAAGCGGCAACAATTGTGATGTTGTGTTTCCACACAGTGGTAATCGCAGCACAAGAGCTGAAGCCCACACAGGCTTAAACAGAGCCGTTGGATCAGCTCAGATAATCCATCACACAGTCTTAACAAGCTAACTGCTGGGATGATGAAGTTGGACGCCGGATAGTGTGAGCTACAATTAAAATGCTGAGGGAGAAAAAGCAAAGGCCAAAGATGGATGTTCTTGACTGATAAGAGTATGAAGAGGGGTGTCCTTTTCTTTTAGATGAAAGACCTTTTAAGGCATTTGTAAAAGTGTGTGTGTGACTCATTCCCTCTTTCCGTCCTCTGTCTGTCTGTCTGTCTGTGTAAACACTGCAGTGCTGAATTAGGGAAGAAGGTGACTTTCACTCCCTTTTTTGATTGATTGTAGGAGATTCTTTGTGTGCATGTGTTGGTTTCCATGATGCGTGTGTGTGTGTGTGTGTTCCTTAGCTGTGTTTTCCCACATCTTCTATGTGTGTTTTTTGTCAATATTCATGAGTGAGTATGAGTTCATGAGTGAGTCCTCCTATTTTCCTGTATGTGCACTTTGTGTGTGTGTCTGTGCGTGCGTGAGTGTGTGTGTGTGTGAGAATGTGTGTGTGCGCACCCTGACAGGGCAGAAAGACAGCTGTGAGACACTTCTCCTGACGATACATTTTGAGGTGGCAACAACGAGCCAGTGAGGATGACTGGGCTCAATAGCCTTCGCCGCAATGCAGCAACAGCGAGGACAGACAGATAGACAGATAGACAATCACAGTTTCCAGGTTGACCATAAGTATCACTACTTAAGCTGCAGGCTGGGAATCTGACTGCTGTACTGACCTGTCAACCTTTCAGTATCACTATCTCTCCCTCTCTGTCTCACCTTCAGCTGGCTCAGGCCCGTCGATCTGTGTGACGAGCTACAATGCATTAGCAGCTGCATTTGGCTCAAAGATAAACTGTGTGCCAATTCATCTCTATTTATCTGAGGGGCAAAATAATTGATTATGAGTCTAAGTACAAAGCCTGAGTGAAAGCCAAATCTTGCAGCCATCAATATTCAAAGGTATAGCAGTTTGTGACTTTGCAATCTGGCCACTAAATAACAGCAATTAGGATAATTACACAGAGATTAAGTGATGAATGCCTGAGTTTACCCTTTTTTAATTGCAACAGTTTGACTGAAACTCAAGAGGTTTTGGGGGTTTTTTTAAGTAAAGACACAAGTGTACACATTTGCACTGAAAAGTATATTTTTCACAGATGTCGTTAACAGGCACATAATGGACCCTCTTGAGTACATAATTGTACTTAATGATTCACCATAAAGGTACAAAACAGTGTCTGATCTGTGACCTCTGTGGAACAAATCTACACCGATTCAGTCTGAACAAAAGGTAGAATTACTTAAATACTGTATTTTCATATAAACAACGGATCACATGACTACTCGTATGTGAAAGATGACACCCGAATTATCACCCAGTTCTGAACTTCCCCTCAGTTCTACAGAGCTTTACAGTATCTTTCAGCTCATTGTTTCACAGCTCGGTTTACTTTCACCACCATCATCAGTGTAATTTTCGGCCGCAGCAGGCAGCTGTTTTCTGAGAAAAAGGTCTGGTGAGGGATCCTTGTACTGTTTTCTTTTTTCATCTGACGACACCTTCTTGACACCAAATGTGGGAGTTATCAAAAAGAAGGGCTGCAATGGCAATTTTACTGCAAACTAAGTTGGGGAGAAAAGGGGGGACATGCCCAAACAAAAGTAGCACAATGATTTGTCTGATGTGAAATGCCTTTTAGTGTACATTTTTGTACATTGGTAAGTATTATAGGTATTGTATATCAAAATAGACTTACAAAAAGAGTACTGTAAAAGTAATGAAAGACCAAAGGCTCATTTTAATATACAAATGTGAAGTGAGATCATTACATTTTCTCTGTGACTCTCTGTGTGCTTTTGGACAGACATGTTCTTTTGTTATTGTTGAGAGGCTCCACTGGCCTTCTCCATCCTGTTTCATGCCCAAGAAGATATATATGTTCTGGGTCCTGGAGTAAAAAGGACATGTTAAGGGGTTAAATGCAACATATGGCTTGGGGCTCTTCCCTTTCTGTGCCTTTGGGAGATGTGGCTCTTATCTAACATACATGCGCATGTAAATGTATACCTCGTGGTTCTTTGCCATTGGCTGTAATCCATAAGTTTGTATGATTTGACCAATCACAGATCATTTCTTTGTTCCTTCTGCAACTATAAAAGATTATGTTTGCTTTTTGTTCGCTGAGACGAACTGATGCAAATCTTTGTCTCCTTATTGTACAATAATATTTTTAATCTTCAACCCAATGTTTTGTGTATTATTTCATATGTGTCTTCAGCGTTTTCAGACAATTTCCACGACAGTACCTACACTAGTATAGGGTGCAGCCACAAGCTTTTGTAATCCAAAAATCTGCTGCTTCCGTCTGAGTGTACCTGGCATTTGCATTTGTCTGTTTTCAGTGTAATGAAAATAGCAACAAAGGACTTCAAAGGCCATAACAAGGTTTGAGTGTGACACATATTCTGCCAACAGTGAGCCTGCTCTCATCAGCTTTTTTTGTATGTTAAATCATCAGCAGTAGTAAGCTGCCAAAAATTTCTTCATGTTATATTTCTTTGGCAATTTCACACAGATTTTCTTCCTGCTGGAGCTTGGTTACAATGTTGTTTCTATTGCAATGCTTTTCTGGCTTTTGATATGAGATGTTTTCATAAGGCTGTAAGGCTTTTAATTGCCCTTCACTATCAATTTTAGTTTCATATTTATTCACTGTGACTTCCAATTAATTAAAATGCCTAACAGTAAGGTGTAGGGAATATGCAATATCACAGAACAGCTAGAATTTTTTTCCACTATTATGACGTACTGTAAAAGGTTTTTTTTTTTCCAGATAGAGCTGAGACAAAATGAATGGTACAGAGAAAGAAAGATGAGAAAGAGTGAAAGGACAAGAGAGAGGAGAAGCACAAGGACCCAGACAGCTGAGCACCTCTGCACTTTGGAGAGGAAGTGGGGGGAAGGGAGGATGGAGAAAGAGGAAGAGAACGAGCAAAAAAAAAAAAAAAGGAAAAAAAAAAAGAGAAAGGGGGGGGGACGGGGGACGGTGGCAAGTCTGCGCTGTGACAGAGCTCCCAAAGGCTTCAGGGTAGTGTATGTGTGTGTGTGGTTGAACATGTAAAGATGTGTGCGCCACTGCAGGCTTGTGTGTACGTGTGCATGGGTGAGGGATGGGGCAGGGCAAGGGGCCACTATTAATAGCCGGTTTTCCCCTTCCTGCTAGAGCGCACAGGGCTTTTTGAATGAGCCGGGGGCTGAGGCTCTCCAGCACTGGAGGAAAATGCAGGCTCTCATCAGTTGACTTAGCCAGTCAGCCATCACACTCCTTACTGCTTACCACTGAGAGCTGAAAAAAACAAATGATGTACGCGCTCTACAGCAACGATCTAAACATGTGACAATGAGTGCTGCAATGATGCAGCAGCTGATAAACACACCTCCAAAGGGTGGAAATAACATATATACAGCATAGCTCTATTTGGCACAAGGACAGAAACATCATCACGCTTGATCCACCTTCAGTGTTGGAACATTTTTAAAGACTCCATGTTGTTTGTGCTTCTAATTTTAAAGTAAAAAATATTACTATTTCTTCGTAGTTCTTGTTTATGTGGTATTTTAATGCATCTATTATAAGGGTGCTTATTGGTAGCATGGAGTGTAGATCTAGGAATGTATTTTAGTGACAAGCTTTTATTAATGTGTTACAGTCTATAAGAGTATCAGCTTATGCCCAAAAAAAGAAAATTAATGAAAAGGAAAATGTGCAGTTGATTATTTTTTTAGATTTTCCTCAAAAAAATCCAAATTATGGCAGCATTATTTTAAAAGTCCTGTTCAAACACGCAGGAAATTAAAAAAAATGTAATAATAATAAGGCCTTTTAAGTCACAGCTCTATGTTTGACATTTCTATCAAAACACTAAATTAAACCATCTGTCGCCTGATAGCTTGTATATTTATTCTAGATGTTAGCTGAATACTGTTATGCAAGCTTAATTCCTTTCTGACGCACTCATTTCCATCTAAAATAATGTGTACTAAATTTTTGTTGCTAAAAATAGTCCATTATATCTATCAGGCTGCAATATCCAACCTGGTTTTCCTACAGTTTCCTCTGCCAGCATCTCCCACAAGAGGCAATAAATCAAACAGACACTGACATCCATTCTGTCTCTCCTTGTCCTTGATCTCAGTTCTTGAGTCCATGTTCATCAAAAGTCCAAAGAGACATTATGATACAGCCTCAGGAAAAAAAAAAAACAGTGCAATAGATCTCTCAAAAAAAAACAGGCTAATGGGGGTGTAGCCACAATGATTAGAGGAGGCCATACAAGTGGTAAAGGTTACAGCTTCAAACTTCTAAAGGGTATATCTTAGAGAGGTATGGCTGAAAATATCAAGATAACTTTTATGCAGTGGGAGGCATAAATACCAGATATTTTTTCCCTTCATCTGTAAAATTGTCCCAGCAGGAAGAGTGCACTAAAGGCAACTGGCTCAACAGTGTGAAATCTACTTGACATTAAAAGTACTTGTGCTTATCCAGCACTTGTCCAGTGCTTCCAGTGTGGCAGAGCTGCTGTACGTAACAAACCCCAGTTTCTTCTTACCATTATGACAAACCAACTACGCTGCAGATTCAAGCTCTGCAGCTTCACAACAAGGGCAAATCAATGACAACCACTCTGTGCTTCTCTGCTACCCTGTGAAAGTGTTTCCTCTGGCTCAACATGCAAAAACACTGCATCAGGAACATCAATGCTGTCATTTGAAAGCCTTATTCTTTCATAATTTTAAATATTTGTGTTGCTGGAAACATGAATACGTGATTCATGATATGCACTTACAACACGTCTGACAATGTCAAAAATGCAAAGGGTTCATGTCAGAATTGCAGAGATGATGAGTTTTTGTGTGTGGCGGCGTTTTGTCAAACTAGCAGTGACATGTTTCTGCCTCTGAATTATTCTCTCTGAATAAAAATTGTTTTCTGCTGTAAGAGGGTTAATATTGCACAGACGATTACTGCTCACACATGTAGACGCTCGCTGTCGCACACTGCATATACAGTACATATAAATGCACATACACACATGATATCAGTCCACCACAGTGCGTCAGGTTAACTGGCACTATGACAGCAGAGGAAGCTCTATTTGGACCGTGATGAGAAGGAGAGTGGTGGTGGGGGGTTGAGGGAGAGGACACTAGGAATCATGGGATGCAGAGCAGACTGAGCAAAGGAGGCTCTCTAGGATGAGTCAGGCGTGTTGCATAACCAGGAAAAGGGAAGAGAATCAGGGACACTCGCGTCTCCCTACTGGCTCCCCCCTGGCATGACACAAACCCAGCCAGAGAGAAAGGAGGGAGGGAGAAATGTGGTGAGTAATTAAGTATTTTTACTCAAGTACAGAGTACAAACACGAGGTAGTTGTACTATACTTGAGTGTTTCTATTTTCTACTACAACTTACAATTCTTTTTATTATAAATTCATCAGTCGATTATTTTTCCAATTAATCAATTAGTCATTTGATCTATAAAATGTCAAGAAAAATTGTTAAAAATGTCGATCACTGTCCACAACCCAAAAATATTCAGTTTATTATCATGGACAACTTATGAAACCAGAAAATATTCATATTTAAGAAGCTGGAACAGGAGATTTTTTGCATTTTTTTCTCAAAAAATGACTTAAAACGATTAACAGAGTATCAAACAGTTGACGATTAATTTTCTGTCAATCGACCACTACATTTCAGGGAGGGATATTGTACTTTATATTCCACCATTTATCTGGCAGCTGCAGTTACCTTGAAGACTGAATGCTACCTGTTAATGCCTTGAAGAAGGTCTCAGACCAAAAGCTTGCTGATTAAAAAGATTCCTGCACAGATTTAAGTGTGTGGATGCTTTTTTTCCGTCATTTAAAAAAAAGTAATAGAAGCTCATACAAAGTCAATAACACAATGTTTTTCTGTCTTTCATTCTTGTTTTCTTCCTGCAACCTTTCTTTCTTTCGTTACTTTATCTTTTTCCAAAATGTCCGTCCTTTTCTTAGTTCTTTCTGTCCTTATTTCTTTCCCTCCCTTTCTTTTCTTCCTTTATTCGTTTTCTATGTCCTTCATTCCTAATATCTAGCCATAAGTTTGTTTCATTTCCTTTCTGAAAATAAGAAAATCCCCCAAATTTAAGATACAGCATTTTCACCCAGATAGTAAAAATAAACTCTGTACTTTTTCACAGTGAGTGCTTTTGGATGATTTTCTTTTTTACATTTTACAGCTAATACTTATTTTTTTACTTAAATAAAAATCTGAATGGACTTTTACTTGTAATTTTGTATTTCTCCACAGTGTTATTGTTGCTCTTGCTGCTGCTTTTACTGTCTTCGTCACCACTGTAATGAACACAAACACTGTCACACACACACACACTGCACACATGCAACTTATGGACATTTGAGCAGACCAACATACATCAACATGCAACCACACACAGGCTGTCAGCACTGCAATCCATACCTTGTCCTGTGTATGGACCATGGTGAAAATCACACAATCCAATACCCAATTAAAAGAATGGATGCCCGCCAAATGTAACTGTGTGTATTCCTGTTTTCTTGCAAGGGTGCGTATGTTGTTGTATGTTGTTACTGGAACAGCTCCAAATAATCAGACAGGAAACTGGAATGAACTGCTTCACTGACTCACTCATAGTTGTGACAGTCGTATTAGAGCTGAAAAAGAACATACTGTTCTTGATCAGGAAAACTTCTTTTTCAAAGTTTAGAAAAAAATCTAAATCAAAACCTTGTAAAATCTGCAAATACAAACTGTGACCTCTTGAAAAAAGAATCAATCTGAATTGATCTGGCAGAGAATAGTTAAGGTCGCATAGAGGCCACAGTTAGGTAAGTGTTATTCAACAATATTTCTTCAGCCAGAGCAAGTATCGAATCCATTATGTTCATTTATAAATGGTACATACACTCAATACTCAGCCATCTGCAGGGAAACAATGTACATCAGCATGGCAGCAGCACAGTCAAATTCCTGTCAGTGCACTGGAAATTATGTAATTAGCACTCATTTCATTCATCAGAATTAAATAATGCAACTGAACTGAATCTATGTCAAGCTACGGTAGAGTTTATGTCACTAATATTTGGATTCATTTAGGTCAACAGTTAATTTGATCAAATTCCTCTGTTTTTATCTACTTCTATTTTTTAAGTTTGAATCAGTATTTTAGTGCAGCTGAACTAAATGTGTACCTGAATCAATATAATTTATCAGTATTTTGGATTTAGCTATATATAAAACCTGAGTAAAGTGATATTTACAGATTTATCTATTTGTATTAAGGAGGCATTTCATAATTATATTTCACTTTGTGAGACATATTTCCTACATTTCCAAAATTGCTTCCAATAAGCTGCAGTGAGTGGGTGTGAACTTTGCATGCTGTAAATGTAGCATGCATTTTTCTTGTTTTACATAAATTTTTGTCATTTATTTTGCACTTGCAAGCTCTAATGATGCTGCATAGAAATATCTCTATATTTCATCCGCGGGAATAAAACAAATTCTTAGCTCTTCGTGTATTGTAACTCTATATGGAAGTATATCTGGCAGACTTGAAAAATATACCCTCAGGATAACTCTGACCCTTGTTCACGGTGTCCTTGCTGGGCAGCCAATGACAGATGACGAGGCAGGTTTGGACTCTGATTGGACATTAGCCCTCAGGACAGGAAATGATCATGAGTTCTTTACAGCATACAAAAACACACACAGACACAGTGACACACATGCATAAACTATGAGGAGGCAAACAAGAGGTAGACAAATGGATTACATGAGCATTTATCAAAAAACTGTCTGAAATCACCTTCACACACATACACACACACACACACACACACACAGTCTACAGCTGAACTGAAGCAGAGAACATTGTGTTTATAATGGCTGAGGGTTCGATTTAACATTCCACTGCCGTTCAGAAGCTGCACGGGCAGTTGAATCTTAAATAGCTGTAGTTCCTCTGCCAACCAGGCTGTAGAAAAGCAATTACTGAGGGATCAGCTGCGAAGGTAACGGCTAAGATAAGACAGAGATAAAATGTGAAGCTGTGGCGTAAACTCCCAAAGGAGTCATAGAGACGAAAATAAACAGAGAAAGGGCAAAGAAGATGGTGGTCAAAAACATACAAGACTGTGTTGGTACTGGGGAGTTTTCATGTGTGTAATCCTTCCTCCCATGAGTTCATAATTGTTTTATAAAGGTTTTCCCACTTTAAATAAATACAAGGAAGTGTCTATTTTTGTTCTGTTTGGAGGCAAGAGAGTGATATCTGGAAATCTTACCCAGCATTCCCTTGTTGGGCTCAGATAGACACATGTCCTTCTCTGCACTGGGCAGCACGAAGCCGACCACAAAGATCTCCACGCCGTCCGCCATCAACGCCAGCCCCAGAACGAAGTACAGCGTCCACTGGAACTTCCCATGGCCACACTCCTGCAGGATGGTCTCGTACTGCTGGGCCAGCTCCTCCTGGTCTTTCCGCCTCTCACCTTCGTAGGCTGACAGATCCCTGAACTGCTGTGCCTGGGCGGCCGTCACCCCATCCATGCTGCCATCCTTGCCTGAGTCGGCCCTGGGGATGCCTTGGTACTCGCCTTCGTAGATCTCATCGTCCTCATCGTGTCCCTCGGTGGAGTCACTGTGACCTTCGTCATCATTGGCCCGGCTGTCATTGCGATAATATCCGCCGTCGTTACCTGGTACACCGGCGTAGTCATCTTCATCATCTTCCTCCTCAAAGCGCTTATAGGAGCGCTTGGTGTACTCGTCGGTCATTTTGTCCATGCCTCGCCCCACCTTCTTGCCAACCTGCTTCTTGGCCACTTTGGCAATGTCCTTGGCGCCGCGGATGAAATCTGAGCGGCTGTCTCTGTAGCGTCCATCGTCGTCCATTTTTGGATGTGGAGGTGGTGATCAGTTGCTGCTAGGAACGGGAGGTATCAGGAGCGGCCCAAGTACATGAGTGTGCAATGTGGATATCTGTTGGCTGATGAATTCAGCACCGCGGACAGCTCCCTGCTCCACTGCACTGCTGCTGTTGGGGTTTGGCCAGCGTGCACTCAGATACCAAATCCTGTGGAAAAGCAAAGAAAAGGGTTTGTGTTAGCATGATTTATCACACTGGCAGTGTAGTGCCTTTGAGGAGGAAACAACAATTGTAAGCACGTTTTTAAACTGTCTAGATCAGAGCCAATTAATACTGAAGCACAAAGAACCATTGGCATTCACTTTGTGTTGGCATTTGCAGGACCCATTATCTGGCTCAGCACTAATGCTGAAAAAAAGGGACATGACAGCTTTAAGGAGCTGACATCTGAGTCTAGGAACTCAGTGACCTATATTGACTGAACAGCAGTTATCTCATAGCTCTCCTAAGTCCAGTACAAATCACAGTGTGGCATTTACAGTGGCGCACCGTAGAACCAACATATAAACGACCATGCTGCGACACAGACGTCTCTAATTAACAAGCAGAGCGGCAATATGGGCCTTTATAGGTCAGTGTGTAGAGAAGGTACTGCCACTGCTGCTAAGGTTACATTCAAATTCACACTTAGGCCACTAGTGATTACAATCTGTAAACTCAAACTAATGTTAAAACCAGACATTTGTTGCTGCAGAACGTGTTACATGTTACGTCATGTTGATCTGATGTGAAATTTAGGAGATAATCATTACATAAGAAAGACAAAAAACTTGGTATTTTTTAAAAGATCAGTCCAAATCAATGAAACAATCACCACACTAACTAACTAAGAAGAAGTCTTGTTGGTCTATCGTTTAAAATATCTACTTTCCTATTGAATTGATTGCCATTTCAACACTTTTTATTTCACCATCACACCTTCCATTCTTCCATCCTGTGTCATTCTCCCTTCCTCCTGCCCTCTTTCATCACTACTTTTTATTCATGTCTCCATTGCCTTCCCTTTCATCATATTTACTAAGAGAAGAGAAGAGAAGAGAAGAGAAGAGAAGAGAAGAGAAGAGAAGAGAAGAGAAGAGAAGAGAAGAGAAGAGAGGAGAGGAGAGGAGAGGAGAGGAGAAGAGACAGAACAAGACGAAGCACAAAAAATTGTGAGTCTATCAGCAGGCCACCCTGCCTTTTTTCCTCGACACTTCTGTCACTGTAATGCTGCCCTTGTTTCTCTTGCTGAAAGAGACATGCTGCACCGAGGAAAAGGCTGTGAGCAATACAAATGGGCAAAAACAAACTCAGCAGGGAAAGGATCGTTAGTATCTGTGTTTCAGTGAGCATTTGAAAATCTATATTCATATTATACTTTTATACATAAAGCATGTATATGTGAATAAACCAGTTTAGATTAGCAACCCTCTCCTTGATACTCTCCAAACACCAATTGCAGTGCTTTCACCATAAAGGAATATGTTTACATTTTGAAAAATACATTTAGTTGCTGTCTTGGCGAGAGTTAGATAAGAAGATCGGTACCACTCTCTGTCTGTCTGTGTGAAGCAACAGCCAGAAGACAATTAGCTTAGCTTAGCATAAAGACTGAAAGCAAGGGGAAACAGATAGCCTAGCTCTGTCTCACTAATAACACATTGTATCTCATTTGTTCAATCTGTACATAAACAGAAATGTAAAAGCAGCAACTTGTGGTTTCATGGAGGTTTGTCTGCTTGAACTATTTCTTGGCAAAGTTAATCAGATAGACAGATATGAGAGTGGTATTTTTTGTTTCAGAAAGAAAGAAAATAAAAAAAGTATTTCAAAAAATGTCAAACTAATCCTTTAAAAATCAACATAAAATATACATCTACACTGAGTATTAACAAAATCTTAGTGTGGCTGGCTAACATACTTTTTGTTTTAATATGTTTTTCTACAAAACCCTTTTTTATTTACCAAAAGAAGCCAAACTTCTCAAATATTTAATGTTCTCTTAACACAAGTAGCTGCACAAGAACTTTAAATTAGGACTTAATCTGATCAAAGAGTCTGACAGTGCATTTGATGCAAACTTTTGGTCAAGTTTGTAGCCAAAGAGCATTAAGGTTTAACACCCAGCCCAATACCCTTGTGTCTTGGTTCCTAACGATGATAAATCTGAGGGGTCAACAGAATAAAGAAAAAAAACTGTTGCAGGAAAATGTGTTATTTTTTCTTACTTTTCTCCAATGTTTGCTTTTTCTTTGTAAAATGCTAGACACGCTCACCGACAGTATTCACAAAGGCCATAACCTGTGATCACGGGTCACAAGGTCTTCCATTTTAAGGGGTCACAAGCAAAGAAGTTTGGGAAAAACAAACCCTGGTCTATTGAAGCCGTAACCCCTGCCTGATATGTGCAATGTCTCTAAGATGAAAGATTGTTTATGGCTTGTCTGCAACAATAACACATCACCAGCATGTATGTGCTGTGCTCTGGAGACAAAGCAAAGATGATGTGCCCCTGGAGAAGAAGTCTTTGGGGATCGACTGCAGCTGTAGCCAACACTGAAGTCATTCTAGTAGCTTCCAACAGTCTCTTTAAAGAGCGCAGTTGCAGCAGCAACTCAGCATGAGGAAGAGAGAGAAAATGTTCAGCCTGAGGGAGCTGACAGTAACGAACAACACGACCACAAACATTGAATTTACTGCAGAATACTCATGTCAGACAGATTGTCCAACCCTGTCTATAAGGTGCTGTATTTTGTTACTTACTTGGTACATAAGTTTTCATACTCTGTCATACAGTTTACCTATTTATACTACAAAACGCCATTACATTTCCCTCCTGGAAAACAACACTATTCAATCAGTGAAGCTTTACATAACAGTTTATCTGAGAAACTCAGAGCCTCTTGCAATAAGCAATATAAAATCAAACTGCAGACAGTACAGACAGATGAAACAACAGCCCCTCCCTCCACTCTATGGTGCATAAAACCTGCAATTCCACAGCTTTTAAAGTAAAATGTGTGGCAATGCAGAGTTTAAAATATTCCTATTCTCTGCTGCCTGCAGTAATAACAAGGGCAAAGAAGGTTCTGCAGGAGCAAGGCAGGCCAGCATCCAGTTCTTCTGAGTCATCCGCTGATAACTGTTTAACAACTACACTTCAAACAACGTCAATTAACAACTGCAGTGCGCCATCCTCCCTCCCTATGTTCCTCTTTCCCTTTTCTTTTTTCTTTTTCTGCTTATTTTACATTCTACTAGTATCTAATAGTCCTTCAGTCTGAAGTATATAGGGTTCAATATTGCCTTTTATGTTGTCATATTGTGAGTATAAGAGGCACACACACCTTGTTTCCCTCTGAAATATAATGAGAGATGATCACTTTATCATACTGTGTGTTCCAGAAGTAAGAAAACTTCATTCAAAATCCCACTTTGTAGTAAAAAAATGGAACAAAGCTACCCAACAGAACGTGATGATGTTAACTCCATATGTTTCAACAAGGATGGTAATCTCTTGAAAACAACCTAATGCCATATGACTGTTGCAGCTTTTAAGAAACAGCATTTCCCATAAGCCTTAGACCATTGCAGGTTAAACGTTGGCAACCCCACTGGCAAGTCGAGGGGTCCCAGTTAGTTCAAACATGTCTGTAAGCAGGACAAAGAGGACCAGTCAGTGTAGACCATATATACTCAATAGACGGACTCCGGTCCGGATCCGGACTGAATAACAATTTAATCAGGACAAGGAACAAAATTTCACTGCAACCTGACCCGGACCGACAGTTTCAACAATAGAGTGGAGAACTCACACCGCAGCAGACTCAGTAATGAACACTTACACCAGTGTCTCCGCTTAAGTTTACAAACTTGGTGTCACTTCTCCTGTTACTGTAATAGATATGCTGTTCATGTACACAGTTGTGGGGATTTGTACTGAAATATCATTATTTAATGCACCCTTAGTGGATTTTTGATGCAGTGGATATTTGCTCAGTGGACCTCTTGAACTTGAATAGCCCTGGTGCAGATTTTTTAGACAGCAAAGATTATAGATAAAAAGTTGAAAAAATGATGCCAGGAGATGGCAGATGTGTTGGTGCATTTTATGGATGTGGACAAAACCAAGTTACAATGGCACAAGTATCTGCACTGGTACATTTTTATATGAGCTGTAGTTTTTTGGATGTTCACAAAACAACTAGACAAACTGGATGCCAATTTGTCCTAGAATATGGAAAGTAAACCCCAGGAATGTGTTTATTTTTTTCAGAAAGGCAGATGAAAGAAATGCTGAATCACAGATCACACTGAGTTACATAAACTAGTGGAAAAGACTCTCTATTAAATCGGAATTTACTCTATTAAATCTTGGCATTTACAAGCAGTTGTCTCAATGTCTAGGAAGTAATCAGACTGCACTGACAGTGCAGTGATCAATAAATCAATGAGCCATGTGATTAATATCAGGCACAATGGGGGGTTGTATTAAATTACACTGGATAACTGCTGATAAACTACAAACTAACCTCAGTGACACTATTATTGTTGTCGTTCCTATTCATTAAAATGTGTTTAACTTGTTAGTACAAGTGTAACAAGTCCTCAATGATTTTATTACAGCAAAAAAAACACCAGCAGATGTAACCAGAAAAGAGGAGGGAAGGATAGCCGGCAGTGGGAAGGCAGGAGGGAGGGAATGTTTGAAAGCTTCTTGTGTTGCCTCAGGGGTGCTGAACAGACACAGACTACTGCCAAGCCAACATCACATGACCCACAGGTCTGCTGGGACAACTGAGTTTCTAAGAACACGCTTGCTGAAAGCCAGCTGAAAGTAAAACCCAAGAAATAGGGGGAAGGCCTCGTTAGTGTTTCCCTTAGATCTCCCTTTACTCTACTTGTCATGCGTTGTACAGAAGAGATTACTACATAAAAATCTACTTTAGTATGTCTTTAATTAGTCAATAAACTGTAATCATTTTAGCTGTGGTATTATGCAACCAGATGTCAAAAATGGATAGCTTTAAAAGTATTCTTTTAATTTAGTTTGCAATGATATTCTGAGGAATCACATTTCAGATTATTTCAAATATTCACATGGATATTCAAAATTGCATATTAAGAAATTAGGATGTTAAAATTAGATCTGTGGCTCCCATAAGGCATTTTCCCTGGAGGAATACTAGGACTCAACAATGTGAGAAACAATGTTCTACAGCTATGCTAACAGCTCTGTGAGGCTGTACTTAAAGCTGGAGTGCGGGACATTGTTCTCCCCCTTCTGGCAGTGAGAGTAATTACAAATGCACTGTTGACACATGCTTACGTCATAGGCTCCGCCGTAGCCTAGTCCGTCACTACTGTTGCAGCAGTAAAACGGCGGATAAATTGTTTTGAGCATAACACAACCTCCATGAAATGACCCGTTTCACTATCAGAATTTGATCTATTCTGTCTGTCCGATAACATTTGGAAAGTCTAGAAGAGCTGCACAATTAAATTATTTTGTCCCCATTGAAATTAGCAAAGAGCTAACCGGAAGTGCGCATGCCCCGCCCATAGAGCATGCACAATGTGCATTCATCCGGCCAGCGCAGGAATGTCAAACCCAACACCAGATGAAAAACTCCAGTAGGCTACACTGTGAAATACAGAGAGATTTATCTGGCGGTGATAGGCTTGATAAGCATTGTGTAAACTCATTTGGCAAGGGCTTGAATGTAACAGACGTTCAGACTGCAAAGTGCAAAGTTCTGCACTGCAGATTTAAGCACAGCAGTCATCTGAGCTAGATGCTAACGTCAACATGCTGCTGCTCAGCAGGTATAATATTCATACACGCTGCTAATGGCGGGCAAAAGCTAAAGACCTCGGTGATGAGACAATTGATTTTACAATCTGCAGAGTGAATCAGGGCGGTTTTACTTTTGAGCAGCTACGGCGCTGTGTTTTGTTTACAACTTTAACAACAAAGCGTTTTGAATTCATTACTGCTCTGATTCCCTCTGAATGGTGGCTGAGGGTCATGGGTACTGTAGTATTCTTAACCATCCGCCATGCCAAAATCCCAGCTGAAAACATTGGAACTGGTGGTCATAATATAAACATATAGATCATTACATTATCCAGGAGAGTAATGTTGAAGATAATGTTTGGTTCATGGCAATCTGTCCAACAGGTGTTGAGACTTATTATTATAATTCCTATCTGAAGTTTTACATCTCATAATCTGAAATAAACTAATCAGTAGACCATAAATCACGGCCACACGACTAACTTGGATTGAGCCATTATCTCTCACTGTATTATTTGCTGATGTATTACTTCACAGGCAGAGAAACTACAAGTTGCTGAACTGCATCAGTGACTAACATGTGCGGGTCAAAGACACAAATGCTTCAGGCTGAACTGTGGGAACAAGCAGCCCGAGTTAAATCGATTTTTTGTGTACATCAGTGAATGGAACCTCAGTACCACTGCCTTTGATTCAGGTATTGCTGATTTTTTTTACTTAATAGCTCTGTTCAAGACTACTGCCATAAATTTGTTACTGAATAACAGCTGGATTTTCAGGCTTTTGAGCTCACAAATGTCCCTCAGGCCACAGGCTTTGGATGAATTGGACAGAGATTTAAGGTTCAGACTGAGCTTAAGTTGGAGTACACATCTATTGTACCTCTTATGATTTATCTATCATTTAGTAGTCCACCCATCCATCCTGCTTTTATGTGGTCATCTAAAAAACTAAACTGAAGCTCTTTTGTTTCAACAGTTTCTCACTTTGAAGGTCAGTATCACATAATGAGCAAAAGCTGTGAAAGACATTTGGTGGTTTGTCATCAGCCTGGATCTTGCCCTGTGAATTGCTCATTTTAGTTTTCACTTGCACATTTGTGATAACGCCAATGAATAATTCACAGGGTTCCAGCCTGGAGATTCAACCATGTACCATTAACAGGTGTAGATTTCTTCACTATGGATATACAGGGTGCAGATAAAAATACATAATAAAGTCAGTTTGATAAAGATCACACATTAAAATTTTTTTGTATTAGTTGTTCAGCTTTGACTCATGTGTTCAGCTGTTGTTGAGTCAATCTGTTGCTTGGTCAGTTCGTCCAAAAAAAAAAAAAAAAAAAAGGCTGTTGCAACACAGCCAGGGATTTTGACCCTTGCAGTGAATATGGACATAAACTTTCAAGGGCTCGTTAAATTGTTGGTTCTGCCAGACTGCTTTGAAAGGTAGGGTGACATTATATTTTTAAAGCTGCTTCATATTAACATTTCAGAGAGAGAAATATCACCTGCCTCTGCAGTTCCCCTCAGCTCTACAAAGCTTTTTAGCATCTTTCAGCATGTTGTTTTGGCCTGTAATTTTACTGTTTTGGTTCATTCTCATCGTTCTCATCAGTGCCATTTCCAGCTGCAGCAGGCGGCTACCAGACCAGCACAGACAAAGATAACAAGTTGCTGGTGGACAAAGTGGAGCATTTAGCAACACAAGAGCCACATTTTTTTCAGAAATCAACTAAGAAATCAAGAATGGTGAAACCTCTGAAGACAGTTTTATCACATATTGCATACCAAGAAGGAAGAAATAATCCAATAATTTCTACAGTCATAGTTTGTCTTCATTACAATTTTTGTAAATACTGTTTTTTGTACTAAACTGTGAGCTGACAGTATCATTGCTGTACATCACTTGTCTCTAGTAACATGGAGCAGTTGAAGGACGTAGTCACACATTTTAATTTTAACTATCGGAGGTCAGAGTGCAGTCTTATGAAGGTTACATAAATTGGATAAAATGGCCATCATTGATTTCCTGTGGGATTTGTGTTTGGAAAGGTCATTGAAACTGTGAACATATGTGGTTTGTATCTTGATTTCATATTTCAGGTCTTTTTGTCCTTTATGTGTCTGCAGTATCACCACTGCCACCTGGTCTATGGGTTTGGTGCACAGACAGACAATAAAACTGTATTTTCTGTGTCTCTAACTTCAGACATTGTACATCATCTGCAACCATCTTTGCACAGTGACTTAATCAATTTTCTATTTCCCTCTGAGGAATCGCCCGGTTGGTTGATCCTCCTTTGTCACCATGGTCACGACCTTTGTACCAGGAGACTCTTGAGGCCTATCTGAATGCAATGAGGCAGCCCATCACCATCTGATTAGCCTTTCACAAGATGAGAGTGGGTGTTGGTTGACTCGCTGCCCATGAATAACAAATACTGTCCTCGTGCACATATGTAGGGTTTCTGATGTGCAGCTGCTCTCTCACTGCAGTGTAAATATCACCCATATCACTGCTTATCCAATATAGAACTTATATACATTTCATATAAGAGAAACTTTGTATGCAGCTGGCCTTTAATGAAGGCTATATGCTTTTTGGAGTAATAAGAAAATGGATAAGCTTACATTATTGTGAAACACATTATTTTTCCAAACTATTCCGGCATCTCTATTGAAGTGTAAATTGATAATAAATTAACAGTCCAGGAGGGGAAGGAGCAAAAACCCTGGCTGTCGTTTGCTGCTGATGAAAGACTTAATTATGTAATCCCATTTTCTTCTAATGAGCAGAGAAGACGCCAGAGGGACGGGAAATACGGCCTCATACACACACAACCAGCACGAACACATGGGCAACATACAATCTGACTGGCTAAAAGCATGCTAACAAAAGATGGCAACATGCCCTGAAACTCTGAAATACAAACTAGCATGACTGAGGTGATGCACTCATGTAGCCAGGCTCTTACTCTCCTTAACACTACGTGTTTCTGATAATAAAGCAATATGCAAAAGTACAACATTGCTTATTGTGTGAAAGCTAAATGAATCATGATGTTTTAGAGATACCTTAAATCCATGCTGCACCAAATAATACCACACTTTTACAGATCTTCTATGGTGGAGACACTGAAAACAAAAACATCTTTGTGATTTTTTTGTTTTCTGGTGGTCTCTGCTGGTAAGTGGGCCAATATTGATGGAAAAACTGATCAGAAGGTTCAGCTTTATTGTCGTTACACCATACAGGATTGCCCAATAGAATGAT
Source organism: Thunnus thynnus (assembly GCF_963924715.1). Taxonomy (NCBI): domain Eukaryota; kingdom Metazoa; phylum Chordata; class Actinopteri; order Scombriformes; family Scombridae; genus Thunnus; species Thunnus thynnus. Next base: position 8,139,289 of record NC_089526.1, on the reverse strand, counting down.
GGAGCCAGGTAAAGATGATGCAAGATTTCCCATTGCTGACTTAGTCTGAGCCTTATTTTGCTTTCCTGCAACCAGAAATTGACCAAAAGTAGGCAGATTCATTTATTTTAGGTCCCAGGTGAGTTAACTTAACTCAATAAATGTTATTGGCAAGAATTGCCTCAAGATCTGCTGAACTTCATATAATCCTTGCACATCCTCTACTGATGTTAATGAATACTACAGTAAAGGTTCAGTAGGCTTCAAATTAACTAGTTAGAACATGTCTAAAGGCTAAACCTGTTCCAAACTGTCACACTCAAAGGCGGGGCGAAGAACCTACCGTCACACAGAGGGGCGAGACATGATGAATCATACAGGAATAGTGGCACACAGTTACAGACAATCTCTCCACTAAGGTATTCATAGTGTTTCACTCGGTTGTACACATGAAATGTGACTGAAGTAGTTGTCCAGTATTAAAAACCATAGAGGAAGTGAGCATGATTGTCAGATTTTCAGTTTTGGAAAGTATAGAAAGATGAGGAGTTTCAGATATCTTCCCCTGATCCAAAAACCCTTTTGACACTTTTATTCTGTCACGCTTCAATAGTTGCACCTAAAACCGTAAAAAGAATGATAATGAAGGAGCTATGGGCTGCCATGTTTACAAATCCCACCATCTTGAAAACTGCATATACTGTAGGTGCTAAAATTTTGAGACACAGTATCTGCCTCTGAAATTTACATTTCTCAAACTTCACCACCATAAGGTGTAAAAGTAAAACTAAAAAAATATATCATGTTGTAATTTTGGTTAACTGACTTTTTAGAATATTTTTTCTCCTTCTGTCATTATTTATCTAAAGTGTAAAGATGTTATTATTATTTAATTGTATCCCTGATAGTGACATTTAAGGTGACTGTGATTGTGACTGATGCAGCAAAAAGCCTATTTCTCAGTGTGGCTGAGTATCATTGATGTTATTTCGCACTGTAAGCTTCATTGATCTACTACATAGTCTCACTCTTCAGTAGAGTAGTGTATAGGGAATATTATATCACATTAGCTCTATAAGAAGGCTGCCCACATCTCAATTATTCTCTTTCAGAGGACCACTGGAGATTTCCACCTGACACTGAGAGAGTTATAACCACCATTAGTCGGACTCTGATGAGACGCTGCATAACAGCCACATTCATAAGTTGCACTGATGGCCTTAAGCATTTAACAATTATGTTTTACTGCACTATTAAAACACAAACGTTAAGAGCATCTGCTAAACTGAGCAGTTCTAAATAGATTTCCCCTTTCACATCGGGCCTTGGCACTCAATGATGGGAGCGGGACATTTTATTTAGTGGAAATACAAGACCCATTTAGCAGCAGACAGTTTCTGGTAGAGAAAAGGGACAAGTGGTTACAGGCTCAGAGAAGATGGATGAGGATAAAGAAAACCACTCAACAGTTCATATACAGCACCGTAACTGTTGCCCTTAAAGCACTCCGCTCACTGAAAATGTTCTCTGAATAAACTAAGCTTTGATGAAACCCCATCACACTTACGGCTCAATTCATTTTCTTGAAAGCATGAGATAGACAGAGTCACTATCTTTTCTTCTGCTCTCTCTATCGTTCCCAACGAACAAATAAGACTGATAGAAAAATTGTAAATGATGATACGAAATGCGGTTTATTGCTAAACTCTACTTTTATCTAACAGGTGAAAGTGGTATGTCCACACTGGCGTTTAATCACAGTTAGTGTAACATTATTCATGTCCACATGGTTAAAAAAGGCACACTGCACTGATCCAGTTCACCAGCTCCACACCTCACTTTGACCTCATTATGATATGTTTGTGTGTGGCAATAAGCTAGGTGCTATAAAACTACAAGTGACGCCGCTGCTAGTTTGTTTCAGCATCTAAAAGCCCCAAGAAACACTCTTTCAGCTGGAAAATTAACAGAGATGCTACAGCTGAAAAATATCTGGTATGAACAGAAATTAAATCTGCATGACATATTATCACCTCTTAAAGCTGTTGGCAGAAAAATATCTGGCTCTTTAGCTGCTAAATGCTTCACTGTGTTCACCAGCTAGTTGCTACTGTAACTTTCTTCTTCACTAAACAGCTGCCTGCTGCTGCTAAAGATGACATTGATGAGCGCAGTGTGACTGAGTGAAAAAAGTAAAGTTGTGGGCAGTAAAAACCAAAACGAGCTGAGAGACAGCAAAAGTCTGTGTGCAGCTGAGGGGAACAGTAGAGATGATAATAATATATTCTCTGCAAGTTCTTCACTACAAGCAACACCTTTCACATTTACATTTACCGTTCTTATAAAATATTGATTAGTGCAGCTTTAAGGAGGAGAATTATCCTATTTAAAGAAGGAAATATCCAGCATTTTATCATCCATAAATGATCAAGAACCACATTAAGTTGTTTTACACAAATGAGCCCGACACGGAGAACATCAGCCGTCTTTACTAACCGATAAATTATTTTCACATTCATCAACTGGGTTGGTGTGAGGGGAAGTTGCTTTAGAGTACAAACAGAAACAGCTGATGTTAAAAATAGCTATAAGAGCTGTCAGATACTGTAATGAGTAAAAGACTGCATGAAAAAAACAACCTCAAAACTGTTTAAAGGCCTTTTTCAAACAAGGAACAATCTGGGATTTTATAAAAATCTGGTATTAATCTTTAGAAACACTTAAATGTGCAACAAAATACTGGTCTAAAAAGAGATTAGGGGCATCTTGACTATGATCTATGTATTTACTGTAATTCAGTGGATAACTCCATACATAATACAGGATGAACTATCAGAGCTGATATGAACAAACATTTCATCTCTATGTCATGCTTCAGAAAGGGTGAAACAGCCTCTGAAATGTTTCTATTACTGTAGCTCTCTGTGCCTTGAGGTAGATTTTTTTTTTTCCATATGAATTTCTCACGTCACAGAGAGATGAAATTCCTGTTGTGAACATGCGAGCAGGTTAGACCACAGCTGGGGGAGCAGCAGCGCGAGTTGAACAGTTTACGGAAACGAAAACCAGGATCAAACAGGGGTAAACGCATTCATTAAAAGTTGCATCCAATTAACAGCCCTGCGTTTGCTGCTAGGATGAGTCATTCCTATCTCCAAATATAACCTCAGCTTTCATCAACACGCGGTTTAACACACCTTCACACATGCACACTCACACACAGACACACGACTTCATGCATAAAGCATCACTCTCCGTGACACAGGAACATACAGTAAAGTAAAGCTGTGCAACGTGAATGAATAAGAATGTTTAACAGATATCGACATATTTCATAATGAGGCAAAATTATTAAATTTAACTATAATCAAACTGATGTTCAAGAACATTAAGTGTGCTCCAAACCATTTATAGCTTGTATTATTATTAAATCTGTGTGTGTGTACAAAGAAGTGTGTGTGCTAGAGAGCGAATGAATGAAAAAGAAATGCATGCATGCAAAGGTAAAAGATGAATGCAGCATGTGAGTGAGAGGAAGAGAGAGAGAGGGAGTGGTGGTCAAATGGCTGGTAATGTCATGCAGTGCCGAATTCATTTCTCCTGACATCTTTGATTTCTCACAGTGATGCATGCAGTATATATATTTTCTCCTCTGATATATTGTCCTTGAGGCTCAGCACAATCCTGATCAAGACAACGTGCTGATAGATAGAAAAAAAAAAAAAAAAAAGATCTGAAGAGAAAGCATGAATGCTGAATTTAATATTCCTGAAACACTTAATTTCCATTTTGACTAAAAACAAATAATTAAGTCTAACATTCAATATCATTCCAAAATACAGGCTGGTCTTCGAATTACAAATTACATTCTCAATCTGTGTTTTTTTTTGGGGTTGAATGGGTGGCAGGTTTTTTCTTTTCGGACTCATTGTTTATATGTCAATTCAGAACAAAACTCTTTCAGTTTCTTAGCAACACCGAGCGCTGCGATCATGACGGTGAGAGAAAAAGTTGTGGTTGACGTCCCTTCTGAAGTCAACAAAAGTAAAAGTTGGGCACTTCAGCTCGGCCACAACATCGGTGTGACTCATGCATGCTAATTGCTTAGCAGCAGTGTTGTCTCACCAGTGAAGCTTTGTTCAGCAAGGAAGACTTCTTCCCTCACAATCTGCCTTTATCCTCTGTGACTGAACGTCTGCTATTTCCTGCTGTATTTTTCTCCGTCACCTCCGCTTTCCCATGCCGTCAAAATCCCTACGTTCACAATTCTGATATCACTTTACCTGACAGATGGTATTTCTGTCAATCAATCAGTCCCTGGCTGCTGTTTTTTAAATATCATTATAACTACTATTGCAAAACCCATCTCCTCCCCATCACCACCTTGACCTCACAGATTTCCAGGAAGACTCAACTGAAAGTTTCCATCAACCACTTGCTGACTCTTCTCCACCCCACCAGCCTCTAAATCCTATCCTATCTCCTATCCTCATATGGTTTAAAGGATAAGGCTGGCGATTTTCAAAATTTTTCTCATTGTCAACAAATCTCATGTGCAGAGCAGCAGATCATTTCCCTGGATGACATGTTCCTTCACCCCAAAGATTACGGTCACAGAAATTTGTTAAGAAACGGCTACAGAGACTAAAAACAGCGATCATATTTTCAGAATCTAGACAGTAGTTCTGTGTAAGGCAGACGGCACATGTGCATGCGTGGGAATGCAGTTCTTTTTACAGTACTTTGCACTGAAGTTGTAGAGTAAAGTTAAGAGGTCTACTCTCCAGAAACTGAAAATGTGATCGCTGTTATTAGTCTTTGGAGCCATTTCTAAACAAACAACCGTCACCATAAATCTTTGTGGGGAAGGAACATGTCACCCAGGGCAACGCTGTGGCTCACTGACATATTTTTAGTCATTTTTAGACAACAATGGAGGTCTACGGCAGAGAGGAATAACATAAATCAGGCTTTGGATGCATGCACACATGCACAATACTTGTAAGTAGATCACTTCATTGTTGTTCGGGCTCTGCATGTCAGATTTGTTGACAATAAGAAAAATATAGAAAATCACCAGCCTTATCCTTTCATGAAGATGCGTCACATTGATGGATTGTAATCATCCAAATCTTTCTCTGTTGCTAACTATTCCAAATGATCACTCCTTCGCCACTGGAGAACAAGGGAAAAGATGTCTATTTATCTACTGTATGTTATTCCTCATGAGATGTACATAAAATACTCCTGATGCACACAGACATCAATAAAATCTGAATCCGTGCTCTGTCCAATAGACAGCCTCTTATATCCTCAGTTGGAGAGTCTTTTCTGCTCTCATGAGTGCACCAGAAGCATTGCATTGTGGGTAGGGTCAACACAGCCCACGCGCCTGTTCTGTTTGAAGATTTCCCCCCACAAGACTCAGTCAACAAACACCGACGCTCATAATAAAGCACACTGTCTGCTGCCATGATGGGCTCAGACAACAGGAGGAGATTACATTCAACCGTATGTTCATTTCATATCAGCTTGCCAAAAAGGAAAAGAGAGACAAGGCAGCGAATGTTCCCTGTGGACTGTTTATATATATATATATATATATATATATATATATATATATATATATATACATATATATACCTCGTGCCTAGTATTTAAATTTCTTAATTAATTTCTATTTAATCAGGTAGTCTTATTGAGATTGAGATCTCTTTTTCAAGAGAGACCTGAGAACAAAAAAAACATTCATAACCAGACCAGCATACTTCTTCTTAATGGTAGAAATGTTGTGCTTTATGCCACTAAAGTGCTGTGTCACTGGCATAAAAACTCAAACTACAGTACATAAAAATCCAAGAATAATGTATTATAGGGAGCTTAGGAAGCTCTTGTGGATGTAAATATTATAATAACTTATTATTCTTGCATTCAAATTCATTAGAGTGTTGATCTGTTAAATGTAGTGGGCTATATGGTAATTACATGACAAAGATATTTGTCAAGCCATAATTATCCATTTCAATCAATTTACTAAATTACAAACTCAGCAATCTGCCTAAAATATTAAAAAATATATTTCATTTCAGAAGTTAAACTGTTTGACACAAGATGTCTCCTACTTCACTGTAAAGTCCATTCTCAGTGTTTGTGAACTGGAGGCTTCGAGTTTCCACATCACACTTGTGTAAATTGAATATTGGACCACGATTGGCTTCTAAACTAGTTGTGATGTCACAAATCATGCTTATAAGCCCGCACCATAATATCTGATTTTCAATGAACACAGAGAAAACTTTCAGCAGATGAATGTGAAAACAGCCTTCCAGTGTCAAACTCTGCATATACATCATTGTGCACACATATTTTTGAGTTTGAGTGGGACTTCAAATATATTATTGCTTTAAATGTTTGTGGATGCTGACATTTTGAAAATAGATATCAGTTCTGAAAAAAATTATTTTCTTGTTAAAATGATTTATATTGGCTCATTTTCAACAAGAACCCTTGGGTCTGAGGGGTTAAAGGTTAAATCAATACTATCTTCCGACACTAATCAAAATAACATCAACTCCCTGTGTGAGTTGGTTTTCCTCCCTGGTAAAGTAATTGAAATACCCTCTAGACTATTTCTGACAGCAGGGCGAGGTGGAATATTTAGTATTCTTTTGTCGTACAAGCACACACACATACACATTCAGCACTGGCTTATACTTATCTTCCTGCCTTGTGTTTACTATTTCACCCATCCACCGGCATTTTTCACCCATCCTCATCTATCACTTTTCTATCAGCTACTCTGGTCTGAGCTTCGAGGGGAGTCCTGCTGAGGCCGTGTGGAGGATGCATCAATTATTCACTTGTTTTCTGGCCACAAGGACAGAGGTGCCAGAGCTGACACGTCCCCCTCAGCAGTGATGTATCGGGGCAATAAAACCTCTGCTCACAGCAGCCTGGGTCCAGTCGCTCCTGATCTGCACCAACCACAGTGTGACATCTGAACAGAGTCGCACAGGAAGTGACAGTTTTATTCAGCTGCACCATGTTCCTGCATGGCTTCAGGCTCATCCAGACTAAAGGACATAACAGCAGCCAGAGAGGAGGGTGTGATGATTGGTTGTTAGGCTTACTGGGTCATAGCTCCTCCCCAACGCTGGTCTGTGCATGCACAAGTCCCCTTTGGGAGAAATTTGCAGCCTAACATGAGTCACGTCATTGTTCCCCTGCTTGGGCTCTCAGTGTGCACCGTCACCCTGGTGGCACCACGGCGGCTAGCAACACCATGTCAAACACTGTGACGTCAGCTCTCTGCATCCATTTTGGCTTTGCTCACTGCAAAATGGACTGACGAGGAGTCAGACTGAGGGCAGCTGAGAGGTGCAGTTCAAAACCTGCAGCAGGGTAGATAAAAACTGTTTGCTTAACACCACACACAGCTGTGTGCACGGCGTGAGTTTTTCACAGCAGCTCACATTGGTGTCATTTTCTCTTGTTTAGTTAATTCGCATTCACCACGAGTGTAATTCCTGTATAATTTAATTTTGTTAAATTAAATGTTTGTGAGCAGCAAAATGCCAAAATTTATTTCTATAGCTGAAGGTGTTTGTTTGAAAAAGACCTGCTGAGAATCCACAAATATGAAGCAGACTAAATTAATTTAAGTGAAAGCTGACAAACTGCTCATTACTAACCCCAGGTAATGAAATATAATTAGACTTTGTCTTTTGTCTGTGTTTTGAGACTAATAAGATTATGAGGCTGTATTTTGGCTACATACTAATGTCACCATGCCAACATTAGCATGCAAAAGGTGTCTCCTTTGTCTTCAAACTTTGGCAACCCCATGAAAAAACAAACTGCGACCAACAATATCCAATACCACAAAGGCATATGTGCCATTAATCTTTATGTATTTTAACTCTCTCTAACATTGTCATATTTGTATTTTTAGATTGTCTTTACATGTGTAAATTAATTGTATATGAGTACTTTTATTTGTTTTTTTATGTTTTTGTAATTTGCCTCAAATTTCCCCTTGAGAAACAAGCTGTATTTGCATGTATAATGTTCACCATCTTACTTTAGCGTGTTAGCATGCTAACATTTCAGCACTCAACAGGAAGTACAGCTGTGGCTGAAGGCTGATTAGTAATAAACCAAAATATAAGATAGATTAAAATTTTGACTTTATGGTACCATTGAAAAATTAAAGGACACCAAAATGATTACAATTCATCCTGAGAGGAAGATGAACGTGTTGAGACATTTCACTCAAAACCACAATGTCAGCCTCATGGTGGCACTTGAGGAAAAATCAGGGGAACCATGAACGTCTATACCAAATTTTATGCCAATCCATCCAATAGATGTTGAGATATTTCAGTCTAAATCAAAGAGGTGGACCGATGTGAAAAAAGAAAAGAGGCCTGAGAGGATACAGATACACTTTGGTTAACATGTTCTTTATAATAGTGAATTATTAACTGAAGAGCAACACCATTTCCTCCATGGAGGAAGTGAATTCTTTCCAGACACCCAAGAATATGCTGCAGGGATTATACAGGGAGATTACAGAACCCACTATGCAGATATCATTACCACTGCAGATGCTTCGCTGCTGCTCGTCTCTCTCAGTGAACAATCAGTGTAATGTTTTTTATGGTTGCTTGAATTAAATTGTTGTCACTACAAGCTTTGCTCTTGCTTCTCTGTGCATCAAAGCTATTTGTGTTTCCTTGCTGGAGCTGCAGTGTGTTTTATCTCATTACTGCATTCAGTTCAGTCCACTGAACAGTGTGTTTTAGAACAGAGTAGAGCTGGTAACACTTTACAGGCTTCACAATTTCTTGATAATTTTTCAGGAAGTTTCCTGAAAGGACTAACAAAATAAATACTAATTACAGGGAAAAGAGAGACAATAACATTCTGAGATGTTACACATATTAAAGGAGTAGTTCAACATTTTCAGAAATACACTTTCTTGCCACTTCTTGCTGAGAGTGAGATAAGATGATACCACTCTCATGTTTGTGTGTTCAGTATGGAGCTGAACCCAGGAGGCAGTTAGCTTAGCTCAGCATAAAGTGTAAAAGTAGGGCAAACAGCTAATCTAGCTCTGTCCAATGTTACAAAATATACCTACATACACCTGTAAAGCTCATTAACTAAAAGATTGTATCTTGTTTAATTAATCTGTATGCAAACTGAAATGCAAATAAGACATGTTGTGGTTTTACACACAGTTGTGTTCTGCCTCCAGTTTTTATGCTAAGCTAGGCTAACTGCCTCCTGGCACCAGCTCCTCACTTAACGCACAGACATGAGAGTGGTATCGATCATCTCATCTAATTTTCAACAAGACAGTGAATGTCAAACAAAGAAAATGTCAAACAGTTCTTTCAAGTATCCACTAATTTATTCGGTTTTTAATAACGAACCCGCAAAGGTAGAATTTCCTTGAAAGAACTGCAGAAATCTTAATGATTGATGACTGGGAAAACTAACATTTTTTTTTTGGAAATCTTACTATGCCTATTGCTTAATTGTCAGATTGTATACTTTAATTTACATCTACACAGAAAAACAATTTTACATTTTTGAATGTTCAGCTGACCTGCTGTGCCCCGGCTAAAGGGCGGTTACCTGAATGTTACAAGATTATGCTACCAATTAATTAGTATTTTCAAGTGTACCACCTGAACACTGCATTTGCCTTTTTATTGGTGGCAGATTACGTCGTTTTTTTTCAGAAATCTTAAGAGTTTACAGTTATTTATGAGTTCCTTTATTAGGAAGCTATGGGACCTATAAAATCTCTGATGATTTGTTGCATAATTACAGTAGCAGTTAATTAATCAACAAATATAAAACAGGCAAAAAACAGAACCAACATATATTAATCATATTCAATTGTGTGTAAACGCAAAAGAAGTAGAGCAACACCTCTTCTCTCAGCTAAAAAAAAGTACTGTTGTTAATGGAGAGTTATGTGCTTGACACTAATCGTGCTTCAACCCCCCCCAAATCTGGAGAAGGGAAGGGAAAGGCCATCGATTATCTCTCAGTCTCACAGTAAATCTTTAGCAGAGAGGAATGTTTCAGCAGCAATACGAACCAAAACCAGATCTTCTAAAAAAACAATGCAGCACAAATGAACCTGTGTTTCCTTGAAGCATTGATCTAAATATTGAAACAGCTGATGACCACACCCGGATGGGGTAGCTGAGGTGGATAGCTGTGCTCTACTGCAGCACAGCCTGCTTTTTTTATCCAATATGCTAATGTATCCGGCACCATTGCATTTCTCCCAGCCGCGGCAGAGGCGAGTTGTAACTTGTGACAGGGCTAATCTCTGCGGGCAGACCAGAGCACGGCCCAATCAGCAGGGGTAGTAGGCAGAAAATGAGAACACCAAACAGAGCAGCTCCCTTAGCTCCTCCTGGTTTTAAGTGGAGCTCCTGTGTGATAAGCTGTGTGAACAGTCATTTAAATGGGAATGTCAGCATCACCAGCAACAAGATGTCAAGTCAAGGGCATTAACTGAGTGAACTAACTTTGAAGGGTAGAACATAGCTAACACATGTGTCTTTCATCTTGTCTTCGATTAGTGAACATGTTGCTAATTCTTTTCTAACTTTAGCCACAGACAAAATCCATCAAAGCGCATGTTTTGATGCTCAGATTTGGGTTTTACCATTTTCAGCTATCTTTGTTAGTCACTGAATCACTGCAAAGTTGGAGCAAACACCATCACCAATAATTACAGCTTTGAGTGTTGTATGTTGAATGACGGTTCAACTACAATCTATATTGAAAACTGTGAAAACTTCATGACAATGATTATCACTGTTAAGAGGGTCTGAGGTTTTACGTGAAGTTCTCCCCCTGATGCTTCAGAGGAAGCATCTGAACCTTCTCCAGCTGCAGCACAACACTGTACAAGTGTAGAAAATGGATTGATGGATGGATTGCATTTAAATATTACAACCAGCACTCAGTTACCACCACACAACAGAAATGGAAGCTTGTTAAAAACTGACAACTAATTGTTGTGCGTGAAATGCCTCTGCAGTCTATTTAGGATCCAATCATGACCTTTAGTTTACACCAAAAAGAAAAAAACCTACTGTTGGTTCTCTGTTTCATTACAAATATCCCTTCTGGATCCCTGATGAGGGCAAGACCTGTCCTAAATACACTAGAGAAATTCTTTTTATCTATTATTGCCATGTGAAATAAAGGTGTGTAGGCATTTTTGGATGAAAACAGGATGCCTTTAATACAGTATACACCTCTGTTTTACAAGGTAATGTCAGGGTAAAGATGTTGCAGCCTAATACAGACTAATTAGGAGGCAAATTATAAGTCAAATAAAATTTAAAAAAAGAAAAAAAAATGAAAGAAAACATTGTCCTGCAGGTTTGAAACTGGAGCTGCTCCCTTCATGCAGGGCTGGATGCACAAATAGCTCAGAAACTGACTGAGCTGTGATGATGGCTGCCACGGGGACAAGACATTAGCATGCAAAGTTGTAAAACGCATTACCTCCAAACAGGGAATAGATCATAAATCCCTGCAGAGTCATTTTCCAAAACCATTTTCCCCTTTTAAACCATATTTCACAACATTCATAGGATATTCTCACGATATCAAACAACATCCCTCTCAAGGCAAAGTCGTTTTAGCACCACTGACATAAACCACCGCAAAGCAACGCCAAACCACAGAGGAAATCAAGGGGAAAAAAATTGCTCATCACTCTTTCTCCGTCACATTCTCCCCGCTGGGTTTCTACAAGGTCATTTTGGCGCACGACGCAGGACAGGCCACCCCAGCCACACTGACACTGTTAATCCAGCCTGAAATTTACACATATTCAATGCAACAGCACATAAGCAAGACAACTTTTTATAATAGTAGGAGAAAAAAAAGTGTGGTTAAGACAGAACTACAAATTTATAACCGTGCGCTAATGAGGAAAGGCGACACAGACGACAAAGAGGGACAAGGGCATCGATGCCAAAACCGTCGCCAGTTAGACAAAACTGGCTCGATAATGGCAAGCTGCTCATTTTTGCTGTTTAACGACATTCAAACATAACACTCGTAACCTCCCACCCTTCCCTCCCTGCCTCCTCCTCAGAGAAGACCTCTGCGCTGAGATGGATGGATGGATGGATGATGTTCACTATTTAACGCACAAACCTCCTCACAAGTACAAGAACGACGAGAGCATTTTCCCCAAATACGCAATCAGAGATGTCTTTAAAATCTTATCTGACTGTAATATTTCTAATTAATAAGCTATATTTTCTTATCCATAATCCGAGTTAAGCCTTGGTTTCCTTTGGGTACAGGTTTAGGGGTCATCGCGTTGCGCACCAAATTCCTGTAAACATGTTTTTAATGATTAATAAATGTCGAATTGTGTCATAAACACACGGAAATATTACTCTCTGTAATCCTGCTCGTGCATGCACGGTTAATAACGGCCGCAGCAGAGTATAAAGAGCTAATTCGTGCACTGAAATGGAAGGTTAGAATAAATTTACGCATTTAAAGAGTGTTATTTATTTCCTTACCTTTTGGTTGGAAGGTCAGGATATGCTTTTTTTGCTGTGCAGGGAGTCACCCCGAGTACTTAAAGCAAAAAGGTCCAGTGTGCCCCTGTGATGTACACTGACGTAGTAGCAGAGAGAGAGCTGCACCCTCCTCCCCCCTCCGCCCCCTTTACCTACTACACAGCATCCTTCTTGGATGGAGACACCGCCCCCCTCCCCTCCTACTCCACTCCCATCCCTCTCTTCCAGCAGACACCATTCCCCTCAGAGAGAAGAGGGGGGGGGGTTTGCTGGTTTGTATGAAACCAAAATCGGTGAAGGTGATTCGTTTTTCTCCTGAGTGATTGAGACATTGGTGAGTCTAAATATTCCAAGGTCACTATGTATTACAAGGTGCACACAACCAGGTGGGAAACGCGCTTTCCACGCTCGTGTCGAGTGTGTCTCGGTTTGACTGTCATTTGCTCCATATGCACCAAATGGTTGGTGCAATGAACTGTGCAAGACGTGCCTCACACTGCACGTGCTTAGGCTCGTGCCTGTAATTGTCCATGTTAAAAAGGAAAAAAAAATATCACAATGATGCCTCTCCTGGAAAACAACTGGAATCATATCTTATTAATTTTATTAAGGATGTGATGAAATTATATTTCAATAGAAATGTGATAGACTGACAGTATAAGATAAAAGTAACATATATGCCTTCAATAAAGCCTGTCAGCAGAGTTAATGATTTCTCATGTCACACACACATTAATTAATCTGCAAAGTATACCTATTTTTTTAAAAGTATATCTACCTATCTATCCAAACTATTGCAGGACATATTTATTTTATACTATTTTATATATTTATTTTTTCATTTCTGTTGGGATGGTAACTGTCAAATCAGTCTGTCGGTCCACCAGACTGAAATTTCTCTACAACTATTAGATGGGTTACCATAAAATTTTGTACATTTATGGTCCCCAGAGGATGAATCCTAATGATTTTGATATTCCCGACTTTTCCTCTAGCATCACGAGCAGGTTGAATGTTTTGTATTTTTTTACCGAAATGCTTCAAAAACTCTTGAATGGATTGTCATGAAATTTTCTACAGACATTCATGGTGCCCAGAGGATGAATTTTACTAACTTTGGGGATTCCCTGCCTTTTCCTGTAAAACATCTCCACATCTAAATGGATTGGTTCAAAGATTTGTTGACTTTCATGTTCCCCGATTTTCCTCTAGTGCCACCAGCAGGTTCAGATCTTTTGGTTTTGAGTGAAATGTCTCAACAACTATAAGATGGATTGCCATGAAATTTGGTACAGAAATGCATGTTCCTTTCTGAACTGTAATAATTCTGATCGGATCTGACTTTTCATGTAGCACCATCATCAGGACAAGGTTGTAATTCGTCCAATACTTTGGTTTATGTATAAAACATGCAAAACTAATGACAGGAGAAGTGCATCTATGGAGAAATATATCAGCTGGTACAGAAGAGGTCTGTTTCCAAATGTGTCGCAATAAATGCTCACAGAGAATTTCTAAACAATAAAACAAAAAAAAAAACTCAGAACAAGCCATAAAAGCACATTAATGAGGATTTGAAAATAATTAAGAACTGGTAAAACAGCAGTATAAACACTAACTCATTCATTCCTCCTGGAAGTAACAGTATGCTTCCCTCTTTTCTCTTAGGATATTAATATCACCGCCTCTGATTGGTCTGAAATCACATGACCTCATTCATATGTGTGTTACACCTCCAGTGTGCCTTCAGCATTTCGGTCTTTCAGTCAGATTTCCACTAACACACCAGCTGTCTGATTGTCATCAGGAGCAGTCAGATCAGATGAGGCCTTTCATCTTGCTCGAGGCTTTCAGCTGCTATTGTCTGTTTGGGTCATCTATTGATCAGCTGGACGAAGGGGCTGCTATCTGCAGGCAGCAGCGCCGACATCCTCCGTCCTGCTCAGTCTGATAATGAAGAGGGATGAAACAGAGCATTAGAGTGACAAAGTGAAAGATTATTTGTCATGGAAAGTCTGGCTGTAATGTTTTATCAGGGTTTTTACTGGAATATGGACTGAAAGCATATTGCAGACAGTACAGCTCTTTAATGATGTAATGGCCTATAGATGTGTATATATGGGACACAAAATGCCTACAATTATATTACTAACTGAGGTTTCTGTTGGCAGTACATTACAGTTCATTTGAGCAGCTTTTAATATGAATTTCTAGGGTGCATTTTCTCTTTCCGGTTTGATGGCGTATTCTTCATATTCATGTGGACACTAATGTGGTTTCCACTTATTTCCTGCAGCTATAACAGCAGCCGAGGGGGGTTTTGGCAGTCTACATCGATGATAAATGTCAGATTTTGTCTCGTGTTGCGTTTGTTGTTAGGATTATGGCTTTCTGTTTTGTTAAGGGAAGTGTGGATTGTATAGAGTATATTTGGGAAATCTAAAAGATAAAATGTCAGATAAATGTCAGGTTTTAGCACCAGATCACAGGAATCAAAGAGCGATGGCTTCTCTCTGTTCATCATATATTTTATTTCCGCTGCAACGGCTAGAAATGAGAAAACTGATCACTGATAACGACCAGAATTTAATTAATTTTCATTTTTACAGACATCTTCCTCTGTATTTTCATGATCATGGTTATGTTATTGTGAAAAGTCTTTTACTGTTATTGTTGCATGAATTGTAAATTCTGTCACTTTCTGCACACCTGTGTGGGATTTATGTGAAAAAAACGTAAACATCTAGTGTTTTCATTATTGATTAATCTGTTTATTATGTTCTCGATTAATCAATTTGTTGTTTGGCCTATAAAATGTCATGAAATGGTGAGAAATGCTGATCACCCTTTCCCAGAGCCCAAACGTCTTGGTTTGTCCTGACCAACAGTCCACAACACAAACATATTCAGTTTATTATCATAAAGGATCAAAGAAACCAGAAAATATTCACATTTAAGAAGCTCTTTCATCTAAAAACTGCCTCAAAATGATTGATCAATTATCAAAATAGTTGGCAATTAATTTTCTGTCAGTCAAGTAATCATTGCAGCTCTATACTTGAGCACTTTGTTGGCTGGAGGAGAAGCGTCAGCGCACTCTTACCACCAGAGGATTTATCCCAGTACCTGACACCAGGTGTAACAAACAAGAGATGTAAAAGCTTTCATTAAATGGCTAATTAAAAGGCTAAATTACTTTGTGTTATAATTTTCAATGCGTGTGGTGAAGACAGAGACGGTTCCATAAATTGGGGTCACAAGGTCAGTGCCTTTGACAGTCATCATGTCAGACATGAGAAAACCAAACTGATGCCTGTGTTACAAGCAACAACTATCCCAAGGTGATAAACCTCATTTATTCTTTTAATTTGTTTATTATTTAGACCTGTATGATTTACAAGGACGCTGTTTTAGATGCAATATACTGTTTCGCTTGTTTGTTCTTCAGCCAAGTTCCCATCTGAGGCATTCGAGGTTGGCAAGAAAAGGTCTTGGCTCACTATGGATCGTTAAATCAGACCTACTGTAAGTCACAAAAATGAGGACCTGTGACTCGATTGATATTCTACGACCTGCAGTTAGTTTCAGCTGAACAATCTGTTGCTCGTTAGCAACCTCTACTGCCACAGTTCCTCAGCAGTTTAATAAACTGACTCGGGCTGCCACACTTTTTTTGACATGAATGAACCATCCTGAATCATCATGTGACATTTCACACAGACAGGAAAGAGAGAGGAAGATAAGCAACACCTCTCCATCCTCGGCCCTGCAGAGGAACCTGTTGGTCCACTGACAGAGCAGATGAACACAGCTGCACACGTTCCCCCTGCAGCAGCCGGCAGCTGGCCCGGCTGAAGTCCTGACACACCACATTATCATCTTAACAAACCAAAATATACCTCCAGAGACAAAGTGCAGCTCTACAGAGTGTGTGCATCTACAGCTGTTGACTCTAATTGTTTTTTTTAAACAGCATCTTCTCATAAAAGCAAGGTCGCACCTGGTTGTCACACAGTTTAATTTCCAAGCAGGATGAAATTTACTGGGCACAATAACATAGTCAGGGCCAATTTAATGATGTTCCCCTGCCAGCTCTTATCTGCAGTTGTAAATGCTTCAATGAATCACGGGAGAAAACCGAGGCTTTATATAAAATTACACAAGTACTTGTGTTTAGCAGCTCAATTAAGATCGTAGCCAAGTCAATATAATTGACCTTAATTCCTCTGTATTAACCATGATGCAATATGACTCATCAACCTCCATGTGGCATTTAATATCAGTTCCCCTGACAAACAATAATGTATTCATATGGTATTCCTGTTGGAACTGTAAGGATTTAATGTGTTGGCTAGTGTTAATGATAATCAGCAGATACACAGTTGGATTAAATTTGGTCTTCTTTTCCTTAATGGCAGATGTGCAGTTCTTGTTTTAAAAGGAGCAAAATGATGGATGATAAATATTAGTGACTCTTCAGCTTCTGTGTCAAACTGAAGGTTTTTGTTGCCACCTGGTGGTCACTTCAGGTCATGTTTGCAAAAAGTAATATCTAGCTGCAGCTGTCAAAGGACTCCAAAACTACAATTTTATAAGGGATCAGTTTAGTAAGTGTGCAAAGTACAAGCTTCCTTTGTCTCAAAATGTAGAAATAAAACCCAGAGGAGTGATGTATTGGAGCTCTAAGTCTTAATTGATGGGGAGACTCAGCCTCAGTTTGTGTCACTCATGCATTGGCATCACATACAAATCATTGACCTGAGCTAAAAGATAAATACTCATCTGTGTTTGAAAAATATTTTTAACAGTTTCTCCAGAAGCAGAAGCAGGTGTTTACCTCGATAGGAAACAGAGTAGACGCTTGAGAAATGGGTTAAAAATCTTTTTTTGTGCATCAGACAGAATATTTTTTCATCTAGATGGTTGTAAGAGTCGCTGAGGATTCTGGAAATTCCTTCAGAACATCAGTAAGCGTTGTTAAAAGACCTTCTGGGTTTTTCAAACATCGATGAGTATTTATTTTTAACACAAAGGGATGCTCTGTGATTCGTAATGCATGAGAGGCACAAACTGGGACACGTTGGTTCACTATTTTCAGTTTACAGATTCTCCCTCAGTTCAAACCCCGTGTGCACAAATATCATCATGTCCAGCTACTCCTGCTGCCAGCCACTATAAAAATCTAAGAGGTACAATTAGATCAGATTAGATTAGATTCAAATTTATTGTCATTGTACAAAGGAGGCACCAGAACTATAAAATGCATCCAACCAGACCAGAGATTTTTACCTTTTTACCTTTTGGGATATTATTGTCTGAATGAGGGCTGTCATTTCCTAAACAATGTGTTTACTATCTCACAAAAAAATCCAGGAAACTGTATCCTTGTGCACATCAGTTTTCATGGCTGGCTGACATTACCAAGACGCTGACCTTTCAGCTGGAGCTGGTTGATTGAAGACATTTAGACTCTTTGTTATTGAAGCGCTATTTTTCAGTTCAAGGAGCACGCTCAGGTTGTCTTCAGAAAACTTTGCTTTTCTAGTTTTCCTACATTATAAATTGACATTGAGACATGATAGCTGCACAGTGGTTTGAAAGAAACTGAAACATGTTTTGGCAAAGGTCAAATATCAATCACTATTGAACAATGAACTCACCAATACTTTATTATCACCTGTGCAATCTAACGCAATCCAATACAACAGCTCTGCTATAAATTCTACTTTTACGAAGCTTATACATTTCCAGTTTTTGTTGACATTGTCAGAAAGGTAATAATTCTACTTCATGCTTATTATTGAGGTTGTTGTCGGTGGTGGTGGTGGTGTACTGGAGTGCGTTATATTGAAAAGCGTTCCTAATATTTTGCCCCACTCATGTATATTGATGGCGTGGAAAAAAATATTAGGAACACTTAAGTAGAATGATAACCTTTCTGACAGCGTCAACAAAAACTGAAAATGTTTAAGCTTCATAAAGTAGAATTTATGGCAGAGCTGTTGTATTGAACTGCACCAGATTTCACAGGTGTTCCTAATAAAGTGCTCGGTGAGTGTAAATGCCTATAGAAATACTACAGCAGTAGAATAAAACGATTAAGGGTAAATAACAAGAGGACAGAATCAAATATACATTTAAAAACAATTAATTTAATTTATGATTTAAAAAATAACAGTAAAACCAGAAATTAAATGGATATTATAGGATACAAATCTCATGGGTGTGATAATTATGATCATTTTTCTGTTATGAAATATTGGCACAAAAAAAAGACATTTTTATGTTTTAACCCTCAGCAGTATTTGATGTATTTCGAGGCCATTTCAGCCTCCTGCTCCACTTTGAGCTCATTGGCGAGGTCTGGTCAGGCGTGTGTGTGTCTCTCGCTGATTGATGCAAATGAAACAGCTCAGCTGCGCCTCTCTGCGTCCACTTTCTGCTGCTGTTGCTGCGGAGAGAAACCACACCGAGCGATTCAAACATGCACAGCGGCACGAAATGAAAGTAGCGCTTTGTTTACCTCCGTCAAACGCCTGCGGATGATGACGGCGCATCCTTTTCATTCGCATATTTAAAAAAAAAAAAAAAACAGCGTGGGAGGGGGAGGTGCAGGATTTTTTTCTTTTTTGGGGGGGCTGGGGGGTTTGTTTTGTGCTTAATTTAAAGGCAACAGAGACTCAGTGGTGTCGTGCTTTCTAAAATATGACGCTCGTTAGAAACCAGGTCGATGAAATCTGGATTCTATCATGAGAGGAACCGGCATGGATCTGCTATGGAGGATCCTAGCAGCTTTCAGCTTCGACTGTTTTAAAGATTCATCGTCGACGAGGTGAGTGGAGGCTGTCAACCTGTTTTTAACACCTACTGAAAATTCCCAATATATTCCTGGAATATTCCCCTAGTGTCTGTGGCGACAATCAATTAGTTTATAAGGTACCTTAAACCAATTTTCACAATCTACTATGATGATATTCTCATGCTTTACCACTTTATTTTTCTGTCATACTTGCTTTTAATCTATTAATCCTTAATTGTGTAATCCTTTTTTGTTTCACTGAGGACATTTTTTGAAATGGGCCATGAGATGATTAAATTACAGTCCAGGCTGTGATAACACACCGCTACAATAGATTTTTTTTTTTAATATTAAGGGGAAATATCATCCTTCACCTCACAGTTGTTATGACAACAGGTTTTCTGAGTCATTATTTGCATTCATTTTCTCCTCATTGTTGTCAATTTATGTTACACAACATGGAAACAGTGTATCTTAAATCCCACAAAGGTTATAACCACAGTCATGTATAATTATGCGTCCAATGGGAATACAGAACAGGAATATTAACATACGATTTTCTTGCTCATGAAAATGTGCAGCAAGCATCAACATGTACAGGTTTTATGCAATCACATAATTGATTTTCATGTCTAATTCATCTTCAGACAGTATTCTGTAAGGTTCTGCTCCAGCAGGTGTCCACTGCAGCTATTAATGAGGAGGGTCCAACGTCCAATCAACAGCTTGTACCTGTATCAAAATCTAATCCAGAACATACAGTCTAAATCTAAAGACAGATGAATGTCAGCATGACACATAACACCTAACAATTGACTATGGCGCAAGAACCCAAATCCACCCTAACTGTGATTTTTAGGTCTTGTTTTACCGGTTATTCCCTGTAACACATCTCTACACCAAGATCAAATCTGTGTAAGCGTGCACCAGAAAAGCTTTCACGCAGCTTGTTTCTGTTTGTCTCCCACAGCTGATGTATCATGTTTTTGGGCTTGAAATATGTTCTCATTATTATTAATCAGCTGAGTATTTTCTCGATTAATCGATTAAAATGTCAGAAAATGGTGAAAAATGCCAGTTGTAATTCACCACAGCTTAAGAAGATGTATTCAAAATGCTTGTTTTATTCTACCAACAGAAATCATGTTTGGCATTTTTGCTCAGAAAATGACAAAAAGGTTAATTTATTATCAAAATTGTTGATTGAGCTCTACATATTTTTGAGAAAGTTGAGTTTGTTGGCTATGAATTTCAAGCAAAACATGCTTTAAAGGAGAGCAGCATGGAATAAAATGATACTATAAAAACTATAAAATGATACTATAAAAAATATAAAAGTTCATTTTCAGAACATTTGTCAGGCAAAAACACTAAACATTTGCAAGTTTTTAGCTTCTCAGAAGTGAAGATTTGCTGATTTACCTGTTGTATTTAAATGTAGAATGAATAATAACGTTTTTGAAAAGCTAAAGATGTCTCCTTTGGCTTATGGACATTGTGGTGGTTTTTTCAACATTTTCTGATACTTTAGAGATCAAACAATTAAAATAAATAACATAACTGACAGATTATTCTACCGCAAACAGATAATCTACTGAATATTTGAGGGTGATACCCCAAAATGTTCTATTACTTTAAATTGTGACCATGATTTGTACTGAGCGGGAAGTGTTACAGCTGAAAAACAAACTTACCACTGCTCTCTGGTGGACAAACTATGCAATGGATGGAGACACAGTTTCTAAAAAACATTTAAAAAAAACTATCTTTGGCATATCTGTACAAATTCTTTGTTACTTATTGGCCAACATACACAGATACTAATAAATCTGTGATAAGGAATCAGCTGATATAGTGGCCAGTTTATCACTGTAGCTTTAATTACCACCTTTACACCCCTGTACACGTCATTGTACTGTATTTAATGAAATATTTTGGGAGCTATCAGGATAATCTTTTGTCTGACTTCTGCCCTCGGATCCTACTGTAACTGTTTCCCTCCTTCTCAGGTCTCCCACCAAACTGAGCTCCAGCCAAGCCGGGAGCTTGGAGAGCAGCTCCCTGACTGGCTCCCTGTCACTGGGCCCTGACCTGCCGCACTGCCAGTGTTGCATCACCTTCGAGGCCCGTCTGAAGCGCCTCTCCTGCGGCCACCTTTACTGCGATCCCTGCTGCGACCAGATCGTCAACCTGGCCTTCGAGGACATCGAGGGCCTGTCCGACTACCCCTGCCCCATGTGCAAGTCCCTCAGCCAGCTCGGAGGCCTGGGCCCGTCCTCCTCCGGGTACTTCAACGGGCCCTACAGCATCCTGCAGCAGCAGCAGTTTACGGGGAAGGAGCACGGGAGTCGGTGGGGGTAAACTCGAAGCTCCGGCATGGGAGGGATGATGTCGGACTTAAATCATTTGCTTTTTCAACTACGACCTGGTTGAGTTTTATTGAACTGCCATGACAGCTAGGTGGTGACTTTTGGACTATAGAAAATGACCATCTTACTTTATTCTGTCTCTCTTGCTCTGTTGTCTGGTAAAACAGGTGAAATGTGAGAATGCATGACACTAACATCCATAGATTTAAAGTGCCAGAATGCATCTCAATAAATGGTTGAAAACTTGTACGTCATCATAAAAAATGTGGAAGAGGGGGTCTCTCATATTTTGGTCCATTTTATCCCAAAGTGTAGTGAAACAACATAATGATCAAGAAAAGCACCTCATTCATATTTTTTTATTAGCATGCAGGTTTTTTACCTACGTCTGTATAAAAACACAGATCAGTTAAAATAATGTTGGAAAGTTGGAGAGACAAACCAGAGCTTGACATGACTTAACTGTGCAGTAGATATTTTGTATATTTAACATTTCCTGTCAGGCGAGTTCTTACTTTGTACATTTATTGTGAAAGTATTGAGCATTTTTGCACATTATTCTTAAATTGTTTTATTCTGACTGTACATATCATGCGACATGGTTGGATTTTAAATTTTAATTCTAATGTACAGTGCCATGCTACTTTCTAAGTGTTCCAGATCATATTGTAAATATTTATTTTGTTAAAAAATAAAGTTTGTGAGCTGTGTATGAGAATTTTTGTGGTACACATTCAGATTATAAACACATTTGTTGAGTTTATTAACTGATAACACTTTTTATTTATCAGGATCAAAACATGCTGATACAAAAAAATATGTACATCTGGCAAATTTAAGTTCGTAAAGTTCGTACCAAAAAAACATTAAATTATACAATGATGCAGACCAACAGGTGTAGCAGAAGATCATATTTGAATCTTCCATGCAACAGGACGATGATGACCTTGTGTTTTTCCATGGAAGACAAGCAAATGCATTGGCATCACACCTGGAAAGCTCTGAAATTGTAGCTGATATCAATGTGCCTTGATATTGATGTAATGAATATTTACAACAAGTTAATAATTCATAGTGCTATCAAGTGAGGTACCTTTTTGACATGAGAGATGATCAGCATCAGGCATACATCCGTCAACTGTTATCCCACCTAAAAAAAAAAAAAAAATCTAGAAAAACATGCTTTTTTTCAAACACATATCCGTGCAAATTCATTCGTCCGTGGGAATGACGCCAGTGCATCTACTTGACACCCACATCATGCGAACAACCTGTTTGGACTTAAAGGCGCAGGGACCAGACGCTTCCCTCTGTGCTTTAAATACAGTCAGACACTTCCAAGTCCTTGACCTAAATGCTGGCTGCATACTGATACATCACTAAAGGGGAAAAAAAAAACTGACAAATGAAAAGTAAACACAGGAAGAAATAAGCTTCCCTTTGCTTCCAACACTGGTACCTTCTCAAGGTAATGTTAATCAAAAGGCAGAATAACATCTGTGTTTTTCCAATTCCACCACAAAATGATGGAGGCATTTTCAAAAATAATACTTAATTTGGTCAAAAAAAAAAACTATTCAGAAATCACACTACATCTACACGTATGACATCAGAAGTTGACCGATAATGGTCAAAAATTCTTAAACATGAGAAAAAAGATAAACATTTAGGTAAGATTATATTACTAAAGCCCTGAAATGATCTCAGTCATGCAGGAAATGAATTATACTACAATAATATTCAGTGGTCGTATTCTGACACATGATGGCTAACGTAACACTGAGCTGAATCTGGGCCTCTTGCTGCCCCCACGCATTCATGCAAGTGTGGCGATATGAGAGCAGTACCAAAATAGCTCTCATGCCCTAAATTCCACATTTAAGTCACTGGTCACGATGCCTGGAGTTCAAAAAATGAAGGTTTTCGAATATTATCACGTGCTAAACAAAATTCTACTTTTCTATTTGACGCTCAGATATAAAAATCTGGAAATGAATGTGTCTTTTTTGCACATATAATAAAGATCGAATGGTCACACGATGGAAGCTGACGTGTCTATTCACTGCTTTGTGTCCTGTCAAAGTGCCCTTAAAGCATGACACCACTATCTACATCCTGCCCAGTCACTGTTACCCATTTCGGATAAGAACGCCTTCTAAAAAGCTAAAAATGGAATCTAGCAGCTTCCTTGAAGAGCGACATGACACTTACAAAAATGTGTCATGACAGTTTCTACTGCATTGTCATATATTGTAAGATGTGCTTATGAGCCTTTCATTATTAAGCATCTTCAGCCCTTATTCTTTATAAGTCTTTGCTTCACTGCAGTTAGATATATTTCATTAGAGGAATATTGAATATTCAGGAGTTTGTTACATTTACAAATATACAAAACTGTTGTCACATTTTTTTTATACAGTACTGATGATACGTAGCAGAGTCAAGAGCACTCATTATTTCATACTACTGCAGTTAACTGTGCTCCACCCAAATGTGTCTCATGTTTCTTATCACCTTACAGTCAATCAAATGACAGGAAACACATCTGGGTCTCCTCAGTACATGATACCAGCCAGGGAATGGTCAGTTTCATAATGTGCAGGCAGGTGATTTGGTTATAGTACCCAGTTATAGGATAGAAAGGTCTGTATCAGATCTCAGGAAGCTATCGAGGGCCCGTTGCTCTTAGGCAGCTTGGCGTTATTGGGTGCTGGATAGTAGCGCTGATCAGGACGGGCCTCTGTTACTGAGGAGTGCCCAAAGAGGAAGGTGTGTTTGTTGCTTCCACCGTTGTCTTTGTGGCTGGGCCTGGATGTCGGAGCTGAGGCGGGTGGAGGGCCCCTGGTGGTCTGGTGGTTGGTGGAGGTAGTGGGGGGTGCTGCTCTGGGCGCACCTGCGCTCTGAGGCCTCGACGCTGGAAAGAGGAAGGTGCCGTTGTTGGTGTTCTGGTTCATGTTGGTGTCAGTCCGCCGGGGCTCAGCTGTCTTGGCGGGTGGGTGAGGATCCGTGCCGGTGGACACTTGTTCTAGTTTGTCTTTGAGCTGCTGCACCTCCCGGGCTAGTCGCTCCACGGGGTGGGGGTGGTTGGCAGAGATGGGGTGCGAGAACGCCTGAGGATGGAAAGCAACACGGTTTTTCTTTGGAGGTCACTGACTTAACTTATTCAACCTCACTGCACTCATCAAAGAATTATCACTCAAATCCTCATTAAAATGTATTATGTTCTGTATTTTTCTTATTGTCAACAAATCACATAAAAAAAAGACCAAAACCATCAATGAATTGATCTGACTAACAAGTACTGTCTGTGTAGCCAAAGTCTGAAATAACTTATTCCTTTTTACAGTACTGAAGTGCTCCACTGTTGTCCAAAAACTATTAAAAAACACATCAGTGAGCCACACTGTCGCACTGAGTGACATATTCCTTCATTACAATAAACAACAAAGGTGTGTTAAACCACAGTTAAAAATAGTCCCCAGGTACTGACACCGAGGCTAACTGGTGTTTGTGCAGAGGATCCAAAACACAAATGGTCAGTGATTTCTGAATGAATAGGTATCTTGTGTCAATGCTGCTAAGAATAAAAAGGAATAAAAAATGATTTGTTGGCCTGTAGGGGTTAGTTGAATGGTGTGTGAAATTGTAGGAGAAACACTTTAAAACTACATAAAAGAACATAACACAGAATTGACCGTAATCGCTCCACCAGAAGTTCTGTTTTAGCGGTTTGATTTTGGTTTTACTTGTTCCTCTACCGCTCCCTTAAAATAGATGACTGCACCCACCCACACACCCCTTCACTATTCTCAACATCTCCATGGGGACACTGCTACATGCGCTGTTGTGCTAACATCACAAAGGCTGTCCCATGTCCATATTGGGAGTTGTCGATCAACGGCTCCGACTAATCTGCACATCAAAGAGACGACGTCATCTATTGAGCGAGCGGTCGTGATGTGACAGGATGTAACACAGAGGACATGATGAGGCTGTACACAGCGGATATGTGGAGCCTTCTGGAAGTGTTGTGGGCCAAATTTAACAAAACATTCGTGCAGGGTGGTGCCCACTCAATAACTAGATGGCACATCTCCACTTAGACACATAACCCTTCAATGTTAAAATTAGCTAATGTCTGTCGGATGAGTCTGTAGACTGATTACAGTGAACCCTACATATTAGCATCAAATTTTTTCTGATCTATACTGAATGAATATCTTACATTTATTACTTTGACTGACAAATAATCTCACATTTTACTGGCTCTCTAGGTCACGTGGAAACTTTTACCCTGTACTGTATGAACTGGGAAGAAATCGCTTGACTCTAAAAACCTAAAATGCAGTTGTGGAGTTGTTCATAATGAACATTGGATAACAATAGACTTCTGTGGCACCCAGGCAAAAGCTATATCAGGCTGCGGGCTACACACTGCTTGTTAACAGGATGAATTAATTATATGTTTAGTCTCTTCAGGAGACAGCATGAAAACATAAAATAACATAAGCCCTATCATTAAGAAAAAAAACTTCAAGCATTTCAGAGATCTTGGAATGCATTTTAAGATCAATGTATCTACTAACAAAAAAGTTAAAAACTGACCATAGCGTTCATGTGATGCCTGATTGACAACAAATTCTAATAAAGAAAAATCTATGATATAAGAAGTATAAAGAAGTTCCCACATACCTGTGCATGGAGCGCCCCCCGGAGGTAGCACTCCCTCCACAGGCCCATGCAGGGCCCCATGAGGAGCGGCAGTAAAGGCTCGTAGGGGTCAAGTGGTCCTTGAGGTCCGGAGTTGGAAGCGAGGCCCTGGGGAAGCTCAGTCAGGGACCAGGCTTTCAGTAGCCTCTCCAGGCCAGGCACGTTCTCGGAGGACGGCGCCCTCCGGTGGCTCTTTTTGTAAACGCCCAAACTGCTGCTGCGCCAGGGAAGCAGGTTAGCAGGACAGGTGAAGGTGCCTCGAGAGAGGAGGAAGACTGAGCCGGGGATGGTGTCGGTCAGCTGGTGGGCAGATGAGGGAAGATGAAAGCGAAAAGTTACCGTTAGTTTAATTTAAGGCAAAGATACCTGCAAAAGTAATTTGGGAACTGAACTGAATGAAAACCTATTGTTCTGTACTGTGGGTCCCAAACATGTTCTATGAAGTGTAAAGATTATGTAGATTTTTATTTAAAAATAATCAAACTACATTATTTTACTGATTTGTGCTTTTCAATTAAGGGAAGATTAATAATTAGTGATATCAGCTGATGGTTAGTTTGACTGGCATTACTGTCAACCTATTCCAAGAAGTCCATTTCAGTCAGATGCATGTTTTATGACTACCACAAGAGGGTGCGGTGAACTGTTGCATATACTCAGGACATTTAAGGATGTCAGTTCAGTAAACAACAGAATCTGTAACTATTCCTCATACACCCTGATGCTGTTCCACTGTGTCAACATACTAACGTGAAGATATCACTGCTGAAATGGCCACTAGAGGGTGTGATGCATCACATAAAGAGTCAGCAGTCTTACTCTGTGTGTGTCTGGGTTGGTGTTGAGGTTTCCATTGAGCAGAGGCTGGAGCGGAGGGGTCGGGGGGACGGGTTGGGTGAAATGCGCTTGTCTCTGCTTGCTGTACTGTAGGGCCCAGTCCCAAACAGGGGGCAGAGGAGGGTCAGATGGATCTGAGGAAGAATCTGGATGAAGCATATCTCTCCAGCCGTTTACCGGGGTGTAGGACTGCCCGAGGTTCTGGGCAGAGCAGGACACAAGGTTAGATAGATCCAGAAATACCCCTAAACCTGTATGTCTGCGGTAAATGATAAAGTAATGGCTTGAATATGTAATAAAATGTCACTTTTAATAGCTTGGATACAGTATTACTATAAATATGACACAGTTAAGTTGCATGATAGTCATAATAAACAATATATTTCACAGGAGAGTGGATGTTTTCAGTTTTATAATCAGAAGCAGAAGATACTAAAGTCCCTCTCAGGTGTCCAGTACCTGGGAGCGTTTGCATCTCTCTCGCTGGCAGTTGGCCAGGAAGCTGGAGAAGAGTGGCAGGTGGATGCTGTCGTGCAGGGCCAACAGGAAGTCATCTGTCAGCTGAAAGCGAGAGGGATACTGGGACCACAGCTGCCAAACACAGTCCAGGAAGAGCAGGAAGACCGGAGCCTGGAGGAAGGCAGAGAGGGAGGGATGGGTGTAGGGAGCAAAGAAGAGAAAGTTAAGAGAGAGGTAGGGGTGATTTAATGAGTAAGAGAGGGAAGGAATGAAGAAGGAGGGAAGTATAAGGGAGGATGAGAATATGATGGGAGGGAAAGAGAAGACAGAGAGGAGAGTAGAGAGATAGAGGAGGAAGATGATTTTTGGTGAACTGTTGTGCACCACAGCGAAAGGAGATTCACTTGCAATCCAAGGCGACAGTGCGGTTTTAGTGTGAAGCTTGACTTCTCACCTCCTCCTTATCGTTGTCACGGTGGTAGTTGATGCGGCTGTGAAAGCGGTGGCCGGACATCACCCACTCCTTCTGCACCAGGCTCTGGAAACCGTGCTGGGTCCGACAGTGGGGGTCACACATCACCTGCACCAGGCTGGACACCATGCAGCTCATGTCCCGGTCCTCCGCTTCTGTAACATCGAAACAGGGAGAGCACAAGTTCTTCAATATTTATATGTCGTTACCTGAAGCGTATTTCACAACAAACTGCTGGAGATGTGGTAATCACTGTTGTTTATTTTGTCTGGTTGCTCTGGTTTGACTCATCAACGTCAGGTTTATGTAGACACGCTTACGTATAAAATGAAATATAAAATGCACATTGTTGACAGTGAGTGAGTATAAAAGCTGTTCTAGACACATTTTCCTCATATGACATTACATGCAATGCACTGTTGTTGTGACCTTATTATGAATACTTTTCTAATTGTTCTGAAAGAAAAAATACTTAGTCATGTTAGTTAATAATTTTAGCATTTGGAGGGGGTTAAGGTATTGATTTCTCTTGCAAAGTGTAATGAATAACTCCCCTATCAATAAGAGAGACATGTTCTTCACTTGTGTATTGGATTTTCAATTTAGGGCACTTTAGGGATACACAACCTTTTACCTGACGATCACCATTTAATTGTGCTCTTATTCCTCCTAATGCTTTCACCTTTTCTCTTATGATAGAGAAGAGTGAGAGAGAGAAAAAAAAATGATACAATAAGCCAGACTGAAACATGATGATGGAGACAAAAGACACAGACCCAGAGCCAGACAGGATAAAAGAGAGGGAGAGGAAAACTGAGCAACAAAGTTTTTTTTTGGGCTAGTGTAGTGAGTCATTGCTGCAGTGGGATGTTTACTGCTGATCCAGCCAACGGCAGAGCTGCTGCAACAAGGAGAACACGACTGATATATGATCCTCTCAGCTGAACAGTCGATATAAGGGCTGGTATAATGTTAAGTCGCTTACAGCTGCAGACTTCCAGAGAAATTCAATCACCAGTAAGAGAGCAGGAAACAACCTTAACTCAGAACAGCCTTTGTTTGAGTGATGCAGTGCTGGGAACCGTCTCTCTGGGTGTCAATGAAGGCACGACAGGCAGACAGAGCAGATGATTAAAAGCAAACAACAGCTTATTGTGTATGAAATGAGTCATAAAATGGTATCTAAGGAGTATTGCAAAATGTTGTTTATATATGACCCTTCTTTTGTATCCTTTTTTCTGGTTTACATCACTTACCGTTTCTTGATAGCCTAAGTAATGTTAATGTCAGGAGGTCTGAACTACAACACCACAACTAATCTGTCTGCAATGACCTTTGCAGGTGAAAGCTGAAGACTTTACGGACATGAGCCTCAGTCAGACACTCTAAGGTCACCCTCGCTGCACGTTTGGGTTTACCTTGTCTGTCTACCAGCGTTTCCCGCCACCTGATCCAACTCACTGCCGGGTGGCGATCAATTGACACCTCTGCTCCACAATACACAACAGTCAGTGTCTTCCTCTTTGCATAGAGGTGATCCTCTTGTTCGTAGGGGGAAACTCCCCCTACGAACAGTGATGCTAGGCTGGGGGCTTTTGAGTATCCCCATACCCTCTCAGCACCTCTTATCACAGGCGACACCAGAGAAGGAGCGGCTAGCAACTATCAGGATATTTGGTCCAAGAGGGGACAGTTCTGTTGAAGATATGAGCCAAGCTACATCCACAATTGGTTCTGCCCTACTTTACTCGCTAGTTACATCTCCTTTGCCACCAGATAGGTGTCGTTCCATATCCAAAGATCGTGTTTTCATAGCCGGCCATCCTTTTACCAAGACCCCTGCCTTCACCTAATAATACAACCCTACAGCTGGCCTTGTGGGAGATGGGACCATGTACCTGTAGCAGTAATTGACCTGCATGTTTCAACATCTTTACTGTCAAGTCAATTTTACTTGTATAGTCCAATATCACAAATCACAATACTGAATTTTAAACAGGTCTGCTGAACAATAAACTACCAGGCAAAGAGTAAAATCACTGCATCTCTCCTGGACAGGTATGGATACAAATAATTCTTTTGAAATCATGTAAGTAAATGCTAAATGCTTGTAAAGTGAACTTTTGTTGCACATACTGTTTGTGTAGGTGTAAGTATCTTTATTATAGTTTTGTCATTATAAGGACTTCTGAACTACATACCTGAGCGCTGTTTGATTTGAATTAAAAGTTAAAAATGGACAAGTTTTCAATAATATTCAAATGATTTTCATTTTTATTGTCATGTTATAATCATTTACGTGAGGTCATTTCATATATCTAATATGGAGTCCGTCTAATCTCTGGAATGAACCGACAGCTGCAGCAGGTGTAACCGTGTCCTTAAAAGCATGTTGTATGAAGGCCTATTGACAGTGTGCATGTAGGCTCAGTGGAGTGTGCTTGTCCCTGATATATAGCTAGTTCAGGGCAAGCCCTAATGTGGCATTAATGAGAGGGAGGTGCTGTGAATAATGAATGGATCGAATAATACGATCCAGGGTGGCTGAGGTCACGTGACTCACCCTGCAGTGCCACAGTCAGGTGACCGCCGCGAAGCAGGCAGGCTACCTCCGAAGCTTTCTTCAGACAGGACCTGAAGACAGAGAGTGAGGATGATTATATGTAATGGAATCACATAACACTGATTACAAATATGAATTACAAACACAGGCAACTACTACAATATTGCAAATACTGGAGAAAATTCCTCAATTGTATGTATGTTGATCCCCCATGACTAGAACACTGAAGAGTACTGATGAATCTGTGTACTGTAATTCAATATAAATCTAGTACTTTAATTTTCATCCATTCACTTCTACAAACTTTAAAGTTGTTTACTGACTTTTCTTGCATCTAACACTTGATAAAGATTTTTAAGCTGTGTGATCACAGTTCTTGTGTTATACATGGGGCCACACTGTGGTTTAGGTGTTAAGATCAACCGGAGACTTTGACGTTGCATCTCTCTCCTCTTAATTTCCTGTCATCTGTGTGCTATCTGAAAAATAAACCACAAAAATGCCGAACCCTTCCCCCCAGCAGACTTGTAAAAGACTTAAGATACTCAACATTGAAAGGCCATGACTAGGAAGAACCTGGTGTTTTTTTTTTGTTATGGATGATATGGATTGCAAGACTGCCTAGTCAGAGTGGTTACCTGGTGTAGTCTAGCCAGTGGGTGCCTTCCAGGGTAGATAACCATTTGTCATCAGGCACCGTCACAGATGTGGAGATATCTACAAGCCAAAAGAGAAAACATGTCAGATACGATCACTACAAATGTCTGAAAGCCTGAAGAGGTTTCAGTATGTCGAGCAAACTGCTGTCTACGGTCTCCTTATTCATGTTTATTAAATAAGAAAAGCTACCTCCTAAACTGAACAAATTCAAACACTAAATATAAAACCCACATAATCTCGGGTGGATTAGCCTTTAATACAATCTGCGACGTCTATTTTCATTTTCTATCGAGCTGTTGTGAAGACTCAAAGCCCACTGCCTGTAAGCTGACCAAATACATCTGAGTGGCTGTTATTACAGGACAATCCTCTGAGCCGTGAAGCACTCACCCACAAAAGACAAAACACTGAGCTGACAAATGTGTGAACCGTGATAATCGGTGACCTTTAAACATTGTTCGTGTGCAGGAGAGAGTGGCAGAGTAGAGAGTAAAACTGTGCGTGCGTTTGAGTCTGAGATGGGTCAGCAGATGTAGATGACCGTGGGTTTTGTCATTTCTGTTCTTGCTCAACCGTGGAATGTGCTGTGTGTGCCTGAATGACAAAAACAACAATAAAGACCATCTCACAAAAGCCTGTTTTTAACCTGCCACTATATGAGTGGGAAGACTCAACTAAACCCCTGCAAAACAGTCATTTAATCATACATTTTAAAATATACACCAAGGTGCAGTAAAGAAAGCTGAGTCATAGATCGATCAGACCGCATGCATGACAAAAGGTTTTGTGCTGTATGTGAATATATGTTTGCTCAGTTGTCGTGTGTGTGAATATGTGTGTTTATGTCTTATCCCCACCTCCCAGACAGAGGGCGCGCAGGCGGCTGTGTGCCAGCTGGATGTCAGCAGGTGAGGGCAGTTCCTCGCCCAGCTCCACCACCACACACAAAGAGGACTGGCAACCGAACAGGATCAGCTCGAGGTTTCTACGGGAACAACAAATCCTGCTGTTGATACACTTCTACACCAGCAACAAACTTGTATTACTAGTATATAATAGTACAAGTATCAAGTTGCCTTAGATGCTTTTAGTAGATTTTTAAATCATGACGTCTGTGGGCAGTAGATATAATCTCCCAAGACTTAAAAGTTTGGAGTCAAATGCCTTTAAAAATCTATCAGAGTGGATTTCCCAGAGCACACTGTAATGGTTCCGCAGAATTAATTGGTTTAAATCTTCAGCTTCAGTTGGGAGAGAAAAAAAAAAAAGCAAAGCTGTAAAATGCTCATTGATAGTGACTGATTTTTACAAAAATCTTAATTATCTATATTAAATCTGCATTAATGTTTCCCTTTCAATATTAAAAAAAAAAAAAAAAAAGAAGAGCAGAAACTCATTAGAGCAAGTCGAGTCTGCTTAACGCTGTATTAGGCTGCTTTTTTTTTAAACTGCAGCCTCAAGCTCCTGTACAGTCTTGCTGTATTTAGTCTGTGGCCAGCTGCTGTTTTAGTAAAGGCTATTTTGGATGTTAGGTTTCCAGTGTTCAGACGACTATAAAACACATCACTGCATCCTCTGTATGGAAAGGTTATGGAATGCAAAAGGTGACTCAGATGCAGCGACTCAATGGCTGATAGGTAATCTCTCCGATCTCTCACACAGCAGTCACAGCATCAGATGAGCTAAACATTTTTCCACAAACAGCTGGTGGTTTGAGCAAGCTACAGTTAAACCTGTAATGGGCGACTTCACACTCTGGTAGCCTAAATTAAAGCAAAAGTGTAAACTGATCTAATAAAGAGCACACAGACAACTTGGCTGGTCTGTGAACGCTCTGTCAGCTGGCAGAAAGAAACACCACTTATTCTTAATGACTGAAATAAATCATCATCAATCAAATGCTTTCACTGATGGGTACACATGCACCTCCTTTTGGAAAAACATCAAACACACACACACACCTGATGTCGTCTTTCTCATGATAGATGTTATTCTGGAAGCTGGCCATTCGAAGTAGATCGCTGCCTCTGGGGTGTCGCCAACACCAGCGCTGGAACAAAAACAACCAAAACACGGTCTCACGATTTTGCGGATGGTTAATGTGCTGGACTACTTCTTGACAGGGATACTGAAATGTACATATCTTGTGTATTCTTTTTCTGTCACTTTTTTGAATTATTTGGAAATGGAGCAGTGGTATAGTAGGTCACGTAAATTAAAATGCGTGTGAATACTAAGTGCACTCACTGGGATGCGTCCTTCGTTGAAGTGGGCGAAGCTTTTCTTCAGCTCAGTGTCTAAAACCTTCTGCGGAACCGCGATGAACCTGGGCAGGCTAACAGGAAACAGAAAATGCTGCTTTTATTGAGAGAATAAAAAGAGGAAAATGACAGAGCCATGAAAGACGGATGAGATTTTTTTTTTGTATTCAATACGCCAACAACTTTCACCTTTCAGAACACATTTTTTGATTATACTGACTGGTCTCTTTTGTGTGGTTTTATAGGAGTTTAGCCTTGGCTTAGCTTTCCTGACAGTCAGTTTCTCTTGTCAAAGACCTGCAAACAAAATGTTCACACATTCTTAAAAAAAAAAGTTTTGTTGTTGATGGATATAATTAAGCACATGGTTTCATGTACTGGTCAGGAGGTAATGTTGAGGAGAGGATACTGGAGAAAATGATATACCACCGTACTTCACATTTAAACTTGTATTTAAAGAACAGACAAAAAGACTTGTTGTATGTTTACAACATTTCATATTTGGTTACTATTCAATGCAGATGTGAATTTACCTGGTGGACATTTCGAAGCGGTCGTTAACTGAGCTGACTCTCCAGCCGGTGGCTCCACACCTCTCCAGCTCTTGCTCCCAGTCTGAGACAGACTCGAACCAGTTCATGTGGGCATCTCTGCGACGGTTGCTTAGAAACTGCTTCATTTCTGGTGGAGGAAAGTGATTCACACTTTCACACTTCAGCTGAGGTTTGTTTTTAAGTTGCATAAAATATCTGAGTGAGGATGCTGCTTTGATGTTTGACACTTAAGACACTTCATTAGATTTTTTATTCATTGTAATGAACTGAACTAAGTTTAGAGGGAGATTAAAAAAAGGTAAAATCACACCAATTCACTTTTAGAGTGATTCAAACTACTAAATACAAATGGTAAATGGTTAATGGTAAATGGACTGTACTTGTATAGCGCCTTTCTAGTCTTCCGACCACTCAAACGGCTTTTTACGCTACGAGTTACATTCACCCATTGACACACATTCATACGCTGAATGGGTACAGGGGCTACCATGCAAGGTCCCAACCTGCCCATCAGAGGGAATCCAATCATTCACACACATTTGGGGTTCAATATCTTGCCCAAGGACACTTCGACACGTGGACTGGAGGAGCTGGGAATTGAACCGCCGATCTTCCGATTAGTGGACGACCCGTTCTACCGCCTGAGCCAAAGCTGTACCTCGACAGTTTTAGAAAAATGTGTGTGAATATAATGAATGTTCATGACTGACTGTGACATTTCAAATCACATCTGCTTGCTTGTCTTAATATGTTATGAAATGTTTTGAAAGGTTACGGTGGTGCAGTGACGTCTTCAGAGCGCTGACCACACAACGGACACACTTGACCCCTTGGGCAGAGTTGAGCTTTAGGTCATCTAGAGACTTGGTTCAGAGGGGGGGCTTGCATTATTTATCCAACAGCTGACAGTCAGCCACGGCCTGGTCAGTCTAGCATAGCTTTAACATGTCATAATGTATCAAACAGACAGTCTCATATTTCCCTATATGGTCCAGCTTGTTTAGAACTTTCATTAGTGAGATGTAAAGTGTGTCCTACTTCTTAAAACTTAAAAGAGTTTCATTAAAAAACAAAAGGGTTGAATTCCTACCCTCTGAAAGCATAATATTACACTTAATTATGGTGGCTTAATCTTTCATTAACTGAACTTTTCATTTGCTGTCAAGATCAGCCCTTGAAACTTTTACTGAGCCTCACTTTCAAACCGCTGAGAGATTTCCACACATCTGGACATGGTTTAAAAGACAGCATTTTTATTCCATCATCACAGAGGAGAATATTTCTAATCTTGCCAACCAGAGGGGGTTTGAGCTCTATATGTCATCATGGTCTGTTTAGAAACCATGAAGTTTCCTGTTTATTAGTTTCCCCAGTATTAAAAGCTGAACGGTAACATCACATATTGATGCAACAGCAGGAAGCAGAAATAGACAGATGCAAAAATAGATGAAACAAGAGTTGAATTCATGCGGAAATGACAAACAGTGATCACAGTTTTGGGTACATTTTGTCTCTGGAGCTGGACTGGGTGTACAATCAAAGTGAGAACAGACTTGTCGAAAGCATACCAGGAGAAAATCTGTAAGTCTTTACAGAGCAACTACAGCAGATGACTAACAAAGTCATACTGCAGTTCTGATTCATGTGGCTTCTCACTGTCACTGAGCTGTTATTTATTTGAATATTTATTACAGTGAAATAGGCACAGAAAAAAAAGATAAATACATTAAATAACAGTGTCGCAATCATTTTCACTAACATCCACTCAGACAAACAGATAAGGCCATACTGACCAAAATAACTTTTTAATTACTTTTCTGAG
Organism: Thunnus thynnus; assembly: GCF_963924715.1. NCBI lineage: Eukaryota > Metazoa > Chordata > Actinopteri > Scombriformes > Scombridae > Thunnus > Thunnus thynnus. Next base: position 8,103,223 of record NC_089526.1, on the reverse strand, counting down.
ATATCTCCATATGTTAAGATTATTTGGTTTAGGACTTAATTACATATAAAGCCAAAATTACATGAGCCACGTTTCTTAAACTATTCCTGTATGTTCTTGGCCACACAGTAAAACCACGACTGTGGGATGATAGACAAACTGCTGACTGACAGACTGATGAGGTACTGTATCAGTGCCAGGCAGGGAGGGATGGTTGTATACATGAGGGTGCATAGATTAAAGCTACTCACCTACACTCCCGAGGGCAGCGTTCTGGAAAGACAAAACTGAGCCTGGTTTGAGAGGCTGGTAGGTCTTGGCAATGGTGTAGGTCATCTGAGGAGGGAAACCACAGTGAGCCCATCAACATGACAAAGGTCATCAGCTTTCAACACTGAGGCCCTGCAGCATCAGATCAATGGTCTATGGTACAGATTGGCCTCTCTAGGAGATATCTTTAGGCTCTGACATGACAGATGTACAGTACAACAGTAACAAGAGCCTTTAATCTAAGCCAATACACATACTGAGAGATTGCATGCAAATATTCACTAATCCTACCACACAATTCTCTAGCAGCAGAATTTGGAAATTTCTTATAAGAAGGTATAAAACAGCGACTGTGTTTGGAGCTGTGCACTAATAAGATCTGTATTTTACCTTGTGTCAGACCTAGTCCTGCTTAAATGAGATCAATAAATTCCTAGAAACGAGACGACGGCCACACACCTCTATGACCTGTGCGTCAGGAGTGAGGCGGTCGAACAGGAAGCAGACGACTCGCAGGTCCCTACAGTAAAGCACGAGCTCCTCTGGGGTGAACTTCAGCGAGGAGTTTGGGGTCACAAGCTTGGTCCTGTTTGGGCCCACTGCAGCACAGGTGGGGGGAAGACAAATGAGTCAGGGACCAAAGAGACCTCGAATATGTAGGTTTTAATTAACTTTACAGAGAAGCCAAAAACCTGTACGTTCTATTAGACACGCCATTTAATCTTAATCTTATAGCAAAAATCTAAGTCGTGTGCTTTCATTACTTGATTTATCACACCACGTTTGGGCTACCATGTCACTTCTGGATCCATTTTTAACTGTACAACATGTCAGCTTCCTCATATATTTATTATAATGAGATTATTAATAAAATGATATCTGATAGAGTTGTACAACTTGAAATAAACTTGTTAACCAAGCAGGAAGTTCTCTGAATTCATTCCACTGTCAAGCACATGGTGTACAGTAAGTACACTATCAGTTCCTCATTAGCTGCAGCTTCAACAGTATCTCAGCAAAAGGCATCACTTACTGTTTACTAGTCTGTGATTGGACCCAAACAGGAGTGCTATCTAAAAGTACTACTAGTCAGTAAATCTCCTGTCATAGTATGAATTAAAATATGCTTTATTGGTTGCAAGTAAAAAGGTGTGCATAAAGTTTCACTCACCAACCACAACCTTCTCTATGGACGCCAAAGCCACATCATGATCTCCTAAAAGCACTGGGTCTGCATTGTCCTGCATCATGAATAAAAAAAGAAAACAAATGTGGGACAAATTAAATTTACATAAAACATTTTTACAATGTCATCCTTTATACCGTAATAGAATATGATATATTTTAATAAGTACAACTGTTCTGAGGGACTCACGTCAGGTTTGGGACTGTCCTGGGGCACAAATGCAACTCTGAAGTGTGTACAGAAGAGGGTCCCAGACAGCCAACCTCTTCCTTCCCTGGCGGTCAACTTCTTCCTCACCATAACAGCTCTCTGAAGTACACACTCACCTAGAAGGGAAAACATGAGAGATGTATTTCAGAGGTTACTGGATGGAATAAACTAAGTAAATGTCAGGCGATGGGTTTTAACTTTGTACATATCTAGTTATGAAGATTGTTGACCACTAATCTGTGTAAAATTGCATAACTGTGTGTATAGAGGGGGGGGGGCTTCCGGTGAGGATACAAAACAGGAAGCGCATTGATGGAGAAACAACAGCTTGAAAGTTCAGGAGCAGGCTACTGGGAGTGGGTGTAACAAACACCCTTACACAAAAAGGTATGTCCTCGATCGTCGCTTATGTTACAAGTCCTCAGGCCAGAGTAGAGGGGCGCTCATTTGGTTTGCTGGTAAATGCTGTCTAACTTACACGAGTGAAGCACCAAAATTAAGTACATGTGCTGAATTTCAAAACTCACAAAACTGACAATTTAAACCTCAGGAACAGTAGGTGTCACAAGTATAAAATTTAGCATGAACTGCATGGCTTTAGAAATTGAATTAAGTGGATACTTTAGTAGAAATCTAACATGTACAGATGATTAACCATGTTTTTGAAATGTGACAATTAAAAGCAAAGTTTGTTGATGCAGTTATGTGTAGGAGGGGTGTAGGAAGGCCTCAATGAAGTCTCAGTGTCTCAGTGAAGGAGAGCATTGTCCACTGTATAGGCTACTTGAGATGATCTTGAAACTGTACATCTGGATTTTCAGAAATGTGCAGAGACACAACCAGTTGGAAATCTATTTTCAGAGCCCTTGTCCTGGGCAATTTGCAATGTTATCAATATTTGACAGGCTGACATACTGTGCAGGACTTTTATTAGTAATCTACTGATATTGTTGAGAGTGGTAGATCCTTATCTTTGGTTAAATGGAGAGGAAAGTTGAAGAGTCGTCTTAAATTCCAGGAAAATAGCTTCCAAACAAAACTTTTTCACTCTTAAAATTCTCTTTACCTACAAACACAGACGATCATAAACACTCTCAAAGAAATAAAAACGGAAAACAATTTCACCAAAACGCACACAAACACGGCAGTGAGGCGGCACATTTATAACAGTCTCCTGCAGGAATACAAAGCCTTTGCCAGCCAGACTGTGGGTTTCCATGGCAACAGAGTCCAGGATAGGGGTATATGTGGAGAAAATGGCCTTTTTGTCCGTGATGAGAAGAGTTTGGCAAGACACGTGGCGAGGCAAATGTTTTCATAGTCGCTCAAAATACCATGAAAAAGACAGAGAAAGACTGCTGGTTCCTCGAAACTGAAAAAAAAACAACACATTCTGAACATTCGGAAACACAAAATTCCTTCACTGCACATGTGGAAGGAACTAGCACAGACCTTACGTAGAAAATGACAGTAGAGATGTTGGATTGCAGAACGCTTGCTCCTTGCTCTTAGCTTAATGAATGTTTTGGAGGATACCAAAGCACAAACAGGAAAGAGCCATTTTTACACATGAAACACTTGTTTATGCTGGGAGAGAAAGAGGAAGAGGAGCCTTTGCTTCCAACACCATAATTTGCTGATTGCACAAGAGGAGTTTTAGTCTTTGGGCGTGCTCTATGATTATGCTTATGCCCTTCAGTCTCCAAAACCATGCATGAAAACCCTTGGCTGGACTTATCAATTAAACCCGACCACACATGAACTAGCTACAGAGATTTTAAGATGCTTAGCACAGTGAACACAACTAAACCCTTGTTGGGAGCTTGTCTTTCAAAAAGACAATCTATGGCTTTGCATGCCTCGTTTCAATGTCTCCCCGGGGTCCAACAGAGCCTAAAACATTCCTGCAGGCCTGAAAATTTGAGAGTTGAAATGAAGATAAAGACAGGGGACAGAGGGTTGTGGTCCTCTTTGCACTCTTTAGTGAGAGTTAAGAAGTTTGTGCTAGTGGCTGGTTCAGCCCCAGCATGAGTCAGTTGAACAAGTGAAAGTGTTTACGAGACAGTTGTCCCTTAATCAAATAAAACGTTTTTTTATGTTCTTCATGGAAATCTCCAGAAAGATTACTAGCACAGCATTATTGCACTTGTAGCTACTTTTGTATTGATTAAAGCCGCACTATTTTACTATTTTAATACATTATAAACTAGGTTATATGTATTATTGGTCTGTCTCCTGCTTGTGTGAATATGCCAGCGATGTTTGGGTCAGCCTGGGATATTTTTTTGGTACGCCTTTTGCTCTGGGTGTGCCCCACAGTCAGCTTGGATTAAATATTATTTTTATTGAGCGCAAGAACTCCACAGCAATAACAAATATGGTAGACAATAATAAGACACAAAAGAAAAGTTATGCAGAAAAACCAAACTCACAAAACACAATGTTTGATTTCAGATTCCTGGATTTTGCTGTAGATTCTTCAATTGTTTTATGACTTACATCCCCCCTCTGACAGCGTTATGGACAGCGGGCCAAAACTGAATGTCGGGTTGGAGCTTTGACCAACTGAGGAGCAGAGGGGCGAAAATAACAAGAGACTATGTGCCTCGAGGCAAAATGCTGAATAACATAGTTTTATTACACTGAAACCCAGCGTTTACTGGCATTTCTTATCTGTATTTGAAGAGTCTCACATGCAGCAACGATGCAGGATGTGACTGACAGAAAGCATCAGCCCCACTTGAGATATTGCTTCAGAGTAGAGGAAATAATTTAAACTTAAATACTGAAGAAGTGGTTAAGTGGAGGTGCCGGGAGGAAGTTTAATCAGGTGCTTCTTTGCAGTCCGACTGTAGTCGTTATGTTTTAAATGTACACGATGTGAAAGCAGTTGTAACGTTCTGGCATTTCTTATATGCTGCCAGGCGTAAACACAGTTTTTTTTTCCACATTAAGCTTAATTTTGATTCCCCCTTTAATGTTTCAGCTGTTTCTATTGATGTTGTGGTCCCTGACTTGGATATGAGGCGAGAGCGACCTGAAGGATCAGCCTGAGAAAATACAGCTGAGGAAGATGTGAACCACATGCTCTCGGCCCATTTTTATTTGTTTTTATCCACATTTGTTCCTCATTTTCAGCTGGGATGCGTGCAGAGCAAAAGGTTTTCTGCCCTTCTCAACGTACTAGAGAGATGAGTAAAGACCAGGAATGGTTTATGTTGGGTTAAATCTAAGGGTACAGATGTGTTTATATCCACAAACCGTCAGCTGGATATTTTCCGTAGAAATGAGGATGAGAAAAGCCCTGGATGTCTGGGGCCTTCCTAATAATCTGACACAGCACAAAATGTCCAGGAGTCTGCTCTGTCGTTCTGTTTACAGTACGCACAACCCAAAACCACCAACCACCATGTGATGCAACATCCACCGAGTTTGACTACATTTTCAAAATGACAACCGAGTTAGGTTAGCTTGTAATGTGATGGAACAAAAGCAAAAACTTGTCCTGCTTTCCCTTTCACTAGCATGTCCATAAACTGCTTACACTGCCATTGCTATCCAGCAAACCAAAACATTCATCATTTAATATAGGGCCTATTTGATTTCAAACAAGACATGTATATATGAAAAAAATAACAATATTGTGCACTATATGTCCATGTAAATTTCACATAAAATCCTGTGTCTTATCTGTGTTGCCCAGTCATGGACTATACACTACAAAAACCTCCATTCAAAGTAACAGGTATCTCTCTTTCAATATCAAAGTTGAAACCCAAGTATATCAAGGCCCCGGTCTCTTGTCCATCAATCAGCGAGGAATAAAGCTGATTGACAAGCTTTAAATCCTACGGTAACATAAGACTGTGGAGAAAGGGGATTGTGAAGTTGCTCTAAAGGGGGTCCTGGCCTCTTGGCATTGTGTGTGCACGGACAGTATACCCCCTCCCCCCTCCTCGCAGCATTGAAAAGGTACATGATCTACCTATGGCTGTTTGAGCTGTCCTGACCTGTTCGCCCTCCCGCAGACCGGCTCGGTTTCTGCGGTCCTGTGTCCCGGTGTCACATGAGAACGCTGGGACGCCGAACACCGCCCGTTAACTACTGGGAGAACTGGACGACTTTTGCAAACGTATTTTTGGATTCTGTCGTCCACACGGTAGTTCTCAACTTGTCGGTGCAACTAGTTTTTTTAATGCAATCTAAGTTAACGGTGACATAACCCTGACATGCGACAACATCATCGCTTTGTTGTTATTGATACGTTTTTTTTATGCAGGGTTGACAAATGACCCATCCCTTTGTAGAGTGTGTGTGTGTTGGAGTGAGAGAAAGGGAAAAAGAGAGAGGGAGACAGTCCACAGGTGCAACGTGAGCCCTTTGAGCCGGTAACACTGACTCGCCACTCCTTTGTGTCTGAAAGTGAACTTGTTCTCACAAATTGTCTCAACACTTATTCTGCAGAGTGTACACGGAGCCAAAAGGACAGATTTCCCTGCCTGTAAATCTGAATCTGTTTAAAAATACAAAATGCCCAAAATATGATTAAATGCCACATTTACAGCAGACTAAAAGTAAGTAATTTTAGCTCACAGAGTAGCTAATATTGACCTCAATGGAAAAAGAGAATAACGGTTTTTTAAAAAAGCATGGCATTTCTGCCAGTGCTCATCTGTCTTCTTCTCTTGCTTAATATAAAACAGGTTTTCATGGACAGCTGTGTTTCTAATCTGCCTGGAATGAAGATGGAGTGAGAGGGAAATAGCAAGAAAGTGAAGGAGGAGAGACGTAAGAGAACAGTATGAAGGAGTTGGAAATGGGAGATGAAGTTGAAAGCTGGCAGGGAGGAAAAAAAAAAAAAAGTAAAGGCAGACGACATTTCACAGTGAAATGTTAACAGCTAAGAATAGGATCCCTGTGTGTGTTGTGAAGGACCAGCAGTCAGAGTCTGGAAAGTATTTGATCAAAACTGCTGGAAAACAAATTAGCTGGGTAAGTGAATGAAATAAGGAAGGAAGTGTGTGTGTGTGTGTATGTGTGTGTGTGTAAAGAGTCATGTGTGCAATGCATGAACGTGTGTGACTTTAGTTTGTATATGAATATGTTTGCATGTGTGAAAGCTCAGTGTAAGCCCACAACGTCCTGTGTCATAACAAAACATTACTGAGACAATAAAAAAATCCAGCTTCATTAAAAAGAAAGCTAGAGAAGAAAGACAAAATAAATAGAATTTATATATATATATAAAAAGGATAAAGTAAAAAAAAAAACAAGAAGGAAAATCATAAGGTGGATGTGAGCTGAACCTGGAAAACATCAAGGGAGCGTCTCATAAACATAAACCCATCTCTAAAACACACTCACTCACTCATTTACACATAATCTGCTTTAGTGAAGAGTGCTGAAAGTCACTATTGATGTGCAGTGTTAAAAAAAACTAGCCTGTCTCAGATCACGGCCCTCTGGTCTGCTGCCATTCTTATTAAAAGCTCCTGTACTGTAGGGGGTTGCTGACACAAGAATATGAGCCAGGCTCAGGAAATAACCTACGCTACTGCAGCAGCAGCAGCAGAAGAGAGTTTCTGTAGCTCTCTACTATCCAGCAGATTATCACTGGTATTAAGAGGGTTGACCTTTTGTAGATGTAGCTGAAAAAAAAAAAAAAAAAACGCTCTCTGGAGCAGGGGTTAGAACAGTTGAGGTTAGGGTGGTCCATGAAGGATTCTGGTAGACACAACTTTTTGTGAGGCAGCTGGATTTGCGAGATCACAACATGACGTGCGAATCCAGCTTGTCGGGCCGTGATCTTGCGAATCCAGCTGCCTTGCGAGATAAGATGGTTCGTCCAATTACCTGCCAAATATTTTTTGAAAGCGGCTGCCCTTTTCCAAACAGTTTCCAAGGACGACGTCTTAAATGGTTCTGTGTTACAAACCATCTGGGGCATCAGGTTAAGACACAGTCGGAGGATCGTCTTTTATGTTTAACACGCGTAGAAGGAGAGTAAGGATTTATGGTATAAATTCACCTACTTCCAAGGTACGTGGAGAAGGAAAGAAGTCTGAGGGTATCAAGACAAGAGAGCAACACTTGCAGTATTAAGAACAATTCTCATAATAAATACAATAATAAAATTGTTCTTCACACCCTTTAATACGTAAAAGAAAACATGACATTGTAGTTCAACAAGCAGCCAGCCAACAGTTTGGAGGTATTTATTGACCATCAACAGCTGCAGGATTTCCCATACATTCATTTATTTGTGGCGGCCTGCCACAATATCAACATTGCTCTCTCTCTCTCTCTCTCTCTCTCTCTCTCTCTCTCTCTCTCTCTCAAACACATGACAATGGTTTTGTCTGTGAATAGCCTGATGTTATACACTCCAGTACAGTAGGTGTGCACCTTAAGGCTGGTTTGTAGTCCACCAGTAAAAGAAGAAGAGGAGAGGTAGGCTATATATGGTTGTTGGCTTTTCCCCGGTTTTCTCCGCAGAGAAGACTCTGACAAGTTAGTCTGTCTATGTACTAAACACAATGTCAGAGACTGAACTCTTCAAATAAGTTATGAGCAAGCATGCAGGGCTTGAGCGGACCTCCTGTTGTCCCAGGAAGGATGTAACATTAAATCAAGTTGAAAAAAAAGGACAAAGTGTGTAAAAACTGAACAAGTCCAACTCCAGACAGTGTGTGTGTGTGTGTTGACGTTAAGTTAGCTAGTTATTTAATAATCTTTTTTTTTTTCACCACAATTAATTCTGTGGGAAACACTGAGCTAGCTTATGTTAGCCCCAGTGACTGCACGAAATCCTGTCCTGTCAGTGAAGCTGCATTGGTCTCACAGCCTCAAACTCTGAACTAAACCAGTTGGTGATTCTTCAACGTTAGCAAGCCAGCTACAGATGTTGCAGAACATGCAAAGAAGACAACATTGCAGTTCCCAAGTCTTTGGTGGCCACAAACTGTGTCTCCACACCAAGCTAGCACATACTGGACCAGTCTGTCCACCATATCAGCTCTCCATTAAACTACCAGAAAGACAACAAATATATCAAGGTCGAAAGTAGTGAGGACCCTAACTGTAATTTAATTACTGAATTACAAATTGTAATCCCTTACACTACTTGTTATTGAAAAAGGTAATCACATTACTGTTACAAAGTAATGAATTACTGCCTAAAACTGAGTAATCACTTTGTAAGCATCTACCAGTGCTTCCACTGTAATTGTACAGGCCTGGCGGGCCACCAGGCCAACGAGAACCCCCGCCAGGCCAAGAAAATATTTTTTTAATGCCAAAAATAACATCAAATATCCATTCACTCGGAAACCAATAGCATTTGGGAGCCTCTGTGCAGCGCTGTTCCGAAACATGAGTTAACGTCTGTGTCGTTGCCTAAGAAACTCTTGGTAGCGTAGCTCTGTTAAGGAATAGGGCAGTACGTAATATGTGTGTGTCGCGGGTGAGTGAGTGGTTGAGTGAGAGAGCGAGTGGCAGAAAAGTGACGGTGAATGCGAGTGGAGCAGAGGAAAAGGTTAGCAGTAAGTTGTCAATCTGGTGCTAAATGTACAGTACAGACTGCAGTGAGTCAGTTAAAAAATGTTGCAGCTTGTCAAGACCAAGAAAAGTCACGTGTATTGTTTCCCCGAGTGCTGGAAAAGTGAAGGAGTTCAAAAGTTAGCAACAATGGGTTAGCCTAACCTGAAGACGCTAAACACAGAAATAGAGAACGGAGAAATATGTGGCTGTGTGATATAAATATGTGACTTTTGCTCAGCGCGTTAGCTTTTCAACAGCAGATCTTTTACCATCTCAAGGAAAAGCACCTGCTGTGACATTCCTGGTCCAGGTGTGGCTACAAGTTCAATATGGGCATGTCAAACCACAGAGAACAATGAATGCAGTAGCACTTTTCTGCCAAATGTTATTGAGTGTTGATATTTCAGCAGTGCAGTAGCAACAGTGGCAGTTGTCCATTTAAATTTGTGCTGCCATGTGTTATATCATTTAGTGCCTTCACATGTTTGTTGTGTTAAGCTGCAAACTGTTTGTTACAGTAGACTTTTTATTTATTTTCTAATTGCAAGATGGATAGTTTTGTCAAAAGTAGAAGTTTAAGAAGTACAATAAAAACAAGTTATAATAAGGCAGCTTTGGTAAGAATTTATATTTTCATTATAGTAAGAACTATGCCACCGACATCCCCTCATATTTAAAAAGCTTTCATAGATGACCACATACATCAGCTCATAAAAGCACAATCTTACCTGGTAGGCAGCGTAATCCAAACACATCTCGACTCCTCGCGTTCGTCCCGCTCTGACTCAGCATCCTCTCCTGTGAAGGGAAAACAGAGCTGACATTAACACCATGTAATCCCTCTATTTGCAGAAGTGGCTGCTGTTTATTCAAACACAGTATTTCACAATGCAACATTTTGTTAAACACGTCTCATAAGAACTCAGAAAACTATGTGAGCAGTGTTCATTTAAATGGAATACTGTTCTATTTTTAACCCTATGCCGCAGAATCATCAAATTGTTTACCCAAAGAAACAGACTAAACAGCACACACACACAGAGAGCCTTATGTCACCTTTGTTCCTGATCATATTTAATCAAGGCGCTGCCTGCTTCTCTCATCAAAGCCTCGCTCGCCTCAGTGGACCCATTTCCAAAGACAAAGAAACAAAGCCACCGCACAATGCTTCATGATTCGAAGTTTCCATGTTGCTGTTTGTTCCTGCTTTCCTCTATGGAACTCATGAGATCTTGTGTATTTGAGACTATTCTACAAGAAACATCCAGCCCCACAGAGCAACAAGGGTTACTATAATCAGACGACGTGCTTACTAGCACATATGGATCCACTTAACTTTGCTACTAACCCCCCTTTGTGAAGACCATTTACATTTATCGGCTAGAAATCCCATAATATGCCGAGGCCTGTAATGTGAGAGGACGATATGATTATACAGGTGGCGGACAAGCTTTAGAGTAGTACAGAAATAGAGGAAAAGGCCCTGAGTTGACATCCAAGAAAACTATACATTGTACAGTTTCAAACTACTCCCTCAGCGATTCTGGTTGAGTTTTGCTCACAGTGAAACTATTTATCATGGTTTCATTTAAGGCACCGGCTTTATCACGACAACACAGCAGCTATTTCTTTGAGTCAGCAAGTACATGTGAGCGATAACAATGAATCCACTCAAGTCACTAATGTTATGCCAACAGTTTTGCAGGGTGGTGAATTCTGTGTTAGCAGCCTGCTCATAAAAACCTGAGACTCTAAGGTTGTAAGCCCTCTATAAAAAAAAAAAACAAGGAACGTTTAACAAAGAGGAACTTTGCTCCTTGAAAAGATAGTAAAATCTCACTTTCATGGATGGTTGTTTTCTTTGCATGTGAGAACACGCCTCAGTCTCACATAATAACAGCTATGTTGGTCCACAGTGAAAAACATATTAGTTTCACAATAACAGCTGTAAAATTGTGAGATGCCTACTTTTTTTTTTTTTTGGCCTATTCTTTTCTAGCGGCCTGTGTCCACATCATGTGACTGTCAAGTTTCTGTCTGCGAAAGCAAAACAAAAAAGTAATTTTTTACACATTTTAATGTGAGACTGGGGTTGGAGAACATGTGGCTACATCAAAGAGAAACTCACAGACTTTCACTTTGATGCTGATGCTATCTCGATGGAACATTTTTTTAGGGCTGCAACTAACAATTATTTTCATTATCGATTAATCTGTTGCTTATTTTTCTGATTGATCAATTAGTCATTTGGTCTGTAAAATTGTGAAAAAAAGTATTTCCCAAAGCCAAAGTCCTAAAATGTTTTGTCCCAACTAACAGTCCAACCAAACTAACCAAAGATATTCAGTTTATTATCATAGAGGACTAAGGAAACCAGGAAATATTCACATTTAAGAAACTGGAATCAGAGCATTTGGAATTTTTTTTTCTGAAAAACGGACTCATTAGTTGACGATTAATTTTCTTTCGGTCAACTAATCGACTCATAATTGCAGCTATACATTTTTTCAGTATTTTCATACTTTTTGCTGCAATATTTTGCAATAAAATGGTTCTATACATCCAACTCCAAAGTCTGTAGGGAATTAGCCAACATCATGGACTTCTTCCTGACATTGATTTCTAGGCTGTGTTTATTCTAAGACATTTGAAATATGGTTACACTTCCAACAACTTTACTGACCATATTTAAAGGCCAAAGCTATGTGTTGGCAAAAACCGCTGGAGAAAAACAAGACTTTTTTAATTATAAGGCAGGACACTAAACATTTTACAAGACTTACTTTAAGCTTGCCAGAGCATTGTTCATTTTTTTTTTACATCTGGCTTTTAAATGTATTTTGCTTTCCCTCTGTCTCTCCATCAACACCCACAGAAAACCCACAGCTGAATTCCTCATACTCTTTTAAGAACATCAGAGGCTATTCAGATCTTGTTTTGTCATTCCTTTCATAAGTCTTGGGCCTTAGCTCTGTCCTCTGAAGGTCGATAAGACTGACAGACTTGTGCCTCAGGGTCAAATGAACTCAACAGATAACACTGCAATGCACAAGTAGCAGTGGCACTCAACTGTAGGCTAGCCTATGTACATAATGTGATAAATGTGGTAAGAAGAGAGCTGCTTCTAGCAAAAAAAAAAAAAAAAAAAAAGATTTCTGGACTCAGTGAATGTGACAGTTTAAAAATAGCTACAGCAAATGCATTTGAGATTTGAGCTGTTCTCCTCCACTTATATGTTTTGCAATACAGAGGTAAACCAGGCGACACAGATAAGGAAAAGAGGAATGAGATAACATCTAGGCATAAACTTAAAACACAACATTTACAAAGTAAGTCTGCTCAGAAGTCTCTGAGTCACATATCACGCAAAAAGAAACACATTTCCAGGGCTGTGTGTGTGCTTTTTGCTGACATTTCACTTATTTGCCTTTCATTGTGTGGCTTCGGCATCCCCGCTGTATAACTGCCTCTTCCTCCCCTGTGCCGCCTCTCTGCCCCACTTTTGCCCTCCCCTGCTTCCCTCCCTTCATCCTCAGGGACAGTGGCCAAGGCTTATTGCAGTTTCCATTGCTCATGGCTTCCCCTTGCTACTGCGGCCAGACTTCAGCAGTAAGCGTGCGTGTTCCTGGGTCTGGAACATACTTCTCTCTCCCTAAACAACATGCAAAACTCACAAGGAAAAGAGATGGGAATTTTGAAGGGACGATGGAGGAATAGCAATCTTCTATAGCATCTTAATCTCTAAAAATTTGAATCTTCTATCATGTCTTAGAATCTGATTTGACGTGGAACAGTTGACAACGCGATTAGATGAGTAGATAATTTGATATATTTAGTTAGTAAGATAATTAGACAGTTGCTTCACTACAATTCAGTTTCCAAACAACCTTCTGGAGGGAAAGTTTATTTTCATCTGAGGCCGCCACTTCTTTTGACAAAAATCTAACATTAAAAAAGCATTAAAAAAAAAAAAGAAGAACGGTCTCAAGCATTTGATTTTCAATTCCAAACAAGACTGAATTACTGAGTCTGTTTTGAAAGCTACTCTTACTGAGAAACGCTCTGCTTGTGGCTTCTAAAATATACATTCGCTTTTAGCCACTGTTCACTGAACTGTGAAGGATCAAAGCCCATTTATTTGTATTGTGATCTCCACTTCCTCACATGAAAGGGGACAGTCATATGACATTGTGATTTGGCTTGGAAGGAAACTTAGGACGTGACGCAGTTTTGCTAAATGTGGCACGCTTTAAAGTGTTTCCCCTTTTTTCCATTCAGAATAAATTCTGAGATTTTTTTTTTTTTGTCTAGAGAAATAAAATCAACTGAGTCGTCTCATCGTTTCTGGATAGCCGGCAGATCTGTAAAGAAATACTGTATTTGCTACAGTCGAAACAGAAGACCTCATATCAAATATATTCATGCGCTGAAAAGAAAAACCCCCCAAGGGCAAAACAAAAGAAAAAAAACTGCCTTGAATGTAATCAGCAGTTCACAGCAGAATGAGGTCCTCAGTGGAAATCTATTTTCTAGTGCAGTGTGGTGGATTCCAGCACAAGCTGCATTTTAGCCTCGATATGAGAAAACACAGAAATACCACAGACAGATCTTGACATATAGAGTAAAATAATAAATCAATGTTTCATGAACTGGGAATTCTTGTGGTTAATATTTAATACGAGGATTTCTGCATGGCACTATATCCAGCTTTTAACCCCGTTCTATTGCAAAAGCCTGCAGCAATTAGCATAACTTTCCCTGTTGTAACTTCTCATTCTGAAACCTTCCATTATAAACACTTGGCAACACGGGGGAATATTCACATCAGTGCCCAAACTCTCAGTTGTTCATTATAACACCATCAGTCAGACTTCTAGACGCAAAACAAATGGATAATTACTGGCTCTTTTTCACGGTATCCCTGCTTAACGATTTGTGAATCATTGTCTCATAACGTTTGCATCCTCATTATCTCTTCCTTTTATTTTTGCGGATGCAGTGTGCAGTGCTGACAGAGAGTAAAGCCAGGCTTGTTGCGGTTGCTGATGCACTGTGACATTGGTAAGGGAAGGCTCAAAGGTCATTTAAAGCCAAATAAAACAGTGTTTGAGGCCTTGATTATTACATGACGATAGTTATTCAACAAGATTAAAAGTATATAGTCTTGCTAGCCACTCTGTGAGGCTGATAATAGGCAAAGCTAGTGTCAGCATGCAAATATGTGCTCAATGAAAATGCTATCATGCTAATGATTGATGATCAGGTTAATCATCAATACACACAAAGTACAGCTAGGCTGATGGGCATTTGTTAAAAACCCAAATATCGAAAAAACGAAAATTTTGACCTGATGATGGTGCGATATTAAAAGTTATTACAACTCATACTGAGGGGGCACGAATGTCTGAGCCAAATTTCATAGTTTTTGAGACATTTCACTCAAAACCACATATGTCAACGTGCTGGTGGCACTAGAGGAGAAGTCAGTGGATCGCCAAAGTCAGTAGGAATCATCGTCTGGGCAGCCAGCGTGTACAAATCCACACACTATTTGATTTGACAGCATTTTCATCAGCTTTTCATCAGTCACTGTAATGCCTGTCAGTGGAGCCCTGACATACCAAACTCATACCGTACTGCATTAGCTATATTCTGGGATTCTTCTTTTGGCTACACAGACCATTCTGCGACTACAAAGTTAACACGTCTGATGCCGACAACAACAGCCGGCGTGTCCATCAACAACAGCAGCATTTATGCCTCATGGTCTCTGGAGCGCACTTGTGTCTCTAAACCCATCACTAACAGCTCATCACTGCAGATGAGTGTCAGCTCAATGGCTTAAGTGAAAACCTAATGCTGAATATTGAACATTCTCAGTGCCTCATAATCGTCTCTTGTATGAATTTGACAGGCACTTACTCTGACTGCTAAGATCCCAGAAGTGAGATTATCACTTATCACAACAGACAAACGACCCAGCCTCTTCAGACCAGGCTCTTTTGCGAGTGAATAACACTGCTGGTTAATTATCACCCAACGCCGGATCGATACACCCTCTGATGGGACCATAAATCTGCTCTGACATTAAGAAGAAGCTGTTGTTGTGCTCTGTTTAAGCGGTGGAAGCTCTAGCAACTCAGGGGCCGGTAGCGAATGTGATGTCTGAGTCCTATGGGAATGGGTGTGGGTGTGTCTGTACTGCTTTGACCCACTCCTATCAGGCTTGCATCTTCAGCCACTCTGAATAGAGCTCAGATGATCCCTCCTCTGGCATTTTTTGCTTCTGTGGAGCTTTGTGCTGTGTGCCTTTCCTGCTGACTGCTTCAAAGCTGGCTGGGAGATGCAGATAGAGTGAACACAAGGGGATAGACGCAGCCAAAATAAGCCTGGATATGCCGGCCATCCTGTCAAGATGCAGGCCTGAGCTTCCTCATGTAGCGTTTAGGACTGCAACTATTTTAATCATTTTTCAAGAAAAATGCCAAACATTCTCTGGATCAAGCTTCTCAAAACGGGATGATTTCCTGTTTTTCTTTGTCATATGACACTGAATTAAATATTTTTAGGTTTTAGACTGTAAGTTAGACAAAACAAGGAAACTGAAGACATCACCGTGGCCTCTGGGAAATTGTGAGCATCATTCTTTTCATAGCCGAAACAATGAATCCAGAAAATAATTGGTAGATACTTCGATAATGAAAATAACAAATAATCGCTGTTGTTTTCTTCATACCTCTCAGGTTCATAGTTTCTATCAGCCAAAACGGCTTAAGCACAACGCTCTGATAACAGAGGAGAAGATTCACCAGCACATGGAGACTGCAACACCATCTGGTCCAAATTCAGCCTCTGATTGGATTCAGTTTTCCAAAGCAGTCTTAACACATGCTCATGGAGAGGAAACCCATATGAGTGTGTGGGTGGCCTGTGCATATAATCTACACAGCTTACCACTCTACATTACCATATCTTTGGTTCAGCCACATTCTCATACTTGGACAGTGGTGGAACGCACTGGTAGGGGGGGTTGTGATGATTTCGGCGCCTCTCGTTTTGAGGTAATCAAATTCAAAACTCCTCCACCACCCAACTGCTGTCTCCATGGCGACAGACAGATGTTGTGTAGTGCACATCACCCCCCCCACCCCCACTCCACATGCGAGCCTCGCCCCAGGGCAGAGTAAAGGGGCATCTGTTCTTGTTTTCCCCCTGCGGCTGCTGAAAATAACCAGGGAGAAACAAAAAGCCAGGCAACAAAAAAAGACGGTGCCAAGAGACTGCTCCCAAAGGAACAGGCTACTCTGAACACATTCATACTGTGCGTACACATTGCTTTGTGCTGTCTATCAAACTAATGAGTCCACCTACTCTATCCTCTCAGATGCTCCTTAACAAGAACATCTTACTGATCATTTGAGATGCAGTAGTGCAAGGATTTCACCGTCAGCTTCTCAAAGCTGTCGTATCATGTGACCTTTTCAAGCTTTGGCAAATTACAGCAGCTGAAACTGGCTATAGCTTTTGGATGCACAGTTCTCTAGAGATGATGAGTGTGAATACCATTAGTCTTAGTGTACAACAATGTAATCCCATATGAAGGATCAAAGACTGATGATATTATGCTATGTATTCTTACAGTAATGATGTATCTCCCTGTTGTGCGGACAAAAGGAAACAGCAGCCATATAAAGCCTAGTTTCCTCCTGCAAAGCTGCCATCCTTAGTTGTGAACAGAAATAACTACATTCAGGGGCAGCAGGTTTCTAATCTAGCCAGACTGCAAACTACCTGACTACTCATTTATAGCACAGCATGATGAATGATGGCTGGTGTTTCCTGCATTGTGACATTGCCTGCATCCTGACCCTTTTGGTTTTCAATCACATGAGGAGTGTTGAGTTATGTACTACAAAGCAAAGCAGTAAGATGTGATGTGACAAACTTCCATCTGAATGACTTGAAAATCATTACTCAACTGGAATACATACACTCTACACACTGATGCTTTTAATATAGTGTAAACTCCCACAACAGATGTAAAAAAAGGAAGCTATACAAATAAAAGGAAAACTGGCTTTAGCGTGAGCTGCATTTTCATCATCAAAAGCTTAGAAAATGACATCTGCTGCGTATCAAAAGACAATTACCACTAATAGAATTTAAAGCGCCATTACTCAGACTGAGTTTGTTATTTCTAAATTAAGTTAGTAGCTCAGTCTTTAGCAGTATAAACGGGATACAATTAGTTAGTGTTAGGGTTAGGCTTACACTCAACAGGGCTAACTAGTTAGCGTCAGTTAGCTAACCTAACTTAATGATACGCCTGCCAAATATCGTCATGACCTTACCTTGATATCTGGGAGCATTTGTCTGACTTTGAACGTTGTTTTAGATCCAGTCAACATTTTTAACGACAGGTCAACTCGAGTTAATTAAAAAAAAAAGAAAATACGAGCGAAATAAAGCCCACTGAAAGAAAATATTTTTTTAAAAAAAATGTGTGATATTATCAGGTAACGGTCGTGTTGTTAGCGTTCTCCTCTTTCCATTTTTATCCAAGAAAAACCGTTAAAAAAAAAAAAAAAACAGGTCCGGAGTCCAGTAACGGCTAGCCTGTATCACCGGCTGCAACAACAGAGGTGTTCAGTGTGGACAAGCAAACTATTTTCGCTCTTTTCATCGCTATTCGCACTGACAGCCTCTGTGTCCTGACCGCACGAAAAACAACAGCACACCCAGCTGAAATGTACCATCAGTCACTGGACTATTAATACTGTTAGTGTTAGTCACTCGCGGAGAGATGTGTTCACCGTTACTGACGCTTTGCTACCCATTGCTTTCTATTTGTTTATTCGTTCGCCATAGTGAAACACATACTGGTGGAAAAAAAAAAAAAAAAAAAAAGCTAAGTGCAGCAGTGGAGCTCCTTAAAGGGCCAGTACATCTGGATCATCAAAAAGTGCACTGAAAGCCCCAAACTGACAGTAAGAGTCAGCAAATCTCAGCAAAAATGCACTTACAGTATTAAAAAGTAAAAACCCTCGTTATGAGCAGAGGTGGAAAGCACATTTACTCAAGTGTTGTATTTCAGTATAATTTTGAGGTACTTGTACTTTGCTTGAGTCTGCTACTTTCTACTTCCACTCCACTACATCTCAGAGGGACATATTGTACTTTCTACTCCACTACATTTATTTGACAGCTTTGGTTATTTTTCAGATGAAGATTTGACACAACGGATAATATAACAAGCTTTTAAAATACAACACATAGTTTAAAGATGAAACCAGTGGTTTCCAGTCTTTTTTGGCTTTTGATGTCTTATAAAAAAAAGCAGTGTGTAGTCGGGGTCACATTTCAGATGTCTGTGAGGTGTTAACAGCTCCACCAAATAGTGATTTTTCCTTTTAAACTTCTCACATGGTTTCATTTCAATAAATGTTCAAATGATCAAATATTTCAACAAATATCAAAGATGAAAGTAAAAGTCCAAATAATTGAAAACAGATTTGTGTTGCAGAATTTTGTTTTTTCTTCTTTCCCTCTCCCATTAATCATCCCACTACCCCTCAGATTTATCTGGTGACTCTTTGGAGGGGCCCGACCCCTAGGTTTGGAACCACTGGACTAAACTAAACTAAACTGTATATAAAGTAGTTGAAACTAGCTCCACCTCCAGCGGCTACAACAGTAATGTAAGCAGTCACATGCTGTTTACACACTCATGCTTCAGTATTAATAATCTAATGATGTCATATATAATAATATATCAGCCAGAGGGACCAAACCAATACTAATAAGTACATTTTGCTGTTAATACTTATGTACTTTTACTTAAGTAGGATTTTTATGCATTATTTTTACTTGTAATAAGAATATTTTTACATTGCTGTATTGGTACTTTTACTGAAGGATTTGAATACTTCTTCCTGGTTGTTGTGGAAAACACTGGTTATTTTTCACCACTGCAAGTCATATTAAACTGTATAATTATTTTCAAATTCCTTAAACTTATGATTTATGGTGTCCAAGCTCATTTATCTGGTCTGGTCTTGTTCTGATATAAAATTACCGTTTGATATAACTGTGTCGTTTGTTGACGCACCTGACAAATCTGTTTAAAGTGGTTCACGTTTGACTTTGGTCTCCAACGGTGTTGCCTGCATGATCTGTTTGGCCTTTAATGACATCCATGGAAACAGCTTTTTGTGATGCACACACTTATGAATGAGTCAATTTTGCTTTTCACAATCGGTGATTATGAAATGACTTTGGCTTTGTACTCAGGAAACTTAATTTTAAGGGTCTAAATTGAGGAAGTATCTGATCCAGTCAGCCAACATCCATAAAACACGTTAAACTCTTGACCTTCTGGTGTTTCCAGCATTCAAAACCCGTCCAGAAAAATAAAATATTCTAGTTAATTTACCATCTACAGCCTCTTTTGGCTCAGCAGTACCTTTTGATGATCCTTCAGCAAGTCTGTGTGGGGACTGGCTCCTCTTCTCTCTTCATCCAAACTCGTGGCAAGAAACCACCAATGGTTCTCTTTAAGACCAGTACAGGAGACCAATTCAGAAAAAAAAAATTCCTTTCCAGCTAGAACAGGGAAAGTCTGAATAATCCTGAGCGGCAGTCTGTCCTGCTGAACAGGTGGGGAGCCAGTGTCCTTGTGAACTATAATAGAGAGGTCTGGATTTTTGACCACATGGGAAACTGTTCAATATTACATAAGGGTCTCCGATTTCTCTAATACATAAAACAGTCCCAGACACAGGACCTTGCATCATCTGAGCTGGAGGTATTCAACAATGTATAATGCAACAAGGTTAGGGTAATACAGAATGACAGATAACTAGTATTAACAGTATAATATAAGGATAAGCTTTCTTTCCATTTATTTCTGTGCCATTGAAATGTTTCTGAGTGTTTTTTATGTCTCTACTGCTCAGGTTTTCTATAATAGTGATGATGATAATTTCGGCAGGACATATGACTGACACCATCATCCTAAAACCTTATACAAGCTGAGTTTGGGGTTTTAATTATAAAGAAAATGTAAAATAAATGTTGACCAATCCAAGCTACCAGCTAGTCCTTATACTTAATGTATGGATAAAAATATAAAGTGCGTAAAACCAGCTTTTTATTATTATTATATGCATTTTGTTGAAAAAGAATTACACTACAGAAATTTATTCAAGAATACCTTCCATTATATATTTTAAGGAATAAATCCCAGTTCTGTGATAATGTGGTTATTGCTTTAATGATCCAGGACTCTGTAGATAACAAGAGGTGTTTTCATAGGAAATAGAGAACAGAGGAAGCATAGCGTTCTTGAAATACAATGAGAATTTATTCAAACGGTGCAAAAAAAATTAATAATTATAATAATAATAACCTAACATAAAATCTGATGTTCTTTCTATCCAGATTGCACTGTCACACAGCCTTAGGGCTCTCCTCTCAAAAAAAAAAAAAAAAAAAAATCAAAACATTAAAACAATAAAAAATAAAAACAGATCAAAATACCAGGACAACTGAAATCAAGTTAAAATAATGCACAAATTTGGTAAAATGGATTGCCATTTACATGCAACAGTTCCAGTCCCATGCAACTCGAAGTATTCCATGTTAATGTCACTGATGATGAATATTCTGTTCCCACAGAAATGACAGTATTGTACAAGATATAAAAATATATATCGGGTCAGTTGTGTTGCAAAACAAATTCTGAGCCATTTCTCTTCTGGTCTGGAGGAAACGAGCTGGGTCAACAAGAACATTACTGTCATGTTTTAGCATAGCACGGATTGGTGGCTGTAGAAAAAAAGTAAACGAAATTTACAAATCAAAAAAAAAAAAAAGCAACAAACAACTAAAAGCCAGACTGCTGGACAACTAGCCATGTCAGAAAGAACATCCTAAAATCGTCTCAACTAAACATTCCACAAGGAAACCTATTAAAAAAATCTCACTATAAATATATATTCTCAAATGGTATCTTGTTAGGTCAGCATTAAGGAAATTAGTTTGCAGTGAGACAGCCTCGAGTATCGAGAGGCTCGTCTGGGAGTCGCTTTCGACAGCCAAAATGTCACTTTCTGGTAAACACCGATTCTACCCCAAATCCAGTCTCTTACAAGCTTATCATCCACACCTGTTTTTAGATCCAACAATATACATTCTTACCCTTTTAAAAACACTGTAAAACTTTGGGCTTACAAAAATAACTTGGAACATATTTATACAACCTCTCATTGTTTTTTTCTTAAATACAAAAAAGTGTTTGTAGCCTAAGTCTGATGTTTTACATGTTTCTGAGGCATCCCTGTCAGCTAATTGTAAGCTAATTATTACGTACTTTGGAGGGAGGGAAAGAGAGTATGCACACACACACACACATTATTAAAAACAGGCATCACCTTCCCACAGTAAGGGAACACTTCATAGGTCTCATCTGAATTACAATGCTAGTGCATGAACACTGTCAACACACATAAACACAGCAAATGCTAATGTTTTTTTTTTTTTGGGAAATAGCGTTATTTAAGTGTTTTATTGTCATTAAAACTCTAGTGTCACTTTAAATGCACATCAAGAAGACTCCTTCCTTCCTTGATCGGCTTTTGTGATGTGGATAATATTGCGATATAGTGTTAAACTAGCACTACTGAAAATGATTCCCCAACATTTTGGTTACTTTTTGTTTGTAGTTTAGGATGTAGGGCACAAGGGCAAGTTCCTACTGTAACACTGAGTAAAAAGAAAAACAAAACAAGAGTGCCCTCAACTGGGCAAGGCAGTGAATTGCATACTAAAATTGTGCTTCTCTGATAGACTTAGGCCAAAGAACAGATTCAAATCAACAAGAGTAGAGCAACGGATGTCACGCTACCACAAATGAAAAGAAGGAATCAAAACAAGAAATTCTCACCACTGCTCATTTTAAGGGACTCAATAACAAATTTAAGTGTTTAAGTAGTCATTTTTGACATGAAATGAGATCATAATAAGTAAGACTCAAACTGAATATTAGCCAGTATCAACTAGTTGATATGCCTTACTAAAAAAAAGAAATCTAAATAGCTTTAACACAAATTTTAAGAACAATAATTTGTTAAATCTTGGGGGGCAGTAGTAATAGTAGAAACTGCAGGCAACGAGGCAAGCAGTGGGTACTTGATGTACGTCTTGCACAACACACAGACAGGATTATGATGCCATGAGGACAAATACTAAAAAAAGGCAACTAGGAAACTGAGTTAGATGGTGACACTGGCACCAAAATGTAGCTCTACAGTAAATGAATCCTTTAGAGAAACCCTTCTGGCCTGTGCCTCTGATTTCCCATGAACAGAGGTGGCAGTGTCTGCAGAGATGAACAAAGGACAACAGTCAGGCCACTTCAAAAAACAGTAAAACATTATGTATCTACGGACATCAGGAAAGTGCTTGAATTTGTGCAAAAAAGAGTTTAAGCAACTGGTTTTGGTGGTTTCGAATGCCAGAAACAAATAAAACTGCCTTCAGTAGAACTTCAAACTTCAGAATTTGCAATGGGCGACCAAACCAGTACGCATTAAAGTATCCTATCTGTTACGACTCAATGAACGTGTGACTTTGAAGTTAACCTTTTTTTGTGATCATGAGATTGTATGAAATATGTTTCACATTTCTCAACCATCAGAGCGCATAGGGTTTGTCATTTCAAAACAGTGAGTATAAGAATCATACCTTAAACCAGATTTTGTCAACAAAATGTTATTTTTGAGTATCAACATGCAACAGAAGTGCATGTGTCGTATTGCATCATGCAAACAGAAATTAAGAGACAAATGTCACGACCGGAGACACTGTCGCTGCTTTAGAACAACTTTATGTCACTCGTTTAATAACACATCTGTTAATTTGCTCTTAGTGACTAACTCTTCACCTGTCTGATATCAAAAAATGCGTTTAGTAACATTTCAATAATTTAACTTAACAACATGACACACAAATGACAGCTGTCTCCAAAAAATCAGTTGTGCTGGATGAGTCATTTTGAGTTTGTAGTGTATAGTATTGCATGCTTGGTTTGGCCAGTAATCAAATGCTGCAGCACCAACCATTGTTACAGAAAGAGGAAGACCCAACTAAGAATCAGAAACATTCCAACAAACATATGGAAAAACTCTGGATTAGGCTCTGGGAATATTATCATACCATAGTGTGATTGTATCGTAGTGTCGTCTTTGTTCAACAATGCCTGGTCGATAATGTGACCGATTGCGCTTTATCTTCAAAAAAGGATGACATCTTCATAATCCAATTTATAGATTAAATGAATTGGATAAAAATGTAGAATTTTTAGGTGCTATTTGTTTTGCCAGAGAGAAACTACTAACAGTGCAGAGCAGTTGTCTTAAATGCATGGACTTTTTATGTGTTTGCATTCTGAACGTTAGCACCACGGCAGCCCACAGAACGCTTAATCATTAGCATTGCATGGTAGTTTCATTTTGCAATATGCAAATGGTGGCTGACGAAAAAAAAAAGCAGTTTGACAAGGATTAATTCTGCTGTTTCCCGAGGTACATATGACGCAAGCATTTAGTAACAGTAGTGTAAAATCTGTATAACACTGAAATCACCCTAGCCGGGTGTGATTTCAAAATGCTCAAACATCCCTTAATTAACCAATCCAAACATTATCACATACCACAAAAGGAGTGGAGACACTCGTGCCTTTTTTTTTGTTTATGCTTGCATCACTGTGTATGTAGTAGTGTGAGTCTGACTTAGTGTATAAATGTATATGTACTGTATGTGTGTGAATGAGTGTTATGAAAGGCGCCTGCCATATACATTCTCTCCACTAGGAGGAGACAGTAGCTAGGCGTTAAACTCTGATAAGGGGGGGAGAGCCTGCAGCTCACACACACACGCACACACACGCACGCACGCACGCACACACACACATACACTCATATACAACGCCTGCATAAGAGCCACAGCAAAATGTAACAGAAGTGCAGTTAGTTAATTCTATGGTCAAACGTGACCCCAGCAGTCAGAAACCACCCTGTTTATTCTGGTGTCGTGTTGACTCTGCGCCACTTTCTGAGGTTGTTTATTCCAACAGGAAGTGACACAGCTTAAAAAGGGAGAGAGCTGCTTGTGCCTTTCTCTTGTCCGTTCCGAGGCTGATTCACCCCAACCGTTATTGTTTTTTTTTTTAGCTGAAAAAGGCCACTCATCAAATTTAAACCATGGCAAGGTCCATTCAGAACTTGTGGATGGCTGGTTCTGTCTCCCTCTTCTTCAGCTCTTCCCGGTAGCAGTAGGAGCAGTAGTGGCCCGTCTCGGGGTGTCCGTAGTAGGTGCAGCTGGGTGTCCGACAGCGGCTAGACTGAAGGCTGGCCAAACCGCCGGCACTGCCCAGTGAGTAGTGTCTGACTGGGGGTAGTCCACTCCGAGAGTCTAGGTTGGAGCGCATGTCCCGGAAGCCGTTAGTGTAGCTCCCACCACTGGGTTCAGACACGGGGTAGTCTGGTGGGTCGAACTCAGGGGGATATGAGGGTGTGAGGCGAGAGGGACTCAGGGAAGCGGGGCCTTGTGAGTTATTGTATTGAGGATGGGAGGGACCCTGCGTTGTGGGGCAGTGCCGGGGAAGGGTAGCGTACGAGGGGAGGCCAGGGTATGACGTCGCTGGAGAGCCACCAGCGAGCTGGCGCCGAGTATCCATGTAGCCGTGCATATGAAGGTGCTGGGTGAGGGGTGCTGTAGCAGGAGGCTGGTCTATAAAGGAGGGCCGGGGGATGGGCACAACACCAGAGTACATAGAGGGGCTTAAAGGAGAGGACTTAAGTTGGTTAAATGAAGGTGACAGATTCTCTGAGAGCTCCTCTTTGGCCTCGTAAGGCCGGTAGGTCAGCTCTGTACCACCGACCGTCTCCTTCTTGGGTGGCTGGATGCCATTGGTGATACCCTTCCTCTCTGCTTCACGACGCTGTTGGTCTTGCTCAGCCCGGAAGCGCTCCTCTGCATCAGCAAGGTAGCGCTGGATCATCTCCTCCTGGAAGGGCTGCCGGTTGCTGGTAGTGAGAAGACTGGCAAAGATGAATTTCCTCTCACCTTGCATGGCGGCTCGCATGATGCCAAGGCTGACCTTGACATCAGCGCTGTATTTGTAGGTATCACTCTCAATACTGCTTCCACCACTGCTGCTCATACTGCTCCCTGTTCCATTGAGACGCTCACTACCTGAGGAGGGGGAGCCTTTCCCAGAATCCTCTGAGGCATGGGCTGAAGGTGAGCTATCCTTGCTGCCCTTCCTCCCCCTAAATGAGCCCTTCTTCTTCTCCCCACCCTCCTGCTTGGCACCTCCAGCTCCAGCGTTCTTTCCTGTCATCAGTCCGCCCACATTTTTCTTCAGCTTGCTGCCGAGGCTCTTGCCAAAACTGCCGAGCTTATTGGCCACGGAGTCTGCCCTCTTCTTGTCTTTATCCTTCTCCTTCTCCTTCTTGGTTTTGTCTTTTCCTGCTGTTCCTGTACCCGCCCCTGCTGATCCACTGCTGGAGGAACTCGATGATGAAGAGGAGCTGTTCTTTGCCAAGGAACCTCCTCCGTTGACCGTTGATCCTGTGGTGGTGTCTCCGTTGCCATTTGAGCTGCTGCTGACTGACTCTTTATCTGACTCTCCTGAGTCAGGAGGGGTGCGGGCATCCTCTCCTGCCGACGCAGTAGGTGACTCGGGCTGGGCCAAAGGGGCTTGCTGAAAGGAAACAAAGCAGAAATACAGGCTAGAGGGAAAACAATGCAGATATATAAATATATATATAAATATATATTCACATTCTGACTAAATTCTAACAGTGAAGGTACATGCCCCTCAGGAATTGGGGAAAAAAAAACAAAAAAAAACAGCAAATGATATAGAGGATGTGAAAAAAGGGTGATTCATAGAGCTATTTTTTGTAGACCACTGCAGAAAAACATAATGACTCAGTTTCCAGATGCTTTCTCATCTACAAACACTTTAAAGGAGCTGTAAAATAAAGAATACTGTATTTGGAAATGGCATGGCGTACATGATGACGCAGTATTCTGATCTCAGACAAGGAGCAGTTACAGAATGCTCCATCTTTCAGCAATCACACACCATCATAGAGCTATCCTTTGGGCACAATGGTGAACTGAACAATCCCCTTAAATTATATCTTAATAGAGGGATTCCTGTATTGCCTCTATTCCCTGCAGCGTAACCATGAAACAGCCATGAACTTGTCCTTCCAAGCTGTCTGGCGTTAGCATGTGGCATACAAGAGCACCTTTGTCATAGTGTTTGCTTGGCGTGACTGTATGACCTGAATGGCCCACTGTAGTTTGTTTTCACTTACAATTTGTACAGCAGTCTGGGGACAGCTGGTCTTGCCCTTGTCTGTAACCAATGTGGGAAATTAACACCAACTACTAGTGGCTGTTATATAGTTTACAAACCACTTAATCATCAATCTGATAAACGCATGTTACACACTGGAGATTCTTTTTCATTCCAAAACTCTATTTGGCTTGTAAAATACTTCAAAATACTCAATCAGCCTTCAAAATAAGTTGGAAAAAAAATCCCTTTTCTATTTATCACTTACTTATGTTGCCTGTAATTGTTAAAAAAACAAAATGTACAATAAATTTGTACATGGATCCTGTTGTGTCATTAAAATTTTCATCTGTCACATGCAAAATGAGTAGCAAACATCACTAAGCACGTCTGTGTGGACGTCCATCTTTACCTCACAGGGCAGGGGCAGCCAGCTGACCGTCATGTAGCTGTGTAGCATCTGTAGCTTGGCCTCCAAAGAAAGTGCGACACTGGGAAGAAGAAGGAAAGAGAGGAACAAGACAAAGTTTAGTGGGAGGGGACCATTGCTTTCTGCTAAGGCCCACCAGTGTCATGCTTGTATAAATGTAATTGCTTTAGTTTGGGTGAATGATGTTATTATTTCATGTTAAAATGTAATAGTGATGTTAGACGGTACTGGTCATGAGCTGGATACTAAACCATGATACGAGAGGAAAATGCGTATCCAAAATAATATGCGGAGGATGCCAGAAATCTATGCAGAGTTACACCAAGTTAACATACTTTGAACTCATATATACAGACAAGTATTCTGTTATAAATAAACTAAGCTGTTTCCAGAGATAATGGCAAATGTTATTAACTTGATATACCGTATAATGTCGGCCCTCTTCTTTGATACGGGCCGATAATAAAACTGAACGTAGATTTACATGCTGTAGCTGGTAATTTGGCTCTGAATGGCAAATGCACCAACAGTATCTTGTTTTAAACTGAATATCTTTAAGCTCAACAAATGACATGATGGATAAAGAATGAACTCAATGACCTTTTCCAAACAATGTTAAAAGCCACTCCGTGTAATAATATCTCTGTCCACCATTTCATCTGAATGAGACATCCATAGTGTCAACAACTGAGGTAAACAGAGTGGAAGGTTATTTTTACTGAACTGCTATTTTGGTGTTCCTTCCCTTGGTCCATTCATAGAAGGTATTTAGAGCTAATCTTATTGTCACTGGCGGTGAGTGTCGCTAATCTGGAGTCAGGGGTCAATCCCTACACACCGACACTACGTCCTAAAGGGACAGCTGTCTATAAGGGTATATACATGGTAGTGAACATGTGCCAATCTTGTTTTAGTCAGTGTTCTTTGCGACCCTTAAAAGCATTTCTAAGTTTGTTGTATGACTACATCTGACCCGACAAACTGGATGTAAATCTTTAATATTTACATTCAATTTATGTTATCTGTAAAAAAAATTTTTTTTTTTTTTTAGGAGATCATACCTTGCCAGCATCACGTTGTCTGTGTCATCCTTGCCCCATTCCCAATCTTTCCCAGGGTCCACAGCAAAGTGCAGAGGCAGCATTTTGTGCTCCGAGTCAGTGAGAGGAATCACAACTGCTGGTAGAGATGGAAAAAAAAAAAAAAATTCTTAGAAAAAAAGACCAATTGTTTTAACCAAGCGCTGTGGATTGTCTGGAGACAGAAATATTTCAAAGTGCAATCAATTCTCTCACTTTCTATTTTAACATTTTGCCTGTTGTGTCTGCCCAGTATTGTTTTTGGATGGTCCCATCTGATATTTTTAGATTGTAAATGTCGGTACTGACTGTTACTTGACTTACAAGGATAAACTTGTAATTTGAGCAACAAAAACAAAATCAGATTGAGCATAAGTATTCAGTGTTTTTTTTTCAAAAGAGTTACTATTTAAATCCATTATACTCTCATTTAAAAACAGCTCTTGATGAAATGCCAAACATTTGACTTTAACTTTCATCAAAATATCATTCAACTTTAATACTGGATGTTGGTCAGTTGCTTGCTTGCTTAATGCTGAGCTAAAGAGATCACTGGATATACTCAAAAGCCCAACGGCCATTAGTCACCATTCTTAAATAAACCACTAAGGTCAATATTAAAAAAAGAACTTCCCCACCAAGCAAAGGCAGCAAGCTGCGAAGTGAGAAAGTGGGTTCTAGTGCTTGCTAGAAAACTCTGGCTTTGCACCTTACACACATTAATATATTTAGCTCAATTAAGGACTATTATTTTTTTAAGACATCTCATCAGCATAGCATTATACCCACAGTTGATGTACTGTGATATATGACTGTAAAATTTAGCTGCTTACTAGGAAGCTGCTAAATAAAAATCAATACTCAGATGAAAACAGTGATGGATGATGCAGGGTATTACCTTGCTCTTTGGAGCTGTCCTTCTGTTCCATGGAGACCAGTGCAGAAAAGTGTGCCTGGTCATATGCCAGGACCAGGGGCGAGCGATGGCACTTGGCAGCTGGCACTTCCAGTGGTAGGTAGATGCCTCCGAATGGGATGGGAGCAAAAGCTAGAGAAGAGTAAAAAGGACATTAAACATCTGAAAAGCATGACCTCAGCACTGTTTCCATAGCTGATAAAGCACACTGGGAGGATTTAAGCCAAAAAATAAAAATGGGCTTTCACCTGTATAAATAAATCAAATGTTGGTAGTTCATTTGCATCAATTTCCAGCCAATTATTCTATACCAAGAGTGCTGTCTCCTCAGATATCATTAAATCAACCTTTGAGGGTATCAGTAGTGCAAATAAAATTAACAGCTACTATAATTATCAAACTATTAAGGCATTTGTTTCTGTTTACTTTCAGGAAAGCTGTAGGTAGATTTCTATGGGGAAAATGTATGTGTTTGAAGAGTTACAGTATGCGACAAACACAGTAGTTCATATTGTTTGCTTTAACCTACTTAACATACCTGATGTGTGGTATTTAATTCATTAGTGCAAGTCATCAATCACTGACAAGTCAAAAGTGTTTTCTTTTAATTTCTTTCTAGTGATTGTATCAATCTTCTGCCAAGTGCAGTGTTAATTCTGTATATGAAAAGCTTATCAATGCGAAACACAAGGAGGACGAAATATATGATGAAATTATGTTGAATAGAATAGAACGATGATTAATTAGCAATGTGAGACTTAAGGCAAAATTTACCCTCTCCTCCAGAGTCCCTCAGCATGGTGTCGGCCACCACCACTATGGGCCTCCTGAGGACGTGAGCCAGGACGAAGACGTGAAACTCCTCTAAACTCTCATAAACTGGTTCGTCAGAGGACTCTCCCCTGAAGACAACAACACGGCTTTTGGTTAACAGAGACACAATTGTTTAAGCTGTTGCAAACCAGAGATTATCAAAATTTCAAGTAGAGTGTAAATTTAATGTCTTATTAAGTGATTCTTTATGACTTATTAAAAACTGTGGATTATATATTTCTTGGTGAACCACAAACACAAATATTCGTATAAACATGAAGGTAAGAGTATTGAGAAACAATTGCATTTAAAGTGGTTTTGCACAAAAAAAAAATCAAAACCACATCAAACTTTGAGGGTTTGGATTATATACTGTACAGTAGCTTTGTTTATATATTAAATCCATTGAGATTTTATGCTCGGCCAACAAATAAACACTGAAGCACCTTTGCTCATACGTTACAATAAGTGGCAGATTGACTAAAATGTGCTCAGACACTTAGTTCTGATTGTGAGCTCAGTTGTTTGATTGTGAATGAAAACATGAATGTGACTAAGTGTGTCGGCTTAACAGTCCCCGCATTGTCAGAGCCAGACCTTACCCGTTGGTGCCGTTGGTGCTGTAGTGTATTCTCGGCTCACTGGAGGCAAGCTTCAACAGTTCATTCCACTCTTTTTGCCACTCCTCCTCCGTGTACACCAGACCAGACTGAGGAGAAAGGACACACACATTTGCCATTTAGAGAGGCCGTGTCAAATGTCACAAAAGCATGCACTGACGTTATGGCATCTTACCACAAGGTTAAATGCCGACAACTGAGGAAAGAAATTTAACTAGAGCCTGTACAAACACCTGTGTCGTTCGCACAGTAGCAACAGAACCCTCATTAATATCATGTTCTTAACCTCCGTATATGGACAGAAAGAAACCGCTCATTAACATGTTTTTTTCCTCAGAATCAATGACCCTATTCACATACAGTTACACACATTCACACACACAAAATAAAAAAAATGTGGAGCCACAGTCGTCTGCTGCCGGCCACTGATCGGCTCTGCTGAAGAGATTCTGGTTTAAGTGATTTGCTTAAGGACACCTCTGTGGTGGCTGCTGGAGAACGGGTGAACATTAGGCAGTCATTCGTGTGGCATCTCCTCTGTGGGTGTCTGCAACCACTTTAGCTAACATACTTAGTGTGCTGTTACACTTGCTTTCACGGAGAGAAATGTCATTGTGTTCTGTAAAAAAAAAAGGGATAAAAGATTTTGCCTTTGCAGATTGCCGGAAAGCAAAGTATAGTGCATAAACAACTCCAACAGCAAAACAGTATTAGTGGTGGAGGAGGAGATACCAGGATTTAGAGATAATATACTTTAAACTGCAGGGTAATGATAAAACAATCTTTAAACCACTGTTTCTATTTGATGCGGTCATCAGCCTGTTATCAAGGATGCACAAAATGACAAAAATGACTATCAACTGTTAAATAAAGCAGAATATCCAGTATGAAATAAGAGAGAAAAACTACAAAATCAACTAATGCTATGCCAAAAGAGGGTAAACACTATATGGAAGTGGTTTTGATATCTAAAACCTGCAAAACCTGCAATGCAAATTAATGTTCTTCATAGGACAGTATAGAAAAGTATAGTATCATATCTCCATGGGTCTAGCCTATGATGACTGGAGACTGTTTCACATTCAGAAACGTTTACATTGTCCCAGTGATGTCCTTCCTGTCTCTGCTGTTGTTTCCCCCCCTTTGAAGGAGCTGGATTTGCATGTATCACACTTATCAACAATAGTGAGCTGTGTGTGTTTGACATTTTGAAGTTGTGCAGCATAGAAAGCATGTAAAGGCATTAACTTGAAAAATTATCGCTGTATGTTTTCCCATGCGGTTAAAAGGAATCAAACCCAACAACAAATTGATCACAAGTTCACAAGCTTTGCTACGCTCAGACTACCACCGCCCTCGTACAGCTATCGCAGAGTAACAAAGATGACCTAGAGAAATGTGCAGCCTCTATAACAGACCTCTTTGTTCTGCTGGGTCTGCTGCCACCTCCACCTGCGCTTCAGTGCCTCTCTCTCCAACCCGTGATCCATTAGCGCATACAAGGATTTCCGCAGCATCAGGTCCCGGTCATGAAAGCCCCACATACCTGCAATTAGAAAAACAAAATTGAGGGCATTTAACACACATTAACAAAACCTTGAGTACAACTGCACTTGAAAATGATAAAATATGGAAGAACGGCGCGCGTTGCAGAGGCTTTTTTAACAGATTAATCACATGAATATTACCGTTCAGGTGATTCACTACAACGTCTGGAACAATCCCTGCACATCAGTAAGGGCATTATTCATTTTCTAGGCTAGGGCTCCTAAGTGGGCCACAGAGGCTAAGTGAATGTGCACTGCAACATTGTAAAATGCAATTAGTGCTTGAGCTAACAATGAAGCTCTCTTAATGAATGCTAATGGAGTGTGAACCTGCACAGTATCGGGGTCTTGTTTGAAAGGTCTGTGATACTCACCGAGCGAGGCTGCGTGTAACAGGCAATTTCCGTCTCCGCTTGTTGCCAGAGGCAGCAGACTCTGACAGTTTGGAACTACTTTTGTCCACCAGTTCAGTCGCCCTGCAAGTAAATAGGAACATTTTTTACTCACCTGTTTACATTACAAATATGGCGTGGTATCAATCCAAAACAATTACTGTAGTACTTCCCATATGGAAACATGAAGAGCGGTTTGGAACACAATTGTATCAACACTAGATTTCCATGTTGGAAAATAGTCACATGATTCAGTGTTATTATAGAAAGTAAGTAAATATAATTCCCCATCAAGGTTTGTTTTTATATTAGCAGTCAAATAACATTTTTTTTTTAAATGAAGCAAATTGCCACCTTGTTTTATACTACAATATGGATGTGCACAAACATCTGCACTTTACATATCTGCATGTGTGTTAACAATATGAGTGATTGTGAAATTCTCTGTTATGCGTATAAAACTGAATTATCTGCTCTGTGATGAGGTTGATGCTTTCCAGTGATGTGATTTCATATGTGACTCACTACACTGGTATGTATGACAACAAGTCTGGGGACGATGTCTGTGGTTTGCGTATTGTGATGATATGCTGAGTGGTTGCAGACTGTGCTTTCTACTACTGTATGTAGTAGCTCCGTATCTACAAACACAGAGAAGGTCTATGAGGTCCTGTAATAAAAACAGCACTCTTGCCAGCAACCTCTGGGTGTAAAACCTTGAAACTCTATGTGGGGTTGGTGTTCATTTCCTTTTACCTGCATGCTCCAAGGCCACCATCATCGACTGCTCGATGAGGTCCCTCTCAATGAACCCGCGGAAGTCATCTCGGTACATGGTGAGGTCTGGTAGTTGGAAAGTGCAGAGGGGTGTGTCCAGAAGTGGCTCACTACTGCTACCTCCAGTGCTTGAGACGTGAGAGCGGGCCAGGGAGACGATGGTTGAACTGGCGTGGGAAATGCCCCTTGACAGACGCTTTTCTGTAGCTGCAAGACAATTGCAAAGGATGTGGAGAAACGGTGTTACGTATATCATTTTTATAAAGGTAACTGTAGTTAAAAGAGTGCTCCGCTGATTTAGCATTGCACTTCAATGCAGCCGAACCAGAGGTATCTCCTTTTGTATTCCACGCGTTCTTCTTTCTTGTCAAAACCTGGCCACTACATTACCCACAATGCAACTCAACTGCCGATGTCTAAGATTCAGGTGTGTTATGCTGGTAGCGGCTAATGTAGCTTTGTGCTGCCGGCCTAAAGCAGAGATGAAGAGCGGGCTACAGAGGTCTGGTAACCTCACTTCTTTTTAACTCCGCACCCTAAATATTTTTTTCATTTTCAAACTTGAAGTCTTCAAACCCAACCGATGCTCACTCAAGTGACATTACTTGAGGCAATTAATCAGATTTGGCACAGCTCCCTCTGGAGCCACAACAGGTTTTATACAACACATGTGCACCCCAAGACCTGTGAAGAGACTTTGATATCTAAGCAAACTCAGATATTAAGGAAATCTGGGAAATAAAAAAAAAGGGAATGTTACAATGGTTAGTAGTTACTGCCTGCAGGTGGCATATGTGTCAAAACTACATGAGCTATTAACTTTCCTTGTCTGTATGAAGCATATCTGCATGCGTGAACTGTTACTTCTATTACTGGATGATAATAGTCTGGACCTGCCTTCCGGTGCTTCGCATCAGTGTGTGTCCTTATTTAACATCACTTACTGAGCCCAGCACCTGTCAAATTATATTATACAACATAAAAACATCTTGCTGGTGGCCTCACCTTGCACCACCTCATCTTGGCGGTGGAGTATAGGCCGTCCTACTCTGGCCATCTCCTTTTCGGGAGGCAGATATGTCCTCTCCTCTGTGAACGAATATGTCAGGTTCCCAGCATGCACCTGTCGTAGCTGCTCAAAGTCACTGAGGGCAGCAGTGAAGTCCCAGTTCTTGCCTACAGAGAGAAGGATGGTAACAACATCTATCTGAGCCAACAAGTCCAGCATGACAACCTGAACCTTGTTTCTATGTCGAGTAAATGACACATCCTTAATGAGTTTAAATATTTACCATAAGTCAACTCGACCATAAGCTGTCTTATCTTACGTATGTAAAGGCCGCTGGCACATTCCTGTGCTTGAGTAAATATCTGAATTTGGAGCACATCTCACTCACACTGCATTGACCGGTCACTGAATTGCATTACATTTTTAACTGATATTCTTATCTGCAACTTGTGTTGCTGCTAGGCAACAGCAGCCCTGTTGAGTCCAGCTATACCTTCCCTCTGTTAGTGATAGTCTGTAACAGTAACAAGCAAGAAGCACTGACAGAGACAGTGGTCACTTTAGCTGCTGCTCATAAAATCACCCGCTGTCACACAAAAAAACACTCGTATTTTAGTTAGTGGGTTATTTATGGAGCAGAACTATCAAAGATTTAATTAAAAAAATAGCTGATCAAATTTACTCAAAACTGAAATGAGTTGATTTCATAAAGAAATAACAAGTTTGCTATTGAAGTTTAACTTGTGAATGAATGAATGTCATTAATCATTACTCTATATTCTGTATGTGTCACTCTCGGCTGTATTTAAAGACTCTACACACATCACCCATAGTCCACACACACACAGGTGTTTTCACTTATTTGCCTCATTGGATTTCTTCCGATGGCACAGTCAGACCAGATTTCGCCTCCCATTAATTCCTATGTGGAACGAGGCGAGACGCACTTGCCTCTTTCGCCTTCACACGGAGTTCAATCTGACTGAATTTTGACTCACAAAATCGCAGGGCTCCTATGTTAAGCCAGTTCGAGAGAGGAGGTTGGACTGACATCTTATTCAGGAAATGATTTTTGTTAATATTCTTGTAACTGCACAGAAAAATAACACATTATGCCGTTGGACTGCAGTCTGTCCAAGGACAGTGACAGAGGTTAATGTTTGTTAATGTTACGATGCTTGATAAAACTGGATAATTTACAATTTTGTGGACTGCTTTTATTAGCCCCGGTTTATGTTTCCATCCCTACCCTTGGGGGAGGGGGTGGGGTGAGGGCAGAGTAAATTTCACCCAGCAACCCAGCAAGTGTGTCTGTACACACGTACACTTGCAGACTGTGTTTGATTGACATCTGTTGGATCCTCTGATTAGTTTTGTTGTACCTGTTAGGGTGGAAGAGGTTAGACCTTTTTTCCTCCATTCTTATTGGTTCATTAAGTTTGGTGACCTCACATAAACTTAAAGAGTTCCACCCAACTTCAACTTGAGCAGAGATCTAATTAAGTGAAATCATCCTGGAGGACTGCAGGCGCCATATAAATAATTATAAAGCATTCCATTAATTGATATCTAACTGGTTAATAAAAAACAAGAATTAATAAAAACAATTGCAAATGAATTAATCATATCTAAATAGACAAAATTAAAAAGTATTTCATTAATTTATATTTAAATGGACACAAAAGAGCTTTGCTGTGGAAACGTCAGGTGAGGAACCTCATTTTACCAGAGCAAACACTCAAAGTGTCACAGAAATGGTAAATGAAAAAGAAAAAGCTGAGAGAGGAAAAGCAAACAGGAAAGGAGCTGCCCTTCCAGTTGTCTGATTAAAATCTGCACTCTTCATTCAATTTATTCATTAATCTATTTTTAGACTATTTTTTATTTGATCTATTCATTGGTGGATTGATATATTCATTTGTAAATTATTTTTTTAAAAAATACTGTCCATTTAAATATAAATTAATGAAATACTATATAATTTTGTCATTTTTTCATATTAGATAATTTGTTAAATATTTCTATTAATTTCTGTTTTTAATATCCAATTAGATATTATTTAATAGAGTGTTTTACAACTATTTACATGACACGTGTGTTCCTCCACGTGAGGATGTGAAAGGCCTTTAAATACAACTTCCTGTCTCTATTATTTCATTTCACTGAGTTACCTCCCCATACAATTGAAAGGTGATATTGAGATTTAACGTGTAACAGAACCTGTTAAAAACCCCGTCATATGACAGGATTCTGGAAAGATAATAGTAATTGTATTAGGAGATACTCTGTAACTCACCCTCTAGCAGATCTCTGGCCAATCCTGGTTCAGCTCCAGTGGAACGGACAAAGTCGGACAGGACTGCGTCCATATCCACAGTCATGTGATCATGAATTCACAAGTTGTCGGGTTGCGTCCGGGCAGAGAAAAAGAAAAACAAGGACTCTGCTCTCCCCAGATGGACAGCGAGGGAAGGGGCAAGGGGTAACAGTCCTCTACCTCGCACTACTCTACCAGCCACACCTGAAAAGACAACACAGACAAAATAAGACTAAACCTGCATAAACTCATCAACATCCCAAGACAACAGATGAAAGGAAGTGTTAGAGCTTGAATGAGACATTGAATGAGAGGCACACATACATAATGACCTTGCTCAACCCCCTTTTCAAAAGCTACCCTGTTGTGACCTGGTTGCTTTTGAACTTGACACCTTTGCAGTCACTTGTCCCACCCATGACAACAGCTGTGGTACACAAAGTGAGCTGGTTTCACAAAAGTATTTGCTCGGGTTTGCACTGAATCACGATAAAAGTCAAATGACAACACATGCAGGGAAGCTGCGGCTGAGTCTCGATGTTTGTCCTGTGGGAAACTTTACTGTGTGGTTTCTTTCCATCCTGTTTTGGTGACTACTTTTCAATTATCTGTTATAAATTCAGAGAAGCTGTCAGGATCCATCATTTCAGTGATGACTCATGACCAATGAGAGTTCAATGCCGCCTTCAGATGTGACCTGATGAATATGTAAAAAATAAAAAAAAAAGATTTTTTCCACCAGAAAAAAAGGTCATGAAGGTTCTGAGCAGACACCATATCACTCTTAAACCAGGCATGAAAGAAAGTAAGTCATTTGTGTGAAGTTTTCAGCAAACAGCGAAGATAAAGCTGCTTTCATTCTAAATCAATTGGAGATAGTCATATCAGGATACTAATACGACTATCTCCAATTGATTTTATACAATATTTGACTGTTTTTGTGGCGGCTGAATTGAGATTTTGGTTCATATCATCATACTGAACAATTTTAGACTTAGATAAAAGAATAAAATATAAAAAATACATATTTAAAATGGGGAAAAGTAATTAAACAGACCATTTAAAAAGTCAATTTTTAAGCAGTGTGATGAGGGAAAAGTATGCCTCTTTGAAATCAATTAGACAGTTTCACTCTTCAAATTTCAATGGCAGATCCGAAAGACCGGCATCAGTCGAGCACCGAAATCAATAGAGAAACATTATCAAGACCGAGAGAAAAAAAAAAGAGTCAGCATCGATGGGTTGTTGACACAAAGGATGTAGAGGGCGATCGATACGCAGCCAGACAAAAGGCATGAATCAAAGTAGCCCTGGCTAAAAAAAACACGTACCTATAGAGGCCGAGCTACAGCTAAAAGCCTTTATTTTACCAGGAAAGATATTCTAAGCGTCACTTCACTTTTTCAGCAGTGCTTTGAACCGCATTCAGTCAGTTCCAAACCTTGTTCTGTAACGTTTTTTCCTTCAACAGCCCTTTTGCTTTGTTAGTTTATTGTCAAACATGATAATGATGAAGGACTCTTTCAGATATTCTTTATGACTGAGCTTTGGTCAAAAAGGCAAATATAATCTTACATCTTAGGGCTGCAAAACTGTATGCAAATCTCAGTTCTGCTATTTTTACTTGATATCATGACCATGAATATTAATCACTACTATTAGAATAGAAGAAGAAGAATATATTGTACTTCCTTAATCTCATCCCATACTGACTAAAATACAACATCCAAATGTACTCAACACAGGAAGGATGAAAGTGTTGTGTGTGCTTAAATTACACGATTGTAAAACCATCCAGTCATTATGTTACCTTGAAGTTTTAGAAACTGCCTAATCCGGTCTTAACTGACTTTTTTTTCATCTACCTACAGTCATCTATTCCCATCCGTCCCATGGCTCATCCACCACCCAATGTTCCTGCCTCATCTCTGACTCAGTGAACCCTTTTCCACTGCGCCTGATGAGTCACGAGTCTACTCTTCTTACACCTCTCCATCGTTCTCTTGCTTCACGCTCTCCCCTACCTCCCTCGGTTTCTCCATCATTATTAAAAGCCACACAGGCACACAGGGGGGAGGAACAGTACAAAAGGCCTTTCTCAGCCAGCAGAGTATTTCTAGAGCGTTCTCTGCAAAGTCAGGCATTCGGCAGTCTCCCCTGCAGGATCTCCTAACATTCTTGCAGTTAGTCAATTCTCTGATATTCGGGTCTACTGATCACACACGCCAACTTAGAGAAGTGAAACTGAGGCCACTTAACCGTTTAATACCACTGTGTGTCTAAACAGACTTAGATTGACACAGATGCGGTTTGTTCAGACCAACAATAGCACTGCTTCAAAAAAAACCAGGGGTTGTGTTGGACCAGTAAGATGTAATATGAACCAGTTTGATATCAGACGCTACTCCATAGAAGCTGGATTTAACAACTCAAAGTACTAAAGTACAAAGTTATCAAGGCAGCAATGATTTCCTCTTCTGTCTCGAGTAGGGCCGCAGCTAACAATTATTTTCATTACCCATTAATCTGTTGATTATTTTCTAAATTAATCTATGAGTTGTTTGGTCTATAAAACGTCAGAACATCGTGAAAAATGTTGAGCACTGTTTCCCAAAGCCCAAGGTGCAACCTAAAATGTCTTGTTTTGTCCTGACCAACAATCCACAACCCAAAGATATTCAGTTTATTATCATAAAGGACTAAAGAAACCAGAAAATATTCACATTTCAGAGACTGGAACCAGAAAACCAGACATCCTAAAAAAATAAAAAGGACTGTAAGTCTCAATGCTTACAAGGTAAACTGTAGAATTAGCACATAGCTATGAGGGGACTACAAGATATCATGTCTAATACGTGCACTCACAGCAATGCGCTGTGTTTGTTTACGGTGCACTACATGAGGAAAGCTAAGCCAGCGTCAACCGCTGTATCAGACTGACATACACCAAAGAACACCAGTGCAGCCGTCTAATTGAAATGAATGAGAAACCCGGAGTTTTGCTGTCACAGAGCTATTGTTACATCAGCGTGAGTCATATGACCTTCTTGACCCTCATCCTGACCTGGGTTGGAGGCAGGTTGGATGCTGCCTGGTTTTGGTGGACAGGTGAAAGGGATCGCTAATGTTAAGGATAGAAATATAACATTATTGACATTTTAACACGTTTACCCCCGCTTTGAAAAAAAAAAACAAGTACACAGATGGGCGAGCGACAAAGATTAAGAGCGAGCAGAAAGCACGGCTGCAGAATGTCGTCCGATATAACAGTGACGAGCACTGAACAAAACTGCAGGCTCGAGGCTCTGAACGCTGATGACAAGACGTTAAAACTTGTGACACTGGTCTTCTATGAGTGAATCCAAATGCAAGAGGCGAGTGTGACAGTAGACCTTCCTCACACATGTAGGTCTAGTATGTAAAGCCTCGTTTGTTTACTTTAGAGCGTCCCATAAAAAGGTAATTTAACGGTCTGATTATTCTAAGAAACACTATTAAATGGCTTGTTGGCGACAAATCCTGGGCGCATCAACTTACAGCCAGAAAACGATGAAAAGGGTGATAAAAGTGAAGGGCTGTGGACAGAATGTACCGACACAGACCAACAAAAGGCTGGCTGTTGTCACTCTGAGCCTGTAACATCAGCCATTCCTGTGAGCCCACTCGGATGCATTTGATGCAACGTCACATGACTCTCCTTCAAAAAAATGCTTATTTTTAAGAACAAGCCAGTATCCTCGCTCCCATGAAGCGTATGTGGTTAACCTATATCATCATAAAAAAATCACTTATCTTCTTTATAAATTGCTTTAATTGATTTGTATGCACAGTGGAATGTATTTATTTATTTTTAGATAAGATTTGAGTAATAACAAGTCAGATTACACGAGATTGAGGAAGTCTGTTTCTACGTCTTGGTTAGGGTTAGTTCCTTTCCTTTATTTGGAAACTCTACCAAAAAGTCTGATATTGTACCTTGCTATTTAATTTCAACATATTTCACATGTTAGCAAAAGCCAGAGCTCAGAAATGTGTTTTATACAAAAATGTGCATGGAAACTACAGTTAAGCTGATAATAATAACGACAACAATAATACGTTTTATTTATAGAGTGCTTTTCACAGCATTCAAAGACCCTTTACACAGAAGAAGAAAGAAAAAAAATCTCTATATACACTCTGTAACACACACATTAAGTAGCAGGGGATGTCCACCTCTAAATAGCAATGACGTGTGGAGATGATGCGTATTGTCAAAATACATTTTATTGCCTCAAAATATGAGTTTTTTTGTTCGGTGGCCAAAATGTTCAATTAAGCAGCCAGATGAAAATTCTATGATATGATAAAAGTAAGACTATGTGTGGTTTTACTGGCTAACGTGAACGGCGGTGCTGCCAACATGGGGCAGTCAGTGATTTGTGTCTGGGATGGCTGAGCTTTTGTCTGGCAGGAGGGCTTACGTAACAGGAGCTGCTGACAACACGTGGGTGCTGAGCTGAGGGCTGGGAGAATGGCCTGGATCACTGAGGGAGACAGAGAGGTCACCACAGCCCACTGCATCAGCCCTCGGTGGAGCGAAAAGGGTCAATTCACCGCTAGGATTGGGAACACAAGTTTGCTCTGGCAGCTTTTAGATTATTTATGAAGAAAACATGTTTATACTCTTCTTCTTATGTTACCTACGGCCACACCGGGAGAAACAGCTGAGTACGGCCGCTGTTCTTTTTACTGTTGACCAATGAGAAGCTGAGCTGTTGGGAGTTTAAGTGCATCGTTCTCTCCTGGGGGGGAGATTCAACAAACCAGATTCTCCACCCTGACTGAAAAGACAAGCACAGACTCAGCGGCTTAGCCAAGAATGCCAATGACTTCCTAAAGATGTAGCACAGGAGATAACGCTGATCAGAGAGGAAAAGTGTAAAAAACAAACAAACAATTGGCCGTTTGGTCAAACAGCTGCATAACCAAGCAGTAATACACCAATAAGACCTTTTTAAATATGGTCTGCAAAGACGCTAGAGTGGCTGCCATCATTACTACTCTAATACTAGTTTACTTACCTATTTCTATTAGTCCAATTCTTTATTGTAAACATGCTATAGCTCATCACTACAATCTTTTTATGTGAAGCATTTTAAACTGAATTTCTTGTATGAAAAGTGCCGTATGAAAAGAATTTGTTGTTGTCATTATCTTTGTTGATATAAAGTCCAGACAGGATTTAGCAGTGTTAGTACATTGCGTTGTTATCAACCTGGATTGAGGCCATTAACAACTACTGAGCAAGCCAAAATAAGTAAAATTAGGAGACAGACAGACAATAAAAATGTATAACACACAAAAAGGCAAGAGTATGCCTTTTAGTCTACTGTGTGTGCAAAAGATGCTAGTGCTTTTAATGCTTTGTCATGCTTCGTTGTGTAGGTTACTCATGCAAGGTCACTCAATATGGTATGACCTACATCATGAGAACACCTCAGACTATGTACATCTTTTCACCGTGCTGAAAGGAAGCTACTATTTAACAACATGAGACAATTAATTTAAAGATTCATTACGCAATTTGTTTGGGAATTGTAAGTAAAAATCCACATGTATTATGAAAGAGTTTGAGTTATATAAGTAACCTGTGCATCTTTTTTTATTCCTGTGTTTGCAGAGATTACAGATGGAAGCAGTTAACATCATAAATCAATTTAGTTTTATGTGCATTTGAGGACATGTCAGTCAATTTAGGAGTGAAAGCAGGTCCCAGTCCTGTGTTTTGATTTTTTTGGTAATGATGAGGTTACACTTTTATTTACATTAACAGGTCAAGGGTTGTACCTTCGCAGAACCGGCTTCTCCACATGCTTGTAAACTAGGCTAAATATACCAGTAGGTCTCTATGAAAAAGGAAAACACAGTCGTGAACTGTAACCTGTCTACACTGGAGGATGCACTTCATGGTTGGCTCACTAAAAGGTTGTTATATTCATGGTGTGAAACATGAGCTTTGCTTTAGAATTAAGAGGGAAAGGAGCTTGGGTCAAAGAACAAGAGGAAGACACTACACCTGAATAGATACTTAACAATGACCTGTGTGGTGAAAGCAGCATGTTAGCAGAGTAGCAGCAGCCGCTTCAGTCATCCGTCTGTATCTACAGGCACCTGTCAGCCAATAAATATCAATACTAATACTAAAGATATGTTTTAAAACAGTGCTGACATTGTAAGATCTCTTACTACCCAGTACATTTCTTGGTCGCAATTATTCATCAAAAATGTTTATTTGCATTATGGGTTGTGTAAAAAATATTTACAGTTGTATGCAAAAGTTTGGGAACCCCTTGACGAATAATATATATAATATTTTGGAGATTTTTTAATTGAAAAGATGTAAAAGCAGC
The DNA here is from genome assembly GCF_963924715.1 of Thunnus thynnus. Classification (NCBI taxonomy): domain Eukaryota; kingdom Metazoa; phylum Chordata; class Actinopteri; order Scombriformes; family Scombridae; genus Thunnus; species Thunnus thynnus. The sequence goes on along the minus strand of NC_089526.1, from coordinate 8,060,376 downwards.
CTCTCTGGGATATAAAAAACACAATATTGCCAGCAAATATTAATGCATAGTTACTTTTTGGCATGTGCAAAAGTTTGGGCACCCTACATAATCAGTACTTAGTAACACCCGCTCTGGTAGATATCACATAACACAAACGCTTTTTGCAGCCAGCTAAAAGTCTTTCAGTTCTTGTATTTTGGATTTTCTCCCATTCTTCCTCGCAAAAGGCTTTTAGTTCTGCAATATTCTAATTCGGGCTGTTTTGCATGTTGGGCTTGCAGTGAAGGAATTTCCCCTGCGGTGATTTTAGGTGGCTCAACAGCACGGTATACGGTCATATGCGGTATTAGCACTTTTCTTTTTGTGTGTGTGTGTGTGTGTGTGTGTGTGTGTGTGTGTTTGTGTGTGTGTGTGTGTGTGTGTGAGAAAAGGTATGTTAGTCTGATTAAGTGTCAGCCGAATGAAGCAACAATACCTGACAAACACGGAAAACACTTTAGATCGTGTTGTGGCAGGAAACAACGCTGGCCTACAGCCGAGTCCCCTTAAATCTAGGATTTATGAATGGAGTCTGGCTGGACATGCCTTCAGTTTCTATGATTGGTGGAAAACTACTTTACCTTGCAGGTTAAACAGCAGTCTGTTCAGCTGCACGGTGACCCGGGAGTGTTTAAACATGAGACAAAGTATTCATACAGGTGTGTTTTTAACTACAGGGCATCAGCATCAACCCCCGGCACCCCGAGCCCAGCTCTGTTATGAGGCCTGGGCGCCAGGTTAGCTTGTTAACCTGGACGCTAGCCGCAGGAGGCTTGCAGGAGGTCTGCGGGAAGCTTGCACGAGGCTCCTTAGAGCCCCACCAGCTACAACTCAGCATGTGAGACATTGTGTGCACAGACGGGATCCTCTGGAGCCGCCGGACCGGACGGACCAGACCAGGCGAGCCGCCAAACATTCAATACCTACGCATTGAAGTGTAAAACAAGAAGGGCCTTGCCTCGTGAAAAAAAAAAAGAAAAAACATAAACATAGTGCAGTTGGGGCAGTTGCTTGCCACCCATCGCGGTTGGCTTAAATTTGCTGGTATTTAGTGGAATCTATTATTCCCTTCAGCCGTGCGATGTTTCCTGTACCACTGACTGCAAAACAACCTCAAAGCATGATAAATCTACCCCCATGCTTAACAGTTGGCAAGGTGTTCTTCTCATGAAATGCTGCTCCTTTTTTTTCTCCAAACATACCTTTGCTGATTATGGCAAAAGAGTTCTATTTTAACTTCATCCGTCCACAGCACTTGTTTCCAAAATACGTCTGACGTTTACGATGAGGACGCAAGGTTTTCTTCTACTGACTCTTCCATGAAGGTCTTGTTTGTGCAAGCATCGCTGCACAGTGGAACGGTGCATCACTACTCCTGAGTCTGCTAAATCTTCCTGCAGGTTTTTTTGCAGTCAAATGGGGGTTTTGATTTGCCTTTCTGATCAGCATATGAGCAGTTCTCTCTGAGAGTTTTCTTGGTCTTTCAGATCTCATCTTAACCTAAACAGTTCCCCTAAACCGCCATCTTTTAATTACATTTTGCACTGTGGAAAATGCAAGCTGACAACGTTTTGTCATCTCCTTGTAGCCTTCCCCTGCATTGTGGGCATCAATAACGTTCATTTTCAGAGTCTCACACGACCGGTTAGAGGAGCCCACGGTTGCTGAGTGCTCGTACAAGGTTTGAACAGTCAGAGTAGTTGTAAAGCTTTGAAACTGGCACCTGCCGACACTTCCTAATGATAATTGTTGACGTGCCTCAGGCCTAACAAGCTGATTAAGGTCTGAGACCTTGTAAAAAAGATTCTTCGTAACTCTTAGGGTGCCAAAACTTCTGCACATGCCACGACAATGTTTTTATTTTTGTTCAGTTTATGACATAAAAAGTAAATTTGCATTAATGTTTGCTGAAAATATTGTGGGTTTTTTTTCCATATCTTAAAGAGACTGTGTTTACATCTTTTCAAAAAATAAAAAAAAAATCACCAAATATGTTATTTGTCAAGGGGTGCCTGAACTTTTGCATGAAGATTTGCAGATTTTTTTTTAACTCTCAACTGCCAATATCAGTATTGGCTTCAAAAAATTCTGTAGCGGCCAGGCTCAAGGATTTACGGTTTGGCCCAACACACAATTGCTGTAGTTAAGTGCGTGAAATGAAAGAAAATAGACCTGAGGAGTAAAAATACGCTTTAGGTCACAGTTACAAATGTATAGCACCAGTGAAAAGCAAGATGAGGTGGCCAGTTGTATAGATTAAAATAGAAACGTATCTGTTCTGTCAGACACGCACAAGATGGAAAAAACTAAAAAACGCCTCCTACTTCACCAAATGAGGACGACCGACTTGTTCTGTTTCCCTTTAATGGTCAGGACATAATGAATGATAAGGTCTATAAATGTGTCGGTTCTATTTTAGTTCAATCACATAAACCTTTCCTGTGATCTCAGCGAATGTAACACACCCTCTCAGCCTCGCGAAACCATATGAGTAATGAGATAAAGTGCATAAGGTAAGCAAACAGGGCAAGGAAATGTGGCTGGTGTGATAAGTGTTCCAGTACTGCATCTCTGGTCCAGAGTGGTGGTGGGACAGAGAGCAGAACCTTCCAGCGTTTTCGGACACAGCTGGCCGCTATTAAGGGGAATTTGGAGAGACAGGAAATACTTAAATCGTCACAAGATTGATGCACTTAAATGTCAATCAGTCTTATATTGTCAGTGTTGTAAGTGAGTGCTTTGAATGTCTGCGATAGGCGTAGCTTATTGTCCTTAAAACCACAGATGCATGCAGAAAAACTGTGTACACAGAGCAAATTCTTTCTTGTTAATGCGCTTGTTAGTGAGTCGGAGGCCAGTTTTTTTTTTTTTTTTTGCTCTAGAAATAGGGTTGGGTCCGCTGTGAACAATCAATCACTGTAAACACCTTATGACTTAAGGAGAGACCAGACCAGACCAGACCAGAAAGAGGAAGAAAAACAAAGGTGTGGTGAGATGGCTGTCCTTCAGCTGTCTTTATCTGTGTAGTGCTGTAATCTGGTTACTGACTGAGCCCAGTCAGCCTACACTGACTCATTACATAACATGAGAGCTATAGCTGGGAAGAAGGCTGTGGAAAACCAAGCCCTTTAACCAGTTCTCCCAAACTTTCCCCTAAGCTGAACGACGGCACTTCTGTGATGTACGAAGCAGAATTATTCTCTGCTAGGGCTGTGCGATATGACGATATATATCGTGTGATGATAGAAAAATCTCCATCATTTCATATTATGATCTATCGTTTATTTTGTTGTGTCACAAATCACACTCTTTATGGCAATATTTGGGGTCTGTCTATTGTTTGCATGGATCACATTAATAAATTATTCTTATTGGCTTTTTACTCCTGAAGCTTTTATTGCACTTACAGTAATGTAACAGGTGTAGCTTTTGTCAACTAAAGTACTTCCCCTGGTTCACTGTCTCTCCTCTGCTCCACTGCGTGTGCAGCACACACACACGGAGGGCTAAGCCCCGCCCTCGCTGAACCACAGAGAGCAGAGAGAGGCGCAACCATAAATGACAGCAAAACGTAGTAGATACTATGTTTATTTATGTTATTTACCTAATTTACGTGCACTCATTTCATTGCAGCTCAGTGTCTCTGATGCGTTTCGCCGTCATTTATGGTCGTGCTACTCTCCTCTGCTCCCTGTGGTTCAGTGAGGGCGGGGCTGAGCCCTCCTTGTGTGCGGTGGAGCAGAGGAGAGGCAGTGAACCAGGTGAAGTACTCAAGTTGCAGCAAACTACACTCGTTACATTACTGTAAGTGCTTTGTGAGTAAAAAGCCAATCAAAACAAGCCAAAAGGAAAAAAAAAAGCTGTTATTCATGTATCCAAGTAAACTTCTGTCTTTAGTGGAGCAGAGAACCCTGATGTAGCTGCAGCAAGGACTGGTTATCTTCCCCAAATAAGGGCATTAATTATCTCTCACAACTTGCCTCGGCCTACACTGTAAAAAGTGTCAAGCCTACCTAAATGCTTTTAAGAACTGCAGAAACAAGCAGAAATGTTTTCGACTTCACTCTATAATACGACTTAATGTTTTTGAGATATGACTGAATATGGCACTTATTCAGATGGATCACATTTCTGCAGTGTGAAACGTAGCATGCACATTCCAACCCTGATGAAGGCTTGACCACCAGCTGTGGGCGTTTGTGTGTGTAATGCGTAACAAAACACCAGCGTGAATGCATACACAGCTGATGTCAGAGATTCCACACCATGCCTGCCCTCTCAGAGGCCATGCCACTGAAGCTGGTCTAGTCCAAATGCTGTCCAGTCATCACACAAAAATTTGCCAAGTCTAACTTCCCTCTCTCGGCCTCCCTATCCCTCTTGCTGGCTCAGACACATCCAAACCTGATACATGTGAGCTCAGCAGCCAGTGTTTTTCTCTATGAGAGCTCAAGGCAAAATAAGGAGAGGAGAAAAACAAGATCTAATCACAGATAATGAATTTGACCTCAGTTTTATTGTTTGGAGTGTACTAGAGCCAAAAGACGTGTCGACCTCGGATTACAGTGAGTTTGAACTTTACGACAGAGCTACTGCGGCTGACTAAAGTTCCTCTAATCTGAAAACAGTTCACGGAGTCGATGTTTCACATGAGAGATAAGACAAAAAGACATTCACAAAGTGGTTTTGATCTATTATTAGTATTGTTCATAAGGACCCTTCCCCCTAGACTACTTGCTCTGAGTATCTATCCCTGCATCTAAACCAGAGCGGTAACAACTGTGTAAGCACAGCTATCAATGCATACAGAAAATCACCACCTAATCTCTATGTTGCCAGAATTAGAGCAACCTCCTGTTTCAGATAGTCTAAAAATAATCTGCTCATAATCAGAGTTTAAACATAGAAACTCTGCACTGTGCAGAGTTCCAAAACAGCTAACAACTGACATTTAGACACAAAACGCCCTGGTGAACGCCTCATAGCTCACCATAGATCATATATTAGTGATGTCATCTGTACCGCCCAATTTAAGACTAATTTTTATTCCTGAGGCTGCACTTCTCTTATGGGCTAAGCAAAAAACCTCTGGTTGTTAAGTAGACCTGAACACAACATAGCATACAGAGTCAGGGCTGGTCATCATTTACAGACAGGACAGGCTCCAGTCAGGTTTTGAGATGGCTCATTGATAACTCATCTTCCAGTTTGCCCACAAGTCAAGAATTTTATTGTCATAAGCACTTAAATGTCACCAGTGCACGTTCATACAATTTTATACACAGTATAGTGCACAATCGTTCACATGTACAGTTTCAACAGAGCAGCAAAAAAAAAATTATTTGATACATAAAACTTGGGTGACAAGGTGTAAATTTGGTTGTGGAAATGGGACAGTGTTAGCTTCTGAGCACAAGTGTTTATTAAAGTGTCTGATAGCTGATGTCATGGTGCAGCAGTGCATGTAGCGGAGATCTTTAAATTCACTGAGTCTACTGTTCCCTAAAACGCTGCACACACACAGCACGCCACGGCCTAAAATGTCAAACTCACATATTAGTGGACAAAAGCTTGTTCAAAATTGAATTCAACAACAAAACTTTATCCAGAAACAGATCTTCTTCTCCATATAAATAAAGTAATGACTGTAACTTTTTGTTAAAAAATAACTAGGCCTACCCACACATTTTCCTCTTAAAAAGGATGTTTCTGCAGCACATCGGTAGCCTACTGTTTAAGAAGCATACCACATAACCGTTAGATTTGACGTTTGCTGCATATCATACCCCTCTCTCTACCTATGTTTCCCATCTCTCTGATCTTTTGACTATCAAATAAAGACAAAAATGCCAAACAATAACTCTCTTATTTGAGAGCAACTGGTCCATAATCCCTATAATTTGGCTTGAGATAACTGTAAACAAGGCTGAACAATATTTCAATAATATGCTGTCTCTTCAGAAGTGACAAAACTCTCATTGACATGTCAGTTCACGGGTCTAAATCACGAAATAAACTACTTTTACCCAAATCTGACACCGCTTTAATTCAGTCTTGAAAATTTAAGAGCATTTTTTTTTTAAATTAGAGGACTTTATTCTAGTAAAACACACAAGTAATAGATATCGTAACACTTTAGGAGGAAAATGCTGTGATAATGCGTAGCTGTGAGTCCTTTCTCTCAGTCTGTTGGGACGGTTTATTAGGCAGTCTATTAAAGCTGGCCTCAGAGTTTCCTAGTCTGTGCCCGGGGCATGTCACCGCAGTCAGGCCCAGTAATCACCAGTCAAGGAGTGCTAATTAACAGCCACATGAAGCAGGCTGCTGTGGAGAAGGCTATAGGGGACCATAAGTGGCATTCCCACATTCCACACACACAGAGAGACCACATTTACATTGTGCAAAGTGTCACAAAGTGCGGTGGACACCTGAAACAACTAGCCCAAAAGCAGAAAAGTTTAATGAATATATCATGATCCTCAAACTGAGTGAGGGAAGTGGAAGCTCATCTGCTATCAATGCATTATTGTTTTTAGTAATGTGCAAAAAACCCAAAACAAGACATGAAGAGTCGCTACTGGGAAAGTGTTGTTCTGCCTCTGAAGAAACAGTAAGCTCAGGAGGTAGAAGGATAAATTGCTTCGCTTGGTGAACATTATGCGTTGGTTTCAGTATTCCGGAAAGCTGCCAACCTAAACTCCAGACTCTGTGGGTGAGAAGTCCTCATTCTGCCCCGGCGGCCTCTTCATTGATTTTTTGGCCTTTGTGAAGAAATGCAAGCCTCTGCATCCATCTGAACACTGCCCACTTATTTATTAGCAAAGAGTGGGGAAATTCAACAGTGAATTACAACGTATATAATAATATAATATACAGTTATTAAGATGATTCATATAATTAAAATGTGTTGTAAAATAGAGAGGGAATAGAGTATACTAAGACATTAAAGCTGGACACTTTGTTTAAGAGGATCTACAAAGTGATGTGCGATGGAAGCAAGAGACCACAACCACAAGACTTCAATTTAGTTTCAGAAAGCTTTTTTTCTTGCAGTCGTTGTGCAGAATTTGTCCTAAAAAAGTACATTTAAAAAAAAAAAAAACTACAAGCATCAGCAACTTGATCCTTGAATAAGTATTCATCAAAATGTAATAACGCAGTTAATATCATAAACACACACAGAAGTTTCCTGATAGTTTTTTATCAATGTTGTGCAAGCGAGACTAGACAGTCGAATCAAAATGTGAGTCAAAAAACACATAAAATCTAATTCTTCCAAATATTACCTCTCCTTGTTCTTAGGCGTTTTCACAGATTTGACTATACACTAGAAATAAATACTGTCTCAGTGTTGCCAATGATGCCATAATATCCTTTTTGCTTAGTGTACAAACAATGTGCTTGTATTACATAATTCACATTTAGAAGGCAAGCGAGATGACTACCGCTTTAATTAGCATATTTTATACCCTTGAGGAATGCGAGACATTTCTCAGACTTGATGTTAGGCTGTGCTGTTTTAGAATTAACTACATTTGTGCCACTCCTGCGAAAAACAAAATAAGACTGCTGTAAGAGACAAAGTAGCTTCAAAAAAAAAAAAAGGTTTAAATGTTACAAACAAAACAGATCTATGACTTGCAGCTAGCATGTAACAAGACAGAACGAATTCAAATGTTCAAGAATTACTATCGCTAAGTCAGCCTGAATGTGAAGCCAACCAAGTCCAGATAGATCTAAAGCCCGGTGGCTAAACAAGCACCCTCCTCTGCAGGCGGGCAGCACTAATGCTCATGTGAATCCCCACGTGCTGCAGGCCAGGCCCTGTACACAGCAGGGCGACTTCACGTCACTCCCTGTGTGATGTCATCCTGGGTGACAGGCTTCTGATCAGGGCTGTGTGTGGGATTACTCCTGCTGTCCTGGATCAACAGGGCAGGGCGGGAGAGGCTGATGTCTTCTAGTCTGGACAGGAAACTACACTTTTGTCCGCAGGCGAAAGTAGTGTCGAAATCTCATTATTCACCTGCTAGTATGCTTTGTAATAAATATCTCCCCATAAACAAACGTTGGCCGACTTTGGCTGTAGCTGGTGGATTCATCAAATCCGCCAGACACTTTGACAACCGCACAAGCCGAACTAACCCTCCTCTGTTAGCTTTCAAATCCACCAACTAACAGTTGTTTTCTGCAGTTTCCTGCTTTATGGGAAAATGACTGGTGTAATTTAATTACAAAATCGGGTTGGCCCATATTACGTTGAATGCAATTAATTTGTCAGCTATGAGAGATGTTTTGTAAAGAGTACACTGATGGGAATTTTCAAAAAGACATAAATAAACAGACTGTATCAAATATAGGGAAATTACTTCAACATTAGTCACTATTCATGACAATAAATGCCAAAACAGCACTGAGTAAAAGCAACTCACACAAGTGGCCACAAATGTATATAGGAAGCTGAAAAATACCATTTGCTGACATGAAACCTTTGTATGGTGTTTATTCATTTAAAAATGCTTGTCTTTTTTTTTTTAGAATAAAGTTATTATGTTATATTAACAGCTGTATATAAACAGCTTACTGGATTCAAAATTTCTGACAAAGCAGACAAAACTTGACAGCACATAGCACGTACAATCTTTGGTAATTTCCCACCCTGTATGTGGAGCAGAAAAGGGTGAGGAGCATAAAGTAACTGATACAGCGAGCTCTCATTACCATAGCTTCTCTAGTGGGAGTGGCGTCTCATGCTGTATGGGATTATGACTGCTCAGTTGATACCATAAAGCAATATGCTTTCACATATAGCCGTTCCACCCAACTTCACAGTCACTTATACTGTATAAAAAAACTATGTAAATGATCTAAATATAATCCCAAAGCATTCAGCTTCGGCCAAATATCCACAACGTACTGTTCCAAGACAAGCAGCTGCTGGCACCCAGGTAGATGCCTCGATTCTAAGTCTCTCCACCCTGACACAAACAGCCCTGGGCACTGGCTAAGTTGCTGTGTCACAAGACTGGCAGGCAACCAGCCATGCTGGGGAGGGTGGGGCTCCAGAGAGTTTTATGAGTTGCTGTCTGGACACAGAGGCCTCTCGGAGACAAGCCACCTATTGATCCCCGTCTCACTGTGGCAGTGTGGGTATGAAGGTAGTTTTCTCTTTTGAATCTCATTTGCTCCTGTGTTTCATTTAGAGTACAGATGCATGGCTGTCATTTTTTTCCTCCTTCTTCCTCTTGAAAACAATGAAAACAGCAAAATATCTTCACAGAAGCAGGTGCTAGACTTCACTCGAGCCTTATTGCCTATTCTAAGCTGGGCGTATATGCTGCGTAACTGAGTGGAACATGTACACTTGACACAAAAGTCATGCGTTTGTCCTACTAACCTGAAGAAGCACTCATCTGCTTACTTATTAATCTGACCGTGTTTGAGGGATCCTATGGGAATACCTCCACAGCCAAACGGGCCTGGCTATGAAACTGACACTGGATCCCTGATGCACACACATACACGCTAGTGAGCAGCTGTTTTGGGGGGAGCCCGGCGAGAGACGAATTTAAATTTCCATACCCTCTGCTCTGCTGAAGCAGCATGGTTACCCAGTGAAACACTATATACACCAGGGCGGTCATAACAGCCACTGCTGTTAGTATGATAGCTGTTAAGGATTTCAAGGATATGAAAGATAGTTAAGATAGTAACACAAAACCTTTAAATGACGTAATATGCCAGACTAAACATGTTTCCCACCACAAAGACAAGCTAGTTTAACTGCCTGCTTTGTAAAACAATAAACCAAGACTTATAATACTTTATTGCTCCTCTACCCTCCATTGTGTAATCATATGAATTTGCTATGTGTCATAACATAAAATGTAGCAATCGTCCCATCGCCACAGGGACTTCCAAGTTTGCAACTTCAAGATGATCGCTCCATGACAAAACCTTTACACGGGCATTAAAAAGTCTGCATTTCACAGGCCGTTTCAAACAGTGAGAACATTTTACAGCGATCGTCACCTGTGTAATCTCATTTTCAACCGAGGCTCCTGTGAAATGTTTACCGCAGCCCATTTGAATACTGTTCGAGATCTCTGGACGATAAGTTGCAAAGCGCGAGCCGCAAATTTTAATTTGGATCAACGAAAATCAAATTGTCCAAAGAAAATCAAATCGCAATAACTTCTCTGCCTTGCTCTGTGTCATTGAAGGCAGGCTGTGAATGGATTGATCTATGGGCTGGTCTTTTTGCACCCACTGATCCACTCAGGCGTTTATAAACGAGCACCTATCATCTATCTCATGTTGGCTGAACTGTGTTTTTCTTGCATTGAGTGGTAAGAAACCAAACATTTTGTGAAATGATTTTTTTTTCCTTTTACACCCTGCCAGTTTGAAGTCTGAATTGCATGGGAAAGGATGCTACACCCTACTTAAAATACTTGCCCGAGGTGCTCTCTGTGCTGCTGTATGCATCAATATGTTCCTTGAAGTGTTGAGGACTTGCATAATGAAGCCTGACAGTGCAACCTCACAGAGACTGTTCATCAGAGTATAGACATCGTTTTCATCTTCTAGCCACAGTGTAGATCCTGAGAACTGATGGGCAATTTAAATAAATTCCTTATACAGAGGTGCATATGGCTGATTACTTGCCAAAATGAGTGGTAGAACAGACAAACCTACCAGCTGTAGTGGGATTAAGCTGGTAGTTCGTCCTAACTTTCCACACTGCTGCTGATCAGCAGTCTTCTTTGCAACTAGTGAGGCAGTCGCTTGTGTGTACCGCATTTCAAATATCACCCTGCACAGCTACCGCAAGGAACGAGTACAGGTGGGAGGGCTGGATCCATATCTCGTTCTTATTAAAATATACCTCGCTTCTTGAAATTCCATCAACCTTGTAAGATGAGGTTTCTAATTACTGCTGCATGTGTTAACAACAGGCTGACAACAAACATTCCTTGTACACCAAGTGCAGTAAAGAACTTGTACCTACGTCCTACTTTTCATGTTGACTGTCTCTCCTGGTGTCCCAGCAAACAAAAGAGCCCATAAATACAAGCCCTGAATAATTCAAGGCAAAGTGTAACGCAACCCTCTCTCATAGTGGTGATGTTGGAAATGTCGGCAAATAACCCCAAGTCCTAGTTTCAAAACGAGCAAGGAACACTGAACCTAATGACCAGCCAGCTCTGGCAGTAATCACACATATCTGGCAGCAAGGTTTGGGAAGAACTGCCAAGTGCTTCTGACTTGACTCAGTACATGAAACCAATCGTTTTGGATACAAGTTATAAAATAAACATGAGTGAGTGCAAACAGTTAACAGGCAATTTTCTCCAAGTCGGGGTGTTTGAAGCAAATGTTACATCACTTGTGCACCTTAAATAAAATCTGGATCGTGACGGCCAGCTCTCAGAAAGCAAGTTTATAATTAATTATAAATGATAAAAACATATCTTGTAATTGGAAAATACAGAAATGACATCCCATTCAGCAAAACTTTAAAATCTAGCGTTTAAACTGCACAACTATGGCTGGCATCTCATAAAGCTAATGTCATGTTCAGCGACCATTTCTATTCGCCAACCTGCTTACCATGACCAAGTAGATGCAGCTCAATGCTACTGATGATGTCTTGTCTTAAATGCTAACTTTAAGCCTGCTACTATGGATTTGAGGCAAAATATCAGCGAACAATACGCATGCTTACATAAACGCATTTGATGCGTTCAAACGCATGGGATACACGCACCGTTTACACACAGCCCAGGAACTTTATTCACAAGCAATAGACAATTTAATCATCTCTTTGGCAAACTGTCAAACGTGTGCATGAATGCTCATTGCAGAGAAGTGTTGTTTTTTCGGTATGTAGACCGAACATTAACGTTTGGCGAGCAAGTGGCTACTTCAAGCTTGGCTAATCAGCAGCTAACGTGAGCTAACGTTAACGCTAACGCTAGAGTAGGCTATCCCTTTACTGCTTACCTTGAACGGCCTAGCAGATGTTGTTTTCATCGTCCCATTTAGTTTCCCGACAAGTATGAACTTGCGAACAGCATATACGTTTCCCAGACCTGCAATTCCTAACTTTTCAGCATCTCCGTAGGTGGAACTAAATGTAAAATCCCAAACCGGACCACCACCGACAAAGTAATTTCTCCACCACTTACAACAACAACGTCAACCGAAGCTTTAAGCCCGCCCCCCACAAAGAAGCAGCCAACCAGAGAGAAGATTCTATTTTATTGACCTTAATAAGCACCAATGGTCATCCACAGAGACTTTGACTGATGTCCCCCTAAACAAATGAGGATGACAGAGTACAAAACATTCGCCTGCCAATTGGCTGTAGAAAAAAAAGGGTTAGGTCTTTTCTCCCAGATAGCCTATGAGTGTAGCACTGTGTCCAGAGTGACAGGTGCTTTGGAGTTGACAAAATAGCTGGGGCGGCACCAATGCCTGGGTGAGGTCATCCAGGATGATGTAAACCCTACGTCATTAGCAGTGCTAAATAAAACACACAACAGAGCACACATTTTCCTTTTAAAAAGTTTAATATTCCCCAAGTTATATAAAACAAAACAACATACTCAGGCACAATAAAATACACATAACAGTATGCAAACTGAAACAACATTTTTAGGGAAAATGAAAATCATGAACATGTACTACCTACAAGCTGGTGTTGAAAGTAAAAACAGTTTCACTGTCTGTTGCGTTGAGAAAAAAAACGGTCATGTCTGGGTGGTAACCCTCGATTTGCGAAACTCTCGCGCATTCCGCAAAGACCCACCCTACTCTGCCTCTGATTGGCTAGAACTCGTTTGCCTTCGGTTGGTTGGGTTTAGGCATGAGAAGTGAGATGGTTAGGGTTACAGTACAAAAAATATGAGAGGGGTCTAATTGCAGTCTTGCAGACTCAGACGACACATCCACTTCACTACAAGACACACCCACTTCACTACACGGCAACCGTGTCGTGAAGAGTACTGTGAGTCCGCAGATAGACCTACTTGTAAAATATCAGGGTCAGAGCCAATCTCACGAGTGTTTTGCAGATCTAGGGTTACCATCTAGACACGACTAGAAAAAAAATTCTAAAGCTGGTGTTCAGCTAATTTATTATTTTGTTATTCCTCATCTCAATATTTGAAATTGTACAACTAGATGCCATACAACTGTTACTGAAAAATATTGTACAAAAAAAGAAATCTGAATTTATCTTCGTATGAGAAGATAAGATTATAAAGCGCCTGTCAAAGTGACTGACACCTCCGTCCAATGGCAACCGCCAAACTCAACGCCGCCTCCTGTCTGGACTTCTGCTGCGTCTCCGTCCGCCAGTCCTGTGAAAAACCACCCATCGGATTAACCAAAAAAAAAAATACTGTTTTGGTTGTTGAGAAAAATATATATCACTTACTTACACTCAAACTGCAAATTGCTACACCAATCTGTATTATAATAATCTCTAACTAGGTGTACTGACAGAATATACAGTCCGTCCAGTCAATATGCAGTTTGACAAAGTGCGACATGTAAAATATTAACACTGTTTTACCAGCGAGTCACTGTCTCCACAGATAACACATCACCCTCACCTCCTCTTGTTCTTGGGGGGGCCTCTGACAAATCCCCAGTCGACACTGATAGGCTGGCCCATCATGTCCTGACCGTTGAGCCCTTCCATGGCTGCCTGGGCCTCTTTGTATGTCTCATACTCCACAAGAGCATACCCCTGGGGACAGTTATCAGGACACCGTGTGAGTTATTACACATCTATGGCAACACTGCATTGGAAGTTTGGCAGTATTTCACAATTTAAAAAAACAAAAAAACAAACACAGCACACAAAACATAGCTAGTGATCACTCAATAACCTAATAATAGTCTTTAGGCTGACTGGTATAAATGTGCCCTCTGAAACCACAGTGTGAGATTACTGGGCAAACATATTTTGAACCATAGCTTAAAAGCTTAACCAACAAAATACATTTTATGTCTGTGAATGTGAGATGTTAAAAAGACGATCAATTAAATGTATGAGATTGTTGCTGCATCACGTTAATCTTCAAACAGTCTGTGATGAAAATCAATGTGTGTGTGCGGCTGAAATGACTGGAGAAAGAGTTTCAGGGTTGAAGAGGCTTTGTTCTTACTTCATAATCAAAACAATGCTGCCACCTTGTGGCTAAAACAAAGTGGAGGCAAATGTTTAGGCGGCAAAAAACTACAACAAAAAAAAAAGGGTCAATGTAAATGTCAACTTGCCCGAAGCATAGGGGGGGTTAAAAAAAATCTGATACATTCTGAACACTGCAAATGTTTGCAAAACATCAGATTAGTTTCATTCTGTCTCTCTTGGCATGTAACCATCTCTTCCACTTTCAACACAGTCTGTTACAATGAGACTGCAGTTCAAATATGAAGACATCTTATTATGGTTTAACAGCCATTAGCAAGTAGGAACAACAGCAAGGTTTACTCGTGATGACAAAGCAAAGACCTTTTTCACAATTTAGAAGCAGTCTGGCTTTGCACACATCAACAAACGACTCGTTCCACCAGACAGGAAGGATGAGAATGAAACAATACTGTTTTTGTAATGTAATTCTTTATATTTATCCTTCTTACATAAGTTCCATTATTCAACTGGGTATGTGGAGATTTTGCTTCTCTATTTGGAAATAATTTATCATTCAAGAAACAATTAGAGTGATTCAGAGAAACTGGGGCAGTTTAATTTTCTGGTTGAGACAACATGATGTTGGGAGCTTGTCTCAGCATAGTTTCAGCCAAAGCATTTAAAAAAAAAAAAGACATTTGGCTCATTAACGGCATTTTTCTCTGGCTTTGAACTTGTACATGGCTTTGTGGTGTCGCCATAAATGGTCAAATAAATTAGTCTAGCTGCCAAGTGTTGTACAAACAATTGCAGGGCACACTTAGTAACAGAGTAACCATTCGGGTTTCTTTCTAGAAAACTAAATAATTGCTTCTTTCTACTTCATTTGTTTAACAATTATGTGCATAAATTAAGTTAATTTTCCAATCAAGTGTACAAATGGTGTTCCAGTTTATCATTTATCAGCTACATTGCAATGTTGATGCTGTAATATACGGTTCAGCCCTACAAGAAAGCTAGTTGTTTGTGATTAGAGCAATTTGATATTCAATCAAAAGGCTCTTTGACCTGGACTTTTAAATAACACAAGAGCTGCTCACACATTTTAACATACAAGGGGTCATCCATTGGATTATTTGAAAAATGAGGTGTACTTTGACTGGTTATATCTATTTTATGTATTTAAAAAAAACCTCATGAGTAACCTATTAGAGCAAGTAAATGAACCAGAGGCTGAGTCAGTAAAAAATGTTAAGAAACAGTGACTTCCATGAACTTAAGGAAACAGTGAAACTGACAGACATGCTAACTGGCACATGGTTATTTGTCTCACCTTGAGGTAGCCTGTTCTGCGGTCAAGGTTGAGATGCAGGTTCTTGATTTCTCCAAACTCTGAGAACTTGTCATGGATGTCTTCCTCTGTGGCCTCTTCATGTACGCCTGTCACAAACAGGATCCAGCCCTCCACAGCTACAAGGAAAGGCACCAGGGTGTCAAATACGTCATAAACGAGCGGAAATTTCAACTACGTCGTCTAATGAGCCCAAGCAGAATTATGATAAGTAAGATACAGCCTCCTCTTTGGTATAAGTGCAACAGTACACATTTTCAGAATCAACACGAGCAATTCATAGCAATTGATGCTGTCAGTAATATACCTTGAAATCAAACTGTTGCGTTGATATGCAAGTCAATTACATTTATTCATATCATAATCATAGCACTGTTACGGAGCCCGCTGAAAAGCTACACTAAACAAAAGAGCAAAGCCGTCATGGTACCGTACCTTCATGGTATCTGACACACACAAATTATTCGCCAATATCAAAGATTGCTGGTGCTTCAGAGCTGCACTGACACGGATACAGATGCTTATATTCTGTGGCAGCAGCGCATCGCTATATTGATTGCTGGGGATGTTTCTTATTCTCTCCTTTTATCATTTATATATAAAGCACATTATTTTGTGACAATACATAAATGCTTGTTCCAAAAGTTATTTGGGTTGAACCCCGTTGCACTGCAGATGGAAAAGTAATCACTGGCAAATCTCAAGCAACTGTATTATCCAGATATAATTTAATTTTTGAATTAGTGCAGCTGTGTTGACATAGTGCCAATATGGTACAATACATATCTCATTATCATTCATAACACCACTGATATGGTTGTTCATGTATAGAGCTGCAACGATTAGTTGATCAATCGATTAGTTGCCAACTTTTACATTAATTGCCAATGATTTTGATAATTGATTAATTGTTTTGAGCCATTTTTTAAGAACCCCCCCCCCCATATTCTCAAATGTCTAGTCCTGTATGTTAGTAAACTAAATGTCTTTGGGTTGTGAACTGTTGGTTGGAACAAACTTTGAAATTTGAGGAAGTAATCTCAAGCTTTGGGAAACAGTGGTCAACATTTCTCACCATTTTCTGACATTTTATTGACCAAACAGCTAATGGATTAATCAAGAAAACAATTGACAGATTAATTGATAATGACAATAATGGTTAGTTGGAGCCCTATTTGTGTACACCAGGTTTAAAACATTGTTGAGAAAGTAATGGTGGTAAAAAACAATAAATGGTGACAAGACAGATACGTTACTGTAAAGAGTCAACTAATTAATAATACAGGTGATGAGACTCAGAGAAAGCAAGATAAAGGGAGAAATGGCACCACATTGTGATTTGTTTTTCATGTTTGCTTGGTTCCTGTTTGTCATTAAAGGACGGGTTCACAATTTTTCCAGTCTGTCTTAAAACAACAGTCAGGTGCCCATATGAACACTGACAGAGGTTTTCCTCGCTGTAATCCATTCCTCCTGTTCATACTGGCTACTAAAAGATCCCTCAAGTGGATATCTGCTACATTTACAGTCTATTTAGCATCAAATTCCCTCTTTGTGTTTCCCTGTACAGCTGCGGTGAAAGTATAGTAACCAAAAGAGGGACTTTGCACTAAAAAGACACATTGAAAGATATCTGGTTTGACTAATTTGGATGACTGAAGCTTCATATAAGCTTCAGATACAAATACATGTTTGCACAGAAGGATGCGTGTGGATTTTGGCCTCCATCATTATGAGCAGGAGGAATGATTATGGCAAGAAAAAACAATTTCAATGTTCATTTGGGCACCAGACTATTGTTTTATTACAGACTTGAAAAATTGTGAACATATCCTTTAAACTTTATTCTATAAGTTTCCAATTGAACTTAATCCCATCTTTAACACGAACAGCAGCACTTACATCTCTGAGGTCCTGGCTCATCCCCATCCTGCTCCACAGTGTCATAGTCCTCTTTGATTCTGGATCTGGCTCCTTCCTCTGGAAACAGCAAAACAGAAGAATACTCAGCACTGCTGAAAAATTCTGATTGACCCAGAATTATTATCTAAGTCAATATCACAAGATCTGTAACTCACCTGAGCCAAAGCCTCGTCCTTTCCTCTTCTTTGCTTTCTCTTTCAACTTGTGGATGCTCTCTGAGGGAAAGAAAGTTGAAGAAGTCAGAATCTATACATGCCATTACATCCTTCTCTGCACTCCAAGAGGTTGCTATCGCTGACATTATTCTACTATTATCCAGTGGTGAAAAGTAACTGAGTACATTTACTCAAGTACTGTACTGAAGTGCAGTTTTGAGGAACTTGTACTTTGAGTATTTCCATTTTATACTACTTTATACTTCCACTCCAGAACATTTCTGAGAGAAATACTGTACTTTCTACTCAACAACATCTATTTTACAGCTTTAGTTACTTTTCAGATGACAATTTAACACAATGGATAATATAACAAGCTTTTAAAATTCAACACATTGTTAAAGATGAAACCAGTGGTTTCCAACCTTTTCGGCTTTTGACGTCTTATAAAAAGCAGTGTGTAGTCAGGGTCACATTTCAGATGTCTGAGTTGTTAACAGCTCCACCAAATACTGATTTTTTCCCCTCTAAACTCCTCACATGCTTTCATTTCAGTCAATGTTCAAATGATCAAATATTTCACATAAAACCAAAGATAGAGAGAAAGTCCAAAAACAGATTTGTGTATCAGAATTTTGTTTTTTCTTCTTTCCTCTCCCATTAATCATCTCACGACCCCTCAGATTTATCTGGTGACCCTTTGGAGGGACCCAAACCCTAGGTTGGGAACCACTGGACTAAACTACCTAACTGTATATAAAGTGGTTGAAACTAGCTCCACCTCCAGCAGCTAAAACAGTAACATGCTGCTTACACACTGATGCTTCAGTATTAATAATCTAATGATGTCATATATAATAATAATATATCAGCCAGAGGGACCAAACCAATACTTTCACTGTAATAGTTTAAGTATATTTAGCTACTGATACGTATGTATTTTACTTAAATAGAAATTTGCATGCAGGACTTTTACCTGCGATGAAGTATTTTTAAATTATTGGCACTTTTTCCTAAGTAAAGCATCTGAGTATTTCTTCCAGCATTGCTGTTCTCCAATTAAAACTCGATGGATAAATTTCATGCCATGCCGCTGACATGAAACCGACACTAAAACACACTATATAGATGTTGAAATGGCTAAGTTACAAGTTATTAGTCCTCTGCAATTACATTAAGGCATCTTACAACTAGCTACGGACACTCAACTAACGCGCTAACGGCGGCTAATCACACGCTAATTGTTTTGTCAGTTTCCTCATGTTTGTATTGACAGATTACGTTAGCGTTCTTAACTATAAATCCGAAAACCCTTAACCGATGAAAGCTGGAAATGTTTTATTTAAGTAAGTTTTAAGGTTTTTAATAACCATGAGCGAGAGAGCGTTTGAATGAATCGCTAGCGTTTGTTAGCTTAACATTAGCATGTTAGCATCTCGAAGGCCTGTTCCACGCAGTCCGGCGTTTGGTGTATTTTCAGCCAATGCCAGTTTGCTGTAAACCTCAATATTTAAACATAATTGAAAGCCGGGGTTAGGAATCATATTCCACTAATGTGCACAAGTAATATTATTACCATCACCATCCTCATCCATAGGAAAGTCCTCGCCTCCCGCTTCATGAAGATCCAACACGTCCGCCATGATGTCTCTGCGTGTGTCTGTGCTGACCGACGCAACGTGCGTACGCAAAAAGAGCCCCGGGTTGGCGGATGTTGCCAGGTTGCGTAAAATTAAGTAACTACAATAAATCACATTTATGTACGAACCAGTTTAGATTTGTAGATTGTTTCAAATAGTTTCACTCTGTTTTTATGATGTTAAATAGGCTCCTGTTAGTCATTTAGGTGTTTTATTTTCTTGTCACTCATTATCTAAGGATGATTTCAATATCAAAGGATGGGTTCACAATTTTTCAAGTCTGTCTTAAAACAAAAGTCAGGTGCCCAAAATGAACATTGAAATTGTTTTTTCTTGCCATAATCATTCCTCCTGTTCATAGTGGCCATCAGAAGATCCTTTCATAATGTACTTACAATGTAAGTGGTGGGGGACAAAATCCTCAAAAATATCCTCTATAAATCCTCTTTCTTTGCAAAAATGTATGAAAATGTAAAAAGTTTAATATGGAGTTGAAATGAAGCTTCAAATTAGCATCCAAATTAACCAGATCAATTAGATATCTTTCAACATTACAGTGTTTTTAGTGCTAAAGTCCCTCTTTTTGTTACTATACTTGTCACCACATTATGATTTGTTTGTCATCAAAGGGCGGGTTCACAATTTTTCAAGTCTGTCCTAAAACAGTAGTCAGGCACCCAGATGAACATTGACACATGTTTTTCCTGCTGTAATAATTCCTCTTGTTCATACGGGCCAGTAAGAGATCCCCTCATAATGCACTTTCAATGATAGGGCAAACAAAATCCAGAGTGGTGTGACTGTTGAAGATATCCACTTTATTTGACTAACTCAGACGGCTGAAGCCACGTATTATCTTCAGATAAACCGTTAAATACACTTTTGCTGAAAATGAATGCTGTGGATTTTGTCCCCCATCACTTACATTGTACGAGGTTTTAGAGGGGATCTTCTAACGGTCAGTATTAACAGGAGGAAAAATGTAAAAAAAATGTGAACCTATCCTTCAAGGCAGTGAACAACAGTTTGAAATCACACATTTAAATGGTTTCACCACTGGATGGCAGGGCTCACTTTCCACTCAACTATTTCTGAGAATCTTATAGTGGTGCGTGACAACGTTGGTGCCTAGTGGCCGGTGTGAGTAGGACTGCATCTCAGAGCTGAGCAGAGGAATCCACAGAACTTCTGGGGAAGAAGGCTGCTCTGCTTGTCCCATTGCCATTGAAATAAAAAACAACAACAATATATGCAGAAACATAGATTGAAAAGAAAGAAAAAGATGTCCATCCTTCCATTTCCAGAGAGAGAGCCAGTGGTTCGGTTTATCTTGAGTTGGAGGCTTTGAGCATTTATTTCAGTGGGGCACACGCTGTAGAATCAGTAGGTATGCACGATTTGTCATATGATGGGTTCACTAAAGTTCAGCTCAAGTGAACTCTAGATAACTGCATTACTTGAAGATGATGACAACATAAAAAAAATCTTTGTTGTAATTCCCCCATATGTCATAAATCTCAAATAGTTCATTTAGATGTATGTGTGAAGACTATCTCCATTTTTAAACACAAAAGTATGCTATTTAGGCCTGAAGTCAGTGTAAAGCACACTAAGGAAAGATAAGAGTTGACCTGAACTTTAATCTTATGGATGTTGAACTAGCATGCAAGCCAACACATCCTCATACCAAAACAACAGGTCTATTTAAAATGACTCCCAAAATGATATGAGTGTTTTCAGTGCGCCCCATAGGATGGATGGTGTTTTCAGAATGACCCATAGGCATGTAACATTAATATGCCGCTTTCCAAAACCATTACAAATCACTGTTAAAAATAATTTTCTTTTATGGTGTGACAACACTGTGCTTAAGGTCTGGTTAGGTTTAGAGAAAGATCATGACTTAACAGGAGCTATAATGAAGCCCAGACAAAACACACCGACTTTAGCTATTTGAAGCTGTTGTACAGACAACTTTCACTGTTCAAATATGATTTGAAAGGCAGAATTCAAGATGTCATTTTAAAGGAATTACTACTAAAAATAACAGCACAGCAGAATTCTAAACACTGAAAAGTATATCATGCCATTTTTGTTAATGACACTTAAACTTTGCATGACGTCTGTTAAAGATATGAGAATTTCCTGTAATCAGTTTATTGTACTCGTTGTTCCAGAACAAGGAGTACAATATCAAGAGGTACAAAAACAGATGGCTAAGTAGGTTGCCAGAGTGACATTACTGACACAAAATATCCAACCTTGTCTACTGCCCGTCTACAGAAACCAGTATGTGCTTAAAAACTAGAAGGATTACAAATAAAATACAAGAATTTTAACCATTTAAAAATGTGTAGAAACATTGTTCGGTGACATTAAGTGTGGTGGTTTTAAAAATATGAAGTAACAGGCAGTTAAACACATGATGACACATATGGGAACTACAGTATCTACTATTCTATTGTTTGTGATGAGTTTATCAGATGTTCGTCTCACAGCCTGCTGTAGATTGTAGATACAGTATGGAGCAACTGCTGATAGGACAGAGTACATATAGGTCCAAGGCTCTGTCAGCACAAGTGAGTAACTCTGTCTCATGAGCTGACCCTGTGATAAGTAGACAAACAATCATGGATTAACCACTGACATCACCAAAAGAAAATAAGGCAAATAAAAATAAACTCAGGGCTCATACATTACATACTGTATGTATGTACACATTATTTTGCTGAGAATGACCAAAAAACACGAGTTGAACATTCAATCTTTATAAAGCTGTTAAATAGAATTAAACAATTAAATATAAAACTATGAAAATTTAAATTATAAGCACAGTTTATACAAATTTTATAATACTAAAACACAAAACTATTAGAATTGAAACTATAAGCACAATATACAGTATATGCAAATTTACAAGCTAAAAATACAAAATACAAATACAAATTTAAAAAAAAAAAAACAATATAAACAGATACAAATACAAAATTAAATCCGAATGTAAACATTTTTTTTTCTTTCAGATGATATATACAGGCTACAGGCCACAGGCTTGGAGCTGGCTGGTGAGCTGCAACTCCAGGGAAACATGGGAGGCTGGAATGGTGAGTCTGGGAGAAACCGGGTCAGAAACAGGCTTTAAATGGATTTTCCACCTGAAAGAAACCAATTCTAAGGCAAACTCAGGATCCTTCTTCCAGATGGCAGTGAGGGGCTTAAAAAATTCTGGCTCTCCATCGAGGAGAATGTCTTTGGGCACACCAAAAGCCTCCCAAATATTCAGCCCGCTGAGCAGGTGAACGTCTGCTAAGTTCATGTCTCTGGCCAGATACGTGGGGATAGAGCAGGTGAACCCAGGTGCAGACACACAGAGGTAAGGAGACAGTAGAACAATTTATGAAAGCAGGCCTGGGGAAACTAGTACTGGTAGATTGGAAACCTGGGGCTGAGGCTTGGTCTCCATTCATACAATCACACACACAGGGAGAGAGAGGGAGAGAGCCACTGGGGAAGTGACAATGGGTATGGAGATATAGGACTGAGGCAGGAATTGTGACACTGGTGAAGCATGATGTCCAGGCTGAGGTGGACAGGATTACTAAGCTCATCAATGACATGTCAACCAGCATCACCAGCGCAACCCAGGACATGGTGGAGAAGGTTCTTGAGGTGATCAAGACTGCCCAGTAAGTAACAACCAACAGAAACATCTACCTTTACTCTCTTGCTCTGTCCTCATTATCTACTGCTTGACCTCCAACCTACACTAACTGCACTCCGTTAGTCTTCCATCATTGTTTCATGAACTAGTAATTGAATCTAAACTCCTCTCAATGTAAGCTGCAAGTTGAATAAGACACTTGTGAAATTATTCAATCATAAACTCTAAACATACATGGACAGTGTGTTAAGATGAATTGCAGAGAGTGACAGAAAATTTGACTTTATTCCTTTATTTTTTACTTAAGTTCACTGGCTATATACATATAAATACATATATTATTTGAAATTAAAAAATACTGAAAATCTCATGTAATTGATAAATCCCACCACTGACAAAAGTGGCTTTAGAAGCAATAAATGTGTCACTTTTAAGTCAATTTTCAAGATAAACGAGTCATAATTACGATGATAAATTACATGTAAAACATAAGGCTAAAGTTCAATCACCATTATGGGCTTAGGATAGTAAGAGGGTTGTTTTTGTACTATAAAAACATACGGCATATACCCTGATTGGTCTGATGTAGTGCCACATGTAATTAGTCGTCACCAACAGCAGTTTTTTATGGAGTTAAGACAGTTTTAGTTCATCTTTCTTTATTAAAATGCAAGTCGGAGTCAGTAGCAGTGATTGTTTTTTTTGTTTGTTTTTTCACTTTTTCCACCTTCCACAATCATAGGACTTACATGGAAGACAGCAGGGCCCAGATCCAGCCTCTGGTTGAAAGGGTCCAGGCTGAGGCTGCCAAGCTGCAGGAGCAGGTCAAGCCCTTCATTACCAACACTGAGGATCAGATCAAGCCACTGACCGACAACTTCAATGCCCAAGTCTTTAAGTCATCTGAGATGTGATGCTTAAAATGCCATCATTAAAGGGGTTGAAAGTCATCAGTTTGAGTTGACTTATTCTTTATTTTGGCTTGTATGAGTATTTCTATATTTTATTTGCATTCTGAGTACAGGGATCCATTTATGGAAAGCAAAAGGGCAAGTAATAAGGTTGAAATGAAATAAATTGTATTTATTTCATTACCTCTTACCTGGGCCATTGGGTTATTGGGATTTGCTCCAAAATGCTCTGTAATTTTAAGAAATTACCTCACAACAAATTTGTGTTTCTTACCAGTCAAATTCGACTTCTTTCTATATGCTGTCGTCTCATCCAGACAGGAGGGAAAGAAAAAACATCACTAACTACAGACCCTGCCAGTTGAAAATCTTTTATACACGTAGTTAAAAATAACCTATTACTTTTCTATCAGTAAATCAGCTAAAATTCAGCTATATTGATTGGTAGTATTTTTGCATGCTATCCTATCTGAGCCAATGACTGTAAGTTCAAATATTTATAAAAAATATATCTTGTATTTGAAAGAACAGTTACCATGCCTTTAACATTTGATTTTCACCCAAAATTGTCTCCATGGGGATACATCTTTATTTGGTCCAGTTTAGTCCAGTATGTCTGTTGTGCAGAAGAGTAAAGCATCAGGGGGTTTTACTCTTCTTGGAAGGCAGCTGGAGCATTTGATTTTTCAAAAGGATTATTTTAATATGCAACTAGGAAATTAGAGCTCAGTGTCAGATTTTGAGAGAAATTTTACAAAAATGATTGAGTTCAAGGCTGTATCTCAAAGCAGTGAGGGAGACAATGACTTGTCAGTTTAAACACAAAACAACAAAATCACTAGTCTCCCATGCTGCCATGGACTCATCCAGACAGTGAAGGCCATGTAAGATTTATCTGTTTTGTCAAATAACTGAGCTTTTTCTAAAAAAATAAATAAATAAATAAATAAATACAAAATTCTTCAGGCAGGTGAACATATATATATAAACTCTCTCAATAAATGCATCATTCTTTTCTCCAGTGTTAATTTATCACTGCATACTCCTTCCTGTTCTGTTGCCAAGCACACAAGCCATACTCAAGGTGGCCTCCTTGAGCTAATGTATGATATAAATCCTCCTGTGGAGCCGAGGGAGGACTGAAGGAGCGTTCTAACAAAACCCCCATAGTTCAAACCAAACTTCTATACCCTCAAACCTCTCAGTTAAAGGCCGGAGTATGTTTTTCATAGCAGAACTGGCAGTCCTGAGCGGCCTTCTGTTTGTGCTCACAGATAAAATGAAACAAGAGTTGGCAGCCTGTCAAGAAACAATCTGTAAATGCGCTTGAAGACATGCTCGAAAGAAACACACTTAAATACCTCAATTATCTCTATGTGACTGCTTCATTATCTGTCATCTACCATTTTTCATATTTAAAAACAGAACATAAAACATAAAACATAAAATTATCATCTGTTTCATCTGTGTATGTGCATCACATTTGAATGTTTTGTTTGCTTTTGCCTCCACGTGGTGTAAACAGCATAAACTGTCATCTATGTACTATACTTGACAAATGGAACGAACATTTTTGTGTGAACCTTTGGAGGGTTCGAGGAAGTCTGAGGCTGAAGGACTGAGTAAAGGCAGAGAGGCTTGAAGCAGGGCCAGGGATCAGCATTAGGGTTATCTGCCAGGACAAACTATATGATCCAAGGCTCAGTACAACCCTGCACGCTTGAACAGAGAGAGCAGCCACTGACGAGTTGTCTTTCAGTCACTGCACTGTGTTTTTTATATGCTGACGTCAGTGTTAATCAGTTCAGTGTCAATCAGTGATGCTGCTGAAATAAATCAGGTGAAGGTGAAGAGAAAAGATGCTGTGAGCACATTAATTCCCTTTACACTTCATGCAGCAATGAGGGAAAAATTTAAAACCTCTACTGAAACTGTATCATATATTTTTGAAGCAGATTGGTGGATTTTTTTCATCAAATATTGATTTTTCTCTCATTTCCCAGCAGTTTTAATTGATTACTTATAGAAAGAACCTATAGGGGGCTTCAAAAACTAATTATTTTACATATAAAAGTATTTAAGTTTTGCATTTTTTATCTATGAATTCATCACCTCCAATCGTCTCCAGTGAAATCCCTGTGGTGCCTCAACCCCCCTAGCTGAAAACTGCTTCATTAATTCACCATTTCTTCCACATGCAAAGAAAGTGAATTAAATTTTTAGGTTCCAGGTACGGTTTTTATGTTGTTAATAATGATCAATAATCTAACATTAATAGTAGCGTTTTGGACATCTCAAGTCAGCTTTTGAGGGAAGACTTAAAGCCAGTTGTTTCCCACTGGCACTTTGCCATTTGGTTAATGACAGAACAATCAAAACAGCAGAATGAGAGCTCAAAAGACCCACCTAAGGAGGAGCATGTACTCGTCCAACAGTCACACCAGGTGAGATACATTCTGATGAAAACAGACATCACCATAGCAGTAGGACCAGACAGGGTGTCAGGCCACACTGAAGTCATATGCTGACCAATTAGCAGGGGTGTTCACCAGCATCTTTAAGCTCTCCCTACAACAGGCTGTATTCCCCACCTATCTTAAATCCACCACCATCGTCCCTGTGCCCAAAAAGGCAGCAGTTAAAAGCTTTAATGACTATCACCTAGTTGCCATAACACCAGTTATTATTAAGTGCTTTGAGAGGCTTATACTATCTCATATTAAGGCCATCACCCTCACTGATCTGGACAGCCACCAGTTTTCTTATCAAGGAAACAGATCTACGACAGATGCAGTCTCAATTGCACAGACCTGTCCCACCTGGAGCATCCAAACACATATGTAAGGATGCTATTCGTCGACTTAGGCTCTGCTCTCAATGCTATAATCCCACATAAACTGGTAGACAAACTCAACAACCTGGAATTAGTCACTTCACCCTGTTTATGGATTATGGACTTCCTCATTAACAGACCACAAAATGTCAGAATGGGCAACCACAAATCCTCGACTCTAATCTTGGACATGGGTGCACTGCAGGGCTGTGTGCTTAGTCCAACCCTCTTCACTCTCTTCAACCATGATTGCACCACCATCCACTCTTCTAACACTACAGTGAAGTTTGCTGATGACACCCCTATAGTGGGACTTATATCTGACAATAAGAGAACACACTACAGAGAGGAGGTCCAACATCTGGTCAAATGGTGTTCGGACAATACTCTGGTTCTGAGCACCACAAAACCAAGGAGATCATTGTGGAATTTGAATGTCAACAACATCTAATTCCAAGGAATCCATATAACAAAAGATGGTCCCTGGTCTCATGGTCCCTTAACACCTCCCACCTGGTGAAGAACGTTCAACAGAAGCTTTTCTTCCTAAGAAAACTCAAGCAGGCCAAACTTCCCTCTCAGCTCCTAAGCTTTTACAAAAGCACCATAGAGAGTATCTCCTGCTACTGTGCCATGGTGTGGTATGCCAGCTGCACTGTCGAGAACCGGAAGGACTTGGTCCAGGTGGCAAAGCCCGAATTAATAGAATTAAGAACAGCTTCTTCCCCAGAGCTGTAGTCTCCATCACCACCTACCCTCCCATCCATAGCTGTTGAGGAATGAGGATTGAAGACTGTAAATATTACCAAGTTGTTGTGCAGTACCTTTTTATTATCTTGTTTTAATCTTGTTTTCTATTGCTGCTGGTATCTGAGAGTTACCAAACATAATTTTGTTGTATGACTACAATGAGAAAGTGTCTTATCTGTGCGCTATCTTCCATCTTATCTTAATGCTTAGCTAGAGACATATTGCAGTGAGGGACATATATTACAGTGAAGGACAAATTGCAATGAACAAATTATACCAACACATTAAATGCATGATTTATATAAGATGAGACACTTTAATTTTAGGTGTTATACCACCAAGTCACCCTATATATTTGAATTATCACATACTTATGTACTGAACTCATTCAGTACATAAGTATGTGATAATAACTCATATTCAAGGAATTAAGAGTAAGAAATAGCTATTAGCAGTGGGATTGTATTGTCATAAAATAAATCTATTTTTCAATTTTTGCCCTAAAAAAGTGTCCAATTAGTTCTGCATTTTCCACTCTGCACTTATGCTTTGTGTACTATTTCATTGTGTGAAATTGATTCCTACTGAACATAAATGCACAGAATGATGTGAATATTTACTGAAACTTGATAGCACTTCGGCCAAAAGTGCTGCTATCTCACCGGACCCTCTACACAGGCAACCCTGTGTGTGTGTGTGCGTATGGACTGCGCAGACACAATGAAACCTGATCTGCATGTGTGTGTGTATGCTTTTGCATGTATTTGTGTGTGCAGAGACCTACAGTGTGTCAGTCTGATGTATTTTAATTGCTTTTTATGGGAATGATCAAGAGCAACCAGATTTGTGTGGATGTCACATCAATGTGCAGCAGTTTGATGTTAAATACAGGGATTCTGAGACAGAATGGACCAGTTGTACAATTGAAAATCAATAAGAGAAAGTCGGTGACATTGACAGACAGTCAAAAATAATGGGGAAAAATGTTTTACAGGTAAATTGTCGCAATAAACAGAAAAAAACCCCAGTAAATATTCAAAAGGCGGTACAAATATCCTCAATATGTGTCAGGCAAAACAATACGAAGATAACCAGTATGAGAGACACAGATTTATCTGATGGTAAAATTATTTGCACTTACCATTACTGAATTAGGCACCTGGGGTCATCCACAAGGGCGTTGATTGCACACGCACAAAAAAGATAAATTTTCACTGCACAAAGAGAAAGTGCAGTCTTTGTCAAAAAAAAAATAAACTCACTTGAATTCACAAAAAGAGTGTTTGAAAAAAAAAGGTAGGCTCACAGAAAATATGCTAAAACCTAAATTGCTTTTGGGGCTAAGACAATACAGGGCTTGAGGGGGCCGATCTCTAACACCTAGCGTTCAAGTCGACAGAGTCGATGTTGGCCTCTGTTGGCCAGTGGAGAACACTGATAGAAATGTTTTTGCTGGCATGGGTTATGTTTTTACTCAGAACTGACAGACAGACAGCCCCCATGCACACAGGTGCTATTCAAGGAAACTGTGTAAAAGTGACATCACTGAGAAAAATCTAGCCCACAAACCTTTTTAGCACTGAAGTCCTGCCCACTACATGTTGCTCTGTTTATATTATTCACATTTTCTCCATTTTCCCCCTCTCTGTATCTCCACTTCTCTCTCCCTCTTTCTCTTTCTTCAGTCTTTGTCTGTTTCTGTTTGTGGCTTTCTATCTCTCTGTATCGATCTGTCAGTTTATAAAGTACATTTCAACAGACTCTGAAGCTATAAATACAGATCTGCTGTAAATTCACAAAAACCCTTACAGGCATCTCTTTATCTCAGTTTCTGTTCCTGTCTTTAGCACTCTCTCTGTACTCCAACTTTCTCTCACACACAAACATGCAGACACACATATAGTATAGGTTGAAATATAAATTGTTCAGTGTTTGCCATCGCCAGTTGAACACACAATGTCCTGAACCAGGTGCAAAGCCAGTAATGGGCCTGGGTGGCATTGGCCCACCTACATTACTCAGTGGCCGACCCAGCCAAGTTTGATCAAAATACATTTTGTAACAATATTTGATGTATGTGTTGAATATGTCTTCTGATTAAAACTGAACTGTTGACAAAGTTGTAGGAAGTCTCCATAATGTAATTGGTTGCTCTGGTTCTGACACTCAGACCTTCCTGAGCTGTCTGCCACCAACTAGCTGGCTTTTGTAACGTTAACACTACAAACTACATATTGCACAAACACAAGCTTTCCATTTGCATTTGAAATTGAACTCAAACAACTGACTTATTTATTTTTACATATAACATCGCATTGCTGAAACCACATAGTTGTATGTTGTTTGAACGATTGTCTTTGCGTTCTGTAGTTATCTGAACTGTTGTTATTCATGTTATTTTATGTAACTGTTTGATGATGTTTTTTCAATAAAAAACAGATTTTAGAGCACCCGAGGGATGAACTGATGGTTTTTCAGTTTGTCTATGTTTGTTTTTTTCTTCTAACCAAGTCAGTTTTTATGGGAAAAGACAGCCACACCCACTTTTGTATTGGCCCACCAAAAAATACATTTTCTGCCTATGCCACTGCGCTGATCGTCTTCGCTTCTCCGCTGTTTGCGTGGCTTTTGCAAATGCACGTAGCTCCTGATGTGAAACCACTAAATGAAGCTTCCCCCAATTTTCATAGCCCTCCAATTGGGAGTAAGGCCATCTCTCTCTCTCTCTCTAATGCTGAAACACCACTTGAAATTCCACTACAATTTTGAAAAGTAAAAAAAGGCAACAGACAATTCAGGTGCTCAGCCTCAGCAACAATGGAGTCCTGGCCTTGGTGATAGTTGCTAGGCAATGGAGGAAACACAACTGCCTCTTCTGAAACCAAGTCCTTTAAGCTTCCCTCCAGTGTACCGTTCAGCAAATATTTTTTGACAAATAATTTAAGCTGTTGCTAAAATAGGTCAATTAAAAATGAGTCAATTTATTATCAGTCACAGCTGCTCTTTAACAGAGAATAAAGAAATGTCTGGCTGATTAGTGTCAGTTCAGCTCAGCTCAGGCATTTAAGTGGCACCAAAATCTGCAGTGTTAGTCAGTCCAGACCAGACCAAACCAGACCAGTTGTACCCAACCATACTCTTCCCAGGGTTTTTGGTCATCCATTGGCCGGCCCCTTTGTTGTAGCTCATCTTTAGGCTTCTGAAAAAGGTCCTGTCGAGTGGCTGCATTTTATGGCTGCAGTGGGGCGGTAGTGAAATCATGATGATGCCAAAATCTCTTGCCAGATTAACAGCCTCTTAGGTTTTATATAAGTGGCGTCCATCAAGGATGAGGATGCGTGGATCATTCTTGCTGACATTTACATTCTTTGCAAAGTGGGTGAGCCACTCCACAAACAGGCTGCCGTCAATCCAACCCGAATCTGAAACTCTTCCCACAGATTCAGGAAGTGTCCCTCTCATCAGGATCTTGGTCATTTTCTATCTTGGAAAGATAAACATCGGAGGAACAAACTGCCCTGCAGTATTCATTGTGCACAAAGCGGTAACATTAAATCCTCTTTCAGCATTTGTCATCCTTCATTGACGTCAAATATCCCCCTCCACACACACTTCACAAACATATTGCCCCCCCCATACACATACACTAACCCTAGGCTACAACCTGACACTTGCACAGCACATACTCTGTGCACAACCCACAATTATAGCAGTAAAAGTATAATTTGAATAGGAAATGTATGTAATTTCTGTCTTTGCAATCAATTACATCCCCAATTCTTGTGACGATGCTGAAAATATTGAGAGAGGTTTGTTGACTGATCTTCTTCCGCCACATTTTATGTGAAACAATGAAAGTTCAGCTGCAAAATGAGGCCAAATTACAGATTCTTGGGGGACAATAATGGCAAATAGTTTTGCACTGTTTTTTTGTTGCAGCTACATTGGACAAGGAGGTGTTTGACTGACTGAAAATAATTATGCAAAATATAAAGAATAATTTACAGTAAATGTATTTTTTCTCTCATTTTGTGGTCCTCTTGACAGCCTGATTCATTACCTGATTCAAACTTGAGTGCATTAGTGAAAATAACCTCATTGAATGTCCTTTGTCAAGAGTGAAAAATGAAATTAGCTGTATTAGCGCAACAAAGACAAAAGGCGTATTCAAGAACACAACAAGACCAACTGTAATGTCTCGATTTCTTTAACAATAGCCGTCTCAATTTCGAGGTGAAGCTTGGATAATTACAGCCCAGCGGTTGGGGCTTCCTGGCCGCGCCATAAACACTGCACAATAAAATGAGTGGCCAGGCACACGCTGACCTTTTGAGACATTTTTAACAACCCTGAAAATATTAAGAAGGACAGTATCTCTCTGAAGTACTCCCCTTCCCCTTCAATCTCATTTACCCCCTACACATCTCCCTCATCTGCTGGAGAGAACCTGAAGCACCACTTCAAGCCAGCGCTATTATTTGCTCCTTTCAGGGCCCGGCCCCTGAAGTACTGCACTCAGTTAGGACCTGTAATGTAGATTCCATTTCAGCTGCAATTAGGCCTCATCCGTTATGGCAGACCTGCCTTTTCATTATTCCCTCACTGTGCTCTTTCCATCCTCCATGCCTCTCTTCCACACGTGGCCATCCACCCCTACCTCCCTCTCCCCCCATTTGTTTTCGTTGTGCCATCCCTTCACTCATCCTCTCTTTCCCCCTTGCTCCTCCATCCATCTCTCCACTCCAGCACTCATCTGACCACCCCTGTTTCTTCCTCCCTCCCCTCCCTCCATCCACTTCACTCCACTCCACATCCCCAGTCTTGCCCTCAGGGGAGCCCTGCAAACTGCTTATTCAACAATCAGCTGCCATAAAGATATGTAATGACATTTTCGAAGGCAAAGAGGCCTGTGTGGTTTTTAATTCATATTTAATGGCTGTCAGGCTAAATAGCTCACTATCCTAAATAGAAGAGGCTGCTGCTCTTCCACTTATGACTGAGAGCCGTCTGCTTGTGGAAATCTGCTGGCTGTCCAGAGCTTCTGCTACTGCTGCTGGTCCCTTCTGTTTGTTCTCCTTTTGGAAAAATCACTCAATACAAGTGTTACGGCCACCGCTGACCCTCACCCTATGTGTAACAACAAGGCACAAGCTGATGGTGCAGCACAGTGAAGCTATTATCAGTTTTGTTCATTTATAGAGCTATACAGTTTTATATATAGTTATATATAGTTATTTTAAACTTGCAGAAAAATTTAGTCTGTCCATATAGACAACTGAAAAAGTTTTTATTCAATTCATTTTTTAAAGTCCTCCTCCACTCAAAAATGTGCTTTTCTTCATGTTCCTTCAGTTGGATGTTTGAGCTTCACTGTGCAGAAAGATGTATGTAGGACTGGAACTTTTTTTTATTATTACTGATTAGTCTGTTGATTATTTAATCAATAAATTATTTGGTCCATAAAATTTCTGAAAATGGTGAAAAATGTTGAAATTTCTGAAAGCCAAGATGCAAACTAAAATGTCTTATTTTGTCCCAAACAAGGTTTACGCTAGACTTTTGCGGCCAATATGGCCATTAATATCCCAGAATTTCAGCCATACAGAACATCTACTGGACATATGATAGCCTACATTTAAACAGCAATGAAACACAAAAAGCACAAACACTATGAGCCAACAAATGTATTTTATTAAAAGTGGTCAGCACAATGAACTCTTCACAAACTTTGCGAACTGAGCATATAGGTTACAACAATAAAATAAAACAAATAGCCTTGTTAATTTAATGCAGCCACACAGGCAGCCTGCAGCTCTGCCACCACCTCCACCTGTTGCAGTCTCCCCGAGCCCACTTTAAACCTGTTACTGATCAATTTCACGTTATTTAACCATGGAGCTCTGGGCTGATCCATTGTTTCACTGTGCCAATGCTAGATGTAATGTTACTTGAGAGAAAATGGTAAGACTTTTCCAAGCCATGTTAACTGCTGTCGAGCCAAGGTGCAGGGCTGATGCTATGGTGTGCACTGGCACTCATGCCACTCTTAGTCACATCACCAAACACTCAGTGAATCTTTTAATGTCTTGACAGTGGAAGCAAAACAAACTTTTGTATAAGTATATATTTAAGTTGTCTTGGCAACATACTCTAGGTCACACAATATTAGGCTTTTTTAATATGCTATTAATTAATTTATTCGACAATGGCAATCAACATATTTCCCAACTGACATTTTTGCGGCTGATATCTTCATCTGCCGGACAACTACACATGATAGATAGGCCTAGATTCTGGATTTTTTAATAAAGTAGATGTTATTTTGAGGATTTTAACAAGGGATTTGGGGTTTTTTTTATGGGAAAACCATTTTAGACACAAATAAAAATCCAAAGATGATTCTTTATATATGTCTTACAAAATGTCTGGAGGGGATCTTTAAGTTTTATTTTATTCAAAATCAACAACCTAATGCTAACACCTGTTTTCCTGTCATCACTGTGCAGGCTCTTTCATTCTCCACATGCAAAGAAACACTCAGTTGATGCCTGCCGCTAACCTCCGACGGGGCAGGAGCCCAGAGGTTTCAGAGGTGGGACTGTGTGCAGTGTTTCCTCTGACTGGCTGGAAAATGTGAGTGAGAATTGATCTCTTCCCACTTAAGAGTTACTGGCCAACAGTGGAGAATTTTTGTTGTGGTGGAAATCTAACAGATAATACTGAAAAAAATGTGTAAATCTTCTCAGGTTAAATAAAAAATAAGCAGTAAGTTAACACTATACAGACAGAGATGCAGTCTAAAATCTGAAAGAGTATGTGGCATTCATTGCCGTGATTTGTAGTAATTACATAGTAGGCATAAATTAAAACCTTGAGTGCCATTTACTATAATTTTAGATTGCACATTTGGTCTAATATTTGTCACAGCGGGGGTTCTGCACACGTCTTTAAGCCTTTCAAAATGAAGTGACAGCCTGGGCATTTGGAGTGACTTGAAAGTAATCATAGTGTACAACAACTGAGAAGTGCTGTGATGTGCACAATCAGATGTGATATTGCGATCATGTTCATGAAATAGGCATCGATTAAGTGATATTATAGACAGAATGAGTCCCCATGAAATCTGTCCAGCCATCAAAAATTATCTATAGTGGCATAAACTACAGATACACTATAATGGCCAAGAATAATCCAATGACTGACCAGAGCAACATGCAGCATCACCAGCAGTATTAAGTCATTGTAATGAAACAAAGAGCTGGGGGTTGAGTAAAGGAGGATCATCACTACTACAAAATATTGATGCCCTGGCTGCCTCGTATCATTTAGTTCTGAGTGGAGTCCAGGCGCTGAAATGTAAATAAATCTATAAGGGCAAGGAGCTGAGGGCTCCAGTTACCATTCCTAACAATCAAGAGGCTTTTCATGCTGCCCTGGAGGGTCATTCCTGTAATACTATAGCACGCTATAGAGAACCACAAAGAACATAGCGGATCAGAATCAACAACTGACAGCAGCACCTGCAGCACACACAATGATAGCTCAAGTACTTCGGCAAACTCTTTGCCAGTAGCAGGGCGCTTACATTTAACAAGCCAGAGGAGAGGAGGAAACTAGCACTAACAGCACCCCACTGCAGTGAGGAGAGGGGGAAGATATCGCTAACAATGCAGCAAATGTAGAGCCGTCTGTAGTACTTGACTCCCTATCTCCCATCGGCGTCGCCGTCATTTTGCCAGGGCTTAAGCCCCGAACATTTTGAGTGTAGCCCTGAATATAATTTTAAATGTATTTGAAGCTTGACAAAAAACAGTGTGTGTGACGCCGTTTACACACCTCTCAAATTCAGAAAAAGTGTAACTTACGCAGACTTTCATCACTTTACAGCTGTTAATTCAGGCTGGCTTCCTACCACAGTTTCTGTTGTAGCCTCTAGGAGCGCTTGTTTTCCGTTTGAACACTGTACCCTGGTATGAGACAGGGAGACAGCTGTTACTGTTAACACGGACCAACAAACCACCGCCCACCCATGCTACAAACGAACCCTCCATGCTGAAGCTAGCAGGCAGACAGCATATTGTAATTCAAGTGGTCTGAGAGAACACTAGACTTCTGCACCTCCTCTTGGCTCTGTATTCAGGTTTTAGAAAATCTAACCTGTAACAGGAGATTTAAGCCAATCACGGATTATTTCAGAGAGTAAGCATTCCTATTGGCTGTTCTACGAAAGCAGATGCCCGTACATGTCGCTTCAGATGGTGAAAGCCTGCTTGTATTTGTGTTATTTACTCCTGATAAAGACTGTCGCACAGCGGAAACTTCAGAAAACTTCAGTGGGCTCATGCAGGGCTGTGTGCAGTAACACTCGCAGTGTGTTTGTGGCAGCAGCAGGCTAAGCTAAACTAAGCTATTTCCAGTACGCCTGCATCTCAAAAACCTCCATAAAAATGACACATATACCTGAACACACAGATTGAAAGTAAAAACAGACCAGCCGTTTAATTGGAAGATATGCAGTGTTTGTAATAGCAAATCATAGCATGTCTGTGCATATTATTTCCCAGCCTATGTTTACAAACTGTTCTTGCCATATCAGCTGTGAAAAGTGTCCTGCCAGCCTGTTAGGTGGTGTTTGCTATACAGTTGTGTTATCTCTAGTGTAGACAAGATGTCAGCCCTTGTATTGATGTATTGCATCTTAGCATATACAATATAATGAGTTTCAGTATATGCTATAAACTACACTGTTTGTGTACTTAGGGGTGGGTGATATGGCAAAAATCTCATATCATGATTTTCTTCAGGCAGGATCATGATCCACAATCTTATGATTTTTTGTCATGTTGGTTGACTATTTTGCAAGTGACTGAACTATACAGGATTTAGAAAAAAATGTTTTGTCTATCACATGATAGAAATTTGTCTTTGGTTAGGGGCTCACAAACATAAAAACATACACTCATGAAAGACATAAAATTACAGTAAAACACAAACAATTCCATGAATAAATAAGAGCAAGTGTGTAAAGTTGCATTAAAAAGTAGTAGTAGTTTAAAATGGATATTGCAGTGGGAAACCAAACTAACAGTACAACCAAACTAATTTCACAGCTGAAAAGGAAACAGTTGATGTTGTGTAGAAGCGTTAATGTGTCATTTCGGATAACTAGCAGGATGTGTACCATTTAAAAAAGGCACCAACACAGTACACCTGAGCTGACATCACGCTAGCTTGCAGCATTACAGAAGCTGGTGCAACCAGTTAACAGGCGAGCTAACCGTTAACCAGTGGTGTTTACCTCAATTTAAGATGATGTGCAGCAGGTGAGCGTTAGCTGCAGCATGGCCAGAGGGAAGCAGCTAGCCTCCCCTAGCCTCCCAGCTAGCCCCAGCTCTCCATGAGGATCCAACCGAAGCACCGAACCCAAGTTTATTATTCAGGTTAAAGTAGGAAGAAGCAGCGGGTCTGTCGGGCAGCTGAGTGAAGTGGAGCCTGTGGAGGAAGCACCAGGACTGTCAGGGTAAAACAGTCCACGGAGGGAAGCACAGCCAGGTGGTGGAAGAGAAGGCGACGAATCATATTGGCAGAACTTTTCATTGCGGGCCATTCCCGATGACATGCCGATATTATCGTACATCGCTAACACTGGCACTGGACTTTGCTTGTGTAAACTCTAATTGTGTCATGGACTCTGTATTTCTGGACTTTCTGTCGTGTATTTCTTTTGTGTTTTGGGGTTTTTGGTTTTCTGTGAATAACAGATATGAGAGGTTGCAGATTATATTTAATGACCACTTGAGATACTGTTGCTCTTTTAAGAACTAAGTGCTAAAGTGAACTGAAACACTAGTTATGTTGTTATTCAGAGCTACAGTTGTCTTTTGGTCCAATTTATGTTGTGACACGCAGCCTCAATATGCAAGCCACCCCGCTTGACAGACTGATTCATTCATGTTTTTGTTAACAGCAATGTATGCTCAAGTTTATTTTGCTTTGTGTACTTGTGACTTGTGTACTTATTTAAGTTGTGTTCATGTGAGTTCTGGGATCGTTTGTACATGGTTATATTGTGTTTTTCTGGGTTTTCTGTTTACGCTGTTTCCCTTCTGCGTTCCTGGGCTCCACACCTGCCCTGCATCGGTCTCGTCAGCCCTGCCCTCCTCTCTGTGTCTTCCCCAGCCAATCAGCTCCCAGCCTGCCCTTGTGTCTTGTCACCTGTTTCGTGTTGTTTCATTAGCTCAGTTTGTATTTAAGTCCTGGTTTTCAGTTCAGTCATGTTGGAGCCTTTGTTCTGAGAAGCTCAGTTTTGCTTTGCCTGCACTTAACCTCTACTAAAGTGTTTCAGTTCCTGCTGTCTAACTAAACTAACGCCAGCTAGTTTTTTCAAAATGTAGACTCCACTACAAGCTATCATTTCATATTGTGGCAACTGTTTCTAAAATGTATGCAGTTCTTACCCATGAAGATGGTGTTTTGCATGAACACTATTGATGTAAAACCCAACAGAAGACCTCTGTTACACTCAGTCCTTGGGGGCAGAGCTGCTTCCATAGGGGTCTAATGCTACAGCTACGTTGCTTTCAAGAGCTTGCCTCCCCTAGCTTTAATTTGAAAAAATCTAACAATACTTACCACTGATAATAGTGGTAGATGAAACTGTTCTTCATGCACAGGTTGGAAGATGTTTATCCCTGTGGTCTTTCAAACAAGTTTGAGAAGTGTCATATGAAAGGTTTTGCTGTCACCAACTTTTTTGGTTCACAAGCATGTCCACACATTATTACCAGTACTCCTAGTTGCTCAGCTATTCAGGAATAAATGGACCCAAGTGGCTTTCTTGTGTGAGGATGATCAGGTACCATTTGTCACCTCTGTACTTTTCCTGTATTTGTGTAACATCTATAATGAAAGGAAGTCCTTGTGGTTTTAAATGGTAAATGGACTGTACTTGTATAGTGCCTTTCTGGTCTTCCAACCACTCAAAGCACTTTCACACTAATCATTCACCCATTCATACGCTGAATGGGTACAGGGGCTACCATGCAAGGTCCCAACCTGCCCATCAGAGGAAATCTAATCATTCACACACTGATGGCACAGCCATCCAGTTTTTAAGACGAACACAACAGAACATGTGGTGTTTGGCAGCCACTGGTCAGGTTACAGCATGGATGCTACTGATAGTGACACCAGCATCAACCCTGTTCCCTACAAATTATGTTTATATGCTACTAAACTGCAACAGCAAAGTTTCAAGAGAAATGTAATGCTGCCCAAATTGCACTGCTATCCACATGCTAGTGGTGTGGATGGTGATGTACGTTGGTCAGTCTGCCTCTTTGGTCCAGACTGAAATATCTTGACAACTGATGGATGGATTTCCATAAAATGTACATACATACATATGTTTGATTCCTCAGGTTTACACCTAGCACCATCATTGAGTCAACATTTTAGTTTCTCCAAATACCTACAAAACTTAAAAATTGGAATTTTCAACTTCACATAGTATTTAGTGCTACATAGCAAATATTGGCATGCTAACACACTAAACTAAGATGGTGAACATGGTAGACATTATACCTGCTAAACATAAGCGTTAATATTGTCATTGTAGCAGCATAGGCCTATAGCAGCATAACTAAGGGCTGATCCAAGGTGGGCCTGTTCGGCCCTAACTATAAGCTTTATCAAAAAGGAAAGTTTTAAGCCTACTCTTAAACAGAGATGGTGTCTGCACCTGGACTGAATCTGGAAGATGGTTCCACAAGAGAGGAGCCTGATAGCTGAAGGCTCTGCCTTCCATTCTACTTTTAAAGACTGTCAGAACCACCAGTGAGCCTGCATTCTGGGAGCGCAGTGTTCCAGTGGGATAATACGGTACTATGAGCTCTTTAAGATATGATGGTGCCTGACCGTTAAGGGCTTTGTAAGTTAGAAGGATTTTAAATTCTATTCTAGATTTTACAGGAAGCCAATGTAGCGAAGCTAAAATGGGAGAAATGTTTTAGTCAGCACACGTGCAGCTGCATTCTGGACCAGCTGGAGAGTCTTTAGAGACTTGTTAGGGCAGCCTGATAATAAGGAATTGCAATAATCCAGCCTAGAAGTAACAAATGCGTGGACTAGTTTTTCTGCATCTCTTTGGAACAGGGTGTGCCTGATTTTTGTGATATTACATAAGAGAGTATAAGGTACACCCTTTCGTCAAACTGACAGATCTAGGTCAAGGTCAAGAGGTCACCCTAATTAGCATAATTTATGCATAATTTATGCATATATTAGGTTATCGTGGGAAAGTGTGAAATTGGTAAGTTATGTTTTTAGAAATTAGCATATGGTTGAGACATGTTAGTCTGGCGCGGGTATTTTGAAATGCGGCGGTATTATGGCATTTTCTGTAGAAAAATAGAGAAATGAATAAAAAAGTGAGAAACTGTGTTAAAAAGATGATTTTTTTCAGCAGTAAGTTGTGTTTGTTGATAGAGAAGAAAAGTAAATTAGAAGCACCTTCTGCTATCCTGTTTCAACCTATTCTTTTTTTTTTCTTATGGTAGCCTTGTAACATAGTTTTTTTTTTTTTTTAATAGCAATGATAATACAGAGTATTTCTTGACCGCAGACAAGACCTTGAACTTCAGACGACGCTCCGGCATAATGTCAGAATAACCTGAACAAATGCAGGAGTCCGACTTATTACGCGCGCACATCCCCCCGCATTGCACTTCTATTCTCTGAGTGTGAAACCAAAGATTTTTACCCTCGCTTCATACCTTAACTCCGCCCAAGACCATTCCCACAAATTTTATCATCCTATAAATTGAAAGGGTATGTAAGAGTACTGAAAATAAATTCTGGAGAGTCTGCGTTGAGAGTACCTTCAGGCTGAATTTTTATTTAAAAAAAAAAAAAAGAGAACTCACCATGTCTGAACCGGTCGGTAAAAGGGAGGTTGACTGTAAAGAAGAAGAAGAAGAAGAAGTTTCCATCGCTGAAGACGTGCAGCAGGCAAAGTTAAGGGTAGAGAGAGCCATGATGTCGATGATTAGCCAGACGCCTGTATCCCTCTACAATGATAAGTCTACGCATATGGGTAGTCTCGCTGACTGCAATGCACCGCAGAAAAGCGTGGTG
Organism: Thunnus thynnus; assembly: GCF_963924715.1. NCBI lineage: Eukaryota > Metazoa > Chordata > Actinopteri > Scombriformes > Scombridae > Thunnus > Thunnus thynnus. The sequence continues at coordinate 8,019,851 of NC_089526.1, read as the reverse complement.
TTTCTGTGTCGTACCCAGATGCCTCCTCCAGAGTCCCTGCGTGGTGAATGGTCTCTAGAGCCTTATGGACTGCGTGGATCCTGGGGGTACATTTTCAAGTATGAGATGGCTGAGCTCTGTCTGTATCAGTTGGATGAGAATGAGACGTTGGGGCCCGATTCTTACAGTCTCCCTGACCTCCAATGACTGGGGAGTGTTGAAGCTGACTACGCCTGAATTTCTCTGGCAAAGCTCTCCTCCGACCCCTAAACGGGTGAAGCGTGGGGAAGACTTGGAATCTTGTCCGTCCACGAGTGAGGTCCGGAGGAGAAGAATTCTTTTCAGCGCTACGTGGGAGGGAAGATCTGCGGCCTGTGGCCGCTGGTTCCATCGAGCCAGTCTCCGCATGGGCGAGATAAAGGAGCCGTCATGCTCTGTCACGCATGCAATGAAGGACGTGGCAGACGTCTTTGTCTTGGAGGCCTTCAACTCCGACTGCGGGGTGTTTAAGACGATGCTGGTCCTACCCGTAGCGGCCTGGTCAGACCAGATGAATCAGACGGCTGAGAAGATCAGTTCACTCTTTCACAGCTGCTGCAACTGGAAGGATATTCTAGCTACGAAGAAAACGCTAAACTTTAATGACACACCCACTTCTACAGCTTAACCACACCCCCACCCCATCCCCGCCCCCTCTATGTTCTTATATTAAGGTCTGGGTGAGACGAGGTAGAGAACGCAGACTTGAACAGAGTTACTGTCAGATACTTGAGATGCCCAGACGCAAGACCTATCCACCGATACGTGAGGATCCAATCTGGACCAGATTTCTTTCAAGCACTACTACCAATACCGTCATGCCGGTAACCCCTGAGGTTTCAACTCCCCGTGAAGAGGAGGGCTGTACGGGGACAGCCTCTCAGACAGATCAGCCCCCCTCTACGGTCTATGCGGAGATGGAGGACCGGTCTTCAACCCCGTCGACGGAGTGCAACCAGGAGCTCGAGCTTCCCACCTCCCCGGAGGACTCTACCTCCTCCTCCTCTGACACGGATACGGACACGGCCGAGGAGATGGAGGATTACGCCTGTGAAATTCCCACCTCCCCGGAGTCTGACCCTGTTGATATGGAGACCCCACCCCCGAGCCCAGCCTCCACACCCCCGACCCCGGCCTCCACATCCTCTGATGATGATGATGATGATGATGATGATGAAATAGACGGGTGGATATCGACATTCTTTCTTAAGACCGTGAAGGCGGGTGCGCTTCATTTGCTCAACAATGCTCTCCACAAGTACCGTCGCAACACCTGTTACGGGTGTCAAGTGAAACACCCCAGCCAGAAAGAACATCATTGTCTGGACGTGCTCGAGGATGACTACTACAAGGATAACTTTCAAGGACTAATGAAGGGCCTTTGTACTCCTAAATTCATTCCTGCTATTCAACGCCTGCTGACGCTTCGTAACATCAAGACGGATGACATCAAGGTCAAGATTGTTGCTGAAACGCTGTTGTATGAGTTGAGATCGGAGAAAAGGATCTTTGAAGCTATTCATAAAATGTACGACGAGCTAATAGGCGATGATTTGATGAATATAGCGCAACTCCGGGCCATGGATGAATACTGGGAGGCATAGGAAGAAAAAAAAAAAAAAAAAAAAAAGGGTAATTACTGGAGAAAACTTGTAACCTACGCGGGTGACCAATCTGTCATCGGTCATTTAATAGATCTACTGGATCGGGTGATTCAAAACAGAGTTTCGTCAATCAGAAACACAGACCTCTTTTTCAGAACTGCAGAGATGGAACAACTTGAAAACATTTTACAACAAGTACGCTCTCACGCTGTACTTAGAGACTGGGAACTGATTGTACTGGATACTCTGTGTATAAGTTCTTTTCGCTTGTCCGATACCTTTGCAAAAATTTTGACAGAATGGACTAAAGATTCTTTTCATGCAAAAGCTGGACATGTGTTTACCCTGTATGCTCTGTTCATCGATGTTGCAACGCTCTGTCTGCAAAACAACATAGCCTTAAATATACCGGATGAACTGAGACGATTACACCGCATAATTCAGCATACCCTAGGTATTTCTGTCTTACACCAAACCTTGATGAAGATTAGAGTTTAGTACGGTTTTTTCTATTCTATGTTTTAGAATCTTGCAAGAAGTATGTAATAGCATTTACTGAGCATATTATTCTGAGATACTTGATCTGTTTTATTTTTCCTCAATGAACATGTCTGTTTGTTGTTTCCCTCGATGAACATGTTTGTTTGTTTGAGACTTGAACAACATTTTTTTATACCTTTTTAAGTGTTTTTTATATCGATTTGATGAGCTGAACTGCTTATGATTTAAAAAAAATAAATAAAGAGACTGAAAAGAAAACTGGAGAGACTTTTTTTTTTTTTTTTTTTTTTTTTTTTAAATTAAAAAAAAAAAAAAAGTTAGAGAGAGAGCGAGAAATAAATAATAAAAAAGTGTGACGCAGCTGCTTGTCATCATTCCAACCTCAGATTTTGATGAGAGTGGTAAGGCTGATAAAAAAAGATAGGATGGCAGAGGCAAGATTTATGAAGCAAGTATACTATGACCCAGCACATCCTGGTAGTTATGGCGGGATAGACCGACTCCATAGGGCTGTACAGGATAAAACGGGGGAAAATGTCAGGATTGAAAACGTCAGACTTTTTATCAGAGCAGGATGCTTATACTCTACATAAACCCACCCGAGTACATTTTACCAGAAACAGAGTCTTTGTTCCTAGACCTTTAAATCAGTTTCAAGCTGACCTTTGTGACATGCAGGCCTTAAGCGAATACAACAATGACTTTAATTATTTATTAACCGTCATCGATGTATTTTCCAAGAAGGCTTATGTACGGGTTCTGAAGAGAAAAACTGCGGCGGAGGTAGTAAAGGCTTTTGAATCCATTTTTGAGGAAAGTCAGACGCCGGTAAAACTACAGACCGACGCAGGGAGAGAGTTTTTTAACAAGAGTTTTGAGGCTTTAATGAAAAAACACAGTATTATACATTTTGCTACAGCCAGCGATCTCAAGGCCTCTGTGATTGAAAGATTTAATCGTACCTTAAAAGGTAGAATGTGGAGGTATTTTACAGCAAACAATACCATGAGATATATCGATGTCTTACAAGACTTGGTGAAGAGCTACAATCATAGCTATCATAGTAGTATTAAAATGACGCCGATGCAGGTGACTCCAGAAAATACCCCTCAGGTGTTTCAGAACCTGTACGGTAGCACCCCCATACATGATCTTAAATCAAAAATGAATTTCATGGTAGGAGACACGGTGAGAATATCTAAAGTGAGAGGGGTGTTTGATAAAAAATATGAACAGAGTTTTACGGATGAAGTGTTTACAGTGTCTGAATGCATTCCACGCTATCCTCCTGTATACAAACTCAAAGATTTTGACGGAGAGTCTATCGAGGGATCCTTTTATGAACCCGAGCTGCAAAAAGTAAAAATGGGTCAGGATAAGCTGTATCAAGTGGAGAAAATTTTAAAACGACGTACGCTTAGGGGTAAAAAGCAGGTTCTTGTGCGCTGGAAAAACTGGCCTGAGAAATTCAACAGCTGGGTAGATGCCGACGACCTAAAAAATATATAAAACAGCCCCGTGAGCTTTAAAAACCGGTAGTCTATCGTTAAAAACCCATCGAGCATCATGGATCAACTCTCTAGAGAGGGTTTTTACATTACCCTACCCTCCAACGCCAGCCTCAACGTCTTTAAAAATAACAAGAGTTCCGCTTATCAGGTGGATTTGGCTCAGCATATAGATTTAGAGGGGTCCTGGGAGGTGGCCTTAGCGGAGATTTCATACCCTCACACGTGGTTTAACGTTCCTATAGAGAAGGGGTTTTTTGAATGGAGAGAGAAACCCAAAGAAGACCAGAATGAGGATACGGTTATGATTCATAGTCAAAAGATTAGAGGAGGTTATTACTCGAGCGTGAGTCAATTTCTGACTGAGCTGAACGCCTTTCTCAGAAAAATCGGTTCGGATATTTATGTACAGTTCAGCCACATTCAGAAAAGATTTGAATTTCAGGCCGGGGGTAAATATCATCTACGTTTTCAACCACCCTTGTCTTACGTCATGGGAGTGAAACCGGGAGAATGGTTCAGGTTCGATGAGAGGATGGCTCCCTACCCGGTGGATATAAAGGCAGGATTCTACCACCTCTACTGTTACAGTGACGTGGTGCGTCCTCAGGTGGTAGGTGACGCTTACGCTCCTCTCCTGAGGATCGTCGATGTACAAGGAACGTACGGGGATGTCATCACAAAGTATTTTAACCCCGCCTACTATCTACCTGTAGCTAAAAATCACATTGAAAACATCCGCATAGAGATAAAATCGGATCAGAACGAACCCATCAACTTTACCTTCGGGAAGACTATTGTGAAACTCCATTTTAGACCCATCAAAAGGGTTTAAAAATGGCCGCGGTCATGCGTGACCCTCGCCGGTTTGTGAGTTATTATGAAAGTCAAGTAGGCGGGGCTCTCCCCGGGTTTGCCGGCTCACCCGTCATGTACGGGCGGGGGATAGGTTCTGTATTCTCAAAGTTGTTTCGCTTTATATCCCCCCTGGTGGAAAAAAGGGTTTTCCCTCGCTAAACCTCATCTTAAAACCGCGGCAAAAAATATCGCCTCCGATGTGATAAGCCAGGCCGTCGGTAGAATGAGCGGCGCCTCTGGTCAGGGGGCGCAAGAAGGATCAGGGGGTATGATGGTTCTGGCCAGAAGACCCAGGAAGAGACCCCCGGGACAGCGTGTTATGACGGGTAAAAAACGCAAGCGCGCCGGAAAGAAAAAATCAGTTGATAGAAGCCTTACCAAGAGAAGGAACCCTGCCAAGACCTCGGCGGACATATTCTAATTTATTATTTTCTCGGCGGACATATTCTAATTTATTTTTTTTTTATCACTAACGCGGAGATGGCTCTTTTACATCAAAAATCGGCAGAATGCACTATGGCAGAGCTGGATTTATTTTCAGCTCCCATGACCCAGCTATCTATCGATGGAAAAACTCTACACCGAAATCATGCCCCTGTCGGCCATCACAGACGGGGGTCCTATAGAGTTTTTTATTCCCGGAGACGGTGAAAAGTATCTGGATCTGAACGACACCTTGCTCCACCTTCGTGTCAAGATTACCAACGCCGATGGAACGGATCTGCCTGACAACGCCGCTGTAGGTCTCGTCAATTACCCTCTGAACACCATCTTCAGCCAATGCGATATTATTCTCGGGGATAGACTGATTTCTCAATCCAGCGCCACTCACCCTTACAGAGCCATGATCGAGACCCTGCTCAACTATTCGGAGGAAACGCTAAAAAGTCAGTTCAGCGCCGGGTTGTTTTACAAAGACACGGCCGATGCTATGGACTCTATAGTGCCCATTAACGGGCCTAATAGAGGGCTAAACAAGAGAGCCGCTTTCTCGGTTAACTCTAGAGAGGTTCACCTGCTGGGGGCTCTCCACACCGACATACTTTTTAGTGAGAGGCTCCTCTTGAACTCGGTGGATATGAGAATCAAACTTACTCGCGCCAGCGACGCCTTCTGTCTCATGTGCGCCGCAGACGGTACCTTCCGTTTAAAAATACAGGGGGCTTCTCTATTTATTAAAAAAGTTAACGTTTCCCCCCGCCGTGCGTCTAGGTCATGCCTCGGCCTTACTGAGGGGGAACGCTCTCTACCCCCTGTCACGCGTCAGCGTGAAAACTTACTCCATACCCGAGAATTCCAGAGTTTGTAACCAGGAGAATCTGTTTTTGGGAACGATGCCTAAATACATCGTATTAGGCATGGTGAATCACGAGGCCTTCACAGGAAGAAGAAATCTATCCCCTTTCAATTTTCACCATTACGATGTGGAGTACTTAGCCCTGTGCCAGGATGGTAGACAGGTGCCCTCTAAAGCTTTCCAGCCTAAATTTAATCAGGGGGCTTCCGTCAGAGAGTTTTACAACATGTTCGTCGCCACAGGGAGGCATCTGAAAGATTTACCCCTGAGCATCGACAGAGAGGAATTTGAACGGGGATACTCGCTGTTTGTGTTTAATCTCACCCCCGGAGAGGACAGCGATGCACTATCCCCGGTTTCCAACGGCTCTTTAAGGCTGGAGATGAGATTTAGACAGCCTCTGCCAAACACCGTTACTCTCATCGTGTACGCCTGTTACGACTCTATTCTGGAGATTGATTCTAAACGCCAGGTATTGGTGGACTATTACTGATTTAAAAAAAAAAAAAAAAAAATGAATAACCATCAGCTGGAGAGTCTGATGCATCGAGTGCTGGGAGACGTTTTCTGCGGCGTGTGGGCTTCTGACCAGCTACCTCTACTGACACGCTCGTTTACACCACCCTCCTACTTTATCGTCAACACTCATAAAGGACATCAACCTGGGGAACATTGGTTATCTTTGACGTTGGAAGAAGATGGGACGGGGACTTTTTTTGACTCTTTTGGATTTGCTCCTGATTTTAATTACTACCCTCGTAGCATCTTACAGTTTCTGGAGAATCGCTCCAGCAAGATATTGTACCATAACCTCCAGCTTCAGAATCCTTTATCCGACGCATGTGGTCAGCATTGCGTTTATTATCTGTACCATCGCGCCTGTGGGTTGTCTTTTCAACAAGTTTTGTCTTTGTACGACGATGATGCAATAAAAAATGATCTTGAAGCATCAAACTTTGTGAAAAAATTTCAACGCTGTATTAGAAACCGTAGTAAGTTTTGTCAGCAAGGCGCTTGTTCTTTAGAAACGTTTAAACGTCGTGCTATGCTTTAAATCTTCTGTTTGTTTGTTTTTTTTGTTTTTTTTTTTATTATTTTTTTATATCGCTGTTGTTTCTTATTGTTGTTTAGATCTTGCATGTCTTGTAGACCTTTTTTTTTTTTTTTTTTTTTTTAAAATAAATAAATAAGATAAATGTGCTAGAGAAAAAAATGTAAAAAAAAAAAAAAAAAAAGACGCTGTAGACTTTGCATTTGATTAATAAACATTCTTTATTGAGAAAAATCAATTATACATTTTTTTTTTGTCTTTTTTTCACACAAGGGGTAACCAACGCAGGGCTTTAGAGTCGATTCTAGGTTGAATCCTGCGTGGGGATAAAGATAATTTTCTTTTCTGTCTTTGAGGGACTTTTTCTTCTTCATTCTCTCTGGGCTGAATCCAGCGTGGGGATAGAGTTAACATCTTTTTCCTTCTGCGTCTCCCTCTGTCGTGGGAAAAAGAGGCCTCCTCCTCCCCCTCCTCCCTCTCCTCTCTTTCCTCCTCTTCTGATCCTAGGGCTTCCTCCCCCAATTTCAGGCGTTGGTATTGATTGCGGGCGCGGGGGTTGCGGATGGAGGATAAGGGAACGTTCGTTTCTGCCAGAGTATTTAGAAAACTTTTCCAACCTGCGGGTGGACGGGCTTGAGATTTTTTAGACCACTGCATGAGGTTTTTAAATAAATCAATCATATGAGATCCTTTTACAATTGTCCCTTTATAAATAAATTCCCCTTTAGAGGTCCACCCCTCATCACTCTCGGTTAATTTTCTCATAATGTACTCCGCATTTTTACGATCACGTGGGGCTAGACTTTTCACCACCTCTCCCATCATGTCCTCTGAGTCCTCCGGTGTTGTCTCCTCACTCCGTTCAGCTTCAGAAAGCTCGATCCCAGGATCACGTTGCAGAGTCACCGTCACCTTCTTCTCATCCTTTTGACCTTGTTTGATCAGGTTAAGATATCTCTGAAGCAGGGTGTTGTATTTTTTAATTTTTTCATGGGCGTTCAAACCCCGCTCATCCAATATCTCTCTCATTTTAACATCCAAATCACTCTCTGCCTGTTGTCTGATGGACCTCTCTGGCTGGGTCAGACGGTTTAATTGGTGGGTGGAGAGGAGATACATTTTATGCGCCTTCTTCATAGTCATCCTCTTCTAACCAGTCCTCCGATAAGATCCCCGAGTATAGGTACAACCGTCGAAAGCAGAGGTAAAAGAAAACCGCCCGACTGTTTCATCAAAGTCTGATGTTTGCGCTTCAGGCCGGCTCTTTTATCGGCCAGCAGTCTGATGAAATTTTTTTGTCTTTTTAGTTTTTTGTATTGAGCGGTAGATAAGGGGACGTTACCCTTCAAAACATTTAAAGCAATCTCACACAGAGCCTGGATAAAGTCCGAAGAACAGTAAGCCAGAATGTCCCGACGTTTTTGAGGTGTGGCGAGGTACAGAGCCTTTAACAAGGGGGCGTTTCTTTTTAAACGCGCCGACATGGTTTCAGGAAGGTCAGAATTTTGTCTTGGGAAGGTAAACCGTGGGCCACTGATGAGGAAGCACACCCGATCTCAGTCTGTATTGTTCTGGGCAGGAAGGCGTTAGATCAACCAATAAATACCCATGAGGGGCGTTGGTAGCGTCTTCAAAACTTTCCAGGAAAAAGGGTTTTTGGGAGGGAAAAATTTGCTGAGCTAATACACTAATCTGTAATTTGTCACGTGGGTTCTTAAACAGAATCAGATAGTTACTGTTCAGACTGATGGTGCGGCTGTATTTACCCTGATGAAATACATTCTGCGTCAACATCATGACGCTCATATTTCTATGATGTCTGTATTGGGTGAAAATTTTAACCACCTCTGGGTGATCAGAGGCCTGAAAAATAACATCGTCTAGAATGATTAAATGAGTTTGATCAGGCGGGAACAGGTTTTCATCTTCAAAAGAGTCAGGAAGTCCTTCGACAAATTTGATATTTTTATTCATTTTTTTCAGTTCATCATACATGGGTTGAAAAGACGTATAAATCCACACAATGTTATCAGGTACGGAATCCATCACATGTTCACAGTTTTCCAATAACCGTTTTACAAAGAGAGTTTTTCCACACCCGCTGGGTCCTACAATCATACATGAGAAAGGTACACAAAGTCTAGGATCAAAGTTTACCTCCTCCATCATAGAAAGAAAAGAAAAGAAAAGAAAACAAAAGAAAACAAAACAAAACAAAACAGTCCCTTAATATCCGAAAGGCAGAGTCGTACCGTCAGGAAACAGGCGTCTTTTATCATGCACCACCCTAAACTTCTTCTGAAATGAAGAGTTTCTCAAGAGAAACCCCCTTTTATCGCGTACCACTTGTTGGTGAGGGGTGTCAATGACACCCTCCTCCGAACGCTCCAGGTAGCCCTCCACCAGCTCTTTAACGCTATCAAAGTTGATTCGGTCACAACACTCCTGAGTCTGAGTGATCCCCTTAGCACGAAGCACAGTTTTTTTTCTCTTGACGGGTTTGGTACGCGTAGCTCTTTGGACCTGCGGAGGCAAATTCTTGTATGCTGTCTCCCCCTAACTCATCCGTCAGTTGACCTAAATAGGCCCCCAGCTCCAGAGGAGTCTCTCCCTCTTTCACCACATAAACCAGGCTGTCTGTATCTGTGTAAAGAACTCTCTCCTGCAACCTCTCCAGGTAACCGTACATTTTCAAGCGGGCATATGCGGTGGTAAATGCGGCTATAAATACATTATTTACCTTACTAGGAGGTACCACACACCCCTTGCTGTAGTTCCATTGCACCATAGCGGTTTTGTCGCTGAGAAAGGAGAAGTATTTGACCTCGTACTTTCCTGAAAACACTAGGTCAAAAAATTCTTCCTCACTCTTTACCAGAGTGGTCTGAGTCAAATTTTTTTTCTGAGCAAACTTTCCCCAGAGGCTGTTTAGGCATAGTTTTGACATCTGTCTCTTGGCAGGATTTACCTCAATTTTACCGACGTTCAGCTGGATACCCTGATTATCACGATACTCCCTGATGTACTTTTCCCTGCTCTCCTGATCTACGGCCTCGGGAGGATACCCCGAAGCTTCCTGCTTGCCTTTCAAAAAGGTCTGCACATAGCCTGAGAAGATAGTGTCGCTACGCTCCTCAAAGTGCCACACCTCTGTAATCTTACCTACTCTGTACCCTAGCTGAAGGGCCTTGTTAAATTCAACCGTGACCCAGACCCCCGTCAATGCCCTGTCCTCCTCATCGTGTCTGCATGCGCCCTGCTGATTGTTGATTTCTGCACAGGTGCGACAGAGAGTAAACACTAGTTTACCTTTAGACGTTTTGTAGGGTAACAAGGGTAAATAGAGCCCTCGAGGTGGGTATACGACTGCCCTGATTAGACCGTAGTAGTTTTCAGGGTTATCAAAGTCTCTGTGGATAATGACGGGATGACCTAGAGGGTAAGGATAGACGCTGTTGACGTACGGGTACAGAGAAGTGACGTCCGCGTATAATACACGCTCGTCCTCCCCCGCCGTGTACCTTAACCTGAAGGCACTCGTCCTACCGCCAAAAAGAGCCTGTCGGGGGGAGAGAGGTTTGGGAAAATCAGAGGTTTTGAGAAACTTTACTACCCCGGGGTGTGATTTTTTTCATCTCGACCCACTCGTGCTCTCTCATGACATAGGTGTGTACGCCGTAAACAGACTTTAACGTCTGTATTTTCTCCTCAGTAGCCAGGTGTAGCTCCTCGTAGGGAGTGTTTGTCATTGAGCAAGTAGCGCTAGGGTCATAGCAGGTCGGGCACCCATGATAAAAGCATCCCTGAAACTCCCAGGCGTACCTCACACCCCCCACCTCTGCATAACCATCTACATAGTACTTGCCAATTTGTTTCTCTCCTCTGTTTAGAGCGTGTTGGATGAAAACCCCCTGGGTGTAAGAAACCCATTCTAACCATTGAATGCTGGCTCTGGAGTAAGTTTTACATTGGTGCCTGTAGTTATCGGGCGAAGGTATGGCTAAGCTACGGGGAGGCAGAAAATTTGTGACAAACACCTTCATGCAAGCTGAAGCTATAGTGATGCGGCTAAAAGGGTCAACGCCTGTCTCACTCAGAAACTCCTCTCTAAATTTGATGCAGCCTGTAGAGAGGATGTCGACGTCATTTTTGCAGTAATGTATCGCCTGCTTTTTGAAATCAAAGACCCTCCGACTAGCCTCTTTATACCAGCCGTAGAACTTTTCTTGCTCACCGCCCGTCATGCGCTCTATGCCATAATCACTGGGTGGGGGGTAGGGCCCTTTGTAGTTTAGTCGCTTCTCAGAGCTAAACTTGTGAGGAAAATACCCCTTGGTCTGATCATCGAAACCCAGCGCTTTTGGCATAGCGCTGAGACGCATGGTGAGAAAGGATAGGGAGTCTATGTATTTCAGATTAAAATCTGGATCTTCGAAGCATAGGACTTTGCTTCCCTGCATGATGATAGAGGGTTGTAAACCTAACTCTACCATACCATTAAGGAGCAGGTAGCCGTCAAATCCTCTGGAATTATGTGCTATGAATGTAGAGCCCCTATAAAGGGGTCTCCTGAAGTGCGTGAGAAAGGCTGTGACACAGTCCTGACCATAGGCCATCCACTCTAACCCTTTTAACGTTTTTGTGCATACCAGGAAGGGGACGTGCACGTGTCTATCATCAACAAATGTCTCAAAATCATAGAAGATTAATTTGTCTGTATGTTCTGAATCGCGGGGGAGAGGCTGAATGTAGCAGAGATGATTCTCGACGGCTGCCTTAGAGTCAGAGGGTAGCGCTTCCCCGCAGATTTTACATCTTGCCCGGGGACACTTGTGCTTATTAAAGCCCGTAGATGTGGGTATACAGTAAAACAATTTGCATTTAGGGCATTTTTTCTGCAGATCACAAAGGCTGACTCGTTTTCCATCTTTCATTCGTCTCTTTTTATGCCTGACCATACAGGAGGGGGAGCGACACATTTTGTTGCAATCTTTGCATAAGACGGGCTCTCTCTTTTCCTTACTACATGTAGGATCGATGCAGACCAAGCAGTGACCGGCACAGGTGTGCTTGTGAGGGTCGTTGTATCCAATGTGGCAGTAACTGCATATGTATCTCCTCCCTGTAAATCCTTTGATGTTTTTAATACCGTAGTAATGCTCCTGAGACAGATACAGATACAGGGGTTTGTCTGATTGGGGTGAGTCCGTCTCAAATCGAGAGAGGGGGCGCTGGCCCTCGTCTCTGTACAACACCATGATTTTACGCTTCACAATCTTTTCAAACTTGGATATGTCGCTGAAGGTGACGGGGGTATGTTCGTCTAAACCAACCAAACGTTGTAACTCTCTCCCAAAGTTTACAGCCTGGCTATCTGTAAGATTAGAATCGATCAGATGAGCTAAACTGACGGCGAAACAGAGTTGGTTGTTCGAGTTGTTTGTCACATACAGATGTGGAGCTTTCTTGGAGAGGATTTCACAGTCTAAAGTGTTTTCCAACTTTCTCTTGGCACCCCCTCTGTGATTATGTACCACCTGCACAACTAATTCTAACCCCCCATCTTCCATAATCGCTGCGTTTGATTGTACTAATTGATCCACTAAGGATTGAAAAGCCGCCATAACCGCTTCGTCGTCATTTTGATAGTTGACTGAGGTGTGTCTCTGCACATTTTCACCTATCAATTCCAACTGTAACATATCATTAGGTCTAAGCTCTGGGATCACTCTCTCTAACAGGTTTTCAAGGCTTCTCATGACTTCGCGGTAAAATGTAGCATAATCTATTACCCGCCCAATCTGAGGAAAGTTTAGAAGACTTCTCAACTCTAGATTATTGAAGCGGTCACGCCGTATGGTTTCAACGTTTATAGCGTCTACAGGATCTCTCTGATCTGGAGGGGTGGCAGGGGGAGAAGAAGGAAGGGTGGGAGGGAGAGGAGAAGGAGGGGTAGCTGGGGGAGGGGGATCTGGAATCGACTCAGCTTCATGAGTCGGATTTCCCCCTCCTCCTCCTCGTTGCTCTGAGGGGTCTTCCTGACCTTCCAATTGTACCTCCAATTCATTCTGCTGTGCGGGGTCAGTGGAGGGGGTCTGATTTAAGCAGTAAAGAGCGCTGTGTAAGGGTTGAAAATAGTTTTCCTGACGGCAAATTTGTTCAAGCTCTGTTAAAGCGTCCGTAAAGTTCTCACCTACGACCGCTACTTCGTCTAATTCGAGCTCTAAAGTCCCTAGGGTCTGATTTAATTCTCTAACCGTCGTCTCTAATTCATATGGTATAACAGAGGGTTGACAAAGATTAAAAAAAGTCTCTAAATCTATTTCTTCATCCATACTCTCTTACTACAGTTTACAAAAAAAAAAAAAAAAAAAAGTTATATCATTTCACTTCATCGCTATAACATACCGACAGAAGGAAATAAGCTCTCTTGTCAGAGTCAAACGTCTGTGTTGTAGGCTTTTTCTTCCAATTACAGCTTGCCGTCGACGGTCCTGACTCCACTTTCTTCTCCGTTCCACCATCCTCACACGTCTGATGAGTCTTTCACCTCCTCTTCTCCTCTCAGAGTCATCTATCAATCGGAGATATAAATTAAAAAAAAAAAATCAACATTTAAGTCATACACTGTATTGAAAATGTTATTACTACCCATAGCCACAAACGGCGCTGTCTTTTTTTTTTAGCTTACACCGCACCCCTGCCGGAAATTATCCTCCTAAACCCTCCCCTCTTATCGTCTACCAATACGTCACAGGAAGCTGTGGTAAGCCGCCGGATTTCAAACTCTTACCCGATTCATTCAGACGATGCACGCTCCCCGGCCGGTTGTCCTCAGTCTCGGGCTGAAAACCGGGATGTTCTGCGTCGGGTGAGGCCGGCGGATGATGCTCCTCCGGGAGATCCGTCTCCGTCGGGGGCTGGAAAGAAGGGAGTACTACGTTGGGTGATGCTCATCCTCCGGGGGATCCTCCCCCTCCGACACCGACTGTAAAGAAGGGACTTCGGCGGGAAGATCGTCCTCCCTCGCCGGCCGTGGTGAAGGGACGTTAACAGAGAGCCATACAGAAGGATTTAAAACTTTTGTGGAAACGTTTTCCTCCTGCCCCTCATACAGGAGTTGGTGAAACGATGTGATGTCTTGAATATCTGTAAGTGTTTAAAAAAAAAAAAAAAAAAATAATAAAATTGTTTAACTGAACTGTTCAGAACATTGTTAAATAATGAAAGAAAAAGTATATAAAAAATACGCACTGTAGTGTGATTGTGTCAGGTTAATTTCGGCCAGATCATCTTCTGATATAACTGTAAAAAACAGAAAAAAAATAAAAGTTTATGATAAACATGACGCAATATGTGTATTTATACTATTACTGGTATTTTTTTATTATTATTTTTAAATAGATAAAACATACTTACGCTCATAAAATTCATCGAGGTCTGGGAGGTTTCTGGCGTCTGCAGGAGCCTGGTGGATTTCTGCATAAACCGCTAATTATATAATAAATAAATGACTATTTTTAAAAGGTTAAAACTTTTTTAATTTTTCTTAAAATAAATGAAATATAGAGATTACCTCTCTTCATCTTGATCGGTTGGTTTTTTGCGACGTCCTTCACTGCAGATGTGTCCCGGCAAATATTGTTGAAAGGTGCTTGAGACACGCGACTCTAGCATTTTTTATATTCTCTGTAAACAAAACCTTTTCTACAAGAAAACAATATAAAAAATCCCGCGCTCAGAAGTTCTCACACACAGAGAATAGAAGTGCGCGCGTAATAAGTCGGACTCCTGCATTTGTTCAGGTTATTCTGACATTATGCCGGAGCGTCGTCTGAAGTTCAAGGTCTTGTCTGCGGTCAAGAAATACTCTGTATTATCATTGCTATTAAAAAAAAAAAAACTATGTTACAAGGCTACCATAAGAAAAAAAAAAGAATAGGTTGAAACAGGATAGCAGAAGGTGCTTCTAATTTACTTTTCTTCTCTATCAACAAACACAACTTACTGCTGAAAAAATCATCTTTTTAACACAGTTTCTCACTTTTTTATTCATTTCTCTATTTTTCTACAGAAAATGCCATAATACCGCCGCATTTCAAAATACCCGCGCCAGACTAACATGTCTCAACCATATGCTAATTTCTAAAAACATAACTTACCAATTTCACACTTTCCCACGATAACCTAATATATGCATAAATTATGCTAATTAGGGTGACCTCTTGACCTTGACCTAGATCTGTCAGTTTGACGAAAGGGTGTACCTTATACTCTCTTACATAAGTGAAAAAAGGCAGTCTTTGAAATTTGATTTATGTGGGAGTTGAAGGACATATCTTGATCAAAGATAACTCCCAGATTCCTTACGGTGGTGCTGGACGCCAGGGTAATGCCATCCAGAGTAGCTATATCATTAGATAATGTGTTTCTAAGGTGTTTAGGGCCAAGCACAATAACTTCAGTTTTATCTGAGTTTAGTAGTAAAAAATTGCACGTCATCCAGGTCTTTGTCCTTAAGGCATGCTTGGAGTTTGTTGAACTGACTGGTTTCATCAGGCTTGATTGATAAATATAATTGGGTATCATCTGCATAACAATGAGAATTTATGTAGTGTTTCCTAATATTACCTAAAGGAAGCATATACAAGGTGAACAGAATTGGTCCAAGTACAGAACCTTGTGGAACTCCGTGTCTAACTTTTGCCTTCATGGAGGATTCATCATTAACATGTACAAACTGAAATCGGTTTGATAAATAGGACTGAAACCAGCTTAATGTTCCAGTCTCTGCAAAAGGATTTGATGGTCAATTGTGTCGAATGCGGCACTAAGATCTAACAGGACAAGTATGGAGACAAATCCTCTGTCCAATGCAGTTAGGTCATTTGACTTTCACCAGTGCTGTCACTGTGCTATGATGCGCCCTAAATCCTGACTGAAAATCCTCATTGTTATGTAGAAAGTCACATAACTGATTAGAGACTGCTTTCTCAAGGATCTTAGAGAAATGGAAGGTTAGATATAGGTCTATAATTGGCTAAAATGCCTGAATCAAGAGTAGGCTTCTTAAGAAGTTCAATTACAGCTACTTTAAAAGGACTGTGGTACATAGCCTGTTACTAAAGACAGATCGATCATATCTAGTAAAGAAGTGCTAACTAAGGGTAAGGCTTCCTTAAGCAACCTAGTTGGGATGGGGTCTAACAGGTTGATGGTTTAGTTGAACAAATCATTGAAGTTAGTTCAGAAAAGTCGACTGAAGAAAAACTGTCCCAATATGTCAGGATTTACAGCCGTTTCCAAGGTGCCTGTGTTTGGGGAGAAAACGGTGCCTGTTGAGGGCAGGAGGTGGTTAATTTTGTCTCTAATAGTTAGAATTTTATCATTAAAGAAGCTCAAAGTCATTACTACTGAGAGCTATAGGAATACATGGATCAATAGTTATGACTCTTTGTCAGCCTGGCCAAAGTGCTGAAAAGGAACCTAGGGCTGTTTTTATTCTCTTCTATTCATGCTGAGTAATAGGCGGCTCTGGCATTACAGAGGGCCTTCCTCTATGTTTTAAGACCATCTTGCCAGACTAAGCGAGATTCTTCCACTTTGGTGGAACGCCAAATCCTTTTAATTTTCTTTAATTTGCGGGTTTGGGAGTTATACCATGGAGCTAACCTTATGTTTTATTATCTTTTTTAAGGGGGCGATGTAGTTGAGTGTTATTCGTAATGAGCCTGCACCACTATCAACAAGATTATCAATTTGGGAGGGACTAAAGTTAACATAAGAGTCCTCTGTAGTATTGAGACATGGCATTGAATTCAGTACTGATGGAATTGCTTCCTTAAATTTATCTACAACACTATCAGACATCTAGTGAAGACATTTTTGTCTTATGGTGTGTAATCCAGTAATAGGAATTCAAAAGTTAAATGTTCAATTTCAGTTCAAGTCAGAACAAGATCTAGGGTGTGGTTAAGACAGTGAGTGGGATTATTTACACACTGAGAGAAGCCAATTGAGTCTAAAAAATGAGAAATGCAGTGCTGAGACTGTTATATTCATGTGGACGTCGATAATGACAATCACCTATTATAATTTATCTGTACTAAGGACTAAATTTGATAAAAAACTGAGAATTCAGATAGGAATTCAGAGTATGGGCCAGGAGGACGGTACACTAACAAATAGAACTGGCTGTAAAGTTTTCCAATAGTGATAGCAATAATAAAGATATTTAGTTTCTAAACAATTAGCCTATCATGACACATGTTATGTATAACTGGAATGAGAGTGAGGGAAGGAAAAGTGAATTAAATTTAAAAAAAAAAAATAAAAAATTGTCTGTTATTGGTTGGGTATGTGGTCATGTACGTGGCTCTGGTTTTGGTTATTGATTTGGATTGGATTCTGGGTGGAGTTTTAGGTGATTAATGAATATGGTCCATGTTTCCTCAAAGGCTGATATATTGTTTTTGCAAGCTGTTATTTTTTCTATTGAGATGTGTTCTGAGAGTAAATTGGTCCAGTGAGTGATATGGCAGGGTGGGTAACTGCTCTAATGGAAGCGCAGAGAAGCATGTAGCCAGCGGTTGAATTGAGACATGCAGCTATACATGTCATCACTGGTCAGATTAGGCAGCGGTACAGAGAAAACTACGGAGTCCGACATTGTTTTTGCATACGTACACACCGACTCAACATTAATTTTGGTGACCTCCGATTGGCGTAATGGAGAGTCGTTACCGCCGTCATGGATGACAATCGTACCATATTTACGTTTATTCTTAGCCAGCAGTTTTAAATTTGATTCTAGCCGTGCTTCCAATTCACTGAGCCTCGCCTCCAGCACTGCAAATAAACTACACTTATTACACGTACCATTATCACTAAAGGAGGCAGAGGAATAACTAAACATTTGACACACCAAACAACAGAGAGCAGGAGAGAGAGAGAAGCCATCACTAACTGCTTAGTTTAAGTTACTGTGCAATTAGCGAGAAGTCGCTAAGAGAAAAAGCGCTGAGTGTACTTGTGTAGAAGTAGCGAAAGTTTAAATATACAACAGGTATTAATCCACAGTAATGTGAAATGGCTAAATCAACTGAGTTGAGAGCAGCAACGTTATCAGTAAACACAGATGGCAACTGGAAATGACAATACGCTTATGTAGCACATCAGTAGTTTAAATTTAATTCTTTCTAATCAAATGTTGTGTGGCAATTATGTCATCGTCTTCTGGAGTCCCCTGACTCTGCGTTGGTAACATGCACCTTTTCCCCTGATCTTCATCATTCCTTGGTGAGAGAACAGCTGTGGCATCTCTCCCTGTATATGATGACCAGGATACAACTCCAACAACAGTGGTGATTAATCCAATGATGGAAACAGCAGCAACTATCTTGTCAAGCCACTGTTTTGTTGGGAAGTCCATCGTTGGGGAAAGCTTTGCACTGGGATGCATGGATCCACGTGTTCCTCTGATTGATAAAATTATCAAATAGACTGAGGTTGGTTGAAGTCAAACGTCTCTTTAATTCAAACACAAGCAACAGACACGGAGAGTCTCCATGGAGAATTCTGAAGAAACAAAGGAAAGTCACTGGTATATATTGACACCCTTCGGAGGCCCTTTGGTTGTTTATAGATTCCTTCTAACAGACCTAGACAAAGCTTTACAGAGCTCTCCCTTCCACATGATGTCCATATGACTATCATATTGTTACCATTGAAGAAGAATACACATTTTGGTAGACTTGATAATCAAGTGACATCTGGGACAATCCTATCCTGCCTCCTGACCTCTGCTGATTTGCCCCCATCTTGTATGCAAATGCCCTCTCTTCCTGTCTTTGGTTCACCATTTGTTGGTCACTGCTTTGATCCTTACTCTATAAAATCGTTCCATTTCTTCTGCTCTGGGTCAGTCTACTGTATCAGACCAGCTCTGTCAGTAAGCTCACTGCATTTCCGGAATGCTATTAAACCACTTTCACCACAGCAAACTTTGAACAAGGACTTGAGTGAATTTTCTTCAACAAATCAAAAACACGCCAGTGACAAGATCCAAATTTCAGAGGTACGGGTCCTTTTGAAAACCTAATTACTGTTGCTGTGTATTGTTGGAGGTCTGTGGAATTGGAGTCCCAGAGAAGGGTGATGCCATCCTGATTTTAAGTAAGTTTTCTGTGTGGTTGTGTATGGGGTTAATGAGAAGGTTTCTCTGTAGAGATGTTTCTGTAGATGTTTAGGAACGCTTGTAGATTCATAACCTAGGAATCTTGACTTTGTTGTGAGGTTGCTTGCTTCTTCCTTGCCTTAGAATCTGACTCGCTCTTCTTAAGGTTTTATATCTCCAGTAACATCCAGACACAGATAGATCCTAGAGAGGATAGGGCCGAGGGTTGGTCCACAGTGTATGGAAACACTGAGAAATAGTCCAGAAGGGGACTAATGAGGTCCAGTTGGGACTAGTGAGAAATAGGCCTATACAGGTTCCGGTAGAAAGAAGTAGGGTAATTTGTTCTCCCAGGGTTGACCAGTTCTCCCAATACTTTAGGATATATTTCATTTTGTAGGGATCTGATTTACTCTCCTTACACAAACGAAAATGACTTGTATCTTCTGAGTAGAATGTTGATTGGAAGGATTTGTAAGTAAGTTGTGGGCAAAAGTAAGTGTAAATGTAAGTTTTTGATGTTACAGAAGGAGAACGGGAAGTTATTTTAGCAGAGGGGCAGAGAAAGAGTTAACTGGTCCTGTTAAGTACATGTATGATAATTATGGTGCCAATAACATTAAATTTGTTGCAACATGGAGTAAGATAACGGCAGATGATCTTCTCAAGTTTCCCCAAAATGGGACATTTGACCGGACCAGATTAGAAAATTTGGAAGAGAAATTGAGTTCTTGCGCAGATAGATAAACATTTCTCCTCCCTCAGACTTTGGAGGGATGAAAGTAGGCGTCGCCATGCAGAATCCCAAATAGCTTCACTTACAGATCAAAATAAAGTTGTAAGCCCAATTGGAAGAAAAGAAAAACAACGCAGTCAAAAGAAAAATTAGGGACACAGTTGAGTGGATCTTCGAAACCCACTAAGCCAAACCAAAATCCAAAATCTTTATCCTGTGAAAGAGATAAAAGAATCTGATGATGACACCACTGATGACAATTGGACTTTAGCATACCAAAGATCTGAAGGATAGTGAGGAAGAGCGGGTTACAAAAAATTGGCGCCACTAATTACAATGGTGAAAGGAAGGATGTGTGATGTATCATTCAAAGGAAGAGCTGGCGAAGTTCTTATTTTGAAGACGTTTATTAGACGATGGCCATCGGGTCCATTCCATGTACAAAGATGGTCTGGGCACAACTTATATAGGGTTACACATCTGTATCTTATCACATGAATACCATATGTTTTCCATGGTCATTAATTCAATTAGGGGCCATCCATCAAGTGATTGACAGCTACCTCACAACATATTATGTATCATAACATACCACATCTGGAACAGCTCCAAGCTGGACCATGGACCCATTATTTGTATCTCTCAAATTCTTAATCGCAATCGACAAATTGCCACTTCCTTCCGTATCCGAGGGAAAATACGTGCAGCATCCTTCACCCACGATAGCACAGACGCTGCCGTTGACTGCGGTTAAGGCATCTAATGCTATGATTGTCATTAGCAAATCGCTTAATCAAGTCCAATGCGCTAAGGATGTAGAATTAGCCACTAAGGCCAAATCATGTCAATGCTATAAGATAATGGTTATTGTACTGCAATTCAGTATTCCAAAATATAGATGCGAACACCATTTGAGAATGTAAATTTGGTACCCATCATCCAATGCATAATATTGTTCTGTCAAACGTTGAGGATCAGTGTTCCTCAGATGTATGTGTCCTTTTACTTCTCTGGCTTCTCTTTTGGCTCTAGACGAAGTCACATTATTTCTAATATACTCTATGGGCTCCACTACATAAGTTACATCATGTAGTATGCAAATTCCACATCCTCCTTTGAATTGCGGTGAAAGACTATCCCAAACATGTTCTCCACAGCACCAATAAAATCCTTCAATCACTGGTACGCCCATAAATGCCAACTGCGCATAATCGTTCCCTTTGTCAATGATGTATCTACATTTATCAACCTGCACAAATCCCATATCTTCACCTCCTCCTGTGTCATTTTCTTGTTTTCCTTCGAGACATAGGTCAAAAATGTCAGTATCATTAACTATTGCTGATGACTTCGTCGGCGTCGCCGATAAATCATATGGCACATCACAAATGTGTTTCTCATAGAAACTAGCACATCCCACAAGAGATGGGTGATCTCCTGGTGCGTGAAATTTAGTCACATGAATGTTCACGAGATCCTGTCCATTTGGTTGACTGAGATATTGGAGTAAATTGCATATTGTGTTACTTTGTACATGATATTCTCTTGCATCTGTTGAAGAAATTTCACTCAAGTCCTTGTTCAAAGTTTGCTGTGGTGGAAGTGGTTTAATAGCATTCCGGAAATGCGGTGAGCATACTGACACAGAGCTGGTCTGATACAGTAGACTGACCCAGAGCAGAAGAAGTGGAGAGACTTTATACAGTAAAGATCAAAGCACCAAATGGTGAACAGAAGCTACAGTATGGATCAAAGTAGTGACCAACAATTGGTGAACCAAAGATAGGAGGTGAGGGCATTTACATACAAGATCAAGGTTTGCCAGGGGCAAGTCGGGAGGGGTCAGGAGGGTGACTAACAAATGGTAAACAAAGAGGTAGAAGGTGAGGGCATTTACATACAAGATCAAGGTAAATCCAGGGGCAATACAGGAGATGGAAAGGACACAAAATTGGCATATGTTTGATCAAAGAGTTGTCTCAGACGTCATTTGATTATCAGGTCTCCAAACTAAATGTGTGTTCTCTTTTGAGGATTAAGTCTGCTCCCAAAAGGTATTCTTCTTCAATCCACACTTTTTCTTTTAAATGTGGCTATAGTCTACTTAGTCTAAATCTACTTCAATTTTAAACAAAAAATCTGAATTTTCCAACTCTATTGGTAGGATAGGTGGAGTTGCAGTGGTGTACATGATTTTAGTGGTTGTCTGAGTGATAAATGCGTTACAGATAGATTTAAGACAGGTGATCAAAAGGCTTATAACAATTAAGATTCCAAAACCAAACAAGACAAATTCAAGGACTACATAACCTAGTGCTCCTAATTTCTGTTTAAACCAATCAAACAGACCAGTGGTGACAGGGTTATGTAATGTTTTGGCAATATTATTCAAATGGTTAGTTATTTCTTGTATGGTGGCATTGTGGTCAGGTATGAAAGTATAACATTCAGTTCCAAATACTGCACAGGTTCCTCCTTGAGAAGCCAGTAAATAATCCAGTGCAGCACGATTTTGTAAAGTCATCATTCTCACAGCTGTCATTTCTTGTGAGAACATGGACATGCCTCTTGCGGTGGTGTTTGCAAGATCTTCAACCGCATGAGAAAGGTCCCTCATTTGATCTAAAGCTGCCATGGCTCCGTAACTTGGAATGAGAGCACTGAAGAATCTTGTCCATGGTGTGTGTATATAAGTCTCTTTTAACAATGTGTGCTTTAGGTGGCACGGTAAGGACTCTCATGGCTGGTATCACATGACCCAAGCCAAATCTTCCAGGCCATCCAATGGGTAAAAATTCATAAGCTTTCATGCCACAAATCCAATATACACCCTTTGGTAGTGGTATAGAACAAAGTCCGATCATTGTAGCCAGGTGATCATAATCATTAATAGGGTCTGATGATGGTTGTAGTTGTAGAAGTCCATTCTTTTTTTTCTTATCATTGAGTTTTTCTGTTGGGGTGTAAATTGTGCCACATTTGGATGTTCCTATGTTGATGGTTCCTTTACCTTCAACACACCATGTTAATGTCTTTGGGACTATTGTGAGGGTGAGGGAGTGTTGCAAGAATGACAGTTGGTATATAGTTGGTGGCAGTTTAATTGTCTGATTGGAGGTGGGTTGGGACAGGCACAGTGTTCGTAGGTTGAGTTAAAGTGTATTATGTGGCAGATGTCACAGGAAGTGATGGGCAAGGCCATCAATGGGAGTCCGTCCGTGGTGCTGTGTGGGATGAATCCACATACATAACAGTTCTTGGGGTTGGGGCTGTTATCAGCTACCATTTTTGCCAGTTGGAGGTATGTGTTTGTTGAGGGCTGTGGTTCATATATTTTGGATGTGTTCCCCTCTTGTTGTATTGAAAGGTCTCGTTTGTGATGTTTGTAGGATTGTTTGATTTGCTCCTTTGAGCGTGTTGGGGTTTGTTGTGTATCTTTTCCTGGGTCTGTGGTGTCTGTTATGACTCTCGGTGGGTGTTGTACATGTTGTTCTGGGGCTCTAGGTCCTGCAGTGTTCCTCTTCTCCTCTGGCGGCTGCGGGTGCTGTACCTCTTCTTCTGGGTCTCTGGGCCCTGCGGTGCTCCTCTTCTCCTCCAGCGGCTGCGGGTGCTGTACCTCTTCTTCTGGGGATGTCAGCCCTGCGTTGTCCTTCGGGGGAGGAGTTTCTTCCCAGAGCTGCAGCCACCCCTCTACGGGCCCACAGGTGATGAAGATGGATTCTGTCGTTTTCGGGTGCATGGTGGAGGAGGCGTCTTCTTACAGTGGGATGCGTGGACCCACGTGGGACGACCTTCACACTTGATTGCTGTGTTGGTGGTAAGCAGGACGTGTTGTGGTTTGGACCAGCGGGGTTTCAGGGCGTTTTTGCGTCGGAACTCTCTGATGCAGACCCAGTCCCCTGGTTGGATGTTATGGCACGGCTGGTCACTAGGAGGAGACTGGACAGCTTTTACTTGCCTGGGAATTGACTGAACAGCAGAGGTTAGAGCAGAGCAGATGATGATATCATTGATTCATCCGTAGCATGAAGATCCATAGCATTGAATTACTTGGTACCGTTATTGGTCTACCCGTAATGATTTCATGAGGTGTAAGTTTGTGTTTCCTGATGGGTGTGGACCTCATTAACATTAGGGCCAACAGCAATAGTGTTGTCCATTTTAGGCCTGTTTCGGCACACAGTTTGGCTAGTTTGTTTTTGTAGAACACCAATTTGTCCAACTAGCCCTGCAGACTGAGGATGGTATGGACAATGTAGTCTTAGTTTAATTCCCAGTGAGTTACAGAGTTCAGTCATTATTTGTCCAGTGAAATGAGTTCCTCGGTCTGAGTTGATGCTCTGTGGGATGCCGAATCTTGGAACAATGTCTTTCAGCAAGCATTTCACTACAGAAGCAGAGTCAGCCTTTTTGCAAGGCCAGGCTTCAGGCCAGTTTGAAAACATATCTATACATACAAGAACATTATCATATCCATCACACTTCAGCATATGAATAAAATGTAGCTGTAGAGCTTCAAAGGGTCCCTGAGGGGGGATGTGTCGACATTGTTGTTTTTACTGTTTTCCCGGGGTTGTGCTGTTGACAGATCAAACATTTCTCACTGTACTTTTGGGCATAGGATGTAAATCCTGGAGCATACCAGTTTTTCAACACTGTCAGACACATTCCTCCTTTACTTACATGCGACAAGCCATGGGACATAGGTGCCACAATGCGGCCGTCATTGTGGACCCACAAGTTATTTACATATTTACATCCATGGGAAAAAAACACAACCTATGCTCCTTCACATCAGCAGTCTCCTGTAAGAGGACCACATCATTAAGAGAAGCAAGGTTGTTAGCAGGTATGGAAGGACAGAGCTTTACATGGACAGGATTACCAATTTTGGCAGCTGTTTTGGCCGCATGGTCAGCCAAAGCATTGCCGTTTGAAACAGGATCGTTGGATTTGGTGTGGGCTTCACACTTAACAACTGCAATAGATGAAGGTAGTTGACATGCATCTAACAGTTCACCGATTAATTTGCCATGTTTAACGGGTGTCCCCGAGGATGTAATGAATCCTCGGTTCGCCCATAACATGTCAAAAGTCATGTAAACATCCAAAGGCATACCTGGAGTCGGTGTAAATGGTAACAGTTTTACCTTTGGCCAGGTAGCAGGCTCTCATCAGTGCATACAACTCAGCTACTTGGGCGGAGCTTGAGGGTGGCAGGGCGACGCTTTCAATAATTGAAAAATTATCACAAATTGCATACCCTGCGTATGGCACTCCATTTTCTCTATAAGCAGAGCCATCAGTATAGAAAACCAAGATCAGAGTTAGGGATAGGAGTTTCTGAAAGGTCAGGATGAGTTTTAGATGGACATGAGATGACATTCATGCAGTTATGAGGATCACCATCCTCTTCTGTAGGCAGAAGTGTAGCAGGGTTAAGGATGATACATCTTTTGAGTGTAATGTGTAGAGCAGTGAGTGTTAGTACATATTTTGCCTCTCTGGTCCCTGTCACGTCTGTGAGTGGCAAACCTAGAACAATATCAGCAGAATTGTTAATTGTAAGTGCAGCTGCAGCTACAGTTTTTAGACAAGGTGGAAGTCCTCTCTCTACTGGGTCTAATTTGGAGGAAGAAAAAAAAAAAAAAAGCAACAGGTCTGTAAGCAGAGTCATGGCGCTGAGTGAGAACAGATTGTACAAAGAGGTTAAAGGATTGATTGTAGTCAGGAACTCCTAGTGCAGGAGTTGGCAACAGTACCTGTTTGAGCTTATTAAAAGATTCCTCGGCTTGTTGTGACCAGGTGAGTGGCTGGGAACATGTTTAGGGTTTGGAAATATCTTGGAGTGGTGTTGTAAGTGATGCATAACCAATTATCCATTGTCTGCAGTATCCTGTCATTCCCAAAAGTGTTTTCATTTGTGACATAGTAGTGGGTTTGGGTACTTCTATCTCTATATGGCTTTTATTCTGGAGGCAATTATAACTCTTGAACCAAATAGTGTGTGTCTAGATTTTGATCTGTCAGGGCTGCAAGCACAGCTATTATGTTATGTTGGTTAGTCTAAAACGATGCCATCTGGTGTGTAATAGATGGTGCAGTTTAGTTTCCATAACAAATCTCTCCTTAATAGATTTACGGGTGTGGTATCTGACAGAAGAAAGGTGTGAAGTTGTGAAACTTCACATGCTTTCAGTGAAAGGACCTTCAGATACAGGTCTTCTGCTGGAGGTGCCATAGACAGGGTTGATGTGGATTGGGTTGCTGCAAATGAGCAATTTCTCACCCCAAATGAAGGAATTCTCAATGCCTCTTTTCCAGGAGGTCGACTTTGTCCAAATTGTGAAGTCCTACAGGGATTCTCTGCCATTTTCTCTGCTCCGCCTGTGTAGTGAGATACTTAGAAAAACTGTTTTAATTTGATCTACAAACAATTTTGTTTAGTCTCAGATCACCATATCATTCCTACAACAGTCATTTTCTAAGATTTGGAAAAGGAAAATAAAACAAACGCGTTCCTCAACAAAAACTTTGCAATATGAGATTAAATCTTTTGATTTAATCATTCATATTTGTTGTGGTGCTTCCGGAAGACTTATCCAATTTTGTTTTTAAAGTGTTTTGTTTTAGATTTTGTGTTGGTCATTTGGTTCTAGTTTTTTCTAGTTATACTGCATTGTTTTATGCTTTGAGTTGTATTATTTCTTTCTAGCTGTGGCACTAGTTTCATTAGTTTTAACTCTGCGTTGTGTTATTTCTTTCTAGACTTAGTTGCGTAGGATTTTATATTTGTGGCTAATTTCTTTCTTTACCACATTTTTCTCTTATTTGTTGTAAATGTTTTTCCTTCATTTATTTTCCGTACTTCAATTTTTATTTTCATGTTGCAACAAATTTTAAGCTTTTGGTACCATTTACCATGACCAGTCAACACTTTCCCAAACCCTCTGCTAAAATAACTTACATTTTCCTTCTGTAAAATCCCTTCAAAAAACAACTTTCATATACACCTACTTTTGCCCACAATTCACTTACCAAATCTTTCAAATCAACATTCTACTCAGAAGATACAAATCATTTTTTTGTGTAAGGAGAGCGAGTCAGATTCTTACAAATGAAATATACCTGTTTCTGAGTATTGGGAGAACTAGTCAATCCCTGGGAGAACAAATCACCCTACTTCTTCACTGGAACCTGCGTAGGCCTACTCACTAGTCCCCTTCTGGACTATTTCTCATCCTCGTCAGGATCTAGTTCTGTCACTGGATGTTACTGGAGATATAAAAACCTTAAGTAGAGCGAGTCAGATTCTAAGGCAAGGAAGAAGCAAGTAACCTCACAACAAAGTCAAGATTCCTAGGTTATGAAACTACAAGCGTTTCCTAAACATCTACAGAAACATCTTACAGAGAACACATCTCATTAACCCTCATACACAACCACACAGCAAATTTACTTAAAATCAGGATGGCGTCACCCTTCTCCGGGATTCCAATTCCACAGACCTCCAACAATACACAGCAACAGTAATTAGGTTTTCGTCACTGGTGTGTTTTTGGTCTGGGAAAGGAGTCTCCGTTGAAGGTCTCTTGCCATCCGGGTCACGGCACCATTTGTTGAAGAAATTTCACTCAAGTCCTTGTTCAAAGTTTGCTGTGGTGGAAGTGGTTTAATAGCATTCCGGAAATGCAGTGAGCATACTGACACAGAGCTGGTCTGATACAGTAGACTGACCCAGAGCAGAAGAAGTGGAGAGACTTTATACAGTAAAGATCAAAGCACCAAATGGTGAACAGAAGCTACAGTATGGATCAAAGTAGTGACCAACAATTGGTGAACCAAAGATAGGAGGTGAGGGCATTTACATACAAGATCAAGGTAAATCCAGGGGCAATACAGGAGAGGTCACATCAGCAGGGGTCAGGAGGTGGAAGGGACACAAAATTGGCATATGTTTGATCAAAGAGTTGTCTCAGACGTCATTTGATTATCAGGTCTCCACACTAAATGTGTGTTCTCTTTTGAGGATTAAGTCTGCTCCCAAAAGGTATTATTCTTCACATCACTAGATTAAGTATCTTACCGAAATACATTCTATTTGTTTTAATTATTGGTCTCGGCGACGAGGTTGTTAACATATGTATTCCTGTCTTGGTGGTTTTGAACTACGTACATATATGCTAGTGTACATAACGAAGGTAATCCTTCTGGTCCTTTAAGAGGACCAGAAGGATTACCAGAATGGTTCAACGTAGTAAAATCCTATTTTAGTTTGCATCCATGGAAGGTTAGATATAGGTCTATAATTGGCTAAAATGCCTGAATCAAGAGTAGGCTTCTTAAGAAGAGGTTCAATTACAGCTACTTTAAAAGGACTGTGGTACATAGCCTGTTACTAAAGACAGATTGATCATATCTAGTAAAGAAGTGCTAACTAAGGGTAAGGCTTCCTCCTATTTGGGATGGGGTCTAAGAGACAGGTTGATGGTTTAGCTGAACAAATCATTGAAGTTAGTTCAGAAAAGTCAACTGAAGAAAAACTGTCCCAATATGTCAGGATTTACAGCCGTTTCCAAGGTGCCTGTGTTTGGGGAGAAAACGGTGCCTGTTGAGGGCAGGAGGTGGTTAATTTTGTCTCTAATAGTTAGAATTTTATCATTAAAGAAGCTCAAAGTCATTACTACTGAGAGCTATAGGAATACATGGATCAATAGTTATGACTCTTTGTCAGCCTGGCCAAAGTGCTGAAAAGGAACCTAGGGCTGTTTTTATTCTCTTCTATTCATGCTGAGTAATAGGCGGCTCTGGCATTACAGAGGGCCTTCCTCTATGTTTTAAGACCATCTTGCCAGACTAAGCGAGATTCTTCCACTTTGGTGGAACGCCAAATCCTTTCAATTTTCTTTAATTTGTGGGTTTGGGAGTTATACCATGGCGCTAACCCCTTATGTTTTATTATCTTTAAGGGGGCGATGGAGTCAAGTGTTTGTAATGAGCCTGCACCACTATCAACAAGATTTTCAATTTGGGAGGGACTAAAGTTAACATAAGAGTCCTCTGTAGTATTGAGACATGACATTGAATTCAGTACTGATGGAATTGCTTCCTTAAATTTAACTACAACACTATCGGACATTTTTGTCTAACGGTGTGTAATCCAGTAATAGGAATTCAAAATTTATTAAAAAATGATAATAGGATTTTGTGGAAAAATTATTAAATGTTCAATTTCAATCCCATAAGTCAGAACAAGATCTAGGGTCTGGTTAAGACAGTGAGTGGGATTATTTATACACTGAGAGGAGCCAATTGAGTTTAATAATGAGAGAAAAGCAGTACTGAGACTATCATCGACGTCCACATGAATATTAAAATCACCTACCATAATTACTTTATCTGTACTAAGGACTAAGTTTGATTTAAAAACTGAGAATTCAGCGTACGGGCCAGGAGGACGGTACACTATAACAAAAAGAACTGGCTGTAAAGTTTTCCAGGTTGGCTGAGAGAGACTAAGAACAAGGCTTTCGAATGAGTTATAATGAAATTTAGGTCTAGGGTTGATTAGGCTTGAGTTGAAAATGGCTGCAACTCTTCCTCCTCGGCCAGTGTATCGAGGAATGTGAGTATTAATATGACTGGGGGGAGTGGATTCATTTAGGCTGACATTCTTCATGACATAGCCAGGTTTCAGTAAGACAAAATAAATCGATATGATGATCTGAGATTAAATCGTTTACTAATACAGCTTTAGATGACAGATCTAATGTTCAAGAGTCCACATTTAATTCTCTTTTGTTGTACTATTGCAGTAGTGGTTTTAATTTTTATTAGATTTTTATGAATATTTTTTGTTTACTTTGGATTTAAATGGTCGGGGGACAGACAGTCTCTGGTTTTGGGTGGGTAACTGCTCTAATGGAAGCGTGTAGGACTGCAGCTCTGGGTTATCATGATTTTGGTCTACTAATAAACTCAGCCATATTTCTAGATATGAGAGCAGCTCCATCCAAAGAGGGATGTATGCCTAATCAGACCAGGTCTTCCCCAGAAAGTCTGCCAATTATCTATGAAGCCCACATCGTTTGCTGGACACCACCTCAACAGCCAGCAGTTGAATTGTGACATGCAGCGGTCCAGAGAAAATTACAGAGTCCGACATTGTTTTTGCAAATGTACACACCGACTCAACATTAATTTTGGTGACCTCCAATTGGCGTAATCGGGAGTCGTTGCCGCCGACATGGATGACAATCATACCATATTTACGTTTATTCTTAGCCAGCAGTTTTAAATTTGTTGGTCACTGCTTTGATCCTTACTCTATAAAATCTTTCCATTTCTTCTGCTCTGGGTCAGTAAGCTCACCGCATTTCCGGAGTGCTATTAAACCACTTCCACCACAGCAAACTTTGAACAAGGACTTGAGTGAATTTTCTTCAACAAATGGTGCCGTGACCCGGATGGCAACAGACCGTCAACGGAGACTCCTTTTCCAGATCAAAAACACGCCAGTGACAAGATCCAAATTTCAGAGGTACGGGTCCTTTTGAAAACCTAATTACTGTTGCTGTGTATTGTTGGAGGTCTGTGGAATTGGAGTCCCAGAGAAGGGTGATGCCATCCTGATTTTAAGTAAGTTTGCTGTGTGGTTGTGTATGGGGTTAATGAGAAGGTTTCTCTGTAGAGATGTTTCTGTAGCTGTTTACGAACGCTTGTAGATTCATAACCTAGGAATCTTGACTTTGTTGTGTGGTTGCTTGCTTCTTCCTTGCCTTAGAATCTGACTCGCTCTACTTAAGGTTTTATATCTCCAGTAACATCCAGACACAGATAAAATGGCCATTGTGAAATAGATCCTAGAGAGGATAGGGCTGAGGGTTGGTCCAGTGTATGGAAATACTGAGAAATAGTCCAGAAGGGGACTAAAGAGGTCCAGTTGGGACTAGTGAGAAATAGGCCTATACAGGTTCCGGTAGAAAGAAGTAGGATGATTAGTTCTCCCAATACTTAGGATATATTTCATTTTGTAGGGATCTGATTTACTCTCCTTACACAAACGAAAATGACTTGTATCTTCTGAGTAGAATGTTGATTGGAAGGATTTGTAAGTAAGTTTTTGATGTTACAGAAGGAGAACGGGAAGTTATTTTAGCAGAGGTGCAGAGAAAGAGTTAACTGGTCCTGTTAAGTACATGTATGATAATTATGGTGCCAATAACATTAAATTTGTTGCAACATTGAGTAAGATAACGGCAGATGATCTTCTCAAATTTCCCCAAAATGGGACATTTGACCGGACCAGATTAGAAAATTTGAAAGAGAAATTGAGTTCTTGCGTAGATAAACATAAGCACTTCTCCTTCAGACTTTGGAGGGATGAAAGTAGGCGTTGCCATGCAGAATCCCAAATAGCTTCACTTACAGATCAAAATAAAAAGTTATTAGCCCAATTGGAAGAAAAGAAAAATTAGGGACACAGTTGAGTGGATCTTCTAAACCCACTAAGCCAAACCAAAAGGATAAAATCCAAAATCTCTATCCTGTGAAAGAGATAAAAGAATCTGATGATGACACCACTGATGACAATTGGACTTTAGCATACCAAAGATCTGAAGCGAATAATCAGAAGGATAGTGAGGAAGAGCGGGTTCAAAAAATTGGCGCCACTAATTACAATGGGAAGAGATCTAGTTTATAAACCTTTGAGCCAAAGGGAACTAAAAACTATAGTGGGAGATTTTCCCAAAGATATCAGAAAAAATAAGCAGAAATGGCTAGAAGAATGGGAATCAGTGTGCACTATACAGTCCCCATATGCCTGACATGATGCAACTGTTAAAACTAACTCTGCCATCTGACTTGAAAGACAAAGTAATTGATGCATGTGAAATTCCCTGCAATCCCACAGAGTTTGCCAGAATCTCACCGAGAAAGCACAGACATTTTACAGCATCATAGCCTTAGCAGTTCAACAGGAGGTAGTACAGCAAATTGATTTACCCCCTCACCAAAATTAGACAAGGAAAAGATGACAACCCTCGAGAGCTTTATGAAAAAATGATGACAGCAAAAGAAAATTGTGGTCTGTCTCAAATCTGATGGACTTCCACCTGGCTACATGCAAAATCTGTACATGAACAGTGTTCAACCAAAGATTAAAACAAAAGTGCAACTGACTGTTGGATGGTCAGGAAAAACAATGACTGAACTGGTAGAGATAGCCCAACACCATTATGATAACACAGAACAGAGAGATTATAAAATGCATGAAACGCTAATGTTTGCTCAAGTGTCTCACTATACAGGCAGGGCAACCAGAGGAGGACGCAGTGGCAGAGGAAACTCCAAAAGACAGAGTTGGGGCCAAAGACGTGGGCCAAGAGATCACACACACCGTGAACAAAGCCACACGTCACCCTTCTCAAACAAAGATCAAGGGAACTGCTTCTATTGTGGTGAGCCAAATCACTGGATAAAAAACTGTCCATACAGAGCATCCCACCCTAATACCCTGCCTACGGCACCTCCATCGAATAGACACATGGGAGACCAACAAACCCCACAGCACAACCAATAGAGCTGTCAGGATATTGACCAAATTGAAACAGGAAAAATTGTAACCCAGGCTCCACTAATTAAGTTGGCAGGAACAAACGAAGAACCTCCATTCAATGGTAGATGTAAATGGAAAATCAACATCATTCCTGGTAGACACAGGAGCTTCTCTTTCAACTTTACAACCAGCAAAATCCATTAATTTGAAAGCATCCAAAGAGACAGTCAGTGCTGTGGGGGTCTGAGACATTCCAATGTGTATACCTGTATCTGAGCCTACTATGGTATCTATGTCCTTTCACTGAAGGCATGTCAAGTTTCACAACTTCACACTCCTTTCTCCTGTCTGACACCACACCTGTAAATCCACTAGGGAGAGATTTGTTATGTAAACTAAACTGTACCATCTATTGTTCACCAGATGGCATCTTTTTAGAGACTAACCAACATAACACAACAGCTGTGCTTGCAGCCCTGATAGATTAAAAAAAAAAAAATCACCCCATTTGTGAAGAGAAAGGGAAAGTCTGATAGAATAGTGTCCAGTGTGCCCCCGTCAGTATGGGCTTCTTCTTCTAATGATTATGGTTTGATTAACTGCTGAGCCAGTACAGATATTACTAAAACAAAATGTCTCTCTGCCAAGGATTCCACAATATCCTCTTTCTCAGGAAAAAAGAGAAGGCATTCGTCCTGTCATTCAGTCTTTGCTTAACCAAGGAATAATAGTGCCATGCAACAGTCCATGTAACACACCTATACTCCTTGTGAAAAAGCCAGGCAGACCAGAATATAGATTCGTACAGGACTTACGAGCTATCAATGCAGTGGTACTTCCCCATTTTCCTCTAGTTCCAAATTCAACTACTGTATTGTCCTCAAGTCACTATACTGTACTTGACTTCTGTATTGCATTGTTTTCTGTTCCCTTACATACAGACAGCCAGTATCTGTTTGCATTTACCTGTGACAGACAACAATATACATTCATCAGACTACCTCAAGGGTACACTGAGTCACCTACAATTCTTTCCATGAGGTTCAACTCTGAGACAATATGTAGATCTACTTTTAGCCTTTCCCTCTGCCTCGGCTTGCAAGATTGACACTGTTGTCCTTCTCAAGGCTTTGGCTTAAAAGGGTCACAAAACCTCACAAAAGAAGGCTCAGTTGTGACAAGATGTGGTCCAGTATCTGGGACACACATTACAATGTTCTACAAGGAACCTTATTTCCTCCAGAGTAAAAGCCATATTAGAAGTGTCCAAACCCACAAATGTCACAGATGAAGACATTTTTAGGAATGACGGGTTACTGTAGCCAATGGCCTCTGGATTAGGCATCTCTTGAAGCACCACTCCAAGACATATCCAAAACCTTCAGCCTACTCAGTCTCTTACCTGGTCACAACAAGCCTATGAGCCATTTAACAAGTTGAAGCCGACATTGCTGTCAGCTTCTGCACTAGGACCTCCTAACTAGAATCAATCTTTTAATATTCTTGTACAAGAGAAATGTGGATTTGTGTAATCTGTCCTCACCCAGTGCTATAACTCTTCTTGCAGACATGTTTCCCTCAGACTAGATCCTGTAAAGAGGACTTCCCCTTGTCTGAAACTATAGCTGCACTTGCAATTAACAAATCTGCCTATGTTATTTCATGTTCATCTAAACTTTGTCCTGATCCTTCAGAAACTCCTGACTCCAACTCTGATCTTGTTCTCTATACTGACAACTCTGCTTCTATAAACATGGAGTGCCATACGCAGGGTATGTAATTTGTGAAAATTTTCAGTTATTGAAAGCGCTGCCCTGCCAAACTCAAGCTCCACCCAAGTACCTGAGTTACACACATTGATGACAGCTTGTCACCTAACAAAAAGGTAACTGTTACCGTTTACACAGACTCCAGAGATGCTTTTCAATGATGGCATTATTATGGTATACTGTGGGAAAACCAAGGATTCTTTACATCTTTGGGGACACCCCTTCAACATTGCAACTTGTTTGGTGACTTGTTAATTGCATGCCAAGTACCCATCTATCATCTATGATCTTATTTCATGATGCAATGTTTTGGCTGACCATGCAGTTAATTAACATTTCTGTCTGTCAAATCTTGTCCTCCCGTACCTGCCAACAATCTCGCCTTTCTAGTGATGTAGCCCTCAAACAGGAGACTACTGATGTGAAGGAGCATAGGTTGTGGCTTTCTCATGGATGTAAATATGTAAATGTTTGTGGGTTCGGCCGTGTTGTCAGGCACTGGAGGCCCAGAAGAAGATGCACAACGCCCTCCAGAACGCCCACCGCCACCAAAGGAGAAGAGGAACACCAGAAACCCAGAGGAAGATGCAGAACATCCACCGCAGCCACTGGAGGAGCAGAGGAGCATCACAGGGCCTGGAGCCCCAGAAGATGATGTGCAGCACCCACCGAGGAGCACGACAGGCACCAGAGACCCGAGAAAAGATGCACAACAAACCCCAACACACTCACAGCCATCAAAGGAGCAGATCAGAGAATCCTACAAACATCACAAACGTGATGACCTTCCGATATACCAAGAAAGGAAAACACCCAGTATATATGAACCACAGCCCTCAACAAACACATATCTCCAACTGGCGAAAATGGTAGCTGATAATAGCCCAAACACTAAGAATTGTTATGTATGCGGATTCATCCCACACAGCACAACAGACGAACTCCCATTGATTGCCTTGCCCATTACTTTCTGTGACACTTGCCACATAATACACTGAACACTGTGCCTGTCCTAACCCACCTCAAATCAGACAATTATACTGTCACCAGCTTTATATTCCTGCAACAGTCCTGACCCTCTCACCCTCATAATGGCTCCAAAGACATTAAAATGGTGTGTTGAAGGTAAAGAAACCATTCACTTAGGAATATCCAAATGTGACACAACTTACACTTCAACAGAACTCACTGATAAGTCAAAAAAAAAAAAAGAAAAGAAAAGAATGTGCCTCTAAAACAACAGCCATCATCAGACCCCATTGATGATTATAATCACTTTGCAACAATGATCAGTCATTGTTCTATACCACTACCAAAGGGTGTATACTGGATTTGTGGCATGAAAGCTTATGAATTTTTACCTATTGGATGGTCTGGGTCATGTCATACCAACCATGAGAGTCAGGTGACACAGCCAGGTTTCAGTAAGACAAAATAAATCAATATGATGATCTGAGATTAAATCGTTTACTAATACAGCGCCAAATCACAACATAAGTCATCTCAAGGCACTTTTCACAGAGCAGGTCAAGACCATACTCTTTAATTTACAGAGACCCAACAATTCCCCCATGAGCAAGCACTTGGCGACAGCGGTAAGGAAAAACTCCCCTTTAACAGGTAGAAACCTCAAGCAGAACCCGGCTCTTGGTGGGCGGCCTGATAGCTGAAGGCTCTGCCTCCCATTCTTCTTTTAAAGACTGTAGGAATCAACAGTAAGCCTGCATTCTGGGAGCGCAGTGTTGTATCTAGTAGGATAATATAGTACTATGAGCTCTTCAAGATATGATGGTGCCTGACCATTAAGGGCTTTGTAAGTTAGGAGAAGGATTTTAAATTCTATTCTAGATTTTACAAGAAGCCAGTGTAGCGAAGCTAAAATGGGAGAAATGTGATCTCTTTTTCTAGTTTTAGTGAGTACACGTGCAGCTGCATTCTGGACCAGCTGGAGAGTCCTTAGAGACTTGTTTGGGCAGCCTGATAATAAGGAATTGCAATAATCCAGTCTAGAAGTAACAAATGTGTTGACTAGTTTGTCTGCATCTTTTTGGGACAGGATGTGCCTGATTTGTGATATTATGTAAGTGAAAAAGGCAGTCCTTGAGATTTGAGATATGTGGAGTTAAAAGGACATATCCTAATCAAAGATAACTCCCAGATTCCTTACGGTGGTGCTGGAGGCCAGGGTGATACCATCCAGAGTAGCTATATCATTAGATAATGTGTTTCTAAGGTGTTTAGGGCCAAGCACAATAACTTCAGTTTTATCTGAGTTTAGTAGTAGAAAACTGCAGGTCATCCAGGTCTTTGTCCTTAAGGCATGCTTGGAGTTTGTTGAACTGATTGGTTTCATCAGGCTTGATTGATAAATATAATTGGGTATCATCTGCATAACAATGAGAATTTATGTAGTGTTTCCTAATATTACCTAAAGGAAGCATATACAAGGTGAACAGAATTGGTCCAAGTACAGAACCTTGTGGAACTCCGTGTCTAACTTTTACCTTCATGGAGGATTTATTATTAACATGTACAAACTGAAATCAGCTTAATGCAGTTCCTTTAATGCCAATTAAATGTTCCAGTCTCTGCAAAAGGATTTGATGGTCAATTGTGTCGAATGCGGCACTAAGATCTAACAGGACACATATAGAGACAAATCCTTTGTCCGATGCAGTTAGGTCATTTGTGACTTTCACCAGTGCTGTGTCTGTGCTATGATGCACTCTAAATCCTGACTGAAAATCCTCAAATTGTCATGTAGAAAGTCACATAACTGATTAGAGACTGCTTTCTCAAGGATCTTAGAGAAATGGAAGGTTAGATATAGGTCTATAATTGGCTAAAATGCCTGAATCAAGAGTAGGCTTCTTAAGAAGAGGTTCAATTACAGCTACTTTAAAAAGGACTGTGGTACATAGCCTGTTGCTAAAGACAGATTGATCATATCTAGCAAAGAAGCGCTAACTAAGGGTAAGGCTTCCTTAAGCAACCTATTTGGGATGGGGTCTAAGAGACAGGTTGATGGTTTAGCTGAACAAATCATTGAAGTTAGTTCAGAAAAGTCGACTGAAGAAAAACAGTCCAAATATATGTCAGGATTTACAGCTGTTTCTAAGGTGCCTGTGTTTGGGGAGAAATCGGTGCCTCTAATAGTTAGAATTTTATCATTAAAGAAGCTCAAAGTCATTACTGAGCTATAGGAATACATGGATCAATAGAGTTATGACTCTTTGTCAGCCTGGCCAAAGTGCTGAAAAGGAACCTAGGGCTGTTTTTTATTCACTTCTATTAATGCTGAGTAATAGGCGGCTCTGGCATTCCTATATGTTTTAAGACTGACTATATTGCCAGACTAAGCGAGATTCTTCCACTTTGGTGGAACGCCAAATCTCTTCCAATTTTCTTTAATTTGCGGGTTTGGGAGTTATACCATGGAGCTAACCTCATGTTTTATTATTTTCCTTTTAAGAGGGCAATGGAGTCGAGTGTTATTCGTAATGAGCCTGCACCACTATCAACAAGATTATCAATTTGGGAGGGACTAAAGTTAACATAAGAGTCCTCTGTAGTATTGAGACATGGCATTGAATTCAGTACTGATGCAATTGCTTCCTTAAATTTATCTACAACACTATCAGAGATCTAGTGAGGACATTTTTGTCTAATGGTGTGTAATCCAGTAATAGGAATTCAAGTTATTAAAAAATTATCTGATAATAGGATTTTGTGGAAAAATTATTAAATGTTCAATTTCAATCCCATAAATCAGAACAAGAGCTAGGGTGTGGTTAAGACAGTGAGTGGGATTATTTACACACTGAGAGAAGCCAATTGAGTCTAATGAGATAAAGGCAGTACTGAGACTATTATCGACGTCCACATAAATATTAAAATCACCTACTATA
This sequence comes from Thunnus thynnus, assembly GCF_963924715.1. Taxonomy (NCBI): domain Eukaryota; kingdom Metazoa; phylum Chordata; class Actinopteri; order Scombriformes; family Scombridae; genus Thunnus; species Thunnus thynnus. The sequence continues at coordinate 7,981,867 of NC_089526.1, read as the reverse complement.
ATTACTATCTGTACTAAGGACTAAGTTTGATAAAAACTGAGAATTCAGAGTATGGGCCAGGAGGACGGTACACTATAACAAATAGAACTGGCTGTAAAGTTTTCCAGGTTGGCTTAGAGAGACTAACAAGGCTTTGGAATGAGTTAGAATTAAATTTAGGTCTAGGGTTGATGATTAGGCTTGAGTTGAAAATGGCTGCAACTCCTCCTCCTCGGCCAGTGTCTCGAGGAATGTGAGTATTAATATGACTGGGGGGAGTGGATTCATTTAGGCTGACATTCTTCATGACACAGCCAGGTTTCAGTAAGACAAAATAAATCAATATGATGATCTGAGATTAAATCGTTTACTATTACAGCTTTAGATGACAGATCTAATGTTCAAGAGTCCACATTTAATTATCTTATTTTGTTGTACTATTGCAGTAGTGGTTTTAATTTTTATTAGATTTTTATGAATGACTCTTCTTTTATTTACTTTGGATTTAATTGATTTATGTGGTTTTGGGTGGGTAACTGCTCTAATGGAAGCGCAGAGAAGCATGTGGGACTGCAGCTCTGCTTCCTGGTCTCAACTCTGGGTTGTCATGGTTTTGGTCTACTAATAAACTCAGCCATATTTCTAGATATGAGAGCAGCTCCATCCAAAGAGGGATGTATGCCTAATCAGACCAGGTCTTCCCCAGAAAGTCTGCCAATTATCTATGAAGCCCACATCGTTTGCTGGGCACCACCTCGACAGCCAGCGGTTGAATTGTGACATGCAGCTATACATGTCATCACTGGTCAGATTAGGCAGCGGTCCAGAGAAAATTACAGAGTCCGACATTGTTTTTGCAAATGTACACACCGACTCAACATTAATTTTGGTGACCTCCGATTGGCATAATCGGGAGTCGTTGCCGCCGACATGAATGACAATTGTACCATATTTACGTTTATCCTTAGCCAGCAGTTTTAAATTTGACTGTCGCCTGCTCTGGCCCCAGGAATACATTTAACTATGACTGCTTGTGTCGCTAACTTCACGTTTCTGACTATGGAGCTGCCAATAATCAGAGTAGGTTTCTCAACAGGTGTGTTACTGAGGGGGGAGAACCTGTTTGAAACGCGAACTGGTTGGTGGTGAACCGTGGGCTTCTGCTTAGGGCTATGCTGCCTTCGGACAGTCACCCAGCCACCCTGGCTTTCCAGCTGCTCAGGAACTACGCTAGGTCGGCCCGCACCGGCTACTGGGGGCTAGCTAACTACATTAGCTACTGATTGTTTTTCCATGGTGCGGAGCTGCGCTTCCAATTCACTGAGCCTCGCCTCCAGCACTGCAAATAAACTACACTTATTACACGTACCACTATCACTAAAGGAGGCAGAGGAATAACTAAACATTTGACACACTGAGCAAGAGAGAGCAGGAGAACGCGAGGGAGAGAGAAGCCATCGCTAGCTGCAGAGCTAAAATAACTAACAACTGTGCGATTGGCGAGAAAAGTCGCTAAAAGTGCTGAGTGCTTGTGTAGAACTAGCGAAAGTTTAAATATCCAGAAGGTATTAATCCACAGTAATGTGATATAGCAAAATCAACTGAGTTGAGAGCAGCAACAACAACAACGCTATCAGTAGACACAGTCGGCAACCGGAAATGACACAATACGCTTACCGTAGCATGGATGATGATCATCATCATCGCCGGTATGAGCTGTCATACATCAAAATTACCCTGCTACCCCTCATCACCATAGGGGTGATCACTTGCTCAACAAAGTATTCTAGCAGAATGTAGTTATTAAATCTGGATGCATTATGGGGCTATGAATGTGTACCCGTTGTATCTTGGCTGCCTGTAATGTTTCACAAGAGCATCTACACATTTGGACGTGTTGAAACAGAACTTGTTTCCGTGAATGTCCATTGCACACACAATTTGCCTCATGCTTGCCGTTATGATAACGAGTCTCAAAATCAAACATTATGACTGACGAGCTCGGTCTTAGAGGTTGAGTTGAAGTTGGCACTCTCTCATCCATGCTGATATATCAGCGACCCACCTATTGAGAGTGAAAGCAGGAAGTGCTCTGCTCCAACGAAGCTTGACTACAGCTACACAATCCCAATCAAACTCCAAAACAAAAACACTCACCAACAAACTGCTATTTCCTATGTTCCAGATCAGAGCTTGTTCTCCCTTTCTTTCCTGAGGAGTTCCTGCATCAGATCCCTTAATACATGTACATACATGAGGTCATCCCTGTATACCTCTAACAGTGTCCCTAAGGCATGCAAAGTGTTATTGTTTAGGGCAGAATGGAAGTCAACCTTGTAGGGTTGAGACCAGCTGGGTAAGAACTTCGACTGTCCTACTGGGTTGGTAAACCAGAAGTAGAGTACTTTGTCACCTACGTGGTACTCGCGATGGGACACTTTCCTGTCATAGTAGGCTTTTGCTTCTTCAATACTGGTTTCCAAGTTCTTCTGGGCCCAAGCAAACGTGACCTGAAGATGGTCGCACAGGTCTGCGACATAATGGGCTGCTGTGTAGGTAGTCGCCATGCTCACATCTTCTGGGCAATACAGAAAATGCAGCGACAGTCATTTCCCTCCCAGTCATCTTTAAGGGAGTCACTCCTGTGGAGTGGTGCAGAGTGGACCAGATGGCCATCAGCACTAGGGGGAGTTACCCATCCCAATCTTTGCCACTACAACTGATATCCTCAGAATGCAGTTCAGTGGTCCCGATGGCTGAAATTGACAGCAAACAGACTAGTTGCATGTCACAGGCCATGGACGGCCAGTAGGTGACCCGTTGAAGGGTCCTGAGGGTGGCCCTATAGCTCCAGTGACCTCCAATGGGGGAGTCATGAGCATGGGCCAGAATCATGCCCCTATAGTCCATTGGGACGACCCAACAAGCCGGTTCCTGACCATCAGCAGTGAAATCAGAGGTCTCATGCTAGCCCAGTACGTTTGTCTGGTCACCTGTAGCAAGAGATAATGTTGTCAGTGAAGTTAGCTTTGTGAGACTAACACTATTTATGTTCCAGTGGTGAAACACAACAAACTCAGGGACCTATAGTCTTGCTTTCATTTCCTATCATCAAGTCCTGCTGGGAGTTCACTCTGTTGAGAGTGAAAAAAAGAAGATTACCAATAGTGTACCCCCTCCCTCCTCCTCCCTATAACCATTAAATTCATCACTAACCTCCTAAGTCTCAATAATCATGAACCTTCAAATCAATTCTCCCAGGACCAAAAAGATCCATCTATATCTCCATGCAGCAGGATGTTGCTACAGTTGTGTTAGTATGAGTGAGAGCATGCATGCTTCAAGGGACCCAACTACCCGGCTCTGTTTGCACCTGGAGCTGCTGGCAGCAGACATCGCACCGGGGGGGGGGGGGGGGGGGGCAGATGAAATCTCCATCACCATATCCCATCTCTACTCTCATTATTAACACACTTCATCCCAACCCCTCCTTCTTCCCTCTCTTGCTTTCCGAGGTGTCTCGTGACTCTAGCCCCTGTTATTTTTCTCCTCCCTTCATTGTGGAAGAGAGAGAGAGAAAGAAAGAGGCTGTAGCCCACCACCACCATGCCCCCAGAGGCCCCTCCTGCTGCTCAGTACAGCTGTGGCTCAGCACCAGACCCTGGCCAGCTGGGATCTCAAGCCTGCCAGAGAGCCAAGAGAAGAGCCACTGTGTGAGAAAGCTCCTCACCTCTTTTCCCTTGCTCTTCATTAGGTGAACCATAGAGACACTGATGGTATCACTAGCATTCCGGCACTAGCACCACGAGAGCGAGAATGTGACAGATGTGAGTATGATTCCTTCTGTGTCACCTGCTCTGCATGTGCCTCTAAATGAGCATGAGTGTCAGATACCTTGTTTGTCACGCTTGATTCTTTGTATTCAGCTTATCACTCTGGGTTTTTGTTGAATATGTTTAAAGTGTCTCAGTTGCAGAGTTTTGCAACTGGTTTCATATCTGATCCGAAGTTTCATCCAAGGGAAATATTTTCTGAGAATTTGGGGTTTGGTCCAGTTGTTGAAGCAACAATCATAGAAATTACTCTACAATCATTGATAAGGCTTTCTGAATTGAAATGCATAACACTATTGCTGTCCATTGAGAGGGGAAAAAAAAAAAAATTTAAAAAGTGGCTTGAAATTTCAGAATTTATTTTCCTTGACTGGAGATATAATGTCCCAGTTCCATAAACTCTGAGACTTAAAGGTCCACTACTGGTGGCAACTGATGAGGTGTGACTTTCTATCTGGCGCCACTGTAATAAACCAATAAGCTTTTAGCATGTGTAAGATATTTACTGCAGATAAAATGACAAGATGAGTTTACTTTGCTCTTTTAGTTAACATATCACTACTTTGTGTACCATGCTTTTATTTCCAATAGAGACCTGTGATACATGTGGCTGTAAAAAGTACTTTTCATTTGAGACTTAAATGTAAATTCCATTCCTGATGAATGATCTGTTGACCCACCTGTAACACTGAGGTTGTTCTGACTTAATTTATGTTTCTTCGATGTGGTTCAACTGGAGCTCAAAAGATGAATTAGATGGCTGATGTTCACTTGGTGCTGTGGTTTGGAGGCTAGTTTGGTTTGATGTAGGTTGCTCTTTGCAGCCATACAAAGTTTATCACCACAGCTTGTGGAGAGAAAACCAACAGGAGGTATGTATTTGAATAACACTCATCTAAGACTTTCAGTCAGCTACAGCTCGCCTGCAGTAGCTGACTGGTATTTACATTGGCTCTTTAAAACTTTGCATGGAAAAAGAAGTAGAAACTGACCACCTGTGATTGAAAGCAGTCTGCTGTATTATTATACAACCCACCATCAACTCCAGCATGGAAAACTAAATGTCACTCTCTGCACCACCACGCTGTTCTCTCTTTGTTCCTGTCCACGGATCTGAGCAATTAGCACTTGTTAAGAGGGAACTACATTTGTGAAAGCTGTTTCGGCGGAGCAAGTCAATTTACTGCCACTTTCTGCCTCTATTCACCTATACCCCACTCTCTCCTCTCCCTCTCATACCTTATAAGTATTTCCTGGTACTTGCAGCTAAACATGTTTTGTAGAGTTCAGGGTGAGGCTTGACATTCTCTGAACCGATCAATCAATAAGTGAGCGGGCCTTACTCGGCTTCTATTTATCATACATGCCAGCAAACAACACTTTGCTTTAATTTTCAGTGCAAAGGAATATAGCCGATACAGGGACAAAGAAGGGGCCATGATATCAAACATGAATAAAAGAGATTTGTGCGTTGCAGTTGACAAACAGAAGTGGAAGGTTGAAACAATGCCACATGCTGAAATCGGCTGCCATCAACTAGAAATTACTGCAGCTATTAGGTAAAGTCAAACTTCCAACTAAAGAAACAAGAACTAGAAATACAGTTGTATGACTCCAACCAGTCAACTTGCAGTTTACATCCATGTCTGTTCAGACTCATAATATTTGTAGAAAGCTTTGAAGGAATTTAATAAAACCAGTTTAATTCAATTTTATTAGTATAGTGCCAAATCATAAACAGAAGTTATCTCAGGGCACTTTTCCCACAGAGCAGGTCAAGACCGTACTCCAATTTAGAGAGACCCAACAATTCCCTCCTTGAACAAGCACAGAATGACACTGGCACAGAAAAACTCCTTTAAGAGGAAGAAACCTAAAGCAGAACCGGGCTCTAGGTGGGCAGCCATCTGCCTAGACAGGTTGGACAGGCGGGACATAATGTTGGGAGGAATTTGAATTAAAACATTGAAAAGTGGGTATGACAATGAATCTTAGCTCTGTGTCACTAAAAGTTGAAGATTGATTGATGGGTGATGTTTTACAGGAAGAAAACACGATTGGATTTTGATATACGAATTGAAAGAAATTGATTTTTGTATTGTCATATTGTTAAAGAGGTGCACAATATAACTGGGGATGTGATCTTAAAAAAAAAAAAAAAAAGGGTTAAAAAAGGCATTTTATCATTTCATCTCGACTTTGATTTGATTACAGATTAGAAAAATTAAGGTTTGATTTTATTCTATAAATGTTTTCTCACTGGTTCATGATGTGTTGATGACAGCAATGAGTGAGCATTGAATTTGCAAGCACATAATTTTCAGATTCTATAGGAATAAAATTATCTCCCTTTTATTTGAAGGTCAGTTTTTCTCCCCACACAAAAAGGAATTTATTAGTAATCAATGCAGCTCCTCAAGAGATAGCCAAGGATCCTTTTTCTTTCAAGACATGCCTCCTAGGCTATAAAAAGTTGTACAACTCTTCTGCTTTTTAGCTTGCTTGCTGACCGCTACTGCAGTGTCTGTGTTTTCTTTTTCCTCTTGGCCTTGCCAGCCATTATGGTCTGTGTTGCATTTCAGGCATTGTCCTTTCATTTTTCCTCTGAGGGCTGAAAGCCCCAGAAAGAGACTCAACTAAGAAGTGAAAGACTGCAAAGATGCCCAAGTCACCAGACAAGCCATGCCATGTGAGTATTTTTGTAATCTCGTATCATGTAGTTAAACTTTTCAAAGACTTTTCTAAGAGCTCCATGCAGACCAAAGCAGATCTGAAGAAAACTCTTTATTTGGCATGAGCAGCATAAACAAAAGCTGACAGAACTGCAAACAGGAGTGCAGGTAGACATCTGAACAGAACAAATGATCCAACAGACTGAATAGAAAACCCGGACTTAAAAACTAACTGAACTAACGAGGAGATGAGGTGCAGGTGGGGAGATGGGTGGAGAACTCAGGAGAGGGGAGTGAGGTGATGAAACGGGGGAACAGACAGAGAGCTGATTGGCTGGGGAAACACATGGAGCAAAGCAGGGCTAACGAGTCTAGATGCAGGGCAGGTGTGGAGAGAAAAACAGGCCGGGGAGGAGTGCAGAGGGGTGTTCCATCAAGCTGGCTAACGGGATAGCCTGGCTTATTTCGATAAGCCTCGCTAATTTAAGTGAGAGTTCCGTTCCATCACTACAGTTTATGAGTCCCAGCTTAGTAACCATGGTAACTTAGTCAGCAGAACTAGCCTGCTCTGTGGCAGGGTAACGGTCACCTTAATTTAGCTGCATGTCAAAGACTGTCCGATGGACGGAAACAGACTCTCAAAAGACGGTTCCAATTAAGTAAATTTCACCGCTATCTTCGCCTGTTCTGCCGCCGGGGAAAAGAAGGAACTTGTCATTGGCAAAAGTCAGAACCAGCTGCTTCAAATATGTGCATTTGAAACAGCTGTACCGTAGTTTGAAACAGTCAAAGTTCAGTAAATAGCAAAGCTGTCCGTTTCATTACTTTATATTCATGTTGGCTAATAAGTATACAAATGTCAATTAGATGGTATTCTGCATGAGAAATAAAGAAAAAGAAAAGGTTATAATAATCATCTGCTTATAGTGATATTTGACCCAGACAGATGTGATCACTATAAGTGGTTTCCACTGTACTTATATCCTTCTCCAGTTTCTTCATCTCTAACTGTAATTTCCTAATGTTTAACTTTCATTGATGCTTGTAAATGGACAACCTGCAAAAGGGAAAATGTGTCAAATGTTGGTAAGTTGGTTCTCTTAAGTTGCCTACACCATCATTTTAAATATACATCTGATATTATCTAGCCTGGTGGTAAGATAGCCACAGTCACTGATCTGAATGCTCATTTATTAACAAATAAAGATAAAACTATGAACAAGGACAAGTGCTTGTATTGTTCTGGGCTGCTTATGTACTCCGTGCACGCACACACTGCAAGCTTATTCCAGCCTGGCTAGACTTAGCGTTGACTAGACACGGCTAAGCTGCGTTAACGGAACAGCTTGAGCCTCAAGTGAAAGTTGACGTTAATTCTAGCCAGGCTTTTTCAAATAAGCGCAGCTTTCTTTAGCTGCATTGATGGAATACCCCTCTGGAACACAGCAGGGAAACACAGAGCAAACTGAAAACCAAAACCCAGAAAACACAAACTCAATACAACCTACCCTAAACTGTCCAAAAATAACCATGATCACGAACCCAAGTACACAACACCCTAACCAACAAAGGCAGTGCTCTAAACCCACCACCCAAATCATATTAACAAGCGAAACCATATGACCAAAAGGACTGGACAACAGAAGTGTAACACAGGAACCCCCAAAGAACACAAAGAGTCCAGGCAGGATGTGACATCAAGACTAAATCACACAACCTTACAGTATGTTTAGCCTGCTATGTGGCTTGGATCCTTTTTCATCCTTCTAACCCTTATATCTCTAAGTGATCCATACATGGTTCTGAACAAGCTGCATTAACCTCCTCTGCTCTTTGTGTGCACTGTCGGCTGCTGCAGGAGAGAATCTGGGGCTCCACATTAGAGCTGGTCCTTTATCTCAACAACGTTTCCTCCAACGACAACCTGCACAACCTGGTGTTTAGCCAAGAACCAAGCTGGGCACTGGAAGGTGATGGTGCAATTGGACATTGAGTGTAAGTTCCTGCACAATAAAACCACACTTTTGAATGCTCATAGGCTCAATAGAAGTCATCGGGGTCACTGGAGATTAGGGCCAAAGCACACTGGGGCATTTTTCTAGTGCAGGCAGGGTGGACAGCCACAGAAAGGAAAAATGCACTGCGCTGATTCCTTCTAAATGTCCCTTCTACAAATATTAGTATGTTCTCACTGTGCTTCTAGCTCTCTGTCATCTGCCACTCAGTCTGGCAACTGGTGACAAGTGTTAAAATAATATGAGTTAAGTGCAGGAGGTATGGCTTGCCATTTAATGCAGGGATACAATGAGAAATGAGAGGACAAAGGAAAGTGAACTTACCTCGCCTTGCTCTTAAAGAACTCCTTCACCTCATATACACTGTACTTTTAAATTACAGTTGCAGTTTGACCCAGGAGGATTACTGTTGTTTTCTCCTTTCACACACATTAGTCCATCTAAAAGCTGAAGAACACTGAGGAATGACAGCACCCAGTGGTCCCACAGAAAGCAATCAGATGCATTAGTGATACGTTACTGAAAATACCGCCCAAACAATATCACATATCACCAATTCAGTGACAGTCATTAGAAAATAAAGCCAAAAAGAGTGGTGGTGCCAATCAGCTGAGGCCAAATGCACAAGCATCAAGGGACAGATAATGAGCATCAGGAAAATGGGGCTGATAACCGTGTTAAGATCTGATTTAGGCCTGTGCTAATGGACTTTTCCCTCCTACTCCGGAAAACTGCTTCATCCGTAGTGATTGGCAGTCTGTAAATGTGTTAGTGCAGCTAATCTATCAACATCAGCCCCCTTGGTGGACGGACACTCTTTAACTGCTAGTCCTTTAATTACTCTTAATTACCTCCCATCCAGGACAACCTGCCTGGCATAATACCAGGAATAATTTTGTGTATTTGCCACATTGTTTGTAGTCTAATTCTGCAATGAGGTCTGAGAACTGGCAGGCTTATAAACATAATTCTAGGCTTCCTTTGAATTTACTAAGCGCTGTCCTGCAGATGAGATTATTGATTATTTCAACTGTTCTGATAAGCATTACATCTCTCTGACCCTCTGTTTGTTTGTTCCACAAGCACATGAGTGTACGAGCTGTGTGCCCCTATCTCTTTTCTCCCTCTCTCTCCCTATTTTCTTCTCCTGTCCTCTCTTGTCTCTCAGGTATCTCTTGCTGGACCAGCACCCATCCTGGAATTGCTTTCCTTCCCTGGCTGTCAGTGCCATTTCCTAAGGTTTGGATGGTTCTCCATCCTGCAGGAGTTCATCCTCACCTCATGTCTCTCTCTCTGAATGATGTCTTTATCCTTCTCTCTCTCTCCTCTGTGAATAATGTCTTTTCTTATCTCTTCTTCCGTGTATGTGCATGGCACGATGTGAGTCTCCCCTGTGTGCATGTGTAGTCTGTCCTCGTGCCAGGTCTCCATGGAGATCTGGATGGAGGTCACGTGGCTCAGGTCCTATTATGTTCTGGTGGCACTTGGAAGCTGCTTGGCATCCTCTTCATCACATTCTTAGTATATATTATAAATCCATTATAATTTTGTTGTCCTGTTCAATGCTGTATTCTGTAATTTGTGCTCTATTCTGTATACACATGTATTGCACATCTGTCTGTCCTGGGAGAGGGATCCCTCCTCTGTTGCTCTTCCTGAGGTTTCTTCCATTTTTTTCCCCATTAAAGGGATATTTTAGGGAGTTTTTCCTTAATTGAATCGATGGTCTAAGGACAGGGGATGTTGCACTGCTGTACAGACTGTAAAGCCCCCTGAGGCAAATTTGTGATTTGTGGTATTGGGATATACAAATAAAATTGACTTGACTTTTAACCCTTGCAGTGAAATGGCTCATGTAAGATTAGCAGATGTAGCTGATAAATGATTTTTTAAATGTGATAAAGAGCACTCATTTTCACTGAGTGTAACAGACTTCAGCAAGCTCTGAGTCAAGAATTCTCTGACCAAGGAGACAAAATGCCTCAGTATCCCCTTATCACAGCACTTTCTGAAGCTGGGTCATGGGTTAAGAGCAGCAGAGTGACCCATGCAGAACGAAGGGCCTTTGCACTTGTGAGTCATGTTTGATCTAAACGAGGCCATTTCCTTTAACTTCATGTCCAGTGGAGCTTCCAGGTAGCTTTTGTGGTCATAGGCACATGATGACCAGGATTCATTATTCATAGTAGGTCAGCACAGGTTTGCAGTGCAGATGGAGAACATTGATTCATGGAAACTCCACAAGAATATATAAGGCACTTGACCAACTGTTGACTTTACGTAATACATGATCAAGGTGCACATTCAACATAAAATCATGGCATATAGACCTGTGCATTCAGAAATTTCTCCATAATCATTATTTTACTCATTGGAAAAATATGATATCTAAATGTTTTATTTATTATTTTGATGTTTAGAAGAAGAAAAGTTAAGTTGATTGGTTGTTGTGAGAAATAAAAACACAATGTGTCACTCAGTTGTCCTGCTGATTGTGGTGCCCCTTCATGCTCTGCTTCTTCTTCTTAATTAGTGTTTATTGGTGGTTGGCAAACCAGCTTATAGGTGCATTACCACCAGGAAGTGAACTGGAGTTGCTTCACTCTACATGTTCCGCTTGGGAGCAGCTGCTGAGTCAAGCGCGACAACTAGTGGTAAAATTTGGTACACCCTGTCCAGTCCGGTGTTTGACTTAATAGCAAAAATCAAAAAATGCTACCCAATAAACACCAATTAGCAAGAAGAAAAAGTCTTATGAAAAAGATGTTGGCTCATAAGGCCAGAGAGAGGTCTTATCAGAAGATCCCTTCATAATGCACTTCCAATGTTAATGATGGGGGACAAAATCCACAAGCTGTGCACTTTCTGTGCAAAAATGTATTTAAAAGTTTGATATGAAGCTGTCCAAATTAGTCATATCTAGTAGATATCTTTCTATCTTTTTAGTGCCAAAGTCCCTCTTTTTGTAACTATTCTTCCACCACAGCTCGAGAGGGAAACATTGTCCGATGAAAAGCAAAGAGGGAATTTGATGCTAAAAAAGTAAATGTGTAAATGTGGCAGATATCCACTTCATATGACTAACTCACACTGCTGAAGCCTCATAAAAGCTTCAGATAAACTTTTAAATGCATTTTTGCACAAAATAACACTGTGGATTTTGGCCCTCATCACTTATATTGAAAGTGCATTTGAAGGGGATCTTTTAATGGCCACTATGAACAGGAGGAATAATTACAGTGAGGAAAACCTATTTCTGTGTTTATCTGGGCACCTGACTGACCTGTCATGTTGCACCCATTTTCATCTTCCATCAATATTCTAACGTGATAATATTGCAGTACAGACACTTAAGTAAGGTGATAACAATTACCTGACACAGTTAGGTACTTAAAGTCTACCTCCACTCAAAAAAGTTCGACAGTGCTCGTAGAAAATCTGAGTTTTAGATGTGTACCCGTTAGCATGATTTGTGACATCACGAGTTCGGAAGCTAATTGTGGTCCAGTTTGTAACTTACAGTATGCAACTTACACAAGTATGATGTGGAAACTTGAAGCCTCCAGTGCACATACACTGAGAATGGACTTTACAGTGCAGTAGGAGACATCTAGTTAACTGAGCTTTCTTGTGGAAAAATCATTTCACACACAAATTATTATTCCAAGCAAAGTGTTTTTATATGTCCTAAAACTTGTTTGGGTGGAATCTTTAAGGTTCAAGCTACAAAGTCAACAGTCAAGCTGAATACCTCTTCAAGCTACAACATATTACTACTGGTATAATTCAGTTTCTCAGAGCAATAATAGCCTCTCATTTTATATGTGCATAATCTATATTATTTGGGTTGAATGAATAATTGTTCCCTGTACAAATCAAAATATGAGATGTCTGCAGGCATTCTTCAATAAGCATCATTCTGCTTTATTTTAGCTTGTTTGAGTGTGTGTAACTCTCATGAAGTGAGAAGATGATTGAATTTGTGTAGCTCATTGTTTTAAGAATACATCATTCAGCAGAAGGTTGGGGAACAGGAAGTACTATGTTTTGGTGCTGATGTTGCTGTAATTGTTTTTTTGTAAATTTCTACACCGACCACAGATTCTCAAGGTTTAAAGTTTGCTAAAATAAATCACAAGTCCAGCAGAGGGCACTCATGCATCTACACAGGTTCTTGGCCAACTCATGAGGCCTGGGGCTGCATGTTCTGGACACTCAGGTGACGAGAATAACTGTGATTTGATCACCATCTGGTGGTGATATGGATCACTCATCCATTTTATTTGACTAACTTAAAAGCCTCATATTATCTTCAGATAAACTTTTAAATATATTTTTTCTCAAAACAAGGACAGTGGACTTTGTCCCCCATTACTTACATTGTAAGCACATTTTGGGGGCATCTTCTAATGGTCAGTATGAACAAGTATGAACAGGAAAAATGTGAAAAATTGTGAATCTGTCCTTCAAGGCAGTGAACAACAGCTTGAAATCACATATTTAAATGGGAAAAATTTCTTTTCACCGCAGGGTGGCGGGACATTTTTCACTCAGCTATTTCAGTGAATCTCTTTATGGTGTGTGACAATGTGGCACCTAGTGGCTGATACAAGTAGGACAGCATCTCAGGGCTGAGCAGAGGAACCCTTAGAATTTATAGGGAAGAAGGTGTTGTAGGCTGCTCATCCCATTACAATCCAAAACCACAATATATGCAGAAAAATACTGTACATTGATATATGAATAAAAGAAAAATGTTTCCATCATCAGAGAGAGAAATCTTGAGTTGAGTTGACTTTGAGCATATATCACAGTAGGGCACGCACAGTAGAATCAGTAGGCTAGAGGTATGCGAGGTATGTCATCTGGTGGGTTCATTAAAGTTCACTTCAAGTGAACTACAGATAACCACAATTACTTGAAGATGATCTGACAACATTAAAAAATATTTCTTGTAATTCCCCCAAATGTCAGAAATCTTTAATTTGTTTAGATGTATGTGTGAAGACTTTCCCCATTCTTTAACACAAAAGTATGCTATTTAGGCCTAAAGTCAGTGTACAGCATGCTAAGGAAAGATAAGAGTTGACCTGAACTTTAATCTTATGGATGTTTAACTAGCATGCAAGCATGTAAATGTGCACATCACCTCTGTATCAATATGTGGTCACGTAAAGGTCAATAGTCACATCTATAATCTGACATGAATCTACCAAACAATGAAAACTTGTTACTTAATTCTACTTCATTCAGTTGCGGCAAAATATTTTTCTTAAAGTCTTTCTAAATCAACATTTATCCTGAATGGACTCTCAGTTGTATTCATGCAGTTTTAAATTACAATAAGTCTGTTCCTGACTTATCAGGAGCTATAATGAAGCCCAAACAAAGCCCACTGACTTTAGCTATTTGAAACTGAACAGACAACTTTCACTGTTCAAATATGATTTGAAAGGCAGAATTCAAGATGTCGTTCAAAGGAATAACTACTAAAAATAACAGCACCCTTTAAGAAATACATCTTAACCGATGAAAGGTGGAAATGTTTTATAAAAGTGACCTTTAGGGTTTTTAATAACCATGAGCGAGAGCGTTTGAATGAAATACCAGTGTTGTTAGCTTAACATTAGCATGTTAGCATCTCAAAGGCCTGAACCACGCAGTCTGGCGTTTGGTGCATTTTCAGCCATGGCCAGTTTGCTACAAACCTCAATATTTACACATAATTCATCCACTAAAGTTCACAAGTATAATTATTACCATCACCATCCTCATCCATAGGAAAGTCGCCTCCTGCTTCAAGAAGGTCCAACACGTCTGCCATGTAAACACTGAAAAGTATTTCATGCAAGAACATTTTTGTTAATGACACTTAAACTTCACATGACATGTGCTAAAGATATGAGAATTTCCTGTAATCAGTTTATTATACTTGTTGTTCCAGAGCAAGGAGTACAATATCAAGAGGTACAAAAACAGATGGCTAAGTAGGTTGCCAGAGTGACATTGCTGACACAAAATGTCCAACCTTGTCTACTGCCTGTCTACAGAAACCAATATGTGCTTAAAAACTAAAAGGATAATAAATAAAATACACATAAATACAAAAGAATTTTAACCATTTAATGTGTAGAAACATTGTTCGGTGACATTAAGTGTGGTGGTTTTAAAAATATGAAGCAACATGCAGTAAAATACATGATGACACACATGGGAACTACAGTACCTACTACTCTATTGTTAGTGATGAGTTTATCAGATGCTCATCTCACAGCCTGCTGTAGATTGTAGATACAGTATGGAGCAACTGCTGATAGGACAGAGCACATATGGGTCCAAGGCTCTGTCAGCACAAATGAGTAAATCTGTTTCATCAGCTGACCCTGTGATAAGTAGACAAACAATCAAGGATTAACTGCTGCTATCACCTAAAAATAAACTCTCATACATTACATACTGTATAATGCATATTAGTGAAAAGGAAAAAAACTCACACACATAAACATTATTTTGCTCAGAATGACCGAAAATCATGAGTTGAACATTAAATCTTTATAAAGTTGTTTTTCGAATGTGTGTTGCCTGCTCTTTCATGGTTATTTTGCACCTCAATAGGACACCGTTTAGTTTTTCTTTTTCTCAGATCAAATGAAATCTTTATTGTCATATGCACAGAGAACAGTCAGTTGTATTGTGCAATGAAATTCTTACTTTGTGCTCACTTACGGCTGCTGTAGATAACCAGAGTTGAGAATTAAATATAAAACTATGAAAATGTAAACTATAAGCACAGTATATACAAATTTTACTAGATTAAAACACAAAACTATGAGAATTTAAACTATAAGCACAGTATATACAAATTTTACAAGATTAAAATACAAAACTATGAGAATTTAAACTATAAACACAATATACAGTGTATAAAAACTTTACAAGCTAAAAATAGAAATACAAAATCAGATAAAAATACAATACAAAACAGATAAAATTACAAAGTTAAATACGAATGTAAACTTTTTTTTCAGATGATGTATATTTAGTTATATCTGTGTGAATGAATGCAGTGAATTAATAATAAAGTAAAGATTCATCAGGTCTCAGCAGACAACAGTTCTTGATTAATCACTGTTTCCCTTCAACTCACACACACACACAAACACACAGAGTGGACTTTGTGTCTACTTTGTGACAGCTATCAAGCATCAAGGTTCAGCCAACACAATGATTATTCTCCTCTTGTGAGGTCACGTCTTAACGTTGGAAGTGATTAAATTCTGATTAGCCATGACTTACTCATCCCCTGGAGCTATAAAAGCCTTTGGCTACCTGACAGAAGGCACCGTTAGGTCCAAGAACCCCAGGAGTTAAGGTATGTCTCTTGCTGCTGTGCTTTGGTGTTTCTCATTCTTTGAATGGTTGTAGACAGGAATGTACTGTTCACGTAGAGAAAAACACCTTTACTATGACTTAAATTGCTTACATTATCAGAAACCACTGTAAATGTGTATGTACTGTTGCTGCTTTACCACATGCATATTGTCGGACTAATCCTCTTTCCTAACTTTTTCTAGGTTGATCTTGCTCAGCTGCAGCCATGAAATTCTCCCTTGTTGCCGCTCTTGTCGTTGTGCTGGCTGTTGCCCATGGTAAGACATGTTTTCACTGATTACAGAAAAATAGTATTTAATGTCTGTGATGTGTTTTCAAGATCACATATAGAATATAAAATATGCAAACGTAACTCCTGAATATCTGCCACATTTTCTGCACATGAAAACCTTTTCTATCGTACATTTCAATAGCTAAAAACTGCTTTTATTTTAACTTCACCACTGTGCAGTAAGCATTTTAAAGTATATGTTATACATTTTGAAGACTTCTCTGAACCCACAGAGGACCATTTAAATTCTGAATTCAATGAACACCTAAAAATCAACCAAATTCAGAAAACTAGTGCTCATCAAATAGTGTAAATGTGCAGGCCTGTACCCTTAAGTCTGCTGGGCCTCAAGACTGTGTGACTGAAGGCATTACTGCACATCCTCTTCACTGTCTTCAAACAATGCATAAATTTTAATTTAACTTAGTGAATTTTAATAAAAAGCTTAAAATGTGTGTTTGCAGGCACTGAGTCCGTGTCACTGGTGAAGCGTGATGTCCAGGCTGAGGTGGACAAAATTACTAAGCTCATCAATGACATGTCAACCAGCATCACCAGCGCAACCCAGGAAATGGTGGAGAAGGTGAAGGCTCTTGAGGTGACCAACACTGCCCAGTAAGTAACAACCAACAGAAACATCTACCTTTACTCTCTTGCTCTGTCTTCATTATCTACTGCTCGACCTCCAATCTACACTAACTGCACTCTGTTCAGTCTTCCATCATTGTTTTATGAACTAGTAATTGAATCTAAACTCCTCCCAATGTAAGCTGCAAGTTGAATAAGACACTTGTGAAATTATTCAATCATGAACTCTAAACATAAATGGACAATGTGTTAAGATGAACTGCGGAGAGTGACAGAAAATTTGACTTTATTCCTTTATTTTTTACTTACTTTTACCAGCTATACACTTTAATAATTATTTGAAATTAAAAAATACTGAAAATCTCATGTAATTGATAAATCCCACCACTGACAAAAAGTGGCTTTAGGAGCAATAAATGTGTCACTTTTAAGTCAATTTTCAAGATAAACAAATCGTATTTATGATGCAAATTATATGTAAAACATAAGGCTAAAGCACAGTCACCATTATGAGCTTTGGATAGTAAGAAGGTTGTTTTTGTACTGTAAAACCATACAGCATATACCGTGATTGATCTGATGTAGAACCAAATGTAATCAGTTGTCAGCCACAACAGTTTTTAATGGAAAATTTTCACACAAAATAATAAATGGTCAGACAGTTTTAGTTCATTTTTCTTTATTAGAATGCAAGTCATAATCAGTAGCAGTCGTTGTTTTTTTTTTGTTTTTTTTCTCACCTTTTCCACCTTCTATAATCATAGGACTTACATGGAGGACAGCAGGGCCCAGATCCAGCCTCTGGTTGAGAAGGTCCAGGCTGAGGCCGCCAAGCTGCAGGAGCAGGTCAAGCCATTCATCGCCAACATTGAGGATCAGATCAAGCCACTGACCGACAACTTCAATGCCCAGGTCAAGCCACTGACTGACAACTTCCACGCCCAGGTCAAGCCTCTGACCGACATCATGGAGAAGTTCTTCAAGCAGGTGATGGACCAGACCAAGGCCCTGCTCCCCCCCCAGTAGAGCTTATTGTTGGTTCATTCCAGCTGCAATAACATCCATGGGCTAATGCTCAGGATGCTTCACTGGTGTTTGCCTGTTATACTCCTCTGTCTTTAAGTCATCTGTGATGTGATGCTTAAAATGCCATCATTAAAGGGGTTGAAAGTCATCAGTTTGACTTGATTTGTTCTTTATTTTGGCTTGTATGAGTATTTCTATATTTGATTTGCATTCTGAGTACAGGGATTAATTTATGGAAAGCAAAAGGGCAAGTAATAAGGTTGAAATGAAATAAATTGAAGGGAAAGTCAATATAAACATTACCTCTAACCTGGGCCCTAGGGGTTTTCCATCATTCATAGTTCAATATTCTGAAGTAGGCTGTTAAATAGGTTGAGTCCAGTTAAGTATAGATACGATCAGGGTGATGGGATTAACCCAAATTCATGGATGTATTGACTTTAAACCAATAATTAACCTAATGCACAATCAGAATGATCTGACTGTGGAAAAGCTGAACAAGTCTTGCTTCATCTGTTTTTTTTTTTATCACAGCCACCCTTCAGCTCAGGAGAATGACAAGATAAAAGAAAAGAAAATTACCTCCACAAGCGTGTGAAAATAAGCAGATTAACAACAGATGCATTTGTATGTGGACACAGCTTGCTAAATCAATCAATACCTCTGAGACACTGCAGCTACAGTTTCAGATCATTATATATAGATCATTATAATATCTATTCAAACACAGAATGTTTAGAATTCTAACAGTAATTTGATCCAAAATGCTCTGCAATTTTAAGAAATTACCTCACAACAAATTTGTGTTTCTTACCAGTCAAATTCGACTTCTTTCTGTACGCTGTCGTCTCATCCAGACAGGAGAGAAAGAAAAAAAAAACATCACTTACCAAAGACCCTGCAGATATCAGCCTGGATTCCTGTAAGAAAAGTCAATTAAAACAAGTAAATCACTCTGAAGTCAAACAAAATGATCAGTTGAAAATCCGCAATTACTTTTATACACATAGTTAAAAATACCCAATTACTTTTCTATCAATAAGTCAGCTAAATGCAGCTATATTGATTGATAGAAGTATTTTTTTTCACCCATTCTATTAAGAAACTGCATTTCAAGCAAGTTCAAATATTTAAAATACATTATTTGTATTTCAAAAAACAGTTACCATGCCTTTAACATTTGTTTTTCACCCAAAATTGTCTCCATGGGGATACATCTTTATTTGGTCCAGTTTAGTCCAGTACATCTGTTGTGCAGAGGAGTAAGGCATCAGGGTGTTTTACTTTTCTTGGAAGGCAACTGGATTTTTTTAAAGGATCATTTTAATATGCAACTAGGAAATCAGAGCTGTGTCTCAAAGCAGTGAGGGAGACAATGAATTGTTGTCAGTTTAAACACAAAACAACAAAATCACTAGTCTTCCATGCTGCCATGGACTCTCATCCAGACAGTGAAGGCCATGTAAGATTTATCTGTTTTTGTCAAATAATTGAGCTTTTTCTAAAATAAAAAAATGTGTCACTGCATACTCCTTCCAGCTCTGTTGCCAAGCACACAAGCCATACTCAAGGTGGCCTCCTTGAGCTAATGTATGATACAAATCCTCCTGTGGAGACGAGGGAGGACTGAAGGAGCGTTCTAACAAAACCCCCATAGTTCCCCTTCAAACCAAACTTTTATACCCTCAAACCTCTCAGTTAAAGGCCGGAGTATGTTTTTCATAGCAGAACTGGCAGTCCTGAGCGGCCTTCTGTTTGTGCTCACAGATAAAATGAAACAAGAGTTGGCAGCCTGTCAAGAAACAATCTGTAAATGCGCTTGAAGACATGCTCGAAAGAAACACACTTAAATACCTCAATTATCTCTATGTGACTGCTTCATTATCTGTCATCTACCATTTTTCATATTTGAAAACAGGACTCATAAAGTTATCATCTGTGTATGTGCATCACATTTGAATGTTTTGTTTGCTTTTGCCACCACGTGGTGTAAACAGCATAAACTGTCATCTATGTACTGCACTTGAAATATGGAACAAACACTGTTGTGTGAACCTGTGGAGGGTTCAGTTTCTGAGAGCCTGATGTTCTTGAGGAGGGCCAAGGCCGAGGGATGAGTACAGGCAGAGAGGTTTGAAGCAGGGCCAGGGATCAGCATCAGGGTTATCTGCCAGGACAAACTATGTGATCCAAGGCTCAGTACAACCGGTGACAACCCTGCACGCTTGAACAGAGAGAGCAGCCACTGACGAGTTGTCTTTCAGTCACTGCACTGTGTTTTTTATATGCTGACGTCAGTGTTAATCAGTTCAGTGTCAATCAGAGATGCTGCTGAAATAAATTAGGTGAACGGTGAAGAAAAAAGATGCTGTGAGCACATTAATTCCCTTTTACACTTCATGCAGCAATGAGGGAAAAATTTAAAACCTCTACTGAAACTGTATCATATATTTTTGAAGCAGATTGGTGGATTTTTTTCATCAGATATTGATTTTTCTCTCATTTTCCAGCAGTTTTAATTGATTACTTATTGACAGAACCTACAGGAGGCTGCAAAAACTAATTATTTTACATATAAAAGTATTTAAGTTTAGCATTTTTTTATCTATGAATTCATCAGTTCTAATCATCTCCAGTGAAATCCCTTTGCTGCCCCAACCCCCCCCTAGCTGAAAACTGCTGCATTAATTCACCATTTCTTCTACATACATGTACTGTACTCAAGTGAATTAAGTTTATAGGTTCCAGGTAAGGTTTTTATGTCATCAATAATGATCAATAATTTAACATTAATAATAACGTTTTCGACGTCTGGAGTCAGCCTTTGAGGGAAGACTTAAAGCCAGTCGTTTCTCACTGGCACTTTGCCATTTTGTTAATGCTTTAGGTGGACACATATTACAGTGATGGACACATTTTACAGTGATTGACACATATTGCAGTGAACAATTTATACCAACACACTAGATGCATGATTTATATTAGAAAAAGCACTTTAATTTTAGGTGTTTTACCACCACGTCATCCTATATATTTAAATTATCACATACTTATGTAGTGAACTCATATTCAAGGAATTAAGAGTAAGATATAGCTATTGGCAGTAGGATTGTCTTGACATCATAAGCAAACTTATTCTTCATTTCGAACAGATAAAACCGCATCTTTCTTGTAACATTTTTTTTATAAATCTATTCTTCAATCTTCACTAAGAAAATGTGTCTAATTAGTTCTGAATTCATCGCTCTGCACTTATGCTTTGTGTACAATTTTATTGTGTGAAATTGATTCCTACTGAACGTAAAAGCACAGAATTATGTGAATATTTACTGAAACTTGATAGCACGTCGGCCAACAGTGCTGCTATCTCACCGGACCCTCTACACAGACAACCCTGTGTGTGTGTGTGCGTGTGGACTGCACAGACACAATGAAACCTGATCTGCATGTGTGTGTGTGTGTGTGTGTATGTGTGTGTGCTTTTGCATTGCATGTATTTGTGTGTGCATATAACTACAGTATGTCAGTCTGATGTGTGCATGTTGGAATGTAACTGCCTGTTTGTGTGTGTTCTTGTGTATTTTAATCGCTTTTTTATGGGAATGATTAAGAGCAACCAGATTTGTGTGGATGTCACATCAATGTGCAGCAGTTTGATGTTAAATACAGGGATTCAGAGACAGAATGGAACAGTTGTACAATTGAAAATCAATAAGAGAAAGTGGGTGACATTGACAGACAATGGCAAGACAGTCACAAATAATGGGGAAAAACATTTCACTGGTAAACTGTCGCAATGAACAGAAAAAAAGACAGTAAATATTCAAAAGGCGGTACAAATATTCTCGGTATGTGTCAGGCAAAACAATACAAAGATAACAACTATAATGAGAGACACAGATTTATCTGATGGTAAAATTATTGGCACTTACCATTACTGAATTAGGCACCTGGGGTCATCCACAAGGGCGTTGATTGCACACGCACACAAAAAAAAGAGCAATTTTCACTGCACAAAGAGAAAGCGCAGTCTTTGTCAAAAAAAATTAAACTCACTTGAATTCACAAAAAAGATGTGTGGAAAAAAATGTTTGTAGGCTCACAGAAAATATGCTAAAACCTAAATTGCTTTTGGGGCTAAGACAATACAGGGCTTGAGGGGGCCGATCTCTAACACCTAGCGTTCAAGTCGACAGAGTCGATGTTGGCCTCTGTTGGCCAGTGGAGAACACTGATAGATATGTTTTTGCTGGCATGGGTTATGTTTTTACTCAGAACTGACAGACAGACAGCCCCCATGCACACAGGTGCTATTCAAGGAAACTGAGTAAAAATGACGTCACTGAGAAAAATCTAGCCCACAAACCTTTTCAGCACTGAAGTCCTGCCCACTACATGTTGCTCTGTTCATATTTTTTCCCATTTTCTCCCTTTTTTTTCCCCTCTCTGTATCTCCACTTCTCTCTCCCTCCCTCTCCCTACCTCTCTCTCTCCTTCTCTCTCTCTCTCCTCTCTCTCTACCTCTCTCTCTCTTTCTTCAGTCTTTGTCTGTTTCTGTTTGTGGCTTTCTATCTCTCTGTATCAATCTGTCAGTTTATAAAGTACATTTCAACAGACGATGAATCTATAAACACAGATCTGCTGTAAATTCACAAAAACCCTTGCAGGCATCTCTTTATCTCAGTTTCTGTTCCTGTCTTTAGCACTCTCTCTCTACTCCATCTTCCTCTCTCTCACACACACACACACGCGCACACACACACACATACATTATAGGTTGAAATATAAATCGTTCAGTGTTTGTTTTCATTTTGCCGTCGCCAGCTGAACACACAATGTGCCGAACGTCTTCGTTTCTCTGTTTGTGTGGCTTTTGCAAATGCACGCAGCTCCTGATGTGAAACCACCAAATGAAGCTTCCCCCAATTTTCATAGCCCTCCAATTTGGAGCACGGCCATCTCTCTCTCTCTAATGCTGAAACGCCACTTTGTGAAATTACAGTACAATTTTGAAAAGTAGAAACAGGCAGCAGGCAATTCAGGTGCTCAGCCTCCGCAACAATGGAGTGCTGGCCTTGATGATGGTTGCTAGGCGATGGAGGAAACACAATGGCCTCCTCTGAAACCAAAGGCCCTTAAGTGGACTGACAGGAGTGAAAGCACACACATACACACACACACACACACACACACGCACACACTCGCAAAATAGAGCGATGCAGGGAGAAGGAGAGTGCAAGTGAAGCCGTGAACCTCTGTTTGTAGAAGCTCGACCGAAATATTGCCGTCGTCGTTTGGAACAGGAGTAGGAATTGGACTGAATAGGCGTGAATCTGGTGCAGCACATACAAGAAACTAGCAAAAGTGAGCAGGCTAGTCCTGAATATGTGGATAGCTATGCCTGTGTTGACTGCTGCTGCATGCTTTTATTGAATAAATAACTTTTAGACCTTTTCTGTTTTTGTAGACAGCTTGGGACAACCTGATAGTGGTAGATAATGTTTCAGACGGAGCAATGTATTGACCAATCACATGGTCAATAGAACAACAATCACTGGCTGCTCACGTCTGGCAGGCTGTCTGCCTCTCCATCTGTCTGTTCATTTCTTCATCCATCCCTCCGTTATTACATGTAACCATCTATCTGTTCATCGTATATTCATCCAGCTGTCAATCCATCCAATCAGCTGGCTAATGAAACAACATTGTAAACAGTGTGACCGCTATGTTACATGTCTGCATTTTATATCCAGGCGTGTACTCAGAGAGTGAAAAGGGTCTGCAGGTAAGAGCAAATTATAGCAGTAAAAATGTCATTTGGATATGAAATGTATGTAATTTTTGTCTTTGCAATCAACTGAATCACCAATCCTTATGATGATGCTGAAAATACAGGGAAAGATTTGTTGACTGATGTTCTTCCGTGACTTTTTATGTCAAAACATTCAAGGTTCAGCGGCAAAATGAAGCCAAATTACAGATTCTTGAAAACAGCATTAGTACTCTGTCATTGAGGGATGACAATGGCAAGTACTTTTGCACTGTTCTTTTGTTGCAGCTACATCAGACAAGGAGGTTTTGACTGATGGAAAATAATAATATAAAATAGAATACATTACAGCAAATGTATTTTTTCTCTCATTTGGTGGTCCTCTTGACAGCCTGATTCATTATTGTGTATCATAAACTTAAGTGCATTAGTGAAAATAACCTTATTGAATGTCATTTGTCGGGAGGGTATATCAAATATATTTAAATGAAATTAGCTGTATTAGCGCAACAAAGGGTGTATTCAAGAACATAACAAGACCAACTGTAACGTCTTTATTTCTTTAACAATAGCCGTCACGATTTCGAGGTGAAGCTTGGATAATTACAGCCCAGCAGTTGGGGCTTCCTGGCCGCGCCATAAACACTGCACAATAAAACGAGTGGCCAGGCACACGCTGACCTTTTGAGACATTTTTAACAACCCTGAAAATATTAAGAAGGACAGTATCTCTCTGAAGTACTCCCCTTCCCCTTCAATCTCATTTACCCCCTACACATCTCCCTCATCTGCTGGAGAGAACCTGAAGCACCACTTCAAGCCAGCGCTATTATTTGCTCCTTTCGGGGCCCGGCCCCTGAAGTACTGCACTCAGTTAGGACCTGTAATGTAGATTCCATTTCAGCTGCTATTAGGCCTCATCCGTTATAGCAGACCTGCCTTTTCGTTATTCCTCCACTGTGCTCTTTCCATCCTCCATGCCTCTCTTCCACACGTGGCCATCCACCCCCACCTCCCTCTTCCCCCCCTTTGTGTTTTTGTTCTGCCATCCCTTCACTCATCCTCTCATTCCTCCTCGCTCTTCTACCCATCTGTCCCCTATCCCATCCTACCATCTCTCCACTCCAGCACTCATCTGACCACCCCTGTTTCTTCCTCCCTCCCCTCCCTCCATCCACTTCACTCCACTCCACATCCCCAGTCTTGCCCTCAGGGGAGCCCTGCAAACTGCTTATTCAACAATCGGCTGCCATAAAGATATGTAATGACATTTTCGAAGGCAAAGAGGCCTGTGTGGTTTTTAATTCATATTTAATGGCTGTCAGGCTAAATAGCTCACTATCCTAAATGGGAGAGGCTGCTGCTCTTCCACTTAAGATTGAGAGCCGTCTGCTTGTGGAAATCTGCTGGCTGTCCAGAGCTTCTGCTACTGCTGCTGGTCCCTTCTGTTTGTTCTCTTGGAAAAATCACTCAACACAAGTGTTACGGCCACCGCCGACCCTCACCCTATGTGTGTAACAACAAGGCACAAGCTGATGGTGAATGTCACTGTCACTGTGAAGCTTGAGCATGGATTATCTTACAGAAGATAAAAGAAGTTTATTCTCATCAAAATCACACATTATGAGAAGTAATGTGACAGTTCGGTTATGAGGATTGTGCTGTTTCACTCAAGAAATGGTTCCAAAAAACCAGTCAGGGGGAAAGAAACCAACTTTGACCTCTACTTTAAAACCACTCTGTGATTTTTTTTTGTTTATGTTTTCTCAAAATCAAATGCAATTATCATGTGGCATTACCAAGACCAACTAACTATAATAACAGTCATCACATTGGCATTTAGTAGCTGCTCTAATGGACAAACAGGACATTAGCAGGTAGTTGTTTGGTACCATAATTCAGCAGGATGCCCGGCTGCTCAGTCTGAACTTTAGTGTGTCTTCATTTACCGTCTTCTGTATTTTCTCTTCAAGAAAATGATTTGCTCTTATTTTCCACCTCACTGCTCGTACCTTTCTCTAACAGTCAAATTCATCTCTATAGAAGCTGAATTACTGTGTTTTCCTGATTTTCAACCCACCAAATTGCACAGTCCACATTTTTCCAGTTTTGTTCATTAACAGATAGCTACACAGTTTTACATAGTTTTATATGATATTTTTTTTCAACCAGTCTTTCCACACAGACAACTGAAAAAGTTTTTATTCATTTATTCATTT
Organism: Thunnus thynnus; assembly: GCF_963924715.1. NCBI lineage: Eukaryota > Metazoa > Chordata > Actinopteri > Scombriformes > Scombridae > Thunnus > Thunnus thynnus. Next base: position 7,956,102 of record NC_089526.1, on the reverse strand, counting down.
TTTTTAAAGTCCTCCTCTGTTCAAAAATGTGTTTTTCTTCTTGTTCCTTCAGTTGGATGTTTGAGCATCAATGTGCAGGATGTTGTATGTAGGGCTGCCGCTACAGATTATTTTCATTATCGATCAATCTGTCGATCTGTCTGGACCAACAGTCCACAACCCAAAGATAATCAGTTTACTATCATAGAAGTACATATTCACATTTCAAGAAGTTGGAACAAGAGAATTTTTAGCATTTTTTTTCTCAATGATTAATGATTATCAAAATATTTGGCGATTAATTTTCTGTCGATTGACTAATCAATTGATTGACAATCGTTGTAGCTCTAGATGTATGTGCAGATTTTGGCAGTTTCATCACATTGATCTGATGAAAGTGGAAAGTTTCTCTGTGCTCACTGATAATCTGATTTAAAGGTGTGTACCTAGGAACATGATTTGTGATATCACAAATAGTTTGGAGCCAGTTGCGGTTCAGTACTCACCTTACAAATGAGTGATGTGAAAACTTGAAACCTCCAGTGCACAAACACTGAGAACGGACTTTCAATGAAGTAGGAGACATCTTGTATCCGGCAGTTAAACTTTTGAAATGAAAAATATTTGCATATTCATATATTCTGGATTTTTTTTAATAAAGTAGAAGGAGCAGATGTCATTTTAAGGATGTGTGCTTTTTTGTGGTAAAACAATAGTAGACACGAATTATAATCCAAAGAGGATTCTTCATATATGTCTTACAATATGTCTGGAGGGGATCTTTAAATTTTATTTTATTCAAAATCAACAACCTAATGCTAACGCGCGTCTTCCTGTCATCACTCTGTAGGCTCTTCTCTCATTTTTTATTCTGCACTTGCAAAGAAACACTCAGTCGATGCCTGCCGCTAACCTCCGACGGGGCAGGAGCCCGGAGGTTTCAGAGGTGGGACTGTGTGCAGTGTTTCCTCTGACTGGCTGGAAAATGTGAGTGAGAATTGATCTCTTCCCACTTAAGAGTTACTGGCCAACAGTGGAGAATTTTTGTTGTGGTGGAAATCTAACAGATAATACTGAAAAAAATGTGTAAATCTTCTCAGGTTAAATACAAAATAAGCAGTAAGTTAACACTATACAGACAGAGATGCAGACTTAAAAAGCTGAGAGAGAATGTGGCATTCTTCGTCTGATTTGTAGTAATTACATAGTAGGCACATATTAAAACTTTGAGGAGCATTTATAATTTTAGATTACACAGTTGGTGTAATATTTGGCACAGCGGGGGTTCTGCACAAATGTCTTTAAGCCTTTCAAAACGAAGTGACAGCCTGGGCATTTGGAGTGACTTGAAAGTAATCATAGTGGTACAACAACTGAGAGGTGCTGTAGTGTGCCCAATCAGATGTGATAATGCAATCATGTTCATTAAATAGCCATTGATTAAGTGTTAGTTAAAGTCAGTCTATGTTAGTTAAAGTTAATTACAGACAGAACAACTCCCTATGAAATCTGCTCGGCCATCGAAAATTATCTCCAGAGGCATTGTTTTATATTAGGTATCCAAACGTAGACTACAGATACACTATAATGGCCGAGAATAATCCAATGACTGACCAGAGCAACATGCAGCATCACCAGCAGCATTAAGTCATCGTCATGAAACAAAGAGCCGGGGGTTGGGTAAAGGAGGATCATCACTACTACAAAATATTGATGCCCTGGCTGCCTCGTATCATTTTTTTCTGAGTGGGGTCCAGGCGCTGAAATGTAAATAAATCTATCAGGGCAAGGAGCTGAGGGCTCCGGTTACCACTCCTAACAATCAAGAGGCTTTTCATGCTGCCCTGGAGGGCCATTCCTGTAACGCTAGCACACTGGAGAGAGCCACAAATCATCATCTCTCCTATGCTCTCCCTCCCTCTGTCGCACAAGTCTCCTCCTGGTGTCCCTCCTCCTCTTGGACTGTGGTCTTTCTTTCTTTCTCTCCTCCCTTTATCTATCTCTCTCTTTCACTCACACATACACAAAAACACCACTGTCCTCCATTCCTCTGTTCCTTTTTCCTCCTCAGCCTTCCCTCTTTTTTAGCACCTTCCTTTTCTTCTTAATACTCTTCATCATAACCTCCTCATGCTCTCTGCTCTCCCACAGCTGTGTCTATATATTCTCACTCCTACTCTTGGTTCTTCACAGATCCCAAACACTCTTTAGAGAAGCCCCTGCCACAATAAAATGACCAGAGTGATGCTTTCTACTACATTAATGAAGATCTCAAACACTATGTCACTCTAAGATCACTTCTGTGTCAGAAAACTGCATATCAACATTTTATATTTGCAAAACTACACTGCCTTCAATGCTGCCTTAGAAAGAGCACCAAGCTCAAAATGGGTTTCTTCTACCCATCTGTGTATTTCACCCTCTTCAATTCATCTTTTGCTCTCAGCATTTGGTGATTTCAGCACATCAGGGGCTATCATTTTTTTCTTTTTTACACTTTTTTTTTTTAAAAGCAAGATACTTCTGCTGAGTCTGACAGTGGACCTTTGTTGCATGTCATTCCCCTATTCTCACTCTCTCCCTCATTTCCTATCATCGCTTATCTGTCCACTTGATAATAAAGACATAAAATGCACAAAAATCCTTCAAAAAAAAAAAGAATATGAGTTAACAGTAATACACGTCACACCAAACAATCATTCAATCATTAAAAACATGCTACATGGAAAAGTTATATGGGAATGTAGCAGCAAATGATCTAACATGTCAGTACCACGCAATACAGTGTGCTGTAGATTACATAATTATTAAAGTCACATTTTAAGACTATAGACATTAATGTTTTAAAAGCTTTGCATGTTTGTGCCCTTTTACAATAAATCACATATATTTTACATCACAACTAACTAGGGCTGCAACTAACAATTATTGTCATCATTGATTAATCTGCCAATTATTTTCTTGATTAAGAGATTGATCGTTTAGTTTATAAAATGTGAAAAAAATTCACAGTTTCTCAGTGATGTTTAGTTTTGTCCGACCAACAGTCTAAAACCTAAAGGGTTTAATTTACTGTTAGATATGACAAAGAAAAGCAGCAAATCATCACATTTGAGAAACTGAAACCAGAGAGTATTTGGCCTTTTTGCTTGAAAAATACAGAAATGATTATTTGATTAACGGAATCGTTGCTGATTAATTTTCTCTCAATCAATTAATCATGCTGGTGCTCTGAAAACAACAGGCTCATCAGTATTGACAGCAGTAGCAGCTGCAGCAGTGGCTGTGATGCACATCTCATTGATACAATTAAGGTGCTTATAATAGAAAAACAAAGTGATTTTTGACACCAAGAGCATCACAACCTAAAACAGGGGCTAAACCCAGATGTTGGAAATATGATGAACAGTACCTTGAGCTGAGACTGAGTCAAGTGACTCACCGTAGTCGCAGTTTGTGTTTTGTAAAGAAGTGTTAGCTAATGATAGCATACAACCTGCACCACTTATGTTGAGTTAGTAAATAAGCCTCTTGATTTTCAGAGACTGGAGGCGTTTCAAGGAAAAACAGTTAGCAAGAACCTGAAGGCAATGAGGCCTCATTCAGAGTTGCTATGGCAAGAGAGGCTACAGCATTGGGGAAACATTCATATATTAAGGTTAAAGATATACAAAAGATGGCAACCATATATTGTTTTTGGAAAGGAGAAGGTCAGTGTCAGACTTCCTTCTGTGTTGACGACAAAAATGTTAAGTATAGGATACAAGATTTGTTGTTAAGGGACTAAAACTTGCAAGGTATGGTCCTTTAAAGGGGACATATTATTATCATTATGCTGTTGTTTTTATGATTGATATTTGATGTTGAATGTCTATGTTAAGCATGGACAGAGCTCCAAAACTTGAGGTGAACCTATATATAAAAATACTCCCTGAAAGTCAAAAGTCAGGGCTTCAGTCTGCTCTGAACACTCTGTTTGCAATGTTACCTCTACTTCCTCCTCATGATGACATCAGAGTCTTTGCATCGTTCCATGACTTTTGGTGTTGCTAAGTTTGTTAACATCATCCACTCTCATATTTCCACTCTCATGTTTCCATTTTGAGAAAAGAATGAGAAAAAATGAGAAATCCTACTACTACTGTTTGTTTATGTAGTCTCCGGAGCTGGTGGAAGCTTCCTGAAGTTGGCCAATCAGAAAAGAGTGGGCTCATCAGGAAGGAGGGCCTTAAAGAGACAGGAGCTATAATACCTGTTTCAGACAGAGGCTGAACTGAGGGACTGCAAAAAGGGCCAGTACAAGATAAATAAGTAGTTTTTTTTAACTGTCAATCATGCAAAGATATTCCAGTAGAGCCCCAGAATATAAATAGAGACCGGGAAATGTGCGTGATACGTCCCAATTAAAGATGATCATCACTTTCATGACCAAATGTAAAGTTGCAAAAGAAACAAAAAATTGAAAACAAGGCTGTGCAGATTTAGATTGAAGGTTGGGTTTTTGTGTCCGTCAAATCATGATTCAAGAAGATTTAAGATGTTTAATTGTCACTCCAAATCTTAAATTGCAAGTGTTTAATTTGTTTAATTATTTGTTTACACTTAAGATTGATTTATTTTGTGTTTAAAGAGAAATACAGTAGCCTAATAAGCTTATCCTGTTGAAGATGAGAAGTTATTTCAAAGCGGATAATGCCGTTTATTTAAAATTTTTAAGCCTACTGTTTTTATTTTTATCCAAAAATAATTCCAATCTTAAATAATTTAATTTGTTCATTTATTCTTGTTTAGATTTATTTATTAGTTTTTATGTTTAAAAAGAACATAAATAAGAAGGCCTATCTTGTTGAAATAGAGATTATTTCATAGTAGGCAATGTCATGAATATATTTTAAAGTGTTTCATTTGTTTATTCATTTACACATTGTTTTTAATGTTTAAAGTGAAATAAATAAAAAGTTAGCCTATGAGAGCTTGATTTAAACAGAAATACATGTGGGCTGCCTGTCTTATTATTCCAACAAATCTATATGGTAGACCAACATTATATGTCAGCAATTCAAATAGGCTCAAGTCTTGCATCATATGCAGGTGTCTTTTAATGATTTTAAGTGTTCAAATATATGTTCCCATGACTCTGTTGCATTAGACTTTGTTAATGTGGTCGAAATCATCACAATTAATTTTCTGATTGCCAGATAGTCTATATGAAAATGGAACAAATAGTCTAATCTTCATATTGAACAGTCAAATCCGATAAATTCTGATTCAGGTACAGCCCTAAAGTCTTTAATCATAAAGTTATGCTTTTGATCTGCAGACTTTCATTAAGGCAAAAAAAATTAACAGTCTTTCGCCCCAAAACGATAATTTCTAAATTGCTGTAAATGTAGATGACAAGTACATGTACAGTCTGAGTCACATTTCAATAGAAAGAAAATTTATTTGATCATCCATCAGCTCAACAGACCACAACTGTTTGTGTTGTGCTGTTTACCCCACACTACTCTTTGGCGAAATGCATTTGACAGCATGCTCTTTTGAAAAACTTCAGGCTGAGCTGAAATAGTACATGTAGGTGAGGGTGAAGAGGTTTTGAAAAAGAAGCCAGTGAGTCACTGGTATTGATTGACAACCTTACAAACCCTGTGTACACATCTTATCATCAATTAGGGCACTGAAAGTCTTACTTGCTGTACATTTAAGCATTATGAAGACTTATAGGTGATGGAGGTGGGTGCCATCTTGATGTGGATGCCATCTTATTCTAGCCTTCACACAAATAACATCTTTACTGTAGCTGCTCCATGTTGAGTGAAAATGCTATCTTCGTCTCTTGATCAATGATGGCCTGAGTCTGTCATTGATCCGTCTGGCTGAAGCTCTGGGACTCGGCCTGTTCTGTTCTGACCCACAGAGGCTAACCAGGTCACGCAGGTCATGGCCACAGTTTGGACTCATACCACCAAAGGTTAATATGTACCATGTAAACATGAATATATGACACCAGGAGAGATAATGTTGGGCATGTTGAGTTGGAGGGTTTTCTCACTGTCGTTTCGGTCATTTTGCAAATATTTCTTCTGTCACTTGATTGAAAACTAATCAGATACAGCAAAAAATGTTTATTATAATATCAAATCATTTCTCAACTACTGGATTTTTTTCCTTGTAATGTCTGCAAAATGGCAGAATTCAGATTTTTATACAAACACGATCAGCATCAATCAAGTGATTTTGTTGTCTTGATCAATAAGCTGAAGGATATGTTTACACTAGTGAGCTCCTGCCAATAGGTAATAATTTCATCCTCGTGCAGAGCGTAATTTCTCCTTGCTCCACTTCCTGGGTGTGTAACTAAATCTCATCTCTGTTCCTCAAGTGTGATCCTGAGTGCCCACTTAGATATCAAGCTGCCAGGTGGATTAGATAGTGACGGTCTGGAAAAATGAAGGATAGGAAGCCAAAGCATCAGCTATACATACATACTTACATCCAATTTTTTTTAACTAAAAGTTGTGGTTTATGAGAAATGAATACCAATAAAATTATCCGTGGAATCAGAGAAATGTAATTTTCATTTACAGATTTGGTCATAAAATTTGCCCTCAACATGTCATCCCAATATGATTTGTATGATCATTTCACAGTAAAAAGATGCAGGCAGCACCAGGCCAAACATTAACATGATGCAATGTCTCTTCAAGTATGATCATAAGTGGACAAATGGTTGATTTGAGCTTTAAAAGTCTTGAAAATCTTGACTTCTAATTTATATAATCAACCTCTGAGGGGTCACAAGATAATACAAGGGATGAAAAGTATATTTATATTTATATATATTTATGTTGCACATTTTTATCTTTTATGAATGCTCTGAATGAATAGTAGCTTTTTGCTTGGATATTTTTTTTCTACACAATTTTCCAAATGAAACAATTTGAGAATAAAAAGAGTGTTGTTGGAAAGCAAATTAGCATATTTCCCACAGTTGACCTATTCCTTTAAGGAGTCACAAACAAAAAGGCTGAGAACCACAATGGAGAGGGATGTGGTAAATAGAGCCGTGAAAACTCTCATTGAGCATCACAATTATCAGTCATTAAGGTGTTCATTAAATGAATTTCCTGTTCTTTTTTAAAATGTTTAAAAAAGAGAAAAAAATCATTAAGGTGTTTTGACAGGTCATGTGCATCTGCCTCTATTTTAACCCATTCAGAGCAAACAGCAGGAAGAAATTCACTTGTTTTGTAAAATAATACTACTAACACTAATTTCCAATCAGTGTAATTTTTATAGTACCAGAACTAAGTGCAAAAATGTACGTATAATCCCTCCAAATTTCACTAATATCACACCAGTAGTCCAACATGTGGCCTCAAAAAGTCTTCACATTTGTAGAGGCATTGTAAAGCAAGTAAACATGTGATTCCTATTATTATAGTCAGGCCCTTTTGCACCAACCAATAAGTAAATTAACCATAACCTCCATAAACCAGCCAGGGCATTTTTGAAAAGAGCTAGAATATAGTAACGAGACATGTGAATCTGGTTTGTGGCATCCAAGATCTTGTCTGTGATGTAAATACTGTTCATACAGTATGTAAAAATCATTGTTTTCAAAATGTTTTGTGAAAATGATATAATGTCTGGTGTTTTCAAACATGAATACACGATGCAAAATACACAGAATGAACTATAAGAAACTGAGATATGATGTGTGACAGACAGGGGACAGTGACTCTCCAGGTTATGAGCAGGATCTTGTGATTGGTCTTGGTCCAAACCACTCAACAGCACCTTGGAAGACTCTGATGATCAATGTCCAGCTGGTTTGGAGGTGAGCCTATATCTTCAGTATCTCTAGTCACATGACACAGCCTGACATCCGCTGATCCTTACATTTCACACTGCTATTCGTGCCAAGTTTGTGAGTGTGGGCTTGTATATTTATCTTCGTTCTGTGTGTGTGCTCTTTAACCCATACCCATGTTACAAGGTCGATGTGGACACACCACACACAAACCATCCACCATCAATTTACTGTAATTACTGCCAGGCCTCTGGTGGGCCACCTCTCCCAGCACGGTGTACAATCCCCATCCATCCTGCCAAAATGGCAGCTTTATAGCCTCCTTCCAGGACTATCCTCAGTCGGCCAATGGGATGGGGCAAGTGTTCACCTAAACAGCGGGATTCATCTGGTCCATAAATTGAGATGTTGCCCAAGGGTTGTTGGTTGTGTTCTTGGTCAGCACACTCACCAATTAAATCATTATCCAGCAGTTATTTATGCTGCTCAGGGTCTGTCTCTCCCCTCTTACCCTGGTCAGGATATTGCTAATTACTGTGATGATAAGGATTTGTAAAAATTGAGTTTTGTTTAAAAGACTTCAGATCATTTAAGTTTTGTGTACTGATGATTCAGCCAGGAAAGTTTAAAGATCCCCTCCAGATATGTTTTAAGATATATAAAAATACCCTGCTTTGAATAATAATTTGTGTCTTATATGCCCCCCCCCCCCCCAAAAAAAGTTCAATTACATTGTTGGAAATTCTTAAAATTACATATTCTTCTTCTCCCTCATTGACAAACCAGAATATATAAATATGCAGATCATTTTAAAAGCTGGACACAAGATGTCTCTCACTGAAAAGTCCATTCTCAATCTATGTGCACTGGAGGCTTCAAGTTTCCTCACCAAAAATGGCTCCAAACTAGTTGTGATGTCACAAATCATGCTCAGGCATACAAATTGTAAACTCAGATTTAAGGTGAGCACAGAGAAACTTTCAACTTTCAGAAGATGAATATGAAAACGGGTTTCTATTGTCAAACTCTGCACATACATCACTCTGCACAGTGAACCTCAAACACCCAACTGTACGAACAAGAGGAGAAAGACATTTTTGACTGGAAGGTGACATTAAACAACAACAACCAAGCTTCTGAAGTGCTTAGTCGACCATTCACTAAGCTCCACTCACTGAAAAATATACTTAGGACAGGCAACACATGGGTTAGATTTACGCCTTAATGTTGCTATTTTAATAGTATGCTCTACTTATACAAAAGAAAATGATTTGAAGTTGAGGAATAACAATGAGTTTGGCAAATGTAACACTATCTAACACAAGTTTGGCTGGATTTGCTGGAGAGTAAGAGCAGAGCTGCTATCTTTAACTCTGATAAAGTAGCAACTTGGTGTAATCTGCAACACCATAAACTAATGTAGTTACCTAATGACATGCCTCTTGCCTTCAGAGGAAATGCTAGGTTACTACTGTTGGTAGGTTAGTTAGCTGGTTAACATTTACAGCTGACATCAGAGCAGATAAACAAGCAGTTTCTCTACACCTCTGATTTTGTATTTTAGGAGAGGTGATAAAAGACACAAACCTCCAACTCTTGTATATCAAGCATTGCTCCCCTGAGTGCTCCAAGCACACCACTTCAACATGTGGAGAAATCCAAAGCTTGACAGGCCTGCTGTGCCTGGTTACAGTTGCTAAGCTACGATTGGATAATTGCTATTTGGGGGTGTCCTTTCTGCCTCACCTGTGGATGAAAGCATGCGACTGTAGCTGAGGGAAATGACAAAAAGCTGTAGTTAATTCATTAACCAATAAATGCATGTCCTGTGTGATAGATCATAGGATATAAAAATGCTGTATCATTATTGTGATGGCAATGGCAGAGCTGCTATCACTTAGAAGAATTCCATGAATCAAATGATGATTTGCATTTGTGCAAGTCATCATTTTGTGACTAACAGCAATTTACAATCAAAGCCTGTTCATTTGTACTGAATTAAATAACTAATGTGTCTAAGCAGACTTCCTGCATTTCATTCATTTCACTTATTGGTTGAGCTGCCATGTGAACAAGAAGCTGCTGGGAGACCACTGAGTGTTGAATCTATGCTCTGTGATCAGAATGACAGATCAGCTGTTAGTGGCACCAGGAGGAGTCAGTGCAGCTCTTTCCAAGTCACGCAAAACCCTGCAGAGTGAATCTCCAGGGACCAGCAACCCACATGTGTCTGTGTGTGAAAAAGCATACCTGCATATCTGTATGTGCACATCTTTTGTGTCTGAGTATATGTTAGCATATGTAAACACATCAGACAGACAATCAGACAGGTCTGAGCATCAATGAGACCACAGTGTTGTTTTTCCAAGCCAGCAATCATTAAAACATTTGCCGGGTGGATGGTTGATGCAATGGAGTCATAAGTAGTCATCCCCAGTCCACAGTATGACAAGGCAGATAATGTGACTTTGGAAGAAATGTTAGGTTATTACCGTAATTTCTCTAATAGTGGCCGGGGCCTTTATTTACCTCAACTGCAGAGGGCACCAGGCCTTTATTGGAAGCAGGCTTATATTAGAAAGAGGCCTTTATTCCTAATTCCCTCTGTATGATAAGTATATTTGCTCATATTTTAGTACGAAGCCTCTTTGTTTTCAAAAGCCTTCATTTCCCGACTTTTATTGTGAAACATTACACAAACGTTTCAATATACTGAAAAACAAAATAAAAGAACACCTTACTTTTTTACTATATTTTATTTACTACCAGGCTAAATAACTTAATTTTCAAATGTGATTCTATTGGACTTATTGTGTGTTTTTATTAAAAAAATGACAATACCTTTAAAACATACTGAAAGGCTGTTTTAATGAGAGTGTTTATTATTTTTCAACTTCTCCAAAAATAGACCATGCAGACGGAAATTAGAGCGACAGCTGCATTAAGAAAAAAACTGCCTGGATCACAGCTTTCATTTTATAGTTTCCTATAGTGTTCTGTATGTCTGGAGAGAGGATTGGTGTGGATCTGTTGTTGTAAAAAGGTTCGAAGATAAAGTTTCTTCAGTATGAACAAAATACTTAAGTTCAAATGCAGCTTTTCAACTAAGAGCTGCAAACTAAGACTTTGGAGGCAAAGTGCACTTGAGTGCACTTGAGAAATGTTGCTGAAATAGAGGCAAACTGACAATATTTCTTTTTTTAACTCAATGCGGCTCCTGTTGCTTTGCTAACTAAAACTGCTGGCTGCTGTGCACTCCCGTTTCATTCACTCTCGATGCTGTACATTAAGAGATGTTCCAATATTTTAAACGAACCTAAATGGAGCCTTTTTGACAGATGGAGCCTTTGAAGCTAACAGAGGATTGGAAATAGACGTTATGTAGCTGATATGAACTCTTAAAGTAACTCCACACTGGATCTTACTTATTCTTAGTGGAGCTCTTCTCCTTTCTGCTACATTTACGCACCAGTGGTATGGTTATGGTCCATTCTTTTCTGACCGACTCACATCTCTGTGTTGTGAAATTCACTCATGAATGTATATGAATTTATTGACAGCTGACTAAAAATAAATTTGTATAACACATATACAGCAAAAATAGTTTCTGAATCTATGATATAGTTGTTCTCATGTACATATTTTCTTTGTCAGAGATCAGAAGTAGCGTGAAATTTGATCAAAATTACCAAAAACACAGGTCAATGACTGCAGGTGTGCTGTGAGGTCGGCTATACTGACATTTAAAATGAGGGATTACAGAGAAAGGTAGCGGCAAGAAAAGGGCTGTATAAAATAAAGTATATATAAAAAAAGGGCTGTTATATTCAAGTACAGCCAGAAAGCATCTGTTACCATCTAAACAAGTTGCAAACGTTACTGAAATGATACTGAAAGTGTGAGTGAAATGTTCAGTGATGATAACTAACTGAAACCACAATCTTTCCCTAACCTTAACCAAAGTGATTTTGTTTCCTAAAACCAAACTGTAGATGCATCTTTTACGCCTGCTGTCTACCCCGACCACCTCCCTGTGACCTCAGCGAGATATTTAAATGTGATTCATTTGAAAGAAACATTGCCTGTGAACATAATCCAGGCAGCGATTACGTTTGTCAACACAACATAATTGGGTTTAATGGGTTTGTAGTATATAAAAAAACAAATTTCTCGGAGACAGGGTCAGCTCCGGACATCCCTCCTAACTACCCAATTCTTCTGTGCAAAAGTAACTGCTTTTCCGGTTCACACAGCCTGACTGGAAAAGCCTGTGATCATAGCACTGTGGTTAATGATTATTGGTTTTCCTGGTGCATCACTTCCTGTACACAAGGAAAGTCTAACTGGAGTCAACAGCAGAGGCTTTTTGTGTGTGGTTGTAATTTGTGAACATTGTGTAAACAGTGAAAACTTTGATAACGTTGAGATGAAAATGCTGCACATTGTTTCTCAGAAATACACATTACACTTACAGCCCGACAAATCACTTATTTTTGAAGGAACATACGGTAACTCCGAAGAGACGTATTTTAACGGTAACATTGCATATATAATGTGGACGTTTCAATGATAACTCAGATATTCTCAATCATCTCTGTTGGCTGTTGTTTTTCTCCATCAGTTAGATCCGCTGTGCTTGATGTTATGCTGTATTTGTACTTTATCACAGAATGAGAGTGGTACACAATTATAATGTTCCCGCTGTGTATTTCATTGCATTATTGACTTTTCCCAGAGCTGCAGAAAGCATATTCCATAAACCTCTTTATCATTAGTGGACCTAGATGTAGATGATGCATCAGTGACAAAATGCCTCCAATGTTAACATTACAGACAAAGACAGTTCTGGGAAGTTTGTGTGTGTGTGTGTGTGTGTGTGTGTATTGAGAGGGTGGTCATAAAAATGATTGTAACCACATGAATCATCTCGACGACCTCACTTTTTGTTGCTCTGCATGTGTTTTCTGGTGCGTTTTGCATGTGTGTGTGAGTGTCAGATTCTGGCTCAATTTTAAAATAAAACTGAGAAAAAATATCACAACATATAGTAATCAATGTAAAATACTAAGTAAAACACTTGAAGAGTTCTCTGTATTACTTTGTCATCTCTTTGCAGTGATACTGAAGCTCTGTCACCTCAGGTTGAACTGTAGTACACGAGATGAATAGAGGGGTTATGGCTGTGTATTGTGAATAAAGTGGCACTTTGCTCTCATTTTTCAATTAGGATAATGGAGAGCAGCTTTATAAACATGGATATGAGCTGGAGATGTGGCTGCTAGGAGGGAGGGAGGGAGACAGAGCGAGACAGTCAAACAAAGAGAGAGAAGAAAAAGGAAGAACTTCTACAATCTGTTATCTTTTATTCTAACATATTAGGTTTCTACTGTTAGACAAGATTTTTGTCTGGGAATAAACCAACCTTGGGGCAGCAACAGAGAAAAATGTCCCAGCCCTCCTTGAGTTGTGTTAATTTAATTTAGTTATGGTCAGTATTGGTAAATCTTTCTTTTTCAAAAAACTTTTATAACAGTTTCATTTGTACAGCTTTTTCTTTTTTTATTATAAGAAACTATTTTATGTTTTCACTCACCATTTCAGCAGCAGCAACACTGCTGTTTTTATGAGATACAGATACAGTCTAATGTTTTGAACACCTTCTTTGTTATAAAGAGCAACTATTCTCATTATAACAAGAAAACATACTTGATTTAATATGAATAAGCATCATTATAATGAGCTGTTTTTGTTTTATAATGAGAATAATTAACTCATAAGAAGTAGACTCTCATTATAATGACAAAACCTTTTAGTTGTAACGTAATTTCTAGTTATATCAAGAAAAGGAGCAAATATGTTTTTTTTGTCATGATGGCAGCAATATGTTGCTGCACATTTGTGCTTTTTTCCTATTTTTCTCTTCACTTTCTATTACCAGAGGCATTTTTGTAGCTGTTAACATTACAAGAAGACCTTGTTTACTGTAAACTATTGTGATCAACATCATCTTGCAGCAGGTAACATAACTTCTGGATGCATGGGGACATAAAATCTTGGTGATAATTATTTGCTATTAAAAAACAAAAGTTCTTTTAAGGTAAAAATCAGTGAAAACAGACAATACTGAGCTTTATGTTTAATATCTGCATCACAGAGACACAGAGTGCAAGATATTGTTTTTTAATTCAGAGAAAACACACTATATGCTCATTGAATTCTCTTTTACTATCCATCCATTGAGTTGATGTATCATTGCCTGCCAGGTCTCCTACTCTTGAACTGTTATGGAGACTATTTCTGACACTGTGGTTAGAGAGGAAAAAATGACAGTGAAGGCTGACTGTAGTGAATGTAAACCTACTGTATCAAGTATGAAAGCAAGAAAAGGAAGAAAGCAGGGTGTTGCTGAGGAAAGGTATAGACACAGACAGGGTGTCATTCTTTTTTCTGCCCATTTCCTATTATAAGGAAGTCGTAGCTTATGAACTGCTGTCACTCAACCTTGGCATGCACCTAATGCTGAACGTGTTCAAGTGCTTTGGAAACACTAATGGAGTCAGAGAGGCTGATAGAGAGACAAAGAGAAAGGGTGGCAAAAGAGAAAAATGAAAAGAGTTATATCCTTTTAATAAGTCCTGCAAATTAAATTAAAAAAATACGTAATTTGTAACTGCATGTTTTCGGATCTGATGCCCTTATCATGCATAATTTGCAAAATCATTACTTTACAAATCACTGTTGCAAAAATAAAACAGTTTTCTGATCTTACACAGCTATGGTTAAAGTTTGGTTAGCTCCAGGCACAAAAATGACTTGGTACGGGTAAAGGAAAGATCATGGTTTGTGATCACGGCCTCTGTGGCTTAGGGGTTAAAGCACCAAACATGAACTGCAACCTCCTCTCTCCCTTTTCCTGTCATCGAAATGTTCATTAACTAACCCTCCACCCAAGGAAACGGAGATGGTTTTCAACACGGCAACACAACTGGTGCTTATTTTCTTTATTTTTTCTCCCAATTGTTTTCTTTTATGAAGGAGCAAAATTTAATTTTCTGAAGGATACAGCCAATGTCCTGTCTCAGCTTAGCAACCTTTGGATCTCTCCACATATTGAAGTGTTGTACCTGCACTTTAGGAGGAGCGATCAATTATAGAAAGAGATTGGAGGGTGGCATCTTTTTTTAATACCGTTCTAAAACCAAAAACACAAGACCAGAAGCATCAGGAATGAAATAACAGTGTTTCTGCTTTAAAACAAACTGCAGTCATTAGCATGCCTGGATATCTAGATTATTACCTGCACTAGTAACCTAGTGTCGCTTCCAAAGCCGAGGAGCATATCATCAGCTAACTACATTACTTTGTGGGATTACAGGTTAAATTAGAAAAATCTCAGTTGAAGAGGAACATTCACTGCATGGGAGCCATTCCTGTGTGCTTCACTATCAGAGTTTAGGGTAACATTAGTGGCTCTGTCTCTGGATTTACATTTCAGCTACTCCACGCAAACTCATCACCCAAGATAGCATACGTTTGCCAAATTCATCTGTTTGTTGTTGTCTCATATCTTTTTATTATACTATTCTCTTGTAAAGGTGAAACAGTTTGTAAATACAAACAATAAAGCAGACATCTAATTTGTGTTGCTTGTCCAAGTATGTGGACTTCTGTAATAGGCATCCAAACAAGGTTATACTAGAACAGATAAACTATTCATAGGACTGTACCTTAGCTAGTACGAGATATAACTCTGTGCCGTGCAATACAGGAACATGTTTTTCCATGTGTTCTACACAAACCCCCAGGAACAGCTCCAGGCTCTGAGGCCAATTTGACATAGTGGCCAAACCGTGTAATTACAACTTCTGGGTCTGTCACGTGATGCGCACTGGCCCAAAAAGCATTTTTTTCCATTCACAATCACTGGAAAAGGTTGGGCTGTAAAACAGTGAATACATTTTTCTGAGAATCACACCCCCCCGGAATGACTCATTTTATTATCAGATCCATTTATTATCTAATAACATTTGGAAATTCTTAAAATAACTGCATGATTAAATAATTGTGTCCTCACTCAACTGAACGTGGACAAAAGACAAAAGTAGAGGCAGATGAAGAGAGGAGGGCACGAGACACCAAGCAAAGAGGGACAACTGTAACAGAGACAGTAGATGGCATGAGGACAGGGAGAAAGACAGCAGAGACTTTGTCGTTCATTAGCTCCTGAACTAACTGCTGTTGTCTCGCCCCCCAGCTCCCACCACAGCTCCTCAGGTTTCTGCTCATCTGCATGAGCCTCTCGGAGGACTCTGGTGTCCACAGCCTGGGCTACTAATGAGGGGCTGAGATGGGCTGATCTGGTTACACACACACACATAAAACTTCTCCTCTAGCTTACTTCAGCCCATTGATTCTAGGTT
Source organism: Thunnus thynnus (assembly GCF_963924715.1). Lineage (NCBI taxonomy): Eukaryota > Metazoa > Chordata > Actinopteri > Scombriformes > Scombridae > Thunnus > Thunnus thynnus. Next base: position 7,939,890 of record NC_089526.1, on the reverse strand, counting down.
TACCCCTGTGATCTGCTCACACACACACACACACGTTCATGTACACACACATGCACGCATACAGACACATAAACACTTGCACGTTATTGCCTGAAAATATACATAATAATACATCTACACACACAGACAGGGCTGAATATGTGCGTGCTTACCCAAAAACAAATCCACAAACACACACACCCAGGGACCACACACACACACACACACACACACACACACACACACTGGTCTGGGCATTACTGGCTGGGTGTTGATCCAGCCACAGATGCAAATGGAAAATAAGATATGGGTAGGTAATGATGTAAAAAAGACGAGTGGAGATGTGATGAAGGATTTGAGACAGCTACACCCAACACCGATGTTTTGCTTGGTGGTGTATCGATCAGGGAGGAGAGGATTTTGTTGAGGGGTTGGGGACTTCGAGTCCAGATCTGTAGATAAAGACAGTGTAGCATGTGACGGCCTACACAGAGTCCCTTCTCTGTATCTTGTTCCATCAGCTTGTACCGAACTGCACCTCATCTGATAAGAGACAGCTGACATGTGCTCTTGTAGAGCTCATCGGATAGCATATGGCGTTAACATGACCTGGGCTAGAGCTCTGATTTCCCCTTTTTTTTCAGGCCATCCGAACATCTTGACACTCTTTATGACAGATTTTTTTAGAGGCAATGTTCTCAAACTAAACAATTATTACTAAATTATTTATTATTATAATTATTATTAACTATTACACAATGTATTTTGTGTTGTTTTGGTATTACCTTGTTTTGATTTTAAGTTAAAAGATAGAAAGCAGTAATTAGGTTACATTAATGTGAAAAAATCAATAACATTACTTACCAGTGACAATAGTGGTAGATGAGACTGTTCTTCATGCACAGGTTGGAAAGATGTTTATCCGTGTGGTCTTTCAAACATGTTTTTTTGGTTCACAAGCATGTTGAGTGTCCACACATCATTGCCAGTACTCCCAGTTGCTCAGCTATTCAGGAATAAATGGACCCAATGGCTTGTTTATTGTGTGAAGATGCTCAGGTACCATTAGTCACCTCTGTACTTTTCCTGTATTTGTGGGACATCTACAATGAAAGAAAGTCTGAGTGGTTTTAAAGGGGATCTAGTATGCCTTTCCTTATTTTCTATATATAATGTTACAATGTCTGATGATCATATTAAACGTGGCCAAAGTGTCAAATAATGAGGTAAAATTATGTAGAAGTAATCCCTGTGAGTAAAAAGCACTGGCTGCAGACTGCTCTGAAACCTCAGTTTCCAAGATTTTTTTTAACTGTCAAACTGAGCAGATGTCAACTCGTGACGTGATTTCTTTATATGGTCATCTGCTCCACGCACAGTGTGCAAGTTCATTGCTCCACTCAGCTAACATTATACCGTTTTTCCATTTTTTGGGGGTTGTCACGTCTAGCCATGACTCGAGTCGAGCTGGCACGCTGTGAGTGTTTTTCCATTACACAGCACGGCAAAGTAAAATAAGATGTTTACCTGTTGGAGGTGTGCTGGTTTTCTGCAGCTCTTCATCAAACATCATCATCATCATCCTGCCTGCATTATTTCTAACTGATCCGCTGAACAAAGCTCCAAATATCTCCATATGTTGTTGTGTCAACCCGTTTTAAGTGCCGCTAATGTACTATTTTGGTGAGGCACACGTTTAATCAGCTGACTTTTTTCCTGTAGTGCCTTGAGGTTGTGGTAACGTAAATAAATTGCCTATATAACTATTGGATGGATTGCCCATTTGGTACAGACGTTCATGTTTGTGATTCCTTAAGTTTCCATCTCGCAGCATTTCTACAAATACCTACAAAACTAATAAATAGGAATTTTCAACTGTACAATGTATATAGTGCTAAATAGCAAATGTTAGCATGCTAACATGCTAAACTAAGATGGTGAACATGGTAAACGTTATATCATAATATATCATAGTGAGCACATTGGCATGTTGATGTTGGTATTTTTAGGCATAGATGATCCTTGGCAGTCCCCTGGGGCTTTACAATCTGTGCAACATACAACACACTTAGGTTTGGTTCGGATGAGGAAAAACTCCACTGAAAAGTCAGAAACAAACAGGAATTCCTTTTCATAAAAGACATACATGTAATACATACATGTAATAGCCGTCACATTACTGATGATAATATGTAGCAGTAGCAGAATTACAACATGGAAAAACAGAACTACGTTATTAAAAACTATTGACGCATAATAACAAGTTAAGTATAATATGTCAAAACTTAGGTAAATATTATTTGTAGGAAGTTAAAGAGTTTCAGGCACAAAGCACTTCATTACAGACACACTTGCTCTTCTGCTGAATAAGCTCAGTTCATTGATTACATACCTAACAATCAACATGAAGTAAAAAGTGCAAGGGCCTTAGCCAAGATGTCATACGATTGCAAGAAATGCTTATGTCACTCTATAAAATTGACTGACAGAAAACTTTCCTTTTTTATCAAAACACATACAACACACACACATACAATTCAATCTTTATACACATTTTCATAAAATGCAGTATGAACAGAGGATTTTTTCTTTTTCATATTTCAATGAGTTAATTTAGCATGAGATGCCTTATCCCTGGTGCAAATAGGTTTAGGAGGTTATCGACCCATAGCATTATAATTCCAAATGAAACTTGAGTATGGTGAGTACTTTTGTGATGGTAAAACTGTTTTACAAAAGAACTCTTAGGACAATTCATCATACTCAAGATGTAGGTGCACATTTTTAGCAGGGCCACAGGCCTTTTCAGTGCAGCTACAATAAAGAAAACTTCTAGTCCAACTAACAACAGGGTCATTACTTTGGAAAAATGTTCTTATGAATTTTTAGAACTAGCAAACTCCTCAACCTCCTGTTGATCCAACCAAGGTTTCCACTGCACATAAGAAAAACAGAGTGGACAGGCTTTAAAACCGGCTGAATGAGAACAGAGGTACTCCAGTCATTGAGTATGGTACATCCATAAAGTTTGTGGACTCACAAGAGACAAATTAAAAAAAAAGAATGATTAAAATTGTAGCAGCAAAGGTCAAACTATCCTGACTTGTATGAGCGCCTTTAGACTGTGTGACAACAATGATTGTGTAAGTTTATTGCATGTCACGTTGTGAGATACAACTTTAATAGATGTTGTTTAAACTGCAAAGTACAGTGAAATATTTATTTCCAAATTTCTTCTATCATTTAACAAACAATCTCATCTCAAGGTCCACTTAATAGTTGTTGTAGAGATTTCAATAACATGAATGGTCTTCATCAGAGGATGGAGTTTTCCAAGTTGTCATGGAACTGTTTTCAGATTTCCATATTTGTCTGAGCACTTTAAGGACCACTTGAAAAATTGTAAATAAAATACTCAGGGGAAAAAAATGCAAATTTGAATATCGATTGGACAACTGGACAAACTTCATCTGCTGATGTAGGTCATGTGATATGAGTGAAAGCTCCAGAACAGCTACGAAACGGACCTTTTGGATGAGATGTTTTCTCAACTGCTCTCAAAGGTTGAGCATAAATTTTGCATCTTCAACTGACATTATTTTCTATTATCTTTAATAATTTCTCATAAGTATAGAGGCTTATATATCCAGTGACACAAACTGCTTAGTTTAATTTCCCACAAAGATATTGAAATCATTTTAAAAGACTGTACTAGATTGACATACATATGTAACATAATCCATCATATCAGTGTTCTGTACACATGAGCAACGTACAGCAAATGGAGGTGAATGGCAGCCAGAATCAACACAGCCTACATACAAACATGGCAGCTACGTGCATTTACCACTTAAAGTGTAAAAGCCTTTCCTTGTACTTGGTCCAAAAGAGCTTTTACTCACCCGCTCATTCTCTTGTTACGCGTTCTCTCTGTCCCCCACTATTTCTCTCTCTCTCTCTGATGCTGGGCATAAATATGAAATTGATTGATTATTGTTTAAGGGTCTGACAAGTGCAGACTCTTCCTCTCAGCATGTGCTTAATCCCTATGTGAGCCATTTCTGCACAGATATACTATACTTATGGAATATTCCATACTAACTAGCACAAATGCACCCATTGGTTTTGATAACCTTGAAAATCTTTTCAATTTTTTTTTATCATGACAGGATGAAAGGCTGGCATTCCCAACAACAAATATACAATTGATCTTTTCTTTTTATACTTTTGTAACATAACTGTAACAAAAGATACTCATTTAAAAATATTTTTAATTACCTTATCCAAAGAACTCATCTTTTGTGAGCTCCTCCTTGATCCGATCAGGTTTAAATACATTTATTCAGTTTAAATTCAAGTATTAAATTCGATTTAAGCTTCTGTGCAGTGTTTTGGTTTAAAAGCATAACACAATCAGGGCAAAGCGGCTTCAACACTGTATTAACACTGGTGCAAAAAACAAACAAACAAACAAACAAAAACAATTTTAAAAAAGGAGTGCCCCAGGGTAATAACAAATATTAAATGCAACATACGTTTTCATGCCTCAGTCAGACTTAAAAGACAGGGCTGACATTATTCTATATTTCCTTATTCTATATCTTTCTTACTGTCAACAAATCATTAAAACACCAACTATTTATTAGTGTGTCTCTTATACTTTTCCAGCTTCCCTACCTTGTGTGCACCAATGTGTGCAAGCCCATTCCTTCCCACTGAAGATGTAAATCAGGTCACAGATATTTCGTTTTATTGAATAAGTGTTATTCAAACAGGAGGAAATAGGGTGTTTGTTGGGGACTATTTTTAGTTGTGGACTAATATACATTTTGTGTGCTCCAGTCAGTATTTATGGCAGCAGGACAGTCAACAAGCCCTCCAAATTAAATGACAAAATACATTGTTATTTCAAGCACTCCAGGGCAACACATAGAAGTGTTTTCTGATCTGACGCCTCTATCGGCAGTAACCAGCAGGACGATCATTTGTCTGTGCTTTCCTAAACTGTTACAAATCACTATTGAAAAATAAATGTTTTGTGATGTAGGTTCAGGAAAAGGTCATGGTTTTGGTTAAGATAAGCACTTTGTTAAGGTTAGGTAAACATCGTGGTTTGGGTTAAAATGACTACTTCCTTAAGGTTACGCGAACTTCGTTGTTATGGCTATACCATGTGCACGGTGTTTTAGTTAGTGCTGGCCTCACACTGTAGTCAGCCTAAGAAATGATGCTGACTCACCCCCTTATATGGAATCTATACTGAAAGTACCAGTGCATATGTGCGATTGATGTCATAACGAAAAAAATTAGTGTTGACTCATGGTTGTAAATGGGAAACGAACAGCGGTCTCCTATGTGAAAATCTGTTGTTTTTTGACCCAACCATCCACTCCAACCTTCTTCGTACTTTGACGCTAAATATCTACATCATGTGATTTCCCCCTTTGCCTGCGGTCATATTTACTACAGCCACTAGAGGGCGTCTGTCACGTGAACATAAATATGTTGTTTTGGGGCGCTTGCATTAATGACTGATCCTGGCATTTTTCTTGGCAGGACAGTCTCAGACAATGTGAGTTTGACTCAAAATAACAGTGTAACAACGGTGTGGCTGATAGATTTGTTTTCAATATATCTTTGGACAACAAATGGCAAATATGGCAGAGAGGAATAAGATGTATCAGACTTTGGCTACACAGGCAATACTTAATAGAATCAATATAATGTCAGTTTTGGTCTTTTCATGGGCCAGCCTTCTCATTTAATCTTAGTGTATGGATTGATTTAATGAGGCTATGCTCCGTGCACTTGCATGTTTGTATTTGCGGGCCAGAGAGATAAAGAGAGGAAGTTACGGACACGTGGGGGAGATACGGCTGGTAATATGGTCAAGTGTATAAAACAGGATGCAACAGTGACTGTGTCTGTTCCCTGTCAGTGGAATCCTGACCAGTGTATGTATCTGTGACGTGACAGCGGGAGATTGATTCAAAAGCCAAGTGTTGCAATTAACCCCTTCTATGACCATCAATCAACATAATGCATAAAAACAGTAATCTAATTAAATACCCAGAGAGAAATGAGGCTATTATTATCTGTCAAATGCCCACTATTTCCAAATGATGTGAGGTAGAAAACTGTCATATGGCTCGTAGGAAATTACATTGTCTGTAAATGAATTGTGTGAATTCAAATAAGGACAAGGAGAGACAGAAATGAGCATTATTTGGTTAAATGGCAGTCACGTTACAATAGGCTGCATCTTTGGAAATCAGGAGACAAAAGACAGGATGCAATCATGCTACATACAATAGTCTTCGCATGAAGATATAGCTAAAACAAATAAAAGGATGGAAGAATACCAGCCATGGTATGTTGTGAAAAGCATTTTAGTGAAATGTTATTTATAATCATGTAAGAATATGTAACATATTTTTCAGCTGGTGGATATCTCATTGAATAAAACTCTTCATATTGTGTCTCATATTCATCTATTGTTTAAAGAACAAGCATATTTCAATGGATCTTTTATTCTACTCGTCAACTTTATAAAGTTAACAAGGACCTGTGGAGGAAGCTGATGATATGTGTGGGTGGTAAATGTAAATTACTTGATTGATTATTGTTTTATCAAGACTCATTGTGTCCCAGCTAACTGATGATTTATGGAGACTCCTTAAAACAAATGACTGAACTGCAGTTTTCAAAGTTTTCAACAAAACGATTATAAATGAATGAAACATGAACAGAAAGTAATTAATTCTTTCTTGTTGTGATTTATCTCTCGATGAAAATTTAACCACTAGCAAAACAATTTGAAAACATGAAGAAGACTACGGCCATGCTAGCAGCTCTGCGAGGCTGTACTCGGATGGGGGACACTTGACGGAACGCTACAACGTGGTTGGTGAGGGTCACCTGACTGATGGGGGGAAGCCGATCAAGCTCTACTGCTTGCATGTGTACTGTGACAATGCTAATGTTTGGCAGGTATAATGTTTACTATGGTCACCAGCATGCTAACATTTGCTAATTAGTAGAGCTGCAACAATTGGTCAGTTAATAATTTAGAGAAAGAAGCATCCTTGTTGAGCTTTTAGCAGGTTATAGCAGTTGAATTTTACAGGATATACTGATGGACTGTGAAATTGTTGACTCTCCACATTATGCTTATACTGTATGAGCAAGTGCGCAACACTATCTTGTCACTTTCATAGACTGTACATGGTCACAGCGGGGTGTGACATCACCCACTGGTTTGCGCTGGAGTCTGTTTGAAGGCCACAGCTGCTGCCTATGGTTGGGGACATCTTTTCTTTTCCTTCCAAATACAGAGTGTGGGGAGAATCTCACAGAAACTTGAAATTTGAAATGAAACCACTTCACGTGATCTGTAGGTATGTACAGTAAACTGCCAAATACAGCTGGGAAATTCAAGGAAGCGGTTGTACATAAATTTGTTCAGATAACGTACATTGCAACCTGTTTACATGATCTCATTTGCATATGTTTGTTTTGCATGATTATGCTGTATGCTGTCAATTACCCCACCCAGGAAATGCACCCCCTCATTTAGTGTTTCATCTCTTAACTGCTGCCTGAGCTCTCGAACACTTTTCCTGTGAATAAGCGCCTTGTCCCCCCACACAATGTGCTGAGCTAAGACCAAGAAAAAGGGGCGTAAAAGGAAGAGTAATTAAGCCACCAGATAATCCTGACGACAGCAGCAAAAATGGCTATTCAGCTTATGGCCAGTAATTGCGGTCAGTCATTCTGCTCTATGACCTTACTCATGTGCAGAATGACTGAGAGGAATGGGGGTGGGGCACAGTATTTGTCCCATGGGTAAAAAAAACGGCTCCACTCATGTAAAGAACATGTGTGTAATGGACAGCCCCAGGTCTCTGCAGCAGGTTAATGCTAACAGTTATAGGATTAGAGGCTCCGTTAGTAGAGTTCACCTGCTAGCATGGTTTCACTTTGCTTATAAGCTCATATTGTTCTATGAAGTGGTAGATGGCTTGGAAATGTTTCAGTTTATACTGAAACAAAAAGGAAAAATGCCAAACATTCACAGTTTTCAGCATTTTTGATCTGGGGAAAGTTTAGTAGTTCTATGTCAAGCAGATATAATGACTCTGCGACTCTGTTCTGTGTTTGTCTTGTGACTTGTGAACTTTGGACTCACCTTTTATTGAGAATTTCACAATGTGTAGGGGATGACAACCGTTCAGACTCGATAAGAAAGGGTTTGGTGGACTCATAAAGGAGAAAATACAACAACAAGGTGAGAGGGGTTTGTGTTTATTAACAGCCAATGTACAAACAGTACAGACTTTAGCTGTAGTATCTGGGATTGTACCTACCGCCTCCATGTCGAGATGGGGGTGGTGATGGAAGAGTCAAGGGATGGCTCTGACCTGCAAGGTGACTGATGGGAGAGCCGAGGTAGCACTATTGCTAGCAAGCTAACCTGCCACCACAAGCTATTATTACAATCTTAATCGTATTTTTAAGTAGAAATTGATATTAAGATGATGTTTTTTGCCTTTCTACTACAATAGCATTGAGCTGTGCCCTCTTCATTATCTGATATTTCTCCATTTGGACATTTTGAACAGAGCTGGGTGATACACCCACACGTTTTTTTTATTTAAGGGAAATTTCTGTGATTGAACTGTAATAGTTTTCAAAGCCTGATTAACACAAAGTAATGTTTGCCTATATTTTCATGATGGGTATAATGTCACATTTTAAATAGAGATGAAACAATAAAGAAACACTGCAGATTGATTAAGTTTTCAACTTTGTTGTCGAGAATTTTACTAATTTTTCTGGGACAGTTGGTTACCAACAACTACACTTACTTAGACTTTTGGCACGTCATATGGCCCTTGCCTTGCGGGTCATATCGGTCCCTCAAGAGTCTCAGAGGTGATTACATCTCTGCCTCTTAAACAAAATTCTTGAACAAAATCAACAAACTTTTAACTAAGTGAACCATGACTCTGCTACTGCATACTCTATGTTGTAAATCAAATTCACTCAGACAAATTTCAGTAAAACATTTAGGTGTCATATCCTGTCAAGTTTTTCATGTTTATTTAAATCAGAGGGTAAATCAGAGGTCTGATGCTAGCAGATTGTGCTTGTCTGGTCAAAGTCAAAAGTCAAAGTTAGCTTTGCGAGACTAACAACATTATTTATGTTCCAGTGGTGAAACACAACAAACTCAGGGACCTATAGTCTTGCTTTCATTTCCTATCATTAAATCCTGTTGGGAGTTCACACTGTTGAAAAAAAAGCTTATTACCAATAGTGTACCCCCTCCCTCCTCCTCCCCACCACCATTAAATTCATCACTAACCTCCTAAGTCTCAACAATCATGAACCTTCCAACAATCAATTCTCCCAGGACCAGAAAGATCCATCTATATCTCCATGCAGCAGTATGTGTTAGTATGAGTGTGAGAGCGCTACTGCATGCATCCAGGGACCCAAGAGTCCTGACTTCTTGGCTCTGCTTGCACCTCGAGCTGCTAGCGGGACAACAGACCTCTCACCCGGGGGGCAGATGAGATCTCCATCACCATATCCCATCTCCTCCTCTCATCATCATCAGCACACACCCTTCACCCCAACCCCTCCCTCTTCCCCCTCTCGCTTTCTGAGGTGTCTGGTGACTCTGGCCCCTGTTATCTTGCCCCTCCCTTTATCGTAGAAGAGAGGAAGAGAGAGGGAGAAAGAGAGAGGCTGCAGCCTACCACCATCATGTCCCCAGAGGCCCCTTGCCTGCCTGCCTGCCTGCCTGCCTGCCCCTCCTGCTGCTCAGTACAGCTGTGGCTCAGCACCAGACCCTGGCCAGCTGGGATCTCAAGCCTGCCAGAGAGCCAAGAGAAGAGCCACTGTGTGAGAAAGCTCCTCACCTCTTTTCACTTGCTCTTCATTAGGTGAACCATAGAGACACTAACTCCAACTAAAGCTGCCAAACCTCTCTGCTGGTGCTGAGAAGATCCTCTTTTGAGCATGGCAGAGGGCACAGCTTCGTTGGCGGCACCCCTGACCCTGGCACTGCCCCTTGTGCTCACCCTGTTCAGCCTGGCACCGGCACCCGCCTTGGGAGGATGCCCGTCAGCTTGCCGGTGCTCTTTTGCCATGCTGCAGTGCCTGGAGCTTGATGGTATCACTAGCATCCCAGCATTGGCGCAACAAGAGAGCGAGAATGTGACAGAGATGTGAGTATGATTCCCTCTGTGTTACCTGCTCTGCATGTGCCTCTAAATGAGCATGAGTGTGTCAGATGCCTTGTTGTTTGTCACGCTTGAATCTTTGTGTTCAGCTTATCACGCTGGGTTTGTGTTGAATATGTTAAAAATGTCTCAGTGGCAGAGTTTTGCAACTGGTTTCATATCTGATCTGGAGATTCATCTTAGGAAAATATTTTCTGATGATTTGGGGTTTGGTCCAGTTGTTGAGGAGAGTATGTTTATCTAGTCCAATTGTTGAAGCAACAATCATAGAAATTACTCTACAATCATTGGTAAGGTTTCCTGAATGAGTGATTAAGTGAGTAAAAGTAGAAGTCTCTGATGGACAAAGATGGAGCAGATACATTGACCATATAGTCCAAAATTGTGCTACTACAAAGTTGCTTTCCATTGCGTGCTTCTTTGTATTCCAAGTTTCCTTTTCTTTTTGTCTGAAATTGGATTGCAGCCATGCATTTGTTTATTATTATTTAGTACGGTCAGATTCCTGTTATAATGAAATCTGTGATCTGTTTTCATAGCACGTAGAGCGTTTGTGCGTTAGCCAAATCAAGGTGCTGCTTTATAGCCTTTATTTGTTTTGATGTAAACTGTATCCACCGCTATTTGAGATACATTAGCTTGGCAGTAATTCAGTCACTTTGGTTATTGGAAATCAACTATAGAATGACACTGAAAATAACTGGCATAGAGTGATGGCAACCAAATCTTATCATGCAGCGTGTCTCAGTGTGGCCTCTGTGTCACAGAGAGTAGAACAGGTGGACCCAGATTCAGGAGACGACAAGTGACAGGATCAAAAGAATTTTTGAAAATCGACAGAAACTGTAACACAGGAACAGGCAAACTGAGCAGACGACTAGATAAAGACTGATGTGAAAAGGAGTAGATGAAGTGCAGGTGGGGAGATGGGTGTAGAAGCTCAGGTGAGGGGAGTGAAGTGAGGAGCTGATTGGCTGGAGGAAACACTGAGGCCCTGTACACACTAATACGTTTTCCTTTTAGAACACATATTTTTTGCTACATTTACACTGAGGTGTGTACACAGGAGAGTTTTGAAAACACTGCTGACCCTGTTTTAGTTTGAAAACTCCAGGATTGTGTTTTAGTCTGGACGGGCGGAAATGGAGACTTGAAAACGATGATGCAGGCCCGGTTCTGCTAGGGTGCAAAAGCATGCACTGCACCCTCAGTTTAATATTGAATATTGAATATTGAATATGAAATTTCAATAATAAATGCCAAGGGCAGCGTGGTAGGTCTGGCGCAGGTCTCAATGCGCACCTGCTATTCTGGTTCATGTATGTGCAGCAGCGCAACGTGCCAAAGGGCTGGATGAAGGTGAATATTGATGAGTGGGTGTGGTGATTATTAAATAGTCTCTCAGCCAGTCACATCACTGCTCTCATAGCTCTGAAACAGCTGTGCCAATCACAGTCAAATGTGATAACGACAGCTCAACAAACGGAAAGCTTTTCTTCAGAAAATGTCTGGATGACTCAAACTGTCACGACATGAACACACATCACCACAAATCTGCACCCAAAGACCGATGGAGTAGTTAGTTACTATAATAACGATAGAAATAAAAAAAAAAATAAAGAAATTGATTTGGTGAAGCCATTTATATGATTATATCGGACCGACGCTATTTCAGCAATAACTCTAATATCTCACCTCGTACACAGTCACATAGTTTAATAATTATTGTTACACAACAGTGTTTGCACTGCAATCTGTTTCAAGGATAAAACTGTAAGCGCAGCTTTTGCTAAAAAGAAAGTTGGAAAAGAGGCTGATGAGCCCTGCTAACCCGACATTTTTCATAAAAAGCAGAATACCGATCAGTCTGATGTGTGTAGAGGTGTGTGTGGTCATACTGTATCTGGTGTCATCAGGTGATTTAATAAAGGTCAATACAGCGAGCGGCCGTGCGTAACGGCGCTGCGCTCTGTCGCGGCCCTTCTCAGAGGCTGCGAATTTATCTACATATCAGTCCTGCTGCCTTCATGCTGCAGGGATTTAATGAACTGAAGGAGAAGCTCTTAACACAGTATAAAGCAGTTGTGGACAGCAGATACTCTAAGAATCACCCACATTCATTTATAGATCAATGCAGACCGACTTACTGACCTGCGATGTTTATACCAGCACGCACATGCCCAGTGTGCGTGAATGGTCAAGTGATATGCGCTTTCAGGTGTGTTCGTATTGATGGAGATTAATTATGAAACGGTGCTAAAACATTCGTGTGGACGGATATCGTTTTTGTTTTAAAATACCGTTTTTTTTAGGATGTAGCCTGAGAGAAGGGCAGGACTAATGAGGCTGGATGCAGGGCAGGTGTGGAGGGAAACTGCAGGTTGAGGAGAACACAAGAGGGGAAAAGAGCAAACAGAAAAAACTCCGAAAACACAATGAGACAGATGATTATCCTAAAAAAATAAATATAGTTACAGCTGACATGAGACTAAGTAAATGCAGTGATGTCTCAGGTTTCATTTTTCTGTTAACTATACCTTTAAACATACGCTCCCTTTCAAAACATAAAACTGATTAAACCCAAATCACACAAGCAACAGCACTTGTGTGTAAAGTAACCTGCAACTGTCAGTACACACCTAGGACCCCAGGAAGAACATATTGCTGTAACATGAATAAACCTCAAACAACAAACAATCATAGTCAAGCAGAAAAAGATGAGCAGTGTGTCATTTATTTATCATCATGTATGATGATAATGTATCACGTATCATGTATGATGAAACCCAACTTCTTAACTTCTCCATTTAGTCTGAAGCCAGACTATGACACTTAGTGTCTTCAAAAGCTCTGAACCTCTCAAAGAAAACAGTTTTGTTGTTTCTTTTTCTAAAAACATTTTTTAATCTATTAAAGTTTATCTGTTCGCATTTTGCTAAGTGCAAAATCTGACTCATCTTTTAATTAAAACCAATTGAAACTCAAAAAACATAATAACACTGGTGTTGTCCATTGAGATGGAAATAATGTGTCCTGAAATTTTGGAAAATATCTTTTTTTTTTTTGTCTGGAGATACAACATTATCATCAAGGAACAGTTCCATAAACTCTGAGACTTAAAGGTCCACTACTTATGGCAACTGTGGCAAAGATGACGCACTCTCAAGGTGTGACTTTCTATCTGGTGCCACTTCAATAAACCAATAAGCTTTTAGTATGTCTAAGATATTTACTGCAGGTAAAATGACAAGATATATGTATACTCTGCTCTTTTAGTTAACAAATCATTACTTTGTGTATCATGCTTTTATTGCTGATTGAGACCCACATGCTGTGATCTGCGATACACAAGGCTGTAAAAGGTATTTTTCATTTTTGAGACTCAAATGTAAATTCCATTCCTGATGAACGATCTGTTGACCTGCCTGTAACACTGAGGTTGTTCTGACCTAATTTATGATTCTTCGATGTGGTTCAACTGGAGCTCAAAAGATGAAATAGATGGCTGATGTTCACTTGGTGCTGCGGTTTAGAGGCTGGTTTAGTTTGATGTAGGTCGCTCTTTACAGCCATACACATCAAATTTTTTTTTTTATCATCACATGGCTTGTGGAGAGAAATCAACAGGAGGAGGAGGAATGTGTCTGAATAGCACTCATCTAAGTTATTGTTCAAATGAATCAAGACTTTCAGTCAGCTACAGCTCGCCTGCAGTAGCTGACTGGTATTTACATTGGCTTTTTAAAACTTTGCATGGAAAAAGAAGTAGAAACTGACCACCTGTGATTGAAAGCAGTCTGCTGTATTATTATACAACCCACCATCAACTCCAGCATGGAAAACTAAATGTCACTCTCTGCACCATCACGCTGTTCTCTCTTTGTTCCTGTCCACGGATCTGAGCAATTAGCACTTGTTAAGAGGGAACTACATTTGTGAAAGCTGTTTCGGTGGAGCAAGTCAATTTACTGCCACTTTCTGCCTCTATTCACCTATACCCCACTCTCTCTTCTCTCTCTTTTTTCTCTCTTTCCCCCCCTCCCTCTCTCTCTCTCTCTCATACCTTATAGGTATTTCCTTGTACCTGCAGCTAAACATGTTTCGTAGAGCTCAGGGTGAGGCTTGACATTCTCTGAACCGTTCAATCAATAAGTGAGCAGGCCTTTCTTGGCTTCTGTTTACCGCGGTGCTCTACATGCCAGCAAACAACAACACTTCACTGTATTGGCAGTGCAAGGGAATACAGCCGATACACAGAACAAACAAGGGGCCATTAACTGTGGAACAGCGGCCGAGATTCATCATACGCTGAGTTATAAATTCAATTTTGTGAATTGCCAGTCAATGCCCCCAGTCGGGAACAATAGATGATATACAACCCACTTGGCTCAATCCAATAAGTAAGGGCGATGGGTGATCCTGGGCCCACCTGCCCTGTAATCACATTATTGCTGCGTGGGTCAATCAGACATGAATAAAAAAGGTTTGTGTGTTGCAGTTGACAAACAGAGAAGTGGAAGGTTGAAACAATGCCACATGCTGAAATTGGCTGTCATCAACGAGAAATTACTGCAGGTATTTTTTGGCATATGCTCAACACACCACTGAAGAAGTGGTGATGTACAGTTTTGAGGTACTTGTCCTTAAATATTTACATTTAATTTCAAGATTTTTACTCCTCTACAAGTTACTTTTTGATTGAGATTTTACACAGAATTCCTGTGATGCATTTATAAAACATGATATATTCTTACAGATTAAACTACCCAACAGTATATATGTAGTTAAAATGAGCTCCAGCTTGAGCAGCTGCAACATTAACTGCTAACATTACACTAGGGCTGCAACTAACGGTTATTTTAATCATTATTCATTTGCTGATTAATAAACACTTGTTTAAGTTGCATAGTGGAGCATGGTTTGCTCCAAACTAGTTGTGATATCACAAATCATGCATGTAGGTATGTGCCTTAAACTCAGATTTGAGGTGAACACAAAGGAACTTTCCCCCCTTAAGCAGATGAATATGGAAACAGCCTGTGTGCCACAGTGTGAAACTCTGCACATCGTTGCATTACATCATTCTGCACAGTGAAAGTCAAACATCTAACTTTAGAAACAAAAAGAAAAACACATTTTTGAGTGAAGGGGGACTTGAAGTTATCTGAATTATTCCCTCGTTCTTCAGTTTTCAAATCCACAACAGTAAATTTCCTGGAAGATATCTTTATTCTCGATAAGTTATTGACTGTTACCAAACAACCCACCAGCTGTCGTCCAATTTTTATTCAAATGTTGCTAAATCCTGATTGGTGCCTGAAAATACATGAGATTACATATTTCCCAACCACTTTAAACCAGTGAGAAGAGAACAAAACACAAATATAGAAATGTCTCATTTGGAAACCCCAAACTGTTACTGTACTGTACCATTTTATGGTCATGTAAGTCCCGTTGCTCAGAGTAAGAAGCTGATCTTAAAGGCATACTATGCAAGATTTCCCTAAAAAAACAAACAATATGTAGACTCATGCAAAAGTCATCCCTCTAAATCATCACTTATGAGTGTGTGTGGCAGTGTATTTATCTGCAGAGACTCTGCCCTCTGCCTGTATTTTCTTATTATTTTGCTGTTTTTGGGAAGTTTCTGGGCATCAACCTTTGGGCAGTGGGTGTGTAGCCCTCAGTTAATAACAGCATGCAGGTATAAGGTCCGGACTCGTAGCATAGCGACCGATTTACATTGCTGTCTCCATCTCTCTCCTCTGCTCCGCTCTGCTCTCTGTCTCTGTGTCATGGATGTATAAAGAGCTGCGGGTCTGTGTGCCTGTGACCGAGGGTGGGACTGAGCTGCATTCACACAAAATCTGGCGATGCGGCACCTTCCTGCAGGGTTGTGTGGAGGTGTGTGAGGGTGTGGGTGTGTTTATTTGTGCTTTAGAATGTAACCGCCATGAAACAATCAGAAAATGACCTTTTATTTATCTGATTCATGGCTTTGTTCTTGCCAGTGCTGCTCAACCTTTTCATTCACTCTCAAGATCACTTGACCACCACTGCTCTCTCTCTCTCTCTCTCTCTCTCTCTCTCTCTCTCTCTCTCAGTTCACTCATTTAGCCGAGGAGGAGGGGCCACCTTTGAACGCTGTGTGTTTAGAAACACCAACTGACAAATCCTGCATAGTATACCTTTAAAGGATGGGTTCACAATTTTTCAAGTCTGTCTTAAAACAACAGTCAGGTGTCCAAATGTACATTGAAACAGTCATCCCTCCTGTTCATACTGGCCATTAGAAGATCCCTTCATGATGCACTTACAATGTAAGTGATCAAGGAAAAACAGTCCTTCTTCTGTGCAAAAATGTATTTGAAAGTTTGTAACATGAAGACGGGAAACGCTGTCTGAGGAATTTGATGGTAAAAAGACAAATGTGGCAGATATCCAGTTGATATGACTAACTCAGACTGCTGATGCCTCATATAAGCTTCAGATAAAATTTTAAATGCATCGTGTGGACACACTGTGGATTTTGGCCTCCATCACTTACATTGAAGGGGATCTTTTAATAGCCAGTATGAACAGGAGGAATGATTACAGCGAGGAAAATCTCTTTCACTGTTCATACGAGCACCTGACTGTTGTTTTATGACAGACTTGAAAAATTGTAAAGAATTGTGAGTTTAAAACATGTTAGTACGAGCATGATTTTGTGACATCACAACCAGTTTAGAGTCAATCGTGGTCCAGTATGCGACTTAAACAAGTGTGATGTGAAAACTTGAAGCCTCCAGTGCAGATACACTGAGACCTTCCAGAATTTAAAGACTAAAAAATTTTGAGATAAGCCTAAAAAAACAATAAACTTCGAACTAGATCTATTAAGGTGGATTTTGAACTTGCTATTATATTATATGTTATATGTATTAGGGTTAATTTACTTGTTAACTGCAGTCAGCAACTGAAACTACCAAACAAACTAACAAACTAACCTGAAAGTGCTTCATGCTCTCTTGCTGAAGACAAAGTTCTTAGTTGATGCACGTACACATTTCATATCTATTTTTCCATCTTCCTTCCATTGTGGTTGCTTCAAGGCGATCTACTGAAAATGTTATCTTCATAATTTCTATTTATTATCATTATTATTATTATTTTGTTCATTTTAGTGGATAGAAAAGCTCTCCCAAGGATATTACAATGCATTCAGGAGAGGGCTGAAGACAATCACATAAATAAAAACCTTTCTTAATCTAGTTGTCTTTTCAGAAAAGCTCATCAAAGAAGTGTCCTCTGAGATAAATGGACAACATTCATATATAGAACTGAAAGGGGTGGAATGGAGTTGGAGGAGTGCAGAGAATGGGGTGGACAGTTCGCTCCAGCGAGATCCTTGGTTGGTCTGATCCAGCCATCTATTCACATAAAAAGACCTAGCTGTCCTTGCACTGAGTGCTGAATTGATAACTCGCTACTTATTCGGAGGTAGCCTGTATCTGGAAAAGTGGAAAATTACTCATTGAGAAGAATTTCCCATCAGCCTCATCTGCCCGGCATCTCTTGAGGCATTCTTTTTTTTCCACGAGCAGTAGATTAAGTCTTGATATGAGCTTTGCGGTTTGATGGTCTCTGGACATCTTGGCCGGTTTTTGTTATCAGTTGTTAGTTTGTTCGGTGGATGTCAGGGAGGTCAGACACAGATTTGGGGTTGAATTTTGATGCTGCCCTCCTTTTTTTTTTATCCCATTCCTTTTTGTTTCTTATTTTGTAATTCAACTCACACCACTATGGTTTCGAATCCCATTCACTCCCACAGTTGCGTGCGTTTCTTCCTGTCCTCTCTCCTGTCATTTCTCCTGAGACTGAATAAAGACACCCGTTAAAAAAAGGGGTTAATGGTTTGAGTAATTACCTGCTGAATATTGACACAAAGGTTACACAGGTGACTGTAACTCAAGTCTCTTCTGTTGCTTTCAGTGTTTAGTGTGGATGTGGAACGCCGTTGTCGATAGACTGGCATTTGCTTTACATAACACAAATTCAGTTTTATTATTAATTAAACATTTGCATATTTACACTCTTTATACTATGAAAACTTGGACATTCCCTTCAATATTTTGTAACAACTCTTTGCACTTTAGAATATACTTTACAAATGTTATCTTTTTATTTTAATTCTATATAATTTATGAATACTTGACTTTTGTGGTACTTGTATTTTCTCTTATTTTTTATACATTTTGATTGTTGATCTTGTTTCTGATTCTGACTACTCTGCTATATTTTGAGCAAAAACTGGAGAACCTTTTCTCTTCTGTTTTTTCTTCATTGGTGTGGTATTGTCCTTTTTTAAAATGGCACTTTGGTATTTTCATTCCCTTTAACTGTCCAAAGTTGGAATGCCCTAGATGCTAAACACATACCTCCTTTACTTTGTATGTCCCTGGTCAATGTCATTCACTTTTTTTTGTGTGTGTGTGTGTGTGTGTGTGTAATTTTCTGAAGTTTGTTTTCTATTATTTTCATTCAGCATGGGCTGACTGAACATCAACACAACAAAATGCTGAAGGTCACAACACAATGTATGTATTTACCTTGTATCTCTATGTCTCTTTCTCTCTCTCACTCCCCTTTTTTTTCTAACCAGTTACATAGAAAACCAAGCAGGCCTGGAAAACATAACAGAAATTGATCTGGTTCACTACAGAGAGCTGAAGAACCTGTAAGTAATGGTTTTCTAACAACTTGGACAACTTACAGTAAGACAAAGACACTGCATATGTTCAACAGTTCATGCGTCTGGCATATACACTAGTTTCCTTGTACTGTAATGTACTGTACTAGTTGTTCTGTAAGTGCAATTCTCGATACAATATGTAATTCTAAACAGCACTGCGGCCTTCTGCTTCATAATGTACTATTGCTCTATACAGCCTTGTCGGAGTTGTCCATACTGTCTCCCACTCATGAACACTACATTCAGTTAACTTTATGGTTCTCTCAATTTTAGATGTACATTTGAACATAGTTCTATCGTACGTATTTTTTCATTATTCAAACTATTCATACATGGCCAAATGTTTTTTAACGCCTGACACCCATATATGATTGCTGAATATCCCATTCATCCCAACATTATTATGCTGTTACAACAGCCTCCACTCTTCTGGGAAGGCTTGACATAACATTATAGAACCTGAGTTCAGGGATTTACTCCCATTCAGCCACAAGAGCATGACCATTAGAAGATCCCTTACAAATGTCTTTTCAGTCTGAGTGTTGGGGGACAAAATCCACAGTCCTTGTATTTAGCAAAAATGTATTTAAAAGTTTATCTGAAGAAAATGTGAGGCCTCATCCGTCTGAGTAAGTCAAATAAAGTGGAGATCTTCCACAGTTACAGTCTTTTTAGCAAAAACAAACAAACAATCCTATTTTTGTCTTTTTGTTTTCCTGTTCAGCTGGGGGGGGATTTGGCAGTAAAAAGACAGTAACTTTGAAAGATATCTATTAGAATAATTTGGTCGGCTGAAGCTTCATATTAGCTTCAAATAAACTTTTAAATACATTTTTGCACAGAAGAAGGGATATGGATTATGAAGGGATCTCTTAATGGCTAGTATGAACAAGAGGAATGATTACAGCAAGAAAAACATGTGTTTTAGGACAGACTTGAAATAACGTGAACCCTAATGTGTCCGTGTCAAAGATACTTTTATTGAGCAGTTTGGTTCATGTACAGATGACAATGAGTCAGTTTTTGCTCAGTTTGACAACTATAAAGTCAAAGGATGTGTCATACAGGTATCTATTTGATATTCAATCAGTACAAATAACTAAATGAAACATTTAAAAAGGAAGAATTGAACAGTAACAACACTAAAATAAACTGAGAAGGAAATAAGGGAGAGAAGGAAAAGGAGAAAAGGCATCAAGGAGTCTAGATTATCCCAACCCGTCATCCTAACTCACTTAAATTGGGGAGCAACAAGTTTAAATGGCACAGGGCCTTCTCCAAACTGTTGCCACAAAGTTGGAGGAATGCTATTGTCTAAAACATCATTGCATGTCGAGCATTAAGAGTTCCTTTAACTGGAACTGAGGAGCCTGGCCGAAACCATGAAAAACAGCCTCAGAACAAAAGCACCAAGAGATTAGAGATTTTACTAATTTCTCATGACATCTGTTATATTCCATTGGAGAAAAGTTACAACTGTTTTATTTATATGTTCAAACTTTAAACCAGCAAAATGTTTTAAGGCATTATTTCTCACAACACAAACAGTGTTTTATTGTGCTTTCTCCTCTCTCTCTCCAGCACCGTCACATCGTGTAAACTGAGGCTGATCTCTACCAACGCCTTCAAATACAACCTCAAGCTGCAGTATGTGTAAGTGTCTTTGTGGTTACATAAGGATTGTCGTCTCCATGTCGTGTTTTGAGCTGCGTGCGGGTCAACTTATCTGTCGCTGTCACTCAGTGCTCGTATTGCACGTCACATGAGACGAGAGCTTCGTTTCTCAAAATCACAGTGACTCAGTCGCTTGTTCAAGTAGATGTATTAGTCATCCACAGATATCATACATTTGTCACTTACACTATTAAAACTACAAGTACTCTTCCTAGATGGGTTAGCTGTCAAAGGGTTTTGAGTGTCACTTGTGATCATGTTATAGTTTTTCATTTATAATAAACATTCTTATATCTAGTTGTCCAGCCATAATAAATGCAAGCAAGTTTGGACAAATTAATATACTTTAAGTCAGTTTGTGATAAAAACAATTAGTTTCAATTAGAAAATGAATCTACAGTAATTGGTTACAGCTTTTCTTATATGAGGATTTGCAGCTTTTCTCTATTTTATATCACTATAAATTGAATATCTTTGGGTTTTAGGTTGCTAGTCAGATAAAACAGGCAATTTGAAGACATCACCTTGGGCTCTGGGGAAATTGTAGTAGCCATTTTTCACTTTTTTGACAAAGACTAAACAATCCTTGTTTAATACAAAAACTAACTTGTGAAAATACTCTTTAGTTGCAGGCTTGAATCAATTAATTCTGTGGTCACTGACAAAAAATCACAGTTTTTTTGCTAGTTTTTGTAAGTCTGC
The DNA here is from genome assembly GCF_963924715.1 of Thunnus thynnus. Lineage (NCBI taxonomy): Eukaryota > Metazoa > Chordata > Actinopteri > Scombriformes > Scombridae > Thunnus > Thunnus thynnus. The sequence goes on along the minus strand of NC_089526.1, from coordinate 7,918,551 downwards.
AACATATTGTATCATAGAAACATATTTTTATAATAGTAAAAAAAATATCCAGTAGTAAACACCTCCTTTTTTAAATAGTCATCTACAAAACAGGTAGCAAAATTCAAGGGAGCCTCAAATTTCAACCTTTTCACTATTTTCTGTTTTTGAAAGTTACATCATGTCTTCTCTGCAGTCTAAACATTTATGAACAGTTTGGTCTTACAGTCCAGGCCCGAAAATAAATAATACTATGAAGACTTATCGACTGGAACCATCAAATCAGTCTATTCATCAGCAGCTGACCCTTATCGCCACCATCTTGTCCTCATCGTTTTACTGAGCGTGTGCCACATGTCCGATGTTGTTTATCTGAAAGACAGGCAGGTCTCGTGGATCAGAGATGGGGGGGGGGGCGTGGGTGGGTGGGTGAAGAGGTAGGCACTGTGAGCTCGAGAAATTGGAGAAGACATCCACCAGTCACCTTTTACTCGCTCACTTTGGCGGATTATCGACAACTGATGCATAATAAATACACTCCACTAAGGGTCCATTATCACTTAATCAATATTTCACTGTGGAGGGAGAGGTTGGGCTGGGGTTGGGTGGAGTATAGGGGCTTCTATGTGACAGATGTATTTCTGAGATTAAGAAGGACTGACTATAACCAAACTAAGCAGTGAACAGGAAGGCTAAGACAGCTTTCCTTTCTCTCCTTCTGCTCTCGCCTTCATCCACAAACCTGGAGCTCAACTGCCTTATATGTAAAAAAATACATTCAGGTCTTAAGAACAGCTAAAGACGAATGAGATACTATTCTCGGCTCTGCTCTCCCCCCTGTGGGCCCGAGGAGGAATCGAGCTGGTAATGGATAAGCCCCAATGACTAACCCATCTGACATGAACTTTTGGGAGCAAGGAAAACAAATATTTGAACCCTTGGCCCTAGCAGAGTGAATATGTATTGGCTTCCATGTGTGCGCTCCCCTGTGTGGCTTTATGTCATCTTCTGAGGGAGTTTTATTTACAGCCTGGTTCCTTGGCTGTCCGAGGATCGTTTAAGAACGACTGTGATGATATTTTAGTGGCTCGAGAGGATTAACAATAGGATATGTAGAATTTATCTGGCACAGGATTATTATGATAGCCTGACATACATAATTTGTAAGTAGGATAACATTATTCACATGTTTGCATTTCAATTTTTGTAAAATCTTATTTGAGGTTGCTTTGAGCAACACGAGCATACTAACACACTCACAGTGACAATGCTAACATGCTGATAATAAGCAAGTGTAATGTAATGTAGTTGAGTCATCTTAATTGAGGATGTTAGAATGGTAAAAAAAAAAAAAAAACCCACAAAGTTCAAATGAGGCTGATGGGATTTCATGGCAATCCATCCAATAATTTACCCATTAATAAAGATGGAATTAAAGGGGACCTATTATGCTCATCTTAATTAATTAATCAATTAATTAATGGATTGAAATAAATTAAGCTATTTTTAATGGATTATTATATATAGTTTATTAGGTTTGACCAGTACACTATATAAAAATTGTAAAAGTTTATATGGTAAATGACAAACTTTTCTTCCGAATGCAATTCTGTGGAGTATTTTAGTTTGTGTGGTCGTCTTTGTAGTGTCCTTCCTCCAAGAAGTGTTTGTCACTCTGGACTAATCACCTAATGTACTGAACACTAAGTAAACACTGAGAGGTGTGCTGAAGGTGTTTGTGAATGTGGCTCCTAGCTGTGTGAAATACTTGCCAAGGTAATTGATCAGAACCCATTTGGATGCATTAACGTTTTCCACAGAGAGTGATTCAAAGCAGGTACGCATTATTCTGAAAGTGAGCAATCAAATCACAGCGTGACTCAACTACAGAACAGGACTAGATTGGAACAATGAAAAGAACATTTTTACTTGAATCTTTTATGTATTTAGGCTGAAAATAGTTGAATTTTCTCTGAAAGTGTGGTAGTTTTTTTATCAAATCAACACTTGAGCAGATGGCTGGATGGCAAGACTTCAAATACACTGCCAGGGCACCGTAGCCTTATTGTGTATGTAAGGTGGTAAATCAACAAGTTTCTACAAATCTCTTTGTCTGTTCAAGTGGTTCCTTCCTCTAAAAAACTGCTGTTTGTGCCACTAGAAAAGTAAAATATTGGCAAAGCAAAGGTACCACATGTAAAAGCTTTCCTGGGCTAGGTACAACACAGGTTACGTTACTATTGTGTTGCATATTGCAAAGCAAACCTTGTTGATGATATCTTGTGTTTTCTCTCTTTGTGTCATAGGAACCTGGCATCAAACTATCTGGAACACATCTCCTGGAGGGTGTTTCATTTTCTGCCTCTGCTGAACCTGTGAGTTCTTCTAAATTCAGAATGATGTTAACCTCATTCATTCAAAAAGCATAAATTTCCATGAGGTCAGGCTGGCTGTAAGGGAATAAATAATTACTTACTGATTTGGCTGCACATCAACAGAAGGAGCCAAAAAAATCATTGTAGTCCTAACATGTCACTGAATTACTCGATCCTCTCTTCATTTGGTAATATACATTGGTAGGGCCCCATGAAAAGTGTAGCCATATGGCTCTACAGCGTCATTTGTTTGCCAGTTTTAGCTATTGCTAATTTTACTTCTAACATACGTTGACCACACACATTATGAAAATTAATGTTTTATTAAAATATTAAATATTAAAATGAGAAACATAAAGGTTAAAGAAGTTGTACCTGTTCGACATTAATATATTATTAAGTTAATCTAAGGGTTGAATCGGTCTCTTGTTCGTTTTCCGTACGATTAGATTTAGGCAGATCTGAACACAGCAGTCATACTCGGGTGCGGACGAAAACAACCGCATCAAAACCCTTTTGAGGAAGTTTTCTCGGTCTGGTCAGTTAGTGGATTTAGTTTGTGGTGGGAAGGTGACCCGACCTTGATCTGACCCAACTACTAGGCGTACTGTACAAGTTTGAGCTGGATGATTCTTGTAGCCATTTTCGTTTTGCATACTGGGATATGGATGAGTAAAATCAAACAGTTGCTAGCAGCTAGCTAGAGAGTGAATTGAGGTCCAACCTGGATTAACAATGATATATTATATATATATTGCCTTGATATTTGATCAGAGGATCTTCTTCAGAACCTTCTTCCAGTGTTTACGTTCTCTCTCCTGCTCCAGACACATCTAACCAATAAGCGGAGTGAATGTTCTCATGTGGCTTTTAGTGATATATTTTGGTTCACTTAAGTTTTTTTCTGTGTGAAAAGAAATTGCAACAGTGGGAAAACACAAGTTTACCATTCACTCATTCACTGACTCAGATCAGAGCAAATAAACTATAGGTTTTAAAATACTGTCAGTGACAAACTTTAACAAGTAGGTCTGCAGCTTGTTGTGCAAGCCATGCGAACACACCGAGGTTCAAGACAAACCACCTTACAGACACCAGTGTTTAGGGATTAAGTTTTGTTTGTTGTCAGGTTCGGATTTAAATGGCAAAGCGAATTTCCCCACAGCCCAGCACTGTTCCTGCAGGCTTAGCGTGCTAGCCTGTACCTATAAAGCTATAGAGACATATGGTTGGTTTGAATCTAGGTCTAATATCTAAGCTAAATTACATTATAGCTGAACTGAAGATAGAAAACACACTTTGATATCCATATACACTGTTTTTTTCACTGAGGGCAAAGGTGTTTTTAATTTAATTTAAGACAAACCTGGCAGATTTTTGCAGAGAGAAAGAAGCTTTTGTGCTCTAAACTGACGTTATTATATGCACCTACTTCAAAGTATAAAGATAGCAGGTTAAAAAAAATAACAAAGACACTAAATAAAAGTCTAAGTATATTTAACTATGTATTTGTAGGCCTTTCTGTGTTCTCGTTGTTTTATATCCTTGTGCTTTCTACTCTTGCAGAGGTTAACTCACAGGTGAACATACTTAGTAAGGTATTGTAAAAGAAAGTACTGCTGCATTTTGCAAATTGATTGACAACACAATCAATTTGCATCACGTTTTCACTGGTTGCAGCTCATTTGGGTTTTTAAAGATGAAGAAAATTAATTTGTTTTTCTGTGAAATCGTATTTATGATGTTTGATAATTGCAGCTCTTGTCTTTTGTCTTATTTTACTCCTTTTACTCTTTTTCTTCAGGGTTTTGCGGGACAACCCTCTTGCTTGCTCATGTGACCTCCACTGGCTGCAGCAGTGGCAGCGTAATGAGCGTGGTGACCTGGACAACCAAATGTTGTTTTGTATTTCCAATGACCAGGAAGTACCCCTCAACTCTTTGGTGATTGATAACTGCAGTGAGTTTGACTTTCATTTTGATATTGTGAATTTATATATTGTTATTGGTCATGTATGTTTACAGAAAGATCTGCAAAACTTGTCATTAGGGATCAAAAGATGATTTGTCAAATCTGATGAAAATATATTTTTAAATGTGTTAAAAGCCCCCCTCCAGTAAAAAATATGTTTTTCTTATTATTACTTATTCAATGTGCTGAATGATTTAGGGGCAGAGTTTGACACTAGAGGGCTCTTTTCAAGTGCATCTGCTGAAGGGGGAAAGTTTCTCAGTGCTCACCTTAAATCTGAGTTAAATGCGTGTACCTACGAGCATGATTTGTGACATCACGAATCAGAATCAGAATCGGAAACAGGTTTATTGCGAAGTAGGTTTACAGGGAATTGGCTTTGGTCTGATGATGCATAACAATAAACATAGTGCAAGGACAAAAAAACTAAAATACAAGAAACATAAGCGACAGATTAAAAATAGAGGATATGAAAAAGTGTTATGAGAATAAGTCTGTTTTTGAAAAATAATGATGCTGTTCAGTTTGAGCAAAATATTGTCAAAAGTTCATAGTGTGAAGTGTAATAGTAGTACCTTACAAATAGTTTGGAGCCTACACAAGTGTGATGTGGAAACTTGAAACCTCTAGCACACATAATCTGAAAACAGACTTTTTCCAGTCAAGTAGGAGACATCTTTTATAGATTCTGGATTTTTCAATGAGGTAGAGAGAGTAGATGTAGTTTTAAGAACTAGATAAATGAATGCATTTTGTGGAAAATTGGCCTGAAATAGAAAAATAAAAAAAACATTTGTTGCTCCTTGTCTGCATATAAATGCTGGAACAAGCAGGTGCAATGAGCTGAGTAGGTCAACTATCGCTAATGAACCATCACTGGGATGTTGCTAAAATAAATGGTCATTGTTGAATGCAGGTAATTTTTCCAGGCGACTATGATGAGCCAAAGAAATTGGGTCAGAATTGTTGCTTTAATTTCATGCACTGGGAACATCTTGTTGCCAGGAAACATATGAGAGAGTTTTTGGCTCTGTGCTTTTTCTCTGAGCTGCTAAAAAAAAAAAAGCTTGGCTTCTTCACTCATCACCATCATCACCATCACATTGGCGACCTGTGCTTATTGCTATGTGCTCAAGCTGTCTCCTCTGCTTTGCACAGGCCTGCCTGAGGTGACTATTCTCCCTTCCAACAACAAGATTCAAGAAGGAGGCAATCTGACTTTTGAGTGTCATGTGACAGGAAATCCCAAACCTGATGTGAGATGGCGAACGGATAAGCTCTACTCTCACTTCTTCACCAAGGTAGTGGAGACTGTTTAGTATTATGTACAAAACATTCAGATATAAACTTAAATTTCAAAATAATGATATGTAGGTATATAGGGCAGCATGACATATAGGGAAGCAAAAAAATATCCATGTAATCATGTCATTGAAGCTTCATCAAATTGCCACATCACTTAACCCGTTTTCAAATATTTCTTCACTTGTTCTCCTTGTGTCAAAGCAAATGCAAAAAATAATGGTCATATTTAATTCAGAAATTTGTCCAATGATAAGCTAGCTAGTGAAATCCATCTTCAACCAACTCAGGACTATTCTGTTTCTCTACACCCTCATATCCTACATATTTTGGTATTAATAAAGGGTTTGTGTGGTGATATTCTATATTTTTCTTATTATCAAAAAATCCAATGAAAATACCAAAACCTCTTCATCCTTCTGTATCATCAATTATTGCATGTGTAACCAAGTGAGTCACACCGTTGCACTGGGTGACATGTTCCTTCATTTCCATAATCACGGCCACTGACGCTTATTCTGATTCAGTCCCATTTACACGTCCTTGCGCTCTTAATACTGCGAACCAAATCTGTAGCTGAAAATAGTCCCCAAAAATGCAATATTTACTCCTGTTTGTTTAAGGTTTGCTAATAAACTACTACTGTAACCTTTTTTTTTAAAGATTGACATCTTCAGTAGGAACGTGTTTGGGCTGAGAGTGATAGAGAAGTCTGAAAGTAACACAATACACGTTATTGTTTTTTGTCTTTTCATGGAATTTGTTGACAACAGTAAAAAAAATAGAATATCCTTTAAGACTTCCTTATCCTGTCTCCAACTACTGCAGTCAAGAATGATGTAGCAAGGCTAATGAGATTTTAAAAAAAGAGAGACCATATTATTTGTCTTATTCTTACCTCCCTCTTCATGCTTCTTGTTGATTGTAGATTTAGTGGTAATTCTTGTTTGTCTACAAGTGGTCTTGGTTTTCTTAGTGGTCTCACTTTATTGATGCTTTCAAGATTCAACTTAAAAATGCACTTTCACTCGCTGACTTTTAACTTTTTTTCAATTTACCATTTTCTCTCTGTTTTCTTCCACTTTTCTCTCTTTTCTGTGCTGTAAAGCTCTTTAGATCAACTGTGCAGTGCTTAAAGTGACATAAATAAAGTTCAGTTGGGTTCAGTAATCTATTGATCAAGAGTAGAGTAAATTGGTTCCCATTTCATCCCTCTAACCATTATACCTCTAAGTGATCCATACATGGTTCTGGACAGGCTGCATTAACCTCCTCTGCTCTTTGCGTGCGCTGTCGGCTGCTGCAGGAGAGAATGTGGGGCTCCACATTAGAGGTGGTCCTTTACCTCACCAACGTTTCCTCCAGTGACAACCTGCACAACCTGACGTGTGAGGCCGAGAACCAAGCTGGGCCCGGGGAGGAGATGGTGCAATTGGACATTGAGTGTAAGTGCCTGCACAATAAAACCACACTCTTGAATGCTCACAGGCTCAATGCAAGTCGTCGAGCTTAATGGAAGTTAGGGCCAGAGCACACTGAGGCCATTTTTCTAGTGCAGGCAGGGTGGACAGCCACAGAAAAGAAAAATGCACTGCGCTGATTCTTTCTAAATGCCCCTTCTACAAATACGAGTATGTTCCCACTATGCTTCTAATGGAGCTCTCTGTCATCTGCCACTCACTCTGGCAACTGGTGAGAAGTGAAGTGCAGCTGGTATGGCTTGCCATTTAATGCAGGGATACAATGAGAAATGAGAGGACAAAGGAAAGTGAACTTACCTCGCCTCGCTCTTAAAGCACTCCTTCACCTCATATACACTGTACTTTTAAATTACAGTTGCAGTTTGACCCAGGAGGCTTACTGTTGTTTTCTCTTTCACACACATTAGTGCATCTAAAAGTTGAAGAACGCCAAGGAATGACAGCACCCAGTGGTTCCACAGAAAGCAGAGTCAGATGCATTAGTGATACATTACTGAAAATACTGCCCAAACAATATCATATATCACCAACTCAGTGACACTCATTAGAAAATAAAGCAAAAAAGAGCGGGGGCGCCAATCAGCTGAGGCCAAATGCACAAGCATCAAGGGACAGATAATGAGCATCAGGAAAATGGGGCTGATAACCGTGCTAAGATCTGATTTAGGCCTGTGCTAATGGACTTTTCCCTCCTACTCCGGAAAACCGCTTCATCCGCAGTGATTGGCAGTCTGTAAATGCGTTAGTGCAGCTAATCTATCAACATCAGCCCCCTTGGTGGACGGACACTCGTTAACCACTAGTCCTTTAATTACTTTTAATTACCTCCCAGAACAGTGGGTGTTTACTGCTGAGTGGCCCTCCGTGCCATTGATTCATAGTACTTGTGTAGCTTTCCTTTCATAAAAGAGTAACAACATGCTTTTCTAATTCACGTTTTTTGCGAATGTTATTTTTCAAGTTAAAAGGTGAATTCAGAAAATAATTTTTTTTTTTATCAATATCCACAGGGAGTAAAATGCATATTTTGGATGCAAATCTGCCTGGACTAATACCAGAAATCATTTTATGTATTTGCCACATTGTCTGTTGTCTAATTCTGCAATAAGGTCTGAGAACTGGCAGGTTCATTAAACATAATTCTAGCCTTCCTTTTTAACCGCTGCAGTGAAATAGCTCATGTAAGATTAGTAGAGGTCACTAATAGAAGATTACTTAGATGTGATAAAGAGCGCTAATTTTCACTTAGTGTAACAGACTTCAACGAGCCCTGAGTCAAGATCCTCCAACTGAAGAGACAAAATGCCTCAGTATCCCCTTAGCACAGCACTTTCTGAGGCTGGGTCATGGGTTAAGAGCAGCAGAATGGCCCATGCAAAATGAAGGGCCTTTGCACTTGCGAGTCATGTTCGATCTAAACGATGCCATTTCCTGTAACTTCATGTCCAGTGGAGCTTCCAAGTAGCTTTTGTGGTCAGGGGCACACGACGACCAGGATTCATTATTCATAGTAGGTCAGCACAGGTTTGCAGTGCGGATGGAGAACATTGATTCATGGAAACTCCACAAGAACCTATAGGGCATTTGACCAACCATTGATTTTATTCAATACACGATCAAGATGCACATTCAACATAAATCATGGCATACAGACCTGTGCATTCAAATATTTCTCCATAATCATTATTTTACTCATTGGCAAAATATGATGTCTCACTTTTAAAGCAATAGTTTGACATTTTGGGAAATCCACTCGATTGCTTTCTTGCTGAGAGTTAAAAAAAACTCAAGAGGGGCTGTGGAGATGTAGGAACCTAGTTACCTTTGGACAGAACCAGGCTAACTGTTTCTCCTTGTCTACAGGTCTTCCTTCATTTTCTTAGCTGACTTTCTTGTTTTAATATACCAAGTCAGGACCAGTTTACCAGCTTGCGTCTAAGCACTTGTTGGGGCTCATTCACTTTCCCTAACTACTACATCTCTCTTCTGACCACCTGTGAACTGAACAAATCTGTCATCTCCCAACAGTTCCAGCCAAAATCCTGTTCCTGAGAAACGCAGTGCCGCAGCACCACTGGTGTTTCCCCTTTGCTGTGGACGGCAATCCTGAACCGAGCATCACCTGGCTGTACAATCGTCAGGAGCTCAAGGAGAACCGTTACACGTACACCCAGCTCATTCCTGACTCAGCTGATGGATCGGAGAAGCATGGCTGTCTCTTCCTCAACAAACCCACCCACATCAACAATGGCCACTACACTCTGATTGTGCAGAACAAACTCGGAAAGGATGAGGCCACTGCCACTGGGATGTTTATGGATAATCCCTTCGACCCATTCGATCCTGAGGGGATAATCCCAGGTCAGTTCCTGAAATTGTTTTGTAGCTGCTGTATGTTTTTTCCAAGCAGTATGCCATAGTGATCATAGGAGGCCATTTGGGCAGCGTGGAGAACTTAAATGAGAATTTGAATATCTTATCATTTTGCTTGGATTTTCCTAATGAGACACTTCACAATAAGTAACACAAAATAACTTTAGTTACTATATTTGTGCCCACTTAAGTAATATGAGGCATCATTCATATTCAAGTTAACAACAACACCATTTGTTCTTTAAAGGCCATGTATTATGCACTTTTCCAGGTCTATAGTTATATTCTGGGGCTCTGCTGGTATATCTTTGCATGATTTACAGTTCAAAAACTATAAGTTTTTGAAGAAATGATGTAGGTAAGAAACAAATGCAATTTTCAAGCCAAATTATATACAATTATTGAAGTAGACTAACTAAAAATCAAACTAAAAATAAAACAGATTATACAGAACTAAAGTTCCAGTGTGCCCAGTGATGTACTGTACATACGGTAAATATTGCTATTGGCTGTACAAAGAGCATTATTGTCCTTGAATTTTAACCTGAATCAACTCTACATTGTACACAGATGTACTGTATGTTCTGTAAGGTAGCATAAAACAATAAGAAATACTAAAAGTAAGTGCAGTTAAGAAAATTTACATTATGGATACAAAAATGTTTATCTGCATCATGCAGAAGATCAACAGACTTGGTTTCATATTGAAACAGCTGTGTAGATGTTTGATAAGTTGCTAAATATCTCAGCAAGCACGCCCTTGAATTGCAGTCTTTTGATCTATTTACTGTGTATTCAGAAATATGTTTGTGCTTTCTCTTCCCACGTGCCAGTCCCTGACCCGGATCCAAGTAAGTCTTTGATCGATATTCCCTTTCCTAAAAATCTCAGCATGTCTTGTCAGCACTGCATGAACTTGATGTGACACCTTTCTTGAGTTTCCTTTAACAAATCTCATTCATGCCCCTCAGTTCCTACAGACAAATCAGACATGGACGTCACAGAGAACCTGGAGAGTCGAGTGTTTGTGGTACGTCTGTGCGTCATCATTCCCAGTACAGTAATGGCTATCGAAAATGTCAGTGTGAACACTGTACTGTAGGTGCAAACCGCTGTGTCTTTGTTTGAACAGGTGTCTGTGGCCGTGGGTCTTGCTCTGTTTGCCTGCACTTTTCTTCTCATCATGGTTTTGGTTATTAACAAGTGCGGCCAGCATTCCAAGTTTGGTATTCACCGTAAGTTTTCACAGTTTACTGCATGCATATAGCTGCTAATTGATAAAAGGGATAGATGAGGAGATTGATACCACTTTCTGTGTGTAAATGTGAAGCCAGAGCTAGGAGGTGTTTAGCTTAGCTGGAAACAGGGGTAAACAGCTAGTCTGGCTCTGTCAAAACTTTAAAAATCAGCCTACTTGCAAGTCTAAAGCTCACTAATTAAGACTTTATATCTAATTTGTTTTATTTCTAAACAAACAGAAATGTAAAATAGTTGTGGTTTTCCATGGTTTTTCTGTGCTGAAACAATTTTTGATTTTTTTTTAAAACTTTCGAACTTTGGATAGAACCAGATTAGCTTTTTCCCCATTTCCAGTCTTTATGCTAAGCTAAGCTAACCAGCTTCTGTCTATCATTTTATTTATTAGACAGATACCTGTATGGCAGTGGTATCAATGTTTTCGTATCTATAACAAAGCCAGTAAACATATATTATACAAAGGATGTTCATGTTTAAAAGGATATGAATGTGGAAATAAGAAGTTGTGCTTTTCTGGGGAGTTAGCACTGAAACAATTTTTAAACAACAACTGGTTTGGAGTTAAAATGATTTTTTTGAGAAAGATATTATTGCAGCAAACGATTGATGTGACGTGGCTTTCCGCTCCTATATTATAATTAAATTTCCATATCTGTCTGTTATATCCTTGCAGTGTTAGTCTGATAAAAGACTTCTAACCCATTAGATGACATTAACTCAGCCCAGAACCACATCTGAAAACATATGCAAACTGGAATCAAATGTTCTGCCAAATTATTGTTTCAAATCACAGATGGTTCTGTCAGGCTCTCAGAAGGTAATGCACAGGAGAGAACATAGTATTTCCACTGAGCTGTAACTTTGGACACAGGCAGCCGCTGTGTCGGCCAGGCTAAAGTGCCTTAATTATTGCAAGAGAATGGCGGCAGAAACCTCCCTTGGCCACCGCCACGTGGTTTGGGCCATTAAAGAAGATGGATGGATGGATGGATGGATGGGTGAATGGATGAATGGATGAATGGATGGATGGAGGAACAGCTAGACGTGATATAGCTCCACTCGGACCCCACCCCCCAACACACACACACATATACATACACACATCTACCCTTCTCACTCTCAAAGTGCCTAAGTGGGCCTGATTGCCTAAGTGGACCCTGCTCCCTCTTTCCTTCCCTCCATCGCCTCTGTGCTCTCTCTTTGTTGTTCCATTTTCTACCGTGTTGGACTCTGGGGGTTCTGTGGTTTGCCTTGCTGAGTGGGTTTTTACAATTTGGGCCCCACTTGTTTGGCTTTTAATACACACTGTAGTCAGGGTTGCTAACCATTCAGGCTTCCTATATGGTCATTTTTTTAGTTCAATGTGGCCTGATTGCTGCATGGTTGATGATGGTGATTATTAGAGCTTGTCATCATCTGTCACCATGGTACCAACAAATGTGCAACCAAGTTGGTAGTGGAGAATGTCGATTCCTCGAAGGGGAGAAATGGATCCTAAATTGCTTCTTTCTCCAGTGCAATTACAAATAGTTGGAGACTGATTAGATGTTACATATTTCTCAGTTTTGCTTGTTTATGCCCCTCCACATTTCATAAGGTTCATCAGTTTTGGGCACTGAGGACGACCTGGCTGTATCGCTTCGTTTCATGAACTTTGGAAACAGCCCGCCTTCCTCAGATGAAGATTCTGGTTTATCCAGCTTTGTAGAGAATCCACAGTACTTCTGCGGCATCATCAAGGACAAAGACATGTGTGAGTTTGTTTCCTCTCTGCTGATGTTTGATGGTTTGTTACCATCCACATTCTTTTGCCTTTCTTGTTGTAGTCATTGTTGGTTATTAATTCATACGTAAAAATTTAAGTGATGAACAAATCCAATTAACTTTGGTGCAACAAGACATCAGGTGATCAATATTCAATATCCATATGTTCCTTTTCTTGTCAATAGGTGTCCAGCATATCAAACGGCAGGATATTGTGTTGAAGTGGGAGCTGGGTGAAGGAGCGTTTGGGAAAGTCTACCTGGCAGAGTGTGCCAACCTCAGCCCCGACAGCGACAAGATGCTTGTCGCCATCAAGGTGAGTGGATTTTCGCAGTTCCTGTCCAAAGCACTTTCACTGTTAATGTGTTCTTTTTATTCCTTTTAGGCTTCATTAGTGAGACCATGTCAGCTGTCAGTGTGAGGTCTATGCAGGGGGGGAAAGAGTGCTGGAATAATAAATGAATGGTGCTGAGTTTTGCTCAAGTAGGGGTAAAAATACCACTGTGAAATTCTAAATGAAATAGAAGAACAACTTTATTATTAAAAATGCACGGAGAGAAAGTTACGGTTAGCTTTTAAAAAACAAATTTACATTTCATTTTGTATGAAATTCTATAAACAGGTGAGCACAGAAGGTCAACCTAAAGCTTCTTTAATTGAATGCCTACAAAATGATATTTGACTTAAAAAAATGCATTTTCAGTACTTTAATAAAGACAATCAAAACTACGGACTACAAAAAACATATCGCAGTATCACGGTGTTAAGAGTAAAAGGAATTAGACTGAACTTAAATATTTCATATACTGAAATTACATCCTGCGGTTTCAGAGTAAGATGTCTCTGTTTAGGTCAGTCAGGTTATTTAATACAGGGCTCACGTTACAACAGTTTAATGCAAACCACAGTGAATGAAAACAAGCATACATATGCTTTGATTGCAAAATATCCTTACTCATAAGCAGGAGCATTGCAAGGCATTGTGGGCCTCTATGACAGCATCTTCACTGTTTTTTATTCACGGAAATCACAGAATTGCTTATTATTACACTCCTCACTGTTAGTTACTTGTAATGCTGTTAATTAAAGGTGTTTGCTTTAACTGTAAGGCCAGTAACCATAGTGGTCATGTAAATGTACGCTCCTTGTGTGGCACAGACTCTGAAGGATGCCAACGAGTCGACTCGGCTGGACTTCCAGAGGGAGGCGGAGCTGCTGACGGTGCTTCAACACCAGCACATTGTGCGATTCTACGGCGTCTGTACGGACGGAGAGCCTCTGGCCATGGTGTTTGAATACATGAGACACGGAGACCTCAACCGCTTTCTTCGGTATGTAGCAGACCTGCTCATGATCAACTGAGGGTCACAAGTTCAATTCAGCCAAACCGTCCACCCCAGTGTCATCAATGTTGTGCCTGTCCATAACCAACTTCATTACATGCTGCAGATATTAGCCTTTGAATTTGTTCCTCATCTCAATAACTCAGTAAAAGATGTAGAGGATTCCTAACTGTGCATCAAAAGGAGCATCTTCTATCATTATTATTTTTAAGCCCCAGTATCACAACATCCCAAACAATTATGGCTTCATTGTCTGAATTCACTCTTTTTGCCCTTCCAGTCATCTCAGTTAGGCCCTTTGTACGGTGGAGAGTTCAACACACTGCAATTTCAGAAAACACATTCACATAGCAACTGACAACAAACTCAACAACACATAATCAGCATATTGTTTTATTTTATTAGAAAGAAAACATGACAAAATTGAGTAACACAGTCACCAATCTGATAACACATATGCAACACGAAACATGCTGCAAATACAGACAAACACAACTAAATACAGAAAAGAACTGAAGTTGACTTCCAGATAAATGTGTTAGAAATTAACCAAACAATTTGTGTTTATCTGAGTTTTAACAGTGTGATTCAATGATTCAGACATTGTGAGATTGCAGACATATGTTATACGCCTACTGTAGTGTGAAACAAATATCTGTAGTGTGTTAGTGTCCCACGGAAACTTCATGTCTCTTGAAGCATTTCTATATTAAGTGGGTTTCTGTATTTTGTCTTGTTTTCTATATTTGTAGCAATGTTTTATTGCCACAAAGCTCTCAGGGCTACTATACCCTCCACATCTTCCACCTTTCCATCAACAATCCTTCAAAGCCATCAGTGTCTTTGAGCAAGGCACTAAACCACCAACAGTTAACAGTGTGAATTTGTTCAGTGACCAGCAGTGAGACACTGTGGCTTTCCTTTCTTTTTAACTGCTAATACTTCAACAGAAAAATAATCCTGGACACATGGATAAGTGACTTGAAGCCAGATTGAGCCGCAGTGGTACCATCAGTCAATGTCTCATGTGTGCTTAAAAGTTAAACCCACTCAGCTAACCTTACTGGACCATGTGGTTCCAGTGGTTACTTAGTATAGCTGTGTGTTTAAGTAGAAATGCATGAGGGAGTCATGCAAGCAGTATTTGTTTGAGAGCAACGATGGAAGTGTTTGTTCTTGACAGTAATAAACTCATTTCTGATGCTGCAGCTCTTCCACCGTCTCTGCACTTTAAGGTCTCTTAGGTCCTTTTTGCATAGAGTTTAAATGATCTGGTGACCTAGAGATAGTCAGTAATTCAGGAAAATTATTTATGTCTGATTTCAAGTCAAAATTCCAGGATAAATTGCCCACTGTCTCTCACTAAAATGTCAGCAATTATTTGTTTTTACCCCATAATTTATCTTGCCTTTTCTACATTTTGCATCATCCTAGTATGTGTATGGAAGAAAACTCTGCTTGCTAAGCTAGAAATGAAAAAAAAGTCTTGTAGCAGGTTTCATATTCTGTGCAAATGTGATTTAAAGCATGTCAAGGCACAGGGCAGATATATTATTCACAGGATGTCCTTATAAAATAATAGCAAGCAGTGAATTTCAAATGTGACAAGATTTTGAATACTGAGGAACACAGTAAAAAATCAGATCCAGCACTTGAGCAGACATTTCCATGAACTGTATAATGAACTGATGCGATTTCTCAAGAGTGTAATGGTGCAAATTAGTCCATAATAAATCATGAATAGTTGTGTAAAATGGTGGCGGAATAGATTTAAAATATGTTCTTTTGATTGTTTAAATTGTAATTTAAAAACATCATCGGGGAGCTAGAGGAGTCACTGAGGACTGAGACAGTGTTGACCCATTAGAGATCACTTGGCACCTGGGAAACCATCTGAAAAAAAAAACTATTAGAGCAGACACAGTGGATGCTGTCTGCCAGGTGTCCTCTGCAGGAGACAGATTGGGTATCCATGTGCACAGACTTTGCCTGGGATATATGTTCACGAATGGATGGAAATCGCATTTCCAGCAGACAGAAAGGGTGAAATGTCTGAGAGCCCCCACAATGCAGCTGCTTTCCCACCCTGCCACCTGCCTTTTAAACTAATAGTGATTGTATAGACAACTTCCTTTGTAAGGAGGGGACAAAGTGGAGAGGAGAGATATTAGGATGGATGAAGACACATCATCAGTGATCTGCTCATTTAGGCTAGAGTTAGACGTGAGAGTGGGTGTTTATGATCCACAAGAACAACTGTGGAACGTTAGGGGAGTCAGTGTGCTCTGCATCTCTGAATTGCATTATTGCAAATCAATTGTAGGCGTATTACAAGCCTTATGTTTTCTATTAACCATCATTGTTAAATGGCTTTATTATGGCGTGGTCACACTGACCATGTCTGTAATGCTCTCAAGATCTCATATGATTTAGAAATGTTCAATCTGCAGATTGCATGCTGAGGTCATTGTCCTTCAGGTTACCCAAGGTTGATGCCATAGTTACCAACATACTGGGAGACCAATCCCAGTGTTTGATTCATCTGAACAGCCAATAGAAACAGAGAAGAATAGCAGAGGCCAGCATGTTCTGTTCTTTACAAATGGAAATATTTCTTTTCATATAACCCCCTTTACACATCATAGTGGTTAGGAATTTAGCTCCTACAGAGGACAAACCAATTCAGTCTATATGATTATATACAAGCTGAGCCTTCTTTAAAAAAAAGCCTCACTCAACTTGTTTTCAACAATTTCCCACTAAAGTGTTTGAAGTACTTCTGCAGTGACCTGCCTTTCTGTGGGTCCACCTTAATTTTAAATCTAAATTTAAGATTATTCTGCTTACTTGGATATACATTTTTTGCAGCAAAGATTGTGCCCACAACCAATTCAACTAAATAAAAAAGAAAACAAAAATATTGCCATTGTTGTTTTTGTGCACAAGCTGAAAAATAGACTTAATAATATACTTAGGAAAATCCAAACCAGTTACTTTGAAACAAGTTTAATAATCTAATGCAAATAGTCCTTGATGAGATTATTTCACTTGGATAATTAAAAAAAAGATGATGACTTGACTTGCCCTTTTTGCTGTGTGTTTTATTATTTCAACCTTAGCAGCTCTGACACAACTATGACATCCTGTGTCACCCAAAAGTGCCACTCACTGCCCTGATGACAGTTTATTGGTGGAAATAAAACCAATTATGCCTTTCTTCACTTCACAGAAATACAAATACCAGTAAAATATAGATGTAGAATCAAGCTACCTTAATCCAGAAACACTGACATGTTCCCTGTGTCTCACCTGCAGAGCTCACCACCTTGATGGCAGTTTAGTGGCGAAAATAAAACCGCCAGGGTGTAACTGCAATGACTGGGGTTCAGTTGTCTTCTTCTCATCTCTTATTTCTTCACTATCAACTGTCTAATAAAGCAGAAATAGAAGCCTTAATCCAGAAACACTCACACGTTCCTGTGTGTTACCTGTAGGGCTCACGGCCCTGATGCTCGTATCCTGGAGGAGTCGAAGATGCCCCCGCTGGGTGAGCTCACTCTGCCCCAGATGCTGCACATCGCTGCCCAGATCGCTTCGGGTATGGTCTACCTGGCATCACTGCACTTTGTCCACCGTGACCTGGCGACCCGCAACTGTTTGGTTGGAGAGGGCCTGGTGGTCAAAATCGGAGATTTTGGCATGTCGAGAGACATCTACAGTACAGATTACTATCGGGTAAGTAGTTTGAGAGGAGTAAAGAATGAAAAGGGTTAAGGGTTAAGTGTTTTGTTTTCTTTGGATTTGAGAGGAAAACTTGATTGTGGTTTGAAAGGCGGTTTCACCCAAATTACAAAGGACACATTTTTCAATTTGTTGATAGTTTTGGTCCTATTTGCCTAGACTTTAAAACATTGTTCTCTGAAATTTCTGCTTCCATCCTAATACAGTGGAGGTGGTGCTCAAAACACTGAAAAACACATGTTTTTCCAAAAAGCTGTCTGGATGTTCCACAGACGTTGCTGTGAACAGTTTTCTTTGAGGATTACTCTCTACTGAAACATTAGTCCCGTTGAAAGTGTTTGGTTGGTTTTGGCTCATAATGCCTAATTACAGGAATGATGAACAAAAGTCAGCTGGAATTAAGGGTATTTTAATGATAATGATTTGATTCCCTTACCTGTAACTGCTCTCTTACTGTAATTCATCTTGTTTGGTGGTCATGCAGTATCAGTAAAGATCATACAAAGAAAAAGCTGGGAAGTGTGAGAAACTGCAGTTTACCCTTCATTCATTCATTCAAAGCCAAGCTTTTCAACCATCTAACTATTATTATTATTATTATTATTATCCCCAATAAACCTTGTGTTTTAGGTCTTTTTCCTTTAATTTGTGGATTATGTTCTCGCTTCTGGGAGGACCAGGATTTGCAATTGTAGTTGTTTTATGTTCAAGTTGTATCAAACTGTCAACCAGAGTCAAACCCTAAGATGACCTTAATTTACAAAACACCCAGTTTAGTTTTGAGTTAAAGCTATCAGCTAATTCTGATATATAAAAGCAGTTGTTCACTTTTTACGAACTTAAAGGAGATATTCTCAATTTTTTCAAGTCTGCCTTAAAACAATAGTCAGTTTTTGCTTGTTGTCATCATACATCATGTCTATATTGGCTGTAAAGAGATCCCTTCATAATGCGCTTCCAATGTAAGTGATGGGGGACAAAATCCACTGTCCTCGTTCTGTGCAAAAATACAGCCCAAAGTTTATCTGAAATTCCAAATTCCCTGTTTGTGTTACCATCCCTCCACCCCAGCTAAGCATGGAAACAAGTCAAGTCAAATTTATTTATAGAAATGGAAATTTCTGGAATTTCTACAAATCATCTGTGTGCATTTAAATACAGTTAAATAACTGAAACAAAAATAAATAGAAAAGTAATTGTAACAGACAAAATTAAAACAATTTTATCATTACATTAAAAATTAAACAATGTCTGCGGGAACAAAAAGAGAGAATAGACTATCATATTGGAAGATACCTACTTAATTTGATTAATTCAGACTGCTAAAGCCTAACATTATCTGCAGATAAACTTTGGAGTCACTTCCACTGGAAGAATGTTTGGAAGGGATTTTTTTTATTGTCCAGTATGAACATGAGGAATGATTACAACAATGGGCATGAGAAAAAATGTGAATCTATCGTTTAATGGAAATCAGAATGAGTAGATCAGTAATGTCTGAACTGTAACTACTGCAGTAACCTATGAGACTGTGGTGTACTACAGTATGTGTCTATGTTCCAAACTGATGAATAGTACTGTGGTTGCTCATATGTTTCAGTTTGAAAAGCCTTTGTGGGATTTGAGTCATTGAAGAGGCCTAATCGCCTAATTCTATTTTGCAGAGGTCATCTCTGTTACAGCATCCTTTAATTCACACACTTGTTGAGTTTGCACAGCCTTGAGAATCAAAAATTTAGCCAAAATTACAAGCCAAAAAGATTCCCTGAGTTGATTTTGGTGGCAGAGTCAATTTTCTATTTCAAACTGAATTAAATGACTATGAAATAAAGGTCTTTTAAATGTTAAAGCTCTTTTTTTCTCTTTTTTTTGTCCAGAATATTTGCTTCACATTGGTTTCAAGACGCTTTCCTACTTTATTATAGAAAATTCGAGGTTAAAAAATGTAGTTAAGAAATGTCTTTGTTACTAAATTGTGGTATTTATGCTTAATTCTATCAACAAAGACAATGCTTAGATATTCACCCTGACACATAAAATGCTTTACATTCCCTTACATATTTAGATATATTGGATGTAATGTTAGCGTACATTACCTTGTTTTCCTGCTCAGGTGGGTGGACGCACAATGCTGCCAATCCGCTGGATGCCTCCAGAGAGCATCATGTACAGGAAGTTCACTACAGAGAGCGACATCTGGAGCTTCGGCGTGGTCCTCTGGGAGATTTTCACCTATGGCAAGCAACCCTGGTATCAGCTGTCCAACAGTGAGGTGGGTTGAGATGGCAAGTTAATGGACAACTTTGATGGCCAAGATGTTATTGGTTGTTGGCTCATAATTCATTTTAGTAGAGGTATTGCTACTCATTTTTTTATCACTAGTCAGAGGAAACACCTGTCACATGTATTTGTAGCCTCCATCTCTCCATTTAAAGGGTCAGTTCATGCAAATTACAAAAAGACATATTTTCTCACTTAATAATGGTATGTAGGTATGCAGATAGTTTTGGTTTGATATGACCAGGCTTTGAGATATCTACGTCTGAGATTGCTGCTGTCAACCCAATGCAGTGAAGGTGGATGAAACTTCATCTGCACTGCTCAAAACAGTGAAAAATATTTACTCTAGATGACATACAGGGACATGAACTGTTAACTTTTTTCATTGGGATTTCTATTTTGTCAATTGAACTTGAACTAGAGCTTGTTCGCATTCTTGACCAGAGTTAGATGAGAAGATTGATGATACCACTCTCACATCTGTATGCTAAATACTGTATGAAGCTAAATCCAGCAGCCTATAAGCTTAGCTCTGCTGGTTGCCCAGCAACCACAAAGAAATAGTCTGGCATACTATGTCATGTCATGTCATTTTTACACTGTGGTTTTTGTAGGGATTAAACAAACAAACAAACAAACATTGGTCAGCTGAATGTTGCATGACTGAGTGATGAAGTTACACCATTGGTCAGCCAAATTAAAAGTCCTCCAGCGTTTCATACACGGTGCAGCCATATGATATTAATCTTCTCATCTAATTTTTGGCAAGAAAACAAATAAGCGTATTTCCCAAAATGTTTAAGTATTACTTTTAGCCACATTGAACGTACCCTCTGGAGTTTTTGACCACTAGTGGTGCCATGTTTTTAAGCGCGGGTCCCTGATTTTATTATTGGGTGACATAATACACAGTCCTGCCAATGGTTTCACATTAATTCACTGATCTGCAGTTGGCAGCAGTAACATGCCAAGAAATGTAGGAAGGATACACAGAAGGCGTTTTGGTGAGGAACAGTAACATATTTGTTAAGAAGAAAACTCAGCAGGGCACTTTTGTATGCAGTTGGTGGCCCCCTCATGGCACTAAAATCCAGAGCATAAACAACAGGACATTAGTAAACATTTCATAATTGTGTGGCTGGTAGGGATGGAAAAGGCTCCAGCCAGAGAAAGGTGCTAGAGTAAGTCCAAATTTCTCTTGACAGAGTGCTCTCTGCTGTGGTCGACAGAGTTTAGTATTTCACTCTTATGTTTTAACCTGACACTGTGTGCTCAGATTTCCTGTCAGACATCAGAATTTATTTTGGCATGAAGTAACTGAATTTGATCTCAAAACCTCAACAAATGAAACTAAAACCATCTGAGTGGCTAGTGGATAAGTGGATGAACTGTCCCTTTAAAGGATCGGTTCACACTTTTTCAAGTCTGTCTTAAAACAACAGTCAGGTATCCATATGAACAGTGAAAGATTAAACGCTGTAAACATTCCTCCTGTTCATACTGGCTGTTAAAAGATCCCCTTCAAATGTGCTTTCGATGTAAGTGACAAGGGCCAAAATCCACAGTGTGTCCACACATTTTGTGCCAAAACGCATTTAAAAGCATAAATTGTTTTCATTGTAGTCATGTATATCTCAGAGCATATGTTGCTTAAGTTTTATGGTGCTCAGTACTCTTAAACTAATCAATAAGCTCATAGTAATTAAGGGCAGTCCAGTCTAGCCTTTCCAGCTTGAGCAGTAAGAAGTGGGACTCCATTGCGACCACAGCGGTGCTATTACAGGCCGAAACCCTCTCTCCTTTCAAGAGAAGGGTAGATCACTTTTCCTTTGCACTCAATTCTAATCTCATTGGCTTTCATTTTTGCCCAGGGCCAATGAGCTTTAACTTCGTTAACCTAATCTGTCTCGGCCAATGAGGGACAGGTGCAATTATCATGTTGCCTAAACACGCAGTGGCTGAGATAAATCATCCCAAAATACTGACCGACAGCGGCCATTTTGGGCGACCGTTATGAGTCTTTTTGTTCAGCTGTGAGGCTGACTGACAGGCCATTTTGGTATGAAGTGGCTGAGCACTGACAGGCCTCTTCTGTTCATCGGATCAGGACCAAGGTTAACAATGGGCAAGAGATTGAGTCAGTAACCCTTCAAATGCAGGGCGTAGTGAAATCCTCTCTCACATCCTCGACAGTGATTTATTCACTGAGCAGCAAGAGCGTGTGAACTCAATCAGTCATTCAAGCCATTAGTGTCTGTGCTGGAGGTTATTCATATTTTGGCTGCTCTCATTTGTCCCTGAGGTCTCAGCTAATGGACACGTCTGTAAATCTGTAGACACTAAGGTTGTTGTGCCAAAAAACCATCTTTTAAAAAAAAACAAATTAAAAAATGTGTGTCCTTGGTGTAGCATCCATTGATTCACAAAGTCTCTCTGAAGTGAACTGATTTGAACTGAATTTTAGCACAATGTGAGAATTTAATGGTATCTAGCCATGCAGATAGTTTTGGTTTTACTTAATCAGGTTTTAATCTGTCTTTGCCACTTCTGCCGCCACCTTATTACAATTTAAGTGAATGGAAAAATGGGAAAAAAAATACCAGATGCATCTCTTTCAACTTCAGGCGGAACTTCTGCAACTGCAAGTAGTAGTGGTGTGGATGAAAAGTTGAACAAACACACTGAAAAAGGAGACTAAACTTAAACATCAACTATTATAGCATCACTATGTCTGCATGACATAATAATTGTAACAATATCCACTTTTATATAAATAACAGTGTTAAATAACGTTGAGTTTCAAATCAATCCCACCCTAGCCATAACCTGTGCCGAAACACTTCATTTTTAGGGGTAACTGGTTGATGAGTTCCCAACCTTTTTTACTGGTTGTGGCTCATGTGGACATGAGCTGTGAGCAGTTCAACCAAACAGTGATTTTCCCTTCTCAGATTCTTTAATTTGAAGGACTTTTGGAGGCCCTAAGGTTTTGAGTGTCACCAGTATTTCACAAGAAAAAAAGCTAATTTCGTGTCACAAAAATATACGCACACGTTTTTCTTACTTTGCCTTTTATTCATCTTATGACCTGTCAGACTAATCTTGGAACCCCTTGGGTGGATCTCGACCTCAGGCTGGAAACAACTGCTCTAGATAATGCACAAAACACACCATCCACAGTTTTTACTATTTCTTTGGTTTAAAGCTTTTCCAAAATCTGTGGATTATCAAGAGCAACAGGAGCATTGTTACTGTAAAGACACATAGCTGTTGAATTTTTAAATGTCAATTTTCAATGCTGTGAGCACCGCAAAGTAAATTCTGGCCACCTCCTTTATATTAGGGTGGAGGCAGGAATCTCAGCAACAGAGATCTCAAAACATTGACAAATGAAAACAAAACTATTGGCATGATATGGTCTGATATAAGGGCTAGACAGATAAACTTAAAGATATGCTTGTGGTAGTTTAACAGTGTTTATTGTTCTATTGTAAAATGTCCCACTCACAATATATCTTTATTTATTTAATTATTTAATCAACAGATTTATGTTATCCTTTTTTAATTTCAATTTTTTGGCACAGTACAGGCTATAGAAATAAAATGAAATAATAATAAAACCTCCATCTTTGGTACTGTGGTACAGATTATATTATAAAAGTACTCATTACAGACCATATTATCAGAGTACTCATTATAGACCAAGGTACTCCATTCAGTTTTATTAAGATAGTATGGAGAATAAGCAAAAAAAACAAAAAAACAAAAAAACAAACAGACAAATCAGAAAAACAGGTGAAGTTATAAAGATAAAAGCTAATTTTATTGCATTGGTAACATCATGACTGGACTCCATCTCTTAATGAATTTGGGTTTTAAAGCCTCAATGAGTGTGTTATTTGTTCCATCTCATATATGTCCCATAATTTTTGTATCCATAAACTCTAGGTGGGGGTGTTGGGCTTTAACTAATTAAGCATAATACATTTCACCGCTGCTATAAATCGAATTTGGAGTAAATACTCCTTCCTTCTATCCCTTCAGGTGTCATTCCCAACAGGGAGAATCTTGGGTCTTGTGGGATGTCAATGTGCAATGTTCATTTCCCCAACAGTTTGGAATATTTCATTCCAATAATTTTTAGCCAGAATGTATGCATATAGTTGCCCACCTGTGCCCCTCAATTCCTCCAGCAATTGCTGGAAGCTGAGGGGTTTATCTTAGCTGTTATACTGTATGTGGTGCTCTAAAAAACCTGGCTATATATAAGAATGGTAATTTTGAGATTTGAAATTTGAGATTTTGTGTCTCTTGGCATACATATTTCTCAATGTTCAGCCATTGCATCTCTGTACACTAATCCATGTCATCATTGGTTTTAGCTGAGCACTCCAGGTCGTTCTTAGTACATTTTATTATTTTTCATACTTAGCACTAAATAATTTGACTGAGTGGGAACTTCCACAACCTATGTCCGTGGCTTCCATTTTGTCTACATTTATTGAATACCCCAAATAAAAGCCAAACTGATCTATAATCTTTTTTAGATGAGGTACTGTTGTCATGGGATCAGACAAATATAGCAGGACATCATCTGCATATAAAGATAATTTATGCTCTTCTCCGATCACGATATATTTTATCATCTCTGATTAGCTGAGCTAAAGGTTTGATGCAAATTGCAAACAATAGGGGTGATAGTAGGCACCCCTGTCTACAGCCCCTTTCCAGAGTAAAGGCTTCTGATCTAGACATATTAAGTCTAACTGAGAGCTGTGGGTTTGAATAAAGTGTTTTAATCCATTTGTGAAAGCTGGGCCCACAATTTAAACATAGTAGTGTCTCAAATAAAAATTGCCAAGATATGCGATCAAACACTTTCTGGGTGTCTAGAGGTAAGAGCATAGCGTCCTCTCCTGTTATCTGTGAATAGTTCAATATCTTTTATTATTAAGTGTCAATATCATTCTTCAATTCCCCTTATTTCGATTGGGTTGTCTAATTCTTCAGACATTCTATCCGTTACGTCTGTTAGTTTTATTTATTGTAAGACAGATTTCAACTCTTTATCATCAGTGCATGTGCCTGAATTCTTGTATAAGGTTTTATAAAAATGTGCAAAAGATTAAGCAGTCTTGTTTGGTTTTGTAAGGAAAGAGTGAGTCATTTGTTGTTTTCTTATTTGGAATGCCAATAGTCTACTTGCTCTGTTCGTAATACTTTTGTTCAGCAAATCTCTATTGTCCCTCAGCTTTTCTGTCAATAATCTATCAAAGTATATGCGCTCCACTTGAAGCAGTCATGAGACTGGGGCATGAATTGTGTTTATATTGTTGCTCCTGATTGGTTATTGTATTTTCCAATTCTAGTCGTTTTTATTTCTCTTTCTTTTTTTTTTTTTTTTGCACTTGCAAATGAAATAATACAACTCCTGAGACATAAAACCCTCACATACAATGAGTGGTGACACCTCTGCAGTTGCATTTAATTCAAGATACATTTTTAATTTGGCTCTAATATTATAATAATACTTAATTCAATACTTAATTCACTATCATTGAGGAGGGATGCATTTAATCACCATTGCTTAGATGTTGATTTTTTTCCTTTTTGCAATTAAAATCTCCCCCCATTAGCAGAAGCCCCACACTTTCCGGGTCATCCCCATTTAAGGCGTACACATTTAGCAGCGATATATCTACTCCTTCTATGGTCCCATTTACTAAGATATCTCCTCTCTCTGTATCTCTATGCTTCGAGGTAGCTGTGAAGTTTACTAACCTGTGTGCCAGAATTGCCACCCCTTCCCCTCCTCCCCAAAACATGTAATGAATAGAATACTTTATCCGCATAGTAAGTGAGACATAATTTTTCTTTAAATTTGGATGACCTGGCCCTTTAAATACAGAGACGTCTGTTGGTCTTTATCAGCTGACTCTGTCCTTTCCCCACTGAAGCATTGAGGACAGACTGCTATGCTTCATAATGTATCCTGGCTGTTAATATACTGTTATTTGAAATTCCCACCCCAACAGGCCATCGAATGCATCACGCAGGGACGGGAACTGGAAAGGCCACGCACCTGTCCCAAGGAGGTGTACCTGCTGATGCAGGGCTGCTGGCAGAGAGAGCCCCAGCAGAGGATGGTCATCAAGGACATCCACAGCCGCCTGCTGGCCCTGGTCAAGAACCCACCAGTTTACCTGGATATCCTGGGTTAGAGGGGCCAAGAGGCCAGCAGAGAGTGAAGTTCAGAGGCTGGGGAGGTTGGTTTTGATTTGGGACCGAAAACTTGTTTAATTATTTCACTCTAATCAGGGGTAATTGCTTAAAGAGGTTCCCACTTTTTCTTTTACCACTTAAAAGACCAGTATGAAGGTTATTTCCCAGTTTTGCTCCCAAGATGCTTGATGGACCTTTTGAAAAGTCTGCAGTGACTTTTCTGCTTCAGTTTTGCCTCATCCCGGCTCGACCCTGAACCCTGTTTACTGCCCTGTCATTCTCTGGAAACCTGTCAAATGTTTACTAAAGTGTTAAATGTTTATCTGAAGTGGGATCAGCCTGATGGACAGACATGCATGGATAGGTGTTGGAAATAACAGTATATGGGCCTTTACGTTGCTAGGAATGTGATGGCTTGTCAGGGAGTTTTGCTCCGCAGTGTTATCATGAGAGGCTCGTGAGCTGAGCTGTGGTGCATTTTATATGACTCTACAACCGACACTTGTGTGGAAAGGCAATTAGAAAATGACACAGATGATTACAAGAGAGGGCACTTCACTTCATGAGTCAAAAGTGAGAACCAATTTTACAGATTTGGGCACAGCAGACAGTCATTTGTATAGTCACTGATTTTGGATAAGTTTTGATATGGAGTGTCATTTAAAGGTTTTTAGTGAACCTTTAAATAAGATATCCAAGTTGTACAATCGAAACCTGTGAAAGCTAACAATTGTTCTTGTTCTTCATGTGTCAAATCCAGTGTATGATATGAATATTTTTCAAAAACAAGAACTAAAATGGTCATATATTAGCAGTGAATGTGTTACCTGGTCCATTAACGACTGTGTTTACGTTTAATTCTGTCAGTTTTGCTGTCATATATGAAAAAAAAAAACCTTCAAAGACTTAAGGTTTGACCTGTGGTCTGCCTGCAAGACTCAGGAGTGGCTTTTGTACAAATTAGTGATGTTTAACGTGCTACTGTAACGACCTTCAAAATTCAAAGCACTGCAGTGAAATTCGGTAAGGGGCAAGATGGTGGGTTGGTGACACACTGAGATGGGTTTAGAGGTAACAGATGGATTAAAGTGAGTGAAACTCCAGGAGGAGAGGGACAGATGGCACTGAAACAGAGACTGGAGGTGAGGCGACCACCATGGAAAAAAAAAAGATGTCAAAATGTTTAAATTCAACCAAAGGGGGTGAAAGACTGAGTGTACAAACCACTGTGATGCCTTTAAGTGTAAATACTGTATGTACATACATTAATACTCTGTATTAATGTCTACAAATATATATCTTCAAGTATTGTTGCTCCAGCACTTTGTATATTGTCTGCCCTGAAAAAATAAACAAACTTGATTAAAAAAATTGTTGCAGCCTCCGCAGGAACATCCCTCTGCATCAGTCAATCCATCATTATCGTATGCTTCAGAGTGAACAATGATTTGGGCTGCCGTCTGTTCTTAAAGTTAGACATCTTAACAAGGCTATTCAAGAGCCTTCTATTATTTTGACGAACTAATCAGCAACCTGCAACGTCTCCACGGGATGCTCAGCAGACGGTTATTGAAAAGGAATAATCAAGTTTCATATTGCCTTACTGCCAGGTCCTCCAGCAAACAAACACCCTCCAAAACCAAACCCCTCTCTCTCTATACCTCACACTACCAACCCCCTCCTCATCCTCACCCGTCCACCACTCTGAATGCAGAGCGTCTCCAGGGAGTGGTAATGGATTGTGATTAATGCTATCATCCCTTTCTCTTTCTCTCTCTGTCTACCTCCTCTGGTGTGCTGGGGGATGAAAACACTTGGAGGACTCGTGTCTGGCTTATTGTTTCTTCTAGTGTCTACAAGCAGATTCTAGCCAGATAGGATTAGTACACTGTAGTGTTTGTCCTTGTTATCCTTAAGGGTTCCCATTTTTGGTTGTAGAATGAACCTTTTTAATATGCACTCGAGCCTCCAGTCATATATGGAATATGACTATAATAAAGGCAGATTTTTTAAATGGAACTCCTATTAGAGCAGTGCAGCGGGAAACTTTCCTTTTTAATCTTCCATTTCGTCATATAACGCTACAGGATATTGATTTCTCATGGTAATCATCATTTTGGTGTGTGTCTACTGTCCACTGCTAATAGTAATGAGCCGCTCTATATGCTTTATTATCCATCCTGTAAGGCATTAAGATGATGAATGAGTAGGAGTAGAACAACTCTTGCACAAAATGTTGAAACTGAGTCAAACCAAAGAAGACAAAAACCTGATAGAGAATAGAGGAGTGATTCAGATTAAATTGGAGGTCACTGTTATCTAATCTAGTTTGGCAAAACTTTTAGACTGTGTGCAGCCTGTAGCTTTCCAATCAAAATATGTTTTCATAATTAACATTTAAAATAGCTCATTCTTATTAACAGCACTGGAAAAAATCCACATTTTACAAGCTATTTCATCTACAGGTTTCCTGCTTCCAAAATTTTTAAGTGACCAAAAGAAGATAAGATAATTACACATCAGTTTGTTTCAAGAAAAAACTTTTTTATTTATCTGCAGTGATGCGGTGTATTTATTACATTTAAACCTAATTTCAAGGCTGCCTGAAACTGGGCAAACAAGTGGAATAATCTCACACCAGCGGTGAAAAAATTATCTTCAATATTGGATTGAATTATTTGTTAGATTACAATTGTGTTATTTATCTAATTATTGCAGTGTGCTTTTTCACCTGAAGTCAACCAAGAGTTAGTTTTCCCATAGATCAATCTCTGGGGACTCACACACTGTTGCAACACCGTACCGCAGCCAATTTTTCACAAAAAAAAAAAAAAAAAAAGATATACAGGCTGCTGCTTAGCCCCAGGGCATGTTCTTGTTGTACTGCTCTGCCCTCTGCTGGTCACTCACACACACTGCTCAGATTTTTTGTTCACATTTCAAATTTCCTTATTCAAAGAAGATATATTGGAGTATTGTGCACAGTCATAAATATCTTCATGTTTTATACAGTATACTGTTGCTCATACTTCTAATGATTTGGACTAGTATTTGATCTAAAATTAGGCTGACTGTAATCTTAATCTGTATCTTTATAAATCAGTGCTTAATTTCCAGCCCTCTTTTCATGATATATACCCGGTTACCCTTAAGGTGTTGAATTTGTGATGTATAAATGACACTTTAAATAACTCCATTGACAATTATTACATTTATAAAAGGCTTAATTTATTACACAAATCTAGTGGAACAAAGTATCAAATTACAAAGTATACACAGCAAATAACAAATAAGTATTTATACATTTAAAGAGTAGTTTGTTGTCATTTCTTTTTTTATGGACAAGGAACAAACGGAGCATTATATCAAAAGAAAAGTTGTATAAAACGTTTTAAAAAGGCACCAATAACTCTTTCAAACCAAGTTTTTTTTCTTTTTTTTGACAGAAAAATTCTGGTTGTATCAAAGGTTTATCCTACCCTCGCATTTTCTCTCTGTTTCACGTTATCAAACATCCTTCAATATACTGTATTTTTTTAAAAATTCGTCACAAAAAGAGTGCCCAGTTATCCTGATAATTACAACCTGCATCAGCTTGTCCACTGAGGAGTAAACCAACAAGGTTTACACAACAAATACCCTTTGAAGTAACAGTGATCTGCTCTGGAAAATGAGTCCATTTGGAATTATGAAGTCAGTTTTGATAATTTGGTCAAAATAATATAAAACTGCAATTCAGAAAGGCAATATCAGCATCAATATATTTAATGTTGAAAAGCCTCGACACTCAGCATCTGTGAGTTTTATAACTGTCAAACTGAGGCTTTGCAGAAAACAGTAGGCACCAAACGACTGAGAATGAGTGAGATGACAAAAAAAAATAAACAAAACACACCAGCAGCTTAGAAATAAATGAGTTCCAAACTAGTTTGGGTCGATAGCAAAGAACCACATCAGAAGCCAGTAATGATGCAATTCCAAGAATCAACAGGGTCAAACAGAGGAATGCTGTAAGATGATGACTGTAGAGAAAATAAAAATCGATCAACGCTCAGCAGGGGTGGAGATAAAACAGAATCCACACTGAGGGCAAATACTGCTCCGTTTTGTCTGTGGCATAAAAGGCGATGTGACTTTTATACTCTGCACACTAGCCTTGAAAACATCTTAAACAATTACACTGTTCTAATACAAAAGTGTGTGCGCCTGTGTGTGTGTGTGTGTGTGCTCTTTGTGATTCTACACTGACATTTCCACCTCAGCATCCAACATGATCTGTAACACACCTCATGGCCATAATATCACATACATTTCCCCTCTTATTAAAACCCTCCAAATTCTGAGTTAAAAGACATTTGTTTGTGTGAGTGTGAGTGTTATCCACATGTTTTCTGTGGGTTGTGTGTACAAGCTACTTGTGTTACTGGTGTAGTGAAGTGTGAATTTGTGCCTTAAATGCTTTAAAACATTGTTTTATACAGACGAGCCTTCCAAGCTGTTTGTCAAGTAAAATGAGCATTGTTGAAATCTGTATCTACAGTACTGCACGTTAGCACTACAACAGAGATGTTAAGTAATGTGTGACCCAGTTCCCCATCAAACAATACTTCTCTGTCAGTCTCTCAACCATAGGTTGTATATACAGAATTGCTATGGCTGATATGACAATGTTAATGAATTATCTCATTTAAACACTGCAAAAATCTCCATCTTATTCAGTCATTTTTGTCCATTATTAAAGCACTTAGAGAGTTATTTTCTTAAAACAAGTGTCAAATTTGGCACTGACAGAATTTTCTGGAATAAAGTGTCATATTTTTTTATTCTAGTGCAGCAATCTGTCTTCATTCAGATTACAAACTGTAGCTGCAGCTAACTAATATTTTCATTATCAATTAATTTGTCAATCAATTTATCATTTAGTCTATAAAATCTCAAAAATTTCTAAGAGTCCAAGATGACTTTTTCAAATTGCTAAATTTGTCCAACCAACATGCCAAAACCAAAAGATAATCCATTTGCAGTCATATAAAAATCTGCACTTTGAAGAGGCATGTTTGACATTTTTGCCTGAAAAGTGACTCTATCAATCAAATATCAAAATAGTTGCAATAAATTCAAACTAATTGTTTGAAGTGTTTGAAACCAATTACGATTAGCTATCTGCACATTCATCACTTGTTTTAACAAAAGGCTTAGAAATGGTTAAAAATGACCAGAAAAGAGGGTAATTTTTTAATTTGTCAAGAATTCTAGTTACCTCTCTGTAGTAGTAAAAGAAAAACATCCTCTTCATTCCTTTTTATGCACCAAAACTAGCAATAAATACCATGACATTCTATAAATACAGTATTATTTCAGTGGTAAATGTAAACAACAGTCTCATGGGACAAAGTAACCACAGTATATATAAGGAGTGTACTGCTTTGTTATATCAACTGCACCAAAATAATGAAACACCACAAAGCCGAGACTCCCACATTATTATGACCCCAGACTATGACTAAATGCACTTTTTCTCTCTCCACTTCTCTTAATTCCACTGATAGTTCTTATAAACCACAAGTGTTGGAAATTTTACTGTACTGGAATATTCAAAACGCTTATTAAGTCAAATTACAACCATCGATTTTTTTTTTTTTGGGTTGGGAAGAGGCCCTGGGGCCCAAAACTGGCTGTGATTATAGGTGCTGCCGTACATGATTGATGTTCAAAATAGATCTTATGATGCATGACGGAATAAGAGAAAATGGTGCAATTTGCTCGGAACATAAAAATTGCTGAAGACCTTCAGGGGGCATGAGACCACTATAGCGTTGCCGTGGAAACATAGTTATAAAAATGGTACCTTTCTTTTAATCACTGGTGCGCTGTAACTTTTTTTTTTTTTTCTGTTGAGGGCAAATTGTGGGGTTCATAATAAGGCAGGCAATCAGAAAAGAACCACACTGGCCTGCAAATCAATTCCAGTCAGTGCAGAGTGGAATCAATAGGTGGATATATAAGAGCTGGCAATCCAATCTGCATTATATTATGTAGAGTTGAATGAGGGTTGTCTACGCGGAGGACTGCTTCATAGAACAACCACACTAACCAAGTAGTCCAGTTTGAAAGAATATTTTCAATAAATCCTTACGTAAAGGAGATTCTGGCCTTGTATATGCAAAAAGCATTAACCATAAAAAAAATGCCTGCAAACAGCAACATTAAATGTTTCCAGTTGGAGATTTGCACTCGTAGTGATCTACTGTAAACACTGTTAATGAAGTGTAGGTCTACAATAAGGCACTCGTGTCGTGTTACAACAGCATGCTTCCTTCAACCCAGAGCCTTTTTAAAATGCTCACTGAGGAACATTAAAAATAAATTAAACAGACATTTGTACATGGTAGACATGTTTTCAGCTTCTCCGATACTCCTGCTTAATGTAACATCAGAAAAAGGCTTCAATAAATGCAACTGGGTCCTCAGCTTCTGAGTAAACACATGAGCAAATACTTCAGGTGTGTAACGCTGTTAGAAAAATGCTTTAGCACTAAACAGAATGTTTATCTCTGAATGATAAAACTGTTGGTGTTAAACAAGAACTACCATGAACTGTTAATAGTCAGCTCAAACAGACACTGCTGAGACAGACACACAGCCCAAACCTTTCCTTTGGAAAGTGAATCAGCCGTTTTGTGGCTGTTGGTGGAAAACGCTGCCTCACTGCTCCTTTCGCTCGCATGGCAATGTGTGTGGCTGGTTGGAGCTGTGGCAGGATTTCCACAACAGTGGAGCGCTGAAAATGCCAATGATGCCCAGGTTGAGGACGAGGCTGACGACCAGCGCCCCGATGGTCCCTAGGAGGGATGGCATTGCTCCGTGGTCCACAAGCCATGCCCTCCGTGATACCATGTCTGCTAACACCCCCTCCATCTGGAAGTGGGTTCCCACCACAGCGCTGACGTGGAAGAGCTGGTGGCTGTGGCCTGTGTGAGGGAAGACATGACAAGATTCAGTTAAGGAAGCATAAAGACAGGGATTTCAAATTATTTTCAGAATCTGCACATGGCTGAATCATTCACCACATATTTGTTTTTATACTAACAGTGGCTGGTCTAAAGATGTGACAGTGTTTCTGCAGCGCTGTTCTCCTGTTCTGGAAACTTTTTTTTTTTTTAAGTCAATTGTAAACCCTTCTACTCCCCCCTTGAGTTCACTTCATTCATTCTGGTCGGTGTTTACATTCTACTGCAGGCCCTCAAGCATGAAGCCCTCATGTGTGAAGAGTGGACAAACCCGGACTCTTTCATTATTGTTCTAAATACCGTCAGCTGATTAAATGCCTGACCAGAGAGGAAGACGTTTAGATCACTCTGTTGTACTACAATCAACAGTGCTTATCACACTGTCCCCTTTGCTGCACTAGGAAACTCCGACCACGTCATAGACCACCTGATTCCTGCATACGAGCAGAAACTCTCAAAAGTGTGAGGACATGTAAGAAGTGGACCAGTGAAGCTACGGAGGATTTTTGCACATGTACTGACTGGGATGTTTTCAGGACTGCTACCAACAGTCTGGATGAGTACACAGATGCTGTTACGTCACACATCAGCTTCTGTGAGGACAGCTGTGTACCATCACGCACCAGGGTTAGATACAACAACAACAACAAACCCTGGTTTACAGCTAAACTCAGACAGCTAAGGTTGGAAAAGGAGGAAGTATTTAGCGGGGTCAAGGACCGGTTTAAAGAGTCTAAATACAGGTTTAGCACTGACTGTACTCTGAGAAACTTCAACAGCATTTCTCAGAAAACAACTCGGCCTCTGTCTGGGAGGGCCTCAGACAGATCACCAACTATAAACTGAAAGCCCCCCACTCCACTAATGACTTGCGCCTGGCCAACGACCTAAATGAGTTCTACTGTCAATTTGACAGACAATGGGACAGTCCCGACAGGCCCCCTCCTCTCCTACCACAACGTCCCATCCTAGAGCGGGATGTTAACAAGAGACAGAACCCCTGCAAAGCAGCTGGACCAGACTCTGTCTCTCTCTCCACCCTGAAGCACTGTGCCGATCAGCTGTCTCTGGTGTTCACAGACATTTTCACACCTCACTGGAGACGTGCCACATACCAGCCTGCTTCAAGACCTCCACCATCATCCCTGTCTCCTAAAAAACAAAGACCACAAGACTCAATGACTATAGACCCATTGCCCTGACCTCTGAGGTAATGAAGTCTTTTGAGCACCTACTGTCCCACTTTAAAACCATCACAGACCCACTCCTGGACCCCCTGCAGTTCGCTTACAGAGCCAACAGGTCTGTGGACGATGCAGTAAACTTTGCCCTCCACTTCATCCTCCAGCACCTAGACTCTGCAGGAATGTACACGAGCATCCTGTTTGTGGATTTCAGCTCCACCTTCAACACCATCATCCCAGCTCTTCTGCAGAACAGGCTCTCCCAGCTGTATATGCCTGACTCCACCTGCAGGTGGATCACTGATTTCCTGTCTGATAGGAAGCAGCACGTGAAGCTGGGGAAACACGTCTCTGACTCCTGGACCATCAGCACTGGTTCCCCTCAAGAGTTTGTCCTTTCCCCTCTGCTCTTCTCCCTGTATCTGTACTTCCAATCATCAGTCTGTCAAGCTCCTGAAGTTTGCAGACAACACCACCCTCATTAGGCTCATCTCTGGTGGGGATGTGTCCGCCTACAGGTGGGAGATTGACTGAGATCTGGTGTCCTGGTGCCGCCAAACAAGTTGGAGCTCAATGCTCTAAAGTCAGTGGAGATGGTTGTGGACTTCAGAAAGAACCCAGCCCCACCCACCCCCTTCACCCTGTGTGATGGGGGTGGGTGGAGTCCTTCTACTTCCTGGGCACCATTATCACCCAGGACCTCAAGTGTTAGCTGAACATCAGCTCCTTCACCAAAAAAGGCTCAGCAGAGAAGTACTTCCTGCAGCAACTGAAGAAATTTACCCCACCAAAGTCAATGATGGTGCACTTCTACACCATGATCACTGAGTCCATCTTCACCTCCACCATCACCATTTGGTGACACTGCCAAGGACAAGGGCAGACTGCAGCGTATCATTCGCTCTGCTGAGAGGGTGATTGGCTACAACCTGCTGTCCCTCCAGATCTGCACGCTTGGGAAAGATGATGGCCACAGCCTCTCACCCCAGACATAAACTTTTTCAAACACTCCCCTCCGACAAGAAGCCGCAGTCTATCTTGACCAAATCCTCATGCCACAAGAACAGTTTCTTCCCAACTGCAGCCGGCCTCATCAACAAGGCCTGGGACCCCCACTGACACAGACTCTACCCCACTCATAGACACTACACGTTATATTAATGTGAAATCTATAATCTCATATTGCACATCTGTGAACTCATCACATCCAACATGGCACGTTACATTAATGAAACTATTTGTATTCTTTGTATTATTACATATATACTATTTATACTGTGAACATTTGTACATTCCCAATCAATATCCTGTACATTATTTTTAAAACTCAACAGCTCTCTTCACATAGAATATATTTCTACTTATTCTTTATTGTAAAATTTTATTTATATATTTATACCACCTGTCTTTTGTGGTAGTTGTATTTTTCTCCCTTTGTATATTGTCTTTTTTCTCTTACCTTCTATTTTTTGATTGTTACGCACAAAACTAGAGAGCAGTGTTTTCTAGAGCTGAAATGATTACTTGATTAATCAATAGGTTCACAGACAGAAAATCAAGTGGCAACAATTTTGATTATTGATTAATTGTTAGAGAGATTAATTCTGCAACATAGCCGGATACTCTCTAGTTCCTGCTTCTCAAATGTAACTATTTGTTGGTCGGACAAAACAGGCAATTTTAAGACACCTTGGACTATTATTTGCTCATTTCAAATATTGTACTTTACTCCAGGATATTTATCTGATGACTGGGGCTATTTGTAAATTTACACAATGATGTTTTACTTGCAAAATGCATGATAAGCTGATAAAGTATGACAAATTATTAGAGCTTTAATAAGGGAACAGCAGGAACAAAGAGTAGCCAGAACACGAACAGCATTAAAATATAATTCACTGGTTAATCCATTTAATAATGTGAAAGATCATTTAAAATACATTTAATTCATAATTACTTTATTTGTTAATGTAAGGTTTTGTTCGTAAATTTGAATGTGACTTGTTTCTGTTTTTTTTTTAATTCACAATTAAGCACATATCACACACATACTCCTATACACAGCCACACGACTTGTTTTTTAACTTATCATTGAAGACCACAAACATAGACAGACATTGATTCTTCTCAAAAAGCCACAAGAACAATCAAACAGTGAATACTTGTGTTTGTGTATGAGACAGATCTGTGGGAGAAAAATTAAATCTGGAGACAGCAGCATTCTTCAAAACCTTTAAGAGGAACTGCGTTGGCTGTCTATTGACACGACTAAAACAGTTTTTAAGGTCATTGGCAAACCATCTCTTTTTTTCCTCATCTTTCGCACAATTATCAAACAGCAGCTCTTCCTCTGAATTTAGAAGTGTGTGAGGTGAACCTGTGGCGGTGAGGTTTCACACAGGGCTTGTTAATTGTCTACAGAGTAAACAAAGCAATCCATTGAGCAAAGAAACAGGCAGAAAAGTTTACACAAGTTTACACGTCATTTCATTTTGTAGAGATAGTGAAATAAAAGCCTGTTTGTTCCAGAGGCATTGTTATGTTCCAATAGTTCCAGCGAGGAAAACAATGAAGAACTGGCGACAACAAAAGACTCTAAATATAAAAGTTACAGACTTGGATCTGGGTAAAACCTTGCAACTTTAATTGCTAAAAAGCTGTACATGTGTTCACTTTTTAAAACTTCTTATTTCTAAAGTTACAATCGATCACATCTGGGAGCTGCCCAACGTAAGAAAGATAGTTCAACTTGGGTATGAAGTATCTTTCTTTCATGTATCTCCATTATCGTTTCCTCAGTGAGAGGAAAGTGTGACATTCATAGTCACAATGTGTTTATTTTCCTTGATAGCATTAAGATTTGAAGCAGTAATCAGTGTATGCTGCACAGAGCCAAACAAGCCAGTTACAACTTAAAGTATAACGACAACCGTGGAGGACGTACCGAAGTAGTCGAAGCGCCCTGGGGCCAACCTCTCCGGGAGGTGGGCGGTAAACAGGAAACAGGTGAGGAAGGCGAAGAGGAGGTGGTAACAGTGACTAGACAATGCCTCACTTGGGCTGCAGTTTCCCCCACAGCACAGAAGGATCTACACAAAAAAAAAAAAAAAAAAAAAAAAAAAAACAAGACAGACCAACAGATTTATCTTGAAGCCCTTAAAAGTAACAGAGAAGATACAAAATGTCACAAATTTAAGATATGAGACGTATCAGCATTGATTTCTACAACATTGTTAACATCATTGTTGTAATTGCTGACCTAGTTCAGGGGGGGAAAAAAACAGACAAATGACTTGAGTATTGCACAAACTAATCATCACAGTAATTAGAGGAATTAATTAATGGCAGCAATACATTTTTATCAGATCAAAAGAGGAAATCAGCTTCTGGGTTAGGGAGCCAAAGTCTCAAAGCTCAAAGTATTAAAGCCTTGCACTAATCAGCTCCCGAGCTCTTACATAAACACATAAAACATATTTTGTGGATTTTGCAAAACAGTTCATTGTGGAGAGTATATATGCATGCTGTTTTAATATATGGATATTAGCAAACCTGAAGCACAAATAATGTACTAAACAGGCACTCACCCTGTAAAACAGAGGGACAGTGTCAAATATAAACGGGAGGACAAACGCTCCCGTCCGTAGAGCTTTACTTCTCTGTGGGAACTGTACCTCCAGAAACCTGTGGAGACAGAGAGCAGTGTTCACTAACTTTTCTTTTTCTTCTCAAACCTCTCCAGTTTCTCTGTCTCAGTGCAACCTGCAGTGGATATTATGTAATCACTTAAGACCCTTTAATCATATTAGTCTTTGACCTTGGTGTTGGACATTTCAGTGAATATTGGCAGAACTGCACATTAGCAAAACCAGCATTTATCCTGATACAAAAGAAATACATACGTCCACTGACTCCTCACCATCACAAAACAAGAGTAGATCACAGTATTGAGCAACACTACTTGTATACATAATTGATTTACCTTCAAATATATATTGTTTTAAGGGCAACACAATATTTTTTCACAGATATATCTACTGTAAGGATGTTATAAAAAGTATAAATTAGATACTTTCAAGTGCACCAACTGTAGTCAGACTGATAAATCGATTTGGCGGCATATCAGTCAATATTGCCTTCATTTAAAGTCAGTAACAAACTCCAGTTTCTCTCTTTCCGCTGAATAGTTACAGTAGGTCACCGTGTCTTTAAGAGCTGCTGAGCCTAAAAGAATTTCTTTTGTCTCGGTTTCAATGCAGAGTTTAAGAGTCACATGACAATATGCGTAAATGCTGTTTCAGAGGTTTTACCGTCCTGGCGAGAACACAACTCTCTGGTTAGTACTAAAACCTGTATGTATGTTCCTGGCACAGTCAAATTTATATAAATGAAATATTGTTGCAGCAAGCTTATCCTCATTTCAAGCAAAACATACTTATCCTGACATCTGAAAAAGGTAAAACTTTTGTACCTGCAATAGACTTTATGTTCCAAAGAAAATTTATTTATACTCAAAACGATTTACTTGATTTTAACTTGACTTTAACTAAGAAGTCAACAAGTCCAAAATGCAATTTCTATGCCAGCCCCATGGCAGAGGGGTTGAGGGAGCAGCCTCTTACCTGGAATAGCAGGACAGGCTGGTACAGAACAATGTGTTTCCGATGGCAATGGGGACAAAATGACGATGGAGCCAAGTGTTCACCCAGCAGTCGGGCATGACGTAGTATCCATAGCTTATAGCACATCCTGAACACAAACAGAACATTAAAAAAAGGTTAGTGGTTTGACTTGAGAGGTAACTAATAGCTGTTTAAATCCATTCAAAATTTTATTTGTTTGGTGTTATTTAGATTTTGTTTTATTTGTTTCATTTAACTAGAGTATCGTCTTGACATCTAAAAATCTAAATATGTTACAAAAAGCAACACAGAGCAAACAATGACTGAAGGAATAAGAGAAAGTATCAAAGCACATACAAACTGACTGATTTTCTTACATTAAGTTATGCATTAAAATGACTGCACTTGCCAATTTCAGTATTTAAAGCCATGTTGTATAGAGTTTTTGTTATTATAGAATCTTTAAAATTATTCTGATGGTAGTGACATGAAACATGGTGCAGTCTGTCTTCTCTGATTTTACCACTAGGTGTCGCCAAAGTAGGAGAAAAATTGTAGTTC
This sequence comes from Thunnus thynnus, assembly GCF_963924715.1. Classification (NCBI taxonomy): domain Eukaryota; kingdom Metazoa; phylum Chordata; class Actinopteri; order Scombriformes; family Scombridae; genus Thunnus; species Thunnus thynnus. The sequence continues at coordinate 7,879,086 of NC_089526.1, read as the reverse complement.
TATACATTGTTACTTTTCAATCCCCATGCATTATTGTTTAAAACATCTTTTTTATTCGAAGCAGATGGAGCTGCTCACCTGAAAGCTCTTTTAAAATAGACTAAAGCAATCAACAACATTAAAAATCAAGTCAAGTCAAATTTAAATAATGTAAAACAACGTTTACATGCAGTATGTATGGTACATACAGTGCACTGGAACAATTTGAGGACTTGCCATCAAAAGAACAGTGTAGATGTTATCTTTTTCTTAAAAGAGCATCTCCTGTACTGTATGTCTCAAAAAGAAACCATCAAAGCTTAGCCTTTCACTGCAAAAATTTGTCCCATAATTTTCATCTAAAATGCACACACATCTGTGGAAAGATAGAATATGTCGTACATGTATGAACAAGCCTGCAAATAGGCAGACAGTGACAGCAGATGCTGCGAGAGAACAAACTTTCAAAGGACCACTTGTGCAACAAGTCCTGAATTCTTACAAGACAGTTTTTTTTTTGTTCGGTCTTTGTTGAAATTCCTCTGAAAAAGGCTGGTTCACAGTAGAAGAGAAATATTATTCACTGGAAAAATGGTTGTGAGGCCAAACAAACAGTGTCTGGGGTGCAGATAAGTCATGAAACAACTAATTTCTCAGGAGAGAGGCAGAACAAGAGAGATGTTATTACATGTGGTTTGAGATATGGAAATCAGACATGCCCTGATCACATCCAGCTCACACTCACAGCTGTGATAAAAAGGCAAATAGATGCAACAATGCTTTGAATGTTCTGCTATGTCATTTGCTAGGCAAACAACATAGTATAAGGGGAAGAAAAACAAAGATTTTGTCTCTTGGGTTCTCATCACAGCCTCAGCATTCTTGGAAATTGATCATTACTACAAAGTAAACATAGTAGTGATGAAAATGTAAATAAGACACTGGATTTGCTGGTCAACATGTCAGTAGTGTTTCATGTAAAACATGGATTCAAAGTTTCAACTGTATGACCACATTTGATGTACTACCAGCACCACTTCACTATGGTTTACAAGTGTTTTAAGGCTCCTCTCTTACATGTGTTAATTATCCTATGATGTAAGGTGCTTTTATTGTGATAAAAACTTCCATTCTTGAGATGTTTTACTATACAGACATCTTGTGATTTAACAAACATTATGAAATCCAGATGTGTTTGGAGCTTTTCACTTGTCAGGTTAAACAAGACGCAGCAGTAAACAGGACCTACGTGGGGTCCGCTGACTGAGAACAACAACACTCTCCACATCATACAGTGGTTGGTGCAGTGTGGTAATTCTATATATGGAGGTTATTTTAAATCATTGTTTCTTTAGTTTACATCGTTCGGCAAACTGAGTACCACAAACTCACTGTTAGGTGTGGAACAAAATAAACACAGAAGACTGACTGAGGTCTCTAAGCATTTGGATTTAAACCCTTCATTTGTAGAAAAAAGGTAATCTGACTCTGATTTGCAACAATCTACCCACAAACAGTAAGGACGGCTGATCTTGATGTTTATTTTCCCACCTTCGTAGTCTGACCAATGAGGGACAAGACTTTCATTGATAAACCCTTTTCTCTTTTTTAACATTTGGGTAAAATCCATAATTATGTGGTGTTTTAATGTCACAAAACATAACAAAAAAGAAAACATCCCCTCCTTTACACCGCAGTAAAGAGACTGCATTAAACACATGTTCCACGCTCTTGCTACAAGCAGAAGCTGACCACGACAGTAAAAAATCTCCTGGGATTACAATGTGAAAAGAAAAATGGGGAGAAAATTCAAATTAGCTGCTTATCATGCTCCAACTCACTCAAAAGTAACAATAAAAAAATAGGAAATGATTAAACTGCAGAGTATATCACCTGAAAAATATCATTTTAAAATTCTAATATTGTAGCAGCAGTATAATATATATACTGCTGAATTAAAATATGCACCAAGTAACATGAAGCTTTTGTTGTATTATGTGCCTTGCACAGTCCACAACAGTTGTATTGTATTCCATTTTATTTTGTTTTAATTGTTTTGTTTTTATTTGTCTCATTGTAGTCCTGAAATGTTTCCTGGTTTAACCATGTAAAGCACTTTGTAACTTTAGTAAGTTTATTATTATTATTTTTACGGTTGAGGGAGCCAAGACACTCCCTCATTCACCTCTGTAGCTTCAAGATGTTCCTGTTCCCAGCAGGGAAACAAAAGTTTCTGCACCGAACCTCATATATTTAGGATTCTACCACCGTGTCTGAAGTCTTACCCAGGCTGTAGAGGCTAAGCGCTCCGTAGTCAAAGAAGTAGCAGATGTGGCGGGACTCTGGGGACATGGTGCTGAAGGTATGTGCACAGCTGGAGGTGAAGGGGTAAATACAGATGAGCAGCATGTACACCAGCAGGGGCCAGGTGTAGCTGTCGGTCAGGAAGTTCATATTGGAGCAGAGAACGCCTAAATGCCACAGGAAGTACCTGGAACAAACAAACAGCTCGGTCTCTTATTCCAGAGTAACTTATTGCATTTAAAATATCAACTCTGTTCAGAATTTAACCCGCTTCTCTCTGACTTCTACTGTCCATTGGTCTCCAAAAGATGTTGTACTTGGACTTTTCTGACATCCTGGGCTCGTCTTGTGTCTGTTTTAATTCAGGCTTATCTTACTGGATCCTGCCTCAACTCTTTTATCTAAAAATCTTAAAAATATGTTTCATCCTCTTGTGTATTTTCTCCGCAGCTCTACAAAGGATTTATGGCATTACATCTTAGATACTAAACAAAGTTCCTCCGACATCCAGTGATCCTTTGAAACTCTATCCTGTTTTTACAGCTGGAAAGATCATGTGTATGTTCATTTTGCTGTTTGTTTTGGTCTTGGTGTTGATTACAGATAGATTAACTCTGGTCTCAGTCATAACCTGTGCTTTGTTAAAAATCATTCAAACAGTGGTTGAACGTCTCCTATGTATGTGTATGTAATGTTTGTAGAGCTGCAATGATTAGTTGATTAATCACTTAGTCGATCAACAGAAAATTAATCAGCAGAAATGATAAAAATTTGCTAATTGCAGCTTCTTCTCTGTATCATACATCATAGTTAACTGAATATCTTTGAGATTTTGGACGGATGATCAGATAAAACAAGACAGTTAAACATGTCACCTTTTTATAGACAAAATGATTAATTGAATAAAAGAAAAAATAATCTGAAGATTAAATCGATGATGCAGCCCTAAACTTTTGTACGTAATTTTGCATTTTTTAAACTACTAATTTAATTAAAAAATTATATTGGAACTCAGCTGAACGAAAGCTGAATAAATGTTGATCTCGTGGTCGTTGCCTCATATTAGATGTTTTGGTGCAACGAAGCAATGGTAACACATTGTGAAAGTGCACCAAACAAAAGTAGACACATTAACCGAACATGTGGAAAATTTCAATAATTTCCATGATGATGCACACACCATGTTGGCAGGAAGTGTGTCCAGATGTTGATGGTCTCGTTGTTCATCTGGAAGCTGCTGAGGACGCAGTCTAGCGCGGAGCTCCGCGGGTGACGATATCCGGAGATGATACTATCCTCCCTGAACACCTGAGGAACAAAAAAAACAGTCCAGGTGAGCGATGACACTGTGTACAAAAAATCCCTGCAGAGAAATTCACTTTTCACCTGCTCCTAAAGAGAGGTCAGAGGTCCGAACCCCTGGAGCCTGAAGAGTGCTCGGGACACTACATTTGGAATTGTGACCTTGAGATTGTACCTGTCTAAAACAAATGTTGTGTAAGTCTAGTGTTAAAATGAAACAATGTCTACTTGTGAGAGCTGTATGTATGTATGTTTGTCGTTTCATATGAATAATTCTAAGAGGCCAGAAGAGACAAAACTAACCCACACGAAATAAATTGTGCAGCAGAACTTTGAATTTTTTCTCCTCTCCTGTCCCATTAATCAACTTGTAACCACTGAAATTTATTTGTTGACCCTTTGGAAGGATCCCAACACCCAGAGTGGGATCAACTGCTTCAGTGGATTTCAGTCTTCCTTGATAAATGTCATATACTGACATTTATTTTGGTTGAAGTGGTGAAATCCTGTTTCCTTGAGCCAAAATGTTTCCAGCTGGATCTAATTGGATGTGCTAAGAAGAAGACACGAAGACAAACAAAGATGACAACTATGTAAATCTTCTCTCAAACGGTAGACGTCTTACATCAACTTGCCAGTTTGAATAGGCTGTAGTCGAACATTTCAGTAAGTTTTTCTACATGATTTAAGTGCATTACCCTGAGATCATGCACCATGTATCAAAAATAGGGATAAATCAAGTTTTAACCACATGCTCCTTGAAGCGTCCTAAAATATATAGGTGTTCCTACTTAATCACTGACTGATACCCACAATGTGTTATTCAACCTGCACTGACTTTAGACAAGCTTCCACTTTTGCTGTTTTAAAAACCTGATGGTACAATCGGTCTCTTCGGGGGAAAAAAAAAACCAACTAACTCTGTGTTTTTCATTTCTGACAGCAGCGACAGCAGTTTGTTTGAAATAAACAGATGGAGAGCTGGATCATTAACAGGAACAAGGACGCAAAGACAAAAAGCTAACTAATCTACACAAAGTCAACCCTTTAAACTCTACTAACAGAGAATGAAGGGCAAATATTGTTTAACTTGATTCAGAAAGTGTTGACTAGAAGTTCTGAGGTAAAACACCTAAAATAATGTCCCTACAGCAGATGCTTGAACTACAGGGCTATGTTGCTACTTATCTTTCCTATGGAAGCATGAATGTCTGTTGTGTACATATATACGGGTTGGGCTTTCAGGAACAGGACATTATTTACAGTATCTCAGTTTCAAGAAGTAATTAATTGAGTGTGATGATATAAAGATATATCCTGCCAAAAATATGTTGTGTAAAAATGCTGGCCTTATCTTTATTTGCATCAAAGTTGTAAGTGTACCAATGCATTACTAATGGACTTAGCAAAGTTCATAGAGGCCTCAAGATTTAAAAAACAAAGCTACTATGGAGTTGGGCGGGTTGGGATATATATTGTGTCCACCATCAGTGATTTTACCTTACAATTTATACAGTGGTAACAGTCCCTTTAATATCTCTAGTTGCATTAAGCCATAGAACAAAAAATGATGCAAATCATGAGCAGGACTGCTTTATGGCAATTTTGGATTTTTATAGAATTTATGTGATTTTTAAAAATCATTATCAGGTATGTAATTCACTGAATTTGCCAAAAAGACACATTGCTGTCTCAATATTTTAATCTATATGTTGTTTCTATATTTATATTCCAGAAAATAGCGCATTTAATCCAAGAGATATTCAAACTCTAACTGTATTCTGCTGCTGGGGGTGCAGCCCCTCTACAAGGCACCTGGGCCACCAGTGTATAAATGTGTTGTTATTTGTGCAATTTAAAAAATGAGGCAAAACAAGTTGTCGAGGTAATAGCTCAAACAAAATATGATGAGAACAAAATAGGCTGCAAAGTGATCTAATGTATGTCATAAACTCATTGGCAGGAGCGACTGCCAGCTTCAGACGACTAACTTTAGTTCATTTACATGAAAAACCACTAATGACGACACAAAAGGTTACCTGGATTAAAATATCTCTCATAGCACCTATAGCCTGCTGCTTTGTCATTTAGTTATTTTTAACATGAGGTTAGTTTGATTTTGCAAAACTAAAGCAACAAAAACTACTTTTGTTAAATGAAATGTGTGTTATTGACAATAAATAGCATACCATTAATAAGTTGCTCTGTCTACTGTACATGTTCACATGTTTTCAGCATTGCGTCAAACCTCACACCTGCTCTTGTGCTGACAGATAAATCTGCTAGATTCCTGGCATTATGTAAGAATACTCTGAAAGGAATTCAGGTATTTTAAAGACACGCATTACATAAGATAATGACAACAATTAAAATAAAAAACAAAGAAGAAGGGAAGTAACTTCATAGCAGCTGCGCAGAATCAAGTTATTGTAGAATGAATGATTGTAATGTACGCAAGATTTACACACTGACTACACTCATTCAGTGCACATGTAGACTTTCTTCAATTAAAGCTGCACAAACTGTTATTCTTATATTAACAATGGAAAAAATAATGATGTTTAATGTGAAGGATGTCGCTCATAATGACTCCACAGAGCAAAATCACCCTGCATTGCCCTTCAGCACTATGGAACATTTTCATGTTTTTTAGTTCACTGTTTCTGTTTAACAGCCCAAAACTTAAACATTTTGTTTCCCTTTCACTGATCTTGTCAACCTTGTTTTCAGCCACACCAAACCTCCGATAAATCCACTGTACATTACCTGCTCAGCACATATAACAACAGACAAAGTTAGCTACAAGCTGGAGAATATAGTCATATATCATTTGACCACTTAGTCATTATATCCACATTACTGATAAATCTCATTGTGTAAATATTTTGTGAAAGCAGCAATAGTAATCCCTATTCCCTACAATATTGTCGCAACATCGATAGTGGTCAAAAATACTATGATATTTGATCTTGTCCGTATCACCCAGCCTGAGAGGAGAATCTGTCCCATACAGAAGTTGTTTAACCTTCCAAAGTAGTGACAGGTGGGAACTTCCTAAACTGAGAATCACCACAGGGCATTTGGTCTTTACAGCAAGAAAAAACAAACTGTAAAACAAACTTCCAGATATCTTGTAATCCTTTCAGACAAGGTCTCTGTCCTTTCTTACCTTGGGGACCTGGTGGATGTCAAAAAGCTGAGGAAGCTTGATGCTGAGCATGTCTGTGGGCAGTCTGATGGCACCTCTCCCTCTCTGGCAAACCTCCCTGAGTCTGGCACGTCCCCCACGACAGAGGACTAACCAGACAGGGTAGTCAAATACAGGGATCCGGGCCCCTTCTCCTGGGCCGGCTGACTCCCATCGTAAGCACCGTCCCCAGCCCTCGCTCCACCCACCTCCGACGCCACCACTGGCCCCAATCCCCCGCCACACGGGAAACACTGCAGGGACACACAACAAACACAAACAATCAGACACCGAAATAACAGAAAGTACATAATGTTTACTAAAAGCCAATATTTATTCACTCTTTGTTTGGCCAGAACAGTTTACTGAACACAACGTTAAAATGCAATCTCCTGTTTGTATTTGCTTTGCATTTTTACACACTGTGCAATTGTTTGAAGAAAAGTATAATTTCAAAATTGTTAAAGGGATTTTTTCCTGGAGGAGGTTTGAGTAATGAGATAAAAGAAAACAGCATCCTGCATTTGTATAACAATAACCAGTTTTATGCTCCATATACAGTATTCTGCAATTCTTTGACTGTTTACAATTGACTTTTACGATGTTGGTTGAATAAAATCAATTTATAGAGCGTGTAATTAGAAGAATTTACTGGTGTAGTAGAAATACCCCCTTATTTACACTGATGAAAGCCACACACTAATAAGCCTGCTCTCTTGGAACTGAACACCATCTGTGTTCTTTATTTTTCAGAAAATGCTTTAAAAAACACATTTGAGTCCTCGAATAAGTCCACTGACACTGTTGCAACATACTGAATTTCTGGATATTGCATTCCAGCTTAATCTCCGGGATGATCATAACAAATGTTAAATCACCCTTCAAGCTCGTTTGACGGAGTCCTCGCGAGTAATGTCTTGACTGCAGCCGACATTAAGAACAATCTCCTATTGTAGCTGCTCTCGAGACGTTCCCAGACATCGATTTAAAGAATGCCCGGCATTGTCACATTGCAGCAGCCTGTGACGGAAAGCAAGCATGTAATAAAAACATGTTCGTGAGAGCCAATATAACACAGAGCATTCCTTCTCTGTAAACAGGAGGGGAACATCAGTAAGATAACCCGTTTCTTATACCACAACATCTTTTTGACTTTACAGACAAGCTTTAACTTGACAATATTTTAGCCACCAAATAGTACTAAATTTATTTTCTGACGGACTCAAGTAGCAAGCTGTCAGCTCACACTGGGGTTTCAATTAATTACTTCTTTGGTATTGCTTTAAATATAATTTAAATACACAAAACTTGTGACAGTGAGATAAAGCTCTGCACTGAGGCCTGACAGCTGATTTTAGTTTGTCACAGATATCGGTATAAAGAAAGATATAAAAAAAAAAAGAAAGAAATTGCAGCACAGAAATGTCAAAGATATGAAGCAGATGTTTGTTTACATGATATGACAGAACTCAAGCTATACCAGCTTTATTATTAATGTCAATGTCATCTTATTTGCTATGTATTGATCTCTTTATATCGTCTGTATCAGTCTTTCTTATATTATAAATTCTTAAATAACAAAGACAGTGTACCGGGAAGAATGTGGCGGAAATAAAGCATGAAACTAAAAAAAGAAAAGAAGAAGAAGAAACGCCATAGGTAATTTAGATGGTGGATGTAGTTCGTCCACTAGAGATCACTGCCAAACTTATGCATCAACTGTTTCAGTACATATTTTGATCACAGTTCTTAAATGACCAGATTTAAAAGGATCCTTTATGTTTAAAAACAAATATTGGCCGATATATTTTAAAACCATTTTTTTAACTCTCAAATATTGATATCAGCATCAGCTCTAATTGGTGTAATAATTTTATTTAATTTATTTATTATTTTTTAAATTCATATACTCACCCCACCTGTCTTTTAAAAATGTCCTATGAGGTCAGGCTCCCCACACACACACACACACACACACACACACACACACACACGCGCGCACACACACACACACACACACACACACACACACGCTCTGCCTTCATGTCATTAACACACCATGAATATCAGCATAAACTGTTCTGCTGATACGGTTGTGATGGAAACTAGGCCAATATATATATATATATATATATATACACACACACATACATACAAATACACATACTTTTACCTTCCTTATTTAAATAAATATTTCAAATGAAATGCCAAAGCAGTGTTCAAACCATAACTGGGGCCATTTTATTGACCTGTGTCTCATCGGAGTTTGGGCATCTCTACCCAGACCTGACAGGATAGAGCGTTTCCTGGCATCTCTCCTGTCATTACAGCTCATACCTAGAGGGGCTCCTCTCTAGCAGTGTGGAAGCAACGAGAGGGGATCGCTGCTCACTTCTACCCAGCTGCAGGCCCCCGCCTGTTAACTGTGACAAAGTGAGCTTTGTGGCGGCTAAGCCTTGAGAGTACAGGGCCCAAAGGATGACTGTTACACTCTGCACTGGATGGAAATGAGGCATCTCACACTCTCTCTCTCTCTCTCTCAGTCACACACACACATGCACACACACACACACACACACACACACAGTATCCTGCCGTGGAGCACAGGCGCAAATAGTCAAACATGCACAACAAGCATGCACACTGGTATAAAACCTGCATTCATCACGCCTGGAAAACATGGCAGCACACAAACAACAACACACACAAGCCCACTGCTTGTGTTGATGACAATGGCTACTGAAAGTCACTGGGTTCACGACAGAGTGAAAAAATAAAAAACTCATTTGAATTCAGATCATTAGCATCATGTGGCGCTCATGATTTGAATAGTCAGTCTGACATGTAGATGGCCTTTTTGTGTGGCTGATTTGAAAGGTAAAGTCTATGCATGTAAAATCTATACTGATTAGATTATAACTGGCTATGAGAGATAGTATATGAAAGAGGGCTTCAGGAAGCTGCACGCAGCCTTCGAGGAGCCAAACAACTCAAGATGTTATTGTTACAGTCAATAAATTTGGACAGTTGACTTGTTTGTGGACATGAAAAACATACTCTTGAGGACAAGGACTGTTCTAAGCAATGACATCAGGAGACACTTCTGTTCCCCTTAATACATCAATGTCCTGTTGCTACAGAGAGCTTGTTGACCCGAGTGCGTCAGTGTGTCCCGTCATGCTGCCCGACATATGTAAGAATCACATGATAACACATTCAAATGCAATCCTGTTTCCCCACATGCACAAACACACAAACAGACGTGTTTACAGCACAGCAGAAGACTGAGAGGATGAAAATGGTGTGCTCAACAACAACAACAAACACAAGATGCAAGGCAGAAACAGCACTCACTCAGAGCTTAAAGCTAAGGGCCAGTCCTGAAACATCAGCACAACATGTGGATTAAAAATGCCATCCAGAATTTAAAAGCCCAAAGTGACATCATCTTGTTTTGTCTGACCAATATTCTAAATGTTATCTCATAACACAGAGAAAAGGCAGCAAATCCTCACAACCGAGGTGCTGGAAGCTCAAATGTTTTGTATTTTTGTGGCTGCAATGACTATTAAACAATTAATCAAATATCAAAACAGCTGCCGATCTTTTTCTGTTGATCAACCAATGGTTTCAGGTCTGAAGCCGATCCTTCAATAAACAAGAAGAGACTGAAGAACCGATGAGTGAGTGCTGTTTACTTTACAGCTCTGAACCAGAGCATGAAACCAAATGAAAGGACAAACACTCACACTCAGTTAATTTACATTTACATTCTCAACTGTACAAGATCACAAGACGAGTCACACATAATGTAATGTAATAAACACTTTCGCCTTTTCCAAATCAGTTCCCAAGAAATTCACGAAAAACCGAGATGTAAACAGTGGTGATGTGTAGCGTAAGAGATGCACACATAGGCCAAAAACATCTTCAACTCATCCTACTGTCTAAGGTCACTCTGCTCTTTTGCTGGAATAACTGAGATAGCCAGCGAGCCCTCTGCTTGTGTAAGTTGTTTATTAAATCTCGATGCATCCTCCCTCTAAAGATAACATCCACCATTAGAAGCTGACTGTGGTTTCCTGGAGATGTTGAAAAAAAAAACATTGGCCTCCCGTCCAACACTTCTGAGAATGTTTGCAGAGATGATTAACTGTTTGTCAGAGAAGTTTAGCTCGCAGTAACATTTTTGCAAATAATTCCTTTTTGAAAAAAGCAGTCACGCAACACAGATACACCAGACAGGCATTGTTGACTCTTGACATTATTCCAAGTTTTCTATAATCTGTGGCTTTGCCAAGCAGCTTGTCAGCTCTCAGATAAGATAAGAACATTCCAAGTGCACCCAAAACTGACATGGTTCATCATCAATTTCAACATACTCTCTTTGACACTTATTTCTCCCACAATAACTAAGCCACAGTCAGGACACAGGAGTTAATGCGGTGCAGTCAGAAAGTATTGAAACAGTGTAGAGCTGCAACTAATGAGGATTTTCATTATCGATTCATCTGTTGATTATTTTCTTGATTAGTCGTTTAGTCTATAAATTGTCAGAAAATGCTGTTTCCCAAAGCCTGAGATGCAACCATAAATGTCTTGTTTTGCCTTAACCAACAGTCCATGACCCAAAGATATTCAGTTTACCACCATAGAGGACTAAAGAAACCAGTGTCCAGTGTGTAGAATTAGTAGCATCTAGCAAAACGGACTTGGCAGAAATTAAATATAATATCCATAAGTATGTTTTAATTAGAGTATAAGCACCTGAAAATAAGAATCGCTGTGTATTTGTTACCTTAGAATGAGCCCTTTATTTCTACATCATGGATGTATCATAGGAGCTGGATACCAGACTAAAAATGGTGCCCATTCAGTCCAATAAGAATCGCTTGGCTGGTAGCAATAGTGTTTCCCTTGCTGGCCTCGCCCGCAAGTTCCCATAGACTGAACATTGTGATGACATCATGGATTTTTAAAGTCCCTTTTCTTGGCTTGAGGGAAGTTTTACAAATAATAGATATGTCATAATAGAAAGAGACATAATTGACAGACTTTTACAGACATCTCTTTTACAATGGTGGTCTATGTTTCTTGGGCCGCAGGGAGGATTTTTCACTGCAATACTGTGAGTGACCACTGGGAAAATTTGGCTGCAAGGCTGATAATACATCCATGATCTACATAGGGAGCGGGTCCCCTTCCATGGAGCCTGCCATGTTGCACCACCATGTCTCTACAGTAGCCCAGAACGGACAAACCAAACACTGGCTCTAGAGAGGGCCTCTTGCATTCGAGTTTTGTGGCCACCATAGGTGCTACTACAGGCTTGGAAGGGGAGGGTGAGGCGGGGGGTATTCAATTGGTTGCAATCTGCAACCTCACCGCTCACAACTAATGTAGGGCTGCAACTAATGACCAAAGTGACATCAATAAATATCTTACTGTCCAACCAACAGTCCAAAACCAAAAGATATTCAGTTTTCAATCACATACAGTCAAGAAGAAGCAGCAAAGTCTCAGATTTAAGAACTTGGAACCAGTGAATTTTTGACATTCTGGCTTGAAAATAAAATTGCAGATTAATTTTCTATCGATTGACTCTTCGTTACAGCTCTAAAATAATGATATCATCTTTTATTGTAAAAAATAAATGCGGATGTGTTTCTTGGATGTGTCGGTGATGTGACACAAAACATGTGATTCAGTATTTATCCGTTGAGTACAGGTGTAATGAGGGAGCCGGATGTGGCTGTGAAAATTATCCTGTAATCGTCTGACCGACCCTGAGGAAGACCGACTTGAAAGGAAACAACGACTATGAGTTGTAAGCTGACTCTCTTCATTTTATTTGGCAGTGTTTTCATCAACATCATGAACACTGTAGGAACTGTAACTCGTTAAAAACATATTCCCCAAATTCCAGGAGACAGACCATTTTTGGAAAACACAACCTTAAAAAAAATCCACATATGACTGTTGTCCTTCATATTTGGTTGCCAGTCCTTTGCAGTCAATGACCAGTTGAAGTATTTGATCCACAGACATCAGCTACAGACAGGTGACATATTATAACTGTAGATGCTTCCCATACAGGGCACGGGGGGACACTGAATGGTTTAATGAGTATGAAAAAGTAATAGGAATCATATGGCTTTCACTCATCAGATCTCAACCATACTGAACATCTGTGAGAGATTTTGGACCACATGGTAAACAGCGCTCCCCACCACCGCCACCGTCAGAACACCACATGAGAGAGTGTCTTTTGGAAGAATGGCGTTCGTCCCTAACTTTAAAGTTACAGAAACTGAAGCTGAAGCTATTCTGGACACTCACGGTGGCCTTACTAAGACAGTTTATTTATTCATTAGTTTATTTATTTATTTATGTTTATTTTATTTCTCACCAATCTGGTGATACTGGGATGTACTGCAGCCATTTGCACTTTTTTTCCTTGTTTCAGGGGCTTTTTGCCATCAGTCTGGTCTGCAGCAGGCCAACCACATGCTACACTGGCTTGAGGTCAAGTGACAGACTTGGCTTATAAAGAAACCAACAGCCCTTTAAAAAACCTCCAAAGTTGCCTTTTCTGTATGTTACAGATCATTGTTGTAACCGAAACAAGTAGTGTTTTGACTGGAAATTAATCGACAACTATTCTGATAATCAATTAATCATTTTGAGTCATTTTTTAATTAAAAAAAAATCTGGTTCAGGCTTCTCAAATGTAAGTATTTTGTGGTTTCTTAAGTTTTCTATGATAATAAACTAATTATCTTTCAGTTGTGGACTGTTAGTCGGGGCAAAACATGACATTTGAGGACGTCACCTAGGACTTTGGCAAAAAAAAGTGATGGACATTTTTTAGCATTTTCTGGCATTTTACAGACCAAACAACTAATTGATTACTTGAGAAAATAATCAACAGATTACTCGATAATGAAAGTAATTGTTGGTTGCAGCCCTACACTTGCTTAAAGTTGGGGGACTAGGTAATGCAATGTGTCCTACATTGAACACCCTCAAACTAACACTCTTAAAGCTAAAAATAGGCAATTAAACCTCATCTTTCATTTTAAATCCAATGTGCTGGAGTAGAGCCAAAAAACATATTGTCTTTCTGACTGAGATGAGTTTCATTGTGTACACAGGTAAAGGCACTGATCAACGAAAGGGTGTTTACTCAGCAAACGTGGGAAGAAACAAGAGTCTAATGACTTGCAAGATGTTTTTTTCTAGCTGCATAAGTAGTCAACAGATAGCATAAAAACATCTGTGCCTCCCTTTCACCTCCAGACTACCATCATTACCTGTAAATCCTGCAGCGATTCTGAATTTACCCAAAACAACACTTCATTCCTCCTTATTTATTCTACATCTGAAATTCTTTCCCCTTGCGCGTGATGTCGTCACATGACCCTTCTCAATGGACGTCTTTATTGGCCGGAGCCTGACAATAAGAAGGCTATGCAGAGCATGTTACCCACACAGATGGACACGCATCGTCTGTACATGTACAACAGCCTTGTCTCTTTCTGCAGCTCAAGCCATAGAGCATACCACTGTCCTGCTGAAACATGCTCAGCCTAGCAGATGACAGCCCCCAAAAAAACAAAAAACACTCACACATGCAATTTTGACCGGTGGGTTCACTGCATAATGAAGCTGCTTTAGTTGATGCACCTAATCTTCCTCCAGTACTTTTACAATACAATATTTGGTGAATCTGGGCGTCATTCTGCAACAGGTTGTGATTAGCCTCTATATAGCTATACCAACTTTCATCTGCTTTTTTCTCAGAATCCCTCAGCAACCACACAGAAAACATGCTCCAACGTACTGCATCCACCTGTTTGCATTTCATATTGGCGAACAAAGGAATAAGAATAATGCAATAAAGAGAGAGCCAGTTTTTCAACTTAAAAAAACACAAGTATTGCTCAAGATGCCTCTGGCTGCACTGCATTATGGTCCATTGAGGTTTCTGTTAGTGGGGAAACTTGTATCTACAAGGCATCTTTCCTTATCCTTGAACATTAGTGCTGGATGTTGAGTCTAGAAAGAAACTCATGATCTTCAAATTCATGTAAAAAAACCTGACGTTTGTGGCCAGTTCATTAAAATATCCCCATGTGCAGATCTGAGAAACTGGAATATTGGGTGTTTGGCTTGAAAAATGAATAATCAAATGAAATAATAAAACATCTTGCTGATTAATTTTCTGCTTATCAACTAATCACCTAATCACTGCAGCTCTGAACTAAATTATCCATCACTTAGTAAGAAAAATAATCCTTGCATCTGCATCTTTCCTGTTCTCTCTTACAGCATAAATGAACTACTGCCTTCTGACCAAGTGTTTTGCAGAGCATCTCTGCATACATATGCTAAACCTTGTCATGAGACACGTTTAACTTCTCTCTTTTTGGTTAAACTCTGATGTCATACTGGAGCGTTTTTCTAAAAAAGTGTTCCTCCTTGGGTCACCTCATTTCTGGTAAATGTCTCCATCTCACATGAAATCTCTGCACAGGGTTATGTAACATGTGCCTATGTGTTCTTACAGACCAAAAAGGACACCTCAGAGAAAAACGTATTCACAGTAACTTCCCCTGTGAGATCAAGAAGGTTCATTACTTTGCCAGTATCTTAATTGTTTATTCTACCATTCAGCTTGGTCATCAATTAAGACCTGGATCTAAGTATGTTTTAAGAAAAACCCAAGTCTCAAAACTGGAGTCCGGTTGCAGAATCAGCATGTTCTTTGGCTTGCATGTGACTTTTAGTACCGTGTGAAGAATAAAGGGAACATGCTGTCAGATAGAAACCAGTTTCAAGTCACTGGTAATTGAGTATGAGGTCATATATTTTAACACGAGACACAAGCCTCAACCAGTTGGGTGTGTTGCAGAGGCATGTCGGCCCTCCCCCCCTATGCTTGTTCTCTTCAACCTCCATCATTCCTCTACGTTTGTACCTAAACCTATATCAGTATCAACATAGTTAATACAGTACATACACATGAATTTCCTGTTTTTCCTCTCTTTCTGTAAGCTCAGTATTATACTCTTTCACCTGCAGTGGGATGAAACAACAACATATGAGAGGTTTGGCTCCAGACTGACATTGGGCTAGGAATATCAAACGTCAAAGTAGTAGTCGTAAAATTGTAGTAATTTTCTGTCATTCGACTAGTCTAGGGCAGCAACTATGATTATTTTCATTATCAACTGACCTGCTGATCAATTTCTCAATTAATCGTTAAGTCTTTAAAACATCAGAAAACTGTGAAAGATGTCAATCCAAGTTTCCCAAGGTAACATCATCAAATGTCTTGTTTTACCCGACCAACAGTCCAAAACCCAAAGATATTCTGTTATGATTATATCAAACAGAAAAGCAACAAATCCTCACATTGGAGAAGCTGGTACTCAGGAGTTTTGGGGGCATTTTTGCTTGAGAAATCACTTAAATCATTAATTTTCTAAATAATTACACTTCTGAAAACGAGATATATACTACATATAGCCTAATAGTTTAAAGATGAACTTTAAGGGTGCAACCCTGGAAAGCGTCAAAAAAAAAAAAAAAAAAAGTGCTGTAAGCTGGTAAAGAGGAGTTCAAATCCATGTGGCAGCTGCTTAAAATATGGAAAATCCAAACATCTCCAGGCTGGAAAAAACAGCTAAACCCTGCAAGAGAATCTCGCCTGGACACATCTCCAGAGCAACCATTTAGGAAAACACGCTAGTCACATGCAGCTAATTCTCAGAGTGACTTCAGTCCTCCAAGCCCATGTGTGTGTGTGTTGTGTTTTTTTTTTCAATGTCCTCTTCTTTCCTTTCACCCCTTCACTCATTAAACACAACTTTCTAGGAATAACTGCATCAACGCCAGCTTAAAAAAATCATGATACAACCGCACAAGATAGAAAAGAAACCAGCTTAAAGTAAAAAGGAGTCAAAGCAGCAAAACTTTGCCTGGACAATGCAACAACTACGGAACTGTAAGCCTGAAGAAAAACATCTTCGCGTCTTTGTCACAAAAAGATTTATAGTTTGTCGTCTTACCGCGACTCTCGGGCATTCGGGGGTTACAAGGATTCCTCCCGTCCTGTCTTCAGGAAAACGCTGTAACGTGAAAGGTATTTCACAACCTCTGTTGAGCAGCTTCTCTTCCTCCCCTATCGGTTTTGTAATTGTGTTTCAGGTCTGCAGTCTCTTTCTCTTGTCCCGCGCGAGCCAGTAAGAAGCGCTGCTCGGTGCTCACGTGGATCGCTGGAGAAACAACAACACGAGCCATGTGTGTCCTAAGACTGCGCGCGCGCTACTGTGATAGGAGGGAGTAGACCTAGATGGATGGAAACAAGATGTGGACACTAATCAACTGGTTTTCGTGTTAACTGGTTACCTTGTTGTTTGTAAACGTCGGGGGTTTCTCATGGCGACAGAAGTTCCAACCACTGACCTCGCGAATGTCTTAATGATTATAATTCTATGTCACTCATAATTTCGTAGATCAGGTAATTCATCTAATTAATTTAGCTTGTTGATGGTTTATGGAGTTTAGTGAAACTGTTGAAGACATCATAAACATCATATGGTTTAGAATATTTCTACTCTGTTTCACTAAACTGCATAAAACATCAATATGTTAAAATAAATCAGGTGGATATCCTACTCTATGAAATTATGGGTGATATAGAATTATAATCATTAAGGCATTTGCAAGGTCGGCCACGTTTCCTCTCTGTGGTTGGAACTTCTACCGTCGCCAAGAGAAACCCCCATGTGGTTGGGCTGCTAGATTGGATCATCCAGAGGGTTGATATGCAAAACTTGCAAGATTTGTACGTGTTGTATTTCTTCACTGTGCATGTAACCCTAAACTTAACCTTTACCTTAAACTAACCCTAACCTTTACCTTAAACTAACTCTAACCTTGCACCTAACCCTAACCTTTACTTTAACCTAACCCTAACTACACTCACGAGAGTTTGTCCCTCCAGTTGATCCAACCTCGCATTTACCTTTAAAGACAAAGGTAACCAGCTAACAGGAAAACCAGTTGATCCGTAACTACAATACTGTCACCGAGCCAAACCAAAGCTCTAAAATGTTGATTATAACAATGTATTTTTCAGAGACACAGAGGGAAGCGTGGGAAAATAGCTTTAATTAAGGCTAACTGTAGCTATCTCACAAGCTAGCATATTAAAAGTGTAGTTTCTAGCTTTCCGTTATAGTTTTACTACCTTACTGTCTGAAATTATACATTTCTATGGAAAAATAATATGTCATATAGAAAAACAAAAAATTTTACTAAATATGTAATAGGCTGTGTTTTGGTGTAACTAGCTATTGCATTGATTGCCATGAACTTTCTTACAGATATTTATGTGTCCCAGAGGATGACTCATACTGACTTTACAATTTAACACAATTATCAAGTCAACATTTAAATGTGTCCAATACTTTGATTTATGACTACAAACATTTATAATAAATGATCAACACTGATGATGTTTTTAAACAGAAATGTGTAGTTTGTATTTCTTACATCTTTCTAGCTTATTTCTCAAACCATTGCTCAACCAACATTACATATAATACTGTAAAATCTCACAACTAACTTAACATGTCAACTTTTACACAATCAACTCACACTATGCACACACATCTTAACATTTTCATGCTCACAACATGATAAACCCTTCAATAGGTTGCCAAAGATCTTTACTGCAACACCACCTTCTGGCCAATTCTTACACTTACTTCACCATTACTGGTAAACATCAAAAACAAAATTTGGAACTCAGCTTTTATCTGCCTATTTGCTTGGTTTAATTTTATGAGTGTTACAGCCTCACAGAGCTGCTAGCCCAGCTGCATCTAATTCAAACTCCCATGTCTTAAATAGCCCTTAGTGTCACTAAAATGTAGAAAATTAGGAGTGATTGTAAGGATATTATCTGCACTATGAGTCCTCTTGGTTACAAAAGCTGAGAATGATGTAGTGCTTGTCTATCTGTACCACTCTCCGCATTAAATCTATGAAAAACATCTGTACTACAATGAATGACTGTCCTGTCTCATGACAGTGATGACCTGTGATCCAGACTCGCTGATGTCAGTTACCCACACCCAACGGTTAATAAATGAGGAAGTTTCTCCACATCACTCAGCAGAACTGATGAAGCCTACTGGATGATAAAATGTCCTCAGCACTGCAGGCTACAGGAAGTTTTGACTTTTACTTCTTCTCTATCACATGATACTGATGATAAATGAGATCCTTAACACAAGAACCTGTGGGAGTCTGGGAGTCTCCTCTGTCCAAACTCTGACCAGGGAGGACATCCTGTTTTCATTCTGCACAGGATAAACATCCAGTTTGTGTCTGCACACATATTTCTATCTCATCATATTGTCTTGTTTGAGTTCAACAAACCCAGATGAGTGTGAAACTAAACAAGTGAGTATCACAAAAAATTATTCAAACTCAGCTATGTGACCCCCCCCCTCTTACTTAATACATTTTCAGAATATTTAGTTGATCGTAATTTGCCATGAAGATCAAAATTGTGAGATCAAAACTGGACTTTTATTGATTTTAAGTGTCACATTTCAAAAAAAAGCAATTGAAAACATTTGCATATTGTGTGGAAAAGTGTATGTGTGTCAAAAACAACTAACACACCCTAATAACATCCAGATCATATCTCTCACAACAGTATATTACTCTGGATTCTTAAAATAGCTGGGAGTATCACAATAGAAAAAAAACTTTATTGTCTCAGTGGGAAAATTCCAGGGGATTGGTACCGCCCTCCGTTTGTGTGACATCAGTAAAAAATGAAGAAAAAAAACAAAAAACCCTCAAAAAAAAAACAAACAAACAAAAAAAAACTCTCTTGTTCACAGCTTGTGAAAAATTCCACTGCCTTCCTAGAATTAAGAAACAAGACGATATTTCACTCGTCTTAATGTTCAAGTTTAAGTGATTATTTTTGAAGCCAGGAAGAGTTTTTGCTCTCCGTTATTGGACCTCCTACTGCACATGTTCCCCCTTCCCTCCTTGAGATCATCATGTTTGTCATCTAATTGTTCCAAGATTAAGATTAAAACACACAACATGACTGAGCATTTTCTGTTAGAGCTCCTAGACACTGGAATAACTTGCCTTTTACCATTACTGTGTTTTGAAAAGGACTATAAAAATAAAGTTAATAATAATGATAATAATCTTATGAAGCACTTACTAATATCAGTAATCATTGGTGGAAGAAGTCAGATACCTCACTCATGTAAATACCACAAAATATATATCACAAGTAAAAGTCCTGCACTTAAAATTAAAGTTCAGCAAATGTACAGAAATATTATCAGCAAAATGTACTTTAAGTATCAAAGTATCAACAGTAGCCTGTGTATAATGCGGAGTGTTCCCCTTTCAGACTGTTATTAGATTATCATCACATGAATTAACATTTTTGAAGGTCATTATAATGAATATGGAGCCAACTAAGCAAAAATAATTCAAGCAAGAAAAAATAAATTTCGGGGATAAAAATCATATAAATGTATTATTATATTTAAATTGTTATGGACACGCAGGAATCGATCATAAACAAAGTGAGATACTCCGAAAACATCGAGCATGCGCAAATAAACTGCGCCATACCACATGAGGAGTTAAATATCCTGTTATGTGAAGGTGTTTACTAGCCTGTAGTAAGTAAAACTTGGCAGTAAATTCCACATATGAGCTATTTCGTAAGTGATTTTTTTGCCAAAAATGTTCAGTTCCCATAAATGGGAGTAACTTACAAATAAAATACCCCGAGGGTGTCTTTAAATGGGGACGGTTAGTAAGTGTACTGGCGCTTCTTTGAGAGAGAAACACCCAGTATCGGCGTGTGTAACTGCGCTGGTATGATGGAAAAACTGCTGCCAAACTAACGCAGGTTACAACAGGACACATAAACCCGGTCTGACCTTTCAGCTTTGTGTCTCCGATGGGATCATTGCAGTCTCAGATGAAGGGGAGGGATTCCGGAGCGTGGAGAGGGGAAAAATAAATGAATAAATTATTGTTTGGGGGGAACTGAAAAATCATAATTCCATCGTGGTTCCCCAATCCAGCCCGTCCCTATCGCACCAACCAACCCCCCTCTCTCTTCCTCTCCCTCTGCACATTCCTGCAGTAACCGAATAAAAACACTACTGGATCCCCCAATGTCGAAATCCCACCTTCAGGGCAGAGACTCTTTTTCCATTGGATGTGCCAAAGAAAGAAACCTTGTGTTTCACGATCAGGAGACAAGGCAGAGAGGACAAGAGCTCAGGCATCATTAACATATCAGCAAACATGGATAGCATTGATTAAGAACTAAATACATTGCCATTTCTACTTAATTGTATGCAAGAAAATTATTAATAAGGTGAACAAAAGTCCAAACTATCCCCAAAGACAAATAAGAAGTTACTTACACATAAATTCCAGGCAGGCAAGACATTTCCCCACTGCAAGTACAGACCCCTGCATGGACATTTCTCAGACAAGATCACAAGCGCTTTTAACTAAGTTATAAATCTAAGTAATGGGTTTTTTGCTTGTTTAAACTCTTCATCCTGTCCCTGCAGCCCAGTGCGTCCACTCTGAATCCCCGCAGTCACACAGCTTCATGAGCTCACAGAAAGAGGATTGCGTTGGGTCAGTGAGGTTTCCCAACCCCCTTACCCAGCAAAAAATGGGCCAACACCAGTGCCAGCCATCTTCTATTGGGGTGGCACTGACCCTGCTGCCAGGGGATTGGTTATTCTGTGTGCTCGGTCAGTGGTGGGCATGGGGCCCGGGACAGAGAGAGAAACAAGAGACTGAAGCAAAAAAAAGACAAAGAATGGCACATGGAGGCCTAGTTCTAGAGAAGAGCTAGAAGCCGGGGTCCCTGGAAAGACTTTAACATCTAGACTTGTGAGGGTTCAGGTCAGACAGCTTAACTGTAAGTTTAGATTTGTACCAAGGCTGCATCTGACAACTATTTCCGTTATCAATTATTCTTTCAATTAGTTGTTTCGTCTGTCAGAGGATAGTGAAGAATTCCCTCCACGGTTTCTCTAAGCTGAGGTGTCCAATTAGTTTGTTTTGTCCAATCAACAGTCCTGATACTCAAAGATATTCAATTTACAATCATACAACAGAGAAAAGCAGATCTACACATTTGATTTGTTTGAATAAAAATTTGAAAAACTCACTGAGAGAAGATTCCAGCAGTAAGCGAGACAACGTGCAGGAGTTTTCCCTCATTTTTATTCCAGTTGTGCTTTCCTCCCACGCACCTGTCACATATTGAGTTGGCAGGGACTTTTTTTTTTTTCAAACATTAGAGATGCTGAAACCAGACCTGAGGGGTACTTAAGTAATTTACTGTATTATTGAACTTCCAACTAAGTAGGGAGACTTGTGAGAGACAAGTCAAAAGGTCAAAAAAGGTCAAAACACCCTGACTTTTAATCCTCATCATGGGCTGAACTGTAAAAACGCTGCATCTTTCCCTGCCAGGTGGACACACACATCTTTCAAACTCAACTTCATGTGTAAAATTGGTGGCTTGCTCCTTTAATTTCAGTACTAAAATAGTACACACACACACACACAACTAGAGAGGTCACACAAGAATGATAAAACAGAAGTCATAATCTTAAATGAGTCTCTTTTTATTGTTCAATGCATGACCACACACATATACTGGATTTCTTTTGCACTGTGCATGATGGGACAGTCACTATGGAAATGGTGATGTAGATGGGATACATTTTAGGAGTTTTAAAGGGGTCCAAACACGATCCACATTCCTCAGGGAAAGTCAGGCGGCCCCCTCTCTTCTGAGTCTCCTTGATGACTAGCTACAACATGAAGCTAATCGGCTCCTAACTCCCTCCTCCCTCTAACATAACACCTTGATAAATAAATTCTGGATTATAGTTTGTTTTTTGTTGTTTTTTTTTTTTCCTTTTTCAGAACTGAAGGACTTGTTCAGTGGATCAACGCACGACAACAACCCTTTCCCTTAAACATTCTTGCATATTTCATTCAGCTTGAGCTTACAAAAAGCAAAATAAACAACATCATTTGGGTACAAAAATAAAATCCAAATTAAAACCTTTAACAGGGTTACACCTGTTGTGTGTTTTTTTTCCTTTTCTCTTCTCATAACAGAGATAGCACAATACATAAGTCACTGGTCACAAAAGTACACCGCAAAAAAAACAAAAAACAAACAAACAAACAAAAAAAACAAAACCAAATAAAATAAAAAAAAGCCACATAGGAAAGAAACCAATCCCGGAGAAGTGTACATCTGTCTTCCTCAACCCTTCCTAGAGGGCTAAGAGCTACGAGACCCTGGTTGTTTTTGGAAGGCTGGAAAGCTTTGGGTGTCAGGTAGACAGAGTGCGTTTTCTCTATCTCAAAGTTGTCTTCATACACCCTCGACTTTATAAAAAATGCAGCCCCTACCAGACTCACACATCCTTGACCCTGTTTCTCAAATACAGACTGAAGGGAAAGGGGAGGAGGGAACGGAAATCCAAACCACTGCTCTAAATATCTATATGGATTCATCTGAGCGCGTGAATGTGTTTATATGCGTGTGTGTGTGTGTGTGTGCGGTTTTTCTCTCTCGACATGTATTGTACTCATTTGCTAACATATACAGTGTATTCCTGGTTAGGGTGTGAACCAGGGGCACTTAAAAAGTTGTGTTGCGTTCCCCCACCGTTTCCTCACCCCCCCGACCGCTATGGGTCACTCTTTATGTTTAGGTTTGGGAGTGGGAGGTGGGAGATCTGCTGTTTCTTATAGCGCCGTTTTTTCGCCCACTTTTCTCTTTTTTTTTTTTCCTCCACTGTATTTACTTTTCCATCCCTCTAAGCTTTAACTCTTTCCTTTGATCCATCTTTCTTTTGAGTTGTTTTTTTGCCTTTTGAAGACGCAGATACACACAGAGCAAAAGAGTGGGAGAGAGAGAGAGGGAGCGAGTGTTGTGATCGATCAGCTGTTTCGCAGCACCAACAGCTGCCCCCCTTTGACCTCTCAGCCAATCTCCTTCCACTGCCGGTAGAACTCCACGATGTTCTTCAGCTCCATTCCCGCTGAGCCCGCCACCTGGATTGCCGACTGGCAGGGGGGGAAAAAAACCCATTAAAAACAACATTTTCCCAACACAAGAGAGGAGGAGGATTAAGAACACCTGTAATACCTAATGGTTACAACCTACGAACCATAAAGGGGGTCAGTATACTTCAAATGAGGTGCTTGCTGGGTCATTGAACAGCGTCTGAAACCTGTAAATTTGTGAAACAGATGGTCCAACTAGCTCACCTCCTGTATGCAGTAACTGGCCAGGTGTGTGAACTTCTCTTAAACCCTCTTTTTTCTCTCTTTCTGTCACTTTTCATGTGTACAACCAAGCGCAACACTATGAATGCTTTCAAGGAGAGTGTGTCCACCAAGCGTGCGCCGTTATCCCCGTTTGTACTGTTCGGCACGTCTCGCCTCCCTCTTTGACAGCAGGCTTTTCATCCTGCTTTCATGTGTGGTGTAAACACCTTTTAGACTTGTATGAATGACACTAACTAGGTTGTTTGAATTGTGCTGAAACCTTAATGGTTCTCAGAACCCTCGAGCACTTTAATGGTTGTATTTCTGCTATTGCCTCACTGTTACTACATAAAACGTATTTGATAAGGATACTTTGAATTTTGTTATAAAGAATTATGAGAAAAATATGTACTGAGCGGGATACTTAAGAGTTGAGAAACAAACTTAAAAGAAGCAACTATTTACATTATTGATGAATAGTTTAATCTATTCGTTAAAAAAAAAAAAATAGTGAAAATTCAAAAATTCACGTTGATGTCTTCAGTTTGCTTGTTTTGTCCGACTCTCATATTCAATTGACAATCATTTATGACAAAGAAAGACAGCAAATTGTCACATACGAAAAGTGGGAACCAGAAAATGTTTGGTATTTTTGCTTGAAAAATGACAAATGATTTTTTCTTTTATCAAAACAGCTTACAATTAATTTTATGTTGATCATCTGAACGATTAATCCTTGCAGCTCTAGTTACATGATTTTTAAACATGTAATTAATTGATGTGAAAATGTGAAAGTTATTGTACAATTGTTTTCTCAATTAAGCAATTGATCTTGTAGTCTATGAAGTGTAAAAATTTTTTGGAAAAAAGTACCCATCACAATTTCTCAGAGCCCAAAGTAATGAGTTTAACTGCTCTGTTTTGTCAGACCAACACTCCAAACCCCAAATATATTTCACTTACTATAATTTAAGAGAAAGAAAAGCAAGTGATTCTCACATTTGAGAAGCTGGAACCAACAAGTGTAAATGAAATGAAAACAAAGTAATTTTCTGTCGATCGACTTATAGATCGCCTAATTGTTTCAGCTCTAGTGTCGCTTATTTTAATGTCAACAAACACTCTGAAAGTAATTTTAAAAAATTTAAGAAGATTTCTTGCTGCACAATAAACACAACAAAAGTTGATTCTGAACAGGAACAGAGCAGTGATGAAAAGAGTCCCGTTAAGACAGATCTGTAGTAAAAAACAGCAGAATCTGAAGTCCATTAAGCTTTGCTAGTCTTGAAAGGAAATGTCAACTTGAGTGTTCAGGCCTGTAATGTAACAAGTGAGTGACTGACCTTCATCGCTGCTGACCGAGTGCAAAGCTCTTCCACCTGATGGCCAGTAAGAATGGTCACCATGCCGGCTGTATCTTCATCTCCGTTGCTCTGGGAGACCGTTAGCTGACGACAGCTATCCACCATCCTGTATAAATGCCTAGAAGAGCGATGAAAACAGAGGTCACTTTCATCCAGTGAGCATGTTAGAGAACAAATAGAGGTAACAATAGAAGGGCAGCAAGGCTTACCAGGCTTCTATGTCCTGCCTTTTCAGTTTATCTCTTTCAAAACTTCGACCCGACTCCTTCTGGCAGCGTATGTACCTGTAGAAGGATGTGATAAAAAACGCTAAGAACATTTAAGAAATCGCTCACGATCATCAATAACCACACCTTTACTACAAACACCCACCTGTTGCCTTTGCGAAATTCAGACTCCAGAAAGCGGATGCCATCTCTCGCACCAGCATTTTCCTTCTTCAGTCTGTCAAGACCATCAATCACTACAACACAGAAGCAGTCCGGATTAAGTACCTGAGCAAAAGTTATTTCAGGAAATAGGCTGACTCAGATTGAGTATGAATCTGAATCAGAGACCCAATTTGTTAACTGAGAAAACATCACTATTAAAGCTGAAATCAAACTTATTTTGGCTAAAATATCATGTCACTGCCATGGGCTAGTGTTCACACTGGCACAATGTCTATATGCTGCTATTCAGTCTGGGTAGCAGCTCGCTACATTTCTGTGTGATAATGTAAATCAAGTATTGTTCAAACCAGAGCTGTCGCACCACTAGTGACAAGTTTAGGGCTGCAACTAATTAATTATCAGTTAATCTACTTTTTCCCTTATTAATTAAATAATTAAGTCTATAAAAAATTGTAAGAGCCCAAACTGACATCAAATGCTTGTTATATCTGACCAACTGCTAAAAAAAAAAAAAGATGAAAATGGCATAAATCAGCAAATCCTCACATCGGAGAAGCTGAAACCAACAAATTTTTGATATTTTGCTTTGCTAGATTGAACTATTTAAACAATTAATTGATGTTCAAAATGATCGATGATGAATGTTCTGTCAGTTGAGTTAAGCTGTCACTTAATTAACTGACTGTTTCACCATACATACATTAACATTTTTGTAATTTCATGCATTGAAATCAACAACAAGACATGGAAAGACAAAATATCTTAAAAAAGGTGAGAGTAAACATTGGGTTTGAAAACTACCCTTAAACTTGAGAATAACAATGTGTATATATTGTTTTGGATAATGTTAATAACACTGTATTGCCTGATAGGTAATATTATGTGAAATCACTGAACCAAAGTTTTAGTCATGAAATAAAGAAATAATCTATAATATAATCATCCCTCTCTACAGTTAAGTCAGAAAAACCACCCTGCAAGTCACTGAATCCTCTTCATTACTCCTGTTCTCCAGGGGCCTGAACCCAACACACCTCACCATCTCGCTGCTCGGGACAGATAGAAGAAGAGGCAGAGCACCGACCTGTTCGTGGGATGATGATGATGAAGCAGCCGCTGCCTGCCAGCTGCCGGATGAGGTTCAGATGCTGGCAGAGAGCAGCTGTGTCTGGCACCAGGTAGGGAGACATGGATGACTGGGCCTTAGGCTGCTGAAGGCTGCCCTCTAGCTGCGATACCTCCAACTGCAAAGAAGAGACCCAACAGCTGATGATGTGCAATTAATGTAGAATGTATATGGTTTTATGGTCACAGGAATATATTATAACTACCTTAGGGTAAACTCACTGCCTCCATCGAAGGAATGTGGTGAGTATTCAGTGAGTTAGACTGGCTCCTTCATGTTAATGTTAACTAAACCATATCACTCCTAGCAAACATTATTCCTCACAGTAAATTACATGAAACTGTATCTAAAACTCCATAAAATGGATGCTAGAAAGTTGGTGTTTTTGCAGTGTTGAATGGTAAACACAGTGAGGGCAAACAGTCAGTAGACAGAGTGGTTATCTTCAAACCTGTAGTCGAAGCTGGGCCATGTCTCTCATTAAGCGATTTCGACGAGCCTCCTCTTCAGCCTGGACATGAAAAGATAAAAGAAAGAGAAGTTAACATCTAAGGCAGCTGCTTTGTATACAAATATTTTGATTCCATATCTTTCATTAAACATTTGTCCCATTCGTTGAGGTCAACGGTTACACAACGCCAAAGAGGGACACTTGAATTCAGGTCTCCTGCAATTCTTCTGGTCGTTCTGTTCAGATGTTTCTCACCATTCGGAACTGGGCCTTGGCCTGCTGCACCAGATTATCCTGTTCGGATTGGCTGATGCTGGTGAAGATGCCCGCCTCCGGGTTGAAGTGCAGCACGTTGCCCTGGAGATTAGTTAGGAAGTGCCCAAAACTGCGAATACAACACACTCGCACCACACACTGAAAGAAAAGAGAAAGAAGACTTATATAATTACGCCTGTTTTACACTGTGGTGGATAAATCAACTTCACGGGACTTTTACATGGACTGGATGTGGTGACATGTTGGTTAGTACACATTTTAACGATGCCTATGGTGTTTCTTGTTTTGTCTGATCCGACAGTTATTGGCACTGTTTTATTTTAGCACAAAGATGGAGTCTATTCCATTGTGTTTTATGGGTTTGGAAAAAGCTGGACCATTAAAAAACGTCACACAACTAGCAAAAGTCTAAGTCTCATGGTGGAGCTAATACTTTTTTTGTGTATTACAGTGTTCTTAATCCACACTGAACATCTTTAAAATCTGACTCCTGTGTGTGTGTGTGTATCTGTGTACCTCCTGCAGGGGGCTGAGGGACGGGTTGCGACGAGTGAAGTCAAGGCGGCGGTGAGCTACGTTGAGAGCAGGCAGATGTCGCAGAGCCAAATCCTCGGGCAGCAGCAGACTCTGGACCAAACCGGGCTGCTCACACTCATTTAACAGCTCTGTCACCTCTGTGTTAAGACCAAGCTCTGCAATACACACACATGGATTCATAAAATAAGCTGCTGACTCAGAGAAACAGTCATAAACGGGTAAAAACAAGGAGAGAAATTCAACTGCATGAACAAAAAAAACCCTCAAATAACAGATTATAACTTGCTTTTTATCATTATTATACGCAAATGTGTATCATGTTTTAATACAGCTATGGTACCACTGAAATAGACCAAATGATAAATATAGGAAATTGACTACTTGTTTAATTGCTATGCTTTATTTTCACATTTGCCGTTTAGGCCATGCTTTCTTCCAGTGTCTGTGGGATTAGAAGTGAACCCAGTGAGGAATAAAAACCTCTGAAAGCCGTAGTGGCATCATGTAACCATTGAGCTATACAGGCCAGTGACAAATAGAAACCTCTATACAACGCAGTCAATAAGTAACTCACCAGCCTCAAGCATTTTGCTGCCATCTGGTAGCAGGTTGAGCAGCACAGACAGTCGGTTCCACAGGCTTTGAGAACTCTGGACGGAAGAGAAGATAATAATTTGTTAAACATACTCCTACGAGGTCAATGTTTCACGAAGCGGGAGATTATGTCACTTTACCTGCGCACACATGAGGATAATGTCAGTGTTTGTCCTTAGCCAGTCCACAAAGACCTTCACCACCTGGATCAACCCTTGATTGGTCAAGATCTCGAGCTTCTCTAAGAGCGTTTTCTCGCTGTGGACTGATTGAGTACTGTGTTGGCTGCCTTCTGAGTCAGAGTCCAATTCTATTAGGAGTAGGAGGTGACAACAATAAAGCAAAAAGAGTTAAAGTTATTTGTGAATCCCTTAACAGGAGAACAAGAAATCCTAAATAAGGTACTAAAAATGCACACAAAAATAGAAAACAGTGAGGCAAATAGCACGTTACCATTTTCATTGGTTCCGTTGGCAGTACCGGGGTTTATGTCGCAGGGAGAATCCCCGGGGGGAGGGGGTGTCTCTTGGGAAGGGGGAGCAGAAGTGTCAGTAGGGGTGGGAATCCCCGAGGAAGATGAGGCTTGAGGCCTCAGCAGCATGTTGCTGAAGGTTGGCGCCAGGCGGAAGCAGCGCTTTGCCTGGAAGAGTTGTGAGGACATGGCCTGAAGGTTACTGCTGATGCTGGGGTCACTGGGTGTCAGGGGCCCGTTGGTGGTTGGAGGCGTGTCACCGTCTCTGTACCCTCCTTCTTCCTTAGGTTGGTCTTCGTCTTCCTCTTCGTCCTGGTGCTCCCGGGCCTGACCCTCCAAGTTGTCTGAGTTTTCTGTGTCCTCCATGTCTTCCAGGTCTGAGCGAGACTCCTGGCTGTTCATGTCTGAGTCAGTCTCTACATCAAACGCCGTTCCTCCTTCCTCCTCCTCTTCTTCGGAGCCACTCCCCCAGCTGCCCTCCTCCCCCAAGTGGTCTCTCTTTGTCTCCTTCCGGAGAGAGGAAGGATTGGGAAGAGATCCGGTCGAGGTGCCACCCGTCGAATCGGTGTGGCCCCTTCTGTGGTCATCGTCATCTTCATCGTCTTCGCTCTCAAAGCCTTCGCTCAGGTCGCTTTCGTCCTCTCCTCGACCGTCCTTGCGAGCACAGCGGCGTCTGCGGAGTCTAGAGAGGCGGGTATACTTCTTCTTCTGCCTCTGTTTGTCAATTTCCAACTTGCACTGTTCGTCCACGCTGACATGCTTTTTAGCGCCAACCCTCTCGCAGCCGTCTTCATCCTTCTCTTCCTCCTCATCTTCTTGCTCCAGGGAGCCATTCTGAAGAGGTTTCTCATCGGTGCGATCTGCGGGCGGAGCGGACAAATCCCTCATCTCTAGGTCATCTAGATGAGAGGAAAAATAATTCACTGCCTTTTATGTTTTCAAGACGTTTCCCTGAAATCTTTTACTTGCAAAGGAACTAACTACATACTACGCTATTACTACCATGTCAGAAAGAGTAAGTGTTTATCTTTAAATTTCTCTTGACAGTAAGCCAAGTTCTAAGTGTAGAAACACATTGTATAAGGTAGAAACTTCCGCTGTAGTTCTCACACAAGATGTTCATTTTAAAGCACAAAGACCGGCACTTTAAAAGCTAAGAGGTGTTGCTGATAAGGATAAATTGGGACTGACTTCCTGTACTATATTGACTTATGAGGCATAAAATTACTTCTGGTTGCATTTAAGTGCCTTTTCGTCTCGATATACGGAGACAGGAATTTCCTCTCACCTGTGGCGTCAGTGTTTAGTGGAGGCACCTGGCTCTCCGCTTCCTCCAGTTCAGCCTGCAGCCGGATGTTCACGTGGTTCACCAGATGGGAGAACAGGGCCAGAGTAAAAGCTATGGATGCGCTGTACTGCTTGGATCCTAAGGCCAAAATGTAGCACAAAAACTGTTACAATTTGAAATGCATACGACTGTTTTATACCAACAAAGGTCCTGATGATAACCATTTTCACAAGATAGCACTTCCTAGGGTAAACAAATTTCTCCCATAGCGGATAGAAATACCTAGTTTAATTATCAGATTCTATTTTTAAATTTCAAGTTTGTGTCCAAATTTCAACTTGGGAGTCAATCTCTCCTCTATTATGGCAGGAAACATGGACAATTTAAGCCCCTTTAGCTAGTTTACTGCAAAGCCTCAACCTCAAAATTTGAAGTCTTCTTCTTCTTCTATTCAGATTCTCATCTAATCAGTAACCTTTTCATCAATCATTCACAACATCATAAAGATATAAATTAGTTATTCAAATAAACACAAAAAGAATGTAAAACCTAAGAACACAACAACTATAATTTTCACATAACATCACACAAACACCGACCTCCCCTCTTCAGGCTGTGCACCACCATCAGACATGTGACCACCATCTTGAAGACCAGGGTGTCAGGCAACACAGGGCAGGAGCTGTCGGCAAGCTGCTGCTGCTGCTCCTCTTCTTCCTCGCTAGGGGAGTGGTGAGCACCGCCATGTGTTGGCGGCGGCAGATAGAACAGCACCAGGTTGAAGTCCTCCAGCACCGATTGGCAGAGTGAAGTCAGCTCCGTCTCCATCAGGCTTCATACATAGAGAGAGAGAGAGGGGACAAAATACGTATAATTTCACAATGAATAATACAACAACAACACTGTAGTGTATAAAAAAGGAGGCATAAGACTTTGCCTGCGTTCACATTGTTGTGTCCCCTGGATATTGTTAAGTTAACCTCTTTTAACACTTTACAAAACAGAATATTTGACTTGACAGATTTAATTGATGATAAATAAAATATACATAAAAGGCTGTTCATTCAGTCTTGACATACCAATAAAATCATTGAGGATTAGATGTTTATTTTCACCGTGGTTCTACATAAGTGTAGGGACAGTTTAATGTAAGACAGCACAAGCGCTCACCTGTTCTTGGGCTGCAACAAGCTCTGGAGGTACATGAAGCTCACCAGGAGACGCTTTATGTCTTTTGATCTGCAGGAAAAAAAAAGGCAAAGGAAAATCATGAACATGATAGATTACAGAGATTATGATTCTGTATTAAAGTTATTTGAATCAAATTTAGCTTTGCTCTTAAAGTGGAGCCAACAGACAGTTAGCTTAGTATAAAGACAGGAAGCGGGAGCAAACAAAGGTAAAAATGTTTTTACATTGAACACACCACAGCTATTGTGTTATTTGTGCAAATGAAACAAAAGCAGCATTGTTCTGTGTCCCGGTGGCAAAGCATTCTGTAATCTTATTTGCTCCGTGCCGAGTTGTAATTCAAATAGTGATGATGGTAAATAAATTGTGCAAAAGAGCCATCAAATACTAATCAGAGTGCAGCTTAACAGATGAAGCTAATCATGTGTCTTTTGAATGTTTTGGACACCATCATGGACATGCCAAATAACATGTAATTCATCAATACTTTGTTCCAAAAGTTATTCTTTTCTTCTAAGCCCCGGGCAATATCTGCATCTACTAAGATGCTGCTATCATTTGTGTGCATATTTGTCTTTTTCCTACTGAATCCTGTTAGTTTTGTTGCTTCAACAATCTCATTTCCCCCACAAGGATCATCAATTATCTAATCCCATCTGCAGGGAGATGCTGCTTTATCCCACTGCTGGAGAGATTGCCTTTGTGATTCAAATGGAGAGCATGCAAGTTGGTAATTACATGAAGCCCCAGATGTCAATTGGGACTAGATTAAAATCACTCTTGGACGTCAGCAAAGTGAAGTCAAAATAATACTTCAGACTGGATAGCCAGTAAAAACACTGGTAACACTGGTACCATTGCCGTCCTGAGAGGGTTAATGATCTAAGAGGAAATACACATCAAAAAGACTTTGGCTGCTCTGGTCTACTGTGAACTAAATTATGCAAATTTATACCAAGTTCTTCTACAAATAATAAAGTCCAGAAGAAAAACTGCAAAGCATAACATTAAGAGTAAACTCCAGTGACTAGATGACCTGTAAACACCTTTTCACAGCTTTTCTTTGGACTCAATCTGGTTATTTATTATTTATAGTATCCACAGAATTTCTGAGAATCCTCCTCACCTTTGTCGAGATGGAGACAGCTTCTTCATTTCCTGCTTCTTCACTTGGTGGTACATCTTGGCGGCTTTGTCAAACAGGCGCTTCAGGTTGCCGTAGGCACCCTCAAAGGGGGTCTCTGACTGGATGCTAGCACAGATGAAATACTATGTTAAGACCTGTAAATTATCCAGATCTGGTTCAATTTCTAACAAGACAATTAACACAAGTATTACTCACCAGCGCAGGTAGTAGTAGGTTGCTTCAACATTGTAGAACTTGCTCCCTGCCAGTGTTCCCAGTTGGTTAAAAGGCATTCCTGTAGACAGGCGGGTGAAAAATTGAACGAACAGGTTAACGTTCATTTTCAGATTAACCTCATTTGGACTCAGTCATTATGTAATGTGCACTGCTTAAACTGAAAACATACAGATGATGCCTGAGAAGATACTGAGACCACAAATAACTTCAGTAGATCTGTAGTAATGATCCCTTCTTTTAAAATTTCAAATCAATATTTCAGATTATATTGCAAGTCTCTGGAACAGTAGGGAGCAATAATCCTGTTGGAATTAATCTGCACGTTTGCATGTATGACCTTTGTGCAGGCTTATTATAATAATAATAATAAGAGGGTGTGGAGGTACATGTTCACAGTATTTAGAGGCAAGAAACTATCATACATAAACTACTCATATCAAATATGTGACCTCAGCTCCTGGTTGGGTCAGCTTTTTTGCATTTACACAACAGAGACATTTTATAACTAACAGGAAAAACCTGTAATGATATCTGATATTTTGTTGACCTTGTGTGTTCTTTCAAGGATAATAGCAGCAAGGAGTAAGAAACCAAAAAAGTAGTAAACCCACTAAAGCCACACAAACACACAAATATCTATTTGTAATTACTGTCAGCACCTCAAAATCTCACTAATTAACAAGTTACATCTTGTTTGCTTCATGTGTACAAAATCCCAAGTGTAAAAATGACAATTTGCCGTTTTACAAGAGGTTATGTGCTGAACTATTTCTTAGCCAGGAGCAGTTGCCAGGCAACCAGCAGTCACTCTGGTTACAAGTTACTGCTCCTGGTCAAAACATAGACAGGCGCATAACCTCATAAACTGTTTGAATGGATTAAACAAACAAGTAATATAACATGTTAATTAATATGCTTTAGGAGGTGCTGATAGGTAGATTTTGTTACCTTTGGACAGAGCCAAACTGGCTGTTGTGCCCTGTTTCAAGTCTTTATGCTGAGCTAAGCTGAACTGCTGCTGGCTCCAACTACATATTTACCATACAAATAAGTGGTAAGTCTTCTGATCTAACTCTTGACCAAAGAGCAAATAAGCGCTATTTTCCAAAAGCCGAGCTATTCCTTAAGTCGTATTTGGACACAGACTGTGTTTGCAATCTAAACATCACTTTATCAATATTTGTTAGCTTTATCTAATGACAATTGAATTTAACATTTTTGTTCTGGCTACTAAAACAATCACATCTGAATAAAAGCCTTTCCGCAACTTTTTTTTTTAGAAACAAACATTATTTCCCCCTAATCTCCCAGTCCAGAAAACACAAACTTTACCTCCGTGACCACAGGAAAAGCAGAGTGACGTGTTAAGTAGCTTTATATGACAGTCACTCACCTACGTGTGGCATGACAGACAGGGCCTGATGGTAAAACCTTTCTGCTAGCTGCTCAGCCTCCACTCCGGCCAGTTCATTCTGATAACGGGCTGCAGAGGAAACAAACAACATTAAAAAACAGTAAAAAGTTAAAATAAAAATGTTCACAACAGGCAAAAACACTTCCTTTGCTTACAAAAAATCAATATACCCACAGAGACTCAATTATTTATGAAATGTTCTGGGACACAAATGCCTCAGGCTAAAGTAGTGACATTTTCACTAATTAATTCAAATTTTTGTTTATCTATCAAAGGCAAAAACCTAAAATGGCACAGACATAATTTCATTTGCTTGCAATGTTCAGTTAAATAATGTCAGATCAATCAAAATACCAATATCTCTTTATCACGTAAGTCCAAACCAACCAAACAGCTCGCAGCCAATTAAAGTCTACTGCTAATGCCAAAATTTCCCACGCTGAATGACACACACATTCTGTCTCACACCTCTACAGGCTAGGCAGAAAGATGAATTAATTGCATACTCTATTATCCTGTTATTACCTAGATCTCCAAGGTAGACCAGACAGCGATGACAGGCCATCTGTGCCCACTCCATCTCCTTGGGGGTGGCTGACACTGGTTTCTTTCGGCCTGTCGGGAACATCACACGATGCTTTTTTTTTTTTCATTTAAATTCAGGCATTTAGCTGATGTACTTCTTCAAAATGACTTGGGAGTTATATAACGAAAGAACGAGCTTAAATTCCAGCAAAGCAACAGAGTGTCAAAATGTGAGACAGCACCTAGATCATGTGAAACACCATTTCTCTGTCTCTAAGGTCTTAATGTGCAAAAGTGTTTTTGTTTTAGTTGGCCAAGAACTATGCATTTCTTACATTTCTTGAGATGATAAATCGTCACTTCATGCAGGAAGATAGGATTATGCAGGATTACAGACCCCATTTATCCCTGATATTGTTATATGTATCTGGGTATCAAGTGGTGTTGTGGCTCCGATACAATCTAACGTCTGTGCAAATAAAATCTGTACAGTGTTTTTTTTTCAAAAATGAGTAAGTAATGGACCACATAGTGGAAGACAAGCTCTGAGGTAAAGAGTGAGTACAGACTGTACAGTACCACAACCACAATGTGACCCTGCACCTGCCTGTTTGCCTTTGCCAACACTAGACGGATTTGGCATCTCTCCACCTATTTGTCTGCTTTACATAGTAAAGGGGAACACTGACATCTGATACGGACTGAATTCAGACAATGGACACATGCACGCCCTGTGTACACTCACCGGCCACTTTATTAGGTACACCTTCCTAGCACCAGGTTGGACCTTCTTTTGACTTCAGAACTGCCTTAATTCTGGAAACTTTCCTCAGGGATTTTGGTCCATATTGACATGATAGCGTCACGCACTTGCTACAGATTTGTCAGCTGCACAACAATGATGAGAATCTCCTGTTCCACCACATCCCAAAGGTGCTGTATTTGATTGAGATCTGGTGACTGTTGAGGCCATTTGAGTACAGTGAACTTGTTGTTATGTTCAAGAAACCAGTTTGAGATGATTTGAGCTTTGTGACATGGTACGTTATCCTAGCTGGAAGTAGCCATTAGAAGATGGGTACACTGTGGTCATAAAGGGGTGGACATGGTCAGCAACAATACTCAGGTAGGCTGTAGCATTTAAACAATGCTCATTGGTACTAAGGGGCCCCTAAGTGTGTCAAGAAAATATCCCAGACACCATTACACCATCACCAGCTTGAACTGTTGTTATAAAGCAGGATGGATCCGTGCTTTCATGTTGTTTATGCCAAACTCTGACCCTACCATCTGTATGTCGCAGCAATTATCTAGACTCATCAGACCAGGCAACGTTTTTCCAATCTTCTATTGTCCAATTTTGGTGAGCCTGTGCGAATTATAGACTCAGTTCCCTGTTCTTAGCCGACAGGAGTGCCGCCTGGTGTGGTTTTCTGTTGCTGTTGTCCATCTGCTTCAACGTGTTTTGCATTCAGAGATGCTCTTCTGCATACCTTGGTTGTAACAAGTGAATATTTCAGTTAGTGTTGCCTTTCTATCAGCTTGAACCAGTCTGTCCACTCTCCTCTGACCTCTGCCATCAACAAGGCATTTTCACCCAGAGAACTGCAGCTCACTGGATATTTTCTCTTTTTCAGACAATTCTCTGTAAAGCCTAGCAATGGTTGAGCGTGAAAATCCCAGTCGATCAGCAGTTTCTGAAATACCCAGATCAGCCCGTCTGGCACCAACCACCATGCCATGTTCAAAGTCACTTAGATCACCTTTCATCCCCATTCTGATGCTTTGTTTGAACTTCAGCAGATAGTCTTGCCCATGTCTATATGCCTAAATACATTGAGTTGCTGCCACGTGATTGGCTGATTAGACATTTGCATTAACGAGCAGCTGAACAGGTGTACATAATGAAGTGGCCAGTGAGTGTATATGCAAATGTGTGATCGCATTGTTCATCATCCGGAGAGCGGGAGTGCATTTCTAGGTGGGGTACTGTTCACATCTGAACTGATATCAGTACCCAATGGTTCCTTTTTTCAGTACTTTCCTCTCTCTGTAACAAAAATGTAATTTCAGTTGTAAAAAATAAGTTCAAGCTTCTCAATTTCAACATTGTTATTTACTTAGAAAGTTTTGTTGCATAAGGTAAAATAAACAATAACAAATAATAAAACAAAAATAAACAAGGTAAAAAAGGTGTTTAGGCTTCCTGTTGGACATGTGCTGTTTGCCAAAAATGCACGAAAAGTCTGCAACTCTTCATCAAACATCTCACTGTGGCTGTTTCTACTTGTACTGTTCCTTTCTGCAATATGTCTAACTGATCCGTTGAACAAATATCTCCAGATCTCTAATGAAGCTCCACTAACTGCGATAAATACATTTAATTTCCTATAAGTTCTTCACAATAAAAGCCTTCTGCTTGTTTGTCAGTGGAAGGCTTTTAATATGAAGCAGCAACAGCAGGAAATGTTTTCATCAGCAGTAACTTAACACTGCTCTGATATGACTGAAAGTCAACAAACAGTAAAATATGGCTGATATTCGAAAATACAAACACGAACACAGGAGAGAAATTTCAAGTGCGCGTGTTTGTAAACTAGAAGGGATTTTTCAAAAGGCCCATAAGGAATCACATCATTATTTATTTGAATTCACAACACAACCCGCTCTCAGAGTACTGAAATTTGGCACCGACTGATCTAAAGTTACTAGGTACTCGATAGTACTGATGTAATTCAGTCTGTACCCTCAAAAGCACCAAGTTCAGTACCCAACTCTATGCATTTCAATACCAGCTGTAAATGAGGTCAAACCATTCATTGGATAATTTTAGATTTTGTGCAACTGTATCAAGACCACAAGTTTCTAAACACTCATAATACCATGCTGAATGGAATGTATAACCCTTTTCATTTCACACTAAAATGGGGAAAAAATGTTTACTCTACACGGGTCTGTGGATTGAAGTTAATTTCTCACTAGAATAGCGTGCATTAGAAACTAAAACAATCCATACTGTAATTCTAAATAAGCGACGTCATGATTTTCAAGACCTCTAAAATCCCTGTATGATATTTAACCGCCATATTCCACAACCGTTTTAATCTTAGACATTCAAATGAAGCCTTTGGACGAGCAGACAACCTGTTTTTATGTGTGAACGTTACGCATCCTCGTCACAAACATTTGACTGTGCTGGTGTGTTTGAATGTTCTGTGCATGTGTGTGAATTTGTGTTTTTTTTTTTTTTTTTTGCATCTGACCGATCAGCGGGTCTGTGACGTGGGTCCAGTCGATGCAGTCCTGCAGCTCCAGCTGGTAGTGTGACTGGATGTAGAGCAGCAAGTGCTGGTAGAAACCCACACCGGCAATCAGGTGTGTTCGGTAGGCACACTCCAAAGCGCTGCGACTGTGGATGTGCTACAGTGAAGGAAAGAGAGGAACCAAGACATTAAAGATATTACCAAAACAACAATGATAAACATGATCTATGTAGCACTTAGGCATATATATATTTTAGTCTACAATGTGCACCAAAAAAGGCACAAAAGCATGGAATACTAAAATATACCCAACATGCATAAAAATGGCAATTCAGAGACATTTAAAGCAAAAGAAAAGTGGCTCGCAAATAGAACCATTAAAAAAATATATAAGATTAAAACTGGCAAACTTGTGAATATTATGTGGGAATCTAAGAAGTTGAGTTTCAAGAAGAGACTTCTTAAATTACACACATGATTAAGACAACAAATAAGCAACAAATGCTTAAAAAAAAGTTCTAACACCATTCACAATTTCACTGATTTAAAATTCACAAGTATCTGAATCACAGTTTGATGTGTGCAACTCAAGCTGTGTACATTTTTATAAACCAGTTCAGCCCAGAAATGATCTGGCTACATTTGATAACAGCAATGATGTTTGGTGGTTTTTCTGTGCTGGTCCAGTGGCAGAGAAAAGTGCCAAGTGCCATTTTTAGCTGTGCATAATATAAACACACTCTCGGTACTCTATGAAGCATGTTGCGTGCAAGTGACCATGAAATGCTAGATGTCAGAGCAGAGTTAACCTTTATGTGGCAGCCAGGATGTCAAAGCTAGCCAACAACAGAAGAACGGGTTGGCTAATACATGTAGAGAGGCTGGTTTTCCACTGCTACAAGGCCAGTTACCTTCTTGTTGGTCTTGATAACCTGGATGACCTCGTAGTAAACTTTCCTCCAGAGCAGCTCCTCAGCCTTACGGCCATAGTCGACGGGATGCAGAAACATCAGTTTCACGCAAAGTTCCCTCAACCTGGAAACACGCAGAAAGACAACAGACATTCAGGAGGTAGCTTTGACAAGATTAGATTAGATTTGACAAGTGGACGAATGAGTCAAGTTTCACATGAAAAGGTGGGCCACACAGGAACACAAACAGATTATTTTGTCTAGTCAGACGGCCCTTCCAGATGAACATATTCTCTGGTTTCAGCCTCTCAAGTGTGAAGATTTGCTACCTTCCTTTGCGACAGTAGACTAAATATCTACAGCTTTGGAAATGGGGCCAGTATATTCTGTCAGATGTGCGTCTTCCAACTTCCTCTTTCTCATTTTGAGCCATTTGTTTGGTGTATCCAGTAAGCAAATAAACACTGCAATCCTTTACATGCAGCATATCTCATCGTCTCTCCTTTGAAGAGATGCTTCTCAATGCTTCAGTGCCAGAGAGGATAATGTCATAGCCAACAATATTATCAGCCTCATCTTGCGCTGAGGTGCCAAATTATCCCATTTGCTCTGCTGACACTAAATTATGTCTTGGGGGGATCTGATCATTAGTGAAACCTCAAAATACAGGAGTGAAATCCTCCTGAAATGCACGGAGGTTGCGGTGGAATCTGGTCGCTGTTCTCAGAGGTGGTCAGGAAAGCCCACTTTTGTATTGTAGTTTGAACACACATGCAGCCTGACCACACCGAAGGCATGTTTAGTCAACTTTTCAGTCTGCATAAAGGCTGATAAAACTCCAAAACTAGTCACTGACGAGACCACCAGGACGAGATACCACCTCCTCTTTCTCTCTGGCTCTGTAGGCATGT
Organism: Thunnus thynnus; assembly: GCF_963924715.1. Taxonomy (NCBI): domain Eukaryota; kingdom Metazoa; phylum Chordata; class Actinopteri; order Scombriformes; family Scombridae; genus Thunnus; species Thunnus thynnus. The sequence continues at coordinate 7,838,848 of NC_089526.1, read as the reverse complement.
GTCATGCCTCTCTCTCACAGTTATTTCCAACTTCCCTTTTCTCATTTTGAGCTTTTTGTTCACTGTGTCCAGTATGCAAATAAGCACTGCGATCCTGTTCTCTAGCTGTACGACTGAGAGCAGACAGATTAGTTAGTTTTTGTTTTGTTTAATCCGACAGAGGTTACAGTTTCTCACACGTAAAATCAAATGGTGATATCAATCACAGGTGTGGACTCTAATCTGACATGCTTCTTCTACAGCTAAATATGAACTGGATCTTCAGAGCTTTCCATAAGCGCTGGCTCCAGGCCAAACAGCCGACTACTCATCAGTAGTCCAGCTGGCCACTTTATAATGTTCATTTTTGATTCTAATAAAACAGTTTTGATTAACAAGTTGCAATTCGCTATGTATGTACATTTACAACCACTAGCCTCTGCTTCAAAACAATGCAAGCATGATGATAAGAGAAACATGCACATCTGTTTGTATTAGTCCTGCCCCCACATGTTCTATATGAATGTTTGACAGGGGACATCCTGATTAGACTAGATACTTCAGAAAACACTGGAAAACACCGGTGGCAGCAACTTGACGATTGCACAGTAAGTATTAAAGTCCACTGGAAGCGCTACGTTTTCCATAAACGCCACATAGACGTTTATGGGCTTAATGAGTGAATGAATGAATGAATGAATGATCTTTATTTATATTGCCCTTTTTTACAACAGAGCCATCTCTAAGCCGCATTGCAAACACATGTAAAACAGGCAATGTTGGCAAAGTAACAGTCATATGAGGAAAATGTAGGCTATGCCTCAGCATCACACTCAGGATGACGGTGAAGATGAGGATGAAGATGACTAGAAGTTGAGTTGATTCAGTAGATTCACATGATTTGAGTCAAGTGATTCACATGTTTGTTATTTTAGGGTTATTTTTGGCATAGGTTTATTTTAGAAATAATTGAATTTAAAACCAATACATAGGCTAGATAAGACATGGCATTAAAAAATATGCCCCCCCCTTAGAATAATCTTGTTTATTTTCAGTGAATAAGTGTGCAATTGTTTATTTCTAATAAAACCATAGATTAACCATCATTGTGGCATGTCTTGATAAACATTAAAGTGAAGGTGTCATTAAGTAAATAAAAGACTGTGATAGACTGTGTGGGCTAAAACACACAAAAAGCCTAATTCTCCTTTACAATAATTCACTACATGTTTACAATCAGGTAGGCAAGCTCATTAAAATAAGCAATAATTAAGATCAGTGTATATGACAGAATAGTGGCATTAAAATGTGCCAGAAGCCACCAAATTTGGGCTTTTATGACCCCCCTAGCTGCCTACTTTTCCACCCTGGCTGGCTACTCCATATCCTTGTGGAAAGCCCTGGATGTTGATACGATCTGGACGAGTCTGACCAGGGAGTATAAGCTCACGGAGATGCTCCAGGGCATATCAGACAGCTTAATAAAGAGCCGTCATTTCAACTGAATGGACAGGAGGTGAAAGCAATGGCGACTTGTTGATATGTCTACACATGTGAAGTCATAATTATGTTCATGACAGCTGTATAGATGATGCTTCGACTGCATGTAGCCTTTGATCTGCATGTTATACTACTGGGGCCTGTATTACAAAAGAGATTTGCAAGCACTGCTTACACATGCATGAGTGATAAGTATGGTGTTTCTTTTGATTAGTCGAAATTAACACTAGAGGAAATTCTCTCATGTCGCAGCTTTCATGTTGCAAATGAGGTGAAACAGGCCCCTGATTCCTTTCACACACAGTTGTTCTGAGACAGCTGGACGTACTTGTTGCGAAGGCTGATATTCTCCGGCTTGAAGACCTCTCTGTAGGAAGCTTTGCTGCCGATGATGACATCCAGCTTGTGCACAGATTCCACCACAGCCCTGGGTAACATTGGGCAATAGAAAGCATTAGAATATTGACAAGGTTAAAGGATAGGTTCACAATGTTTCAAATGTGTTTTAAAGCAACAGTCAGGTGCCCATATGAACACAGAAAGAGGTTTTCCTCGCTGTAGTCGTTCCTCCTCTTCATACTGGCTGTTAAAAGATCCCCTTCAAGTAGAGTTTTAATATAAGCGATGAGGGCCAAAATCAATGTGTCCACACAGTCACTTTGTGCTAAAATGTATTTAAAAGCTTATCTGAAGCTTATATGAGGCTTCAGCAGTCTGAGTTATTCATATCATGTAGATATCTGCCACACTTAGTCTTTTTAGCATCAAATTACCTCTTTGTGTTTCCTCAGAAGGTGTTTTCCTGTTCAGCTGCAGTGGAAATATATTCACAAAAAGAGGGACTTTGCAGTAAATAGAGTGTGACATCAAAAGACATCTACTTGATTTGACTCAGTTTGATGGTTTAAGTTTCATATTAGCTTCAAATAATCTTTTAAATACATTTTGTGTGAGTTTGGCCCCCATCACTTACATTATAAGGGATCTTCTAATGGCCAGTATAAACAGCAGAAATAATTATGGCAAAAAAAAAAAAAAAAAAAAAAAAAAAAAGATATTTCAATGTTCAGTTGGGCTCCTAACTGTTGTTTTAACAAATACATGAAATAGTGTGAACCCTTCCTTTAATGCTTTTAACGAAACATTTAACAATAGATGTCAGGCTGACACAGAAAAATGCTGCACGCCATTATGTTAGCAACCAAAATCCTTTCTGTTTCACTTCTCTGTCACGAAGGAAGCTACCTCACCCAGAGCATGATGATGAGTGACGAGACAATTTAGCTAATGTTACACTGGCATGTTGGGTTAACCCATTCTCGTGACAGGTTGCTGAAGGGAAGAAGTGGTTCCCAAAGTTATTTTAGACCATGGCTCCCCTTCAAAGGAAATTTTTTGTCATAGCACCCTGAGCCACCCAACCCCCGATATAACTTGCATAGCTTATCATTTTTACACCATATTATATTATTTTGCTATATTATATAAATGTGAAGTATATTACTATGCTATATTATATCAATGTAAAGTTGAATAATATAGGCTCATTCTAAATCATTTAGAATAAAAGCCAACAGGTGCTGTACAGATTTACTGATAAATAATTTTGCTAAAACAATACTTAAGATGTACAAGGAAAAACAAACAAAGAAACAACCCCCCGCGTCCCCTCCCCAAAAAAGGCTGCTTAATGTGAACATGTAAGCTGTTGAGGTGGAGAGAGAATAAATGAACAATGATATGATTAATCTCACGGCACCCACATTGAGAACCACTGGGTTAGCGCTGAACTAGCCAGCACAATAACGTTCAATTAGCACCACGGTTAGCTCGGTTAAACGGCCTCGCCAACTTACCTGTAAAGCCGCTTGATGAGAAGGACTTTTGCCTCTGGCTCGCTGTCCTGCCCCGGTCCACTCATGTTTAGCGACTCGCCGGTTGTCTGATGTCACGCTCCAGCGTCTTCTCGCCGTTTCCTCCACACCACTCGCCCCGCAGTTGTCACGGATACTCGGGTTTGTTCCCCGGCAGTGACACCCGTGTTGATAGGCAGCTAGCGCTAGCTGTCGAGGTAACGTTAGCTTTCCTCCCCTTCCCTCCCGAGTCTCTTTCGTTTCTTGTGTCCTTTGGCGAGACCCCCTCTACCCATTCGCTCTGAACACCGGGTAGGAGGGGCTGCCCGGAAATTTACGCTTTTCCCGGTCAGCTAAAACGCTCTGATATGCTCCTTGTGTTGTTCCCTGTTCCAGCCATTGCTACGAAGGCGGCCATTATTCCTATCAGGCAGTGACCGCCTGAATAACGCGAGATTACGGAGCACACTCTTGAGATTACATCGGAGGGTTGCCAGGTAGTCTGCAAAATCCGTAATTTGCAAAAAATACTATTGGGACAAAATAATGTGCAATGTAGAAATAAACTATACACAAACACCACATGCTGAAATGTCATTGTGTGTTTTGAAATGTGTTTTCTGAAATGTTGTTGTGTTTTGCACCTCAGAGCCACTGTACCTTTAAAAGCACTTTTAGCTCATTCATACCAGGAGAAATCAGTCAAATGTGGATTTGTTTCTGTAAAATCTTCAATCATGTACTTTCAGTAGTCTATGCATATTATGTTCCCTCCGAATATTATGATCTTTTACCACTAACTGTACATTTGAATGAATATAAATTACTAGTTTCATTTTTCTGTCTGGTAATTTACATGACCCATCCCTTATGGAATTATTCAGACACATTAATATAACAAAGTAGGGTCGCAACTAACGATTATTTTCATTGTTGATTAATCTGTTGAATATTTTCTCGATTAATCAATTACTTGTTTGATCCATAAAATGATGGAAAATGTCTATCACTGTTTCCCAAAGCCCGAGGTGAGGTCCTAAAATGTCTTCTTCTATCCCGACTAACAGTTCATAATTCAAAGATATTCAGTTTACTGTCATAGAAGATGAAAGAAACCAGAAAATATTCACATTTTAGAAGCTGGAATCTGAGAATTTTTTTTTTTTTTTCTAAAAAAAACAACTCAAAATGATTAGTCAATTATCAAAATAGTTGGCCTTTAATTTTCTGTCGATCGACTAATCAATTGCTCTAAAACAAACAAACAGTCTCTGTAGCTCATCACAGTGAGATAAGCCTTGGGCTTTTACTTTGTGCATGTAACTGTTTGTCAGTATCTAACAGCACAATATATTGACCTCATACAAACAGCCTACATAGCCTGCCCCAGGAAATATCCAAAAATGGCCAAAAATGGAAATTAAATATATATATAAACAGACAGCCTCATAAGTGTAAACATAATATACTAATTAAAACCAACATAACCCAAAACAAAAACAAAATCTTAATGAAATAAATCTTTATGCATCAGTTAATGTCCATTTAAACAATGTATATCTGTTTCAGTTCATGAATAACTATGTATTGTAGCATGTAATCTGGATTTGCTTCTCATCCCACAAACTGTTATAAATCAAATGAGGGAAATTTTTACAGATGACAGCCAATCAATTATCTTCAGATAAAGTGACAAAAACCAATATGTTTCATATCACATAGAGATTTAAATTTTCCTCTTTTTTTTTTGATTGGCTGTAGTTCCTGTCACTGTTAAGAGTTTTAATTTGCTGAAGGCCTCTTGATCGTTTTTTTTTTTTTTTTTTTTCTCACCCTAATGGTGGAACATGATTATCTAATCACCATCAGATGTGTTACTAGGGTGCGGCCTATGTAACATACCAGCGCTTGTGTTCTACTATGATTGTTCATCTTGAAGAAGGCCTGAGGGCCGAAATGTTGTCTGAATAAAAGAGAAATGCATATGGAGACAGAAGGTGCAACACCTTTTTCCTACTCTCATGTTTGCATGTGCACACAAGTGTTCATTCATCACATTGCCTGCTTGTTTACCCCCACGCACACACACCCTAGCTTTGCTTTAAATCAGTGGTAGACAAATAGTGGCCTGTGGGCCAAATCTGGCCCTCCAACAAAAATATTTGGCCCTGTAACGCAAGCTGAAGTTTTCCCTCTTTTAGGTAATCAAATCTTTTACATGACTCTTCATAAACCTAAAGTAGATAACAACATAAACATAAGGCTCATGTAAATCCCCATAGATTTGACCTTGTAACACCTTATAAACTTACCAGACGAGTAACAAAGGTAACTAGAAAATTAATTTCCTGTGGAAAATGTGTGTGAATACTGATGGCTGAAATAAATCACAAAGCATTACTGAAAACAGAAATCTGCAGCAGTTGCTTAAAATCTTGTAGTGCCATCTACAGGTTAAATTGTATCTAATGCTGAAGACTTGATCAACATCCCCATCTGTCAACTTTGCTGAATTTTGTTATCATGAAATAGCACTTTTAAGAGATAAGGCAGTTAATAAGTAGTATGGTGGTGTTTCACTAACAGCCACAAGGTGGGTCTATTGGAGCCATGCTTCAATATGTTATGCACTCATGAGGAACTTGTGTACCAAATTTCAGTTTATCAAAGATAACAGAATTGGAGAAATATCACGTTATAACATTACAGTGGCGCTCCCTGTGGCTAGAGTTGTATCAAACGTTACACACTTAAGCAGTGTGGCTGTATGTACAACATTCCCAAATTTGGTTGCAGTTGAATTTAACATTGAAGAGTTATGGCCTGTTAAGTGCATGAGGCCACATCTTCAAAAGTTTGGTAACCAATTGCAGACAAATGGTAAGTTATACCCCAAAACGAAGTCATAAGTCTTATTCAGGGTCATCTAAATATGGTAGGTACCAAGTTTGGTGAAGATTATATGAAATATTTACCAACAGAAGCAAAAAAACATCCAAAATGGCGAAAATTTTTCAAGGCGCAAATGGGCATGGCCTATATCAGTCAAACAAGGAACACTGTGCAGATATTGTTTTGCTACACATCACAATTCATGAGTTATTAGCCAAACAGAAATAATTGTAATCATAATAACTGACCACATGGTGGTCAGTCATGGAGAACTTGCATACTAAGTCTAATTTATTAAAGACAAAAGACAAAGACAACAGAATTGTGGTCAGTTATTACCATTATCATGGTATCATGTTTAATATGTTAAGCATTTCCACATGGGACACCTGTCCATGAAGCACATACTGTGAATACTTCAGCACTTTTAGTCATTGAGATATCAACTTTCAACCATTCCTCCCATAGACTTTGCATTATAAATATTAATATACTGAAAAAGTATATATTTAAAATCACTGGAATATGCTAGAGAGAAGAAAAGTTAAAGCATAAATGTTCTTAAAGAGCTGGACATTTTGATGGTTTTTTGCAGCTGAAAGTATGCAGAAGTAATTAGCGATCGAAAAATCTACCATAGAAGAATAAATAAAACTTTGAAGAACAATAGTGTGAATGCTTGTCAGAATTTACATTAATAAAGATTTGAAGAACAATAAAGCTTTGAAGAACAATAGTGTGAATGCTTGTCAGAATTCGCACTAATAAAGCTCTGAAGAACAATAGTGTGACTAATTTGGCTGATCTGAGCAGAACAGATTTGTGTCAGTAACAGCACTTTGAAGTGATGAAGCGGCTCACGGTTTATTGTGTGGATAAGTTATCAATTATATTTCTTTTCTCATAGTGTAACACATGTTTATGAATAATTTTTTGCCAGATGAATATTAACATAAGTTGCAGTCACTCACTTATGGTAAATATGACAATCAGTGCAGAGAAAAACGGACCCATTGTTGGACCTAATTGTTAAACCTCTGCTTTAAATTATACCATAATTTACTAATACAGTAATTCTTATTTTCTCCATAGCCAATGGACTCTGTTGTTGTAATTCCCCCTGGTTGCCATTAGATGTCCATGGAGATCACAGATTACTTAAGGTCCATTTAAATGCAAAGTTAAAGTAACAGTGAAATTGCATTTTGAAAGAACCTTCCTTCCTTAATTTAATGAATATTCCTGACTGTGGAAACAGGATATTGGTATGACAGATAGTTATGGAGAGTATCGCTGAAAGAGAAAATCAGTTTTATTTGATGGAAGGTGCACGATTATTAAATCTGTAATGGTTTTATTGGTTGGAATTATGTAAGCCTGTGATGATGTTTTCCAGGAAGTAAAAGTGGTGAGAATTTTTACATAAATACACAAGAAAATGCATGTTTTTATATATATAATTAAATCGTTTGATACGTACTTTGATATGGAAGACAAAAACATTATTGTTAATCTCCTTTTGACATAAATATTCTGCCCACTGTAACCTGGCAGAATAAAAATCTGTGTGTATTTGATGCTCGGGTCTGGAGCAGGTCTGGCTGTTCTGTGTACACAGCATGAACCATCTATTGCTCCTCCACTGTGCAATTTTTTTTTTTCTGCTCTGTCCAAACTCAGAAGTTGCCAACCCACTAAGGAACTGCAGGCGATTAAGTGTAGGAGGATGAGGATAATTACAAGCTTGCTATATTCAGTAGAGTCCCTGGTTCCCAGATCCTGCCTGCCATCATTGCTTTCAGCACCTCAGCTGGAAAGAGAGTGAGGAAATGATCTGCACTGCTCACCAAGAGAGGAATCACAGTCCTGAGATGCAGAAGAAATGTGTAGATGACCTCAATGGGCAAGCAACCACAAGCCGCGAAAACTTACCTGTGATCCAGAACAAAATAAATGAGCATGTAGAGTCCTTCTTGTGCAAATGGCGGAAGAAAGGAGCAACCATCAAAGCAGATCAATAACCATAATAATTTTCCATCCATATAGGATACTGCATTCATTTTCAGTTACGTTTAGGGATTTTTGACTTGATAGATGATTTTGTTTCTTTACAATTCATAATCCTGTAAGAGGATTTAAGCCTATACATGTAGGATATGCTGAAGCACATAGTTGATTAAGTAATTACTTGGTTGACAGAAAACTAATCCGCAACAATTTAGTTAGTCAATCAGTCATTTGAGTCATTTATCAAGCAAAAATGGCAAAAATTTGCTGCTACCAGCTTCTAAGATGTGAGTATTTTCTGTTTCTCTCCGTTTTATTTGATCGTTAATTGAATCTCTTGAGTTTTGGACTGTTGCACAAAACCAGCAATTTGAAGATGTCACTTTTCTGGTGGAAGTGACCAAACACTGCTTCCAGAGAAAAAAATAAGCTATATTTCCTACACTTTAAAAAATAAGGCTGGCAGTATTATTTTTGTTATTGTCAATAAATCCCATGACAGGGCCAAAACCAACAATGATTATGAATATAAAAAGACTGAGTAATTTCCTAAAGCAGCTGAGCACTGTAGTTTTTAGCAAATGTGTGTTACCCTACACGGGGGTAAATAGTGCATTTGTATTATTTCCACATGCGGATTAATACATATTTAGTGCTCTAGTGAATACTTACGGTATATGAGGTCTGGCAGAATAGGCAGTACTTGATAGTATGATCCATTAATTGTTGCTTCTTTGGAGTTTTCATGAGATTTGTGGACAATAAGAAAAACATAAGACAATCACTAGACTTATCCTTTAATCTGAAATGAATGGATACTTTGAGAGATTGAGAAAAGCCCATGTTAGTGCTTTAAAGGTCCAGTGTGTAGGATTTAGCGGCATCTAGCAGTGAGGTTGCAGATTGCAACAAACTGAATACCCCCACCTCCCTCCCCCTCCTACGGAGAATCTGCGGTGGCCGCGAAACTCGTGAAAAATGCGAAAAGCTCCATCTAGAGCCAGTGTTTGGTTTGTCTGTTCTGGGCTGCTGTGGAAACATGGGGCAGTGCAACATGGCATGTTCCTTGAAAGAGGATCCACCAAGCCCCCAGGAACAGCAGTGGGCTTTGAAGCCAATTTGACATAGTGGCCAAACCGTGTAATTAAAACGTCATGTGATGCTGTTGGGCCCAAAAACACTTTTCCCCATAGACTTACATTGTGAAAGAGACGTCTGTAAATCAGTGGATACATTTTTTTGAGCGTCACAAAATGATAGGTTTCACTATCAGAATTTGATCCATTCAGTTCGATAACATTTGGAAAGTCTAGATTGAGTTGTTTTCTCCCCATTCAGCCCACGGAAGTCGCTAGTGCACTATGGGCCCCACAGATGCGGAAGCTATGTGGAAGTAGTTGAAATATTTTGGCTTTATGCACCACGGAGCAACTTTCATAGGAATGAAAGGAACCCTGCCTCCAATGCTGTATCCAGTTCCCTTTATACATCCATGGGACCCACTCCCCATGTAGGTAAAAAGGGCTCCATCTAAGGTAACAAAAACACAACAATCCTTATTTTCAGGTGATTATACATAATATTATATATATATATATATATATATATATATATATATATATATATATATATATATACAAACATAATGAAAACATACTTATGAATATTATATTCCATTTCTGCCAATAGATCCCCCTAAATCTTACACACTGGTCCTTTAAAAGAGAGAACACACATTTCCACACTAAGTTAAGAATTTAATTATTTGTTTATTTAGTAATTTATTTACGTATTTCTATCTCCAGATTCACCCACCCGAAAAATATAAATTCCGGTGTATTCCAAAAAAAAAAAAAAAAGAGAAACAAACAAAAAAAAAGGAAGGGACAATGGCATCTTCATCAACCGCATCAAAGGAATTAATCAACAAAAAATTCAAAGTGGCAATAATTATTATCATTATTACAATAATAATTAAATGATCAGAATATCCACATTCATAACAAATCCATATACAACTGCAATACACTCTTCAACACCACTCTTCCATTAATATACACAAAATCCCCAAATGTCTGTCCTGTCAAAACAACAATAGAGGAGTTTAGGGGGGTAGGGGTGGGGGTTGGGGGGCTATGGCTTGTCAAGGGGGATGAAGATGAGTGACCAGCGGAGTTAATGGATCTAAGGTTAGTAAGAGTATAAGGGGGGGAGGCACACTTATTTAGTAAGGACCTATACAAAAACAAGCAATGTTAAGTAATGACAGTATACTTTCATGGAAGGATCTGCCAGTCTAACCTGAATCTTAATAAAAGGTTAGAAGGCTCCATGAAAGGCAGAGTTTGGGGAACAAAATTTCAAGAAATATATAAGGGTTGTCTGAATAAATATATAACTCTGAATGACAACCGTTGCAAACATATACCATAGGAACCTAAAGTGAAAGTCAGATAAGCAAGAACTCAAAACAGGTTGAGAGTTTCAAAGAAATGCAGATGGAGGTTTCTGGAAAAAAAAAAAAAATTGTCTTAGTCTATATATGTACAAACATTGCTTGGTCACCCAAATCTACTTAGAAAAGCTTTTTAGTTGGTCAGAAAATGAGTGCAAGCTTAAGATTATGTGAATTACTTCTTGTATGAGAGCTTCAAGAATGCAGCTAAGTGACAGACCTCGCTGATATTCTAAGTCTGCACAGAAAGTGCTTCTGATAGCTGTCAGTAAAAACCTTTCCATGCCTCAGTATTGGTAACTTGAGAAGACCTATTCATAGAAAGAGAGAGAAACATTAGAGGAAAAAATAACTGTACACTCTGCATATACAAACAAACTGTATATACACATAGACATACCATATATACACATTTATCCAGTATATACACAAAGATTTACCCAGTACACACACTTATATACAAACACATTCACTCGTTTCAGCGGGACCTCTAACATATCTCTCTCTGTCCTCGTTTCAGTCACAGGTGGAAAAGGCAAGGATTTCAACTCAGATTGGTATCAGTGGAGTCCATCCATAGAAAGAAATAGGGGAGTTTTACAGCAATCTGACTGCAGAAAAAATGTGGTCACACTGACACCAAGAGTTCATCCTCTGCTCGGTTCAAACTCTACAGACAGATAGTCGAAGTGGAGTACAAAACAACAGCTGTAAGAATGTCCTTATCCAACGGCTTTCACATCGTCCGTAAATGGAGAGCTCCATGGCGATTGTTGGGTGAGAGAAACATCCGTCCACTTTCTTTTTTTTTTTTTTTTTTTCTTTTTTTGAATGATTATAACCAAGAGGAAGGAGGGCACAGGTCTCAGCAACGTGCAAACTATTGTAAGGGGAGTAGGTAAAACACAAGTTTGGCCCTTTCACAGTCATCACAGTCCTGCAGGGCAATTATTCTCTCCACAAGATTGTCTTAGTATAAGAAAGCTTATAAAATGGATTATTTATGAACTTCCATTAGATAGAGAGGCATCTATCTATATCAAGAAATAAATATCTGCTCCGGAAGATTTCTGATGAAGAGTTTTTTTTTTCTTTCGTACTATTGTAAGAATAAGCAGTGTCATAGAAATATAAATAATAACATTCAGTCCGGTTTTTCAAAGTCTTCATTGAAGCAAGAGTTGTTTGCTCTGAGCAGTTTCACTTAGTCGTATTAGGCTGTGCATATTTAGTTTCCTTTAAATCAAAGTCTGAGAAAGAGATTCAAACGGAAGAGCTAAAAACTAATGTTGAAAATGTTGCAGAGATCAAGTGTCTAAAATGGAGTAAAAATGAAGCGGTTAAATAATGCTTGGAGAATCCTAGATAGACAAAGAATGAATAGATGAGGAGGAATCAAAGGGTAATTTGAAAAGACTATAAGAGAGAGAAGAGAAGAGAAGAGATAGAGAGAAAGAGAGGGAAATAAATGCTTTGAAAGAAACTCAGCTTTGACTGAAATTTTAAGAGAAGTCAAGCACCTTTGAAATACATCTTACCCCACAATACATCTCCCCTCTCTCTCATTTTGAGCATCATTGCCTCCCTTGGCCTTTGTGTTCCTCCGTTCTGCTGATTGATCAGACTGCATAGCTGTTCTTTGCATGCTCTGCAGGCCAACAACGCATGTCCAGCCTTCCTTTTAAAAGTAAAATGTAGCTCCAAACCATGAGGCGTCAAACACATTTTTAAAAAAAAAAATCCTGTCATCAAATCAGAGAGAGAGGGCCCAAGTAAAGTATGGTAAAAAAAAAGCCAGCATTTCCTTACATGGTCCGCTGGGGCTCTGCACCATCCTTTGAGCAAAGAGAATGGGACCAATGCCCCAAGTTCTCCCTTTGTCAGCCAATCGCGTCACGAGAGAGGGCTCTGGACATTTGGCCATGCCACCCTGTGGACTGCCGATGGTGCATCAGCCAATTAGGTTCCACATTGTCCTCCATGAAGCTTTGAGAGTGGCTAAGGGGAGAAAAAAAGGGAAGACAGAGAGAGAGAAGAAACGGGGGAGGGTGCTTGATCAGGTGCTATTGAAGCATAGCTAGAGACCGAGTATCGGGTGGCAGTCTTTCCAAAGCTGGACTCATCTCTTCTATAGTTTTTTTTTTTTTTTTTTTTTTGTGTTCAGCTCTGAGGCAACTGCTTGTTTACCTGAGTCACTGAGGTATTTTCACAGCAATGTTAATTTCTCAGTCACGGATCATTTCACATCTCTGAAAAGACACTGATGTTCAAGCCTAGCCCACTTTGATTCCAACATTCATCACATACAAGTAATTTCACAAGAAAAAAGTAGCCCTACAAGCTGTCTAAGTAGAAGACAATCTTTCCCTGCGTAAGACTGCGAGCATTATTAACATTTGGTGGTTCAACAGTTAAACATTCACTGTAATGATGAATATAATCTAAACTAATCCGCTAGCACTGGCCTACAAGGTACTAGCACTGGCCATGTTGACCTTTGACACTGCAAAGTAAGAGATTTAAATGGCTGACACAAAACTGATGTGAAACTCTTCAACTCCTCTTGGTTCCTCCTGCGCGATTAAACAAGCTGAGTTCTTGTGGAGCGACACCAGTGTGTGAGGCTACAGAGACAGAAACAAATTCACACCCAGACAAACCTTACAACAGACAGTTTATACACAAAATGAAGGAATATGGATACGCATTACAAACATTTCAAAGACTCGTGTTTTCAGCATTTGACACATGAGAAACTGAAGAATTCATTTCAAAAATACATCATAGATTCCTGAAGTTTACTGTACATTAAGTGGTTTTATCTTTTAATTTGGTTTAATGCTGTTATCAAATGTTTTCAGGAATAGAACTTTTTTTCACGTCGTGAATATTTCGTTTTGAAATGAAACTTCAAATAATGGTAAATACACACAGACGTGTCATGTCATTATAATTCTTTTTTTTATAAGCATCAGGGGTGTAATAAATTCATATTGTCTTAAGCAAGGCTGTGTAAGGTGCAATTAGTTGATGACTAGCTAGTCTACTGGCCAAAGGATGCTCAATATGTTTATCCCAGGCACTTGGTGGTGGGCTTAGCAAACCTAAATGGTTATAATGGTCTTTTCACTCATATTTGAGAGAGAACAAGTTAATAATATGTTAATAAATAGTTAATACAATTTTAATTAGGTAGTAAGTGCCCAAAACTGAAAACACAAGAGGAAAATCAATAATCTGTCATTATTATTTATATGTACTCATAGTTATACCTGCAGTTTGTAGGTGACAACAGATTGAAAATGTTTTTTCTGAATAAAAAAGAAATATTAGTAATGGGATCATTCATCCTCTGTATCTGAAAACAATGAACAAACACTTTTTAAATGAAAAAAAAAAACAACAACTTGAAACTAGGAATTAATTCTTCATTCAAAGTTGCTTCATTCTATCTTTAAAATTGTAGTGATCATTGAAAACAGCACTTTGGAGTTTGTTTTCCATAAATTTGAAATAACCCATCAATTTCGAGCCAGGGAGCTGCCGTTTATTAACTGTAAATAAAACCAGAGATTGGAGGAGGGCGCTTCTGAAACACATATATGGAACCCCAACAACCCCATCAGACATAAGAACACAACAGGATGCACAAATAACAAAGACAAAGACACAAAACATATTGGGAAGGGTGGGGGGGTGGGGGGGGGCACATTGCAGAAGAGAGAGAGAAAAGACAGTGGGTGAATCATGAAAGAGGCAGTGCTATGGCAGACACAGACATTTTGACTTGGAAAATGGCACCATTTGTTTCTGTTTAGCACCAGTTTATCACATATCGGTTCTGAGATTGAGAAGAGAAAAATTGCACAAGCTCAGTCCAAAAACAAGAGGTCCCTTGGATTGAAAAAAAAAAGTTCCCAAAGCTCATCTTCCATTGATTCGTCACTCAAACCTCTACGACGCTTGATCTTGTGTCTTTGAACCTCTATTTTTTTCAGCCAACAGATCGTTTCTCTTACTAGCAAAGCTAACTTGGATCTCCACCTGTTACCTCTGTATCAGATCTCTATTGGAAAACCCTGTTGAAAAACTCTCAAAGGCACTAAAAAAGCCAGACTACATCGCCACATCTCTACCTCAACAATTTGCAGCCTGGCGTGTTCTGGATAGGTATAATTAATGCACCTACATCCATGGGAGTCTTTGCTAATGGCTACTATGAAGTCTTTGGGGTGCAAGACATTCAATAGTGCTTACGTGTATTTATTGTTTCTCATGACAGGCAATGAGTACACAGAGCAGATGTTCACATATTGGATTGGTATGTACGTCAAATGCTTTGTTTGACTGGTTCAAACAGCTTACAGTGTGTGATAGTGTATCATTATCTTGTCCTGCAAGACTGATACTGACTGAAGCTCCATGTGAGCATCAAGAGAACAAGTATCCGTTGAAGAGCCCTTTGTGTTGTGTGTTTTTGTGTTATGCACTGTACAGTAGCTGAATGATCACTACTTGTCTCCTGCACACTCTTCTTCTCTCTCTCTTGCCGGGGGGGAACACGAATATCTATGGCGAATTCTTTTCAAAGCATCGCCTTGCTGAATGGAAAAAGACAGGGACAGTGTTTTTCTTTTTCGTTTGTGTCATCTCTCTCTGATTTGGCTCAGTGTTGTGTTTGACCTACTCCCCCTTCTTCTGCTATGCCTGTAGTTGCTGTTGCCGTGGTTCCGGTTGCCTGTGAGGTTGTCATGGGGGAGGATGTTTGGTTGCCACGGAGCTCTCCATTCTGACTAGGATGTTGATGAGGAGTGGGTAGAGAGGGAGGGTCTACGGTTTGGGGGAGGACTCCATTGTGGGGAGAGCTGTCAGAGGAAATGCCCGAGGAAGAGACTCTGAGGACTTGATCGTTGGTTACCGCTCCTCCTCCTCCTCCTCCTCCTCCTCCTCCTCCTGCTTCTCCTCCTCCTCCTCCTCCTCCTCCTCCTCCGCCTCCACCACCTCCCCCTCCACCTTCAGTTTTCACACCGGGGTCTGCAGAACCCAGGGAGGAAAGCTGGTCCTCCTAGCGAGATAGAGAGAGAGGGGAGGGGAAAGAGGAGTGGGAGCAGGGAGAAGATGGTCGTAGGGAGAGAGGCCATTCAATGAACGATGAGGGATGTGAGAGTTGTAAAGGAGATGTTCAATCAAGGCAGATAATGTGACATGTAGAAGGGAAACAATCGCATGTTGAAGAGTGTGAGAGTGTGGGAGGAAGTAAGAATAGTGAAGATAAAGATGAGAAGAGGGCAAGGAGGAGGGGAAAAAAAGCACCGGAAAAGGGGTGTGATTGAATTGTGTGGAAGTGGAAAACATCAACATTGGAAAAATAGAAAGAACAGGTTGGAATGAGGACATGTAAAAGCCATGGCAGAAGCAAAGTAAGGAGGAAGTCGAAAACAAAAGACAAGTGATAAGGGATTGAAAGAACCACACAGAAAGAAAGAAAGAGAGAGACAGAGAGAGGAGAGAAAGAGCCAAATGAGTTACGAAGTTGATGCATGACGTACACCAATAGAAATGGCAGCACAAGAAAGGGGACACAGGAAAAGAAGGGATGAAGGGGGATTAAAACTTGAGGTCAAAGGGTCCTGATCCTCTCGGGAGTAGCATGGGGTGTTTGTCGGGTGCAAGGAAGTCAAGTGAGTTATTCTTTGCCAATGAGTACAATTCAAGTTCAATAATTCTCTATGTAAATGTGTGTGCTTGAGTAGCTGAAAAATGTCTTAAAGGTTATAAAACTCTACGATTATGGCTTCCAAAAACATCTTAAAAGCACACATTGTAGCAACTTAGCTGTTGCTTAACACATGCAAAAAAACGTCAAGCCACACAAGAGCTCAGCGCCAAATTTAAAAAAGCAAGATAAAGGTGCATCCTATTTGCCTGGCAGGAAATCCAAACCTCTGTCAAATTCACCAACCAAAATGTCTAACCCAAACCCATTGATCACATAGCAATGACTTGCTGCATGGGTGCTCATCCTGGGTTTAAGCTTTTTGATTAGTGATTAAGTCAAAGTTTGGTTTTGCCATTTTTTCTTACCTACATTGGCGCAGAATAACAGCAATGCAAATGTTAGTGTCATTATTAGTTTTTATCAAGGTCTGTTTGCGAGCCTTCACTCCCAGTCTTGTTCACTGGAGTCTGTGTGGGAGCAGTGGGAAGAGAAAACAATTGGGTTATTGTGCCAAATAGACAACTATGAGGACTCTATTCATAATGGTGCTTAATGTTACCAAGAGCTACCAAAAGATGATTTGAATACTGCAGCATTTTGAAAGCTGGAATTCACAGTTTTACCATGATGATCTGGGTGGAAACCTCTTGAAATAATTGCACTTGATTTATCTTGCCTGGCACATTTTCTGTGTGGTGTCTAGACATAATTACAGAGACTCTGTTTCACTGAAAATGTAAAACAAGTGCAGAGCCTTCGAAAATAACTTGGAAATATGTGCAGGAATTTAACATCCTTATCAAACATTGGAAAATATGATATCAAATATCACTGTAATGCTTACATACAAGAAGTATGAAATACTGTAACATGTATGGGATGAAGTGCTGTAGAGGGGAAAGACAGGAAGGAGGAGGGATAGTTTGGTCTGCATACAGTAGAGAAAATGAAAAGGATAAAAAGCAAATTATCCCTGGATAAACTGTATCTGATGAGTGTGTCCGTTGTGAGTGGAAGGTGTTTCCACTTAAAAAAAAAAAAAAAAGTGAAAAGACAAAAATTACCCCAAAGTTTGATGTGAATTAGCAGGCCTTTTCTCTTCTCAATCAGAACCAAAATGAATGAAAACATTTTCAGTTGCTAACTGGTGCTATGAACAGCTATCAAACTATGGCACAGACAGTTACAGGATGCCAGTAACATGAATCCACTGACACTTTTTTCTTTACTCTGAAACACAACCAACAGTATCATTTAATATCCATGTGTAGACCAATACACATGTCTATTAAACTCAGAAATTCAATCAGCTGAACAAAGACAAAATGGCAAGATGTTTACTGACATCCTTTTTAACTTACCAAACTTGCTTCACTCTCTGTAGGCTGTAGTTTATGATTATTTCGTGCATTCAATTACAGCTTAGTGTGAGAGTGTTTTTTTACGCTAATGAAAACTGCAGTACTGGACACAGAAACACAAAACACTTAGTGGAGTATTGAAATGTTAGGTGTTCGTAAATGATGCAGAGTATCGTACACACAAGTTCTTACCCATCTCCTCCAATCTCCAATCAATTTGAATCGTGGATGTCTAGAGCAAACTGTAAAATCTTTCTCACCTCCACATTTGAAATAAAAACCTGCTGTAAGTGTTGGCTTAATCAGTATATATATACATATATATATACATACATATATATATATATGGCAATGTGAAATTAACTTTAACTCCTGTAAGATTTAAGATGACTGGTGAATATCTCTACCTCTGAAGCAAAATAAAAATAAAATAAAATAAATAAATAAATAAAAATAGTATGCATGTCACACATCATCAGACGCACATAAACAACTGGCCTCCACCACCATTCAACCAAATAATGTGCCCAGGTTCCAAACACATACACAAACACATAAATATCAGAAACACGGACTCACTGAGAGACACAAGAAAACACACAAAAATATACAAAAAACATTCATCAGTGTTCTTCAGGGAAGGATTGGGTCAGATACGGAGATTTCCCATAATTCCCGTTGTTTATGTGAGGGTGAGCTGGGAGGGATGAAAAACTGAATGGAAATGTATGTTTATGTGTGTAGGAAAACACAGTGGTGGAAAAACAATCAATATTCACACAATATTCCTTTGGACAGTGACTTTTGTGACTTTTGGACAGTCCAATTTATCACCAAGAACGGTAATCTAAAAACATCCATGTTTGGGCCTGTTTTCAACCAGTACAAGCCCATATTGCAGCATTTCATGTCTTATTTTGTGTTCAAAAATCTGGACTGAAGTCTATGGAAACATAAAATGTGATTCTGTCTATTCTTGTTTTTTAATGTGGACTTCTTTCCATAGTTGCTTTGCTCTCAAAATTCTTTAAAAAATATTTCTAGTATCTGCTTATTAATTTGCAAATTCCTGACTTTTCTTGAATTACTATATAAACATCGACAAAAGAAGGAAATCATGAGATTATAATGACTGTGTGAGTGTAGAAAACTGTGTAATTAATGTAACTGTAATCAGTTTACTGTACATGTAACATTAATGCCGTATATTTTTCATTTAAATTGACATATAGTTCACTATTGTTTATCACAATTATGTTTTGCATATTAAAAGTTAATCAAGAGCAAGTGAAAAGATGAAGTGACGATTAAATGCAATGAAAAGTTGGGTAGAATTTTGCCAATGCCAACATCTGAAAATATCGGAGCTTAAGAATCAATGGTATTCATTGATTATTTTTTTGTATTTCTCTGCATTTTAACGATTATCCAATGCAAAGAGTTACAGGAATGTCTCCGTATATGACTTGAAAATCATTTGCAAATAATAATGTTGGCATATATGTCTGTGGATTGCTGGTTATGACTGAACTGTGTGTGAACAAGCAATGGCATTTTCATTTGTAGCAGGCTGAAACAGTCACACAAAAAACATTTGATGTTTGAAATTTTGAATTAGCATAAGCTATTCTAAGTACTTTTATATGTTTTTGCCAAGGAATGTAATAAGGCCATCGGTCAACAGAAAGTGAAAAAGCAGTCTAATTCATCTGAAATAATTCAAATAAACTCCCTATTCGAGGTCTGCCACAGAATATTTCAAGAAGACATGCTATTATGTTGAGAGGGTGACAATAAAACCAGCAGGTTACCACCTCTTCCTGCATTTTTATCATTTGTTAGAGAGAATGAAACTTTAAAAGATATGGCTGGTGATTTTCTCTTTTTCTTATTGTCAGCAAATCTCAAATGCTGAGTCAAACCAACAATGAATAGATCTACTTATAAGTATTGTGTGTGTATCCAAAGTCTGATATATCTCATTCCTCTGTGCCATAGAGCACTGTCCAAAAACTATTAAAAACATGTCAATGAACCACACCGTTGCACTGGGTGACATGTTCCTTCACCCCAAAGACAATGGTTACTGTAGTTTGTTCAGAAACGTCTCCAAAGACTATTAACAGTGATCACATCTTCAGTCTCAGGAGAGTAGTTCCTTGTACAGCAGACGCCACTGTGCATGTGCAGGACTGCGGTTCTGTTTACAGAGCTTAGCTTGTTGTGCTACATATCACAATCTCTTAACTTTGCACTGAGTTCTTTGAGAAATTTACAATGTTGTACAAAGTCAAGAGGTTGTGATATGTGGCACAACAAGCTAACGAAGCTCTGTAAATGGAATCACATTCCCACAAGTGCAGTGGTGTCTTCTTTACAAAGAACTGCTGCCGTTGCTATGGAGAAGTCAGAGGTGCAAATCAGAGCTGTAGCTGTAGTGCATTCAAAACACTTCATAGTTGAATTTGTGAACACATTGCCATAGTTGCTGAATTCAATTCAAAATTCAAAACTAAATTAATTTAAGCCGCAGATTGTATTGTCAGTGTTCAGTGTAATTTTTAGCTTAAACCAACTGTTAGCGGTGTACGTAACTGAATTTTAAGCTCAGTGATCTTTGCCTAAATGCACCTTGGAAGCCACTACTGACTTCACCCTTGAAATTTTTATGTTCACAAGCATGTACCTATCAACTATCAAAGAACCAGATAAACAAAGCTAACTGAGTTACAGTAGCTAGCCATCTACTCTGTCTGCTTAAAGGACACCATTCTAGCTACAGTATGTCAAGGAGAGACTGCGTAAAACAAATCTGTCTCTCAGTTTGTAAGACAACAGTGTGTTGAAAAATCTTTTTTCTGGGAGGTAATGATGCCCTCTGTTTGGAACAGTTTATTCTAAATTGCAGCAACCAACATTACATTTTCTGTCTCTCTAGTAAGCTGCCTTTGGTATCTTGGGTAAAAAGGTACCATAGTTGAGACATATTTCACACAAAACACCTCTCACTGCCAAGTTGTTTAGATAGTGCAGCTTTAAATCTTGTGATATTTGGTTTTGTTGTCACTCTTTCAACAGAGAGGCGTACCCCTTGGAACCATCAATAACCTCTGTCCAAACATTCAGTGACCGGCCTCTTTTTTTTTCTGAAAGGTAAATGGAAGAGTAAAGTGGGGCTGTCAGTGTGTTGGCTTGCAGTGAGTTCACAAGGTGCTGTGTATGGACAGGGACGCACATAGAGAACAGCAGAAGTGGAGAGAGGTTATGGATGGAGAGTGAGAGTTTGCCGGTTTGTTTATTACCTGGTTACTCGGGGTGGGACAGGTGCGAGACGGGGCTGCACTAGGATGGACTGACGCCTCCCCTAAGAGAAATCACCGTATCTCATCAACAAAGGAGGAGAGGAGAGGAGAGGAGGGTTGACAACAGGATGCAGGAGGAGGAAGCTGACATCAAAAGAGGGAGGGAGGGCTTGTGTGCACCAGGGAGGATTCAGAAGGGCAGTGAGGGTTGAGGAAAACAACAGCCACCCAAAAAAAAGATACATACACAATGCACAACACAAAATGAACCGAAAACAAAAACATGAATATACATGAAAATGCGTACTAACGCACATACATAATGACAACCATACACGCACAACATTATCAGACAACCCAACAGCCTGATAGCGTTAGAGCAGCGTGCCATGCAGTGTATCAAGAACATAAATCATGCTTAATACAAGAAAGAAAAAAGGCGTTAAATCATGCACTCCAAACGACATCTGCACCTGAAAGTAGCTGATTAATCCAATACATTTTTGGAAAGCTGAATCTTATGTGTTTCCTGGTTCAGGAAGGTAAAACGACAGTAAAAGGACATGCTTATATCAAACATGCAGTTATCTACTCTATAAAATGTAATATATACACACTTGGAGGACCCAGAATCATATATACACTTCACACTATATCCACAATACACAAAGTACACAGAATTTTTGTATTTCACTGTAACAGACACCCTGCCGCACACACTCAAAAACATTCAAAGAATCTTATATGAATGAAACATTGATATGATTAATGTAACTACAAAGCTATGCGAGCTTTTTAAATACATCTCACTGATAACTGCTGGCCAAACAAAAAGCCCTACAAATGATCAATTTAATAGTTAAATGGTAATAAACTGATAAACGTTTCAGTTTATACTGGAACTGATAATTGATAATGAGCAGTAACTGCCAGATACTACATTAATATGTTTTTATAAATTGATTCCTAAAAATGGCGCTTCATCCAATTTTGCAGGACAGTTTTGCAACCCAATTTTTACATTAAAAACCGGCAGTTATTACATTATCAGTTGCTTAAGCGTGATTTTATTCACTTATATAGTTTAGTAGACACTCATCCTTTCACGTCCTCCTAATAACTCAGCTAAAATCTCAAAATGTCTGGATAGAAGTCAACTTTTTGCAGTGTATTCTCATTTTGTGCGCATCAACCTACTGTGGTGTGAAGGATTATGGCATCCTGCACCTGTGTTATTGTGTGAAGTCTAATTAAGTGTGGAGTGTTGTTTTGGAAGTTGGTAGCAGTGACCTGAGGAAACAATGGCATCATGCCTCTCCCCTCTCACTCCCTATTAATTTACTTCTCCCCCTCTCAGTAGTGGTGTGTGCACCCGTCTCACCTATTAGAGTAGAGTGTCATCACACTGGACTTAACTGTCGGCTTGTCTTAAGGCCCTAAAGCAGAAACACAAAACTAACCAGTAATTTCTGTCAAAACTGCCTCACATAATTCTCACTGAAGGCACTTCCTAATTTGGCAACAATCACCATGAGCTGCTTGTAGATTAAAAGAGCATTTCAGCACAGAATTTTCCCTATTTCATTGTTTTTGTTCCTGTGTATCAACTAGTACTGTTTATACCCATTTATACTGTATGGAATTAAAACAAACACCTGTACAGTACAATAGAATCCAATCAAATACTTGTACTGTATACTGTGAAGTTTACAATGTTTAATTTTCCAGGCTGAGTCAGAGAGAGGCAGTAGTTTTTTAGCCACACTGGTGGCGTGGCAACGTCAGCATGTTGATCAGTCAGTCGGCAGTGGTGGAAGAAGTACTCAGATCCTTTACTTACATAAAAGTAGCATTACCGCAATGTGAAATTACTCCATTACAAGTAAAATTCCTGCATTTAAGATCATGCTTAAATAAAAGTATAGAAGTATTATAAGCTAAATTTACTTAAAGTATTAAAAGAAAAAGTACTAATTTTGCAGAAAATCTGTCCCTGTGACAGGCACATTAAATCAGCCAGGTATAGGAAAGAAGAAACAAAGTTCTGCCACACAAAGTTTACATAAAGTAAGATGGGTCGCAGGTTACATGGGCAATCTCGCCTGAAAAGTAGAAGAGGCTCTAATGATGCAGACAGAATCAATTTATTTCATGAAACAAAAATGAACATTCACACCTTGGTAGCTGATTAGCTCATGTGAAACACCTTTTGCCTCTGGCCACTCCTCTCTTGTCTGGTTATTGCTGTTAATTTGATTCTCTAGAATCATTTGTGCTGTAAGTTGTGCTGATGATGGTCCTTTGACTAAGATGTTCACTTTGGGCACATGAAATAAATGATTCCTTTTGCATCTTAAGAGCCTCTTTCACTTTTTTGTCAGTGTTCGGGTGATCTTTTTATAAAATGGGACCGTTGATTTTGGCCACACGCACCTAACATGATCTTTTGAAAAGCCTGGATTCAAGAGCGCAAAACCGTTTACTATTCTTTTTTAACCTGGAACATTGAGAGGCATTGCATTAAACTGCTTTATGTTATAGTGAAGACTTGTGTTCGTATTATTAATGCTAAATATATATATATTTCTAAATGTATGGCCTTGTGGGATTTCTCAAAAGACATCATTGTCACATTAGTAGTAATAATGACCATCAATGTGCTGCTCTGAAGCTTCTGTCAGCTGTTCTGTATTGGCGTGTTTCATTATTTTTCCCTCTATGCTGCTTTTTATGGGAAACTAGAAATCTACTGTGAGGCATTCCTTTGATTTTTTCTTGCAATTAACTGAGGAAAAACTCACAAACATGGCCAAATGAAGTAAGGAACATATACTGTAAGTGGGGCAACTGTTTGAATTTATGATAAAACCCCACACATGGCATCAGAGGTCTGTATGTTTCATTCAGTACTCAGAATAGATTTGACTTTAATTAATCTGCGGAGAAGCTGAAAATGCAACGTATGGCTTAGTTCTATTTATGTAGTATTAGCACAGGCAACATTTTTATGATGTTTGTGCTGCATTTGTCCTAAAACAAATGCAAATAGATCACTCTCATGCAAAAATGTGACTATCATTAAGAAAAAAACACAACAACAAAACAAAAACCAAAATAAGGTTAATCTTATTAATTCAGCCTAAATTAGATGACGCATTTGATTTGAGAATTTCTGATCTGAACAAAAGTCCTGCGGCTGTGTATGAGTGTACAGAGTAGTTAGAGGTTTCTATATTTCTTTTCTCTCATTATCTCTTCCATTTTTCCTCAAACACAAATGCATATATATATATATATACACATGTGTGTTTGCACGCAGTCACTATATCATGACTCATGCTTGAAGGTGGGCTAGTTCACTTTGACAGGATAAGAAAGGGGGCGGGTAGAGAGCATGAAATGAAAAGCACTGAGGGAAGGAAGCTCCTGAACACACAGCACCACCACCACGCAGCATACTGAACTATATAGCTTTGGGGTTCAGTTATTCAATAACATGAGTGTGAGTCTGGTTCTACATCATGTGTGTGACCCCCGACATGCTCGGCAGAGACAATTGACAGAAACAACTACAAAACCATCAACAGCATCACAGACCCAGATATGCTCACAAAACCCAGCTAGAGTCAGACTTCTTGATAGCTTGAGCTGAGGAATGCAAACAGCAAAACTCTTTGATCATCAAGGCTCCCAGGTATACTGGCAGACAGATGGCAATCAAACCCAAACACGGGGACGGGTCAGGGACAGGGCAAGACAATCAGAGGGACCACATACACACAGCAGACAAAATAATAAAGAGTAGCGGGGGAAAAAAGAGAGCTAGAGGGGGGATAGAAGATAGCACGGGCCACCGACTCGACGAGAGAAGAAGCAGTCTCACAGACCTGATCAGCGAAAATCCTGGTTTTTGGCTCAATCATGGGTCCTCCCCTTAACTCATCCTCCACAGCCATGAGTCTTGGAAGCAGAGAAAGAGAGAGATAGAGAGAAAGAGGGGGTGGGGGGTGGGGGGATGGGAAGGGGGGGGTGGGGGACAGAAAGAAAGGGAGCGTTGTGAATTCAAGATGATACTTAATAAGAAATTGAGCAGCAACTCCAACATCTGTCTCAACCACAGCACAGTGATAAGATGCTGTTTACCTGTATCTCAAATCTCAATCCCAAATTTGATGGGCGGATCAATCTTTTAAGCCCTTGCAAATGTTGAGCAGCAGTAACCCAAGCCATGCTTTCTCAGGCACTGCCAATTTTCACTGGTGGAGCCTTTTTTTCTTCTCACACCCTTGGGATTCATCAAAGCATTTTTGCCTGATTTAAGGTGTTTTCAAAGTATAATTACGGCCAACTGTGGACAATTATGCTTGTGAACTGAGTAGTTCAGTAACAGATCCCAATCATCCCCAGGGAATTGCCCATGTTATGTAACATGGACTGACCAAGGCACTGGTGGAAAATCCTTTGACTAATCATTTCAAAGACTCCGCTCGCAGATACGAGCGAGCTTACTGCTGCAGTTTTCATGAGCCAGCGGACAGTGCAGGTTTCCCAGCTCTCATGATTATCCAAGTGCCAGGGATTTACTCCAGATAGGGTCATTCAAGGATATTTCTCACACAGGGTTATCTCGCAGTCACACAGCCAACTGGCTAAGCTGTGAATATTGTTATGGTGGTGATCAATGCCAAATAGAAGTTGCTGTGAATAGAAAAAGACCCCCACTGTCTTGGCCGTCATAGATATCATTGCATCTGATTCATGACTTCCCATTTGTTTTACAAGGTTTTAGTTGACATCTTACAGACACTGTATGGTTCAAAACAAGCAGAATAAACATCCTTGCAATTTGTTGACATGAAATATGCTTACTAGAATATGATCCATTTATAATATCTAATTGACTGCGTAAAATAACCAGAAAGATGTGTGTTCATTATGGCGCTAAGCCAGTTAAATTGTTGACAGGAACATTTAATTGCCACCATGAATCAATGCAGTGTAAATATATCACCAATCAACCAGTGGGCTCTTTGGCATATTGTGTTATTAAAGGCTGTTTTTTTTTTTTTTGCACATTCATATCATTTTATTCAGAACACAGAGAGGCACATGTTTGACAATAAAGAACGAAAATCCACAGGTGAAGTTTCAAACATAAGTGTTTGGATGTTTTATTCCATAAATAATGTACAGTGTTGAGAGTTATTTTACAAAAGAAGAGAATAGGAAAAGAAAAGAATCAATCATAAGCACAGACAGAAATATTAGCACTGTCTCAAAAAACAATGGAATGTAACATGGGGATACAGCATTAAGATTTTGACATGACTTCAAAAGGCAGACAATGATTCATGTGGGGTGATATGTTACAAAAAAAAAAAAAAAAAAAAGTTAAGCTTTTATATCCAGTTGTACTTCAAGTAGTGTGCTTTTGAGGTCAAGTCGTACATGTAGTCAAAAACAATGTGTGAATCTACCAACATGAGGTCACAATGTCTGAATATTTTGCTACAGAGAAAAAAGGCAAGAGACAAAGGTGTCAAATAGGATGTTAATGTTAATGTAAAGTCAACTGAAATAAACAACAGACCTGAATCAAAAAGCAGCTGCAAATACTTTATTTTTTATTTATTTATTTATTTATTTATTTATTTATTTTTGCCAGCAAGTGCAACATATCATTGATTGAAAACTTACCTCTCAACATCTGATTGGTGTTGATGCAGCAGACCCCAACCCATCTGGTTGAAACAAACCCAAGAATTATTTGCAACCATTTGACACAGGTCTGTAAAAAAAGTGAATATAAACCCTTGGCTGTTGCTACAAGCCATGTCAATCAGACCAATATTGATCACACACACATCAAGCCAAAACTCATCACCACTATGATTTCATTTGCAAGATTTAAACATAAGTTTTGCTGTAGTACAATCTATACAGCCTATCAATATATTCTTGCTACAAAAGAGAGGCGGATATACTGACACCAGAATATTATCTATATCTCTGGAGAGGGAAAAAATAATAATATGGTTGCCCTTTTAATAATAATATTTAATTCATACTGTAACTGCATAAGTTAAATGACAGTACTGTCTAACTTTCTTAAACAACTATTCTGATCACCATGTCACTGGACACCACCAATGACGGACTGCAGGTCAAAAGTCATACCAAGCATATACAGCAAAAATCATACAGATATAAGAAATATTTTGCGCTTTAATAAATAATATCCATTGCAGTCTTTCATTTAAAATGCAGAGAAATTCACAAACACCTTACAGATAAGCCAAAAACAAGTTGAGAACTGAAGAACACACTTTGCAGAACATACTGTTGTCAAAGAGTCACGTCATGTTGTCATATCGTCTCTGTGGTATTTTGCACTTTACAGTATTCCAGGTCTTTATTTTTTTATGTTTAGATACTGTGGATGGCACCTGGTCAAAGATTTTGGAAGGAAGTTACCGTTTCTTTATGTATGTACACAAAATGCATACAATATACCTCATCAGGATCCTGCATGTGCATTTGCACAAACAGCACATGTAGACATATTGTATCTATTATTGCGCAAGGTTAAAATAGTTACATTTTATAATCTCACTCTCAATAGAATTCATATATATATTTTATATATTATTATTATTATGGCTCTTGCATCACAGACTTTAATATGCTATGGATTATAGTTAAAAATAGATTATTACTATGACAGGTACAATTAAGACCATTGATTTTTTTCCCCCTACTGCATCTCTCCAGAAACCAAAGTAAATCTATTGTTCAGCTCACAGCAAACAGCTTGGGGAAGATAAATAGTTTCATTCATATTCACCAAAATGCATGAAAATATTTTGACAAAAAAAATAAGAGAGCCTGTAGCCAACTAATGGGATCATTACCCTAAAGAAAAAATATATAGATATGAGTGCTACAGGTAAAGTGGATTCAGTGTTTCAGTGGATTTAACCTAGCATGACCTAAAACTCAACATTTGGCTTTGGTTTAAATTAGATTGTTGAGAACAAAAAGTGTACCTGGTCTCATGACAGATATTGGATTTGCTCTGAGCTTAAAGAAAAGTTTTTGCACAGAACATTAAGGCTTCTCTGAAAGAAAATCTCTGAAACTCCAAACACAACGCTAAGTGTTTTAGTTCTGCTTATAAGAGAGATTTTTTCAAGCCTACGTAGGAGTCGTGAACTCAAGATCACATACGCTCCTTTTGCAGAACCTGAGCTTGCATTTGCATCAACGTAGTGTATTTGAATGTTAAAGTTTAACATAAAGTTGAAAGTCAATTTAAGATAAAAAACACAACATAAGGCTATGTTTACACAAAATTTTGTATATCTAATCAATCCAATAGAATGGCCTGAGACCATATTTCTTGGCATCCACACTCTCTGCGCTCTTTGCCTTGCTCATATGTGCATTAAAATTCAAATGTGTCCAGACGATGCTCAAGTGTTGCGATGCATTGCATGACATCGTCTGGCTCACCGAACTGTGAGTAAAAATCTGACTCGGAAGCATCCAGATCTGCTACTTAATTCATCCTTGTGTGGTCAGATGATAAAAGTCACACGAGTTACAAGAGTTAGCCTTCGAAATATCAGTCTCTTGCAGCAGATTTGCTGTGTTCACTTTAAACGTGTACTCCAGGGGAGCAATAATCAATGGTTTTTCATTAAGTGCTCTGTTTTTCTCTTATGTGGCATATTTCCTTTATGCCTTTATGCTTGAATCTTCATCGTTCACTGACTGATTCAAGTTTTGTCTGTGATGGTCTCCCCTCGTCATGTTTCACCATAGCATTGTATCAATGCAAAAAAAAAAGGAGAGAGGTATCGATCCCCATGTTCACTCTGTAGAAAGATACATCAGCAGTCCTTCAGTGAACATGGTTCACCTTGATTTAAAATGGAAGAGCTAATATTAAACCATAGCCTTCCAAAGTCCTGTGCCTGAAGGTCCAGAACAATGTGTCGCGTTGCTTTAAAAAGTGCAGACATGTTTCAGAAGTTACGTTGTATCAAATTTTCAATCCTCTTGTGCTTTTACAATGCAATCTCTTGGGAGAGTCATGAAAATTAAGTTATGTGGAATCATATCAAATGATCCCAAGATCCAGTTAGAAGCAAGCACTGTGTTCATAAAAAAATGGCTGATGATAAGTGCAACAGCTCAAGGATATGGGAGGGTGTTTTAATGATGGTTTTATATACAAGGATAGGGCGTTAAAGATGTTCTCCCATTAAGGATGAGCAGGACTGTCTCTGTCTTCATTCCATGTCTTCTTTCCTGGAGTGGATTAGAAGTGGCAATATTCTCTGTCACAGTTATCCACCCTTCAGTTGCAGACCACAGACTATTATTATAAGATGTGAACAAGAAAATATTGTATTCTTTTCCTTGCAAAGCTTTTTAACTCAACTCTCCCCAAAATAAAAAAAAAGTAAATGAATAAATTTGGGCAGCATTGCTAATGTGTAGTCACACTTAAAATGTCCAAGGAATCCTTAAAAACACAGCAAATATTTGGTTTTCATGCCTGAATACAACTGAGATATGATTAATATTTCACTCTTTTCCCATCAACTACTTAATTTTTTGGTCGATCGATAAAAACTAATGACTGCACTCTAAAACTGCTCCATTACATTTTCACACAAGCACTCAATAAGTTAGGACTCAGCTCTCCACAGTCACCCGAATATGATGCTCTTGAATAGCAAGTAAACCATGTTGTGAAATTATGACGGCAGATTTTCTACAAGAAGAGCTTAGAGGACAATCACAGTCTCCTTTGTCCAGCTTAACTCAGTTGAAAAGAACCAACCGCCAAGGGAGCATGCCCTATACGCTTATCAAAGAAAGATATAGATCTCTGTCCTCCTTATTATATTCTCTCATTTAATTTGCCACTCATTACATGACTGCAGCTTTGGCTTTCAATATACAGCTCCCTGTCTTGCTCCCAGGGCTGTAGTGCTTAATGAAACTGAAACCAGCCTCCTACCCTCCAATATTCTTTGCAAGATAACAACCCTTGGTAAATAGAGTCCTATTCCAACATGCAATATATGTATTTTAGGAAAGAACATCACTGCTTCAAGTTCATGTTTCAAGCTTGTTAAGCAGAATCCAATACGCTAAAGTTGCACTGTGTCAACCAGGACTTACTCCTCAAAATTACTATAATTCATTTTAATTACTAGCAATCTTTATCTGTGAGAATATGTCACTTTTTCCACATGTTTTGGAAGAAAACACATATAGTCTATTCACCAAGGCGTCATAATAAACAAAAATAAAGTCAATGTGGCCCGCCCATGGCCTCCCTATAAAAGACCACATGATGTCTTAGCTGTCTTTTGCCCTCAATCCCAACAACAGCCTCCATTTACCTGCTAATTATTCCTTTAATTTGGGAGTCTTTCTCCACTTGCTGTTGCCGTAGCCTCCGCTCACTGTCCTCGAGTCGATTCTGGTACTGTAGGAGGATCTTATTGGTCTGCTGCTCCTGTGTGAGGAGCCTCCTCTCGTACTCCTCCAGCTTTTTGTGGGACATCATCAGACGGTCCTTCAGGGAGTTGATCTCCTCCTCGTACTCCCGTACCTGAAAAAATTAGAGAGGTTTATATGTGGTTAGTGTTTACAAGCCATAATTTCTCAGTGGGATTTGCAGCTACAGTGGCTGGTGGATTGGAGAGTTCATTATGCACATTCATGAATTTGCCAGACATACTGGAAAGCAGAAAACCACCTCCAAATATTCCAAATTAGGGTGACTGCCTTCTATGAAGGCTGAGGTACAGTGCATTTACCACACACTGCTACAGATTTATGAACATTTGGCAGATGGCTGTTGTTTCCCACATTGTTTGAGACCTCTGGACATGTGTGATAAGACCAGATCTGAGGCTCATCTGCTCAGCAATGATAGTCATGACTCAATGTTCCTTAGCTATACTGTGCATGAATTCAAGGTTTTTCATTTAAAAAGAAATAATGGAGCTTATAAGTGAAACCTACCCTGTCCATGCGTGACTCATCCATGCTCTTTGAGTACTCCTTCAGTTTGAAATCTTCACGGTCAATCCGCGAACTTTCAATGTCAGCCGACAGGTGGGGCATGTTGGAGACCCAGGCCACCGTTCGCTCATTGGCTGGGGTTGGGGGATTGAGGGTGGATGGAGACTGGGAGCCCTAGGAAGAAAGGCCATCACACTGAATATGAGAACATGAGTTCTTAAGTGGATGAAAGTAAGTTTCATAACAAGCAATTCTGTGCAGGCTTTTATCCAAAGTGCCTCAGAATTGCATAAGTTCATACATTTTGAGCATGGCTGGCCCCTGGTGGGACTCAAGCCCTTAATCCTAATAGTGTTAGTGCCATGCTCTGCTCATTGAGCTACACACATGCAAAAACACGCACAGACACACACTCAATTAAAAGCCATTGTTGAGAAATAGCCTTGGATACAGGTGGTGATTGAAGAACTAGAGCGCCAAAGAGAAGAAAAGAGAAGAAAGAGAAGAAAATGAATTCAGAGCGTGCAGATATTACCTGTTTGCTCATGGTGGGTTTGAGCAGGTGCTGTTGCTGTTGCTGAGACTGTTGCTGTGGTGACTGTTGAGTGCTCTGACTGGTGGTTCCCTGTGGACTCTGGCTTTCCCTGACAGAGCTCTGCTGGTGGGGCAGGCCCGGGGCAGTGTTGTCTTTGACGGACAGCTGCCGGGACCCGTGCTGCCTGCCACCGTAGCCTGACTCTGGTGACTGGAGGAGATTCCCACTTTGTGGTCGTGTTTTAGCCGGAGCAGCAGGTGCAGCAGCTGCACTGACCGACAACTGATGGGAGGTCTGGGATTTGACACGCTGGGTGGGAGGCGGGGCAACAGAACTCTGGCGCACGGGTTGGACTGTGGTAGGAGGTGTGGTGGCCAGGGAGGAGTGGGATGTTCCTGTCTGGGAGGTCATGCCCATCATTTGTTGCTGTTGAAGGTTATCCTTAAAAAGGACACAAGTAAATAATAAATAAGCATTTTCATTCCTTGATTCAATTCTTTTTGAGACAACTTTTAAGCCTGACTGAAATCACATTTAGTGATTATCCCTTTTGGAAGAGTTTTATTTATTTATTGTCAATAGTTTTTTTATTATTGAAATGAAGAAAAAAAGGTCTGTGGGGAAATATCACAAATGCTCTTCTCAGCCACTGTGTCGCTGTCTGTGTTTGATTGAGTCCCAGCAGGGGAACAGGAAAAAGTAAACAAACTTGCAGCCTACATTTCATCGGAAGACAGTGTTTTGGTAGTGGTGGTGTTGAAGTAAGGAGTAAGGACCACACCAGCCTTTTCAAGCCAAAGTGACATTTGCAGGTATGTCTATATGCTCTAAAGTCAAGATATTTGATTGGTTGTATGAAAACAAGTTCTCACTATGCTTGGGATCTGAAATTTTCTCGACTATTGCATCCTTGTGGCAGAGCAGTCTAAAACACATACCATGTAACCACAATGGCCTTGGTTTGGTTCAGGCTGGGGATCTCCGTTGCATGTCTACTCCCTCATTTTAACTGCATGTTTCCTGTCTGTTGACTGTCAATTAAGTCAAAATGCCAAAAAAGAGAAAATATTTGACTTTTGCTCCCCTCAGTATCAGAAAGGTAAGCATTGCTCCACCTCACCAAACAGATCCAGCATGGGAACAATGAGATAATTGGGCTCAAAGCAACATATACATTGCACCTATTTTCACCAGGAACGTCTAACTCATGCAGTTAGAATAATATAAAAGATGTAATAATCACATAAAAACATACACAAAATGGCATTAAGATGACATGAGAACACAATGAACACACAAGTACCTGCATATGCATGGACATCTGCCTGCGTCCATAGTCAGCCCTGCTGTAGTCGTCACTGTAGCTGTGTGAGTGGATGATGCTGGGTTGGCCCAGGTGACCGTCCCTGGTCCTGAGGGTAGACAGGTCCTCACTGCGAGAGAACCCCCCATGGGCGAACTGTGGGATGTAGGTCTGGTGTGAGGGCTCAGGCTCTGGAGCCAGGAGCAGGGGTGCTGGGGGTTGAGCCCGGCTGTGCTGGTGGTGGAGCTGTTGCTGTTGAGGCCCATCAGCAGTCGCCAGATGAAAGAGGGGATTCTGGAAGGAAAGCGGGTAGCGCATGGCGGCGGCCTGCTGTTGCTGCTGCTGGGATAGCGAGTCGGTGGTGGTGCCCATCTGGCTCAGCTGGCTCAGCCGAAGGCCGCCGGACATGCTGGAGCCGCCAGAGCCAGCTGACAACCTCCCACCGGCCCGCAGCTGGCTGCTCAGGCCCGACCCCAGGCCGCCACCGCCTCCGCTGCTCAGCCCTCCGAAGCTGCCCATGCCGGCGATGGAGGCCTGGGAGGAGTTGAGCATGTCCACCGACTGCAGGTTAGACACGCTGTTCATTCGGGAATCCTGGAGGTCCATCATAGATACGCTTTTATTGACACTGAGCACCTAAGTAATAAGGGATATGAGAGGCTAGTGTGCCCCCTGTTATTTTGATATGTTAGGTGGCCACGGATGATATGGGTGAGGGTGGTGCGGGTGTTTTTACCGCGAGGCCTGGATATCGGAATGCCTCAAAGTATTTCCCAGGAAATACCGCTAGGATGAGTTGCGTGGTGAATCAGTGGAAAAAAAGCAGATGTCATGATAAACTACAGCCTCGATCATACGATGGCAGATTCTATTAAGTATGACTAACATGCACGCCATACTAACCTCACTTTGATAAAGGTAAACCTAGCGGATGGGATGATAATTCCCCTAGTCAGTGTGATAAAACTCACCTTAGGGTCAGGTTCTGTGATGTCCGAGCTGCTTGTGCAGTAGGCCGGGCTGGATCTGGCCAGGGGAGGGCGGGATACGTAAAACATGTCTTTGGAGGACGCTCGATGGGGGTGGTCACGGTCCTGAAAACTCATCTGGGTGCGGGATGGCATGACCCCACCGGTGGAGGTAGGGGAAGGCAAGCGAGTGATATCTATAGAGCTGGAGAACAGCAGTGAGTAAGAACAACCATTTGAAGTAATGTGTTCCTACATCAGTGCCCCATAGGATTGTTCTTCACAAGAACAGTTTCATAATATTTCAAATGACAGCAGTTCCAAAATACATAATAAACAACAAAACATAAATGCAGCATAAGTTATTTGAAGCAGAAGAAAGCTGATGATAAAATGATAGTAAAATGCTGAGTTGAGCTGTTATGATCACAGCATGTTGCTTACCTATTAAGATCCCTCATCATGAGATTTTGGAACTCGGATGAAATGCCCCTGTTGAAGCTCGGCCGTGACAGCAACCTGTCTGTCTGCCTCTCCTGGACCCTGTCTGTCTGATGGCTGGGCTGCCTCTGGAGGTGTGGGTTACGCAAGGCCATACTAATGTCATTCAGGAGGCGAGGCAAAGGACCCAGTTTGATGATGGCATCCTGCAATTAGAGGAAAAAGAAACTGAGCTTTGCTGCAGATTTATAAAATATTATATATATATAATTTAAAGGTTTCATTAAAATGCCATATATCTACCTCCACTCACCTGGCGCTTGTAAGTTAATGACAGCTTAAACTTGATTAATGACTTATAGCCACATTTAGCAAAAACTGTCAGGTGAGAGATCAGTGCAACATTTTTGAGACCAAATTGTTGAAATTCAGTCCTGAAATGACATATCCAGTCTGAGTTTGATTTAGTTTGGCTGCATAGTAATAAAACCCCAAAGAGATGTACAAAGGGTGGACACAATAACACGAAAACCTGCACAATGCTATTCAGTGCAACAGCTCTGAAATAAATATGACTTTTGTTGTCAGAGAGGTGTTGACTCAACCCTGGAAAATTTAATTTAAGCCATAATTATTGGTGTTTTTTTAACTGTAATACATTATATTATCAGGTGTAGCTAATGTATTCTCCCTATACATGAGAGGGTACAAATGTAGGTGTCCTTGTATAATGAAGTGACTAAAATACAGCAGTATTACCAAATAAGAAAAATTAATGATTGAACAGTTGTGATAAAAACACAAGAGATATTCTGTAATGTTATATAATAGCTGTTAAAAGTACTATTATCTTAAAAAAATTTCCCGGTAAAATATCTTATTTCAGAAAGAACTGCAGTGTACAATATATCTAATATTTGGTTTTCTGATAAAATTGCAGTTTATAATAAATTATGTATCATGTTTGGGTTCACCTTGCTGAGCTGAGCCATGACCTCCCAAAGGAGACTGTGCAGTATAGACAGCTCCCTGCCCAGGTCGATGTATCCCTCAAAGCCGCCTGCATTGCTGACACTGTCCAGGTTGGAGATCTCATACAGGAATTGCTGCATGGAGCCCCACTCCATTTCTAAAAACTCATTCATGAAACACATGTACTCCTCTTTACTGCCAAACCTAGAAGTTGGAGAGGAAGGAAGACCAAGAAGAAGATGCACAGGAGAGAAAGAGAAGAGAGAAAGAGAAAGTGACACAGAAAAAGTAAAGAATACAAGTGAGCAATACCTGACAGTGATACTAAATGTCACCTACAGTCACTGTGTTTAACTCTTAAAGGGAAGTTCTGTTTCTTCAACATAAATGTCCTTCATTTCCACTGCCATGTTGTCAAGAGCTAAAAAAATTCTAATACATTTTGGTGTGAATCCATAAATATAAACAAACTGAGACAAACTTGAATTTTAGCACAGCGTTTTCTAAAGAAAAAAAGTATTTGTGGTTTGATGACACTGTGTTGTTTTAGCATTATTGAACTTATTGGTAAACTTCTATTTTTTTGTCGACAGAGTACTAAGCATGTTTGTGTTTCTAGCACAATATGGAGAAAAAATAGAAAAATGTTTGATTCAAAGCCAACAAATCTTTCATTCTGAACCTTTTCAGAGGGCTGTTACAAAGTTAAGAACGTGTCTAGAAGTGTAACCTAGAATTGAGTTCTTCATCCACTAATATCTACCATTTTCACCAATATATCTGGATAAAAATGATCCAGATGTTTAATTCCGCCTCTATGCTGATGACACTGTCATTTACTATTGTGCCCCTCTTGAATGCAGATAAACTAAGCTTATGTTGTGATGATATTCCTAGATGACTCCATATATTACTATATATATTTTGACTGAAGGATAAGACAACTGAATATATTCAGATGTAAAAATATTTGGCTATATAATGTGATTGAAGGCCAGCTTTACTTTTTTCACTTCATAACGGAACACCAATAAACATTTTAATTAAGAAATGAGTTCTGTTTTCTTGTGAATCCCAGAAGAGATCAGTTGCTTCTGTTTATATTTTTGATTGGTTATTGGGATTGACTGCCTACTGTCATGCACTGGATAGTGACTGGTTAGTGTAAGGGCTGTATATTGAATAGAATAAAACTGACTTGGAGAAGTTAGCCAGGTTTTGCACTACTTTTGCGATGAGGGTGAGCGTGCGTGACGTTTGCTCGTCGGGATACTCCTGGGTGAGGTTGAAGAGCGATGGGGACATGATGGCAGGACACAGGAAGCGCAGGAAGAGGGAACCACTGATGAGACGGTCAGCAATGTCTTCCCGACCCCTCTCAGCACAACGCACTCTCCAGGAGGCAAATACTTCTTTAAGCTCTCGTGGGAACACACTGTGAAGGGATATATACTACATGTCAGGATCAGTTTCTTTAGTTCCCTATGAAAGAAACTGAAGTCTCATGTATCTTTAAAATACAGGAATAAAGTCACTCAATACCTTTGTTAACTACTCACCAATGAGAGTTAACGATCTTGCAGAGTGCCAGTTCACAGCACATTCGGAGATTGGCTTGGTGGTCTGGGAGTACAGAGGGTGGTGTTCTCATGGGGTCCACTTCGCAATTTTCCTCTGACTCATACAAGGCCCTTATGAACTCCCCTACAAATGACATTTCATTAGTAACAGCAAAAGTGTAGAAAGTATCATAAGATCAGCTCAGTGCTGTTAATGCAGAATGTAGCAACCAATGGTCTTAAAAAAAGAAATCCATTATGGTAGAATAGATTTCGCCGTCAACAGCAAATTATACAACAACCCACATGCAGTGTTGCCACAAGACAAGCTGCAGCTTCAAATAAATAGGTATGGCAGCAAAACCAAGACAAATCATGGTGGCATGTTACTTATAAGCTAACTAGCTAGAACACAAACCTTCTAACAACTGTAGTTAGCTTTATTCATAGCCAAAACACCTCTCAACACCTCTCACCTCACTCATTCTCAGAAATAAAAGAATAGTTTCTGTATTTGGTCAATTATTTCAATCATACTGCAGAATGAGCTTCCTTTCCACTTCCTGTTTACAAGTATCCACAGTAATGGTGGGTGAATATGCTTGTGTTTAACATAGTGGCTCTAAATTACAATGTATTTTTTAGGGTTTTGTACGTACTTGTGAAAACATTCATTAATGAAACTGTATTTCTCTAGTTTTGAGAGCTGCTTCTTGATTCCATAAACGCACTTTTGCTGAGCTAGGATAATCACGTAATTCGATATATCATCAAACTCCACACAGAAATATAGAAAAAGACCAGAAGCTTGACACAAGTTGGAAAATAATAATTTTAATAAATTTAATAATAAATTCCAACACAAATTAAACTATCTCTTCGAGCAATAACAATGAAGCAGGCTGAGAGAGAATATCTTGGGGAGGATTTTTCCTTTAATTAAAAGTTTTGTCATTTCAAAACTTCTTCCCTTGGATTTAAAATAAATTTAAAATTAGTAAGAATTTGAATATTGCAAAGTTGCTTAAATTTATACAGTGACAAACTCAAGAACCCCAAAGTTCTGGCTCACCTATAGCATCCTTGAGGTACTTATGTCCAATCAATTTGAGGTACTCTTCTATGGCTTTGGTGGCCAGAGTGTTCTCTCTGAAGATAAGGTGTTCTCGGTCGATGAATCTGTCTACCTCACACATTGCCATGTCTGACAGGAAGTCCTGGAGAAAGAGGGGACAAAATGATTGCTCTTCTATTATATACATTAAGATTACAGCAGAAACAAAAGCTCGACTGTCTGTTCAAAAGGACTGAAAAAGCTTCAGATCTGTTTCACATATTTACACATACCAATAAATCAAATAGAAGTACCTTAGCTTTCCCAGTGCTCTGCAGTATATGCACCAGTGCACAGGCAACTTCCTCTTTGCTCTTGACACTTAGCACAGGCTCCAGCACAGCGCACAGGGTGCGGTAGTTATTGGTGACATACTCTGCAAACTCCTTGTACAGCTCCATTGGCAGTATGTTCATGGTCTGGAAGCGGGATTTGAGACGTAGGGATGCATTGATGATCTTCCCCCCTCCGACACCAGCTCCCTTGGTGAGGACACTGGGCTGGATGACCGGGTACCACTGCTCCACAAACTGACGTCCAGTGATGCTTGAGATGGGGATGCTTACAAGTCCTAAGTATGTGCTCTTTTCCTTCAAGGACAAAAAGTAGGTATTAGTTGTGATAAGCATTCGATGGTGAAAATGATATGTATTTTACTGTGTAAAAATGATTTGAAAGTTTGAAATGTCAAAAAAATAATAATTTAAAGCTTTACCACTGAATAAATAATGAGCAGCAAGACTAACACTGGATCCCTGGAGTGTCATTTGAAGCTAGAAATGAGTTGTTTTACTATGGTGGTGCTACTCTTGCATTAAATTGAGAATAAAAAATGATCATATTTGTGACTGAATATTCATTCTTGTGTTCAAAAAATGTATTATTTTTCAAAACTGGAAAAAACTAAAGAGGCAAAGAATAACATTTTTACTGAAAGATTACACAAAATGGCCATAACACTGTGTACTGTATCTGCAGGGGGTTGATAGGGTTGTTGATCCATGGCAATGACTCAATGATTACTTAATCAATTATTCCGATTGTTTCTGTCTTTTCTCTCTTTGAGCCTCCACTCTGTTTTGGGGCAGACACACTACAGGTTTTTTCCTCCAACCTAAACTATGGTCATTGCATAACTGTGCTACAAACACAGACAGTGTTACAAAATGGTTTGTTATTAAGCCAGTAAAGCAAATGACAAAGACAAAAGCAGTGCCACCACTTTGAAATGCCATTTTATTATTTGCTTCATTGGCTACTGTATTATAAAGCCAATGACCTAAATAGTAATAATAAAAAAAACAGTAAGTTATTTCTTCATCTCTTCATTGTTTCTGTTGAACTGATGTTCCAATATACCAAATTGCTAATTTCTGTTGTAAAAGCGTAAGAGGACCAGGGGGAGTTGTGCCAAGATTTGATAACAGTTTTCTACTAGCCTCCAACTTTATAATTCACTTTTAGGTATATTTAAAATAAACCAGTTCTTCTGTCTTCATTTTGCTGTAACAAACTAGCAATTCTCAGACCTCCACGTTATCTTACAGATCTCTTTTTCACCTTGCGTCTTTTCTTGTCGGTTTCCTTGTATAGATGAAGGCGTAGGTTGCGGACGGCTGGCAGGTTGTTGAATTCAAAGTGCTCGCCCCAGAAAACGGTGTCAGTGCGGGGCTTGCTGGTGGTGCGTGCATACAACATGTCGTCCAGACAAAGTTCGCAGTAGTAGCGCTTCTTGGCTGGAAGCTCGCGGGCCTCGATGATCCACAGTTTGAGCACATTATCCACCCTTCGGCTGTTGTCCTGCGTGTAGATGAAATCAGGTCAAATAAGGTCAAGTGCATCTAATAATAGAGCAACTAAAAAGCTTTGCAAAAGAAGATGATACAATGCAGGGGAAAAACATGACAAACAGCAAAGAAAACAGTTCCAAGATACGGAAGCAGAGACGGTGTGTGTGAATAACAGGCGACAGCAGGTCAGCCTGCAGGAGAACAGAGTAAATGACAAGAAAGGAATGGCTGGTGACATGGCGCATGAGCTACGGTGCATTGTAGGCTGTGCTGTCAGCTCTGGATTTGAATACACAGACATAAGACAGCATGACAGAGACACACAAAAGAAGAATAACAACAGAAACTATGAAGGATAAGAGTAGCAGAGTAGTCTAACTGGCTGAAAAAAAGAGACAAATGACACAATGCACGTATGCTGCAAAGACGAGGGACAAACAATGGTGGTAATGTTTCTGTAGACAGCTACACTTCCTAATCATGATCACAAAGCACAAGCTATATTTGACATCCCCCATGGGAGGAGAGAGAGCCGTGTTGATTGCAGAGTGATGTTTCAGAGAATGAGGGCTGAGTCATTTCAGTTGGGCTGAAATGCCATTGTTTTGAGCCCCCTGTTTGGTTCAGATCATTTAGGTCCTAATTTAGACAGCTCAATACATGAGCATCAGCGAGATCCAACATTCTTAAGCTCTCCATTTGCATGCTCTTTGATAACCAGTGCCGAGCACAAGGCATAATTAATTCTACACCTCTGAGTTTGAATGCGCTGGGCATCTGGTGGCTCAGTTTGCTAGTGCACATACAGTGTAGCAGCACCAGCATGTGCTCGAGTCCTCCATCTTTGTATCATGTTACATCTTCCCTAGTTTCTGTGATATCTTGCTTATTATCAAAAAACTATACTAAAGCAGGGTGAAGTGGCTCCTCTCTGTTTAAAAAAAAACAATCATAGTTCAAAGCAGGAATTAAAAGGCTGCAGAAAGTTAAGAAATGTAATGATAATCTTTGTCTCTGCAGTGAGTCTTATCTCTGTCGATGCATCTGGTCTGGGATGTGTGTGTTGTTTAGGAGTGGGGGGGTGTGGGGATGGGATTTTGGAGAGAGCCCCCGTGTGGAGTCCTTGGAGCTCCATGACTCAGCCAGGACCCCTGCGGCCTGAGCATCTGGACGAGGCATTCAGCTCGGGTGATGTTTCATCTCAGTCTGGCTTAATAACTCCTAAACCCTGGTTGTCATCAAAGCTGCGTATCTTGCATGCCTGTTCACTTTTTAATAACAGAGAAGGGAGATGTGGGACAATTTTACAGAACTATGAAATCTGGGTGAAAATTAGGATATTGGTTTTACTCGGAGCTAATATGAAGAGCTGAGATTTGTTGTTTTTTTAAGCTGTGAGGATGGAAAAATCACAGTGCTTTAAAGCTGCACTAGGAAAAATTTTTACGTGGAAATACACCATCTTCTCTGCTTAAATCAAACAGAAATCCCATCTGCTCTAATTAACTATAATTTGATGTCAGGTGGACACATTAAGACTGTCTCCTAAAGAGCAGTGAGAAAGGACCTGGACTCACCAGTGTTTGATCTTTTGTCCCTTCAGTATCAAGTATCACAGACATGCTGGGTTAGTAACCATGACCTTGCTTTGTGCCATTTACTGACATCACATCACCTGATTTATGGATATCAAAGTTTTTCAAAACAACAATTTGGTTCCTCCGCCCTGCAACATTACCTCGTGCAGCTTTAATATTTGCTTGGAGAAGCGACTAAATTGTTCAACACAGACACACACAGACACGAGGATGGAGTTCACACAGAGAAATGAAGTGGTGCGCTTCTGTTGACAACAGACAACAACGGGAGACGGGGAGGAGAGAGAGAGACACACAGACAGAGGGATCATTCTTTTTTCTTTTTTTTTTCCTCTACCGCATCCCTTTCTCTCCCCTCACCTTGTTGGGCTTGACAGCTCTCTGCAGGTTCTCGATCCATTTGTCTCTCTCTGCAGCTGAGCGACACGCAAAGCACTTGGTTCCTGATGCCGTAGTCACCTGAGGTTATAGCCAATGGTAAATTCAACAACCACAGCCATTAGTAACTATGGAGACTGCAACTAAGGCGCAAAAACAATGTCTTGTATTCACTCTCAACCTCTGTCATGTTCCACTAATGGAAATGTGATGAAAAGCTGACAGAATCCTGCAGCAAGTTATGTAGGGACTGGGGTTCATTTCAGTGTCCTTGTTTCTTTCATTTTGTCACATGTAAAAAGAAATATATATATATATTTTCAATTGACAGTCCATTTCATATCACTGTCACTTGTCAGGATGGAACATTTTTGGTGCTATATGTTCTGTACACTGTACTTTGTGTGTGTGTGTACTCTTTGTTTGTCCCTATTGTGCAGCCCAGTTCTCACCTCAAAGCAGTACTCCTGTCCCAGGATGCTCGAGTGGACAGGTTTGATGATGGCGTCCTCATCCAGAGTGAGGTCCAGCGCCTCGGCAGCACTGCTGGGAGACAGCAAGGACTCATGGGAGTGGGACTCTTTGAAGCTCTGCATCAAACGGGTCCTGGGAGGAGTGATAGTTGTGGTTAGATGTGGAGAGGGCAGAAGGCGCTCTCTTATTGAAGGTGGCATTGCGCTTCATTTCTGTATATTTGTGTCTTGACAAACATCCATATAAGTGCTGCAAAATATGTTGAACTGCCATAATAAAGGGGCTATTAACAATGCTAATATCTATGTTATGAGTATCTAGTGCCAAGACAAAGACATTCAACTTGTAACACACTGGTTTGTGTCTTTCAAGACGTTTATGAAGTTCAGTATCGGTAAATTACACAAAATATGGAAACAACATATTCTTTAGCCAGGGAGGAAACATATTTTAAGATAAATCCTAACATATATTTCATTTGGTCCTGCTAAGATGCTGCCCACACTGACTACTTTCTGACTTTTCAACATTTTAGCTGTATTCGCCAACAACAGCAAGTACGTATTAATGCGTCCAAGCTATTAACCTTGTATTGCTAAGAGGCAAAGAGAAAGAGAGAGTAGACCCAACACTTAACATGATAAAAAATAATGAACATTTTGAAAATCTGCACCCTAAATTATTCAACGGGCAGCTGTGAAGTGGACAGACTGATCTAATGTTACAAGGTTCATTAGTTGACTTTTAAAGAAAATCCAGCAGACCATGCAGACAGCAAAGTGGCTCTGATCCTGGACACTTATTCTGAAATGCTCATTATAACCTAAAAAAAAATCTCAATGACTGCTTGTATCCTGACAGCAATTACACACAATTAAAAGGAAATACTTTTCACCATGTGTTAAAGATTTGTCTATTTTTAGCGGTTCGATAAAAGAAAGAAAAAGTAAGAGGACTGGTAATCTAAAGGACGAAAAACAGCACATATTTATCTGATGTCTTAATTTTTGTTTTTAGTTAAGTCTAACTCATATTTAAGAAGCTGTTCTTACAGATATATCCAGTCTATTCCTCCAGGAAAACAGTAAACTCATCACACAGCATGGTAAAACCTTTCATATCAGTGATTCTTAATAATGTCATTAATCCTGACAGACATATGCACGTGGCTCACACTAACAAGTGAACAAGGTTTCCTCTAAAGCCCATCCATCATGCTCACCTATACACTCCCTCCCACGCATGCACAGAAGCAGAAGACCAGCTCAGCAGACAACCACCAAGTCAGTTAGACGGATGTATGATGACACAGTGAGTCTAACCAGACAACGAGGAAGGACGCTCAGGTGTGAAGACGCACTCAAAGAAGAAGAAGAAGGGGCGATGGAAACGAGGAAAAAGATTAAAAAAAAGAGATTGTATATCCCCCGTGCTGCGTCTGACTCTCAGCTTCTCCCCTGCGCTTGCATTGCTTTTGCCTACGTTCAATCATAACGTTCATCAACAGAGCACTGATTACATGTACAGGACTGAGAGGGGGGGAGAGAAACAGAGAGAGGGAGAGAGAGAGACAGAGAGAGAGAGAGAGATAAAAATAGACCCAAAGGAATGAGTCAGATTGTAGGGAATACAGAAGAGAAAAGAGAAGGAGTGGGGGAGGTCATAAGAGGATGTGAGAGAAGGCTGAGAGGAAGAGGTGAGGGAGAAGACCTCTCATCGCGTTGATTATGTAAACAGTGGATTCTTCGGAGATGAAGAAAGTGAGAGCATGGATAAGAGGGAAGAGAGGATGTGAGAAGGTCAGAATGGATAAAGAGATTGGGGAAGAGAGCAAGAGTGCCTGGGGGTAGAAGAAGGTCTATGCAAGGTCTCAGTGGGGAGACATGAAAAGACAACACACAAACACACACACTTTGGAAATCTGATTAATCTTAACAAGTCACAACAAATCAAAGAAAATAACCTCACCGCCAGTGTTGACAGACTAACGAGCATTCAATCAGT
The DNA here is from genome assembly GCF_963924715.1 of Thunnus thynnus. Lineage (NCBI taxonomy): Eukaryota > Metazoa > Chordata > Actinopteri > Scombriformes > Scombridae > Thunnus > Thunnus thynnus. The sequence continues at coordinate 7,794,597 of NC_089526.1, read as the reverse complement.
TGAAAATATGTTGTGCTTCTTTGCAGTAAACTATCTCACCTCAAAACACTACATAAATACATTTAATAAGTACAGTAAATCTACTGTTGGGTCAATCAACAAATAATCTGCAACTATAATGATAATTGTTTCATTGCTAAAGTCATTTTTCAAGCAGAAATGTCAAACATTTTCTGGTTCCAGCTCCTCCAATGTGAAGATTTCCTGCTTTTCTTTGTTTTATATCATTGTAAACTGAATATCTTTGTACAACTCAACATACACGTTGGGCTCTGGGAAACTGTCATTGGCATTTTTCACTATTTTCTGACATTTTATAGACCACACAATTCATTGCATTGAAAAAGTAACTCAGATTAAAAATAGTTAGTTGAAGCATCTACTGTACATGCAAGAGTCAAACCTGAGCAGAGCAAAAAAGGATAACAAAAGCTTTCTTATTCAATAAGGTTCGACTGATATTAACGAGAGGGCTAAAGGCTAAAATTAATTGCAACAATTTCAATAGTTGACTATTAATTTTAGTCATTTATAGAGCAAAAATACCAAACATTTGTCGGTTCGACCTTCTCTGTTTCTCTTTGTTTTATATCTTAAATTGCATGTCCTGTGGCATTTTACAGGCTAAACAATTCATTTGTTAATTGAAAACATAACCAACAGATTAATTGATAAATGTTATACTTTGCAGGACAGAAAATGCTAAAAGTACATGTAGGTCATCACAGGGCACAAACCCTTAATATATTTATGTAAGGGGTAGCAGCTATATGACAGGGCACCTACAGATCTGTTCAACATTTGTACTATCAATCAATTAAAAGTAATTATTGAAAAAATAACCACGTGCAAAAATACATGTATATCACCAAGGATTTTACAGCTTGTTTGGGAGCTTAGAAAAATATTCATGGCTGCATGACTTTCAATCCTTGGTGAGAAAGGGCATGTGTTCTCTGCAAATCCTCCCTGGATAAATAAAGATAAAAAAGCCGAATATAAATAAACAAAGTTGCAGATGTTCGCCAACATCCCTGACAGAAAACATCCTGAGTAAACCAGGAGCTGTGAAAATGGATATCAGCCACGAGAGCCTTGGCAAACAACCTGGACTCCACAAGGCTCTTGACTTTTTTGTCCGTTCTGTGTCTCTTTGGACCAACCGTGCATAATAGACATCCACAACCTTCCCGAGTGAATAAATCATGGGGAAATGCACCTTGGCATAGCCCTCTCCTTAGCGTACTTTTGCCCTGTGTTTATATTATCAAGATGACCTTGTTCACATTTGAAGTTCAAGTTTGTCTTTGCTGTAGTTGTTAAGTAGGAGATTTTAGATAAACTGAAGGGGAAAAATACTAAGGACACCTCTTTTTTTTAATGATGTACTACTAATTATGCAAAGTTATGTGAAAAACATGATCCCTCATTAATTTTCCTCATAAAACCTATACCATTCATCAGAGTGGAGCTGTAGATTTTGGGGTTTTTGCTTTTAAGATGACTAAGATGTACTGTATGTTTGCACCTAAGAGGCTGAAACTCAATGCAAAATGTTCACACACACAAATCACAAACACAGCTTGACAATATTATTTGCAAACTGCAAACTTCAAATTTTATACAGTCCAAATAATTCCACTTCCTCTGGAAACAAAAACCAAAGTAGAACAACTCCAAAATAGAAACTCTCCTCTATGTACTTCTGCCAAGCCAAAATCTGCTGCCTCTGAAGAATATTTCCCTCAAAATGTAGCCATGTACCTCTTGTGCTGCTGTGGCTGAAGAATGCCAGTACTGCTACAACTATCTACATGATACAGAGGAGGTATAATTAAGCAAATCTCCCAATGACTCATTATCTTCTGTGCAGCCACCATATGGCTGTCTGCTGGTTGCCATGGAGAGAGAGAGATGTTTTTTCATCGCCCCGGCAGAGAAACAGCGACAGTGTTGAGTGTTTTAATTGTAAGTGACACTGCACCGGGACATGGAGGAGTAAAATAAACAGCAATATATATATATATATAGACATTTTTATAGATTGATAGATGCTATATTTTTGCATTTATAGGTCAAAATTTCACTGGAATACAGCACACTTTCATGTGCCAGTATACATACTGGTCCACACAGTGAAATAATAATTTTTATAATATAATATATAATATAATTTATATAATAAAATAGCAAATGTCTGAGCAGACTACAACATTATTCATGGAATAAAAATCACCTTTTTCCCCTAACTGATACTGACTCCTGATTGCTTTACACTTTGAATGACTACTAACTATGTCACGCTTCATCCCAACATCCTCTTTCCAACAGAAAGATACTTTGGGATGGATGAAAAAGGAAGTTGTTTGTGATGTCATAACATTTATACCAACTGGGCTGGGAGAAGCAGACAAAAAACAGATTTCATACATAAATGCAGCCACACACTGATCACAGACCGACATTGCCAAACACAGCCAGACACAGCAGATGAATGCACATGTGAACGCTCAAAATTCCTCACACACACACACATACACTCATGCCTACACACACACACACACACACACTCACTCACTGACCTGTCTTGGTCGGCACTGCGGAAGCGGGGGAGGATCATGTGGCGGAAACTGCTGGTTCGGTCCAGTTTGGGCTGACTTTTAGCCCTCTTGATGGAGCCCTTCAACCTTCTACTGAGGAAACTCTGGTGCGGGTGGAGGAGAGCAACAACAAGGGGCAAACAGATGGAGAAGGAGAGGGACGGAGTGCATGGCGTGGAGCGACGGAGACGGTTAAGTGGTTGGTGAGTCGGCAAATGTGAGCGGTTGAGTGGTGAAGAGGAGGATAGAAGAGTCGGGTATGGTTTGGAGGAGAAAGATCGATGAAATAAAATATGATTTGTATGAAGTCAGTGCGGTTTGTGTCAGATGTATGTAAGTAACACCGAAATCAGATGGAGACGCACACGAATGAAACACAGGATGCGTGATGGGGGAGAGCACAAGGTACATTTATTATCAACATGAAATCATACACCCACACATGTCCACTTGCTACAGAGAGCTGTAGTGTTGTAACAGAACCTGTGGTGGGCAGTGGTGTGCCATACAATCCAACAACATGTCTCATACAGGGGCGCCGTTTTGTCCTACATGAGCTTCCTTACACAATCGCACAATCTGAGATACAGTGATAGGAATTTATCGATTCATAAGGAAAAACAGTGAGTGAAAATGTTTGTCCTTACGACGGAGGTGTTTGTTCCTGTTATTATGGAGTGCTTTATTAATTACAAAGCCATTTATTGCTTTGTGTGCGGATGTGGGGGAGTTATTGTTTTGTCTTGTGAAGCACTTTGTGTTACATTTTGTTTGTATGAAAAGCGTTATACAAATAAAGTCTGATTGATTGATTGATTTGCAGGACCGTTCTGCTAATAAGAAGCTGAATGGACAGACTTAAAAGATGAAATTAACCATGATTGGTCACACCAGAAGGCACATCCCATTAGTGAGATACTGAGTAAGGTTTGAAAGAGAACCATTTGTTATTATAGTGTCCTACAAACCATTCGAATGGGACCAAGTGAAACAAGACATTTGTATTAAATGTGCACAAACAGCCGATGGTCACAAAATTTTAAAGTCTGTGGATCACTTGTTCACTTGTTAAAATAAATAACCTCGACTTTGTGTCATGATCTGTCATTAATATTTCAATATACTGTGTCAGTTCTTTGAAAAAAGTGGAACTACATAAAAAAAGATGTGACATTTCCCACCCAAATAAACAGGTTTTCAGCTCGCTAATAACATTTTAAAACTAGATTGTTACAATTTATGTTTGTTGACCATAAATGTCAAAAATGGTTTGCACTAATTTCTGTATAATATGGAAAGCCATTAACAGAATGTTAAAAACAGTTGTGCATTTTGTCATCGCAGTGAACATCAAGTTATTTTACATTCTCTAGGCAACATTATTCATTTTTGACCATTTATTCAATTAATTATTTAATTATTTTCTGCACCACTTTATGTCTTTGGTTGTATGTTCTTTTTTTATCCGTCTTTTTCCTGCCCTTGCTTTCATCCGTCCTGTATAAATTTTGTATTTTATGTCCATTATTATTATGTTTTCAATGTGCAGACCTTTTAAATCCATCTGCACTTAAACTGCCTTACCACACAATGATGAAGTAACTTTGATAAATATGAATGAAGATTAATATTTGTTCCATTACACAACTGAAGTATGTTTCAAGAGTATGCTAACAGATTTTCACACCGTTGAGAAATGAATGGAAACCAATGGCTGCTTGGAACGGTACAAAAAAAAAAAATCAAAGCTGTTTTCACACTTTAATCATTAAACTGTTCACCGTGAAAATAACTTAGAAGCTCAAATGTCTCAAAACATGCATGAAATATCACTTTTTCTTTATCTGCCTCTGTGCCGTAAAGAAGCTTCAACCATTCAGCTTTCAGGTGCCTTCTGAGGATTCACAATAATATCATTTATATACCTATAGCATGGCAGCATTATTCAGTGGGAGAATGACTGGAGGGAAATGACACCTCGTCATCTGGCAAGAGTCAAATGGCTTTGAAGCCTGTCTTGAGGATATGACTAAAGACTTGGCTCCATCTGCTGGTTCCAAGCTAATAGCCTGCATGACTAAATCTGATTTTATTAGCCGCTCCGTCTGACACTTTAAGTCTCAAAAAGTCAAAGTATTCAATGGAGAGAAAGAAAAACCTGAATCACAATAAGCCACAATAAAGTGAAGCAACATTTTCACAGGCTACGTTTGCATGCACAAATTTGCTCTGGTACTAGTCGGTTTAGGGTTCATTTTAGGTTGAAGGAGATTAAGTATTTCAGCCCATTTGCCTCTATCCACATTCAGCAGCTGTATGTAATGTGATTTTTTTAATTGTCAAACATGGCTTCAAATGAACTGCTGTCTGGTCTAACAAAGATGCTCAAAATACTGCAAGACAATGTGTTTTTTAAAGAGATTATTTATAAGCCAATATTTGTTTTCCTCCTGTGAGCATAAAATTATCGACAGTATGCAGAGAGAAAGATAATAGCAAAGGCAGAAAAGTTTAGTCTGCATCCTAAGTTTACACTGTGGCTCTCCTCCCGCCCTTCAGGCTCGCTCATCCAATCAGAGAACCTGAAATATTGATATGAAAACACTCATCTCAGCCACAATGAAATAATGATGAAAACACACAAACTTTGACCGAGCCAAATTGAAGTTTCACATTAGTCTAATGGATTATCTGGCTCCTGCAATTTTTAAATCTGTGGAAGTTGTTTTAATGTACTGCTAACAGTGAATGGACAGCAGATCTCTGAAGGGAGGTAAATAAGTCCTGCTATTTCCAGCTACCAGTGACAGTGTGCAAACACTAGCAGAAATAATGGAGACGGGCAACATTGATGGTTGGCAAAAATGTAATAAGACACCAATCTATCTTTTAAGCCCTTTTATGTGCACGTTTAATACCTTGTGATTGAGTTTCTCTCACCATGAATAAAACAATAAACAGATTACAGTATTTCTGTCCATAGACAGAATGTATTTCGCTGCCGGCTCTTCTCTCCCTTTTTGACTGAGGTTGCCTCTAGTATAAAAGAGAGAAATGATGATCCCAGGAGAAACAGTGACAGCACAATTTTTTTTTATATTGCTTGTCTTTTGTAGTCATTAAAAAATCATATAAGTCATTTTGCGTGTTTTAGCCCATTTACCACAAGTGACTTTACATCACTGTAAACTGGGCTGCTGGGTTTTACAAACCTGGACATATTTTTTTTCCCTCCATTCCAGGCATCCAGTGGTTTTGCTCTCATTTCTGTATAATATGGAAATCCATTAACAGACTCTTGAAACTGATTGTGCATTTCATCACAGTGAACGTCAAGTTATTTTACATTCCATAATAGGCAACATTAGTCATTTTTGACCTTTCATTTCACATTCAATTAATTCATTATTTTTTTTTATGTTTGTCTTTGATTGTATGTTCTTTGCTCATGTTTCTTTTACCTGCTCTTGCTTCTCATTTCGTCTTGTCTGCTTCATGTTTACGAATTGAAAAACAGTTCTCTGTATCGAGGAGGCTTGGCTTTCCGCCCTCCAGTATAAATTTTGTATTTTATGTCCATCATTATTATGTTTTCATTGTGCAGACCGTTTAAATCCATCTGCACTTAAACTGCATTACAACAGAATGATGAAGTCACTTTGATAAGCATGAACGCAGATTAATGTTTGTTCCATTACACAACTTAAGTACGTTTCAAGAGTATGGTAATTGATTCTCACATCGTTGAGAAATGAATGGAAACCAATGGCTGCTTGGAACGGTACAAAAAAAAAAAAAAATCTACAAATTCATAGTCAGTTTGTACTAAGGGAACTAAAACTTGCAAACACACTGCTCAGTTAAGATGTGCTGATAGTGCTGTGAGTTCACTCAGACTTAAGAAACCAAAAAATCAAAGCAGTCAGACCAAAACCCGCATTTACACAAAATACTGTATGTAAATGTCGCCAGTGTCTCTGCGCCAGCCATGTTTGTGTCACATACCTCAACAGGGGGCAGTGATGCAATTAACGGTCCTCCCGCCACTGGACTCGTACCGGCAGCCCTCCAGTCTCCGCCCCAGTACGATAAGGGGGGGGAGGAGGAGTAGGCGGCAGGCGAGTGAGGCAGGGTGAAGGACAGGGTGGGGGAGAGGGGCAGCGAGCGGGGCAAAGGGGGTGTGCCGGGCCCCTTCTTGGAGCCCTTTTGGAGCTGCTGCTGCTGGCAAAAGGTGAGGGAAGGGGAGACGGCCAGGGAGAGGGGGAAAGGGTGAGGCGGGGTGCCGCTGGCCCGGCGGCCGCAGGTGTGCGGCGGGCCCAGGGCGGGAGGAGGAAGAAGGGAGAGCGAGAGGGACGGAGGCAGCGAGCGAGGCCGGGAACAGGGGAAGTTACTCACGGATTGTCGGAAGGGTTGAAGGGGGGCAGTGGGAGGGACCTCCATGCTGGGCTGCTTCCCTGTGGCTATGCTCTTCCGCCGGGCACGATGATCTGAGAGAGAGAGAAAGAGAGGTCGACAGGTGAGACAGTAATACACATCAGCGGATAGGAGACATCAAAGGCAAAATGAGGACAGGACAAAACTTGTGGTGCCGACACACAGGTAGAGTGAGAGGATATGGAGAGAGAAAGATGGGGCATTGCTGAAATAAACAGCTACGGGAAACCTTTTATTGACAGTCTGCCTAAAGGAATGAAAGCGGAGAGTGAAAGAATACAGATAGAGGTCAAAGGTGGGAGAGGCAGAAATAAATCCATGCGGGGTCACACCCATCCACCGAAGCCGCCGCTGCCTCTACTGTTGCACACAAACACACTTTCATCTGTGAAGGGAAAGGGGTTGATAAAGTGAGCGACAGACTATTGGAGAGATAGATTTTCTGTCTGGACATCAGATGAGGCGAATGTTAACAGTCTGCATGTTGAGGGGAGGAGCCGGGAGATGCACGGATAGAGAGGAGCGAGCATTAAACAAACAAAGCACTTATTGACTTCCGTCTGCGAGTCGGTGCCTAATGCACTGAATTGGTCAGTGAGCGAATAAACTCCTGTCCTACGCTTGATGGATGATGGAAAGAGTGTGAATGTACAGTTAGAGAACACAGGAAACAAATCACAGGAGGCCCAGTTGACCTGCTCGGCCTGTTTACCCAAACAAAGCACCAACAAATTACATCAGAAACCAGAGTGAATGTGTACATAAAAGTATTGCCTGCTGTCTGTCAGTATGTCTTCTACTTCCTCGTCCCTATTGTCCTTCCACCAAACTCAATAAATATCAATGTCTGTCTCTGCACCAGTGTTGTCAAGGCAAATTCCTATACATGCCACTGTATGATGACAGTGACTTCTGAGACAGCCAGTAAAAAAAAAAGACCAGAAAAAGTCCTTTGTATTTCACAGAACAGAATTACAAATCTCTCTGCTTGTGTGAGGTTCCTAGACTAAAACCATAGATTACTGAGGCTTCATTTATTTTTACTCATGTCATTTATTAAGTTACTATGCGACTCATTTGTGAAGCAGCCTATTAAATTAAAGTTGTTTTATGTGTTTTAATTGAAAGAATTTGTATATACAGTATATTTTGATCAATCATTTCTTTTATGTGAAGCACTTTGAAATTACAGTCCAGACCGTAAGTATCTGCCAACCAACTACCTTTGATATCTCTTCGGCCTCATCACTATCATCTTCACTTGCATGGTCAACTCTGTACTCCTCATATTGACAGACAACTCCACCTCTATCTAAATGGCAACTCTCAATCAACTCTGAGCCATGTGTGAACTCTTTTGTGTGTGAACTAACGTTGAAACAACACACAGCTGCCCGAGAAACATAGTAGTTTAGTACTTAGTAGCCAAGTGTCCAAATACTTTTTAACCCTTGCAATGTGGGCACTATGTGTTAAAAGGGCTATACATAACACACAGTTCTTTCTATATTGACATAAACCTACTCAAATTAAAGCTGAGACTTGGCACTTTAATGCAGTATCCATTATTTTATTTCAAATTTAATGTGCTGAAGCAAAGAGCCTGGAGAACAAAACATGTGTACCTGTCCAAATACTTATAGTTTCGACTGTATTTTCCTACACTAAATCTTTAGTACTTTAATTTCTAGTATTCAGAGCACTTTGAAACTGCTTCACAGTTTTGTTTTAAAGGTGACATGCACATTTTCCAATTGTATTTTGGGGTCTACTAGTGAATCGCCCTGGATGGTGAAGCAGTCCAACGTGAAGCAAAAGTTTTTGCCAACTGTTGCAGCTTTCCTAAAATTAAATTTTAACCAGTCCATCACATATTCAAATGCTGGGACGATGGGAGGTCTTTTATGTTGAAAAAAAAAGAAAGAAAAACCTACTTCCTGATCATGTAGCAAATCTTCCACATTAAATGACCAAATACATTGTTTGACCATGCACACCAGAACGACACATAGGAGCGTTTTCAACATAATTTGTCTGCGCTTTCCAAAAATGTTACAAATCACTGTTAAAAAATAATGATGTTTTATGATGTGATAACACTGTGGTTAAGGTCCAGTTAGGTTTAGGCACAAAAACCACTTGGTTAGATTTGGGGAAAGATCATAGTTTGGGTTAAAAGGATCACTTTGTCAATGTTAGAGAAACATGTGGTGTGAATTTAAGTTATTACTTCCTTACAGTAAGGCAACCCATGTCATCATGGCTACAATAATAACCAGGGGTTAAGGTTGGAAGACGATCATAGTTATGACACAGTTGTGGCAAATTTCACTGTTGGATTATAACCTCCATCCACCCGCCACTTCCAAATACAATATAAATATACGTTATCTCACCTGCAGCTCTGCTCTGGGTCGTAATTACTACAGCCACTAGATGGCATCTGTCACTCAAACATAACTATATGTCATTTTTGGGCGAATGACGAATTTCTTGGGAGGACAGTCTCTTCCTGATACATGGAGAAAGAGAAAAAGGGAGGGGAGGGTCTTTCCTTATACTTGTGGGTCTGTAGACCCACTGGGACACATATTTAGAACATATTTGAAAGTGAATTTTGCAAAATATGTGATCTTTAATCTAGCTGACAATGTTGCACAATGTCTTGAGTGCTCTGACATTAAGTCTTGTTTCTTGTTTGTAGTGTGTGTTAGTATGTATAAAACTGACGTTATCATTGTTTCTGCATCACTGCCTTCAAGACAAATTATTTAGTGTTTCTTGTGGGAATATTGTGTATTGGATAGATATTGACTTTCTGCCACATCTGATGACAGATGTTCTATTTCACACAGGCTCCGCCCTCTACTGGACTCTACTGGACTCTATGGGTAATACTCTCTTCCAATCACACGCATGCAATTGCCCCAGAAGTTTGCATGTATGGAGCCAGCCAATCAGAACGCGCCCACCAATTATGTGTGTCTCACACCCTATGTAAGCAGCGTCTCACTGCTGCACACTATCCTCTTTTCTTCAGCGACGGCAAAATCAGATCACTGATCTTACTTCTCCATGGATGGAGATCAATTTTCTCTCCGAAGAGATCCAGGACCTGTTATTGAAACAGGCTGTCTTGATTGTTCCCGCTCACGACAGACAGAAGGGGTTTTACTCCACGTATTTCCTGGTTCCCAAAAGGACAGGAGATTTCAGACCCATTTTGTCTGCAACTTGGTTCAACCAAGTGACTGGTTCACCACCATTGACCTGAAAGGTGCTTATTTTCATGTTGAGGTGGTGCAGAAACACAGGAGGAACACGTAGGGGTAGCCTACGAATACAACAGGCTACCATTTGGCTACTCCCTGGCTCCCCGCATGTTCAGCAGATGTGTGGACATGGTGCTGCAACCGCTGTACCACCGGGGTATGAGGGTGTTCTTCTACTTAGACAACCTCAGTGTCATGGCCATGTCCAGAGAATGGGTCATTTTCCACACAGCCAGGTTGGTGCTGCATCTAACCTGGTTATGTTTTCCCATCAACCGGAAGAGGAGTGCCCCCCAAGCCACGCCAGCAGGTGGAGCATCTGGGAGTCATGCTCGACTCAGTCAGACTGCGGGCTGTTCTGTTGGAACCCAGATGGACGGCCCGGCAGCAGGTAGTCCTTAGACTGCTGCAGGGAGTGGCAGTGGCAGTTTTGACTGTCAGGCAGGCATTGGGGCCTTCCAGTCGTTCCACTGGGGCTCCTGCACACGTGCCGCCTACAACGCTGGTTCGCCAGCCTGTGCTAGGATCCCAAGAGGCACAAGCACTGCTTGGTAAATGTTCCCCCAACATCCCCACAGCATCTGTTGGCAGGAACACTGCAGGGTCGATTGACCTCCTATATAGCGATGTTCACAGATGCGTGTCCAATGGGGTGGGGGGACACCTGTCTGGGGAAAGCGATAGGTGGTGTGTGGCCTTCAGGGGAAAACTAACACATTAACCTCCACAAACTTAAGGCGGTGCTCCTGGTTCTCCAACACTTCCTCACTCTGGTTCAGGGGACACACATGTTGGTAAGAACAGACAACCACACCATGGTTGCCTACATCAACAGGCAGGGTGGAGTCTAATCCGCAGCCCTGCTGAAGATGGCGGAGAACCTGTTTGTGTGAGCTTCAGAACACCTCCTGTCTCTTAAGGCCTTCCACATTCCGGGTCTGGAGAACAGGCCGACCTCATGTTGAGAGGCAGCCCTCTGCCAGACAAGTGGGTGCTGCACCCCAAGGTGGTGCAGCAGATATGGAACTGGTTCAAGAGAGCAGAAGTGGACCTGTTCATCAATTTGAATCAACACCCACTGCCTGCTCTGGTTTTCCCTGACACCACAAGATGATCCACCCTTGGGGGTGGACGCATTTATGCACGTGCCTTGGCCAAGGAGGCTGCTTTATGCCTTTCCCCCTCTTCATCTCATTCCCTCACTGCTGGAGAGGGTGAGACAAGAGCGGCTGTTGGTCAAGATCCGCGCTAGCAGGTGTGACTCAGGACTTGTGGAAAGGGCGACGTTAGTGTCAGCTGTGGTACACCTGACCCCCCCTGGGCAATCATATGGCTGCATTTCCCCTATGATCCAAGATAACTTGGGAAATGGGGTGTTTGGTGTATGACCTATGACCCCTGCCTGGTTAGGCCATGTTTTCACCCAGCTCAGGTCCACTGGACTTGGTTGGGCCCTCTACTTCTCTACTTAAGCGGCTGGTATTATAAAGTAATAGGAGGGCCGCAGCGACTAACCTATAGCTGGTTGGGCTCAGTGAGGAAGTCTGACGACTTGTTGCAGCAGGGTGATTGACCCATAGAGTCCAGTAGAGGGCTGAGTAAGATATTGTAACCCTAGTTCTATAAGCAAAGGCAGAGCCCTCTACCTATGGACCCTGCTGCTCATACGCCATCCACTTAAGTGGTTTCAGATAGTGAGCATCAGTGAGACGCTGCTTTTATAGTGTGCGAGACACATGTAATCGGTAGGCACGTCCTGATAGGCCGGCTACGTACATGCATATTTCAGTGGGCAACTGCGTGTGTGCGATTGACAGAGTATTACCCATAGAGTCCAGTAGAGGGCTCCGCTTGTGCTTATAGAACTAGGGTTACACTATCGTAACCTTTGTTAACCAATCAAATTGTCTTCACACATTTTATTTATTTGTTTAATTTCTCAAATATGTTTCGTCAATCTATTCTTCACCTTAACAGCAATATGTCATTGAATGTTAGCAGGGAGGGGGTGTAAAATTTCACATCACATCATGGTCTAAAGACTGTAGCTTCTGCTTTTCTTTCCTTTTTCTTCCCAAGTTCTGTGAGAAATACAGAAACATTGTAACCTTTCACCACAACAACAGCCAGATATAAAGGTATTGATTATCAGCAGAGGATGTTGGCTATGAGCTGGGATCTCATGAGGGAGAGTATGTGTGCACAGCAAAAACAGCTGAAAATAAACTCTAAAAACATAATTTAGGCTTTTCACTTCCTCACCCACAGTGAATGTATGTAAAATTCTAAAAAGCCAGCAGCGTGTTGCACATTTCCACTGGATGAGAACGAAACAACCCCTTGTCTAATAAAGCCAGGGTGACCACCTATGTAGAAGCCCTGCTTAGACAATATTTTTTTATTGTCTCCAAACTACAGCAGGATCATATCAAAGGCTACTTTACATCTCTGCACGGTCTTCCTTTCTTAGTTTATTCCCTTTCTTCCGCTTTATGGCCCTCTCAAAGAAACAACTACAGCATGATAACCCAGCTGATTCAAATATAAGGTGGTTACATTTCTGTTTGTTCTGATCTCTTGATATTTTTCCTGCATTTCAGCCTCTTCATGTTGATCATGTTGTATATCTGTGCTCTTTCCTTGTGCTCTCCCTCTCTCAGCCTCTTCTGTCACACAGTCACACTATTCAGACACACACGCACACAGACACACACCTCCTCTCTCCCACGCAGCTATTTTACATAATTCAAATAGTGCATTTATCCCTCTACCTCTCTTCAGCCCCTGATCTCTCTCCTCTCTCTCTCTCTCTCATTTTCTTTCTCCTCCTTGCACCTTCTTCTTGTTTTCCTCTCCTTCCCTCCCCTTGTATGTGTGGCATCTAGAACCCTCCATTTTCTCCATACTCACCTCTATCTGTATTTATCTCTATTCCTCTTTTATCCTCATCGTCCCTCTCCTTTCGCTCTCTTCCATTTACCTGTCCAAATGGCAATCTTTTCACTTCGAGCCTGCCCATCTTTCTGTCTGCAATCCTAACATTTTCTCCAACCCACGCGAGGAGGGAAAAACATGACCACAAAGGTGTTTGTCACCCAACCAAGACATCAAACTATGCCAATGTCTCTTTGCCCAAATCAACAGCTTCAAAACTACCAGATGAAACTCTGTAGGCTGGATGACTGACTGTCGAAGGAGTCTTCTAAATCATATCTGAGAAAGCAGATATTAAAAGGTTACTGTAAAATCACAGGAAAAGGGGGGAAAACTCAACATCTAGCACCATTTAAAAGGTGTCAAGAGCGCTTTTGACGGCTGACTGTAATTGTATGAAAAGTTAATTTTGATCTTGTCAAAACTGTGTTTTATAACACGGTTGCATAATAGGAAACCTTTTCTTTAGAATGAATTTAAACCTACACTTACAGGATGACTGACACAAAATTATACAGTTTGGTACCTGGTACATTTTACGTAATTGATAGACTAAAACGTTCTAGGAATTGATTCTCTTTACTTTGGAGATATTGAAAGAGTTCTGGTTCATGAACTTTCTTTAAATATTCATCTCATGTAGCTGCCTTACTCGCTCACAGTAGTACTCATAGCTTCTTAGGTGTTTGTTACTCTGCAAGCAATGTTAATTAACAGCAATTACCAAGGGTGATGCCCTCTACCGATGGAGGTTATGCGATCATTATGTATGCATCATAACTGCAACCATCTCAATTAAAAGGCCTCATAACAGTAATACTGAGATCCTCTTCAGAATTTATTGTTTCCCAACCTAATTAGTTTCCCCTGGAGGAGCAGATTGTGCCAAGGAGAGAAAAGTGATTTAAGATTCAACTGGCATCAGTCTTATGGTAACAAAACCAAAGTTGAGGCAGTTTTTGTGGGTTTAGCTATAGACAGTGAGATCAGAAAAAAAAACAAGCTGTCTGTGAGTTGGTGTACTATCCTAACCCTTAGGGTGATATTAAAAAAAACAACAACAATGAAAAAAAAACACTTCCCTTTGGTGCCAATTTGGAGTTTTAAGATTCAGAGAGAGCACGTGCTTTATTACATCCTCCAGTGGAGGGTTTCATTGGGGTGGGAGACCAACCAAGTCTTTGTCTGCTTTAGGTAGTTGCAGCTGTTATTGTTTTCCTCTAAAAAGTACACAAAGTGTGTACAAAAACATCTACTTGTCTATGTTTGGAAGTTTATGATTGTAATATGACTAACTACAGCATATTTTTGCATCAGAGAAATGAAAGATAGATCAATTAATTTGAGCCTTTTTGTGGAGAAAAAGTTGCAGTACGTTCTTAAGTGATCTGTAACCAGCAAAACAAAACGATAATGATAATTATTCACAAATGATAAACTGTCTTACTAAGCATTATGTTTATACAAAGCCAACACTTGCAGCGGTTTGTGTTCACATTATATTTCATTTAGAAATTGCTGAGCAAGAATCCCATGCGCCATGTAAGCATTTACTTTCTTAATCTCCGAAGAGACTCTGAAGCAGAGGTGGAATTTAAATGCAGTTTGACCTCCAAAATATCATATCTCTAAACTTCCCCAGTTCAGACACATTGCCTGCTTTTGTTCTGATTCTTCTTCTTCTACATGGGAAAAATCTGAATGGAGAATAATAATAATTTCTCTTTGGTCACAAAGGGCAGATTAATGTTGATTTACAGTATACAGCACATACATAAAGCACATTGTCTGCAAAACAATGCCTTACTGAGAGCAAAAGATGCTCTTATGTGTTATGCACAGCTGCAGCAGTATCCAGTGTAAAATTCCTGCTCCATCATGCAATCATACTGATCTAATACTGCAGGTAATTATTTGCTTGAAGTGCAAAAATGCAATAACAACATGCATGTTTGACTGCCTGCTGTCACAACCGGCAGTGACTCCATCTGTAGCTGTGCTTGCTATTCATAATGAATTAAAGTAATCTGTATATTCTTTATTTATTTGTTTGTTTATTTAATAGGGAAAAAAAACATGATAATTACCATTGCGGTAAGTGTGCCACAATTAGCCAATAGGTTTTTCATTTTTCATCTGTAGTTCCTCAACAGATGTTACATACAGAAGTCAAATCTATAATTAAATATAAAGATTAAAATGAGAGCAGTTGTTGAAACTGTTCATAAGCATTCAGAACAATAATAAAAAGAGGATATTACTGTTAGTAAAGATATACATGAATTTAATATGATTGATGATTGCGAATAACTATTCAGTTTGCAAAATAATCTATCAGTATATGCAGTTGATTCACATTCATTAAACTAGAAAGGATTATTCTGCTAATGAAGACAGTGAGATGTGGCTGAAAGCTAGAAAGTGTACCTTGAGTTAAAATTCTTTTGACAAAATAAAAAATTCAGTATTTCACTTGTCAAGTGACAACTAGGGCTGTTGCAGTGAAGGAATTTCCCCTGCAGTGATTCAGGGTGGCTCAACAGCGCGGTATGCAGTCTACGTGATATTAGCGATATTAGATATTTAACCAAAATTTTATAAAGTCAATAAAAGAAAATGCGAAGTACTGTGTGTTTTACTGTGTAGTTGAGTGCATTAAAATAAACAGTTGGTGTTGCTGATTCTCCTATCAAGTGCAGTAAACCACAAAAAAGAAGAAGATGGCGCGACGCGATGATGTAATTAATAGAGCAACAGTCAAAGCTGAAGCAATGGAAACCGTGATACAAATACTGTTGATGGAGAGCATAACGGACAGTGGAAATGGAGAATCTTGAACAGCAAACATCACAGCTTCTTGCTTTCAGGAGCATTTCAATAACAGCCTTACGTCAGTTATTGTATATAGAGATGTACTGGATGCTACCCGGTGGGATGGAAGCTTCAGGGACGTTCAAGTCACATGTCTCCTGTACGTCATCATTTATTCACTAAATCTGTTTTCCTTCACACTTTATTATATTTTGCTTTTATCAATACATCAACTTTTCCACCTCATCCGAGCGTAATAAAAAGTTTTTTTGCGATATTTTCACTATTGTCCAGTCACATTTTTTACGCGAAAATTGGAAAAACTCCTAAAAAAGGGTGAATGGAAACCCACCTATAGATTTCTGAAAACCTTTCCCTCTGCTTCTCTTGCCCAATAAAACTTTAACAAACTGATATCCTGTTTGTTCACATTTGTGATTGATGTCCCCCTACATTTTCTCCAAAATAAACCTACAGGTTCAGAAAGAAATACATCAAATTAAGACTTTAAGGAAGCACATAGCTCTCAAAATGCCACTTTACCTAACAGCTGAATTACCTTGACCGCCAATCTACCTGTAGCTGGTGGATGATGATCTAGAAACCTGAGACAGACCTTCTGTATTCCAATAAGAATGTGGCTTCACACGTAAAACAGTATATGCATATTCCACTGCTTTAACTGTGAATTTTGTTCCTTTTAATGATTAAAATACAGCAAATACAGTCTGAGAAAAAGCCAGCTTTCTGCTTGCAATTAAGCTTCTGTTACTTTCACCCTGTATTTATGTCAATGTCATGCTATGTGCTGTATTTACATGGCTATGTAGCCATTAGCCACAACACTATCATCACTCTTTTCTTCACAGGTGGACCAGCTACCAACGCCTGATGGCTACACTCGCTGACATTTTCTCCTCTTCAACGACAAGAAAAGAAAATGGCTTCAATCACAACAACATCATTAAGGGTATTGCTTTAGGTTATATCCAACAAAGTGTCTAGGACCCAGCCGTTAAGTTTTCTCCTGTTCATTTTAAAGAACTCTGGCACCTTTTGCTCTTATAAGATTGTTGGAAGCAGACGAAACAATTACGTGCAATAAAGCCCTTCGATAAGATTTGAACCAAGAATGCAGCAGCTACACGGTTTGGATACCTCCTTTGCTTTAAACATGCACCTCGATTTCCTCCGCAGGCTGCATTATCTATCATTTGGTAAGAGTAGGCGCCAAGAGCAGATTTTGGAAAAAAGGCACTCTTCAACTTGAATACAGACCAAAATTCACTTCTCAAACATGATACTCTGTACCTGCCCCTTTTTCACATTTAACATGCACAGAGTGGAGAAATGTGGGCGGCAGTGTGTGCAAAGACTCATTCAGAATCAGTGTATAAATCATCTGATCCACGGTCTTTATGGAACTGGAAGGATGTGAGATGGGTGCGGTTAGCGTGCGTACTGAGCAAAGACAAATTAAAACGAAAGAGGTGGCGTGGTCATTCCCTTTTTTGTCTTTTTTTTTTTTTAACACCTGCATTCTCACTTTAATGATTGTCTTAAATTAATCGGAGCCATTAAGCGTTCCTTCTATTAAAACGCCAACAAAAGCATCAGTCTGGAACAAAAAAGAAGAAAAAAAGTCTGAATAGGTCCATTTAAAGCTATTTCTCACTCACTCTTTTTTTTGATCCCAAACCAGGCTCTGTGTTTCGTTGCCATGGCAACATTTTTTTTTTTTTTTTTTCCTGAAGTACTTTACATTTTAGTTTCAAACATACTATACAACAAAGCTCTGAATAGAGAAGGTGCTCAGGCATGTACGGACACATTGGTCTATTGTATGGACAGTCACGCATCCGTATAGGCTTCCTCGCAAACACACAAACACACACACAGTGGTGGAATGTGTTAAGCAGCCACAGAGACACTTGATAGATCACAGTAAATCATTTAAAAGCGTCATTAGTCCTGGGATCACTGCTGATGACTGACACGATGTGCTAATGAGTTTGATTATGAGCAGCATTGAAACGGAAGGTGTGAGGACATCTGGAGACCTGCTTTGATTCGCCTGTTGTACCTATTTTAAAATGCGATTATGTAACTATTGTTTAGAGATGATGTAAAGGCATGAAAAGCAGACAGTGTGGCTGAGGCATCATCATGTCATGGGAGGTTGTGATTCAGCCTTGCCGGGGTCACACTGAAGGTAGATGTGCTTGTCTCTTTTATTTAGCTGTTTAATAAATCATCCATGTGCTGAAATAACATTGTTCAAGTTGCTCATTCTTACTGTCACTGTGTTGAAATATTTGACATCTTGACTTTTGGAAGGATGGCCAGGTGCATGCCAATGAAGATTTTATCCACGATTAATAAAAAAGAAAATGTCTTGGCAAATCTTGTGGAATAAACCACTCTGGTCAGATCACTGAGACTACACTGAGATGATCATCACAAATGAGACGTGATGTGATGTGTCTATGTGTGATGTGTATCTAGATCATTGGTGGGGTGAGAGGAGGGAGACTTAGGACCACTCAAAATATGCAGGGGATCCAGTACAAAGCACAAAGCACAAAGTGCATGGGAAAGTACTGTAAGAATGTCCCTGGCATATACATGTCTTTCTGCTAACAGTGGCACAATGAAGTGTCACATTTTATATATGTGACACCAAACCTGTCAGAGACGATGCAAAATGATGTTCCACGAGGGTCGCAAATCTCAATGAACTGCTCACCATAGAATGAGCTACTGAATGTCTATTACATAGGGGAGGGAGTGATTTCAGACACAGTTAATAATGGGCTTTTGCATTTGCACATAATTTTACAAAGGGTTCTTGTCATTTTGTTTCTGGCCTCCTCATTGTTGGTGGATATCAATATGCAAATTTGGTTGATGGAGCTGGAGGACTTGTCAATAAACATGGAACATTCCAGGTCAAAGCAATGGTTTCAAAATAGCAGGAGGAGGCTGAAATGGGTGAAATCCAATCACAATGAAAACCAGACCACCTGTAGATGAGCCATCTGATTGCAATGTGTTCTGGGTGCACTGAACCTTGATCCGGAACCAGATTACGTTTAAAAGAATAGTACATTTTGGGAAATGCACTTCTTTGCTTTTCTGCTGAGAGATAGCTGAGATGATTGATACCACCCTTGTGGCTGTGTGTTATCTATGGAGCTACAGTGATGTAGCGATTAGCTTAGCTTCGCATAAACAATGCAAGCAGTAGGAGACTTCTATTTCAAAAATATTATCAACTAATACTTATAACATTTTGTACATCATTTCTTTAATCCACACACAAACAGAAACATAAAGAGGACAATTTGTGGTTTTTATGTGCTGCAGTTATTTCTTGGGAACACAGTGACTTTCTGGAGTCTTCTCGTCACTTCGAGGTTAGGGGCAAACAGCAAAAGGGCTGCACAGAAGTTAAGGGCAGATAGATTATCTGTGGTTCATCAAGACATAGTTACAGCATGTAATATCTTTCAAAGACCACAATTTTTCAGACATTTCTGTTTGTGCACAGAACAAACAAGTACATTTATTACTGAACTTTACACAGAGCCAGGCTAGCTGTTTCTCCCTGCTTTCATTCTTTACGCTAAGCTTGGCTAATTTCCTTCTAGCTAAAACTCCATACTTAACGGACAGACATGAGAGTGGTATCTCTTCATGTAACTTTCTGCAAGAAAGAGATTAAGTGATTGAGTGAAATGCTCAAACTAATTCTTTAATACCAGGTATAAATGGGGTCTTACAGTCAGATCAGAAATACCCACAGCATCAATGTGGGGCTGCAACTGACAATTATTTATTCATTTTTGATTAACCTCTTAATATTTTTTTTCAATTATTACTTATATACTATACTATACATTATATATTGACATATTGTTTTAACTAAAATGTCAGTCATATTTTTTGCAGAGCATTAGATGCCATCCTTTAACTGTCTGTTTTGTTCAACCAGCAGTCCAAAAATCAAAATTATTGCATTTCCAATCATAAAAAACAGAAAAAAGCAACAAATTTTACCAATTGAGAGGTAGAAAACAGTGAATGTTTTGCATTTTTGTTTGATAAATGATTGATTATCAGTTTACTGGCTAATCATTTCAGCACTGGATCAGTCTGTATACAGAGAACAAAATCTTACATCTCTCGTACAGTACAGACAGACAGTACAGACAAGCATGTGTGCTCACGTGTGCTAACAACCAGTTCATGCGTTCACATGTTTGTGTGTATAGCCGTGTGCTAGGCAACATGTGAAATGCTGCGCTTGTTCATTGTGAATGTAAATCTGATGTCAAGCTGAAAGCTGAAGAGGGAATGTGTGGGTGGCAATCGCTTCCAGCTTAGACCCTCTGAGAGAACTGAGAGAGAGACAGAGTTAAAAGAGTGGGAGGGAGGGATGTAGACACACATGAGTAAGAGGTTGGTAAAAAAAAAAAAAAAAAAAAAAAAAAAACAGAAAAGGAACATGGTGTGTGTGTGTGTGTGAGTATGGATGGTGGGGGGGGTTGTTCGTGGTTCGTGTAGGAGTAGCAGGGACAGCGCATGAGGTAGACTATATGGAGTGAAGACAGGAAGACAGAAAAAATGAAAAAAAAAGGAAGAGAGTGAAATGAAGGAAATGCATCTGAGAGAGCGTTAACAAGAGAGGGAGGGAGGGGGGGGGAGTTGCACAGAGGAAGGGGGAGTTGGATGGAGAGAGGGAGGGAACACAAGAGGCAGAGATGGAGGCTGGAGAGGGAGTGGGTGTCTTAATAGCGCTGAAACGCTCAGGGCTTTTTGTATGTTTGCCTTTGTTATGATAGAATGCTGGTTGGCTCCCTGTTTGCTTTTGATCCATGAACTGTGACTACAAATGCAAGGCAGTCTCTCCTGTGTTTGAAGTACAATGCAGCGGCTACGATACATCTGGGACTCTCATTACATAATTTAATGTATAAATGCTGTCATCTACAGCTCAGCAGGTAACGCAAGGCACCGGCGCTCTCGGGGGTTTTAGGTTTCATTTCCAACATGCATAGAACATTTTTCAGTGAACATTTTTTGGTAACATTTATCTGGACAAGTATTGGTCCCTTGCTGAGCAGATAAAGCTCTGCAGTGGCTGTTCAAACCAATCTAAAAGAGTTACAGTGAATGTGTATGGGAGTGTTTGAGAAACACAGACATGTAAGTCCTTCAAATAGCAGCAGTAGTGCTGCAGCGTTTCTCTTTAAAGCTTGACCTCTCTGTCAAAGTCCGTTCTGCTTTCTGAACAAATTACTAATGGACAGAGCGCAAACAGTTGCAGCATGTTTCCATGAATGATACATGTGATTCATACAGTTTACAAGTTAGCTGTGCCATGATCCATTTGCTGAACTGCCACAGTACATAAGCAGATATTCATGGTGATGCTTATAAATACAGGTGCAAGTGACAATCATTTGAGATGCCGAGCCTGCAAGTGTTGCAAAGCTCATCTCCTTTACAACAACCAGACTCTACAGTGTGAGCATTTTTTTCTTGCATCTATGGAAGAAAGTGTAGTTTTGAACATTTAATTGGGTGCACCAGTGTGAATGAATCTAAGTCCACAGGTTTGGCTTGAGAGTCAAAACGGAGAGCCTGTGTTATAAACTGGAGATGTGGAGTTTGAAAGATGCAGGAATTTATCAGGTAGGGAGGGTCTAATGCTGCAGTAGTCTGACTCACCGGATGTACACTGTGGGTATAAGCCTGCCATTGGCCGGCTATTTCAAGCGCAATTCTCCTCCCCTTCCGCTATGTGCGTGTTACTGTTTTCAAAGTCCCCGTTGCTACGGGAAACAACAACAACAACAACAACCTCCGAGCCAGCAACCTACAAGCTGGAAATAGCAAGTTATGTTTGCCTTTTTTATCAGTAAAAGTCTTATCAAATAGTCGACATACGTCTTTTACTCTTTTATGTGGTGTTTTCTTTTGCAGGGATTTAGCCATTTTAATGCCAGCGCTCAAACAAGGGCATCGTCACTGCATCCTGGGCTTAGCACTGTCCAAGACGATTATGACTGGTTTAAAGATGTACAAACAAGCCAAAGCGTCTTTTTTCCTCTATAGCAGAATTGATAGTGGGTGCAGCAAGACTTTTTTCCAGCGCTGTGGAGATAAATCTGACTATGTGAGACTAATGCTGCAGTAATGTAATATCAACAAATTGGGCATAACAGGAAAACTGCTTGTTATTCTGACCCGGTAGTCTTCACGCATTATTCTAAGATTGTTACCCCACTGCTAACCTTGTAGTCACACCAGATAAATATCCTAAATTAGCTTATTTTGTTGTATTACTTATTTGTAACAATCCCTTAACAAGTGAAACCAGGTACAAACAGTGTATCACTCCGTTTAAACAAACTGAATTGGTTTGATCAGTGTTAATTTTGGATTTTATTTAGATATAACTGCCAGCGACAGTGACGTTGTAGCCTTGTTGCCATCAGTTTGTTGACTAATCTGTAGTTCTTCTGTAGCTATCTGAAATTCCCAATATCTCCATCCTAGAGTTACATGTGGTAAGCTGACGTGAACGTTTATTCCCACTGACATGACATGAAAGCTGCGTAACTGTTGGATTATGGGAGATGTAGGATCCAAGGGAAGTGTGAGTCATGCTAAGGACTAAAAGTCATAATATCTCTGGCTCTGCTGCTTTGATTTTGCCTTTTGAAAATTTGTTTCTCATAAGCTTTCCAACTTTATGGAAGTGTAATACTAAACTGCTTGAGTATCGCTTTAAATAATTCATCAGGTGTTACTAATGATTAACTGTCTGTTGATCAACCAAGCATTTAAGCAGTAAATGTAAATATGCAAAATGCTATGAAATAAACATTAAAATAGAGATAAACTCCGTGTCACATAAACAAAATCAGTCAAATAATCTTCAGTATGATTGTTACGCAACAGTTGAAATTTCAAAACATAATATATAAATGTAAAGTTAAATGATGGGATCTTGCAAACATCAGTAAATGTAACTGAGAACTGAAAATTAAACAGAGTGGGAAAGAAGCACAAGCCACCAGTCCAATCATGATACATTTTGACTTCTGATCACAAGTTTCTCTACTCTACATGAACGGTATGAGCCAAGTTGGCTGACAACCAAAATTCTGGACAATCCTTTGTATTCTCAGAGTCGATCTGCCTGGCAAAATGGTATTTGAATTTCAGTTGTTTTTTTCTGCCTTTACTGTGTCTTTGGAGTATTTGTATGAAGCTGCAACTCAACATATTACATTACTGAGATGCTCCTATGTTAGATTTTTTTTAACTTGACATTTTGTTTGAAGCAAATTCTCATGCGGAATGAGTAAGAAGATAATATCAGACTCTTGGTAATATTGATAATGCCGTTTCTCTGCTATTTGCTGTCATTTTTAAAGTTGTGTCTTGGGCATCTGAGGCAAACTTTTGAGCAGGAGAGCTTCATTCTGAGCTGTCAATCAACTGCCTGATGATTGCTTTTGCCTCAGTGAGGAATGCAGGAAGGGGGGGCAGGGGGTGAGTGAGTGTCTGTCTGCTTCTCTGCAAATATACACCTACTGCAGCTTTAACGCAAAGAAATGAAAGGTCTAATTTTGGAACGAGCTTGTGTTTCTGGGTGGGAATTATTTGATATTTAGAGCAAAGAGAAGAGAGTACAGTCTGATCTGATTCACCAGGCTAATGCTTGTCATAGCACATTATTTATTGTACAGCACACGTGCTTTTCCCGACAGTGCAACACAAGGACATCAGAAGTCACCAATCCCGATAACAAAACAGTGCTCTCTCACCAGGTGTCACATAATAGGTGTGGAATTTATGGAGTCTTTTAGTATTTTATTGGGCTTTTAGTTGTGGAAAAGAGTTGTTTACACTCAGACGTATTGACTGCACTGTCCGGCATTAAAAGAGCAACGTGAAAACAGTTTAAAGCAGAGTTTTTGCTTGAATATCACACCGCATGTGAGGAAACAGCAGGTGGGAGGCGGCGGACTATCTGTGCTCTTAAGCTTGATGACAAACCCACAGACACATACAGATGAGTGATGTCATTGTACAAGAGATGGGTTCATGTGAGGTGAAGATTGGTGGTACAATTTACAGCATACATTTACGAGGACGCTGCTCTTTACATCTGTTTTATATGTCATTTAAAGTTTTAATTCAATTTTTATCACAAAAGTAGATATCAGGCTTTGGTAAAATGGATACGCCCACTGACTACCAAATGACTGCTGGTATTAAAGTCACACTTACTGTTAAAAATTACATCAGTCTCACCTATTTTCAGTCTTGAAACAGTAGTTTCAGAGGACATAGTCATATACTTTCCTAACGAAAAGCAACATCTGTTAGATTTTTTTTTTGGAATAAAACATATACCTGCATCAGATGATGTAATGATTTGGATTCACATGGATTTTAGGGGAACAGAAGTCAAATAAGAAGACAAACATGTCCTACCTAGATCAGGTGGGGCTTGTTGTACTTTGTGTCCAGACTTGTAAAGACAGTGTCTCTGGGTTTCCAGTCTTTGTGGCCCCACAGTAAGCTGATGCCAGCTACGACTGGTGATGCGTTCACTGACTTCAGCCTGTATTCCACTGAGTCTTGGTGTCTGTTTGAAACTGCAGCAGCTCCGAAGTTTGTGTTACATTCCGCTGAGCCCCGACACTTGTTCTGAATCAATACTCCAAAAGCACACAGTGATATTAACGTCTATAAATAACCGAGTGTGTTCATGTATCTGCAAACGGCACCTGCCAACAAGTGTCATGACACACGTGCTTTTGTCTGACTGTCTAATAAGCAGGTGACCATCCTCTGGTGGGTTTTAAGGCTGTGATTAAAGTTCCAGACAGAGAAATATTGCTTAAATAGTCAGCGCTCAATTAGCCTGGAAAAAAAAAAAAACAGGATTCAAGAGGACTCCAACTGAAATGACAACGCAAAGCAAAACCAGTGAAATCGATTCCACTAGAAAAGCCCAATACAGCAAATCGCTTCCATGTTGCAAATGGATGAGTGCGGATCTTAAAGCAATCTGTGACCCTTAAATATTTTATAGACAAATAGGTATATGAATAAATGATAAATTGCCCGCCTCCACCACCAAGGCACCTGGAAACAGGGCTTTTTCAAGGTATCTGAATATATCCTCTAACTCTTAAGGTATAATAGAAAAAGAACTACAGTGGTCTTATAATAAATGTACGTACAATACTATACAAATATCACAGAAAACTATATATTTATATAGAATATTCTAAAGAAATATTATAGCCTAGTAGCCTAATATTTAAGAGATAAAAATACCATCAAGTGCAATATGGTGACCATAAACTCACTACTTAGCACCACAGACACACGTAAAGTCCCTCTATTATAAGATTATAGGAATACTGTTATGATTTTTCTTTTGGGTAGATCTGACTCTTCAACTACAAACACGTTAGGTTCTTAAGAAATAACAATCATTACATAAAGTTTGACCTGTAGGTGAGAGGATGTCATTTCAGAGGATACTGCACAGGTAAATTCGCAACTGCAGGCCTTTACTTCTTCAAAGTGCTGAATTTACCTTTAAGCTGACCCAAAAGTGCCACATTGATAAGAGTACAGGATGGCAGTTATTAAGTAGGCCACTGTTCGTTATGTCGCATCTTCAGACTAATTAGTGAGAGGTAAAATGACAGAAAAACAAACACTCCCAAAGCCAGCTGAGTGTTATAATTTCACACTGAGGCACTGTTCATCCTCCCCCCGCCTCCCCCCGGCAGCAGCAGCCTGCTTCTCTATCACCGGCAGCAGCGGCTGTTCCGCGGCGGGCAGTCCGGCTGAGAGCTCCTCCTCCCCGGCCTCTCCCTGTCCTCTCTCCCCGGTGCCCTCCGCCCCGAGCCTGCACTCGCAATTCCGGTAACCGACGGAAGATCCGCTGAGGCCAATTTCTCTCATCTTTTAGATGGGAATGTTTCTGCGATGGTTTTCTTAGTGGGTCTCCGCCTTGTGCATGTCAAAAATGAACTTGCCAAATGGGTGAAAAGTGAACGCGTTTCTGCTTTGGGCTCAGGGGGAAAACTCTGCTGTTCAATTGCAATCAAAAGCTAGGTATGCACGCAGAGAGAAAATGAAGCTGCGTGTCTGGATGTGCATTCATGTGTGTGCACGTGCGTGTGAGCGTGCGTGTCCGTGGCCATGAGTGCGTGAAGGAGCGGTGCGGTGCGCAATAAGGTCGGTCCGCCTGCGCCAGGCTGAGAAGACGCGCTCCGCTCTGCGCCTATTTTCCCATCGGACCCCTCCAACAGAGCAGCCAGCGAGCAAGTAGAAAATTAAAAAAGGAAGGTTTAATTTCCAATGCAGCCAGAAAATATAGACTAACACCAAACACAGATCGTTGTGGATAGATGGAGGGGGGGGAAATGAAGTGAGTGGCTAAGAAACAAGCAGTCGCCACTGAATAAAGTAGTCTAAAAACTGCAATGCCTAAAAACTGAACGTGTGCCAGTAGCTGTCAGGCAGCACAGAAAAAAACGAGGCGGTAATGGCAACTTAGTCCCTCGTCTTCCTTCCCACCAAAATGCGGCTCATCCTCAAGTAATCCGCCTGGAAAGCGATGTACGTTGTAGTGTCTCCTGTCTGCTGCCTGGACGGAGATTATCCCGCACAGGTGGACGGCAGTACAGTTTAGGGAGGGCGCAGCAGTGCACTGATGCCTTGTTTTTCAATCTCTCTCTCTCTCTCTCTCTCTCTCTCTCTCTCTCTCTCTGTATTTCCAGTAGTGTGTAAGAGAGAGAGAGAGAGAGAGAGAGCGGGAGAGATGTTTAGAAGGGGTGGGGCTGGATGGATCCTTATGGGACCTGGAGTGATTTTAAACCCTGCAAGAACCCCTCTTCACTTTCTTTCCTCTTCCATCCTCATTTATTTATTCCTCTCTTCCTTTCCCCTTTGCCTCTCACTCTTTTCTATTTCCCTTTCACCTTCTGCTGACACGCACACATGCACGCACAGTGCTGTGTGAAGTTCAGAGCCAGGGGCAAATGTGTGGGAAGCATGCAAGCATGTTATTACTCACACAAGACATCCACAAAGCCCAGTGTGGCACCTGCCCATCCGTACTGTCACACACCCACA
This sequence comes from Thunnus thynnus, assembly GCF_963924715.1. Lineage (NCBI taxonomy): Eukaryota > Metazoa > Chordata > Actinopteri > Scombriformes > Scombridae > Thunnus > Thunnus thynnus. The sequence continues at coordinate 7,767,365 of NC_089526.1, read as the reverse complement.
GGCAAAATAAAATCATGACCAATCAAAATTAAATATTACAACGTCAATTTCTGTACCCAAGCCTTGCACGACCCCTGCTAATGTCCCATGACATCACATGCTGCTCCATAGTAACAAATGCATAAATATTGCTCAGAAATCCATACAACAAGCAGCCAGCCAATACATCCAATTATGTAAATTAACCAAACACTTAATTCTGCATCTCAGTGTAGGCTGTATCTGACTTTACAAGTGATGTAAGCAACATCAAGTAGTTTTTAATTTCAGCCTTAAAGACATCACCATTGATTGGGCTTTCAGCAATGATAAGCAATCAGCACTTACAGAGGGGTAAAGGGTATCTCAGATCTGTTTCCATGACAACTGTGGGTTTGAAGCAACTTTTTTAACCATCGTTGTATGACACTGTTTTGTTGCTGTACTCACCGCACCAGGGTCCCTTATCCGCAGTGAGATATAAAGGTGGATAAAAATAATATGACCTCCATGCAGGTGGTGGATATTAATGCTTACCCTGTCTTTTTGTGTTTCACATCAAAGGAAATATGTGAAACTACACCTATCAGGCAAAAAAGATGCCAAACTCTATTCCGCAGCTGAGGAGGTGGTTAAACTGACTTTACATGGATTTAACCTCCACCATATCCTCTGCTCATGCCATCTTCAAATAGTTCCCAATCACCAGAGACTGCAGAGACAGGGTTTAAGGATTCCAGCAAACATTTCAGCTACTTTACCCCCCACTGATTTCTTTCTCTCCCCAACTCCTGTTGTCTTTTTCTCTCTCTCTCTCCCTCCCTTTTTCTGTGGCTCTCACTCTCTTACACAGTCTGTCTGTCTGCTCTATAATTATTTCCATGGTTACCATTAAGGATGTGAAGCTAAGCCTGATGTACTATGGTAGTAATCTTTTCCTCTCCTCCGCCTGTTCCCTCTGTCCTCTCCTCTCATCCGTCGCTCCTTCTTCTTCTTCTTATGCTGCGTTGCTATGTGAGTCTCTGCAGCCTTCTCTCATATACTGCTTTCTAGCACTTTTTCAGTCGCTACATGTGCAGTCTGCTTAAAACCAACATTTAATTTGGAAGCTTATACAGCTCCAGTACATGCACAAATTCCTACCAATGTAATCCATATGTAAGCAAGTCAGGCAGTCAACCTGTCCTATAGGCATTAATCGTGTCATGTTGTACTGCTCTAGTTCTCAATTTGCATGGTAAGACACCGCAAGAAGCTTGTAGCTCAGCAGCCAAATATACATGTCATGTAAGTGTAAAGGTCTGGCTTCAAATTTTGCTCACACTGCTGTATTTCATTACTTAGTATTAAGTAGGAAGGCTGTTTCTCAAACCCTGCTGAAGTGTTCTTGAGCAAGACATCCAGGATTCTCTAAATAAGTCATTTTTTGCATATAGACAATGTGAGGGGACTGGCAGTTGGAGAACTTCAAGAGTATGAATCATCAAATGATGAATAACTGTGTCAGAAAATTACTAAAAGTCAAAGGAACTACACTGTACATAAAAACAACTTTAAACAATAGTCTGACATTTTATGAAATATGCCTATTCGCTTTCTTGCTGAGAATTAGATAAGAAAATTCATACCTCCCTAATGTCTTTATGGTAAATATGAGGCTACAGATAGAAGCTGGTTATTTTAACTTAGCACAAAGACTGGACACAAGTGGAAACAGCTAGCCTGGCTCTGTCCAATGGTAAAATAAATTCACTTAGCACCTCTAAAGCTCACTAATTAACACATTACATCTAATTTGCTTAATCCGTACAAAAATCTATGTGTGAAAATGACAAGTTATGGTCCTATGGGAGGTTATGTGCCAGACTACACTACCCTCAGACAGAGCAAGGTTAGCCTGTTATCCTGTTTCCAGTATTTATGCTACGCTAAGGTAACCTGGCACTGGCGTGTACTTTCATGTTTAGCGCACACACAAGAGTCCTTCTCACCCAACTCTCGGCAAGAAAGCAAATATGTTTTCTCAAAATGTTGAGCCATTCCTTTAAGGATAAAAGTCAGACGACTCCCTGGGAGTGAGACATTAAAAACCTATAGTATTGTTATGGGTTTAACAACTATAGTCATCATGAAATCATCAATTATTTTATCGATTAATTGATTATTCATTTGGTCTATGAAATTCAAGAGAATAGTGAAAACTTTAATTCACAACTTAGTAGAGCCCAAAGTGATGTCGTCAAATGCAGAGCAACAGTCTAAAACCCAGAGGAGACAATAGAAGACTAATAAATGCCTCAAAATCAGCATTTTTTTAAACCATGTGGTCTCTTGTGTATTTAAATGGAAATAGCAGAAAAGTATTGCATTATAATAGATGGTCATTTTGTGTTGGTGAGAGATTGCTGAGGTCTCCTGCTCTTATGCAATCAGTTTTTGCTTTCTACTCCTAAAGAACAACGTAATGCTAACTCATGTCATGAATCTCTGATGCACATATGACTACCATGATACCAAAGGCTGATTTTTACTTCTCCCTGTTGGGCTCATTTGATTATTATAGAAACTATGGCTGCAAACAGTCTTTATTTCAGTAATTTATTAACAACCACAAGCCTTTCATAAATCTCAGGGAACCGGTGCTTTCATCACAGGTCATATGGCTTGTGATGGACATAAACTCACACTGTCATGTCTACCAGACCTCCCCCACCTCGTTCCCCGTTAGTCCAAACTTGACAAAGTGCCATTAACTCCAATTCCAGTGGAACCACTGCACAGCAGACACCAGCTTGTGTCAGCCTCCATGTTTCAGCCCGATAGATAACGGCAGGTTAAGGCTGACAGGAGAGGAAGGAACCAGAAGAGTTGTAACAGGAAACACACTGTGACAGCCAGACCCCTGAAGAGCTGGAGGAGAAAATGGAAAGATGGGAGTGGTATGGTGCATTGTAGGAAGTGCCACTCAAAAAGTCTTTTAGTATTTTGTGACAGGATGATGGATGGCTGAACAAGGAGGACAGGACATGTGCACACTGCCACCTGGCTGGGCCTCATGCCAAGGCAGGATGATGATGAGGCAGAGGATGCCAGAGTGGGATGGGCTGCATGTGCACATGGGTATTTCTTCTTCTTTTTAACCTCTATCTGGCCAGTGGGGATGTGCACATCAGAAATGGATGGAATTCATTTCAGATGGTTTTAAATTTGATCAGGAAAAAAAGATCATAAAATAGCTACATCATTCAAACAGCAGTGTTTTACTGTGCAATCCATCATGGTCGCCCCAAACTCCAACATTTTGAAGTCAAGGGCACTTCTTTTTGCTGTCCTCACCAGGACTCCAGATGGTGCTGCTGGCTACAGTGGGACCCGTGATGTAGTCATGGAGGCTTTATTTTTAGAGTTTAAATTGCCAAGCTAAAACCGGGAGTTTGTGTATGATATTTGGCATTAAGAGAGATTTTTAGTGCTTTTTCAAAATGAAGACTAGCTACTGAAGAACTGTCTGTAGTAATGGTAGTGGCATGGATCCACCACTTTGGTCCAGACTGAAATATCTCAACAGATATCCATGTTGCCACACGGATGAAATACTACGGCATGGCAGTAGATTCTTTTTTCATTGTTGGCTTCAGTTTCTTATTCAGTTTTGTGGCTGCAAAAGCAAGACACTGCAGTGGGATTCAAGATTCAACACATGCGACTCTTTGGCCAAATGATTAAGGAGCACATCATTTAACTTCCAAAATTCGATTCATGCCGGAGACCTTTGTTGCATGTTATGTTCTCTCTCTCTTTCTCCCATTATTTCATCTCTACTTCTACACTATCAACTATTTAATACAGGCTAAAATGCCAAAAAAAACTAAAGACTCAACAAGTGTGGGGATACGTTACTGTCTCAAGGCCAGAAAGTCCAGTGGTGTCACCAGAAACTGCAATATCATTTCAAGTTTTTCCACTTTATATTAAAATGGCTGTTTTTAATATTATTGAACCTTTCAATCTTTCGAGCTGCTGTCATCATTCAGACAGACATGCAAGGGAAAGAAACTCATCCAGAATATTGGTGCCCAGGACACATTTGCTGACTTTTAAAGGAATAATGAAATATATGATGTAATGAATTGCTGCTTCCAGTTAATGGCCTCCTACTATCCAGGGGAACGTCATGTGCCTTTTCTAGCAACACACTGCTTCAAATTTCTGCACTTTTTAAACTGTTTTAGGTTTAGATGTCATCCTCAGGATCACATCAACAGTAGCCATTGTTTTTTTTTAAATCATTTTAAATGTTTTCCCTTGCTTTTCTGTAGATTCAAATCAGAACCAAATAAAAGCCTACATTTTTAACCTTTAAAATACTGCCACCTGCCAACAGTGCACCAACCACCCACACAACCACATCTTTGCAGCTCTTGTTTTCTGCTATCCAGTTATTGCAAAGTCATCTGTGAATCATCAATACCTCGCCAACTGCTGCTGGGGGTTGTGTAAGGATTTGAAGAGGTGACTATCAAATCCAACAATGCCAAGTCGATGCTTAGTTTCGTCCTTGTGGGAAGCAATCTTCCTGAATTGTCTTGGAGAGAGCGATTTCCTCAAGGAAGTGATGCAACTCTATAGTCTGAAATGGATTGTTGGGCAGAGATCATGGATGCAATCAACTCAGATACACAGCAGAGCAGTTGGGACATTATGTGCTGCTTTCACAATAACTATGACTTGTCTGACTGATTTTCCTTTTTTTCTAGAGTCATTTTGGTTGTTAGATAGTAAGTCAAGGAGGTCATGGAGGACACAAGAATGTTTTTTGACAAAAAAAACTCAAAGTAAGCAGTAAAAACTAGACTGAGTGCAACCAAACTATCACTTCAAGGCACTAAGCCAAACCAAGAATTAATAGGAAAGCCAGAGATTCATTATGGCTTCAATGGATCACATCTAAATTTCATTAAAGTCTGTTGTTCTTTAAGCAAACAGATGCCAAAATGAGGACCTGCACATCTTAACTGATCAATTTTTAAGTCTAAGGAAGCTAAGATCCTTATGAAGTTTGTTCTCTCCAAGAGAACTTTCAAAGAACGTTCATTGCAAGGTGTGAGGCACCAAATAAACTGTCTGAGCACTAACATATGTTAAACTTGCACAACAACATGAACATATTGCTGGCTTTGTCACATCCACCTACACAAGTATAGGCATTAGACACACTTGTAGGAGTATTGTGCTGTATATACCGCACAAGACATGGCTCAGACATGCCTCTTTTATAAACAGGTGATGCATGTGGAAAGGTTTCATATCAGGCAGGTGCATACGGCTCACATACTAGAAGCAAAGATGCTTGCAGAAATAGGCACTACACTTGGGTTTCTGTGTTGAGGAGTCAGGCTGAGCACACACATACACACACACACACACACAAAGAGCCACATCTTACTCCAGGGTGAAGAAGACTGTGCATCAGCATAGAACAGCAGAGAGCCTTCAGGTGACAGCGAGAGACAGAGCTAGTGTTGGCCTGACAACACCAACCTCCTCTTTGCCTCTCTCACTTTCTGTCTCACAATCCTCATTCCTCTTTTTCTATCTCCCTCCCCGTCTCATTCTCTTTTAATTTTTCCTTTTCTTCTTCCTGTGGCCCCTCCCTCCCTCCCTTTCCCAGCCCCCCTGTCTGTCTCTTCCCAGGCTGCATTACATTGCTATGCGCAGATATTCAATTAAAGAGCTGTTGAGTACAAACCGAAAAGCCTAATGGTACCACACATGTACAAACACACAGATCACCAGGGAGGAGAGTGAAAGGGAAATGCAAGTAATATCACATACCAGTAGGTGCATAGAGATGGGCAGATCTTGAGATATTTGTCATTGAGATACATTTGGATTTATGGGAGAACTGTACTCAAGCTCATCCCACAGAGTTTTCTCATTTTTAATTTGTTCAGGGGTGAACACAAAGAGTGCTTCTTGCAAAAGGTCTGTTTTATTTTTTCTCACTTTGACTTCTCTCTGATGAATTGTCTGTAATAAAGCAAAAGGCTTAAATCTATTTTTAAATCGATCAAAGAATAAACAGCATTGATATACTGTTATTGTAATTTGGTGTTTATTATATTCTTTGAGATAAACTGGAATCAGGGACGATTTGTCTTCTTTCAAAAATGTGGAGGAGAGCTTGCAAGTGTAATATCACTGATTGAATTTACTGTAATCTTGCAAAACCTACTGATTTTTCTCTTGTTAGGATGCATGAATTTTTTTCCCCCCAACAATTTGAAGAAAGCAGCAAATGCAGATCCTTGCAGTAGTGCCTACTCCTCTAAACAAGCTTGCTGAAACGATATGAGAGCATAAAAGTCTAAGGACCTATTTTCCAGGACAGCCTACAGCCTCCCATTAACTACCGTCCTGGAGATGCATTTCTTTGCTTTGGAGTCAGTAGTTCACTTATTTCTCTGGCAGACTGCCCTGGTATTGACCCACAAACAGTCAGTTCATAATGCAGAGTTAGGCAGCTGTCTATAGGATGTCTCTTTTCTGATCTCAAGAACTTTGGTAGAGTACTTCTCTGGGTTATTTAGCTAACAAAAGCCCTATGTGAATAGCATGAAGGTGCTACCAGCAGCCTTTTGTGTATTCTAAAACGAAAAGCGCAATAAGCGACACTTTTTCAGACCCAGAATGATCATGATTCACCTGCTGGGGTTTGATGAGATAACTGATCAATACATTTTAAATTCAAAGTGCACACTCACAGTGAGGTGCAGACCTGCGCGAATACATAAAAGTCCATTGAGTAAGTCCATTGAAATAGATCAAATTCAGGCTCTTCTCTCTTATGTATATTTTTAGTCCTCAAAATATTTTCAGCTAAATTGAGGGATAAGGGAGAAGAACTAATGGGAGCATAATGAAGAAGGGTTTTGCAACACAGTTTGTATAGCAGACTACCGAGCCACCAGAATTTTGCTAATCGTCTTTTTGAATGTGTAGTCATATATGGCTAATCATCAGGGAGACAACTCTTTTCTGAAAGGAGTACATTTTTCTTTACTATGTCCAGCTGTTCATCTTTGTCTCTGCAGGCTTCAATCATCTGCTTTGATAAAGAATAATTCATTTGGGAAGTTGATTTGCCTGGAAGGAAAATATAAAATGAAGTTGAGCTGGTACATAAAACAACTTATGCCTTAATTCCTCTATCTTTTCCTGTTTCGCTTTTTTCATTGATAAATTATTACTTCCAAATTTACTAACACCGTAGGGCATGATTTGTGATGCTACTGATTAGTGTTTTACTCTGACAGTTGATAATATGCTTCAGTGTAAAACTGGTATGACAGTTACAAAAGAGGATATTTTACAGAGTCAAACTATCATTTAGTTTGACTTACAAAAACAATTAAGATTTAGTATGACCCGACTGCTTCAGCCACAACATTTACTCCAAAATACAGTAAACTAAAGTAACCTACAGTATCTGCAGATAAGTCTTGTGTGTGTGTGAGAGAGAGAAAGTACTTTTACTCTGAATTCCAGTAACCTCCCCCATCATTGTCTGTCTTTTGAACAACAGCTTACTAAATTTAAAACACTCCCACATCAGAATTCATCAGTGAAGCTTTGAGCTGTGCAATTATTTAATCTACATCACTTCATTACATTGTAATAACATTTGGTGACACAGACATACCCAATTTCAGCATCAACCAAAAATAAAGTTAGCTTTTCAGTATAAAAAAATGTTGCAGATGTTCTACACTACAATGTGTATTAGATATATTAGATCATAAATATTAGTAATGTTCTATACTTCAGGGATGTTTAACTATGACATTTAGGTAATTATTCTTCCAAACTTAAGAGTGTTTTCTATTTTGATGTCTTTATATCTTGCACAAAGCTCTCAAAGATTTTGACATAAAAAGCACAAAAAGTAGATTTTCTTCAAAAATGCTCTAGTAAATTAATATCTGCACAGTATCTTTCTGTCACCGAGTTGGCACTGACGTCTCAGTTCACAACGTCTCTAAAGTGAGTGGTACTGTAACTACTGTCGTCATGCCAACCACCTTGTCCTTGCCATTTCTCCACCACTTCCTCTAGTCTATTTTTACTCTTTTGTCAAGGCGGACGTATTGCCATCTCGCCAGCAGCGATGTCAAGGTTGTAGCACCTTGGTTTGCTTGTGCATCTCTACATCTACTTCATTAGACCACCACAGCAGCTGTTAGCAAGCTATTCATGATCCACACCTGGGTGGTTGATGATGAGAAGTGCCGGCAAGCCAGAGGTTACAGTGCTTTGGACTTGTATCTGCAGGGATGGTGGTTTGTACAGAGAGACTACAGGACAGAGATACATACATTAAAGTTATCCAACAATCCATTCTTGATGAGTCTCCAGTGCTTTTCTGTTTGAACTGTGCTCATGCTGGACAACATGGATCTATTGTAGACTGAAAGTGGGACTAAACTGATGTGTGTTAATGCGTGTCTCCCTAACTACAGCAAAAATAGAGGTGGTTTTTCTCACTCAAGAAGGCAGACTTTCCTGATTGTTAGCCATGCTAGCAATGGCTCTAGGGATGGCAATGTTGGTCTGTCAGCCAGTTGATTCACCACTTTGATTCAGACTGAAATATCTCAACAGTTATTGAATGGATTGACATGAAATTTTGTACAAGCATTCATGGTGTCCAGAGGATGAACCTTAGTCTGATGATCCTCTTCATCTAGCGCCACCAACAGGTCAGGTTTTTCACTTATCCAGTGAAATATCTAGGCTTCTACTACACGGATTAGCAAAAGAAATTTACATGTATGGTTCCCAGCTAGCTATTTCAAAACTCATGAAAATATGCTTACAGCTCCAAAAGTTTCTTCTCTTCAATCAATATTTCACGGTCAGCACTTTCTTTGGCGCTCCATGGCTTTCCAGATGTGCAATATGCATCACCGGACCGGCATCAAATCTTATTTTGCTTCAATTTAGCCAAATCAAACTGCAGTCGGGCTAATCAACATCTTCAGTCCTAGTCTGCTGAATTGAAAAATTGTGGTGATGCAAATTTTTACACCCCCAATGGAAATTTGTTACAGGCTTGATAAATATTCCCTTTGGCCTTGTTAAGTAGTACAATATTTAATTTAAGCTCCCATTTTCATTTGGTGCAAACATTTTATATCTTGTGTGAACAAATCAGTTAACACCTTTCCCACACATTAGTAAAATGTGCACATTTTTAAAATTGTGATTCCTTTAGCTGCTTCAGCAAGTTTCAAATTGATTTCTCAAACTCTCAATAATGTTCTTATATTCTGAAAGAAGACGAGAGTTGAATGAAGCTTTTGATATGGGACATTAAAGAGATATTCTGATTAAAAATGATGCAAACAAGTTGCAAGTTGACAGCGGTTGATATACAAAATGTTACAGTACAACAGAAAAAAATGTATTGAATACTAATGGTTTCTAATGTTGGTAATACAAAGGCTGGAGTGACTTGGTGTCAGTCAAAGCTTTACAATTTTGCTTGTACACATTTCAGACCTCTTCACATACTTTTTATGCAATGCACTCAGATCCCTCATGCTCACAAATGACACGAGTTCATGCTGTAGGTTTTAACGTGTGAAAAAACTAGAAAACATAGGTTAAAATGTAGGACAATAGATGTGAAACACTCCCACCTGCAGCTACTGTTGAGATAAGCTTGAACATAACACTTCACCCCAAAACTCTGCCTGAAGAGCTGTGAAGCACCCAATAGTAAAAGATTGTGGTTGTACTGGGCATCTGCCAGGTGTGAATGTGTGTAACTGAGTGTGAAGCAGGGTGTCACTGAGCACATATACTCAGCGAAAACTAAAAGCCTAAAACGAAGGAAACTGCAGTGAGGAAATTACTGCCATCTTGTGTGGAGACTGGTGAGTGATGCTGAGTCCTGAGGGAGTTTAAATGTATTAAACAGCTGTATGAAGCAGTTTATTTCCCAGAAGGATATATGTCCATGTGTCAAATCTGCCTAATACCACCCCAGGGGAAAATGTCAAAGGAGTTGATGTGGTGTGTGTATGTCTACATCAACATGACAGCAAGTGTCATTGAGACATTGAGACATTTTTAATGTTAACTGGAAAGAATTATCCAACCAAATGGTGAAATTGCTGCTTTGTAGGTAAAATCGAAATGTATGCACAGAAATGTCTGTAATAACAATGCATCATTGGCAGTCTTTCTTGAATTCTGAGCAAAACTAGCGTCAGGTGACTCCTCAGTGTAGGCGTACACGTGGCTGAAGTTAGCAAGCCAGCTAGGAACACACAACATGTGATAAGACAACTTTGGAATTACCACGAGACGCATTTCTCCTCCAGAACAGTCTGTGAGCCATACACAGAGACCAAACTGATATCAACCCTCCATTAATTTATAATTACAATTTACAATTTACAATTTTATTTAGTAGACACTTTTATCCAAAGCGACATACATCTGAGAGCTGATACAACACAAGCAAGGATCTAATCAGGAGAAAACAACATTAATCTTGGTAAGAGAGCATGCCGACCCCGAAGTGTAAAAGTAACAGAGCGTCACTGGGATTAATAATTTTATTACTTAATTTGAAATTACTGAATTTCACAATTTCCTGATTTGTGCGCTGAAGTACATACACAAAATCTCTCATATGAAATAACCAAAACTGTTTCAACTTTGGCAGGAAATTGTGTTTTCATATTGGACCTCATTACTTATAATAAGAGGTTTAAAGGACCAGTGTGTAGGATTTAGTGGCATCTAACAGTGAGGGTGAAGACTACAACCAACTGAATACCCCTCTCCTCTCCTTCCAAGCATATAGGAGAACCTATGGTAGCTGCGTACCTGCTCCATAGATGTAAAGGGCTCATTCCACGGTAATGAAAACACAACATTTTTTATTTTCAGGTGATTATACACTAATTAAAACATCCTTATCAATATTATATTCCATTTCTGCCAAGTCTGTTCCGCTAAATGCCACCAAATTCTGCATACTGCACCTTTAAGACAGCTGGGTTTACCTGACAGGTGAAAGGTGAGAAGGTAAAATGTATCTGTACATTGAATTGTCAATTAAAATATTTCCAGACCTTTTCAAGACCTGCAGACAAAATGCTACATATGCTACTAATCCTAAATATGCTACTAATGCAAGACTACAATGCTACTGTAATGCTGAATCAAATAAAATGTTAAATGAACACAATATAAATCTATATTTATCACCACGTTAATGTCTTACACATTTTCTTCCCACTACACCTGTTACTGTATTTATATGCGCACTTACTGCAGAGCCAGCTGCTAGCAGATAATACTGTATACGCACATGGTAGGGGTGCCAATATACCGTGGAGGCGCACAGCAGCAGTAAGGGATAAAACACACAGATACAAAGTGTGAGCTGCATCACTGAGTGAAATGTCTTAAACAGCAACACAAGTATGTGGCGCTGCACAAAACAGCTTTGTTGATCTGTTCCGCAAGAATGAACTGCATAGTGTGCGTAGGTGAGTGTAGCAGAAGGGGCATTTTCAGATATATATCTATCAGCGTACCATAGATAGTGTAGATTATCAGGATTTCATTGATCACTGAGCTTTCAGGTCAGATATATACTGTAAGGATTAATGAGTGAAGTCTTGCGATAAAATTGACAGCATCATTCTGCACCAAAGCCACCAAGACACACTCCTGGAACATTTTAGAATACTAATGAATGCACGTACTATATAGGGAACTATATGAATATATAGATACTTGACACTAATGGTGTATGCATCATATCAAACACTTAGAGAAGACAAGTTGACTGGCTTGAAATCATCAGTTTTAAACACCTTAAGGAGAAGTAGTGCTTGGCGAGTGAACCTTTCATAGAGGCTTAAAAATCTTCTCATCATCTCATGGCAGATAGAAGCAGTCCCCATGGACAGGCGAGCCAACAGGATACTTGTGTGTGTGTGTGTGTGTGTGTGTGTAAGCTCACTATTGCACCTGAAGCCGACTAAGAACTGCAGCGCTGGAGAGCTGAAGACCCTTGTGTGCGCCGAGCTTGTGACCAGCTGTCACTCAAACTGAGGCCGAGCTTGCTTGCTTTTTCTTGCTTTTTTTCCCCTTTTATTCATGTTGTTAAGGTATGATAATATAGCTGTCCGTTATATCACACCAGCCCACGGGGTATATCACTCAGAAAGACATTTCATGTTATATAATCATTCAATTTACATATTGTTTTGCATAGAAATCTTAATGCATGGTGTTGTCAAGGGTGCCACGGCATATTATCGCAAAATGCCAGCTGTGAGCACACACATTCAAGAGAGGGGTGAAGGAGATCTGATTGTCAGCCAGGTGGTGAGCCGTTTTAGTCTGAAACATCAGTATTCTTTAGCTGTTTTCTAATAATGTCAGACTGGCTTGATATCTGACTGACTGTGACCACCCACCCAAACATCAGAGGAGGGCTGATCTCTTGTCCACTCGACTCTCTCGTCTAAACTCGGAGAGACCTTGGACGTTTGAATTTAAAGCCCTGCCCTCTTTTAATCCTTTTCAGTTCTTTTCAATTCTGAGTTTTAGGCTTTGATGCTCCAGTAAATAAAATTGTTCTGTCATGCTCTACAACTAAGAAATATATCTAAAGTAAATCGTTTTTAATCTCTGCAGACTTGGAAAAGGTTATCCACGGCTTAATTTTCACTTCAACTCTCCTAACTGTGGCATCACAGACACACAAGTCACTCCTGGTTACATTTAGTTAGTTAGACAGATCTTTCAAAAAGCTGCTGTAGCGGCTGTAGTTAGCACCAGTTGAGATTGAGTGTCAGCTCAGGTCTTATTTTTCATTTGTGTAATCAATCCTGAGAAATTCTTTTCCATAATAATCAGTGTGGTGCTTCATCTGGCACCCTATGGAGCAGTTACAATCACACAAAAGTCATCACAGAAAAGTGATATTCTAGGATAAGATTTTTGGCTAATCAGGCGACCAAAAACCTAATTTAAGCCATAATCAAAAGCACCTGAACATGCTCTATTGCGGTACCAAAATTAAACCTTTAGACAGTTTTAAGTTTGTTTAAAAATGATGCCAAAAGAGACTTATTACATGCATAATATGCTATAACCGGGGTCTATTTGGCTTAATTTTCAAGGGCTCCACTGCACACACACAGATATAAGAAATATAGATGCTAACTGTTTGTATAGACTCATCCTCTATAAAACAGCCTGCTTGGTACTTTTACTCTGGTTTGACTGTCTTTGAAAGTCTGTGGTGACGAAGATGGGAAAAGTTTGAGAGTTTGAGAACTGAGAAAGACCAAAAACGGTACAATAAAAAAGTACGCAGATGTCATTGTTTGACATAGTTATCAGATAACTCATTTTCATTTAAGTCGAGTTACATCAAGCCTTTATTTTGGTTTAACCCTGGTTAAACACATAAATTCCACCAACTTCCAAGAACCAACTAAGTATGATTTCCAGTATGATAATGAGTAATTGTTTGCATACGCTCAAATATACAATTCAGTAAAATATTCAATGCATTCAAAACACTTTACAAAAGTGCAGCATTAATCAGACAGTCTATTGATCCAACCCGGCAGAAATGCAGCTTCATAAAGTGGTGCACTCGTTTTCAGGAGGCTTCTGTGCCAACGTCCATCAAAAGCCGTGTAGCAAAACCATTTGTATTCATTCGCAGTTCCAAAGGCAAGACAGCCAGATGATTCAGCAAATCTCTCCAAACACTAGCCTGGTTTTTTTTTTTGGGGGGGGGGGCTCAGAGACTGAATCACAGGGTTTATAAACTGTCACCCCTGCACAACACTGCTACTCTAGCTCACATTGATGTAAAATGCTTCTATTGTCATAACCCTCTAAATGAACTCTTGTCACTGATCCCAAAACACTGAAGCAGCTAATTATGCTGGTCTATATATCACTGCATTAGATTTTAAATTCATTCTTGGATTTTTCTACACTGAAAATGACAATTTAAGCACTTAAACATCTTTTAAAATGCACTTCTGTGACTCTTCCTGGGCCCACTTAATGAACCAATCAGGTTTTTCAGACTCTTCAAATTAAGTCAGATTTTTTTTTATTTATTTAGCACCAAAGCACAACAGAAGTCATCTCAAGGCACTTTTCACATAGAGCAGGTCTAGACCGTACTCTTTAATTTACAGAGACCCAACATTCCCCCCATGAGCAAGCACTTGGCGACAGCGGCAAGGAAAGAAACCTCAAGTGGAACCGGGCTCTAGGTGGGCGGCCATCTGCCTTGACTGTTTGAAATCTGAGTGAAAATGTAATAACTGCACTTACAGCCTGACAGCTTGTCAGCCCTCTAAGACCCTCACACACCACAGCAGCAGGTTAAGGTGAGCTTGGCAGGTCAGTGGATCAAGGGACATATTGCTACTGGTTGGGGTAACTTTACTGTACATTAAGGTACGATATTTCAACTGCAGCAAAGTGCTCCGAATCAACATTGAGTGTACATGTATGTAAGGCTCATTGGTGTGCTGTAATCATATAAAAGCAGAGATATGAAAGTAATTCAGCATTGTGACTTCTGCAAGGGTAGCAGCCTGGAGTTGGGTGTACTGAGAGATGGGATGCAGTATTTGAGTAGAACTGCAACGATAAGTCAATATAATGTAATGTGTCAAGATAATGGAATACTTGATCAGCATAAAATTGATGAACAACTCTCTTCTTGTATCCATTGTCAAGTTAAAATGCCAAAATTCACCAGTATCTAGATTTTATAGGCTAATATTTGCCATTAACTTAAATGACAAAAGAAGCAGTACCCATGAGGGTAGCTTGTTACAGATATACAGTAACATAGATCAAAAATTGTGGCACCCCTTCATTATGATTTTTTTTTCTCCACACCCCTCCCACATGCATGCATCTCCTTAAAGTGACTGAGTTTGTGACTAGTGACTAGAGTTTCAAACATTCACGTACATTCAGCATCACAAGTGGCTGCAACAGGATCGTAATTTATTTTCAAAAAATGAATCAAAATGTCAATAGATGCAGCCGTGTAACCTTCTCGACCCATTCCTGCAGCATAATCTACTTTTCCAATGTCCATCCGTATGCTTATTATTCCAAACAGACAGGCGGCTCTGCAAAATACAGCTAAATAACACTAGTTTTGTGTAACTTTACTGCACTCCTTGAGCCATAAGACGAAGACAGAAATGGTGCTTTTAGGTGTATTTTGGCAAAACAATGACCAGATTTAAGATGCAACTCATGAAGTGGTACCTGCCATCTCTACATGTAATATCTTATCAATCCCAAACCCTGTACAGTGTGTTCACATGTTGCGATCAAACTCGTGTCTACATGTATGCTAATTCTAAGCAGAAAAGCAAAATCGTGTAAACCCAGAGAATACAGTTATGTTACAAGTACTATTTGGTAGCTTTTTCTTGTAACTTGCAAACTATCTCATTATCTCTCAGTGGAATCACTCAAAAACTGTGTCTGAAAAGCATGCAGATGTTATGTTTATTTCAAAGAGATGTATAAAGATGTGTTTGCCCTCAAACGCAGAAGCTAAAAAGTAATGCAGTAATTCAGTAATGCAGGGAATTCATCCATATCTTTTTGTCTTAATCTTCTTGAGATGACTCATGATGCTTGTCTCAACTCTAACAACAGTGGAAAGTCACAGGAACACTTTTTTTTCTTTTCATATTTTTCCTTATTGTCTTTAATTTATTGTGTCATCTTTGTATTCTACTCTTTTTGGGGAAGGCGTACATAGCCTACGGGGCTTTGTTGAGTGGGTGAGTGGAGTAGGATGGTGTCAGGACTGTAGAGAACAGACGGAACTGGGCAAAGGCCATGTGGTAGAGGTTCAATATCTGGTATCCTTGCTGATGTTGATGCTGTATTATTTATATCTATATCTTGAAAAAATTCTATCAACAGACATAAAAAAAAGAGCCTAGAATGCCGCATCAGAGTTGAAATTCACTGTTCAAATATTGTGTGAAGGTCATACGTTGAAAAGGGCAGCAGAACAACTGCTCAGCTGAGCCTGCTTTATTACAATTGTCTGCTAAGCTGGGATGGCTACAGGAATAAGAGAGATCTGCAAGGACAAACTGAGGAGAAGGCGCTGTATGTTTAAGCCGCTGTGGCTGAAAAATTATTCAACCGAAGTTCACAACCAATCAGCTTTGTAGTGCTACAATTTTTTTTTTCTCCCTGTGGTTAAATCATTCAGATAATAAGGATTCTCTCAATAACCGAGCAGCCTTAGATGGAGTCAATGTACAATTTGAACACAAAGCATTAAAGGCCAAATTCATTAATGTGGATTATTATATCGCATTCTCCAGAGGTTAATGAGGGAGAGAGGAGGAGAAAGTGAATGTTTTCTTTTTGTTTGCCCACTGTGTATTAACTACAACAACATCATTTGAAATGAAGCATGGAGAATTGATCACCTTATAATGTTAAGGAAATTAGCCAGAAATTATACAAAGTGTCCTCAACTAACTTACTGTCCTGACTCTTACATTACAATACTGGTGGCCATGTTACCCATTAAGGGAAAGGAGAGAGTATTACTGTGAACTTTTATTATAATATTTATTGCTGAACTGTAAAATATCCTGCACATTACGTCTTTAGCACAACTCTTTAATAACTAAATTTGAGAGATCCTTACCAAAAGCTTTGTTTATATTATGTGTTTATGCTACAAAATGCATGTAAATATCATTCATCATTCTCAGAGTAATATTAAATTTGGTGTCAGCCTCAAAAATCTGTATTGGTTAGAGTCAAATCTTAATTCTATAATATTCAGTGCAACAAAATGATCAGTCATAATCACATCATACACTTGTTTCATAATAGATTTGCTCATTAGTAGTTTGCAACTAAACATAAAACAAACAGAAGAGGAAGAAACATTTTTTGTCTAGTTAAGAAAAGTCAATTTCCCCTGTCACCATCATGAAATGTTAACTAAGCCCCATATTTGCATAAAATGCTTGTGCTGCACTATAATTATCCAGCAAAATTAATGTCTTCATTATACGTTAATTACCTCCTCAACTTTAAAATGTTTTCTGGAACATTAAAGGTACGCGGAAGTGAATGAAAAAGGGAAAATGAAAACATCTGCATCAGTTGATTTGTTGTGACAGTGGTAGAGGTATCAAAAAAAAACCTATCGAGGCGTTGTACGTTTGACTAATCGCACATCGACTGTAGAGCCCAATATCTTCCATCTGAGAGTGTCACTACATAAGGCATCCAGCTGGGATTGTTGTCAAATGTCTCCATTCATCAATTTCATGTGAAAAATGCAGGTTTTTACCCCTGTGATGAATAATGAATCACAGTTGACGTATTAGTGTTGTCACAAACACATGGATGGGAGTTTAGCAGGTGCAGCAGCTGCAGTATCTCCAGTTTTTTTCTTCTCTCAGCATATGGAAATATTCTGTCCTTTTTGAATCCATTGATGATGGCTTTTTCAATTTCATTTCATTCATCATTTTGGAGGAGAATTAATGGTCTTAAATGTTTCTGAAGTGTGCTAAATGTAAGCCTCGTTTAGAGGTATATTTACACAACCTTGAAATGCATAAATTATCTTTATGGACAGACAAAAAAGCAGCATGACCCTGAGACTCACACTGTCCCTTCCAACTCACTTGACCTTGGTATTGTTTGGGTCCTGGTTACACCCCCTTAACTGATATAAATAGCTAATGTGGTCCTGTGTTGCTCAGTAGAGAGAACATAGCTCTGATACTAATTGCCATCGCTGACATTATTCAGAGTTTATTTCAAAAGAGGGCCATCCATGAAGGAAATGTATAGAATTTTGCTATTGTAGGGTTCTTTAGATAAGACCATATTATGTGCTTCAACAGTCAGAGGTTACACCTGAAAAGCTTTTCTTAGAGACAATAAAATATTGCTGCTACTATTGATATGGATAGTGGATGATACTGTAATGTATGCCTCCTCATTGTTAGATTAACGTTATTAGTGCTGAGATGTTATATATTCATTAAAAGCTCGACTTTTGGGTGCAAGCATGCTGATCTACATATTTTAGCCTGAACTTTACTCTTGTACAAGCCATAAAGATTGTGAGCTTTACTGACAGTATTGTACCTTTATTTATTGAAGGTAAGTTTGATGAGAACAAATGATCTTTTTCAGGAAACCTCCACACTCATATGGTTCCTAAGATTCAGAGAAACTGCCCAGTAAGACCACAGTCTGATCTGTTGACCACTTAGAAGCACCAGTATGGCACACACCTTCTATCTGATTACACATTAAATCTATGACAAAGTACAACATTTACACCATTACAGTTCAAAATAAACACAATATACAACATATTTTCACACAGGGACTCATTAAACAATCTTGGTGTTCAATCATCATTAACTCATTGATTTAGTATTGTCACTGAATCTACAAAACCCTCAGTTTTGTGCTTTCTTATCTTGCAGGTAACCTTCGATTGTGGACCACTAGCTGTCCCTTTGGTCCAGCTTGACACCCACTGCTAGTACTATTATTATTAGTCATATTTGCCCACTGCCACCACTATTATATTAGTCATATTTCTGTTATTTTTACTGTCGTTATTGTTATTATTGTTGTTGCTGTGCTTCTCTCTGTGTCTCTCTATCCTCTCTCCCCCTCCCTCTTTCTCTCTCAACTCAACCGGTCAAGGCAGATGGCCGCCCACCTAGAGCCTGGTTCTGCTCAAGGTTTCTTCCCATTAAGGGGAGTTTTTCCTTGCTGCTCTTGCCAAGTACTTGCTCATGGGGGAATGTTGGGTCTCTGTAAATTAAAGAGTACGGTCTAGATCTGCTCTATGTGAAAAGTGCCCTGAGATAACTTGTGTTGTGATTTGGCGCTGTACAAATAAAACTGACTTTACATGACTTCATCAGCTCAGAGACTTTATAAAAAAGGTCACGTGGTTCCCTGTAGACTTACTTACGTCAACCTCCATTTGCTTTTTTTTATTAATCTAATAATTAAATAATTAATTGCTTGCGGTCCATTAATGTCTTTTGGCTTTTTGGGCATGGGCACCACAGATGGTCCATAATGGTGTCAGTGCATTATGGCCTGCAGCATAGTATAATAAAATATGTGAATGTGTTAACAATATGCGTACACATGGGCAATATGAACTGGCATTGCTATGTCAGCATATGTCAAAACGTGTCGTGACCATGTCAACTGATGTGTCAGTGCTTGACCGCTTCGAGGTCAGACAGCCAGCCACCATGAAAACTGAGGGAAATATTTATCCAGTTGAATCAGCACAACTGTTTGGGAGGAAAGAGGCAGCAGCAACGGTAGAATCATAGACGGAGGGAGACGCAAGGGAGGCCCTTAAAATAGCTGAGTGAGACAGAGAGGTGGAAGGTGAAGGAAGAGGGAGAAACTGAGCAGGACATTTGTAGAGGGCCCAGAGAGACTGAGTCAGGCAAAAACAAACAGAGGAAGACAGCTATCAGATGGTCAGTTTCACAGAGCCCAAGGAGAGATTGAGAAGACAATACAGAGAGATAAAACTTTTAAGTTTGAGTAACTTTTAGCTGAGTAAAAACTTACCTATACAAACTTGCCTTCAATTGACTACTTATGTATGTTTATTGCACTTTAATGTCTCATTTTGAATGTCCTCTTATTCTTAATGTATCTTAATGTTTTGTTATTTTTAATGTTTCTCTTATGTGTACAGCACCTTGAGTTACAACCACTGTATTAAAAGTGCTATACAGATGAATAAACTTAAACTTAAGAGCAGATAGGAGGAAAGATGACGTGATTAAAAGCACAAAGAAAGATGTGAAAGAAAAAATGTCAGCAAAAATATAATAAGAAGTTAAATCTCTAGATAGATTGAGGAGGAAATAAAGACTTATCAACAGAAAAGACAGAAAGAGACAAAGAGCTCAAATGATGTACATGATTATGAAGTTATCAATACATGAATTTCATTCCAAAGCAAGATAACTGATGAATCACCAGGCCTGACAAAAGAATAGCAAGTCGAATTGTGGCAGACAGAAAACAGCTGCCTTAAGCCCTCATCAGATGGGATGCTTTTATCTCTGCTGTGACAGTGCTAGTAACAGAGAGAGTAATGGCTCAAAGGATGCAAAGAGCTTTACATCATTGTTGTTGCTATGCAACTATCCTATTATTATAGGCAAGTTAACCTAAAGTAATGCAGGTGATAATGTTTGTGAAAATCATAATGAACAAGAGGAAGAGAAGCTGAATTACAGTTGAGAAGAATCCATGGCATTGTCACAAAATGTTCCACATAGTTGGGCACATACTGAGTGGGCTGGAATGTACAAAAATGCTACCAAAAAATTTAACTGGATTTGATCCTGTGAGACAAATGACAAAAAAACAACCGCTGGAAGTACCTTCATTAAGATCTCGGTAAGAATATTTTCAAATGAAAGCCTGATGTTAAATGTTTGTCAGCTCACCCATCTCGGGATGGTGCCTTCCCTCAACAGGAACGCTGACTGTCCGCCGCAGTAGCTTGTTCCTGTGAGACTCTGAGCGCCTCTCGCGCATCAGCAAAGGGTGTACCTGCACAGAGAGAGCACAAGGTCAAAACACAAACACACCCTCCTCAAGAACTGCATCCTGAAGTACTGTACAGAATATCAATACACAAGTGCACCCTCTGTCCTTCTCTTTGTTGCATGAGATAAATCATTCTGTGTCACATTATGCTTAAAAAAAATTACTGCAATACAGTTAGAGTTAGAGCTGTGGAGGACAGCTTTGGCAAAAAATTATGTTAGATATTAATTATGGACAGGAAATGATTATCTGAGAATTATGAAAATGATCGAGAGTAAACAGATTACAAAACACATGAAAAATAGATGTATGATAAGCACATATAATATTTCAAAAATGATGAATGAACTGATAAACTTCTGTGAAAGCAACTTTCAACAGCAATGAAACCGAAAAAAAAAAAAAAATCATCCAAAGATAATGAACATAAGAACAGATGCAATCCACATGCCACCAGTTGCGTCATGTTTTTCAAACGTATTAGCACATTGTTATCATTCAACAAAAGTAAAAGTTGAGAGAATGGCTTATCTGCAAATAGACAAAGCTGAGATGCGTTTTAAAGATATCATCCACCACAGCAGTTCATAGCATGATACATTATGTCTGATCTGGAAGAGCTGAAAGCTGAAAGCAAAAAAGAAAACTAAAAATATAAAGAAAAAATAAACCACACTTCACAGCTCTGTCAACTTTGGCCCCACAGTCCCTGAATTCATAAAAGTGAGACTTGAGGGAAAATAAATGGGAGAATGTGCCACACTAATCAGAAACACTAGTCCTTTTGAAACATCAGTTACACTCAGAATATACAGTGTGCAAGACAAAATACACAACCATAAATCTTGTCTCAACACCAATGCTAGTACGTTGTTGGTGTTGAGCCCTAGTACACCAAGAAATACACAAAATAATAATAAAACACGATGTCTGAAATTCATTTCGAAATATGATACTGTGATGCATAGATATCAACATTTGTAAATTTCCCACAGCTTCCTGCACATTTACAGCGCTATTAATCAAGAATAAATAAACAATGGATCAAATGTGACAAACCCACAGAGAATTATCACTCAACTCTGCAGTCAATCCCATTTTCGACTGCAGTAGACTGAGATTTTTCTCAGGAGCAGGTGAAGACAAGAAGAGTTAATATCGGATTTAAATTCCTAATGTGAACATAAACACAACTCCAAGTGTGTGAAAATGTTGCACACATCTGCCAGATGTGTAAACAGTAAATTATTAAGGTGTTGCGTGTTGATATATTGGCTGCAACATATTTCTAGAGTGATAATATACAGTATGTAATGGATGTGTATTTGAGCTTGTTGTGTTGTGCACCCAAGCGACCAAAAAAACCATTACTGCAGCTTTAATAAATGCTGAATAAATGATGAATTTAAAGTGATTTCAAACATGGATATAAGTATAGCCCTTTAAATGGGGGCATGTTAGCTTTTTGTGATTTTCTGTTATTTATAAGGTTGGATATCCATGCTAAACATGGTCAAAGTTCCAAAACTTGAGGTTACGGTATATAGAAATGCTCCCTTTGCAACGTATTTTTCTACCTGTTTTCTACCTGACGTCAGATCGTTGCCTATAAACTGCTGTCTGTTCCAAAGCCTTGGTTGCGAAGGTTGGTATTAAGGTTGTTCCATGTCTTGTTTGCGTTGTCCACTCTCATATTTTCAGATTGGATTTCGGCTTGAACATGTACAAATGTATCTGAGTGGACATTTCCAGTAAAGAACGAGAAAAAGTAGTGAAATCCTACTACTATAATTCGTTGTTTAGTGCTACAGCTGTAGCACATTGGACATATGAACGCACACTCACAAACGCACATAAATGCACATATCTCTACTGCAATAATCTAGTTAGACCAGCAAAGCAGAAGATGCTTCACATACAGCATCAAAAATCTTGTTTATATGACTCTCATATTTTCAGATTGGATTTCGGCTTGAACATGTACAAATGTATGTGAGTGGACATTTCAAGTAAAGAACGAGAAAAAGTAGTGAAATCCTACTACTATAACTCGTTGATTCGTTTGCTGAGGAGCAGCGTCCAAGAGCTGGCCAATCAGAACAGAGTAGGCTCCTTAGAAGAGGGGCCTTAAAGAGACAGGAGCTAAAACTGCCTGTTTCAGACAGAGGCTGAACCGAGGGGCTGAGCAGGTATAAGATTAATAAGGATCTTTTTTTTCCAACTCTAAATCAAGCAAAGATATTCCAGTAGAGCCCCAGAATAAAATATAGACCTGTAAATGTGTATAATATGTCCCCTTTAAAAGTGAACTGCAGTCACTGTCCTCTGTTTGTCCTTACTGACATAAAGTCAAGGAGTCTCTGGAAACGATAGCAGCCTTGTTTGTTCTCATACGATACTGCTGTGCTTTTGACTGTGTCCTTTTGAAACTACTGACTAACAGAAATGCAACGTCGGGACATAAAAGAGCTGGTGTGAACACAGAGAGCTAGTGTCAGAAGGTGGTACTAACTGCAGAGAGTAGTGCAGGATAGTGCAGCCTAGGGGGTTTTGGGGAGAAGCCAACAACAGTGAAGGACACTAGCAGGTCACACTGAGCCATATGTCCCACAAGACAGCAGAGTGCCACTCACTCTAAAGGAGTGCTGTTAAGATGAAAGAGTGTGTGTGTGTGTGTGTGTGTGTGTTCGTGTGTGTTTTTGCATGCTTTTGAGTGATTTGTGTTTGTGCTCCCCTGCATCTGAGTATGCACAAAAACTACTATATGGTAGTTACAGATGTGTGTCCATCAAAGCGAGGGCACATAAAAATTTAATGCAGACACTGCTCCACTTCAAGCTACTAATATTCTCCACTACCACGCTACAGCTGTAGCACATTGGACACATGAACGCACACTCACAAACGCACATAAATGCACATATCTCTACTGCAATAATCTAGTTAGACCAGCAAAGCAGAAGATGCTTCACATCACAGCATCAAAAATCTTGTTTATATGAGTCTCTTTATCCAACTTAATCACAGACAAACATCATAAATCAACTGCTTATGTGATTACTCTATGTAGCTGGTTGTGCAAAGTGCACAAAACTACATTTTAATGCAGTCTTTTCTTGGTACCAACATATTGCTTGTTATGATGAAATTACAGGACAACCTCCCTGATGAAAAATATATTAAGCAGCATCCATTCTTTATGAGTCCAGTATGAGACTGCAGAGAGCATGTATGTTAATTTACTCGGAGAATTTACCGTGGGACACGCTTATGGAACAAATTACCAGATGATCTACGAATAGCCCCAACTTCGACTGCCTTTAAGAGCAGGCTTTAAACCCTTTTATTCTCTGCTGCCTTCTAATGTTGCGTTTATCACCTATATTCACTTATTTATATATAGTATTTATCTTAATAAGAATAAGAGGCAATCACATGATTGCCTCTTATTCTGTACACGTTTAAATTTTCTTTTACATTTTCTTTCTTCACTATTTTAAAGTCTTTTTTTATTTTTTAAATGAACATAAAGCACTTTGGCATTGCCTTAAGTGTATGAATTGTGCTTTATAAATAAACTTGCCTTGCCTTGAGTCTCCCTTTTGTTCAGGCAGTTCTGTGTTGAGAGGTTTTGGTATTTGTCAGGGTTTTTTGTTTTTTTTTGTCTCACTAGCGCTCTGCCACTCCATCAGTACTGGTCCAATGCAAGACACCTACAACTAATAACCAAAATCTTTAGTTGCCTATTTTCCTATTACAAATTACCACCACTTGGATGTAGTGTTATTGATCATTTAGTAAGAATTAGAAGTGGGCAATATGGATAAAATCATATTTATCACAGTTTACAATAGCATAATACCCCAAGAGATATAAGATTAATAGCTACCAGGGTAAAAACAGTATAGTAAATTGACATGGTCTCGCATTATTTCTATCACCATACTGTCAAGCCCTATTAAGAATATCCCTCTTACCAGGGTGACATTATTAGACAAGAAAGAAAACTAAGACACTCAGCTTCCATCTAAATCCAAGTCTTCTTAGTGCATCCTGCTTCAATTTGAAACCAAGTCTCGTCAGTGCACACAGCTTCTCTCTAACCCTCTTTTAATTCTCTCTGCAAGATTAATGTAGGAAACCGCAGCAGAGAGTGGCCGAGCACTCTGTTCGACTAATTGAATATGTTTTAGTGCCAATGAATAACAGTAAACCTGAATTAACCTCACATTCTACCAGCTCTTCATTGATCAGGAGCAATAAGAAAGCCACAGTTGCATACTGTAGCTTTATTGCGACCATGTTGCTTTATAGTCTTTCTAAACATAATATAATCGACAAAGTAGTTTCATAATGCCTGACTGAGCACTGTGCCAGCCCTGACTCCATGACAGAGAAATCAGGAGGAGAGTATGGAGGAGTTGCAAACTTAGATCCCAGGTAATCTCGCTGAATGGTTTTGCAGCTATTGAAGGGATAGTAGTGATTTTCAGCAGGGTTAAAGTGATGTTTCTCTCTGTCCAGATTTTCAGCTGTTGCCATGGAATCCAGAGGAGACAAATGGGCTGCATTTACTTTTATCTACTGTATGAGTTGTGAGAGGGTTACAAAATACATGTTTGGTAAGCTAAGGCTTAGCTTTTTTGCTTTTTTCCATACAGATCAACAAAATCAGCTCTGTCTCTCTACATACTGGAATCTAAATAAGAGGGTGCAAACATGTATTTCACAACATGAGCTGTACACAAATGTCTAGAATGATCCATGAGCTAAATTAAATCCATGACTGTTAAAAAAGTTAAATTCTTGACTAGCCATCTTGATGTCAACACTACCCAATTACAAGGAGCTAAATATGGTAATTTTCCTCAATCACATCTGCTTGAACAAGAACAAGCCCACTCATTCTCTCCCCTACTGTTGCCCTGCTCAGTGCAATTCATCACTGACAACTTGACTCACAGAAAAGACCCAGAATACCTTTTTACCCCCCACCCTGACACATCAGCCCACCAGTAAGCATCCCATCTCCACTTAGAGTGGGGGGGACACCTGGAAACTATTTTTACTCTGCATGTGGCAGAATTTGATTGGTCAGATGTCGCAGAGTTTGCAGCTGAAGACATAACACTGGCTCTCTGGGGTTGCCATGAGTGGGCACAGGAAGCTGGCAGACCTGCACTCAGCATCAACAGAGAACAGAGAGGCAGCATTAGACTACCTCACTGACTTTTAACCATATCAGATAGTACACCTTAAAAACAAACCTAATGGAACAATTTAATTTAAAACACAATATGCCACTGCTAAAATAATTACTGTTGAAAGACCTGGTATGGTGTCACCTACAGGCCGCAATATCCATAACACTCTACTAGAAAGAATAAACGACATACTAACAATTCTTAAAGCCAGTGCACACATGAAATGAACTGGAGTTTTTACTTATTCCACTGCCAAACTTGAAGGTGGCACAAAAAGTCAGCTGTGATAGCTACGTGAGATGCAATAATTGGTACAACTGGAATAATGACTCACACTTTTGGACAGTATCTTCTCAAAGTTATGGTCTTTCATGGTCTTTCACTTGCTGGAAAGTGATGGAAGTAGTTGCGAGAAGGATGAAGTTAAAATCCTGCATACTTTCTCACCTCTGCACACCTGCCAAGCATCTGTCTGACATTCTGACATCAAAAAGGTGAGGGTGGGGAGGGGGTTGCAGCACTATGCGATGAAGCCTTTCATTTTTGAAGCCTTTAGAGCCTTACCAGTAGTGGGACTAACAATGTCAAGTTTATCCTGAGACAGGTGCTGGAGGAACAGCCATGCGGTCATTAAAATCAAAAATGACTCTCTGTAAAAGCATGCATCTAATCAGCAAATCTCATGGCAATCTGCCCTTTAGATTTGAATAATTCTTGTGCCTGATGTTGGCACTAGAAGAAAGGTCATAGTGTTACTAGAAACACCTCTAGAAAACCATCTGCGGACCATTAATATCGCCAACAAATTTCATAGAGATACAGAAATATAGCTTTAAAGATACCTTGAAAGGCACTAATGTGTTGAACAAGGTTCGACGGAAGGTCAGGGGCTTACTAAATCAGGAATCATTATCTGGGAGCCATAAATATCCCTACCAAGCAGCAGCTTGAGGCTAAAGCAAATGCGTTAAGTACTTCAAAGTTCAATACCACTGATGGATGCTGGATGCTGGTTCCAAAAAATCCCTGGCTACAATTGACTACTGTTTCAATTGATAAATTTGGCCCTCTAATAAGTTTGCTTGTGGTCATTTTAGAAATGATTGCTCCGTTAATAAGATTTGAAGACTTATAGTAGCTTTGATGTCAGTTTTGATGTGGGCGTTGATTGCCAGCTGTGAATGACAGTTCACTCATCTGCTGCTCTCCCTGGCTCCAGGACTCATACTGAGTAGGACTACTTATTGCAATATGTTACTAGATTATAATACCTGCCCTGTTAGCACAATCTAAATAAAGTAGCTAACCTTAGCCCAAGTGTGCGTCGGTATGTGCGTTTCCAGAGCGTGAACGGCAACACACTGCACTCCTTATTTGGAAGGTCCTGGAGAAGATGCCACCAACCATATGTAGCAACTCTGGGCTTCTACTGGCTCCAATGCAAACCAATGCGTAACGTTACACCTTGCAATATCCATCTTTATACAGTCAAGAATCCCCACCAAGTGTGGCCAGTATTAGGGTATCTTGTTCTGGATGGGCTAGACTCTTCACAAGGCAAAAAAACGTTAATCTCGGAGCACCCTGGTAGCTGAGTGGTTACTGTGCATGCCACATGACTGCAGAGTCCGTGGTTCAACTGCAGCTAGGGACCCTTGTTGCATGTCATGCCCTTCCCTTGCTTCCTGTCTGCTTATCTATTATCAGCTACCCATTAAAAGCAAAAATTTGACAGCAGAAGATGTTGCCATAATCTGAAACAGTTAACAAAGAGTAAAGGCTTCAATTAATCTACATTATAAAAACTATAACATAAAGGAGCAGAAAAACCAAGTGAAACAGACCAGAAATGACGTGTTTGGATTTCAGCCAAACACAAAGCTGCAGAGAGACACTTTACTGTATCGCAAATGGGTAAAATATCTTGTTTACTCACTGTCCATACACTATCATTCTCTTTACGTAAATGATCACACTTTTGTAAC
Source organism: Thunnus thynnus (assembly GCF_963924715.1). NCBI lineage: Eukaryota > Metazoa > Chordata > Actinopteri > Scombriformes > Scombridae > Thunnus > Thunnus thynnus. The sequence continues at coordinate 7,739,497 of NC_089526.1, read as the reverse complement.
ACACTGTACAAAAGTACATTGTACAAGTACTGTACCAGTTCTCATAACTTATCTGGGGTTTGTCTCTAATTAAAGTAACCTGTAGATGAGTGTGTACACCCAATAAAAGTACATTACAATGCTTCATCACAAAATAAGTCTTGTAATGAATCAAACTAAAATGTAAGAATATTTTAATATTTCATTTAAGGTGCTGGGCCATGTTTGGGTTCTGTTGACACTAGTGGTGCAGCAATCAATTTCATCCAATTTGAATTGTAAATTGTATGCCTGATGGACTTAAGCATCCGTGACGACTATTGTAATGGGCAGAATTGAAATCGATCCATTTTTTATTAGAATTTTAACAATGAGACAATTAAAAATGAACACACTCATTAAATTTCAGTCAGGAGCTGCAAACACTGTACCACATTGTATAAAACAGATATCTGCCTTACATGGAGAAAAAGGGATGGATAAAAGGATGGTAGTGTTGGATGAGGGAGGCTGAGATGGTGGTGGAGGAAGAAAGGGAGAAAGGAGAAGGAGGGAAGGGACTGCCATTGATCTGAAGAGGGAGGAGGGTGTTTTTGTTCAGCTTGGCAGGTTGAGTTGAGCAATGCTGCAGGCTGGCTAGCCCATATGTCACTACTGCTTCCTCAGGCCCAGCTGTGAGGAGCAGGGGAATATGGTGGGACTCTGTGTATGGTTGTGTGGATGTGAGAAAGAGAGAGAGAGAGAGATTACATGTCTCTGCAAGAAAGACACAAAAGTGTGGGAGTGTGTATGTGTGTGTGAGACTGCAAGAAATAGAGTGTGTAATGTGTGAAAACTGTGCAATCCATTATTTCTTAACGGGGCAGTAATCAAACACCGCTGGCTGTCTAACTCTGGCTCAAACACAAAAAAACACACATATACACACACATACACAAACACACAAACAAACACATGAACCTGCATTAGGACACGCATGCAGGCAATAACAAAAATTTGGCCACACACCTGCACAGACAGAAATAAATTTCACCTCAGCAGATCACACACGCACACACAGCTCCGTGCATAATGATAGGCAGCTGAGCTAGCCAAAAGCACGATTTGTCCTTCAGGCATTGGTAACATCCTTTCACGGACAGATGTTCCTCCTCCTCCTGACCTCAGGCACTGGCTACAGAGTTCATAAAACACACAGTGATCCTACTCTCAGAAATACATATATACACAAACAAATATACAATGCTAAAGCCAATAGGGCTGACATTTTGAGCATGTTCGGCCTTTCAGACACAGAACTAATCTTATGTGCAGAGCAAAACCAACAATAAATTAATGTACTTACAAGGATTGTGTGTGTATCCAAAGCCTGACTGCCTATTTACAGAGCTTCACTGGCTTGTTGTGCTACATATCACAACCTCTTGACTTTGTATTAAAGTTATTTACAATGCACTACATTGTACATTGTGAACCACGTAAGCACAGTAGCATCTGTCATCTACATGGAACTACTCTCTGGAGACTAAAAATGTGATTGCTGTTATTAGTCTTTGGAGCCATTTTTAAACAAACTACCATGCCCATTATCTTTGTGATGAAAGAACATGTCACTCAGTGCAACAGTGTGGCTCACTGACATATTTTTAATAGTACTTTGACAACAACAGAGGTCTACGGCACAGAGGAATAAGATATATCAGGTTTTGGATACACACACAATACTTGTAAGTAGATCTGTTCATTGTTGGTGTGATATACAGTACTGCAGATGTAGGCTACTATATATACTGTAGGATGTTGGCTATAGTGCAGGGAAATTTGACTTAATGTTCCATGTAACCCCAAAGGAATTTAATCTTTTTTTTTTTTTAACTCATGGAATACTGTATTGTCTTCAACTGATGTGAAAACGTAAAAATGCTAAAAAACAGAGTAAAAGGTAACATGCAAACACCATAATTTGATGTAAATAAGCAGGGAACTCACATTATAAACTGTGACCTGCCTCAGTGTGCACAAAATGCGTAGTGAGCAATATTAAGTGTCACTTACAGTTACAGCTTGAAAAAAGTATAATAGTGAGGGCTGAGAGGAAAACGACAGAAACAACCGCCTAGCTAGTTGCTTGCAAAGTAAAGTATTTTTGCTTTTCTACAATTGTAAATGTAGTGAAAATTAATAATACTTTGGATGTAAATTATAGTTACAGTGGTTCATTGCCTTAACTCGTACATGTTAAGTTCATAGAAAAGTTCATATTACCCCTAAGTGTCCACATCCCAGAGAGACAGACCTGGCAAAGTACAATTCTTCTTAATAAAAATGATAAATGGCAGAGGATTGCTTTTAAGGTCATTGAGATCTGGCAGTTGCTCTTGGTAAGTTGGCAGGAGACAAATTACTGTAGGCCTAGTTTTCCTCTTTCTCTCGGTGCCTCCAAGGTATTAAAGAAAAAAAAACGGTACACTATCCACAGGGAGAGGCGAATTAATCAGAATGCTGAGATAAAAGCCATTTCAACCCTTGTATGTACAGGATGACCTTTTGAAAAAGGGTTTATTTCTGAATGAGTGACAATTTTTACCTATATGGCATGTAATAGTTACTCAAATACTAAGACTTCTTTTGTTAAAATCACCTGAAGGGTTCAGGTCAGCCATTTTACTAAAACAATCAACCTTTTCTTCTGAGTGTCACTGCCCACCTGCATTTATTACATAATTAATCCTTCCAACTCCCACACAAAAGCCACCGAAATGTGCTCTCCAGGGTCATAAGCAAACACACTATCCACCTCCGAGCCACTCTTCATGCACTGTGACAACAGCTACAGGCTAAAGCCACCAAGGTGCTTTGGCTTGTTTGCAGACCGGCTCATGCACTAATGCTTTCAAATTCAGTATCAAAGCTGCAAATGGGACCCCCAACGTAGTACAAAGGAACACTTTTAACAGAGAGGAAAATGTACTCAACAATCATAGTTATCTCAAATTGCTGAAGTACAACATCTACTTCTCTGTTATTTCACAGCTCCTTCTAACATTTGCAGGCTAAACAAGGCTTGTGCCGCCCGTAATCTTTTCTTGCGTGACACTGGCACAGTTGGGGGAGTGCAGCCCGGACACATGACTTGGGGGACAGGGCACTGGTGCGTGGCGGCGGAGTATGAAACTCTGTCATCTCAGATTAATGTTAGATGAGAGGAGGAGGAAGAGGGGAGGATGGCAAGCAGCCATCGCTGCCAGCCCTCTCACTCCCCCTACAGGACAGAAAGAGGCAGAGCAGCCTACCAAGAGATGGAGGAAAATGGGAGTTAGGGGAATGAAAACTCACAGATCAAGATCTCACAGATTATCAAAAAAGTCAAAGAAATTCATTTTTTCATCATTGCCTGCATAGAAATTTCCAGCCCAGTTTTTCCCAAGTGCTCTATAACTGTCTACTTCATTAACAAAATTCTAATTCTTAAACAACTGCAAATGTCTTTAAATGTGTTCAGTATCAAAAGAAGTGGAATATGATCCAGTTACTACATTAGAGGTCCAAAGTCAAACTATTATCAATCATCAATCAGTCTATGAATCTGTTTAAAATTCACATGATGACTGGGTTAACGCACAGCTGCTCACACAATGCTTAAATCTTCTCTGTCTTGTTTCTGCTGCAACCACAATGCATGCATTAGTGCTCAAACACATAAAGCAAAAGAGTGCTAACTGCAAAATGTAAATATGCAATCATATGAGAGCTGCGACGATTGGTCGATTAATCAATTAGTCGAGCTATGAATCGGCAACAACTGTGATAATCAATTAATGGTGGTAGTTTTTAAGCAAACATGGCGAATAAATCACTGGTTTCAGCTTCTGAAATACAAATACTTTCTGTTTTTCTTACTTTTTTATGACAGTAAACTTCTTCGGGTTTGGGAAGCTGTGATGGGCATTTTCCACAGCTTGCTGACATTTTGTGGACCATTATGATTAATCCAGAAGAGAATTGGTTGACTATTCAATACACTAAGTGTCATTTTTTGGTGCTTCAGGCTCCATGCTCACTTATTTTCTAGGTAATACAGCTCCATGTTTCTTGCTCAGACTGCACTGGAAATAATTTCTACCGATCACACACAGTAGTCCAAGGGAGACAGCATAGAAGTCCCATTTGGTTGCGACAACTGAATGACAGTTTAAAAAAAAAATAGCAAAAGAGGGAACTGTAATTATACGCAGCATGTTTTATGTTATTTTTTATTTCACAAGAGTTTTTGGCTAGACTGCAACAGCAGAGCCAGCCCTACAGCCGCGAATGTCTGTCACTGACTGAGTAATGAAGTTACACAATCGGTCAACCGAAACTAAGTATCCCATGATGCATTTTGTACCAACCAAGCACTTCTGTGTTCATGGTAAATAAAATAAAAAGCAATATAACAACATTACATTTACAAATGCAAACTTTACACTCATGAAACACACTGTATTGGGGTCATTTACACTCAGCATTTATGATCAACTTGATAGTTTCTGCATTAAAACTATTTTCGGGTTGTGGGTAAGTGATATAATATATAAAACATATTAAAAAAATAGCCTAAATCTTAACTCAACCCTTCTTACAACAGCACCATATAATCTACACAAAGATCTGGAGCAATGTATTTTCAGTATTTTTTTTTTCTTATATGTACAGCACCTTGAGTTACAACTACTGTATGAAAACTGCTATACAAATAAACTTAAACTTAACACAAAAGCAAACATCTTAAAAATGCTGACAATGTCCATGTGAGATGGTAACCAGATGATGTACGAATTAATAGCCCTCTAGGTTAGGCAGTTTAGGTCTACTAGGTTTTGACTTAGTCTTCTTTAAACTTTGGTTGGTATTCTACCCTCATGCTCAGTGTCAAAATGTGCCACTCAGACAACACATGTTGTCAGCATATCTATTATCTTTGGCAATTAAAATGAGCCAAGGGTGTTGACATCTCAGCGAGGGTGTAATCCCATTCAAGCCCTATGAAGTGTCTGCACTCCATCATGAGGAAACAATTCAATGAACTCAACACACCAGGTGTCAGGAGACACACAGGCACACGATTAACACAAATTTCCAAAGTGACACATTTTAGACACAACAGAGCAGTCTTGTTCCCCGAAGCGACACCTCAGCTCTCCGGGAGGACGCCCCTCCTGCGTCTTTCTGATGGCCGTCATTCACAAAACAAACAACAATAAAAAAAAATAAAAAAAACAGTGCGGCAACTGAATGGCGCTACAAGGAGCACAGAGACAGGTGGCCTGTGGGAGAGCCAAAGACTCCTGCCAGTCACCCCAGAGAGAGGGAGAGATGGAGGGGAGGAAAGATGGAGAGGGAGAGAAAGTATGGTACCAATGAATATGGAGACAGAAGGAGGGGGGAGGGAGAAAAGCAGAGAGTGAGAGATCGGGCAGAGTAGGAGGGGAGAGAGAAGAGATGGAACAACAGAAGGATTAGATGAAGTAAGGAGAGAGATAGGAGGGAACAGATGGAGAGAAGAGGAGAAAAGGTAAGAGTGATGGATCGATGGATGGCATTAAAACGAGAATTGAGCCTGAAGGCGGCAGAGATAGAAGAGAGAGAGCAGGGGATTGGACGGGTGATGCTGAGCTGAGATGCTAAGCATATAAGCAAACAGAAAATCAGAGAGGTGAAAGCTGTATATTTAAGATGGGCTGATATCAAAATGTGCAGGAAACAGCAACACTGGTAAGGAAAAAAAAAAAAAAAAAAAAAGAGCAAAGTTGTCCACTGATCCTCCATATCTCTGCTATGGAAACGTACAGTATGATTGCTTTTTTGCCGAGCCACTGAAGCCATCTAAAACGAATAGAAATAAATTGAAGGGTGAGTGTGTGTGTGTGTATGTGTGTCCAAAAAAGAGAGGAAGAGAGAGACACCAGCTCGGCATGAGGTGAGTGACAGGCATGAATATTTAACGCCTCTCGTTGTCGCCGAGGTGACGGCTATCAGCACGTCAGTCCTGCCTCCGATCCATTCACAGCTGCTGCCTTATTGGCACAATTAGACAGGGATAGGGCTCTGATTAATTGAACTGGGCTCTCCTTTCAATCCCTCCAGAGCAGCACAGATCTCTTATCGGGATCACAGCGCGCTCTATTCCTCTGAGTGATGACAATTTGAAATACTATTGGCAGCCGTGCACTCACACTACAGCAAGAGTCGCCACCCGTACGCTTTGACTGGCCACATGAAGATTCATTACTTTATCGCCTTGCCAACATAGCTGAACATAGGAATTCGCCTCAGTGCCAAACGCCATACACAAATACATACTGTAGAACACATCATAACAAAAAGCGAGGCAGATATCAATAAAAATACAATAAAAGTAAGTTAAAACACAATAAAAATACCAAAACACCAGAGCAACTGTATTGTCACATGTCCAGGCATGCAGCTACTCAGATGAACTCCTATAAAGTGCTGACTTGTCAGAGTTGAAAGCTTAATTTAAAAATTATGTCAGCATATATTGTGGTCTATTAACAGACTTTCTAAATTTGGGGAGGTGACCTATAGATTTGATGATGGTGTTATAATTATAATGGTGTCATTCTGTCTTTGACAAAACTGTGTTATTTGTGTGTAAAAATAGTTTTGTTGCAAAGCCGAGGTAGAAAAAGCTGGGGGACAGCACCCTCTACTGGCCTGAAGAGCAAGATGAGATTTTACTCACAATCAGCAGCAGGTTCAGTCATGCACTGTGCATCTGTGTTTGGTACATCAATATGCAAACTTTGGAGCAAAAACAGTCACGTCCATCGACACTAATATACTGCCGTGTCCTTTTTAAGTAATCTGGAAGTCAGCTGAGGTTACAGAATATAATGCTGGTTTAACAGCAGAAGATAGCAGTGTCACTATGAAGCTTCCCAGCTGTGCATGTGTTAAAACAGCTGAAAACAGAAGGCCTGCTAAATCATTCCCCCAAAGAGTAGAGCTTTCATTAAAAATATTTCCAGCTACTTACTGCATATGTCAGATTTAAACTGGCACTTTAATTTTCTTTCCAGTAAGTAAACAAGTAAGCAGTAAGTTATATTTAAATAAAACTATTGAGGGAAAAATATATCCTTAAGCACTTTAAACTTGTTATCCATAAGGTTGTTTTTTAAATTAATTAACATATCCGTCATCATAAAGCATTGAAACAACATATTTACCCTGTTTGGAGATGCTTTCTGTACACTGCTATTAAGAAGTGGGCCGCACTGGTTCTGGCTGACAATGCCAATGACGTCTTTTTAAGCAGACTTTACTAGGCATTCCTACCCTGTAGTATCACACTTTATAGACGGACCAAGTGTTGCAATGGCTGATTCAACAAATAAACAGTAGGAATCCAAATAACCATTAAAGGATAAGTTTGGCATTATTCTGTGTTTGTCTAATTGTAACAAATCCCATTTAATGAACAAAACCAAGTCCTTCTGTCAATACTTTTTTCCATAACCTGTCTGTGCCTCCCAAGCCTATTGACTCCTATTGAAAATGTAACTTTTTAAAAATTGGTCACAAATACATAATTGATTTATTTTTTAAATAAAAAGTAATTTCCTTAAAATGCTGGGCGCTGTAGTCTTTATCAAATATTACTCAAACAGGAGTAAATAGCACATTTCTATTTTTGGCTTCAGATTAATACACATTTGGTGCTGAAGTGAGTACTTATGGCAGCAGGATGGTGTAAGTGGGATTGATTAAAAATAAACTACAGTACCCGTGTTCATGGCAATAATGGAAGCCAGTGTATCTGTGTGGCTCACTGATGTGTTTTGAAACATGACACGTAGGAATAAGATATATCAGGCTTTAGCTACAAACAGAATACTTGTGGGATTTGTTGAAAATAATAAAAAAATATAGAATATCACTACTCTTATTCTTTAAAGAACAGTTAATGTAGTATGCATTTAAAACTTTATATATGGGCACAACTCTTGTTTCTCCACTTTTGCCTTGCATTTACTATTCTAGTAAAGTTATGACATCATCTGTGTGTAAAACCAAGTTCATGTCACTTTAGGTCAGGCAGGTTGATAAAGTGAGAACACAAAAAAAGTCCAAAATAACTCCACATCACAGTTGAAGGGTATGTTTTTGTTTTGTTTTGTTTTGTTTTAGGTTACTGGTTACACAATTATGATCCAATTGAACAATGCAAACACTGGCCAAAAGTTTCCAGTCATAGTCAGATTCCCACAGAATTAACAACTGCCCTTGAAACTGAACCCCCAAAAGTGAGCCTGAGGCGACAGCGATCCGAGGAAGTTCAAGCTTCTGGGATAAACTCTGGATATATTATCTTTCTGACCTCCTTTTTAACAGATATTAGCTGAAAAGTAGGGTTCTTTAAGTAGCACAAAGACTGTGAAACTATCTGCTAATAGGCCATCCTGACAATGACGTCAACCTATGTTTTACCCAGAAAGACAGGAGTCTGAGTGAAGTATTTTTTTGTGGATTATTTCTCTCACATCACATACTGATCAAGACAGAACTGTCTCAGAATTACTGTAATATTTGAAACTAGAGTTAAAATTTTAATTTAATCTGTTTATTAAATCACAGTCTTTAAAGCCCTCTTCCAAACTCTTTAGGTTTGCCTTCCAGGAATTACGTCACAAATTACTTGATACTTATGAACAAGGAAATTTATTCAAAGAACTAAACCTCTGGTTTTGCCGGGTAGATTACATATTAGCTGTTTAGTTGAATGACTGTGAATGTTTTGTATCATGTTCACTGGTAATAAAAAAGACCAAAGAGAACAAATATTAATTAAAGCTGAACTAATCAATATTTTTATATGAATAATAGGTACACTACCTGCCCAGCACCACACAGCAGACAGGCAAAGTTAGCAACTAGCTGGTGAACAGTACTGAGCATTTAGAAGCTAAGCAGCCACATATTTCCCTCAGGACTTGGTGGAGGAAATTGAAAATGGAACTTACATTTGCCAGGTGACCTGACTCAAAATGAATGATAATGTTGCTTTGTGTCTGCTGGATGAAAAAAGAAACTGTTTGATAAAATGTTTGCCAAGTTTATAAGGTGATAGATGCTCTGTCAATGTTGTGTTTACAGCTTATTATGCTGCCCTCAAGTGGCCAAAAAAATCAATTAAGTGATTTTATAGACTCAGAACTTTAAGACCCCCTTCCATTCAAAAATGTGCTTTTCTTATTGCTACTTGTTACTTGAGCTTCACTGTGCAGAATGATGTATGGGCTGTTTTCATATTCATCTACTGAAAGTGGAAAGTTTCTCTGTGCTCATTGAAAATCTCAGTATAAGACAAGCACGGTACTTTACTGTACAAGCATTATTTGTGACATTACAACTAGTGATCTGGTATGCAACTTACAGAAATATGATGTGGAAACTTGATGCCTCCATTTCACATATACTGAGAATGGACTTTTCAGTGAAGTGGGTGAAATTTTTATCAATTTGAAATTTTAAAAAATATCACTGGATTTTTCAATGAGTGAGAAGCAATAGATGTCATTTTAAGGAACATTTTTTTTGAGAAAAGCCATATCAAACACAAATTATTATTCCAAACAGAGCATTTTATAGCATTTTATCTTTAAAAATGTCTGGAGGAGACCTTTAAATAAATAAATGTGGGTTTCTTACAAACTTGGAACCGGATACAAAATCAAATCAGCTATCAAAACCCAACCCTAGTTATAATAATATTATTAATACACTTTATTTATATAAATTATTACATACATGAAATGCAGCTCAAAGTGATTTACTTTTACAGTAACATGTTACATTTCTTTTCTTTTTACTATGAATATTACTTACAAAAGCAAGACATATTGCAACGAGAGTAAACCCTCCTGCAATATGTAATTAAATGTAATGTGTAAATGTGCTAGCATGTGTACTGTAAGTATGTACAATATAATATGGTGTACTTTTTAACAATCTAAACTACACTGCATAATGGGAGGCTTAAATAAAGGTATTTAACCTTTATTTTCCCAGTAAACTCAGACAAAGAAGGCATCTGGCAATCGGCAACTTGGCGGAAACTAACTCCCTTTAATAAAAAATATCGAATCTTAAATTTACCAGCTCACAGCTCACTGGTAGTGATTTGTATTTGACTGATGTGTCTTGGTTTTAAAGTTTAGCAAATTTGGGTTCCATCCCCTCTGTGTGAAACCAGTATCTGTGTATTCCTGGTGTGTGGAGTACAATACCTCTTCCTGGTCCAACATGTAGAGCTGATTTCCGGTGCTCACGCGAAGACGGGGGTTCCAGTGGTCACGGGGTGGGCGATCGTGTGAGGGGCGGTCGTAGATGGGGCGCTCGTGCAAGGGATGGTCGAAGGAAGGGCGGTCGTAGGAAGGACGGTCGTAGGAAGGACGGTCGTAGGAGGGACGGTCGTAGGAAGGACGGTCGTAGGAGGGACGTTCGGGAGCAGGGCGGTCGTAGGAGGGAGCGTGGAAGGAGTGGGCGTGAGAGCGATGATGGTGATGATGATAGGAGGGGGGGACGGCACACCTTGCATCTGGACAGCAGAGGAGGAGGAGAGACGGGTCGGGGGGAGGAGGGGAGGAGAGGAGAGAGAGGGAGGAAAGAGAAGGTCAGTTAGGATCATCGGTAGGAGGGCTGTGATGCTGTGACATGTCTGTCCTCATAACATCAGTGTCAGGTGTCATTAGAGTGTGTTTGATAGGTCTGCTTAATGAGGTCATCACACGTTACTTAAACAACGAGCAGAGAATGCTAGAAACAGAACCTGCTTCTGGCGTGTTAGATAATAATATACATTTATTTATAGACCACTTGTCAAACAAGATGCACAGGCAACCACAATGAAAGTATATTAGAGGCCTTAAAAACTACAGCATGAAATAAATAAAACAATGAGCACTGGTAATGACACAAGATATTTAAAAAGAACAGGCTCTCTGGTTTACAGGAATAGTTTGACATTTTGGGAAATACGCTCATTTCCGAAAATTAGATGAAAAGATTAATAACACTCTATGTCCATTCAGTATGAAGCTACAGCAAGGAAATGGTTAGCTTAGTTTAGCATAAACACTGACATCAAGGGGAAACAGTGAGCCTTGCTCTTTCCAAATGTAGTAGTAGTCCACTCACTTGAGCCCCCATAAAACCACAACTTGTTGTTTTAACACTTCTGTTTTTGTAACAAACTTGCTATAAGCTTTAACTTTTTTACCTTTGGATAGAGCAAATTAGCTATTTCTAGTCTTTATGGTAAGCTAAACTAACCATCCCCTGACTATAACTTTCTATTTAATGGATACATATGAGATTAGTATCACTATTACAAGTGAGAAAACTATTCCTTTAAAACAAAATCACAATAAAAATGATTAAACAATAATACAAATAGGTCTTGCATTGACAAAACTGACCAATATTTGCTTGTTCCACACACACATATGGCACAGATGAGAGGACCTTAAGGCTCACAGAATATAAAATTTCTACACAGCTGATTATGGACGGCTCAAAAACAAACAAACAAACAAAAAACACCGGTTGGAGCAGTTCAAGTCAAAAAGGACTGGACATGAGTCACGTATGGTTGGACCTACAGCCATGCTCTCATGCTACTCAAAGCCATTATGATTTTTTCCATCACCTACAGCTATAATGCTTAAACACCTCAAAATACTTCATCAAAATACTTCATCCAGAAATAATCGTCCTGACCTCAACCCCATTCACACAAATCGGAAGAATTTCAGTCCTTAGACAAATGTAAAGCTGTATTAGGATGAGAAAATCATGTATGGAAGCAAATAAAACAGAGTGTACAGCTTCCATCACACAAAATCTTCACTGATTGAGTTTCATTTATAAGGCACTCGATAGTGACTCTGCAAACACACCCTTCGGATTGGAAATTCTCTATCACTGTTAAAACTGTTAAAAATGATAATTGTCTAATTGAAGAAGTCCTAGATCTAGCTCACAACCAAAATCTAATAAGCTCTTCCTTAGCCTGAGGCTGCCCTGTCCACCAACATTAACATAAATCTGTTCTGAGGTTTCTGAGATATCCTGCTGACAGACAGACAGAAAAATTAAACTAGAATCTCCTTGGCAGGGGTACGAATTATCTTTGATGTTATCCTCGATTCCAAAGATCATTTATGAAGATATAGAAAAAAATTAAAATGATATCCGAAGGCTCTGTGCCTCAGATAATTAAAGGAATTGATCACACGATATTGGAGACATTAAAATGGATCTTTTCCAGGTAGCTGTTTGACCTCATCACCAGTGAAAAATGTGTGGCTAAGGACCTTTGGTTAATGAGGCACTTTGTATTTTCTTTTGCTTTATATTTTCTTTTGCTGCTGTCTAAATGTTCTGGCCTTATTACAGTGTTTTAACTTATGCTTTAACTTAAAGGGGGCCTATTATGCTCATTTCTAGCATTATTCTGGGACTCCACTAGAGTAGCTTTGCATGATTCACAGTTCAGAAAACTTCTTATTTATCTTATACTGGCTCTTTATGCAGCCAGTCATAGGAGGCTGCATAAAGAGCCCCAATGAGCCCACCCTGTTCTGATTGGCCAGCTTTCCAGAAGCTCAGAGTCATGTTAAGTTACTGCTGATGAAAACCCAACATTTTCTACTTTTGCTGCTTCATATTAAAAGCTTCTAAATGACTAAATAACCAGAGACTTTTATTGTGAAAAGTTTACAGGGAATGAAATGTGTTCCTCACCGAATTAGCAGAGCTTCGTTAGTGGTGCTAAAAACCGGTCGACACAACAACAGCATATGGAAATATTTGGAGCTCTTTGTTCAGTGGATCAGTTAGAGATAATGCAGGGAGGAATAGTACAAGCTGAAACAGCCGCAGTGGTGATGATATTTGATGAAGCGCTGCAGATTACCAACAACCTCCAACAGGTAAACTAGTTTTTACTTGCCTGTTGTGTAATGGAAAAACACTCACAGCGTGCCAGCTCGACTCAAGTCATGGCTCAGCGTGACTACCCACCAAAACAATAGAGAAATGCCATAATGTTAGTGGAGCAGAGCAGTAAACTCATGCACTGTGTGTGGAGCAGATGACCATATAAAGAAATCCGTCATGAACTGACATCAGCTTGGGCTGAAAGTAAAAAAAAACGTTGGAAACCAAGTGTTCAGAACAGTCTGAAGCTGGTGCTTTTTGCTCACAGGGATTACTTCTAACATACGTTTAACTCATTATTTGACACTTTGGCCACTTTTAATATGAACATGTGACATTGTAACAGTCTATATATGACTGAAAATCACGATAAGCATAATAGATTCCCTTTAAGGAAATACACCATGGACACAGCATAATACTGTGTTTTTTTTTTACATTTTTCCAACAAATTTAATTTATATTCACTGTATTTTGTGGTCTTCAAACACTTTTTGATGTTTATTTCCATTTTTATACTTTTGTCCCTTCTCTTTCTCACTCAATGCATCGTACTCTCTCTTCTGCATGTGAAGGGCCTCTCTTGATGCATCTGTTGTTCTAATATTAACCTTACATTTCCTCTCCCTCCTTAGACTCTTTATTTATTATCTCTGTTTAAGCTTTGGACGTGTTTATTTCTTTTCCATGAAGCAAAAGGCAACAGCATCATCTCTCACATGCTTGAGATTATGCCACAGAGTATTTTATAGTTTTCAGCTACGGATACAAAAGCAAACATCTCGAGGCAGTTCTCTCACTTTATCTCGCCTCATGTTGGAATTCAAAGACTCTCCTCTCTTTTAGAAACGGTCCAGTGGAACATCGCTGGGAACAAGTTAGTTACAATAGGCCATCTTCAAACGGGAAAAATATTGCCAACAGGCTGAGATAATTGTACTTGTTTTAAAACTTTGCTTGATATTCCAAGCTAAAAAGAAAAGGTGTCAATATCTCCCAGAGGCAGATCACCACTCCACTAGCATCAAAATTATATCTACAGTGCTGGACCAGACAGGGAGATGTAAACTAATTTGCACTTAAAACAAGTTAAAGAATTGGCGAAATATGATTTTAATCAAAATCTTCAGGTAAACAAGTTGAGAAAGCAGTAGAAAAAAGAGAGAAAGCAGTCTGTGAGTCAGTCAAAGTAACATCCCCCCAGTGGCTCACACCTCTTTCACCAAGGAAAAGCCAAATTCACACTTCCAACATCTGCAGGCTGTACTACAAGACCAGAACACACACACACACACACACACACATTTTCACACAATCACACACACTCACAGACAAGGAGAGAGAAAACTGCTGTTAGTTTGACCCAATACACAAAGTTGACTGAAAATCCAATGACAACTGACCCTTTGCTTAATTTTTTTTTTAAACATACAAGTATTTGACACAGGAAATAGATCATGTAGGTGATAGACTGAAGCTCTGAACTCTCTCCTCTTGAAAAGTAAGCCAGAAACAGTCACCTGCAGCCTGAAGTGCAACACTACAGCATGTCATATCTGATTATTTTACTGCATCATCACTTCTCAGATTCTCCCCCTCTCTTGATGCTTCTCTACCAAGCCGGAGTGGAAAAGCACAACAGGCAACCGTCTCATTGTTGCAAAATAACAACTCAGTTGATCTTTCAGGTTCCTTTTTGAATTATGAATCAAGCTGCTGAAATATAGATGAGCTCCTAAACAACCACAGCTAATTAATATGGACGGCGTGGAATATAAACAGAAACTCAAAGCCATGAATGGGCCACTGTGATTGGGCTGCATTAAAGGGTAAGATAGCTTCAGATGAACTTTTGTGTCTGTTTCATATTCAAAAATGCAAGCGACATGAGGAGAAGAAATAAAGGGAGGAGGTGGGTGAGTGAGAAAGACTGTACAGTGTTGTAAAACAACAGTCTTTATGGCACCAAATAACACCATTAATTTAGGGGGTTTTGGCAGCTATTTGATTGATATTGTATTCGATGTTTAAAACACACAAGCTTAGTGGCTCAATTCCATTGTGGCTCTCCGAAGTTGGTTACATCTAGTTGTTGACAGCAATCCAGAATACTCAGAATACTATTTCTATGAAATATTGTGTGAAATATTGACAAGATTATGACTGGAATGGATGTGTCATCAATACATCTCCGAAACCATGGATTGGATTAACAGCTGAAAAAAGTATTCCAAGGTTTTATATTTGATTAATATGCTCTGAGCTGTTATGTTGCACAGTGGGCTGTCTGGAAATTTTATCTTCAAAGGCTTCATAGCAAAATATTTCTGTTGCAAAGGGAAACAATGAAATGTTATGACTTGCATCAAACAAAACTATCATTTTCTAGCTGTTGGCACCTCCCATATATTTTAACATAACGAGGGGAAAGGCAAATATGGTGATCTGTCACTGTTGACTTATTCCACTCTTTTTATGAATTGTTCTTGATTCTGGATGGGAGTGTCAACAGATCGACTGTAAAAGCAGATGTGATAGATGCAGAGCGAGTGCAATATGAATCTACAGAAACACTGCACTTTGTGGCATGCTTTCTCTTTCTCCAGAAAAGCACCTAAGCCCCTTGAATCCAAACTTTGCAACTGTGCAGAGCAAAGTCATGATGCTGAGATATTCACTGGGGGATAGCAGCATGAATCATCCACAGCCCAATCTGCGCTACTCTACTGTAGGCCTACCTCTCCACCCCCGAGGCTGCCTATTAAGGGCCTGTGAAGCGCAGTGGACAGAATTTCAATGAGCAGACTCATTCTTCTGTCTGTCCATTCGTACGTACAGAGTGCACAGGCACAGCTCTACGTTGCATGAATATACTGTAATGATTTGGCACAAGCAGAAATGCTGAGATGCCTCTTTTCTCCGCTCATCTTCCTCTATCTCACTCTGTCTTTCATTCGCTCTCTACGGTCTGATCTCTGTATTTTCCTTACTCTGCCTTCTGTTCCTCTCTCTCCTTCCCTCTCTGTGGGCTCTTTTCCATTTTCTGCCAACCTTAGCAGTTTACAAAGAAGAGTGCCATGCACCAATCGGATGACTGGTCAGCCTTAGTCAACGTTGTCATTACTGGAACCCGACAGGCCTAATGTTGATTTATACACATCGCTGAGCTCCAAAACAGCGCTAAAAATAAAGCTTGCAATATCCCTGGGCCGCCCGGGGCAGATAATGTACTCCTGCAAGCATGGCAAACCAAAGCATCTTACTTTCTAGGCAAGAGAGCATCACACAGTGCACATGTCGTTACTGTGACCTCAGCTGCACCACTGTCACATATTACTGCCTTCCAAAAAAAAAAAATCACTGGAAAATATACCAATGGAATACAGATGCCAAGAATTAATATATGGATGGTAGTTAGAATAGATGCAACACTGCACTTTGACAAGCCGTGAGTCAGAGTGGTGCATATGTGCAGTACAGTAGGCAGCTGTCAGTGCTGAGTCAAGGAGGGCTGTCAAGTGTCAGCAGAGGGGTCACAGAGGCCCAGAAGAACGAGTCTTCTAGCTGAACAAGCACATTGGTCATGCCCTCAACTTCTTCTATATGCTGCGAAGGAGAAACTCTACTTCATTAGACTTACATCAGTTTTGGCTATGGTAGCGGGCTGGCTTGAACATGCGGCACAATAAATAATGATAGTCTGCATTCAGAAATCAGGCTTTACTTCATTAAAATGTACTCAGTATAATTTTTCTGCTTCATGGCAGAAAATTACCCAAAAATATATGTGGGAGTTTGATAGGACTGCTGATCAATACCTATTACTCAATGATTACCTTACAGGGTGGCGAGACCTCTGGCTTTAAAAATGTACTGTCCAGCCTGTGCAATTTAAGGCGCTTCCAATCTCACCACGTCCCCCCACCACATCTTCTCCCCAAATAGCTCAAAGATGAAGTACTATATGGTGTTACGAGCAATCAACCAGCAACCAATTTTTCAGCTATGAAAATGACAGCAACAGTGCTATTACAGCATTTTGCATCATGAAAATACCTCTGCACCAGACATTTCTGTTGGATCTCCGCTTTAATTAGGTACCTCTGTTGTGAAAATGTGACTTTATTTGTGCCAATTACAGGATACCATCACTCAAGGGTACTGGTGGAGTCGGAGGCGGTGTCAGACTTGAGTAGGAGATAAGTTGTATCTGTGTTGCTGCAGTTACAGCTGACTACTTAATGTCATTTTAATGATCACATTATAAAGGGTAGTTTGTTTTTTGTAATTAGACTGGGTATAATGTGGACTTTGACACATTCGGTTGATGTTTAAACACCTGTTTCTACAAATTTTCGCTTAAGTATTTGAAGTTTCTAGTTTGCATTCTGCTTAGCTGACACAGCAGCAAAAATACCACCGTGAACTAAATTAAAAGGACACATTAAAACACACTTTGAGTTGTTTGAGTTGTTCCACATTTATTTTTAGTTTGGTTTATCTGTATTTAGCATCTGTAATTTACTATAGTGTGTAATGCTCAGTGGATGTCCATCTTCAGATTGTACACGTCCCCAACAGCTGACCATTGCCCTCCAAGCTATACATTAGAATGATACTATGCAGAAACAGAAATACACCGCTATTTGCCATTTTTGCAACAAAGGATAATTTCCTCACATCTTTTCCAAAGTTGGGACAGAAAGCAATAATGCACTCAAATAGGCGGTCTGACCCATCTACAAATTAGAATGTACTTAATATGCAGATTTTTTATTAACTTTTGGTCACCTCAAGTAACTTATCGGAATTTGGTTCTGACTTGAATTCGCCTTTTGATGACCACAAGACCAAAGCAACTGCACAATGGCAAAAATACAAACTATTGTCTTACCATGTACATGTATGAAACAGTTTTGTGTGAGCTAAAAATTTCCTGCACGATACTCACTCTGAATGTGCCTGTATGTGTGTATTTGTCAACTTCAAGTTGAAGGGCAGTCACAAAATCAAAGATGTACCAAAGTATTTCAGTTAAATGCACCACCAATCAATAGTTTTTTACATAAACAATAGATCAAATGAGTAATGCGAGAGTGGATGCTTGTAGTGACAAACCCACTGAGAATGATCATTCTGCAGCTCCGCGAGTTTTAGCCTCATTATTTTTGTTTACGGTTTGCAAATTCTGATCTCCTTAACCCCATTTCCAGCAGCAGCAGGTGGCAGAAAATCTCAAATAAGCAGTCTGTATGTTACCTGCCCAGCACCAAATGGCAGACAGACAAAGTTAGTGACTACAATAGCAGGTAAAGACAGTCAAACACGTAGTGAGCTAAAGAACCAGATATTTTTCCCATGAGTTGGTGGAAACCAAAATAGAGCTAAAAGGAGAGATTTATGAGACTTAAATATGTCAGGTATACAGAAACACAATTTAAAATTGATGATAGTGTTCCTTCATGTCTGCTGGATGCAGGCAGAACTGTACTTCCTCTCCATACTATACCACTTTTCCAGGTATTTTAAATTCTCTTTAGGTTACAGCAGAGCTAAAACATCAGGCTTCTGTAATAAAAATGTTGTTCCTTATCACTTTAGTCATGACCTTTTAAGCAAAAAAGGTCTTGCACACTCACCAGCTGCCACTATAATGTAAGGAAATGTGTGTGGTTCTCCGTTTAGACTAAGACAAAAAGATATGTAAAAAGCTGCTCTTCTCATACACTCAACCTGCTGTGTGAATCCCGGCAAAAGCTTTGATCCCTTTTTAATTTCACCTACTATAATGAATCCTCTTCACTCATGAAGGAGAAATGTTAGATGAGAAGGGGGGAGGATGGGGATAAAGGTGTGTGTGTGTGTGTGCGTGTAGGTACATGTGTGTATGTGTGTGTGACAGAGCGAGTGGGAGAGATGGAGAGAGAGTATTCTCACCTATCAGATCATTCACCCAGCCCTCGCACAGCGCGTCCCGGGTTCCCCATTGCTCACCCAAAGCGTCCACACGGCGTCACTGTTGCTGCACTGCTAGCGCCTTGAATCCGCCCCCAACTCCACCACACAGGAAACAAGGTTACTGCCCAAGAGATGTCACTTCCGAAACACCCACTCCCGCTCGCTTGCTCGCGCTCGCTCCCTCACGCCCCCAGCCTATTGCCATGACAACCGAGAAAAGAATAGAATATAAGTGAGTGTTAAAGAGACAGAGGGATCAGAGAGACAGGGAAAAACAGGGATGGAAAGAGAGACAGAGAGGGGAGGACAGAGAGACAGAGAGAGAAGAAAAATGGGGGGAAGAGTAAGGAGGAGGAGAGGAAGGGTATGGACAGAGAGAAAGGTGAATGAGTGGGCGGGGAAAGGATGGATGACTGAGGGGAGGACGAGAGATTGAGAGAGGAGGCATGTGTTGGGATGTGATCGGGGGGGAAAGGGAAGAGGAGAGAGAGGTGTAGATGCTGTGGATGCCGAGATAGAAGAAGAGAGAGAAATGAAGTGATGAGAGACAGAGAGAGGGAAAAAGGGAAGGAAGGGAGGAAGGAAGGAGGACACTTTTTTGGGAATAGGGAGCCCACATCTTGTTCCCATAGCAACACAGCCATCCATGAAATACTGACTTGAACCTCCCTCTCACTCTCTTACTCTCTCTGTTTCTGTCTCTCCATCCCTCCCCCTCTCCTTTTCTCTTTCCATCTCTAACTATATATACACACATACCGTGAGCGTAAGTTGGCACTGAGTATGTATGCAGTAATCCAAGCTCTGCAACATTGTCAAACACATCAAAAGGTACCAAATATACCGTCAATGTATCGTGCCACAGGAATTAATCTGTGTTTTTACATTCACAATAGCCATATCTTGGATAGGTTCAGATTTTTTCAAGTCTGTTTTAATACAATATTCACGTGCCATATGTACATTGACAAGGCCACTGATTGCTGTAATCATTCTTCCTTCCATATTGGCCATGAAGCCTCCCAAACGCAACTACACTGTAAAGTCCTGGGTATGCTGGAAAGGGTTAACAACTACTTCATATAATGTGTAGTCCAAACACATCTAAAAGCAGGAGTGCTTACACCTGGTCCAAATAGTACAGTATCTTTGGGAAGAATGGAAAAAAGAGAGCTTGAGAGAGAAGTTTGATTCCGACAGGCTTCCTCACCTCCACACACCTGGCTAATCGCTGTGTGACGTGGGCACGGATCGATGTATCGTCAGTTTCAGAAAGTAACAGAAATTATAAGACACAGCCCTTTCAATTACGACAACAGGAAGGTGTGGGATGAGGGGGTTTCAGGTGTCATTCAATAATCTAACAAGCATAGCGACACCTTACAAAATGGGGAACAAAATCCACGGTTCACATTCTGTGCAAAAATGAAGTCCTAAAGTCCCCCTCTACTCAAAAATGTGTTTTGCTTATTGTTACATCAGTTGGATGTTTGAGCCTCACTGTGCAGAATGATGTATGTGCAGACTTTGACACTAGAAATATTAATCTTCTGAAGGTTGGAAAGTTTGTCTGTGCTCATCAAAAATCTGAGTTTAAGGGGTGGGACTTTGAGCATTATTTGTGACATCACACCACTAGTTTGGAAGCTTATTATGTTCCAGTATGCGACTTACACAAGCGCGATGTGGAAACCTGAAGCCTGCAGTGTACGCACAATGAGAATGGACTTTCAGTAAAGTAAGAGACATGTCTAGCAGTTAATCTTTTGAAATAAACAATAATTGCATATTTGCATTTTTCAGTGAGGGAGAAGGAGGAGATGTAATTTTCAGGATTTAAATTAGATAATTGGATGTTTTTGTGTGTGTGGAAAAACCTTGTCTCGAGGGGGTACACGTCTCAAAGGGATCTCTAAGTTCAACCAAGGCTAATATGTAATTTCAGCTGTCTCAGATAGCCAGTCTAGTATTTTGTCCAGGCAACAATCCTATATGCAACAACCAGGACATGTGAAATACTGTCTGAGGAAACACAAAAAGGGGATTTGGCACAAAAAAAACCTTTTTGATTGTTTCGGAGGATACCAAATTCATTGGGCTAACACAGACTGCTGAACCCTCATTTCAGCGTCAGGTGAACTTTTTTTCACAGAACAAGGACAGTGGGTTTCGGGCCCAATCTTTTAGAATTGCACTACGAAAGGATTGCTTCATGGCCAGTATGGACAGCAGCCAATAACTCATTCAATGTACATGGCATGTGCACATTGTATTATGATGGACTGGGAAAAAAATCTGGACCTATCATAATGGGAAACCTGGGGTCTACAGATATACTGTAGGTGTCAGCTCTGTACATGAGCTGACTTCGGAGATAAAAAACCAAAATGCAATATGTCTAAAGCGGGAGGGAGGGATCGATGTGGCCATCATCCCGCCATGAATCCCAATGAAGTCCAACTTTCTGCACTAACTCCTGGCAGCCTCTTCTCAACCCCCCCCTCCCCTTTCCCATCTATCTCTCCCCTCCTCCTTCTGCCCATCTGTTTCTCTGCCCTCCACCCCTTCGCTCTCTGGCTCCCTCTCTCTGCTTCTTCCTAGATGTAGCCTTCTCATTCATACTCCTCTTACCCCCCCCAAAAAAAACCTTTTATCTCTACCTCTGTGCCTTTCACCCCCCTCCTCTTTGCATTGCAAACTGTCACTCTTCAATCCTTTCATCCTCGATATTCCCCTATCTGGGATTAAAACACAAATTTATCTGTTCTACAATCACATTTTTACCATTCACCTCTCTCCTGTTCCCCTCTCACTCCTCCATCTTCTCTCACACTCGCTTATTCTATTTTTACTTCTAGATCTCTGTGATGTTTTCTCTGTCTCTCCGAATTCAAAATCATCCACCTGATTTTTAATCTCTCTCGTCTTCTATGTGGCCTTTACCTTCTTTCTCTAAACACGCCTTGATCTCGATGCCAAATACATATTCAAACTCTTTAAATAAGCAGACAAACTCGATTTGGCATTAACAAAGACAAACACATGTAGGCACACATGTAAGGATTAACTAATAATCTAATAATAACTACACAATAAACAATAAATATAAACGGCTCCATCTGTTCAACTTTGGTACATTGCTGTTCATCCATGTTCATCACTTGTGTGGAAAGACAACTGTGACCTCAAGATGTCCCAGTCATTCATTTGCATATACTTGAATGAATCTGAATGCAACTAAGAAAAACCTTTGAGCAAACCTTGACAATATTCCATGCGGCAAAAACATGCCAAAGGCTTAAATTGAAACTATGCAAAAAAAAAAAAACAAGGCAAAAATGTTGGATTTCATTGTAAAAATCAATGAAAATGTTTTAGGAACTGAAAACTCTTATGTTAAAAGAGAGTTTGTCTTTTACATTTCAATGTGGAGAGGATTTCCCCTAAGATTCTGAATGGGTCGGAGTCACACTCAAGTTGCAAATAAATACAGATGAATGACAGGAACAGCTTGAGGCCATTCAGGCTTTGGCCAATAGCAAAGTTGGGTTTGCCTGTTTTAGCTGCACAGTAGCCTTCTCACACAATCTCCCTCTCTACCGCTCTCTCGCTCTCAGTCTCCCACTCGCTTACACTCACTCCCACAACTCTCTTTGCTTCTCTCTTTCGCTCACACTCTCTCCCTCATTCTCTGTTCGCATCTCTCTTTCACTTACCCGACGTCTTTTAACTATAACTCTCCTATTCTAGATACGTCTCCATCAAAATGTCACGTAAATCTTGACAAAAGTAAAGCCTTGAATTTCCCATCAGGCATGTAGGTTGAAGCGTTTCCTGCCTGTCGATAAACACATCCATGAGGAAAAAAAAGTTTGTCTCTGCCAATGTTGCCTATATATATAATGCATTCATCTAAAGGACAAAAACAACATGACATACAACACTATAATATAAAAGCTAATGGTCATAAAAAACAGAATAAGCAACCATTCATGAGATATTTCTGTGAGGTCATGGTGAGCAGGTATGTAAAGACTTCAGTGTCCAGGCTGCTTTTGTGCCGTTACACGCCTACGCCGAACAACACATTGTGGGTTGTTCATGCCAAGTCCATGTCGTAATCAAGTCATTATTCACTTTTTATCGCATAACTTCCTCATGAAAAAGTCTTCAAGAAGAAGTAAAAACATTTTTTTCCGAGATTAATTTGTGCATGTCATAGTAGTAGTAGTAGCTGTGATTTTTACTCTTACGCCCCCTCACTCCCATAACTCCCCAGTCCACCATCTTTTTATCTCTCTCCGACTTTCGATCTCTCTTGCATTTTGCTCTAAACAGTCTAACGGGCTACAAAAGAAACTCTCCAGGTTGCTCTTTAAGGCCCTCTTCACTCAGAGTGTGAATAAATAAACACTGTGGGGGGAAATGAGATGCTGGACATCTCTCCATGCACCTGCTTCATTCAGAAGTGTAGTACTGCCTCTCCACCTGGCTGTGAAGGTGATATTCAATGTGCTGAGAGGGGGGAAAAAGAGATGAATGGGGACAAAGTGAGCTTGGAGTGTGTGTGCGTGTGTGTGTGTGCCTGCTCACATGGAAATATATCAAGTAACACCGCATAATGTTTTAAATTCTCTTCAATTTTATGTTCAGCGGCAACCACTGAAGAGTACTAATGTCTGATGGCTCATTTAAACTAGTTGTATACTGCTGCTGCTTCTACTGTAAAGACAATACACATATTATAAAGCTACTTTTTGGCACCCCAAAGTTCAGAAATACACACGATTATGCGTTTTAGTAATATTAGCTTTTCTAAGAGGCAGAGCTGCACTGGAGGCCACAACACCCAGTAGAGCTACTGTACTATGAAGCCCGGGATAGCTGCTGCTAACAGAAAAAATACGATCTGTTATGCTTGAGTTTTTTTCCTTGCCAACATGCATTAGTGTTGAATGCTGGGAATTGAGATCCCTGAATTTCTCACCAAAATCTGCTCCCATTTCTTGGGAAAAATACCTGCGAGCGGAGTCCTGCACGACAGGTAACCCTCAAAAAGTATGTGTAACAGGTAAAAATAATATTTATATTAATTCACGCTTACAGGTAAAAATGAACAAAATGTGAAACTGACAGGAGAATGAAAAAAATCAAATAAAACAGAATTGAAAATAAGGCAGCAGGTTGTTTTTTAAAATCTAAACCAGCTGAATCTTATCAAGCCCAATTAGTTGGCATGAATTGTTTTCTTTTGAAAGCGCAAAACACAACCTTTCACCCATTAATTCACATCCAGTCAAGTAACAGAAAGTCACTGATGAAACAGCGATGTAGGCTAGCAGCTAGCACATCAGAGAAGGAGAAGCTGAAAACAAAACGCCAGTATTGAAATATAAAATTGCGGACAACACATCATCAGAGGTCAAGTCGGACGTATGGGAGAAATTTGGTGTGATCAGACACTGTGAGAATAACATGGTGAGTGGTTTTGCTGCTTGTAACAAGTGCCAAAAAGTATTAGCTATTGATAGCCGCAAACTAGGCACATCGTCGCTAAGGGAGCACTTCAGCAGCTGCAGGAGCACAGGTGCTCCGTCAATCGATAGATACTTTCCAAGAACACAAATCTCCACCAGTGAAATTTGCTGATGTGTGTGTTTTTATATTCTAATTTAAGCAATGCCATCAGACATTAAACCTTACGCTGCTGACAAATTGCACAAGTTAAAATAAAGCACTCTTAAATGAACGATTATGTTGCTTATCTTTTTACTTACGGGGTACTTGGGTCTGCTCCGGATTTGATTTAGATATAATCCCGGGTAACGTGCCGGTTCCATAAATTGGACCTGGGCAGGACTCTGCCTGTGGGAACCCACAATTTTTGACAGTGTGTGCTTGGGTATGTGTGTTTTTGTGTATTTGCATATTGAAGACTATGTGCTGAAACAAAGACACATTCCCAAACCTCATTAACTCACCACATAACGTATTCCAACCTTGAAATGCCATTATTATGGCAATATAACTGTTAAATATTGTTTCGAATCCAGGGTTGCCAACTCTCTTACAAACTCTTTCTATGCATGATTTGTTTGCAACAAATAATAAATTGACTTGATAGAAGTCCCTAAAGCAAGACAAAATAACTTGCAGCAATTTTCTTGTTGCTGAAATCGGCAGGAGCCATAAAGCACAGAGAAGAGATAGAGAGAGCATAACTATTGATGTCAGGGAGAGGTTTATAGATGCCCCTGTCCTCTAGTCAAACTGCCGCTGGTTCTGTTTGGCTTCTCACCCAATATCATTGAGCCATTATATACACTGGGTTCGCCTTGGACAAGACCAACATGGTGCAGTAAGCCAATATGTTATCTCCTCCCGTGGTAATTGAATTTATGGTGCCAGATATTCTAAACCTCCTATCATGACATTGTCAGAGTGCTGTGGTGCACTGAGCTCCTATCACAACTGGTGATGACATTTTCCTTCTAATCCCACTGTTTTACTGACTGCAGTGCAGATGTAGCAACAACAAAAGTTGCCATGTGTCCCTGCACTTTGATGCACTCAACATGCTTTGTGTCATTAATTCATGAAAAACAGACCCCATTTATTTATACTGATGTGCTCTAGTTGGCCGTTATTGTAGCTGAACTTCTAAATTCAAAGCCATAGTCAATGGTATCTACTTAAGGTATCAACAGAAGCTGAATAGCTATCCCGCTGACCTCACCGGATAAATGTTAGGATGGTGGATTAATTCAAAATCAATCTCACATTTTTAGTGTTTTCATTTAATAAAAGAATAAACTTTTTTTGCTACTTAGCTAGGTTACCCCTCACACTCATTTATCTTTTTGTATTGTACCTGTGTGTTCAAATGCTACGAGTGGTACTGCTTCACACCTGTTGGACCCCTTTATCCACACACTATATTGTATATATTGGATGTTCAATCTCTGTTCTGCATGTGTGATACTATATTTTCTTCTGCAGTTCAAGCAATGAGGCAGTCTGAATTATAACACTGTTATTGCACTTGCAAGTCATGCTCTTTGTGCCCTGACCCCTGTGTGTTTTTGTTTCTCTCTTTGGTGTCACCACAGTGATTGAAAGCGGGTCGAGCCAAGCTGTCCCTAAGAGATAAAGAACAATTATAGTCATCTGTCCTCAATCCAGAGATAGACTAGGAACTGTGTCATTGTCTTATTACCCAAAGGGTTGTCGCTGAAACTTCTCACTCATAACACACCTTAACTCATGTTGTCTCAGCACCGTCTGACAAACAGCTGACTGGCAGACAGAGAAACTGGGGGCGTTCAAATAAACTCATAATAATAGGAGTTGTTTGTGAAACTTCCTATTAAAGAATGAATGTACATTATTACATGTTTCATTAAGTTTAAAGAGGCCAAAAAGATTTTGTTATCAAAACAGACTTAGATTGTCACTGATTAAGCTCTCCAGGGAAAGAAGATAATACATACATCATCCACTTTCATTTAAAGTCAACATAAGTCCATGTCACATTTATTAGCGAACCAGTTGTGCCGCTGTGTATCTTGACCCACCTTCCATTCATTTAATTGGGTGCCTTTCAGGGTCACAACAATAAATTGTTCTGCTGAAACATCAACAAGTAATAACAGTAACCTCTATGATTGAGGATCCTCCCTTACTATAGCAACCCAAAGATTGTGTAATACAGACATTACATTTTTTATCTTAATTGTTGATTTAACTCACCAGTATGTCTTGTAAAATGACTCAATTCATTTTAATTCTGCATAGCTGATATTATATGTAAGCAAAGTATTTACTTTCACTGAAAAATTTAGGTGGGTCACTTTGCCTGAAGGAACTGCCAACCTAAAAAAAAAAAAAAAAAAAAATCATTAGTCTGGATTCAACAGTTAACTAACCCCAAATCTAAATACTGTTAAAAACCTGACGAGAATAGAATTGCACTGATGACCTGATTTACAAAATCTTTTGCATCTCCTTTATAACACATTCTGCAACTAAAAATACGTGTGATTTATTTAACAGGTGCACCAGTCTGGAAGTTTAACCTGTACCTCTGTAGAAATCTCAGTAACAGCACACACAAATGGTGAACATACAAAAAGTGTTCAGTAGGGCTGCACTGGATTAGTTCGAAAGCAAAAAAATAACAGCTTGTTAAAAATAAAAAAAAAAGAGGGCAGAAATAAATGTCTAAATGGACACAAGATCTGACCTTCTAACCAAAATCTGACTACATTTTATAAACCTGAACAAAGTGCAGACAGAGTTGTGGCTGTGCAGGGAATTTGTTGGTAATTCCTTGAGAATTAAATTAATTTTACAAAGCTTTAAAAAATATATTTTACTTAATTATTATAATCATAGTGTGCTATACTCTTTTCAGTTTAATTATATATAACCTGAATCAGTGTTTTGAAATGCACTTCATCAATGATAAGTATTTTTATTACAACAAAAGTACATTTCGAATCTAGTCTGAACTGCACTTTGTAAGCTCTCCTTCACTCTGACAGTCTGCCTATAAGTCGGTCTGAATCTCTGATTACATAATTAGCTGCTGTCTTAGTAAATCAGACATAAAATCGACGCAGGCTTGTGAGCAAAAAAAAATTGAATGAAAGGAAAATCTGGCTCTAAGAACTTATCTTTTTTTGTTTGGCATAAAAATCTAATGTTACAACCCTGAATGTCGGTACAAACTATCACCTATCTGTTGCAGCTACAAACTATCACCTATCTGCTGCAGCTTCAGTATAAAAATATGAGTATTATCTTTCAGAAGCCCATTTCTATCAAACCCTCGTTTGTTTGGCAGCAGCGAGATGAAGAGACCATAGGACCAACATCGTTCGTTCCACCTGGCCCCTCTCTCAGCTGAGTGAGCAGCCAGCATTTCTTCACTGGCAGGATGCTTTAGATAAGAGCTGCACACTGTGTTCAGCATGCACCTCATAGACAGATAGTGTACATTGCATTAATTCTGCTAACATTTTGATCCCATGAGCTGAAACGTCGATGGACTTGATTTAATTCACCTATTGGGAGCATTCTGAATAAAGTGTGCCAGGACTTATTATTATGTGTGGACTGGCTTTCTGTGCTGAGTGCTTGCTGAGTGCTTTTTTTTTATCAATTTGACCAGCTTTCCACTGTTAAAATGGTAATAATGTCAATTCCGTAGTCTCTTGAAGATTCAAATACATTATTGTGAGATGTACATTGAACATGAATGGTGCTCAAGTCAGACGTGACTATAAACCCAAACTGGACATAAATATTATTTTTGTTAGACTGATTTCACTTAAATAATAAAGAACTGATGATCGCTTGTTTGTTGATTGTGAAGTGCAGTTGAAAGTGTGTTGCATCTCTCACCACACTCAGCATCACTGATGGTTGTGGCTCAGTTGCACCTGTAACCACACCCTACAGGGATGTCACAGTGTACCGACACACCCTGAAGTACACTTATACATCACTGCAGCAAGGTGAGATGTTAAACCACTGGAGGTCAGCAAAAACAAGATTTTTAGCTGCTGTTAAAATTGCTCTTTAAGGATGTTGGCCAGCCACTCCAGAGAGCTTTTATTTATTTTGATTTATCACCAAAAATCAAGGATATAGTTAAATTTTATTATTTTGTCAATATCAGCCAGCCATCATGGTAATTTTGTAGGCTATAAATCAAAGGATTCATCAAAGGTCATTTTGAGATCAGAGTTTCCTAACAAAAAAAAAAATGCATATATGGTTCTTTGAATATTTTGGATATGTTAAGACATTCATGGAGGAACCATCTGGGTTGTCCATTTAGGATCCTTCTGGTGTTCCCGCTTTCGTTGTAATCTGAAAAGACCCTAGAGGCACGTTTAAGGTGCAGCAGAGGTTGAGTGCACATCCACAACAAAAGGCATCCGTGTCTACTCAGACCTGGAGAACTTTAATGTCTTCTAAGACATTAACCAGACTGTTTAGACAGCTTCCACTCCAAAGTTCTTAGATATTCATGACTACATGGCATACCATCACTGTACTTTCACTCATTAACTACAGGGCCTTCAGACCCGTCGGAGTATGTTTTCTCGCACACATCTCCTAGCGGGGATAACACATTTGTTCATTCTTCACAGCTCACTTTTCAGCAAGTACATGGTGCATGAAGCACACACACACACACACACAGATGTAAACTATCAGGAGCCTCTTGCTGATGCTGAGCCTCAACCTCTTTAACCTATCTCCTCTGCTTCAGTTGACATCTACGCTCTGTCATGGTTGAAGATTATTTGTTGTAGCAGATGAAATTAATAAGGTTTAATGATTCATCTGTCTACTTCACGGAAAGAGCAGGTGTTCCCATTTTCTACACAAAATGAACATTCACTCACGTACACCCAGGGGAGTAGACACATGAGCACACATTGACAGGCGCACAATCAAAAAACTATATGAGATACTCTGACATTTACAAACACACAGATATTCAGGTAGACTCTCTCTCTCTCTCTTTCTGTCTCTCTCTCTCTCTCTCTCTCTCACACACACACACACACACACCTACCAATTACATGAATGGGTAAAGAGCAGCAGATCAGTTGCCAGAACACAATGTTGAGCTTAACAACAAATGCTGAAGCTGGAAAAAAAAAGAAGGTCCTCTGCAGCCACCTTCACATAAGTACTGTAATTCATGACCTTTCATTTTTAATTAGAGAAACAGTGTGAGGGTATTTGAATCATCTCAGGAAATATGAAATGCAAAAAGAGCCCCATGTTTGTTTCATCACACTCACAAATTATTTATTTCCGGTTGTTGCTCTCAGCAGCCTTTTTGTGTGCAGCCCCAGGATTAAGGAGTTTCTTGTATTTGTGTGTGTATCTGTGTATTTGTGTTCAGTTGATACCAGGTTAAAGTAGATAAAATACGGTTAAAAATCAATAAATTGATGTTAATACTCTTCCAATATCAGTTTATCATAATATGGCAAATCTGTTCGGCAAAATAAAAAATTGCTCCATAATATCAATTTGTACGACAGGGTGTGACACAATATTTGGGTTTCATCTTTTATTGCTTTTATCTTCAATAGTTTTTCATAGTCTATTATCCATTTTATTGCTTTTATTTATTTAGCTCATCATTTTTTCACATTTTAATGTTATATCTATATATTTTTATTAGTATCTTCATTACTGGACTATTTATTTATTTATTTATCACTCTGCAGTCATATTAGTTTGTCAGTCACTTGTAAAGCACTTTAAACTGCATTGACGTGTACTAAAGGTGCTATACAAATACAGTTTAATTGATTTGATAGATTGATATCATCTACTGTAGGGCTGTGACTAATGACTGTTTTTATTATTCATTATTGATTGAGTCCACCGTTTTCACAATTAATCAATTAATTGTTCGGTCAATAAAATGTAAGAAACGGGTGAAAATGACCGTCAGCATTTACAAGTTCCAAGATGACATCTTCATGTTGCTTCTTTTGTTTATTGCTTTCCTTTAGCTTAATAAAATTACTTAAATGGTTAATCAGTGATCCATATTATCATAATAATATACAACACAATTCATTTAAAGTTGATACACATTTCTTTAAAGTGAACTTGAATAAACTGTGAATAAAATAACTGTTAATTCAGCAATATATAGCATACAGGAGTGTGAGACATCAGTTACCCCTGGTTGTTGACTCATGTCACCGTGAACCCATTCACTCAGTCCCATTACTGTTACCGATGATGTCAGACACTATGAAGTTATGTCACCGCCAGCTCCCCGAGAGCTCACCTCAGGCTTCTCCAACCGTTTTGCTCTGCCGTTAATGTGAACGGACATATACCTCCAATGGAAGCACGATCGCCTTCGCTATAAACAAGACATAAGCAGCAGGCTCCCAGTGCGCGGCAGCCATTCCTGCCAGATGCCATCAGTTCATATCTTTACACCAAATTCATTGTACGTTAAGTAAATATATAACAGTGTCCCCTCCCTGGAGGGTCAGCTTATGACTAAAAGTTTTTCCGGTTCAAATCTGTGAGCCTGCTGGGAAAATTCTTGGTGAGTACCGTAAATAACAGATGTTCTCCTGTCCCTCCACAACAATCATCAAGGTGCCACTGGGCAAAGCAACTAAACCCGAGCAGTTCCAGCAGAGCTGCTCAGTAATCACCTGAGGAATGCCTGAATGTGTAACTATATGAATGAGAAGCAGGAGGTTGCTTAAAAGGAGCAGGCGGGGCACACTCAGCAAACTTTCCCTGGATAAATAAAGGTTTAAAAAATTCACTCATAAATTGCAAGATATAAACTATCGAGCCAAACCCCAGCATAATCAGGAACTCCATAAATGTATTCATTGGCTTACATTGTTTTGTGATTTCCTGCTTTCTTTTGCATTACAACAGAAATACAGTCCAAGAATGAGCATATGCTGGAAGATTACTGAATTTGTACAAAGTGCATGCTCTGTCTTTGGGGGACAGCTTGGCATTCAGTTTATGCAAGTCAGCTCTTCTTGTCTCCCTTCAGTGTATTAACTCCATCCTCCATTAACTCTTTCTTCTCGCCTCTGTGACTTTACTCAAGAGGTGAGGTGATGACATCACTTGAAAGATCAGACACAAACCCATTCCTCACAAACCAGTCAGATAATAGAGTCCTGTTATCATATCAGATGATTTTTTTTCACTGATTTTTTTTACTGATATATTCGGCTAGCTAAAGTGACAGTGGCCTGCAGACACTGCTGATGAAAACAGACAAGCGAACAAGAGCTAGACACAAACTGACATCCCGAGAATACTTTCTGTCTCAGATCAATGCAAACTTTTGTTTTTCATTCTTTATGGTGTCTGT
Source organism: Thunnus thynnus (assembly GCF_963924715.1). NCBI lineage: Eukaryota > Metazoa > Chordata > Actinopteri > Scombriformes > Scombridae > Thunnus > Thunnus thynnus. The sequence continues at coordinate 7,707,654 of NC_089526.1, read as the reverse complement.
GGTCAAAACCCAGAATCTCATACAGCCATATTTTGTCATAGTTCTTTCTGAAATTATTCCTTTTTAAATTCCCACAGGGCTACTACAGCCATAATTTTGCATAGTCTGATAAATGACTACCTTTATGTGTTTCTCCCAGACCTAAAAGTAAATTAATTAAACTTCACACGACAACACAGCTGTAGCAATGTTACACCAGCTGTAAAATGCTGACTGAACAATATGTTAGCGCTGCAGTACATCGTTTGGAAATTACCACCATTTGACACTGTACACCATCTATATTTTATTTATACCAGAATTATATTTTCCACCTTTATACTAGCAGATGTGCAAAATCTGCCACTTCAAGTATTCTTTGACCATCTTGAGTACAAACACATTATACCCTGTGAAAGAAAACAACCCATAGTAGCACACAGTTCTGTCATATGTTGATTTTCCATCCCATTGCCCATGTTACATAAAGCCAGGCTCCAGGACCTGGGGGTCATGATGTGGTGGCAAACTCCTCGGATTGTAACATCTGTAGGGCAACCTCTCACCCACAAATAATGTCAGCATGTGTCAGAGCTGAGAGCAGTTAGAACATTTCAGTAATGTGGTTTGCACATTCGCTGTATGTGCAAATGCTGCAAGAAAAAAAAAAAATGATCAGAGGAGCTCATTTTGATGTAACTTCAGACCTCTTGCAAAAGAGGTGCAGGAGGTGCTGCATTTCTATCTGTGAGAGAATCACTTCTGGCCATAAAAATAGCAATTTTAACAGCTCAGAACATTCTCCTCCAGATTATAAAAATCATTACTTTTGCCAAAAATGGCCTCTTTCACGCAGAGCTCTTTGGGATGATAATGTTTGTTTTCTTCTGTTCTTAAATGGCACTCGTACATATTTGATGGTCTTGAGTTGGGGCTTGCAACTTCCAAATTTAAACGTGAGAGTGAAGTGAGAACACAAAATTAAAAGTGTGGTTTTGGCATCCTGCAAGCTCTTCTCATCACCATCCATTCCTACCTGTTTGACAGCGCTGTTAATCAAAAGCAACAGAGTCTTTTTTATTCTGTTGTTCAGTACCATCCAGGAAAACTCACCACTACACAAGACATCAAATATTAAAATTAACATTTCTTCCTTGCACACAAAATTGGAATTATTTCACAAAAATAATGTCATTACAAACACCCCTCATTCTGATAATTAATACCTTCAAATAATGGCACATCTCTCCAATGCAGTAACATGCCTGGATGTGGTCTGATACAGTAGAAAAATACTCAAATTGTGTGTGTGGGACTGTGTGAAAAGGAGGCTAAATTTATCATCAGCTGTTGAGTGAGCCTGCTAACCTTCATGAGGTCCTTTGAGTGGAGGTAAAACACTACTACACAAATATTACACACAATCACATGAATACACACACACACAGACACAAACACACAGGCACACACATGGGCATGCACACAAATATAGTGAACACAACCGGTTTTGTGAAACTCACATAACAAATTGGTCTAATCTACATCTGAAATCGAGGTACAACCTACATAATCTTTGAGAAAAAAACTCATCTGGTTGTAAAACCTTTCAAATGGTAATACAGTGCTTTGAAATGTTGGGGTCTGCACAACATAAGCATAAAAAGAGTTTCATACCCAAATCAGATATCCAACAAGCTGGACAAAATGACATCTCAGTTAGAAAATGATTAATGATGAAAATAAATCAAAGTATGTTACTTTATAAAGGACGGGGAGTCACTGAAGTTCGTGTTTGACACATAATAGTTACTCTCTGTTCATGTTGATGATATTTAAATAGTCATGTCTTTCTTTTACCAAAGAAAAAACAAGTATAGCATTAATTTGTCTCATTTAGCAATCACGCCACTTTTCAATAATTATACTGGATATCAGAGGGAAACAACTTAATCGCTGTAGAATACGGCTACAAATAAAGCTAAAATATGCAGCTTTGCCTTTACAGAGCAGCCGTACTGTTGGTGACCCCTTCTTCCTATCAGTGCTCTCACCCCAACACTTTTCAGTTATTTTATTGACCTGAATGTACTATAAAAGTGAATCTAGTCTAATGCTGAAGCAACTGGCATCCATAAAGCTGCAATGATGATGAAGAGAAGCAGTTAGTTTACATTTTTTTATCAGGTGCACCTTTAGCTTTGCTGCACTTTGTTTATCGCATGCACAGATTACTGCTGGCTGCCTCTTATAACACACACTGACATGGTTTACTGGTCTTTAAAGTCAATTTCAGGCAAAGGACTTTAGCATGGACGCTGATAATCTCAAAAATCCACATAATGGTTTTTTATTTCTTCACTGGATATTTTAATGCAAATAAAGATGCATCAGGTTAATCATTTATTCATTCCATTTCTCTTCCCACCTAATCCTTTTCTGGCATACCTGGGGCTACAGCCTATCCCAGCATGCACTGGGCGGATGGCAGGACACTGGGCAGGTCGCCAGTCCTTCACAGGTTGAACACAGATAGGCAGACATCCACTCACACTCACATTCATACCTACAGGCAATTTGGAGTCTCCATCCTGCCTGACTTGCACATCTTTGCAATGTGGGAGGAAACCACAGAAAACCCACACAAACGTGCAAACTCTGCACAGGAAGAGCCAGGGATCAAACCTGGGTCTTCTTGCTGTGAGGCGATAGTGTAAACCACTAAACTACCAAACCTGTTGTGGTTCTTTCCATGACCACATCAAATGCTGTGGAATACTGTTTTTGGAAATGAGTAGACCTTTACAGTCACCACTTAAATTTATGGATGTGTTGGCTCAGGACAGACTTGGATGCAGAAAATGCACATAGTAACTCTGTAAAAGTAATTCTGTGCGGTGAATAAAGCTGCAACTAACAGATTTTTATCAATTTTCTTTTTTCTTAATTAATCGTTTAATAAAAAAAAGTGAAATAGTGAAAAATCCCCTCCACAATATCCAAGAACCCAAGGTGACATCTTCAAAAGTCCAATGTCCAATGTGTTGGATAATCTAAAATCCAAATTTACCAAACCTCAATTTACAATGGATTAAAAGAGAAGCAGCAAAGCCTCACATTGAAGAGACTTATTTGGCATTTTTGCTTAAAAGATGGCATATTCATCAATTTATTATCAAAATCATTGCAGATTTTAATGATTTTGTCTCACTCGACCAATCGATTAATTGTCTAATTGAACTCCCTGTTGTGTGCACTCTCAAGTATGAATTTTGTCTTGCGAGCCATACAGATCTACAGCATCTCACAAGAAGTTGAAACTAAACAGGAACTGCTAGCACACACAACAGTGACATTTCCTGAAAATGGCAATCCCTTTATTTTCAAGTTATTCTCAGATATATTTGACAGTTTTGTCATGGAAATGCTTTCATTCTAACATCCTGTGTAATTATTGAGTACAAATAAAATATTCATTGATATTTTACCAGTCACACCACAATTTTTACGTGTTGCCATGGCAGTGTGCCCAAAATTGCCTCTTCTCTAAAAAAAAAATACTGTAATTTTAGAACAGAGCTCTTCACATTGATGTATTTGATTACAAAAAATGAAAATGTTGCAGAGAGCTGATAACTTTAATTGTGTTTTTACAACATGATGTATGAAATTATTTACTTGCCGTAACATGAGCAAATACAAAAATGTCCTAATTTGAGGCATAAAATGTACTGTTCCATGGACATGCCCATTGTTGATGGTCATATGTTTCACACTTATTCCAGAGTTGAATGGAGGCTTGGTTCAATTGAGCTGGTACAATAATTTCCATGAACTGATATGGCTGTTTCTCTCAGTTCAGCGGAGAGAAGCAGCATCTCAGCATCAGACACACAACCAAACATGCATTGTAAAAACACAAAAATACAAAATTCAGAAAAGTATATACAGACAAACACACACACACAAACACGATGAGGTAAAAATAGAAAAATGTCTGAAAGGAATTGCTCTACAGGTGCCTGATTAAACACCCCAAAAGTGCAGTATAGTCTTGTTCAGTGTGGTGTAGCATGCTGAATACTAGACTGAGCAGAAAGCACTCAATTCCTCATTCAGAGATTGATAGCCTGACACTGATGTTTAATCCAGCTTCAGGCTTCAGTGCACAGAGATGTTTTTTTTTCTATTAATTTCAGAGGCCATTATTTTACAGCCTGTGGTAGCAGCCTTTATTTTACTGGCCCTCGAGCTACTAGGAGAAGCATGAGCATGCATGTCAAAGGAAATGACCGCCCCGTGTACTGTACATATTAATTATGCACTATGTTATTGATATGGGCTTTGTCAGTTGTGTATTGCTGTATATATTCCACTGAAGTAAGTTACCTTAATTACATTACTTATTACTTAGCAAAAAGCACACTCTGTGAAATCATTTCACTTTGAAAACTTTCATGTGAGAAATTGGTGATTAATCTGCTGATTATTTTCTCAATTAATCACTTAGTCTATGAAATGTTTAAAAAAAAATGTCGTTCACAATGGAATTCACATTCAGAAGCCCTGAGGTTGCTATATGATTGCTCAGTGCCGGTTCTTGCCACATGTTGACTGACCTCGTCGGAAATCAAATGCGTTTATAGTTGTTCCGAACGGCCGCACTCAAAGGCGGAGAAAAGCCAACCGTCACAGAGAGGGGAGGTGGACTGTGGACGCGCAATATCATTTAAATACGGGAATAATGGTGCATTTTTTCAGACAGCGTCTCCTGGAAGCGTCGCCTTTCAGGTGTCATAAATACTTGCGTCAAGAATGAAAAAGGAGAGCAAGAGGGAGAAGGTCAAACCCTGGCTCCTTTCTCACCTCCACACTGCCAGCCAATCACTGTGGGGGGTGAAAGTCAGCTTGTCCGTTTCAGAAAGTTACAAGAATAGCCGCGCACAGCTCCCCCTTATCTGTCGTTGAAATGGTGCGGGGGGAAGAAGTTTAATGGGCATTTCCAGTGTCCAACAAGCATGTCTGAAGGAGTATACAACCACCTTTACAGTCCAAATTTCAGTCAAATTACATTCACTGTCATATGGTATGATGAAGAAAAACAGCAAATTGTCACATATGAGAAGCCGGAACCAAAAGATATTGGGCATTTTGCTTGAAAAATGACAGAAAGAATGAATCAATTATTAAAATAGTTACCAATTAATTTTCTGTCTATCGACAAATCCATTAGCTAATCGTTGTAGCTCTGAATTGGTTTAAGTGAAAATGTGGGCAATACAAATGTAGAAAAAAAGAGACTCAAAAGCTCAAAATCTTACAATTAAATCATTTGAAAAGGAAACTGCAGGTATAATCTTAAGTAAACCTCAACGTATATGAAGGACTTAATAAGATCCCTTCACGCCATAAATTCATCTTTAAACAAATATTCCTTCCATTGGTCACCCCATGACTCATACTACTGACATATGTACAGTAACTTCTCACACTGCCTAGGGTATTTGGCTAAATTCACAGTTCTGAATCACAGGCATCCATGGGATTGGATGACATCATGCCTGCAAACCTTATGAGCCAACCATTTCCAGAGGGAGATCATTATCCCAGATTGGCAGAACTCTGATTGGCTCAGGAGAGAGGAGGCAGCTCATCCTGACCTTTTTGCTGTGAGTGAATCCTGACAAGATCAATCAAAAGCCGAGGTATTCTCGCCACACAAACCCATTGAGTCATTCTACTCTGGCTTTGCAGTAGAATTGAATTACCCACCCACCCAAAGTGTAGCTGAATCTAAAAAGCCACTCCTCCCAGCGACTCGGTTCAGCAGCCCCCGTGTAGATTCCCCCAGTATCACTAAAGCACTGAAAGCTCTTAGAGGAAAAGGGTCTGGGCATTCTTTACTAAAGCTAGTTTAGTGTTGGGTGACAGATAGGAAAAATGAGAAAAGAGGATCAGCGGAAGACTTAATCTATTGATACTGAACAAAAAGACAGAGAGAGTGACGACACATCTGGACTGAAGGCTAATTTATTCTTTGCCAAAAATAAACCATGTGGAGCCATCCACATATACTCCACGAAGTAAGAAATTCTTGCCTTTGCAAGACCATAAAATCTGCCTGCCTCACACAATATGCAGATGACGTAATATATTTTTGGGTCCCAGAATACAAAAGGTCCCAAAGGTGATCGAAGATACACCTCCCATAAAATGTCACATCATGTGCAGATCTGACTTATGGCACCAGTACTTCCACTTGGTTGATTATCAATGGGTCTACATGGTCACAGTCCCTATTTTATGCTGCTGAGGTCTGCTATTGATTGACCCCCAGAGTATCAAAGACCCTGAAGTGTCTGCCAGATAATACGCATTTAAACAAGTTTAGTAAGCGACTGCACTACTCTGTGTGCTAATTGATTAGATCTCTGTACACGCTGATGAATATGTAAAATATTATGTGACTGCATTCAAATGACGACCTGTTGAACTATGATTGACTTCTTACCTGCGGGCCAGAATAATGACATGAATGATATTTCCTCAATATCTTGACATCATTGCCTCCCTTTGACTGGAAAGCTTTGGGGATACTTGAAAAAGCTGAAGGCACAGTCTGGGTTGACATTTAAAAGTGCTGACTTCCCACATCTAGAGGGGATTCGGCCAGCAAATTTAAAACGTCCCTGAACTTGGACAGGGGGTTCTTTGATTCGTGAAACATCAGATCTCTAAAGATCTGTCAACACCAACCGAGAAGCTCTCCAGCTGGAGAATTCAGCCCTACATGTGTGATTAAAAGCAAATCACTTCTCCTGAATGCTCATCACTGGTCGACTCTGCCGCTAATTCGAAACAACACTTGAAAAAGCCGCCGCAAATGCATCTCCAACACACTCAGCGCCCCACTGGAGAATGAATGGGCTCTCTCTTTTGACAGATCATCTAGTGCACAGGGCTAGATGAATCTCGCGCATACAGTACAGTAATAGCCTAACAGATGATGGTTCTTGGCACAGCCTGAGTAGTGGAGGGGTGTAAGACAGTCCCTTATGTCACATGGGAGAAAGAGAGGGAAAGAGAAGGAGGGAGAGGAGGAGTGCTGCAGTGCATTGGTGGTGTGCTGTCTCTTTAACTATGGCCATGCTTGACAGGAGCTGCTGTATCAAACTACTGTAAAATCGACAAGGCCAGGGATAGCTCAGCCAGCCGGCTGCTTGCCTCCATAGTGTCCATCTGTACTCATGGATACTGCCATTGTAGGAGAGGGAAAACAGGGAGAAAGAGGAGACGGTGAGGGGGTAGAAGAGCATGTGTGTGTGTAGTATACGTGTGTGTGTGGGTGGGTGGTTCAACATGAGGGGGGGTCGACCACAGTGGAGGAGAGAGCAAGAGAAAGAAGGAGAAAAGAGATAGACTGAAAGGAGGTGTGAGTTTAAGAGAGCGAATGAGGGAGGAAAAAGATTTAGCCAAGATAGGAAGGCCCATCTCTGCTGCTGCTGTTGCTGCTGCCTGCCTCCCACTAACTGCCTGTTCATGTGAGCCAGTACTTGGCATGACTGCAAATGGCTTGCCTGGTACATTAGCTTAACACACTCGTCAACGTGGGCTCCAATACATCTGCAAGATCGTTTAAGGGTCCCCCCCCCCCCAATCCCGTTATGTAGATCTATATCTCATCACAAATCAATGTCACACTAATATCAGCCGTCTTACCACATATTTTATCTCTAGATGTTGAGTCACTGTGCAGCAATAAATATCACACAGTGTTACATAATCACTTTGAGTAACCATGGAGCTTCTAATGTATAGGTAGACAGAGGAGATGGAAAGAGTATATCTCAGAGTGCACTGAGCTGGTTGGCCAAAAACATAAAAGGGTCTTTAACTAATGGTTATTTTCATTATTGATTATTTTTCATATTAATTATTTGGTCGATAAAATAACAGTAAAGAGTGAAAAGTGCACATCAAAATTTCTGAAAGCCTAGGTGTTGTCTTGAGATTGCTTATTTTGCCCAACGAACAATGTTAAACTAAAAGATATTCAATTAACAATGATATAAAACAGAGAAAAGCAGAACTGCTACAACTTGATAAATGATTTTCCTCAATTTATACATTTTCTGTTAAGTGACACCAATAGCAATAGGTTTGGTACTGATACATATTAATGCATTTTGCTTATCTGATTTTAAACATGTACATATATAAATAGCTGGGGACTTTTGGAAATTCTGATATAAATAAGAATATACAATACATAATGCAAGAAAATACACAAGTATATGAGTAAAATCTCCATTTAGGGTATAATTTTTTATAAAACTGCTGCATAAGGTAGTTAAAACTGTATAACCTCACCACATGTTAGTGTATTTTAATACTGATACGCCTCACAATCCAGCTACGGCTAAACCTTCAGCAGTTGTACCAAATTGGATAAGACTAAACACTGCTTAGCTCTGAAAACAATGTCTAAAATGAAACGCCACTGTATGATCACAGAAAAGGAGTACTCAGTGCCATCGCTGGCAGGTTGGAAGGTGCAGCACTGTGCTCACAATTTCCTGGCAATGATTCCCAGAGTAGGCTTGCACACACACACACACACACACACACACACACACACACACACACACATACACACACACACAAACACAGTGGTAAAGCATCTCACCATCATTATGCAACCAACTTCTACAGCTACACTTGCACAAGAGGGCATTTTGGTCATTATCTGCTTTGCTCAGAGGTGATAAAAAAAAAAAAAAAAAAAAAAAAAAACAGATTGAAAAGGAGCCGAGCACGATGCCACAGTTAAATTTGGTCTTTCTTTTCATGTGCAGCTCAGATGATGACTCCGGGGTCATGGTGAAGTCCAAGAGCTGAGAGTTGAGTTTTTCAGGTCGAGATTAGTCTCCATTTTGGAGGCATACATATTGTTCTACAAGGGCTTACAGGTCTGTGAGTGTGTGCTTGTAGCCACACATACACCATCCCTCTTTCTCACCCTAGCAGTCACATGCAGCACACCTCCACTCTCTCCTGAACCCACACACTGGCTACACACACCGCTCTCCTTATCTCTCTGTTCATACATCTACTCACACACATCCAGTTCCTCCCCATCCCCAAATTTTTTACGTCTACCCTCCCCTGATAACAGATACTCACACAAACCACGACACCCTCAAATCCTTCACGATGCCTCCAAACTTTGCGCTGGGCGTTTCATCTCACTCTGTCTCACTCCGGTCTGACTCCGGCCATCATGTTTGAGGACCTCGCTTTTTTTTTTTTTTTTTTCCAAATTAGACCCTCAAATCAAACACACACACACACACACACACACACACACACACACAAACACATACACGCACACACATTGCAAATTGAACGTTTCGACTGGATAGATGTGAGGCAGCTCACTGCAGCACGCCTGCTCACATATAGCATTAGTCACAGTTGCAGTGCAATGATACCAAGGGAAATCTGCCTTTCCCGTACACTGAAGCGCCTTTCACCCACTCACACTCGAGTATGGGGGGAATAAAAGACCAGCAAGAATGAAGTAGCCTCTCATTCTGGTCATCTACATATTTTAGTGGGCCAAAGTTTTTGCATACAGGAGGCAGGATACAGTCCATTCAAGCTATTGACAGAATCCCAAACATATTTCATAAGATACTACACCACAGAAAACGTCTCTGTCAGGAAAAAGTCCCTGAAGGAGTATTTCATGAATAGCATAGGCTATAAAAATATAATTGAATATTAAAAGGACACTCTAAACTCCCTATACTACGCTGAGAGTGGCTATAATACTATTATAGGCATATTACACCAACAAATATAGTAAAACCATATAAGGGCAGTATAAACTCCATAATATATGAGCAGCAGAGATAACACATCAAACAACTACTATCTTGTAGCTGTAAACTCCTTGTGAGTACTATATGTACTCTATGACACCACAGGATTATTATAAGAATATTTTAGGAATATTATGACGTTTTCCAACAGGGCTGTGCAGCTGCTCTCAAACGCAGGAATACACTTGCAGGAGTAGACTGTTACACCAGTACACATGCATACCTTATTACGATACTATAATTGCCGCATGCACAGGTCGATACGGACACACGCTGAGCCGGATGGATCCGTGTGTGTTTTGTGCTTGCATTGCTCGTGTGCGTGTGTGGGCATCTATCTAGAAGGCACTCTAGGGCTATCTCTATGCACCTGTCGGCTATGGTGCTTTTAGATATGCCTATTGCATATGATAGTGCCTGAGAGATAGAGAGAGAGAGAGACTGACAGAGAGAGAGAGAGAGAGAGACTGAGAGAGAGAGACTGAGAGAGAGAGCGAGAGAGAGAGAGAGAGAGAGAGAGGATGGTGAGGAACGGGGGAAGAGGACAGAAAAGAAACATGCAGTCGATGACAGAAAAATATGAAATATCTGCTCTGTCTTACCTTGAAAGGGAACATAGGACATGTTCCAACGGCATTGAACGTAGGCTTTGCGTCTCGGCGGTCTCTCGGCGCTCAGAAGTAACGAGGAACCAAATAAGAAATTAATCTAAAACATTAAAAAATAAAAAAAAAATAAAAACACGCGACACACTGCTATTCACAGCTGGAGCCGAGGAAGAGGCCAATATTCCGCTGATATAAAAACTGGCATCATAATCCACGACCGCTTATAAAGCGCCCGGTTCCCGGTGCATAAAAAAATACAGGATGCAGAAATGTGAGTGTGTGTGTGTTTGTGTGTGAGTGTGTGAGTGTGTGTGTGAGTGTATGCGTGCGTGTATGTGTGTGTGTTTATTTGCACGCTGCTGTTGAGGTGTGAGGGTGAAACACGAGTGAGTGTGTGTGAGTGAGTGAGTAAGAGAGAGAGAGAGAGAGAGAGAGAGAGAGAGAGAGAGAGAGAGAGAGAGAGAGAAGGGGGTGGAGGACTGAGCACGCGCGCGCATGTGTGTGTGTGTGTGTGTGTGTGTGTGTGTGTGTGTGGGCGCGCACATTTCCCAATAGCCTATCTATAACCTACCTTTAGTCTATGTATTTTACATTTTGCGCTTGCCTCTTGGAGAAAAAAAATATTATAATAATATTGCAGTGAGTGTAAATTCACTGTATTGCTTCAGGCTACAGTGTGTGTGTGAGTGTGTGTGAGTGTGTGTGTGTGTGTTATGTGTGTATGTAATAATGCCCCAAAGGTAGCTTATGACTTTTACATATCGTAATTTACTCATTATAGTGAAAAAAGCTTTTATAGCTTACATTGCTTCTCATTTTAATGCAAACTACTAATTAAAATACAGAATTTCTTACATTAAGTCTCAGGTTAACACAGACAGACTGTATGTATCCGTGGCAACAGTGTACTGTGTTTTAATTACTACAGGTGATTAGGCCTACAGGTTAGTTTCCATATGTAATACCTGGTGTTTTGGTTCTTAAAACTCTTTTACTTGCAGACCTGTTGAAAACAAAGCTTATTATTAGCTTCTTTTACAGTAGCTACCGGGCAGGTGACAATAAATACTGACATTAAAGTTGGACTCAATCACTACAAGTACCATGATGCACTTTGGTCCCCAGCAGATGTCTAAAAAGGATGCGATGCTGGATGTCGGCACATGACCAAACACAGGAACTGCATCAAAGAAGAGAAGCTGTGGAGCCAAAATGGCGCCATTAACTGGCGAATGCTGCGTTTCTGCAACGTGGGAGAAATAACCACTAATAAAAGTTAAACTTACCAAAGGTTATTGTTCAAGAGACTCTGGAGGTGAGAGTGGATTTGTGTGATTGGATGATGTGCATGGGCGTGTCACCTCCCCCTCAGGTGCTCGTTGAGTGGCCGCAGCCAATTAGTGTTAGTCCTGCTGTACACCAGCAGGTGAAGAAAAACCCGGAAGGTGAAAAGAAAACTATAGCAGGAAACAGTTCTAACAGCTAAATTTACCAGTTCATTGAGCAGTTAATTCCCCTTTGGATCAGAAGAAAATGCATATTTTGCCTGCCTTTGTGTTTCATGAGTAATTATATCGCCATGCTAGTCGATTATTTAGAAGCAGCTTAAGTTTGTCTGGAGGTTACATTCTGCCTTTGAAGAAACCTGTTTAGTTGCTTTGTGTCACAATTAATCCACATTGCCATAAAGATCAAACATAAATGTTATTGTGACATTTGAACTTATTTCTCTGCAAGCTAAATACTGCCTAAAGTAGCTTTTTGCTGGCATAATTATTTCTATATTATTATGTATGAAATCAAACAATAAAATAATAATAATGCTTCCAAGTTAGTGTTATTTTGTGTTTTTTCAATATGGAACTTGAATGAGAAACTTTCCAACCTTAGAGTGGTATTTCTTTACAGCTAAAATATGTAATATATTTCAATGGAGACTATGACATTGAATGTTGAAGGTTAGTTATTAATTATTTTATTAATTTTGTTTATATCAGTCCTGCTTTAACAGAGCATGTGTAGTCTATTACTTACCTTGAATTTGCTGGCTTATTTTCATGGTCAGTTACATTATGTAGCATTATGATTGCGTACAATGTGTAACCTGATTGTTCTGTGTGGATATTGCATATGTTTGTTTCCTGTAGACCACACACTCACCTACCTGACAATAAACTGGTAAAGCAAAGTTCTGCCTCCTCTGTTTGTTCAACACACCTTGGTGAACAGTTATTACACCTGAACCACTCAGTCTCACCTACAGTAATTAACCATCATTAACACGTCTGGTGAAAGCTATACAATGTTTAGGTTGTTGAGAATATATAAGCAACTATTATCTGTAGTTGTTTTTTCTCCCTGTTTGATGTCTAACTGTATTCACAAATTCGCTGTTAAATACAAATTGACCTTAAAGGTCGGGTTCACAATTTTTCAAGTTTGTCTTAAAACAATAGTCAGGTGCCAAAATGATACAATGATATAGTTTTTTCTTGCAGTAATCGTTCCTCCTGTTCAAGTTCAAGTTTCACATTCCTTTATTGTTTCATCTCATTACACAAGTAGGCTGTAAGAGAGTACAAATCTAAGGTTTCAGCTCCTTGACAGTGCAGTAAAAAAATAAAATTTAAAAAATAACGGAAATATTTAAAATAGCAAAAGCAATAGTAATGGATAAAGAGAATGAACAATAAGAAGTTTTGAACATATGAGTACATGTATGTATGTATGTATGTCTATAAAGTGTGATGTGCATGTGTCTTTCATATAATATATGAATAAATATCTATATGTAGGCTTTATATTATATGTGTATGTACATATATTTGTGCTTATGTAGCCTCTGTGTGTGTGACATCAGGCAGGCTGCAGGCCATCAGCGTCCATTATTCATGAACACTGTCATACTTCTAATGTCATAGGCTACCGACTATTAGAAGATCCCCTCATAATGCACTTAAAATATAAGTGATGGGGGCCAGAGGGGGCCACAGTCCTCCTTCTTTGCAAAAATGTATTTTAAAGTTTATCTGAAGCTAATATGAAGTGTCAGCTGTCCAAATGAGTCAAATCAAGTAGACATCTTTTAACCTTACAGTCTTTTCAGTGCCAAAGTCCCTCTTTTTGTTGCTATATTTTCACCGCGGCTCAACAGGGAAACACTTTCAGAGGAAACACAAAGAGGGAATTTGATGCTTAAAAGACTGTAAACGTGGCAGATATCCACTTGATATGACTGGCTCGGACTGTTGAGGCCTCATATAAGGTTCAGATAAACTTTTAAATACATTTTTGTACAAAATGACTGTGTGGACAAACTGTGAATTTTGCCCCCCATTACTTATACTGAAAGTGCATTTGAAGGGGCTCTTTTAATAATCAGAACAGGAGGAATGATCGCAGTGAGGAAAACCTCTTTCACTGTTAACATGGAGACCTGATTGTTTTTTAAAGACAGACTTGAAAATTTGTGACCCAATCCTTTAAGTGCAAACAAAATTCAAGCTACACTTTGTAAGATAGCCCTAGAATCACGGGCACATAGGCTAATTTTAACAGCAACATATGGCTAATTTTGGCTAACTTTTGGCCAGTTTTACATTCACTCATGTTTGACACACATGCTGTCCTCTTTATGCTTCTGCTTCAGTACAGGCTACTTCTACCCAAACAGATAGACAGTCTGAAAATCAACTCTTTTTTTATCAACAGTTACCGACAGTTTACAGCTTCACAGGGACAGTGAATGCAGCACAGTGCAGCGCCTGCCTTTGGTTTAAATGTTGAGATGTGGCCGCCACCTTGTGGTATAAACCAGTAGCTGCAGGTAGAGCTGAGGCTTGAATCTTGAAAATACCAAACTTTTATGTGTCCATTTGTATAGTTTTGGCGTCCGAAATACACTTTATGAATATTAAAAACAGGGTTAGGGGCTTGGGGAAACATGGGGACATATCTGCATCACTCCATATGTAAAGAGACAGAAAGGATATAATTTGTCAAAATATGTACCATATTTACATCTTATATTTAGTTTCATTGAAATGATTACTGTTGTTCACCTATGCAGAAATAGGCGTTTTTCACAGCACACACTTGTCATAGTAAAAGCACAAGTGTAATAACATTGATGATGGCACTTGAAGTGTTTCAGTAATAATAATAATAATGAGAAGAAGAAGAAGAAGAAGAAGAAGAAGAAGAAGAGGAAGAAGAAGAAGAAGAAGAAGAAGAGGAAGAAACTATTTATACAGCACTTTACAAAACAAAGTCAAGTTAAATAAATCAATAAAAATAAAAGCAATAAAACAACAGCAGTAATAAAACACATGAGACATTTTGATAATAAAACTGTGTGGTGTGTGTGACACTGTGGCAGTGAGACATATTTACCCTGCTGTGACACATCAAGATGTATTCTCTATTAACACACCTTCAGACAACAACCACAGGACCAAAGGAGTGACTTTCCTCAGTCTCATACATACAGTATATACCAGGTGACAACGAGAAAAGACAACAAGATTTTAATTGTTAATATTTCTGCACCTCAAAAATAAAATATGTCGCAGGACTAGACAGAGATGTGGTATTAATCTTTGGAGTCTTTACTTGGCATTTCTATTCATCTTGAAAACTCATTTTTACTGGCACCAACACAGAATAAACATCTGTCTTTCACGTTGGCAGCAGTAGTAAATTTTCCGCCAACAAAAGTAGTTAATCCCTCCTACAGGACACATTTGGCAGTAATGCAATTTATCATTCCCATCAGTCTAATTTAGAGGGACTCCCACCAACATTGCTTGATTACCACATATAGTGGTAGTGATCAATTGCAAAATTTGGGGAATCCATCTAGCTTCAGTCCACTTTTGACTTGTTTTCAGAGGTGATAATGTATATTATTATGGATCCTACTACATATGCATATTAGCCTGGAAAAATATTATATTTCAGTCATGTTGTGGAGCTTTTCTTAGCACAGACTGCTCTCCTTTAGGGTTACTAATGACCTCTTTTCACCTTTACTAGACGTAACTACCAGAGGTTACTAGAGGTTGAGCCTCCTCAATATTAGTGAAGTTTCACACACTGACCACAACATACTGTTTGACTACAACAAACATCGGGAATGGCTCATTGGCACAATTTGACCCGCTGAATAAAACATCCTGTGTTATGATAGCCTATGAAATGTACAGATGGGTGACAAATTAAAGGAAAAACTGGTGCAGGTGTGAATGCTTGACCCCTACAGTTAGGGGATCCGGTGGCTCTGATATGCTGTAGGGGGGCATTTTGCAAGTTTATTCCTGATGTTGGAAATTGTTTTTTAAAGGTCCACTTACTGAGAAAACCCCATATACTGATCTGAGATGTACTTGAAAACTCCCAAAAAGTTAGTAAGTGGACCTTAAGTTCCTCTTATTTCTTTAGAGGGGGGTGGGGGGGTCAAAACTGTTTATTTTTTAGAAACAAAAAGATTCATGTGAGTTTCGGAAGGTTTCTAATTGGTTGTAATGAAATAATAATGTACAGTACCATAGCAGATAATCTTATAACAAATGATAACTTTAATTCAAATTTTGATACTCTACACTTACACAGTGTAGTTAGTTTAATTTTTTTTTTTTTTTTGCATCATCCTTTTACACAAAAACAAACCTTTCGCCTCATCAGTCAGTAACTCATCTATGTGTGACTTCATTATAAATCATTTGTTTAGTCTAAACAAAAGGGAAGTGAAACAGATTTCAAGGAGCAACACACAATAAAGCCCTTCGCCCGCCACACTTAAATATAGTTCTCTCTCTGTCTCTCAGAGTCACTGATGGTCACGCAGCTGTAAAATGCCTGAAAATGAAGTACTCTACTCTGAAGTTAAGTTCACAAGAAGGAAAGGAAACACCATTGGTAAGTCTTAAATATTATTAATGATGAATGATCTATCTATCTATCGAATTGGTAGATTTTACCTCCCTCTTACATTTCTAAGACAGCAGTTTGAGGTTGTGTTTTTGTGTTGCAGAGACTGCTTCCTTATCAGCTGACGCCCCTTACGCTGAAGTCAGGCTCTTGAAAACTCAGCCATCCACAGAGCTGCCTGGTAGGTAATAACCAGGGGTAACTAAACAAGAAGATGAACTGTAACCTCCAGTCAGTGGCCATCATGCATTTTTAATTTTGTGTTCTTCAAACAAATGCTGCTCTTCAATCATACAGAGCTTTCTTCATTAGATCACTAAAGGTATGCTCAGTCCTTTGAAACAAAAAACAAGATTATATTAAAAATAAAAAAAGGTCAGGATAGTAGATTTGATCCCTTTGATAAATTGTATTGTGTAAAAACACATTAAAATGTATATTCTGTACAGCAAAATGTATCAAAGGAATCAAATTGCTAATCTGAACTTTTAGGTTTATTTTGGATATTTTAAAATACTTTATCCTGATGTAACTTTAATGAGCTTGAAACCGACTTCAACAATGTATAATAATGTTTAGTTCAGCTAAAAGGAGAATAAACTATAATCTGAAGTTCATTAAAGGTTCAACCACTGATTTTTTTTTTACCATACTGTAGATTTGAGGTATAGTTGTAAATGAAGAATTTTAGGTTAACTAGGAAAATTGCAGTTTTGTGTGTTTTTCACTACTGATTATAACATATATACAGTACTGTGCAAAGGTTTTAGACACTAAAAGTAAAGTTGGGATGCTGTAAAAAAATAAAGAATAGTTTTTATTTATCAATCTCCCTGTTTCGCTTACAGTAACCTCTCTCCCAACTGGTAACTGACAGACTGTCAATGAAGAAATAATGAAAGAAACACAATCAACCACTGAGTGAAGAGAGGGTCTGTCAGTTTATTGTAAAGTGCTGTGAAGAGAAGTCAAGGCAGAGAAAAAATGAGGAACTGGAACGCATAGCAGTCACATAAAGCTTTAGTCATCTATTACCCAATGTATGAAACCTGGTGTTTCCTGTTGCTCTTTTTTTATGTACTATGGTCCTTCATAGTTCTACTGGCCGGGTAAACAACAATAAGTTTCACCATAATTATATTATTGTTGTTTTATTAACTTTAAGATTCTGTGTGTGGATGTGTTCATGTATAGGTACACATGAGTACTCATAGATGTTATAACTAGAATAAACAGTTCAGAGCTGCGGGTGAGGAAAGGCAGAGCCCGCTCAAAATTTGTGTGTGAATGTGTGAATCTGCACCAAATGTACCAGGACATCCACTAACTGAAATGTTTCACTTCATGAGAGTGTCGAAAACGAAAATATGAGCTGATCATGGGTTGTCACAGCAGCACTAAAGCCAGTATAACCTGTAGAAGTACTTTGTTAATTTGCCATTATTTTTGCATGAAACTGAACTTTTCCTAATCCTGTCCATACTGATATATCCTACATAATGTGTATACATCCTGCACGTATATCATGTTACTCTGATTTGCGAAAGAATCTGATTCCTTGAAAAAAATGCAGATATTTGAAAGTTGTTTTTATTTTTTTATTTATTTATCAAATCCAAAATTCCAACCAAAATATTGACACATTAACATTCAGGTGAAAATATTTATTATGTGCAGATAGAAGGAGTGAATACAGTAATATTAACATCTGTCTAAACCAATGCAACAGCCCTGTGCAAAATGCCACTTTTATGACAATTATAATGTTCCACTTCTGTTAAAATGGTATCAGAGCTTTTGGTTCAACTGGTAATTTCTGCATTAAACCGTATAGATGTTCATGTTGTTGTTTGCACAATCTGTGTGCATGTCTCATGTCTTCTAACTGTTCAACAGGTTCCCAACAAGTGGTGTCAAATAGAGGGTCAAAGTTCAAATCACAGAGAGTTGCTCTGGTGGTTCTCTGTGTTCTCTTGGCAGTTGTGGTCGCCGCTCTTTGTTGTGTCTGTAAGTTTGAGCAGTTTTATCAAAGTGGGTTGATGTAGATTAACCTTCAAAATTCATAGGATATCTACAGTAGTTATTACTCATAGTCACATTATCAAAGATCATCATCAGGCTAATCTTGGAAAGGAGTTAAGTTTCCTCTAATAACCAGACTCCTGCTCATTATCAAGCACTGGCTGAGTCACCAAAGGAGTGTTTAAAGCTTTACAGACTACTTTTGTTTTATAAACAGCTTATGATAACATGCAAACGAAGAAGAGTCTCCAAGCAATGAAAGCCGAACATGAAGCTATGAAGACAAATTTCACGGGTAGGGGTTTGAGTTTGACACTTTCTACAAGGTCCTGTCAACATTTCTCATGCAACACTGCAATGTTACTTTAATGTTACTTTACACATTTTGTATTATAGTATATTTTCATTTCAACTTGCCAGTTGGCAACTTTCAAGTTGTTGTCAGCAATAATTATGCACAACTATTTTGACAAGTGTGAAAGATTTCTAAATAAGACTGCTGAAAGTGACATTTCTTTTCTTCCTGTCTTTTTCAACAGAGAGCCTCTCTGAAAAGATGATGTCACCTTCTTGCCCACAACCACTACCTCCTGAAATAAAAAGTGATGGATTCCTCCTTCACACTTTTGTAACATCTGATGTTGATTATAGAAACTGTAATGGATTGACAGGTAACAGAAGTTAGATAGTAAACAGTGATTTGTTCCACCTGACTAAATTCCTTGCTGTAATCTCTTCAAAGGTGAATCATGTCTGAAATGTGCCAAGGGCTGGGAGCAACTTAGAGGAAAGTGCTATTATTTCTCCAACACATATTCATCCTGGGAAAAGAGCAGACATTTCTGCCAAAATCAAGGAGGAGACCTGGTGAAGATAGACAGCAGGGTGGAGCAGGTATTAAACACTGCAGCAGGTTCATGTAGCACACTTACTGTGTTATCATGCATTTTATCACATATTTGTGTTTCTGAAGCAGTAAACATGGCGTCTCAGCACAGAAAAGTCATGTTACATATCATAATGTTCACCAACTTTTCCTCTTCAGATACTCTTGAACCAGAAACTGATTGACAAAATGATCGATGCTGAGGACAAGTTCTGGATCGGACTGACAGACTCGAAGGAAGAGAACAAATGGTTTTGGGTGGACGGCTCATCGCTGAACACAAGGTTTGATTGTTGTGAAAAAATGTCCAAAAATCAAAAAATCTAATCAACTCATTTTTATTTAACCAACTCTTTCTCTTTTCCATCCCTTAGTTTGTCTTTCTGGGCTGAACGTGAGCCGGACAATTGGGATGGGGAAAATCCTAAAGGAGAGGACTGTGTGAGGATGGGAGAGAAAGCAGAAGCTGAAAACCTGAAGCAGTGGTTTGATAAGTCCTGCGACAAGCCTCACAGAAGTATTTGTGAGAAACAAGCAGTAACTGGATCTCGTAGGGTTATGTGTGTCTGAAATCCAGTTGAGCACAGACTTCTCAGCCTATTTACAGTTTTTTATCAGTTGCTTTATTATGATTCTCAAAACACGGTGTGTTACTCTCAAATCTGCAGTTCACTTTCTCACAACAGTATTCGCATTTCTTGTTTGTCATTTCAAATATGTTCAAATGATCCAGTCATGCATTGAGTTAAGTCTCTCCACTCTCTTGCGTCTCTACTGAACAGTAACTGTCAGACGTGTGCATCAAAATGTTCATTGTGTACAGCAAACTGTCTCAGACATGTTTCGAACAGGCACTGCAGTTCATTTAACTAAAAAGCAAGGAATCTCTCTCTGCCTGTCTGTCTGTATGTATGTCCTTCGCATATCTGGAGGACTGTTTGTCCGATTGACTTCACACTTGGCAGGTGTATTGCTGGGGGCCCAAGGATGTGCAGTGTCGAATTTGGTGCAATTTGGACATGCAATATGTTTAATATTAATAAACTTTGAATAAACCAGCGATCAGCGAGATTCAGGCCTCTGCCGACTGACTCCAGCATGTCAGGGAGAGACCAGAGATGAGGTGTGACTCGAGTCAGAGAAAAGTGCTCTAAAAAGAGAAAAAAAAGCTTTTAAGCAAGAATGGACATTCTTATCCTATGTCTAGACAGGTAGTGTAGTGTTGGCACGTTTAGCAGATCAGTAGCAGCAGTGAGTGACTACACAGGAGGCATTCAGGTACATTGTTGAGTTTAGGTCACAACAAAGGAAATACTTTCCACTGGCAGTTCAAAACCAGTTTGTCTCATATGCTCTGATATTGTGGCAATTGTGAAGCGCCACTACAGACAAAGCACAAATCTTTGGAGCAAACATACCCACTCAAATCAGAACTGAAGTTACAGGAAGAGCCCAATATGATTGATCCGCTTTATTATTATATAGGATGCACATTACTTTATTTTTAAATGCAGCCCTTATTATAGGCTACTTGAAATGAAAAAAGGACATTTATTTACTATTAGAGTAAGTATTATTTATAACATCTGTGTATAATAGAATGATGATTTCTTTCATGTTGTTGGTGTATATACTCATTCACATCTCACATCAACTGTATTAGTTTTTCTATACATTGAAGTAGCAGCCAGAGGCCAAGCAATTCGCTTGTTCCAAACAGGCATGTCTTGAACGTGCACTGCACTAGTAAAACAATAGATGTTGCAAATTTCTTCCAGCATGACAAAAGATGTCTGAAGTTGTGTGACAAAAAAATCTAAACTCAAGATCGTGGTTGAAAGAGTGGGCGTGTCATAAAAATTAGGATTATACTATGATTAGATGTCTTAAACTCATACTATATGTGTGTTCCTGTCTTTACAAGTCATGATGAATGTTTTTGTTTTGCTCTGCAAAGTTGCAGAAACAGCAAACGCAGCAGTTAAGACTAATAATGGGAGGCCAGTACTATATGCGTTAGAGGAAGTCAGGAGGGAATAAAGGTCAGAGACAGGTCAGAAGGGTATCATTTTGATTTAAGGATCTTCAGCTGGCCACCAGTTAGAGAACTGAGAAAGTGTTATCTGTGGAATGTGTCTGTAAACTTCAGAAGAAAGCTGAGACGCCCATTTGTAAGATATATAAGCCAACTGTGAATACTCCATGCATTACATTACATTTCTCTGTAACCCTACTTGTGTGTTGCACTCTGAAACGCTCCCTCTTGTACAAGAAAATAAATTCAACTTAAACTTTGATACTGCGGATCTGGTCTCCATCATTTAAAGGTCATTAAGAAGAAATTCTTTTGACAGAACGTATTTCTGTCACACATGATCCCAGTATCAAGAATGTACATTTATGTCTGAAATTGTTATATCCAGCCTCTCGTCAACCCAAAAGTTATGATGTGTTTTTATCCTTTTTGTGACCCCCGAGGAAGCCAAATCTAAGATTACAAAAATTTCACAACCCTGGTTTGCACTTGGCTCAATATGAAGCACTTAACCAAACATCAGTCCCATTTGACAGCGCTACACTGGCTGCCTATTCCATTAATTTTGGAAAGTGTAGGTGGTTTTGGAGAGGCCAGTTACTTTTTTTTTTTTTAGGACACAACAGGGTAAATATCAGACTTCATGTTTTTACAAATCAGTTCACTATCATATTTTACACAGAAAAACAGACAAACAGAAACTATGTTACCAGTATGAACTTATATAAAAAATACACATTGTATGAGGTGAAACTTTTTTATTATTCATGTTACATATTAGGTGTGTCAACGCAGAGTATACATGTACAAACGTAATTTCTCCAAAAATACATCAAACTGAACTTGGACTTGACTACTAATCAGAAAAAGAAAGACTACCTCTCCCAAAATAAATGTGTTCCTTAATGTTACTGTCTTTATTTCCTCCTATTTTGTTTTGAACTAATCTGGTTGAGTTCCACCTAGAGTACATCCTATAACAAGCACTTGACGGGTATAGACATACCATAGAAAACACACAAATACATTCATCACCATTGCCTAGAAAGGTTCAACACACCCCTTCCTAATAAACTACAGTCAAAGTCACTGAGGAGGATGAAAATTGCAATGCAACATTATTTCACTGGCCTGAAATGTACGCATAGGTGCAGGAGATAATTCAAAAGAGAGGTCGGTATTTAAATAAAATCGGAGAGTTTTGCATTGGTTTTGACTATAACAGTATAAATGTTGTATGTCTTTTGCTATTTAACTAAACCTGTAATGCAGTCTTTCTTCAAAGATAAATGTATACGTTGTGTACGTTCTATCGAACAGATTGCTGAAATAAACCTCTGTATAAAATATAAACTCTGAAACTTGCACCACAGTATTCTAGATTTATGTAACCTGTTTGCACAAAGATGTCTCTAAAGATAAAATCCAACTTCAGCACCTCACTTGCCGCTATAAACACACGTGAGAAGAAGGGAGACGATCAGTCAGGCCTTAAACTTATAAATTTATACTTAATGCGATGTTGTGCCTTTTAAATTATAGACTGTTAGACCCTGGAAGATACTTTGAGTTTTAGTTGGTAGTCGGGCCTATCAGTGTCTTCTTTACCTGTACTGTAACTTTGAACGCAAAGACTGAACTCCCTGCGACATGAATCTTAATAACAGCAGTGCAATGGCTGTGGCCGTGTCTGAGCTTGTCTTTGTGACATTAAACACAAATATAAAAGAAAGTCCTCGTAAAATAATTTCCATTCTGATGACTTCAAACATACATTTCAGTAACATATATGTGTAATTTTTTCTTGTTTGTTTGGAATGTACATTTACATTACAGTCCTGTTCTGAATAAAAACTCAATTCAACATTATAACTGGTCCTTGTTTACCCATGTAGTTGTATCTGTCTCGTTCAGCTGTCGTCTGATTGATCGGTCGGCAGACCAATCGGCAGGTACATAACCCAAATAGGCACTATGCAACCACATCAAAAAAATAAAGTAAAGTCATTCGTCCATAGCAATATATTGTGAATATATAATTCTATCTATAAAACAAAAGCCCTCTTGTGGCTCCTATTTCTAATACATACAGTAGTCTAAATGTAAATTATGTATGACAAAATCTAACATAACAATTAAGTAACCCCGTAATAACATGTATACAATCTCTTATTAACATACCGCGATGAGAAGAAAATATGTAAACCTCCAGGGGATTTGTTGTTTGCGGAGCCAAAGTCAGACGAATTGGCATCTGAGCAGATGAAAGGAAGAGAATCTGTGTGTAATTCCTCAGCTATTGCTGTCAAAGAGCCCTTCAGCAAGGCATTAAACTACCTTCTTCTCCAGTGTGGCCCATAATACAAGTCTGGCTGTACTGCTCTGTCTCTTCAATAAAAGGTTACTACTTTTTCATTTGCAGCCAGCAGCCGCCATCCTGTTGCCATCATGCCACTCGCTGATGACGGACCATTCATCACTGCTCATTTTCTCTCTGAACTCCATGTGAACATTAACCATCAGTTGATGAATGGGCAATTTAAAAAGTGAAGGCTGATTGAAGTGTGGTGTGGCCAGGGGATGTTTAGCTTGCTAATCCCTTCGATATCAATGCAAAATAATGGGACACAGTTATATTTATAAAAAGGTAACTTCAATATCTCTTTCTGTACTTCTCTCTTTTAGAGCTGCAATGATTAGCCGATTAATCAAATAGTCAATAGACAGAAAATTAATTAATTGCAACTATTTTGATAATAAATATTACCAATTGTTTTGGTAATTTTTACAGCAAAATAGTAAACTGAATATCTGTATTTTAGCCTGTTGATCAGACAAAACATCTCAAGACGTCATCATGAGTGTCATGAAACTATAATAGGCATTTTTCACTACTTTCTGACATTTTATAGACGACTAATTAAGAAAATAATCAACAGCTGAATCAATATTGAAAATAATCATTAGTTGCAGCCCTACTCTTTTCCCGTTGAAGACATTTTGACATGTTATGACTTTTTTGATGTCTGGGTTACATATAATCATTGTTTCAAACGCATTTAAATGAATATATTTCAGTGTGAAGCAGGTCAAAACTACACATCAACATATAGTCATTCAACTGCTGGAAAAGCATCTGAAAGACTTCTTGCAACTCACCAAAGTAATGCTTATTGGGTAGGTTGTTAAGAGTGCTTCTGTGTTACTCATTTTATCAGTGTGTTATTGTCAAAATGTGGCTTCTCCTGCAAGTTGTGTAGTAATTTTAATTTTAAAATCTTGTGCAGGATTTTTTCTCTATTTCTAACCAGAATGCAAATCTGATTCAGATCACGCTACCTAATGATGCTTTTTTATAAATTAGCAGCATGTTGTCTACATGACAATTGGTGGAAGTTTACTGGTTTATTTGTGGCAAAAATGAAACTAAAATAAAATAGGAAAGTAAAAAAATATAACTAGCTGCAGATTAAGGAGTAACTTAACACTCCTCAGCTGACAAACAGTATTTCACTGCCCTCTCTGGTTAAAAGTTTCAAGTGTGTTGCACCTCAGGGTGAGGTCAGAGGTGTGCTTTGATCCACCTGTAACCGCACCCAATACTGATACCCGGAGTACACTTCTCCATCACTGCAGCAACGTGAGAAGCTAAACTACTGGAGGCCAGCAAAGACAAGATTTTTCAGCTGCCGTTAAGTTGCTCTTTAAAGAAATTTAAAATGAATAACTTCCATTTTGATCCCCCTTCATTGTCACTATTTTAACAGTGAAAAAGCAGTAATCGTTCTTTTCCTTATTAAGATTTAAGTACAATTACTAGATGTGGCCCAAACATTGACAAATTAGCAGGAGGTTTAAATACTTGCCCTCATCACTGTAAAACATGATAAATTCAAAGGCATATTCCAAAGTTAACAGTACAAATATCAGAGAAACACTAGCAAAGAGGGACATTTAGTAACGAGTAGTGAGGTTATAATGATGTAGAATAGAGGTGATACTATATGAGCAACCTGGATTTGCAACATGTAGGGATTTTTTTCCTCTTTTTGTTTTGTTTGTACTTTAAACACTGCCACGTTTTACATACACAGTATTCTTGTGGCAACTGCAAAACAGTCATTGCGTCTCGTTTACTCTCTCTGTCTCAGTACAAACTCACGTTCTCCCACTCCACAAGGTACTGCACCTTCCCGTCTGGCGTGACACGTCTCGCCAAGATTCTCACTGCCTCCCCTCCTCCCCAGTTCCTGGCCACTGTCCCGTCTCCCCCACCGACTCCCATATTCCCTCCACCTCCTCCTCCTCCTCCACCTCCACCTACACCACCCCCTCCGCCCATGCCGGCCTGGTAAGGTAGGAGGGGCTCCAGCTGCTTCTGCCCCGGCTGGTGTTGGTTTTGGTGGTTGTGGTTGTGTTGGTGGTTGTGATGGTGCTGATGGAGGTGGTGGTGGTGATGGCTGCCATTGGTGTTGAGGGGGTACTGGAAGCAAGGTGGTGGTAATCTGCAGGTGTCCTCCACGCTAGGAAAACAAGAGGAGTGAGGAAGAGGAACTGATTCATTTAGAGGTATTTCACCATCCCATTCAAATAGGTTTTCTTTATGAGGAAGCATACTTTAACACAAAATTTGTACTGGAATGTTTTTCATAGGTTTGCTACAAATATACTTTTGCAAATAAAAACTAGCTTTAAATATCCTTAAAGGAAATACTGTACATTTATTTGCTTTCTTGCAGAGACTTTGATGAGAAAATGGATACCACTCTCATGAAGCTGGAGCTAGCTGTTTCCTCCTGCTCCTATTCTTAATGCTAAGCTAGGTTAACAGCTGTTAGCTCTAGCTTCATATTTAGCATACAGACATGATGGGGTATAGATCTTCTCATCTGAGTTTTAGCAAGAAAGCAAATAAGCATATTTTGTCCTTAAACTTCTGTCATCACTATCAACATAAGTAAAACTGGTATGTTGCTTGGTATTTCAAAATGTGACCTCTGATATGCATCACAAGCCAACTCAAAAAGGTCCAGAGAGGCAAAAATCAGTTGTGCTCAAAGTCCAAATGCATCGGTAAAAAATAAAAGAAAAAATTGATTAAAATTACTTATTTCACTTGTCAAAAGTCTTGAAAAATTCTCATACCATATTCCAAACACAGACAAACTTCATCGACGAAGAGGGACAGTGATCTAAATTTAAAATTAATCAACAGGGATATGTGGGAAATACATTAAACTGTCTTTACTCCATAGCTGCTAGTTGGCATACAACCCAATATGTTGCAGTGACTGAAATTTATGATTTAATAATCACAAATCTCCTGCTCAATACTCAAATCTGATGCTGCGCCAAAAAGAACCATTTTTACCATCAAGGTTACTTCAGCTAATGAGGAAGAAAACAAAAACTGTAGATGAGCAGTCTAACTGCCTGCCTTATGCTGTGGAAATGTCCTTGTTCTGTGTATAATGAAAAGGGTCCTCAAGAACATAGACTGGAAGGCAGACTGGGAGCAACCGAGGGGTCACTCATCAGTGCCGTTTAGATGTGGTGATAAGCAGCTCTACATCTGATACTTTAAGGCATAATTCTTGTTCCTTTGATCACAGGATGGTGAAAGATCAGGGGCAACAGTGGCTGAACAGAGCAGCCTCCACATGCGACTATGTGGACAAAATCTACTATGACTGTATGTAATTTTATATCACAATATCAATATATATCACAGTAGACGTAATTTTATAGAAATTTAATGACGAAATTATAGATCAAATAACCAGATATCTGAATCTGGTTAATTCAAGTCCAAATTTCTATAATTTCATGATCTATATCTTCATACTGTAAAGTGACTATATACATGACCAGCAGGATTTACTAGATATGAGGATGGTAGATGAGCAAAACCTGTTGTAGTGATGGAGACTCCTGGAGAGTGCAGTATTTCCGTTGTAAGAGGTGTGATACAGGGCATACATCCGCTTAGGGGGAGAGCTGTGGACAGGACAGACAAAGGTTAAAGACGTTAAAGACAGAGTTGCTTGCTTTGCAACTTGAATGTAAAATACAAGAAAAACACAAAGATCCAAACTGAAAAACATACTTTCCCACTTTCCCCTGGTATGTATCCATGAAGATAGTTTTGTTTGAGTTCATTTACTTAAAGGGGACACACAGTATCATGCGTTTTGTGATTTTCTGTTATTTTTTATACTGTTATAATGTCAGATGTCTATGTTAAACATACTAAAAGTTCCAAAACTTGAGGTCAACATATGTAAAATGCTGCCTGAAAGTCAAAAGCCAGGGCTTCAGCCTGCTCTGAACTACTTCCTTCTTGTGATGATATCCGATCGTTCCTGCATGCCCTCAAACAGCCATTAGTTCAGTAGTCTTTGTCACAAAGGTTATTCCACAGGTTTCCTTTTTGCATATTTCAAATCGGATTCAGGCTCAAACATGTACGGATGTATTTGAGAAGTTTCCATTTTGAAAGTGAAATCCTACTACTGCTGTTTGCTTACGTAGCCTCCAAAGCTAGCCAATCAGAGGAGGCTGCATAAAGGACATGTATAAGATAAATAAGGAATGTTCTAAACTGTAAATCACGCATATATATTCCAGTAGAGCCCCATGTTATGTCCCCTTTAAGTTTTGAGATATGTTCTGCTCTGACTTCTGCTGTCATCCTTATACAACAGAGCCAAAAAGAATTTTGTTTGTCTTGGTCACATCATTGAAAAATGACATTTGAAAAAATCTCTGCTGTCAAGAGTTTTCACAGGAACTATTTCCAACCAAAGAAATAATCCCACCTGCATTGTACTGAGGTGGCGGAGTCTTAGAGGCAGATATCTCAAAACCTCCGACACTTAAAACAAATCTATCTGAATCATGTTACTTCATAGTGCAGGAAGTAGGGATGCTGAGGGTGCTACAGCATCCTCGCCTCCATGTGTTTTTGAAAGATTGTTTTTTTTCTGTTGCATCACATCCCACCTCTCCAGGTCCTTATCAACCACAATATCTTTTTTTAACTATTACTATTATCACAAGTATAACAAGCCCTCCAGATGGATTCTGTAATATTTAGTACAGTCCCATCATATGTTGTTTGTAATGATCTGTTGTGGCAGGAAGTTTTGAACAAAATTTAGACACATGTTCGTGCGGCTACTGTATGCGTTACTTGTGATACAGGTGAACGGACCCTTTAACTCTTCTCATACTCATCAGTCACCACAGAAAAACAAAATGGTACAACACCCCTCACCTCAAGTTAAGCTCCTCCTCTGACTTCCTGGAGGTGTAAAGGCTGGCCCCTCCCATGTAGCCATGGCAACATGGCAGTAGCTCAATGGGGCTGGCAGACACTGGGGGTGGACAGGCCTAGGCACAGGAGACACGCACAGATCGGCTCGAGTCTGGATGCCAGCATCATCACAGGAGTCAATCAAGCACTGATAGCTCCGTGCTCAGTCATGCATAAAGTTAATTTTGCATATGGGACGTTCAGTTTTGAGATAAATATGTCTAGACAGAGGTTTGCATACTGAAATTCAGAGTGAAAACAATTTAAAACAGTTGATGCATATTTTTTTATATATATTTAGCATTCTTAAGGTTTTGATTTCATGCTCCTGCATTACATGAGGGCCAATATGTCAATATATCCACACTAATAGCATTAATGGATGTGAGTCACATCATTCTAAGGCTCATCAGACACAGTGGTGGTAGGTCCTGCTTGAACATATTACCTCAAGAGCACATCTCATGGAGCTGGCTGGTTAGTGAGGCAGCTCTCCTGACATACCAACTCATGACCCATAACACGTAAAAACATCAGAGCATCATCAGAGCCATCTATCACCAGAAATGTCATCTGGGGAGATGCCACTTGAAGGTTTTTGCATTTCTCATCGCTGGACTGTGACATATGGGGCAACTCGCTTGGCCCATTATCATTCCCTTCTCTAGCATTACTATTAGGAGGAGAGATTATTATTCAGTGGCCTTAGTCAACGTCTGTGCCTTTAAATGGATGTGCTCTGTCAATGCTGCACTGTCAAGGTGCCAGCGCCACCTGGCCAAACTGTAATCGACTGCAAAGTGCACTTGGAAGCGATCCCAGGCTATACATATCAGCATTCCTTCCCATCTCACTTTCCCTACTATAACAAACCTGCTCCTCCAAGACGGACGGAGATTAGCATCAATCAGAGGGGGCACAATGGGCCTGGATTTGCCAGAGTGAAAACAAATGCTCTGTGGAGCGTATTGTTCCAGGATTACTGTATGTTCACATACACGAATCAGAGAGTTGTGTAGGAGGACACAGTACAATGAGAATCCACGGTTAAGAATGCTGTGTAAAAATAGTAACCTGCCACATGTTTTGTTGGCTGTTTTAGTGTGATCCGCTGGGAATTGGGTTTGATGATCATGATAAATGCAGCGCTGAACTGCAGATGTTGATGAAATACTTGAGCGAGTTTTTGTGCAGCCAAGTTTGTATTTGAATTATAAATTTTAATCGAGCCAAACACATGACAGCTCATCTCTCACACGCTACCTTTACTCTAACCATAGACTTTAAAGCATCAGCATTAAACACACCGCAAAAAAGCAGCAGAAAAAAAAATACTGAGGCACTGAGCTGCACTTGGTGTTAAAAGACACGTAGACTGATCTAGACTGCGAAATGAACCTTCATCACAGTGTCTGACTGACAGGTTATTTGGATCGCAGAGAGCTGTTTACCTGCCTGCCTAAAAAAAAAAAAATAGAAGAAGAAAAAATAATCAGAGAGGTTTCCTGGCCCAGACCTTCCCCCTCCTCATGAGTTGAAGACAGAGGCACTGACCTGTGTCTCCATGATGCGACGCTTTGATTTACGTGGCTCTGGCCCTCCGACTCTCCTCTGGCAGGGTAGTGACAGTGGGCTGAAGAGCGCAAAAACAAACATAAATTAATATACAAACATAAACACACACATACAATCCCAATGTGCAATGTTTAGTTTATTCATGTGTCTGCATAAAATCCCACCGAGAGGTGTAAAAATACAATAAAATGAGATGATATACTGAGTGATGGTGATGTATTATGTTAGTAACACATTTTTAATATACAGTATGAGCTCATACATCATCAGCAAGGACATAAAACCTTCTTCATGCCTTCTTCTCCCCAAATTTCCCTCATTCTCTATCTTCTTCTTCTGCTTGCTTGTCTCCTGACTTGTTTATGACATATACAATACTTAAACTCCAAAAGTTGCCCCTGGAGGCTCGAACGTCCATTACAATTCACAATTTGAAAAAGCTGAATGGACTGTCCATTATGCTATAATTAGAGCTGTGTGAGTAGTACGACTTTAAATGTATATTTTTGCCTGAGGGCAATGCTAAAGAATGGACCGTGTAGTCATCAAAATCAGAGGGATTCATCCTCTTAGTGGCATGAATGTGTTCAGCAAATTGCATGGAAATCTTCTTACAAGATGTTCTTTGTATAAAGTTGGGGCATCTTTGACTGAGGGTGGCTGAAGAGGAAGGTTAGCTCCATAATGGCGGCGCTGAAGAAAAGCTTATGTAAAAAAAAAAGGGGGTTATCATCTGTGGACCATGAATAATTGTCTTTACTAATGTAAAGGTAATTCAGCCATTCCTTTCGGAAAATGAAATTGTGCCTCGTCATGGTCGACAGTATTGTAATTTTCACCTGACAGGGCCTCTATATAATGGTTTGGGGGTCTCCATAATCATCAGGAATCATCCTTTGAGGATCATGAATATTTATACCAAATTTCATGGCAATATTGCCCGTACTTGTCAAGATATCTTGTTCTGGACCGAAATGTTGTATCAACAAACCGACCAGTTGACAGTTAATATCACCATCTTTAGTCTCCGCCACAAGCAGAAATATACTGTATGTTCTACCTTTATTGCTCACCTGATCTTTGACCCTTTCTTTATTGTATTGAGGTTTCTTTTGTCTCTGTTCAGAAAAGTGCTGTAGAAATAGCATATTATCATCATTTGTTCAAATATATTTCATTGAAAAAATGCCTACTGTTACATGAAATTAGGCATTTGTAGTTTTTAAAACAAAAAATCAACCATAAATCTAGTAAAGGAGATATTTTTTTTAGAAATGGATAAACCAATGCTGTACTTAGTCTGAACATTAGTTAGTTTGTGGAGAAAAATTACTTCACTCTGGTCAACCAATCATCTCACATTTTTGTCAGTGAGAATGACGGAGCTTAAAGTGATGTAAGCCAATAAGATCAGTGTGTCTTGATGGATACTGGAAACCTGCAGCGTGTAGCTATTTAAGTGAGCAGAGGAAAGTGAAGAATTAATTACCGCAAGTACGAATGAACTGTCACCACATAAGCAAAAATGATTTTCTCTGCACTTCTGAAAATTATTCCCTACTTCAGTCCTGGTAAAAGAAGCATCAGTTACATGGCAAAAATGATTTAAAATGAAAAGTGTGTGCAGACTAAAGGACACATGCATACTCATGTGCTCAGACACACTTATGGATGTACAAACGTAAGCACACAGGGGGTTTTATAGCCTACTCTTTTAGGAGATTATTAAGACACTGATACATTTGCTGGCATATGAAAACTGCTGCTCTAAGTTAATTGTTCATGCGTAATGACTATATGCCCTGCGGGAATCCCAGAGCTCTTATTGAGATAAGAGCTGAAAAGAGAGACCCTGTCCTTAATCTGACCTTCTCCGGTGAGTTATGTTGGTAGGTGGGTCGGTGATGAGGGGTGACGAATCGGACGTCAGCGGTGGCGGGGCTCGGACCTGAAGCCCGAAAAGACACTTCTTCTTCTTGATCTCCTTTCCAGAGACAAACCTGGGTGACATCAAAGAGACAGCTTGTACAGTAGACGCAGTGAGCCTGGACTGGTGTTGGTTCTTAAAAATTATCATTCATTACTTCTCTTTCATGCTAATAACGAATTTAAAGTTACGTAACAAAATGTATGTATTCTCCTGATGAAAAAGTAGACTCAGGGACATTTCAAAGGTAGTGACTGTGTAATTTAGTATACATAATTAGAGCAGACTTTGTCTGGAGAAATTTGCAGTTTTATGACTGCAAGGTTTTTGGTGAAATTCAGTGAAAATCCAGTAAAAGCAATTATACTTCTAGGCTGGTTATTGTGATTAAATACCAACAACTTGTATCCTCTGCTAACAAGACAAAACCAGCACCGAAAAGAGTAAATTCCTTTTGGTCTAATTGCTGGTTACATTTTTCTGCCGTTTTATTCAAAGTCACACATTTCACCTCGCTCATTTCAGTCTGTGTGTCCAACGTTACAAACTACAGAGCACTAAGAAGACCCCTCTATTCATGGAGTGCTACTCATCAATCCAGGCATGTGTGGTCGGTGTTTATTCTTCTCATCATATGCGGTGACTTACCTGTCCTTGTGGGAGTTCAGAGCGTTGAGGAGATTGTGACAGCGGTCTTGCCTTGGCGTGTCAGAGAGCTGGAGGACAGGCAGGAATGAAAAATCAAAGCTGTGTTTACACAGCGGACGGCCATCAGACAGAAAACCTTAATGCTTACAATAATTTTCTTTTACAGTCGCTGACAGCAATTATCTTGATATGGAAAAATGACTTGTTGCAGCTACATGGCTGAAAAATCTGCTGTCATGTTATGACAAGACAAACAATACATCCCAAATGATCTTTTAAAAACAGCTTAAAAGAGAACCCAAAACCTCAGATACATGTACAGGAAATGCATAAAATCCCCCCTGGTGTCTCTCCCAGTCACCTCTACTTTTATCTTTATCTTTTATCTGTTTATTCTCTGTGGAGACGCTTCTGACTTTAAACCAGATGGTGTAACAACTTTGAGCCTCCACACTCTAGTTTAAAGGTTTGTAAAAAAAACTTCATTCATATTAACAAATCTATCATAAGCCATTCTTTAACTCAGCAGTGTTCCCCTTTAAGCTTACACAGAGGTTATACTTTTTTATACTTTAAATTTTACTTTAATGATGGTTAATAGGCTTTAAGTCTCAAATGCAAAAAAGGCTAGCAGCATTTCACATCATTTCATCATGGTGCTTAAACGGGGAAATATCAATACCGCGCCTAGGAGCAACGAGTCCCAATTCTCATTGGTGAAAGACAGGATTTCATGGTCAAAATCAAAGTATTTCCTCTTGCAGCACAGGGAGAGGTGGTAGAGCACTAAATGAGCCAAATCCACCCTGCGTTTCAAATAAAAAAATAGTAAAAATTAGATAATGTGAAACAGGTGAAATACATTAAAGACAAAAACAAAATGGAAGCAATTTTTTTAAGGATATGTTATTAAATATTTCAGAATATTTGCAACATTTGTGAGAGTAGTTTAATACATCAAATTTTTATGACATGCAGTAATATCAGTCTGTGCTGTGTTGTTGTGTGAAGTAGCATTGTATAAAACTACACATGAAATGTGCTGAAAATTACTTATCTTTTTACAATTTCATTGAACAAGAAAAATAACTATTGCGGTGTTTTCTTCCTTTGATAAAAGTGTCAAAAGTGTCGTATTTGTCGCTGTAAACATGTCAGTAAAGGTTAACATTACCAGGTCATGGGTAGTCTTTGGATGGTCTCTGGTCCCTTTGAACATACTGAGCACTGGAACTGATAAAACCTAAAACACATGTAAAAACACAGAAAATCTTAATTTATTCGAAAAAGAGTTAATTTGTCATCTTAAATTTTGTCCCTTTTTATCCTCACTTGCACAATCTGTACATTTATATTTCCTTTTAAAGCATATGAACATGTGTGAAAACTATTTTTGTCCAAGAAAAGTATATTTTCCACCTTGCAGACTTCTTATCATTTAGTCCGAGTATCACAAGTGTCACAGTATTTACACTGTAATTTCTTTCTTAGTTTCTTTGCAGTCTATATATGTTTCTCTTCTCTGGATATTTCATCATTTAATACATTACAATAAATCAACCTGAACTTGAAATGAACATACAGGTGTATCTGTTCCACTCTAATAACATTCGGTTCTGGGTGACCCTGAAACTCAGCTCAACACCATACCAACATTGTGTGCATCTATCTTTCTATATGCATGTGTTTGCTGAAGGTCATCGGGAAAGATGAAACGCAGACACTGTATGACGGCAGCACATGCTTACTATTCCAACTGTGAACTCAGTCTTCACTCTTCCTCCATCACCTGCTCAGCAGATGTTGCACCAATCCGGCCTCCCTCTCCCCAACTGTCAATCTAAATCTAATCCCTCCTTTCCCCCCCCCCTCCTCAGACAGGTTCGGCAATAACACCGTGTCAGGGTGGGTGTAAAACCCAGCCGGCTAACGCAGATGGTTACTGACAATAATAACTTAATGGATGGATACATTTTATTAAATGCATGAGATGCAGCCTATCAAACTGCACTGTGATCAGCAGCTTGAATATTCACCCAGCATCATATCTGAACTACTACCAGTAATATTAAACGTCTGCTCCGTCGTCTGTCACTGTCCCTTCACTTTGAACAGCTCTTGTCCTTGTAACATGAGTCAGTGAGTACATTGACATGCTAATAATTTAGTCTTAAGCTAATTAAGGCATTTCTCTGACAAGTGAAGCTGTCATGTAGACGTCTTCATCTGATTATGTTAATCAGACTTTGGTCTACTGCTCAAACGATTAGCTGATTCATCCATTAGTTAATCGACAGAAAACTAATGAACAACAATTTTGAAAATCAATCGATCATTTGTTATTTATCAAGTAAAAATGCAACTGGTTCCAGCTTCTCAGAAGTGAGGATTTGATGCTTTTCTCAGTTCTATATCATTGTAAGTTGAGTATCTTTGGGTATGGGACTGTTGGTAGGGGAAAAAGCGATTTGAAAATGTTATCTTGGGCTTTGAAAAACTGTGACTATTTCTAAACATTTTATAGACTCGGCCATTAAAGTCAAATGAATTATCAATAGCAGTGTTGCAGTTCTAGTATGGTTGTAATCAGAGTAAATATAGCCCTGATACAGGTACAGGTAGGTTACTGATCAGTCTGAACCTGAACATCGTACGTAACAAAATCAACAACATGTGGTGAGTAGACCAATAAGGAAAAAGATCAATGTAAAGAACATTAAAAGAGAAATTCAATTTCTTACATGAAAACACAATCCAAATATTACATGCTGACTGATACATCATCAAGATATTATCAGCTTTTATTGGCTTATCAAAAATATATGTTTGAAATGTTTGTAGACAGACAGACTAGAGTGGTTCTGGATAGCGTTGTCTGTCCACCGCTGTGGGTCAGACTGAAATATCTCAATAACTATTTGATGGATTGCCATGAAATTTTGTACAGACATTCATGCTCCCCAGAAGATGAATCTTAATGACTTTGGTGATCCTTTGACTTTTCCTCAAGTGCCATCACGAGGTTGATATGTGTTTATATAAGGTGAAATGTCTCTACAATTATTGGCTGAATTGCCATGAAATTTGCTTCAGACATTCATGTTCTCATCAGGATTAATTGTAAAAACTTTGGTGATCCCTCAACTTTTCCTTTTAGTCTTAAGTATTGAACAAATAATTCAGTAGTATTAAGACTAAATACTCAGCTGTACTTTCTGTTTAGTGCTTATTAGCAGTGTGAACTCACTAGACTAAGATGGTAAATATTATACCTGCTTGACATCAGCATGTTAGCATTGTCATTTTGAGTATGTTATGATGTTAGTATTAAGCTAATACAGCCTTAAAGAGATACTATCATGACTGCAGACTGTTGTTTTTAATTTTAGTTCAACACATTTTCACTGTATATTTATTAAAACTATTTACTGTTCAAAATGTACTGATATCCTGAATTAACTCTGATGCCTCAGTGTATTTCTTTCTCACAACAAATGAAAGGGATCACTGTGACAAATGTTGCTCCTGTAAAATCATTAGCAGAATTTACTCTCAAATATCTATATCTTCCTATAAAATCCCCGGTCAGTCTATATAGGCCTATAAACATACTCAGTGCGTAATGCAAGCCCGCTGTACCAAATTCCTACCAAACAGATTCCTTTAATTATTGTAATAATAAAATTATAATTATGAGGATAAAGAATCCACAGTTTTCATAGTGCTCTGTAACGTACCTGTCTCCATACAGTAATGGCTTGGTTAGACACTGTGTGCAGGCCTCGTGGAACCACTGGCCGCAACTTCCACACTGTAACATCTTCAGGTTCCACCTGCAGTCCCACAACAAGAGAACATCAAGAGACTTTTAACACATGAATGAATGAAGACAAGTTTGTATTTATGCATAATTAAGGGAAGGCTGAAGGCTGATGAATGCAGCTGACAGTTTGCATCTCATGAAATGTGTCTTCAGGTGTAAACTCCCACCGGGTGCTACTTCTCAAAAAGATATAGCAGTTGGGAGTTTGTTTTATACTGCTTGAGGTGCCAAGTGGGTGGAGTTTGCCACATCAGCAAAAGCAAAGAAGCAAAGTATAAAAAAACACAGAAAATGCATTTAAAAGATAGTTTGGTTTACTTATTTTTTGACTGACAACTTACCTGACAGTATCTGAATTGATGCATCACTCATAAATCATTCCGAAAAAGTCAAAACAAACTCTAATAAAACTTGTTATTGCTGTTTGACATACATCTGATTTGCTGCATGCAATAATCCACAAGGTGACTAAAATGAGATTAAGCTTTGAGAGACAATGTTGTTAAATGTTAAAGAGCATACATGTACAGTACATTCAAACTTAAACTGGCCTCTGCAGTGTCACTCACTCTCCAGGTCCGGCACAGTAGCAGTAACACTGTTGCTGATTGGTCAGATGTTGCGGGTCCCAGTCTAAAGACGACAGCTGATAGGGGAGCCGGAGTTTCATAAACTGCATGAGCCGGGCGAAGCGTCCTCGTTTGAGGGCCCCACCTCTCTGAAAACACAATTTTTAGGACAGAACTGATTGGTCTGTGACCCCTCGAATCACTGTCATGTCAGAGCAGCGAGGGAGACGGATCACATTCGGTGGGGGAGAAAGCAATTCGTCTCATTTTATTGTAGGTCAGCTGTGAGAGATAGTGTCCGAGGCAGCGGAAGTCTGGACAATGAGATATGGACATTGACTGATTGACAATTAACCGGGTGCTTTCTCATCTCATATCTACAGAACTGGAGCACATGTGATTGATTGACTTTAAATGTACTTCTCTCAACTTCAGCGTAGTTTTTCAGCTTCATAACTATTGATTGTTCATGATTTCTTGGACACAATGTAGAACATCTAATACTGAAGTCAATACTGAGCAAATTAGTGCGCTTTTGCCTCGAATAAACCTATTACCCGCCGTACACATCAGTGTAGTGGCAGCAAAGCCTGATAAATCTGACTGGATTTCTCCAATATTACACACTGAATGTTTTTTTCCCCAGAGTGTGAGACGGAGAGATTAGCAGTCTGACCTTGGTTGCGACTGCAAAGACACATTGCCGACATATCCACGAATCGCTGTCAGCTTCCGGTTCGATGGTTGGCGTGTGGCACTCTGGATGATAACCTGTAATGGGAGGAGGAGGCAGAGCGTTTAATTCGTGTTTGCAAGACAGACAGCCAGAGTGACAATAATGGCAGAGCAGCTCCATATTTAGTGCTCTGCTGGTTTGTTTCAACAGCATGCAAAACATTTTACTATACTATTTGCATCTAAGGAGCAAGGAGTATATTTGTCTGCTCCCCCCCCCCCCCCCCCCCCAAAAAAAATAAGCTGTCAGTTCGTCTGACAGAGCTGTGAAGACATGACGGTAAAATTTGCTGCCATTTCCTGCTTGTGCATCCTGCCGCTTGGTGTGTTTCTAAGACTTCTTCCCACTTTTCCATCATTATTCAGGCTTATTTATAAAGTCCCCCTCCACCCAAATACATGTTTTGTTTATTGTTACTTCACTTGGCTGTCACTTTGCAGAATGGATGAATGTAGAGTTTTACACTGGAAGGCTGTTTCTCTGTGCTCATATTTCAGTTTAAACACATGTACCTTCAAGCATGATTTTGTGACATCATAAGTAGTGCGGCACCTAATAAAGGTCCAATATGCAAATTACAGAAGTGTGATGTGGAAACTTAAAGCTGCGCAACATACATTGAGAATGAACTTTTCAGTTAAGCGAGAGACATTTTGTGTCTAATAGTTAAACTTTTAAAACTAAGAGTATTTGCATATTCATAGGTTCTGGATTTTTCAGTAAGGGAGAAGGAGAAATTGATTTTACAAATTTTTAACAAGGTGATTTAACTTTTTTGTGGGAAAAAAAATATCAGACTCAAATTATTATTCCAACCAGAGTGTTTTTATGTCTTGAAACATGTCTGGAGGGGGTCTTAAAATTAGCAACAAGGCAGTAAAGACACCCACTAGCATTTAAATCAGTGAATAATATTCCAAGTCTATGGATATCTCATTTATTTTCATTCTGGTCAGGATGGAGGTGCAACAACTCATATATATCATTTATGATGTGGTTTTCTGTGTTGTTTTTTTTTTTCTTGAAGGAGCAACATTGTTATTTAGCATACTGTGTCAAATCTTCAAGGTCAGAGCAAGTACTGGTGGAGAACCGCTGCTTGACAGCGGATGATGAGGCATGTTTCCTTACCGTGGCGACATTTAAGACAATTTATGAGGGGTTCTTTAAGAGGCGGGGCATCACAAATACAGCAAAGTTCTTCCACTCCAGCAGCGACTGAGGCAAACAGAAAAAGACACAGAGAGAGAGAGAGAGAGAGGCAAGGGGAGGGGAGGAAGAGAGCGAAAGTAAATGTCAGAGAGGAAGAAAGAGAGAGAGCAGTCAACGGCATTAATTTATGTATATTGATTCACATCCTTGCCACCTCATTGATTTCAGTGTCTCCTGCACCCTTTCAGATTTCACTTCATTTGACGGGCGGATATTCAGCCTGGTCCTAACATGCGACCAACTTCCCCTTCACTTGATGTTAGGTGGAGTGGGGGCGCCATTTCCCTGAGGAGTCATTAGTCTAATAAATTCATAAATAGGCTCTAATATACCAATTACATCTCAGCGTGCCCCCATCACAATACTCGGAACACTCAGCATTGTAACCTTGAACGTGATTGTAATTTTTTTTCTGTATTTTTCTCTGACAACAAATGAGAGATGTTGGGGAGAGAAAAGACAACAAAATAAAAAAAAAGTTTATAGCTCACAAGATGAGAGAATCAGAGAAGTATTCCTTCAGCTCCTCTGGTAAAAGTTGGAGAGTGTGAATCAAAATATCTATAGTGTGAGTTCAGCTGAGCATCGGTGCATTCAAAGACTAAAACTAAGAGCATTTTTCAACACAAGAAATGGAAAGTGTCGCCAACAGGAAGCTATTTACTCTTCTAGCTGAGAGAGAGAGAGAGAAAAAGAGTTCTTCTTACACGAGTGAATGTCCTTTCTTAGTACCCAGAACTCTGAGTTGTCCTCAAATCTCACCAGACAACATTGCTTGACTCCATCTACCTGAGAGGGAGATAGCAGGTGAGTGGAGTGATTGACAAAACTAAATGGAAGTCTTTTCAAATCCAGGTGAACACACTCACTGTCTGACACACACACACACACACACACTAAAAAAGTCATTCTGGCACACACACACACATACACACACACTCTCTCTCCTGCACAAACACCCACATGCACTTACTCTTTTCACATTGCCGAGGTACAGTAGTCCATCACTCCATCGAGCCAACACATCATCTCCTTCACTTACTCCCCCCATCCTGAGGAGAGAGACAGAGGGAGAGGAGGGAGAGCAGGGCTCATGTGAAATGGAAATCCGATTTATTCGCTGAATACTTTGCTGCCATTGCTGACAGAGGGGGTTTACGACCCCGGCGTTTCGGCTGGCTCTCAGACAGGCGGGCTTTCGGTGCAAAGGGGTTAAATTCATCCTCCTCCTTTTTAGAGGAGAGAGCATAGAGACAGCCTGTATCCACCACAGTGAAAGATGAGAGTGAGTACACAACCAGAGAGCAAGACAAATGATTACTGCACACATGAAACACACACACACACACACAAAAACACTGCATGATGACTGCTGCAATACAGTTTGATTGAATGAGCAAAGATCACTGTGCAGCTACTTGAAGCATCTGCCTTGCACTTTGCTGTGGTCTCCCCTCTTCTAACATCTTAAAAACTTGAATAGATGTATGAAATGACTGTGCAGGCTTTATCTCTGCACGTTGAGCATTTGTTCCAGTGCATGCACTCAAGTCAAGACAGACGCAGGATACATAACACTGTATGTAGCCTTTGTGAATCAAAAGCAAATCAGGCAAATTGTACAGTAAGCTGGCCGGTGAGGGGGTACCTGTCAAGTCGAACTCCTTTCCGTCGGGGTCACAGTGATTCCTGGGCAGGCTGGACATGAAATGCCCTCATCTGCTGTGGACCTCCGCTGTCCAATTACTGCCCGCTCGGATGCGCAGCCTGCGTGTTTGCAAAAAGTGGATGATGTGCATGTATGTCCCTGTCTGTGCCAAGCGCCTGTGTGTGTCAGTCAAGCCGTCAGCGAGGAGGCGACTGTCCGTCCGTCTCTCAGCCTAGTTTGTCCGTCCTCCTCCGCGATTCCGTTTCGTCATGTTCCTGTCGCTTTTGCTCTCTTCCCCCCCTCTCCGCCACCACCTATTGATGCTATTGAGGCGGGTTTGTCAGAGCAGCACCGGAATCAAGCCGCCAGAGACGCCATCATCCCTGCCTCTCTCCACCGACCGACTTGTTGTGACGCAGACATAAAACACCGAGATAGAGTGGGAGGGAGATACTGATAGAGGGGGATCCAGAGGTGGCGGGGAGGGGGGGGGGGGTCCACGGCGAGAGCACCTTCCCGTCTGAGGGATTGACCCTAAATCGTTGTGACAAGGGGGGATTTTGATGTCTGGGAGCAGGAGGGAGGGATGGCGGTGCGTTAAAAGCCAACGGAAGCAGCGCGCGCAACTACAGGGGCCAATTAAGTGGCCAATTAACGAGTTTAGCCGCCTCATTAATTGGTCTTAAACAAGAGAGACCAGCCAAGTTGAGAAACCAGTGGAGAAAAGTTTTCAAACTGAGATGGCCCAGCAAGCAGCGCCAAACTTGTCTTTATCAATATTGATTGATTGCCTCTGTCCTGCCAAACTGAACTGAATTTAGGAGGAGTGTTTGTTTTACTCTCTTTATTTTAAAGGGACATTTTTAGGGGTAATTGATATTTTTAAATCTCTTCCGAAGAATAAATTAGCTGTAAAATGACACCATATAAAGATCACAGCAGACTTATTACAAATGTTGTGCATCACTTAACATTTATTCACAAGTTCATGTTTCTACTTTCAGCATATTCTAAAATTTGCAAGTCAAACAGCCTCTCCACTGCTCTTTTTGCTGAAAATACTGGAAGCCAACTCCAAAGTGGACGAACTCTTGCCACATCTGCAGGACAGATGTGACATCCAGAGAGGGTCATCTCCTGTCACTAGACATCCGGGCTGTAATGTGTGATGGAAAATATTGTCCACACAAAATAAGTGTGGCTAAAACGAGTCTTAAATCTGACATATGTGCCACAAACAAACACACTACAGCCTTAACAAATAACGATCTAGTCATAATCCAGAAAATGCAAATAGTTGAAGTTATATTAAGTCAAAGATATAATGTTAATTAACTAGTTTAGCACCAAGACAAACATCAAGCAAGGCTGCTGTAAGAAGCTCCAGTCGCAGAGTTGTAAGTTACTGTGTAATAATGTCCAATTAAGCATCATTAGATTATACTCACAGTTTGGAATGATATCACGTTTTGCTGTTTTCACTACAGGCGCATGTTCCCAGCCTTGTTCAAGGTTTTGTTTGTTTATTTTTTTCCCTGCTTGTGTCTTTTCTTGTTTATTTATGTCTTACACATTACTCACACCAGCCAATCATGTGTTAACACCGCCGTGCGGTTCAAAATGGCCCCTGGCAGACTGAAAAGTGGTGGAGTGCCAATGCCAATTTTCAGCTGTGACCACTAGGTGGCGAGCAAATACAAGGACTAAACAATCAGTCTGTAGGATGCTCAGGATCTTTAGAGTAAGACTAAAGTTAAACAATTATGATATGATGAAGTAAAAAGTATTTTCACTGCACAAACTTTTTTGTTTCGAAGTGAGAATGAATTATTGCTCCAAAAACTACTAAAATGAAGCAGGGAACTGTTTGGTTGTACTGCTCACTGCTGTGATGAGGGGTTACATGTAGGCATTGTTTAAGGATGATATGATATATATAAAGTCTGATATAATCGATCTGTATAAATGTTGACATAACATGTGTTTTGAGTTTTGTACATTCACAAAATCTTAGTATAGCATACAGTAGTTTTCATTTTCCATAGTGTGTGTCAGTGAGAATCTGCTGTCAAAAATATTTACAGGCCCCTGAATTGTATACTCATTTCCTGGAAATGAGTATACAATTCCTGGAGTAATTTGCAGGTATTTAATGGTTAATTTTTTTAGGACGTTTTATAGAGAGAGTGGTGCAATTTAGTACAAAAACAGAGTTATGTTGGTTTAGTTGGTAAGTGAGTAGGTGTCTATCAGCATTTTTGGTAACACTTTATTTTACTGACCTTGTGCTTTCCTACTAATTTTCAGGATTTTTCCCTCTGAAAGTAGCTGCTGTGTAGCTGTTAATTCTTAGGACATTTATTTGAATGAGTAATGTAATTTGGTAGTGTACAGGAAATGCACTCATTATGAAGTTTTTAAGAAAGAGTCAGTTTAATTTATTAAGACTTTTTAAATATAAAACAATGAACCCAAATATAATCAGAGTTCATTTACCAACTAAACCAATTTAACTTTAACTAACTTTTTTTTTCCATTTTTCATATAATTTGCACCACTCTGTGTGTAAAAATAAGAAAAATAAAAATAAACACCCATCTAAAAATACCTGCAAATTACATAGAAAATGTCATGGAAATTTGTATAAAATGAAAGGACCCGTATAACAAAGCGCTGCCAAAATGTTCTTTTCAGTGTCACAATTTCTAAGTCTTGTAAACATAATGCACCTAGTCATTATAGTGACATGGTGGCTTTATTAATAAGAGTGGCTACAGAGTGTCTCATTCATCCCTGCAACAGCTGACTCAGGCAACAGCAACATGTGTAATGTCAATCAGTCTGTAGTCATGCATCTCTTCATTAATAAGAGCATCAGTCAGTTAATCAAAGACTGGAGTCAAGCACAACACAGTTAAGATCTGTGTGATGAGATGTGATGAGACTGAGCTTTTTAGATCAGACTTTATACTGTACTAAATACAGATGGGTGACAATTAACGAAAAAATTCAACATCAAGTGT
Source organism: Thunnus thynnus (assembly GCF_963924715.1). Taxonomy (NCBI): domain Eukaryota; kingdom Metazoa; phylum Chordata; class Actinopteri; order Scombriformes; family Scombridae; genus Thunnus; species Thunnus thynnus. The sequence continues at coordinate 7,663,839 of NC_089526.1, read as the reverse complement.
TTGGACACCATGAGCATCCAGAGCAGCTGAAGTGCTCCATGGCATAAATTCTCAGAGTCCCTTAAACTTTACTAGAGAAATCAAACATTATCCCAACAGATAATCCTTCATTTGGCATTTTGACGATGGTTTTGGAGGGAGTCAAGCCAAGCCAATTTTTATTCATATAGCTCAATATCGCAAATCACAAATTTGCCTCAAAGGGCTTTACAATCTGTACAGCAACACAACATTCTCTATCTTTATTAGACTTTGTATTTGAATAAGGAAAAACTTCCCCAAAACACCCTTTAACAGGGAAAAAATGGATGAAACTTCAAGAAGAGCAACAGCGGAGGGATCCCTCTTTCAGGACTGACAGAATAGAACAGATAGTAAAATTATAGTATGAAAAAAACAGAATGACAAAATCATACATAAATTGATAACATGTAATTGGTAGGGCATCAAGGAATGTCCAGGTGCTGCCAGACAGAGATAGGACCTGAGCCATGTGACCTCCTCTCACCATGGAGATCTGGAAAGAGGACAGACTACGAAGGGAGGGAGAGACAAGAGGCTCAGTCTGAATCTCTTGGAAGATGAAGATTCAGATCCAACAGCCAAGGGAAGGAGAGTGGTCCCGGGATGGCCAATGGTCTGGTTCAAAGAAGCCTGAGTGGGAAGAGAGGACGTGGAGGAGAAAATAGGGGGAGAGAGGGAGAAGAAGAAAGATAGATAGAGAGAGAGAGATAGGTACACAACTCATGTGCTTGTGATACAACAAGCAAACAGAAAGTTAGAGAGATCCAATGGTTATAGGAAAGTTCACAAGGGATCAGTTTAACACATCACTTCATAATCTCTTGTAGGTGTTCGACTGGTTTGAGATTCGGTGATTGTGAAAACTAATGCATGTGTGTTTGTTTTATATTCATCCTCATAAAACCACTCTGTGACACCTTGTGCCTTGTATTCATGCCATTTTTGCTGGCATCCATACAACTACACTTGTGGTGTTTCCTGTGGATGTGGTGGTGCACTTTTAGAGCAACAGAGCTGCAAACATTTTGTTAACTGATTGTGAGAGAAGTGGCATCTAGGAGGCAACGGGGTTCCACTAAAAGACGTTATTTAGGTAAGGTAAGATAAGATAAAATAAGATACGATAAGATAAGATATACATCTGTCTTGGTCTCAACTGTTGCAGATGCATATAGAAAAATACAAGGTACACACAATATAAGTATATTATCTCCATATGTACATTATATAAATCTTAATCTGAAAATTAACCATTAACGTCAGATGTCAGATACGTGCAGTGGAGTAAAAAGTTAAGTATTTCAAAATTGTACTTAAGTACAGTAAATGTATTTAGCTAAATCACTGAAATACCCCTTTAACATCAGAACTGGAAATTATTTTTAGATTTAGTGACAGTAAAAATTAGGATTAGGGTTAGTTCAGGATTAGGCCTCGAGTTTAGGGTTGAAATTAAAACTTTAATGATTAGGTTGGGTTGGATGTATGACACAGATTAAATAGGTTTAGGATCTGTAGTTTAGTTTGTTTAATTCAGGTTAAGAATATGTAAATATAATAGGATAGCTTTGTTTTTTCAACAGTTTATTCAAATAAGATTATAGATTTGATGTTGTTTAAAGAGCTTTTGGATTGAGGATTATGGCTACAGTTAGGATTAGGTAAAACGAGGTGAAAAGGTTATAGGTTATAGGTTTAGGGACTGTCACTGGCATAGGAAAAGCGCGTGTGTTTGCGTGCGCGCGAGCCGCTTATGCGTAAGTGCGTTCGTGCGCAGTGAGAGTGTCTAGACCCCCTTCAGTCCATAAAGTCACATTTCCCCTGTGGAGCGGTGTATCGTAGACGGTCTGGTGTACAGTATCCTCACACTGTGTACTAACCAGAGAGACGCAGCGGTTGCCAAAGCGCTGAGTGCACAACATAGGCTACAGGAACTGCGACGTCAGAGAGAAAGAGAGAGGAGAGGGAGGAGGTGGAGGAGAGGGAGCGAGTTTGCAGCCAAACCAAAGTGCGCTATCAGCTGCTGAAGGCTGGACAGACGGGCAGTGTGGGGACACAGATAGAGGAGAGAGAGAGAGGGTGGGGAGGGGGGCGAGCCGGAGGACGGAGACTCCCTAGTCGTTGTCATCGGTGACGGTACAGATGGGTGCGACTCCCCTCAGCTGAGCCGGCCACCGATCCAGCAGTAACAGCGGTCATCCAATGCTGCCAGAATCCAGCTGACCACAGTTGGATAGCCTACATCCTGCTAATGACACTCGGCTATCAGTAAGTTGAATTACAGCTTCCTTCATTTCTGTTCCTCTATCTGCTTCATTTTAACGTCTTTTGGTAAAATTTCAAGGCCCTTTGTGTCATCGGGTGACTCACAATAGGAAGCAAATGTCATCATATGTCACTCTTGTATATTTAAATAGGAGTGTCAGTGCACAAACTTTTACAGCCCTCAGACTGTCAGGCTTTATTCTCACTATCCTACATGGACACAGAAGCTATCATTAGGACTGCACAGACTGTAGCACCACCCTATGGCTGCATGTATTGAGCAGAAAAGGAGCATTGTGTGGTGTGACTTAACTGTAACCTAGTTACAGCCCTATGTGTGTGTGTGTTCACCTCAGTCATATGTGAGCTGTTTGCTTTGGTCAGAGCCAGTGAATAGCAGCCATTCACAGCTCAGCGTAACCGTTAGTGCATAAACTGCACTGTTTATGCATGTTTTCTCTGCCTGTTCTCATCTCATGCAGATTGCAAACTAGTCCTTGTAAGCAAGAATATAACGAGTGAAATTACAAACCTGCAAGAATGATAGATGATTATGTAACTAAGTGTTGCACAAATGCCACAGAGCTGCAGGAGACCAAGACAAAAGCACAATAGAAAGTTGGGAGTGCCGGCATATTTTTATATCACACTTGAGGCTTTTTAGCTCTTGCTTGTATCTAAAGCTGTGAGAACAGAAAGGGGGTCCAGCACCTTGCTCACAGGTCATTTTCACCAGTGGTAGTGGGCCGTGTAGGGGATTCAAGTTGAGGATTTTCAGTTACAGCAGCCACCTGTCAGCCATCCTGCATATTTTTCCCACAAAAATCAAAAGAAACTGCAATTTACACACACAATATTTATTAAGATGTCATGCACTACCTACACAGCTGAGTGCTGAAACAGTGGTTTCATCAAAGTGCTTCAAGCTAGCATCACTGTGTGTGAGTCAAGTATCAAGCTCTCCATCTCTCTCCCTCCTACACCTCTCTTCCTGAAGCAGTGTTTACTAGATGCCTATCTTCATGGCAATCCAAATAGCAAAGACAGGAAAGGGAAATGAAAGCTATGCAAATCCTGACCTGCTGTAGGGCACAATGAATGTGTTTAACAAATTAAATGCAAAATGGCCTCAATGCCACCATTAACTTATTCTTGTATATTCCTTGTGTTTAAAATGTCTCCAATTTGCACTCAAAGTATGCTGTAATGTTTTCACAATGATTGCCAAAGTCAGACTTTGCTTGATATCCTGTCCAACAACGATCTTTAGCAGTTTGAGAGCATTCACAGCCTACCTAGTTACAATGTGGCTGTACATTGATTTGCATGTGTTTTTGTACTAATTAGACTGTTGTGTGATCCCAAAAAAAGTTAATCCATCCATCCTTTACTCACCAATGTGTAACAGTTAAGAATTGTGTTCAGTTGTATAGCACCTATCAACAAAAAGGCAATTCAAAATGCTTTACAACACAGAAAAAAAGACATTAACACAAGATATAAAATAGACACAAGTAGAGCAGCAACAATTAATCAAATAGCTGATCAACCGAAATTTAATCGGCAACAGTTTTGATATTCAATTAATTGTTTTGAGAAACAAAATTTCTGGTTTCTTTAGTCCTCTATGATAGTTAACTGAATATCTTTGGGTTGTGAGCTGGGAAACAGTGATTGACATGTTTTTTAACCATTTTCTGACATTTTATAGATCAAACGACTATTCGATTAATCGAGAAAATAATCGACAGTTTAATCGAGAATGAAAATAATTGTTAGTTGCAGCCATACACGCATTAAAGGCAAATAAATAGGAGCAATATAAAAAAGAAGATTAAAGTAAGCTAAAAGAGATGTGGTCAACTTTCTTAGTGTTAACGAGGACTTCAGCAGCCAAATTCTACTAATCTGCTTCTCTAGAGTGATTTATAAGGAGAATAGCAGAATAATAAGCTTCAAATGTTACTTTGTTTTATCATGAGCACTACTGAATATGTTAGCGCTTATTTAATCTCCGCAAACTCTCAAGATGTTTGCTCGAACGGCTGTTTAAGAGACCATGAAACACCTCTGTTCTTGTGTTCTTCCCATCCTTGGCAGCTGGCATCATGCTCCCCCGTAACATGCGAACAGGTGGTTGTGACCTGCCGGGGGTGGAGTCAAGCAATGTGCCTCTCATTGGCTACCGGCCCTTGTCACCTGACAGCGGCACCCCGAGCCACCAATCAGGGAGGAGGAGCAGCAGCGGTGAACTTGAAACTTCACAGGTGAGTGTGTTTTACTTTTGCATCAATGAAACACATCCATCATTTTGTCACTTGAGTGTGTGTGCTTATAGTGGCGACTGTGGTGTGTTTGAGAGCGAGACTATTTCCCACAGCGTCGTTCTGTGAAGTTCTGAGTGATGTTGTTTGAGTATTGACAGTCTACTGCCGCCTACTTTATTCGTTTTTTTTTCCTGTTCACATAATAAAGTGATCCGACGGAGCTGAGAGAGGATTACAAACTTTTCATTTGTCATGGTCCCCCCCCCCAGCCAACACAGCTAAAAGCATTTACAGCAGTCCTCCGTCCAACTACCCTTCTCTTGAATAAACAGCAGATGCGGTCGGCTTGGTTTTCAGAAAACCTTGAGGGAATAAGATCAGTGTGATCCAGACAGAAAGAGAGAAATGCGGCGTACGTACAGTATGTGTTTGATGCTTTTCCACCAGGGTGAACTTTTAAACTTTTTACATCTTCTAATGCAATAGACTTTTAAATAATTCACTTTTAAGACAATTCTTCTGCACTTCTCTGCATATGAGTTCTTTTTGCTGCTTTACTTGTATGCAGTTTGTCTCTGATATGCATTGACTTCAGAGTAACATCTGTACTTTAGTTGAACTAAATAGGAGGAAGTTAAAAGGTCTGTAGCACAGGTGAATTTCCCACGATCTTTCACCTCTGTTAATGTTTAGTGGCATGATAGCGAGGTGTGTTGAGCCTTATCACCTTCTCTGTATGAACTTCACACACAGCTGGAGTGTTGTTTTGAGGCCTTTTACTTCAAAGTCTCATCCAGGTTTACAGCTACAGTGAAATCGTTTTTTTTTTGTCTCTTGCATGTTTGCTGAAAAATTCAGACTTCAATAATAGCCACAAATGGTAACATAGCATTTTCCTTGAGTCATGATGATCTACTGACCAACTTATCTTGACCCAACCACACATGACCGGCACATGACTTGTTAGTTTGACTTTACACCAGGCCTGAAGAAACTCACGGCTAAAAAAAGAAGTTGCACTGAGTCTCTTTCCAAATGAGCAGACTTCCTCTGTGCTCATGTCACACGGCGGTTGCCGGACCTCGCGGTAAATAATGTATGTAGCGGTTTGGCCGGTCGATGCAGTGTACACCTGCTCTCCCTATAAACAGTATCCAGTATCACAGCCGGTCTCCAAGGACAGTCTGTCAAGTGGAAACCAATATGGCCACTTGATCATTCTTTAATGAGGGAAACTTGGATGTGTGAGCCAGGATCTGCAAAGTGACAACCTCGAGTGAGAAATGAAGCTCCGGTGAAGGAAACAAAGTGTGTTCTCATGTTCGGTTTCACTGACTGACACTTAAACATGGTTAATAAATAGATACTGATCATGTGTTTTGCATTTCTGAATCTATTTTCTTCATTGGCTCTTTTTTTCTATTCAAAGAGGATAACAGGCCAAATGTAGCTGATGGTTTCCAATGCAGCTACAGCTAAAAGATTTGATTTGATGTCATCCTTTCAGAATAAAAGATATTCTTATCATTTGGTGTAGATGTTGTAGTAGATACTTTCACCATTTTCAACATTTTCAAAAAGGTAACCAGGCAACTTCCATTTTTGTTGTCAGTCTCCTTGTTGGTGTTCCATTAACTAAAAAGTCAAGAATGTTGTGCGCTTACCTTTCCATGACAAAAATATAACTAGAGCTGCAGCTGAATTTACATTTATCATTTAATCTCCTGATTATTTTCTAAGTTTACCTTCTTAGTTTTGTCTATAAAATACCAAAATAGTGAAAAATGCTTGTCATAATTTTGTGGAGCTCATGGTTACGTCTTCAAATGTCTTGACATTTGAGAAGCTGCAACCAGCTACTGTTTGTTATTTTTGCTTTAAATGACCAAAAATGTTTATTTGATTATCAAAATAGTCGCAGATTAATTTTCTGTTGATCGATTAATATTAATTGATTAATCGATCAACAGAAAGTGAATCATTGCATCTCTAAATATAACATCATGTGTTATGTCTATTTGAAGGCAGTAATGTATTATTGTGTAATAAGTAATATTGTGTTGTATGCTAGGAAAGGCACTTTCCTACTTAAACATGACAATGCCCCTATGCACAAAACCAGGTCCATAAAGCAATGATTTTAGTAGTTTGATGTGTAAGACCTTGACTGGCCTGCACAGAGCCATGAACTCAACCCAATTCAATCCCTTTGAGACGAACTGACCATGAGCCAGGCCTTATCATCCGACGTCAGTGGCCGACATCATTGAAGCTATTGTAGCTGAATTGGAGCAAATCCCTGCAGTCAGGTTCCAAAATGTCATTGAAAACCTTCCCAGAAGAGCGGAGGCTATTACAGCAGCAGATTCATGCCCAGGTCTGGGAATGAGATGTTCAACAATCACACATTTTACATATTGCTTGGCTGGCCAGCTAGCCATTGTACATACCCATAAACCTACTACAGGAACAAGTTGGACATTTTCAGAGGTATCTATCAAGGTAATAGTGGAAATCACTCATGACAATCAAATGTGAGGAGTAAGATTAAGACAGTTTTTCCACACCGAAAGGTCAACTATTCCCCACAATTTACAGATCAGAGACTGATGGTATCTTACTAACAAAGTAATCGTATCCAAGGGAGATTTTTTCCTTTAAGGGGAACAGAACAGTTTTGACCTGAATGCCAAAGAGTTTTACTTGAAAGAAAGCAGATAACGGGCACCAAGGGATACATAGATGAAAGCGTGAGAAGAGGAGCAGAGAGAAAGATAGGAAGGAAAGGGTCTGGGTTGTGGACCACTCAAAAAAAACAATGGTTATCTTTAAATAAAGCTTCAGAAGATATATTTATGACCCCCTGTTTGGTGGAAAGACTGGTGTATTTGTTCAAAGGCAGTGCCTTTTGGCACAGCGGAAGCACAACTACATGAAGGTATTTAAGGAAAAAGGTTGGAACTGGTTGTTTTTTGAGACCAGGGGGTGAAAATGGAGAGTCGGCTTCCTGCCCGGTGCTTTTCTGGTGCCCTCCAATAGTTGACGTAGTTGTTCGCAAGGAGAGGTTGACGCAGGCTGAACTTGTGATGGAAGGAGAAGGGAAGAAAAATAGCTTCACAACACGACAGCACGTCCTGCTTCCTGTGTTTGTCTCCACTTATTATGTACTTCCTGCATGCAGCTGGGGGTGGGGGAACGTTTGGCCTTAAGAGAAGATCCCATCTCGCAAGGAACATAAACAAAGTGTCAAATCTGGCAACAACAAGGGATCATATGGGAAAAAATCAATAGTAGTTTTGATAAATCTTCTAAAAAATCACATGAGATTCACGAATAACAGCTGTGGAGTCATTTTTTATTAACCAGAAGCAACCCATGCCACCCACCACTGTGGCCTATATCATGATCCTTATCAGGCAGCTGAACTCCAAATTACAGACATCTATTACACCTTGGAAAGTTTCTCCACAGAAACAGCTGAAGGTTTCAGAAAAAGGTTTCAGAAGGCAAACTCAATTCGTTTCAGAAGGCAAACTCACCGAATATACTTTTATCTCAAGTATCTCAATATACCAGCTCTGTCTGGAGTAAGAACAGAGCAAAAGGGCAAGTTTCCTTTGTGTCAGTGATTAAGGCCCACAGGATCACCAGAAAACCAGAAAAGTGATCAGTGAGAGCTCTAAAACACTTTCACTCTTTTATAAGGAAGCAGTAAGACTATGCCTAAGGCGTGAAATATATTATCTTACATATAAATAAGCTATATTTAAAGTCTTGTTCGCAATTATTTTTATCTCAGTGAGACTCGTTTGCTCCATACTGCTGTTAATCATACTGCTAACTGCGTGCCCATGCATCTACCGCATAAGACACGTCTAATTGCTACTTTATCGTACTTTCTATGTTCACACTGTTAGTCTGAGTCAAAATCATGCTTAATCAATTTTTATTTGTTCTGTTATTATCTGTTCTCTTATTGTATTATGACCTATGTTATCTAATACAGAGTAAAGTTCAAAGTTTTATTGCTTAAAAGATTTTTTTGGTCTTATCTAGTGTTAAAATTTGATACAAGGAGGCTTATTTGTGACATTTAAAAATATGTGAGAGTAACTGACCTACTTTGGTTTAAGAAAATTGTAACTTGGTATTGTTACTCAGAACATTCATCCATATCAACCAGTTCTAAGAGTTTCAATATCTATTTTTAAGACTCAGAATAAACAAAGCCTTAACAAATTGAGTCCAGTGGGGCCTAATGATGTCAGACTTGCAGATATTTAAAGTCTAAGTAAAAACAATTAACTGTGTGTATGATCTAGCTTCGTAGGATGAATAATGCTAATAAGCGGACATAACTAGTAGTTTGAGTAACTTATCTTTGCATTTTCTTAATATATATTGTATAATTTTTATTTCATACACATTTTGCATAGTTGTTTTATTTCTCTTTCTCTTTTAGGCCAAATTTTGCACAATTCTTCAGTAAGCATCTATTCATCTGGAGGACCTGACTTCAGAGGAAATTGTATTACAGTTACAATTAAAGCCGCACCTATCAATAGTTTTTACATGGTCAATGAGTGAATGTGTAATGCAAAATGGGTTGCTCATAGAGACAAAACTACAGAAAATTATCAACTCGATCTGGAATTTCTCATTGTTTTGGTTTTGTAGCCCACAACCTCACAACCTCCTCGTGATAACATCAGATTGTTCATGCATGTCCACACGCTGTCAATTTCCTAACCTTTGTTGCTAAGGTTGTTCTACAGGTTGTTCGCGTTGTTCATTCACATATTTTGTTACGGATTTGGGCTCGAACATGCACGGACGTATTTGAGAAGTTTCATTTCGAGTCGAGAACGAGTAAAAGAAGTGAAATCCTACTGCTGCTGTTTGTTTACGTAGCCTCTGCCAAGTAGCAGCCTCTGGGAGCTAACCAATCAGAATAGAGTGGGTTCATTGGGAAGGGGGGCCTTAAAGAAACAGGAGCTACAACGGCCTGTTTCAGACAGGCTGAATTGAGGGGCTGCATAAAGGGCCAGTATAAGATAAGTGATGAGTTTTTTGAACTGTAAATCATACAAGATTTTCCAGTAGAGCCCCAGAATATAAATATAGACCTGGAAATGTGCATGATACATCCCCTTTAAAAAATACCTACAGTATACATTCTTTGTTCCCAGATTGTTACCCTCTTATTCTGTAACTTCACATCTTGTTTGATTGTACTTGCATGTATGTACTTGTATGTACTTTACTGGTACACTGATGGTACAGAAAAATTATGCTGTAAATAGGGATTAAACAGGGATTACTCTGTGGACCATAATCTAAACTCCATTGAACACATTGTTACTCTGTGGTTGCTGGATATATAAATTGGTAAATGTTTGCTAACACGTTAGCCATAACAATTTAACAGGATAATATGATACGATAAATGTTACATTGCTCAGCTGTCTCCAAGACGACAAAAACAAATAATATTGCTTTAATCATTAACCTTGCAGTCTCAGCTGTGTGTTACCTGACATGCTAATGAGGTGACTGCCATCCACACACACACACACACACAGCCGTGAAAGTCTCCACCTAGTTAGCATGGCTTCACTCTGCGATGTCATTAGCCCCTTAAATAAACACAGCATGCTTCCTGGTTTAGTGGCTGCTGAACATTTACTACCTCTCATTACAAGACTAGAGGCCTCTCACCTCTCACACAGCAAACTTCTGCCAATAGTCAGATGGTGGCTTTTTTAGTTAATTGTTGTTTTGCTTGGTGTAGCATTAAACAGGATACTCAGTCAAACTGGTTTATCTGCATGGGAAGGTCATCTACAAAGGCAAAAAGAGCAGGAGAGTGGCGAGGAGAAACTGAAAGAGAGGGGGTATTGTTCTGGAAATAGCTTCAGGGCTTTGTCTCTCAACGTGTGTGTGTGTGTGTGTGTGTTTGTGTGCAGGCAAGTGCACGTGTGTCTATTGATGAGGGTCTTTATTTGTGTGAGCAGTGTGTTTGTATGTGAATTATTCATATGCATATGTGTGTGTGAGAGTGTGTGTGTAAAAGGTGACTCACTAAAAACGAGCGTTGTCCTATCAACACTAACATATCCCTAAATGTGTGTTTGAATTGTGTGTGTGTGTGTGTTGTGTGTGTGTGTGTGTGTGTGTGTGTGTTTGTGTGTGCATAATGGGTGTTCCCGGGTGATGCAGGCTCACAGGGGCCGGACTAAGCTCCTGCTTCAGGTGTGTCTTTGTGAGATACAGACACAAGACTCGGAGAGGCAAACGGTAAAGACTTAAACATACAGATCTAGGTCAACTGACAGTGACAACAGAGGCAGTCAATTAGAGAGAGAAAGACAACAAAGGGAACGACAGATGAGAGCAAATGAGGGAAATGAAAATGGTATTAGTACCTTCATCCTGAAAATTTCCAGGAAGCTTAAGGATTGCTACCTGTCTGGACTTGCCGAGGGAAAGGTAACTTGTGTGACTGTTTTTTTTTCTTTCTTCTTCTCTCTTTTTTTGTGTGTGTACATTGGTTTATTTCATGGGAAAGATAGAATCGCAGGCAGATTTGCGTAAAAGCAAGTAGAGATAGCAGGCAGAATAACTGGTTTGGTACAGAGAGACTATTATTCAGAGCAGTAGGATCCTTTTTGAAAGCAGCGCCTGCTTGGAGGCCTGCTTGACCTTTGATCAAGTCAAGTAAAGGTAATCTGAAGTAGGCTAATAGAGGCTAACACATGCCTAATTACACTGTAGGTTGAGCTGGGGAAATAGCAGACCACAAGGCAGCAGTGGTTGCTTCATGTTTCGCCTCTGCTGCCCGCATGAATGTTTTCTTAGCTCATACTGTGACTTTGAATTTGCATTTGAGAAAGCTCACAAGTCAGCACATGCAAAATGAATGGTCATTAGTTTTTCTTTTTGAGAAGCTGGTTAACATTCAAAATGGTTTTGGAAGATTTTTGGTGTGTTTGTTGTGAGTGTGTTTCCAAGGTGTTGCTCAAGTGTTGACTCACGATGAGTATGAACCGTCTAAAATGGTCTGGAGATTTCCCCAGACATGCAGTATGACTGCACTCAGTGTTTTGCTCATACATTTTTTATCACGGAAAGTCACAGAAAGCATCAGTGTCAGGAGAAGTGTAAAGTGCTATCGATCAGCATATTAGTTAAATGCACAATCTGTGACATAGCTGTAAACAGGAGGGCAGTCCCTCCCACCACCAGAAATTCACAACACAAGATTGGAACCTGCTGTCAATCTAAAAATGATTAACAGCTCCTTTTAGTATGAGAGGTAACACTAGACAGCAACTAAATCTAAATTACTAATGTTATATGATGTTGTTAAAAACATGTCTTCATTTTGTTGAGCTTAAGTTTAGTTGAAAAAGAAAAAAATGCTGATTTTCCATCTATAACTCAAACCCTACAGGAATGAATATGATTATATCTCAAATTTGTGCTGTAAAAAAAAAAAAATTGGGCCTTGTTGTCGACACACCCTGCCTCAAGGATGTCATAATAAAGCTGTTTTGTCATGTGGCTCTTATTTTTCTGGCTGCTTCAACAGTATTTGAATACCTCTGGAGTGCTGTATATCTCACACTTATTCTCCCCATTAAAATGCCATGAGTCATCTGCTGACTGTAACATGACTTATGCTGTAGGATCCCGCTATCAAAGAACTGCGTGTGTGTCAGTATGTAGTTGTTGATATGACTGCTGCCAAGACAAATACCTGTACATTGATTGTATTGGACTGGACTACTGGATTTTGATTTTAAGTCCACAAGAAAGCCTATTGTTGAACAACATTCAAAAGGCTATAGCATTCATGAGTTTGTATGTGTGTGATTGGCAGACACTATGCTTAGTTGCACATTAAACCAAGTTTAGGGATAAATCTAAAATCAATCCAAAATAATTTTTCTATTGTGTTGCACCATCTCAACTCTTTAAAACTCTTTAAAATGGACAGTAGAGAGAGTATAGAGTTGCAATGATTAGTCAATCTACAGAAAATTAATCAGCAACTATTTTGATAATTGAATAATCATTTTAGTCATTTTTTAATTTAAAAAAAGGCCAAATATTTGCTGGTTTCAGCTTCTCATACATGATGATGATTGAATGGATTTTTATCCATAACAGTAAACTGATCATTTTTGGGTTTGGGACTGTTTAAAAAGGGCATTTTTCAGCATTTCTGCCATTTTATAGACATAACAATTAATCGAGAAAATAATCATAAACAATTACCATATGGTTTATCTAAGGAGATCATTCTTTGGTTGAAATGTATATACAGCCTGGTGGGTCGGGACTAGTTTGTCGTCATTTGAAGGCATCACAGACCAAGAACAGTGACGACCACTATCTCATCCAGTAATGATGATATGATGTGTTGCTTTACTCCTGATTCACTTGGTATAAAGCTTTTTTTTTCTAATATGACAAATGTGTTTATTTCTGTCTATGTTGTATGATTCTCTCTCTCAGGTAGAGCCCTCACCGATGAAGACTACCTGGTACTGTCCTCTGGATCTGGTAAGGCCGACTGTGTTGCTGTGATCCTTTGAGCCAGCACCAGTGTAAAATAGGGAAACTGTGTCAGGGACTTTCCCCGAGGCTAAAATTGGATCGTTAGAGCTCCATGTAGCATGTGAGAAATTAGTTCAAAGCAACTTGATTTTATGCTCCTTTTTTACACATGCATGGATATTATGTGTCTCTAGTGAAACAGATGATATCTCAATCATTATTTTACTGAGACTGTCTAATGTTAGAAGTTTTTAGTTTAGTAAAAAAGTAAGGTTAGATTTCATAAGTTTTTATTAAACAAATGCTTCATTACTCCTCATAATGTCAGTTCAGTTATCTTTTAAAAAATCCAAAGTCATGCATCGAACAGCGTCTTAACATCATTTTCTCTGCTCTATAGTCCACTGTGGTGGAGGAGGAAGAGGATGGGGTGATCTACACAGTGGTGGTCAAACAACATCATGTCGCCCCCAGCAGTCCGTTGGTAAGACATACTCGTTTGACTGACCTTATAGACCGCTCGAGACATGAGTAGAAGGGTAACATGAATAACACGAACTTCCTTTCTCTTGTCTTTTGCTCTCTTTTCCTTCCTCCAGTCCTCGGCTTCTCGTTCACAGTGTGTGAAAGCAGGAACAGAAGAGAAGCTTGTGCTCCACCTCCTCCACTCCTTCTCCATGGGAGATTCTTCCTTCATCACCATCTTCCTCTCTACCTATCGATCCTTCACCTCCACAGGAAGAGTGCTGGACATCCTCACTGACAGGTAGGAAAGAGTTTCGCCTTTGATCAGAACGATTGTGTTTGGAGTTTTTGTCTGGCAAGAAAATCCAGTGTCCAGGGAGGGTTTTAAAAAAGACTCAAAAATGAGAACAGTAAATAAAAAGGAAAGTAGCTGGTATGATAACAGTTCCAGGGGCATTGATGCACAACAAGACAGCAGCTGTCAGTAGCCTGTCTGGTTGGGTTTGTGTAGTTTGAAGCAGTGAAATCTTAGACTTATTCAGGCCAGTGGGAATTTGGGAAGAGGAGGAAATTGAGTTAACTGAGTATTTAAGACTGTTACTCAGCTCAGCCTAAATTGGAGGAACAAATCTCTTTATACCAAGATGATGCTCACAATGAAAAGGCTAACATGTAGATGTTTAGAAGCGTGTTAGCATGCTAACATACGCTAATTAGCACTAAACACACACAGAGGAGGCTGATGGGAATGTTTTTAGTTTTGCAGGTATTTGGTCATAAACCAAAGTATTGGACAAATTAAAATGTTGATTTGACAACTCAGTCCAAACCAAAGTCATTACAATCCATCTTGTGGAGGACATGAATGCCTGCTCTAAATTTTGTGCCGATCCATCTAGTAGATCTATATTTCACTCAACTTTAAATAAAAAAATTGTATGGCAATCCAAACAAAATGTCAACCTCAGAGCGCCAGAGGAAAAATGAGGGGATCACCAAATTCATTGGGAATCATCAAGTATTTGTACGAAATTTCATGGCAATCCATCCAATAGTTGTTGAGATACTTCAGTCTGGACCAAAGTTGTTGACTGAGAGACCAACTAGTATTACTATCCCAAGAGCCACGTTGCTAGCACTGCTAATAAAAACTTATCACAGGGCAATAGGACCTGCTATTTCATACAACAATCCCATGTTTTTATGGCTGCACCAATCCATCAAATAGAACTGTTCTAAATGTTGTGTGCAAAGTTATGTTTTCTCGAAAATTTAGCTCGACATACTTGGTACTTTCAAAAACTTTGAGAGCTCTTCTACAACATCAGTTGTGAGTTAAGTGTTGCACATGAATAATTTTGAAATTTCCTGATCATACAAATCACTTTAGTCTTTAAGGTGTATTCAAGCTTAAAAATGCGATAAAGCCAAAAGATGTCAGAGACCTTTCTCACTAGGAGGTGTCTGCAAAAGAGTTCCAGAAACCAAACGACGAAACTGGGTGTAATTAACTGTAGACCTAATTTCCATTTTTATAAGATAAACAGACAAGGCACTTCATTTACAGGAAGCACCTGTGTGGCCATATAATATGTAACTGCAACTTTCTTGACAACATAATACAGCAAAAGAAAACTCTTGGTTCTTTTCTTAAAAAGTAATAAAACTATTTGAATGAAACACCTGTTAGGAAAGTTTTCAAAGGAAACAACACAATGTAGAGCCATTGTACTGAACTTAACTTCCTGCATTATGCTCAGTGTTACCTGCGAACATTACAACAACTCCTTTGCTAAAAAGCATCTTAGGAAAAACAAGTCATACATATATGCATCACAAAGCATGAGTATTATTTATGACACAGCAAATGCACATATTTGATGCTGACTGACTCTTTGGAGCTTTCTGGGTTTTTGTCTGCTCTACTAACTTTGTCTTTCTTGTTAACAGATTGGAGCACCCACCAGGAGACAGCGAGAGGAGCCAGACGAGACAATCTTTCAACAAGTGAGTTTTTGAACACGCTACCCAATGTCTTTGTTTGTCTTTGTGAAACTTTTAGTGTGACATGAGGTTTGTGTACACTTAAATATAAGTGAGCTGCTGTGTGCCAATGCAAAACCATCATATACCTGAAGGAAATACTCTTTAACAGCCAAATGCTCCACTCTGTCTATCTGCTGTTGGTGCTGGGCAGTTTGCATACAGTCGGTTTATCAGAGTGTTTTCGCTGCAGCTGCTTGTCGCTGCTGGAAATGAGGTTGATGAGTGCACCCAGACCGAAGCAAAACGTGACAGCTACAAAAACCAAAACAATGAGGGGAACTGCAGAGTCAGATGATACAGTGATAGCAAGTGACTCCTGTCACATGACACAGTGTTGTTATAAAAATATTGATATAAAAATGTTGATTAATGCAGCTTTCAACAAGTAAATATCAGCAGAAGACGCCTGAACAAAAGATAGAAAAGGAAAATGTTTTAAAAACCATCTTGATATGTTATTTATTGACATAGTTTACTGGCATTTTGAGATAAAGCTGCTTAGAGATGACCAACTAATGGGAAATATATTAAATAGTAGTAAACTTAAAGTGACTTACTATAGAGATTGTTTAGTCTGACACTGAGGAGGGGAGCACCTTCAAATCAATCAGGCTTGTTGTACTGTAAAGAAAGTTGGGCATTTAAGCCCTCAGTTTTGTCTTACAGACAAGTAGCAGTGTTTTAGGGAGAGGGGGCAGTCAGTCAGATGGTTCCACCAATATCATAACATTTCATGCTTTGTCATCTTTAAAGAGGTCCTTCATGCTATTTGGCCAGGCTTTACGTGCTGTCGTGAAAAGCGTTTTTATTACTTTTTACAAACGGGCGATCATTCAATGTCTGTTTAAATAATACAATCTTGATCCTTTGCTTCTAATAAATTATAGACCCATCTCTAAGCTGCTTTTCTTGTCTAAACCCCTTGAGAAGGTGATGTCTTGGAAACTTGCTAGATGTGTTAGAAAAAATCAATATATTCAATCAATTCCAATCTGCAACTGCTTGTTTATCTGCTTCCGAAGTGCTGCACCAGCTCAGATCCAACCAGGGTTTAAACCAGAAGCAGATGTAGGTCCCATCACACATCCACTCATTGGCTCCCAGTAAAATTTGAAAATTATTCTTTTGACTTTCAAGACATAATACAATGACCTGATTTACGCCTATAACAATGTAAAAAAACTTAGCTGTCTGGAGGTCAAAGCTAAAAAAAACAAAACTCCCTCTCTCCCTGCAGAGCAGTGTGTACGGTGTTCAGCACATGGCTTTCGGAGTACCCTGAAGACTTCGAGAGTTTGGGGGAGCCCTCGCGCCTGCTGCGACTGGCTCCCCTCCTCCCCCAGGATTCCTCCTCCGCAGCTGACCTCCGTGCTCGTCTCCTCAGGATAGCTGAGGAGCTGAGTGAGAAAGCCTTGCTCCCTAACACCTCTAAAGGTTTGTATTTTAAGAGGGATTTAAATGACACAGTGAAGGCCACACTAGATTAGATTTTCATGTTGAAATATACCCAATTTATCGGTGTAAATTGCAAACTGAGGCTGCAAAAGAGAGAAAAATACAACCTTGTTTGGTTGTGGTATCAATTTGAGAACTGCTTTAGAAATATTTTTTGAAACCTTATCTTTGGATCTTCTAAACTCAGGAAGTGAATCCTTTTATTTAGGTATTCTTGACACGAGATACTGAGATACTGTGGTCACAACACTTTTTTTCCTATCCCATAATGTCAAGGTTACAAGTGAAATATGTTATTTTCTTGTGAAAATAAGACGTTTATCCTGTTTGCTTGGGTTTTCCTGAGATAACTAACCGTTATCATGAGAAAATGACTTTGTTATCTTGACGTAAGGAGATAGCTAACTTGTGATTGTAAAATAACAAGATTGAAAGACATAATTGCAACCGCAGATGCTCTTGGCTTCTGTACTCTGCAACAAAACAACTTCATTATTACACACAGGACCAGAGTCACAACATTGAGAGAAACTGATTCCTGCAGTTGGTGAAGAGAAATTACATTCAATGATCCACAGTTTTATTCAATAGCTTCAACCTTTGCAGATCAGACTGGTTTCACTAGCCCTCCTGATGCAGCAAAGTTTGAAGCCACCAGCGTCCTGGGATTCCCCGCAGCGATCATCGCTGAGCAGCTCACCAAGATAGAGACGGTGAGTTCACTTTCTAAGCTAGAACAAGTCTTTTAAAGTGACATGAAGTAAAATATTGACCAATGATATTATGTTTGCGTGTTACTAGTCTGCTTTCCATAGACTTGATCTGCCCTTTTCCACTATCCTGTTGGTGTTGTTAATCTTAATCAAATTAAATCATTAAAAAACTTCATCTTTAAGATTTCAGTCCTCCTGGTTGATTTGGCAGCACCTGTGGGTATTGTGGTAACAGCAAGTGAGGTTTAATGCTACAACAAACACTCCTTGAGCAGCTACATCGTTGGAAATACAACAGATGATGGTGTATCTGTTT
The DNA here is from genome assembly GCF_963924715.1 of Thunnus thynnus. Classification (NCBI taxonomy): domain Eukaryota; kingdom Metazoa; phylum Chordata; class Actinopteri; order Scombriformes; family Scombridae; genus Thunnus; species Thunnus thynnus. The sequence continues at coordinate 7,645,726 of NC_089526.1, read as the reverse complement.
ACAGAGCAACCAAACAAACATGCATTGTTTTAATAAAGAAGTCAAAAATGCTGCACAGGATGTGTTTTCCGGTGTGCAGTAAAGTTGGTTTCCTTGCTGAGGAGTTGGGGATATGCAGCTTATTCATCTAACAACTCACTGTAAATGCACCTTCTTGTTCCATTACCATTACTGTCTTACAAAAATGTAAAATGATCCATTGTAGATGTGTTTTTGATGAATGCTTGTAGTCACTTCTTACCCTTTGTGACACATTGAATCTCCTGTGGCTGCTTCACAATAAAAGCCACTCCCTGTCTCGCCCACTGAAAGCTTTTATTGTGAAGCAACATACATGGGAAATGTTCAGTTTGCTTGAGCAGTAAATGAATACAACACTGGTATGGCGTAAAGAGAGTGAACAGTAAATAATGAGGCTGTTATCACTGAGATAAAGTGGCACTGGGTTCCTGTAAATCGTTCATGCTCACGTAGACAATTTAAATCCAGCAAGGGAATGGCGGACTCCGCCAATACCAATAAAAACTACTGTATAGAGAGGTAATTACTGAATGTAAATACACTGAATGGTTATTGCAGAAAAAAGGAAGATGGTGTTTGATTTCACGAAACCCAGCAACAACTGGTTTATTTAGAGTACGCTGAAGTAAATTGGTACTTACAGTAACATGAGCCACCACGGCTGCAAAAACAAACAGAGAGGTACCACCCACAGAAAACTCAAACTCTGTCAGCAGGAAATTCAAGCAGGAAGAGCTCACAGAACAGGGTCACATGGTTTGATTACTGATTCTTAGGAAACAGGTTGTTATTCATTAACATATATATATATATTTATATCCCACCTCTCTCAGGAGCTGTTTGTCCGTCTGGTCCCGTACCACTGCCTTGGCTCGTTGTGGTCTCAGAGGGATAAAAAAGGGAGAGAGGGCGTTTGTTGGTCGGTCCGGGCCACTGTACGTCAGTTCAACAAGTTGGCCAATGCGGTTCTAGCATCTTGCCTTTGGCCCACAAAACTGCGCAGCCAGCAGAGAGCTCGACTGCTGGAGAAATGGATCAGTGTGGCAGAGGTCAGTATACAAAAATATAAGATCACAGTTTAAAAAAAATTGCAGAACCTGATGCCATAAACACATTGTTTACAAGCTAGAAATGAGAAATATGGTTCATTCTGAACAGTAGTACAGAAGTACATCAGTTGGGGTTGCAGGTCCAAAAGCCTCAACTATGCATTTTCCTACAATAAACCCCCAGTAATCCTCTAACCATAATCCTGTTCTCTGCTGTGACTGTGCACATACCATCACAGCCTGCTTGGTGTCTGATATGGCTGTTCTTGTCATTTTCGTTTCAATCAATAGCTGAAAGCAAAACACATTATTGTATTGATTTATGGTTCTTTTGGACTAGAGTGGGAGCAAATACCAAAACAGCTTTTGAGTGCATCTGGTGATTGACCATGTTTTGCAGAAGATAAGAGGAGAGATTGTTCAAAATTAGCATATTAATAATCAGCATATTTTATACAAGAAGTATACTTCCTTTTTTAGTACTTGGAAATTGACTTTGCATGAACAGTACATATCAGCAATGTGCTGGTATATGTCAAAAACTGCGATGTAAGAGCTCAAGGCAAACAGTGATGGTGTGGATCTGCTTAAAAGTATTATTCAATGTTATTAAAAAAGAATTTACCGAGGTTTGTAACAGTGTTGTGGTTATTGTGCACAAAAATCAGCTTCTTTTGAGATATTGAAGAGCTTGAAGCAAGTACAGACGCACAAAAACACAGAAACATACTCATAAACATATCCTGCCCTTGGTTGTTATGGTCACATGAGCAGTTGTATTTCTATCCCAGCCTCTTTGTTGTGAATAAAACACAGCTTCTCTCCAGTATGAAGCAACATACACACACACTCTCACACACACACTAACATCCTCTTTGGCAAAGTGAGGTACAGTATCACTGGTTTGCTGCCAAAGTGCTGCCCCAAGCTCACCCCTGGTTTCTTTTGGGACAAACCTCTTAGCAGAATACATTATTCAGCACGTCAAACTGACACTGTAACTTAATACCAGCCAGACCCACACCCACAGGTGTTCTCAGTTACAGAGTGAGCGTGAGTGTAAGAGTGTGTTTGTGCATGAAAATGAGCATATTCATCTGTGTGTGCTTTCAACAGGAGTGCAGAGCCAGGAAGAACTTCTCCTCGCTGTACGCCATTGTGTCTGCCCTGCAGAGTAACCCCATCCACCGGCTGAGGAAGACCTGGCAGGACACTGACAGGTTTGTTGCCTGACAACTCAGGTTTTACAAAGGGAATAAAGAATATTAAGCATCATACACAAAGAAAACTATCGGCACTGTACAATTACATTCCTAGTTTGCTGTCCTTTCTGATTACCTTTCATAAAAACAGACCTGAAAGTAAAAAAATTAAATGTATTAAATGGCAGGACAACAAAAGTAACTCAGGTGTGCATCAGTAATACAAATTTTACAGTAGATTCAAGTGTTTTTATCAGCTAGATAGCTAAATTTCATCAGCAGTCCCTGGGCAGGCAAATCCACAAAGGAATTACTTCATCATATGTTATAATTCAGACCGGGGCACAGAGAATAAATATTGCATCATGCAAAACTAATTCAATTAACTAGGTATAGTATAAAGTAATAGAGGACTTTTATCAACCTCTGCTGGTGTTCAAAGAATTGCAGCCATGTTACCTCAGGTCTGTAGCAGATTCTAATGGCTTGAAAGGAAGCAGTGACATCTCATTTTCTCAATGATACACCTCTCTCATGTGGCCATAGCTTGTTTTGAGTCATCTTATTGTGCATGTCAGCTAACTGTCACATCTACTTTAATGGAGCAGAGCTATCGTTATATCTGCGTTTTTCCTGCTATGACAAGTCGAAGCGTCCGCTGAGGTCTATAGAGGACACTACAGTAGACAATAGGAGTAGAGATTTAATGAATAATCAGTGAAGAGGTCATATTTGACTTGCTGAATGCTTTAAGTTATTTTATATAAGTGAAAGCAGCTGAAACCAAGTCAATAAATTCAAAATCCAGGAGGATTATAAATAATAACCGTTGCAGTGTAAACATCCTGCAGTTTCATCCTTGATTGTTTTTTTTTTAAATAATTTTAAAGTAATAATCATCAAGAAACTTTAAAAATCTTTATATTTAAAAAAGCACTGTATACTTAATATGCTGTAACAGAAGTACACGTTTTTTTTATTGTCTTTACTTGATGGAGGTTAAGTGATTTAATTTGATTCAGAAATATATTTTAAAGAGAGCTAACCCTATGTTAAGTGTTTTATTAACTGTAAATGTGATGTGTTTTTAGGACCAGGAGGATAATTTCTTCATAGTTTCAAACTGCTTAACAGGAAACTGGTTTTAACCTAAAGACACTTTATCTATTAATCACTGAAGCAGCAGAAGTAAAAGATGTTTCCTCAAAGTTAAACTATAATCTTCAGCAGTTCCATTTTTAGTCACTGCACGATCTCAGTATTATTATTGTTTCAGTATTACTCTATTAGTCATGTTAATTATTCTTTACTCAATTTTCTTACCACTTTGGTTCATCTGAAATGTTAATAATCCCGGTATTAACTCATTTAAAATTTAAATAAGTACTGCAAAAATATTCATTATATTTCATTAATTAAAATGATATTGAAATATAAATGAGTATTTAAGACAATTTCACTAATTTGTTCACTTGACAGGGAGGCGATCAGGAGATACGAGGAACTGTCAGAGATATTCTCAGAGAAGGACAACTACTCGCAGAGCAGAGAACTCTTGAAGGAGGTAAGTTCATTTCAAGATGAAGAACAGAATGAGTGAAAGTGTAATATACTGTACGTATCCAAAATTGGCTGGGTTAAATGATGACATCATTTATATTACACTGTGTTAATAGAGCAGGTTCGGTGAGGAACTTGATCTTTTATTCATGGCACACAGAGGACGGTTTCTGCTTGGGTCATGACACAGCATGTAAACAGTTTTGTTTTTGAAAATTAGAAGTGAAAGCTTCAAGCCTGAATGACTTTTTCCCCAGATACCTAGTCATCTGACCACTTGTGTGTTACTTAAAGATAAAACTAAATGCTTGGCCATAGGGTGGAGATGCAGTTATTTATGCTGGAAAGCTGCCAGTTTGAGATCAGGGTTGTAGTGTCAGAGTGTAGTTTTGGTCTGGAGTTGATTTCAACAACTCCTTTCTAATGTCTTGGACTTGTTTTGGGCCTATTTTTAGATCTGTGTTACTCTGGGCTGCTGTTGGATACTGACACTTCTCATTGCCTTGCTAAAAAAATCTTCAAAGAGACTCTCTTCTCCACCTTCTTCCCCATCACTACAAACAGTTTGAGTTTACACCTGTGTATACAGTATGTATATGTATGCAGTGGATGCATAAAGACAATGTTTATTGTCTGTTTTCTATGCAGGTCTTGGTTTTGGGCTTGACAAATTCTGTTCAGTCTTGACTCATTATCAGATCACTTTTGGACCAGATTCTGAAATTAAAGTTTAGTGTATGGACTAATACACATGTAAAACATAACATCAAATACTCCCCATGCCTCAAATATCCTATATTGTGTCAACATCATGAGACTGAAGCAGGATATTGCTGAACAAGTGAACAGCCATGCCAACACCTCTGTGAGAGTGTACTTAGGCAGTGTGGTGCTTTGAGCTGAACACTAACGTCAAAATGCTCACAGTTGCAATGCTAAAGTTCTGATGTTTAGAAGGTATAATGTTTACCACATTCACCATTTAAATTTAGTGTATTAGCATGCTGACATCTGCTAATTAGCACTAAATACAAAGTAGGATCCTACAGAGGATGATGATCGCAATTTTCCTATTGTCCAAATATCGGACATATTGAAATTTTGACCTGATGTTGATTCTAGATGAAAGGTTAAAGGGGACATATGCTTTTTGTGATTTTCTGTTATTTGTATACTGTCACGATGTCGCATGTTTATGTTAAACATGGTCAAAGTTCCTAAACTTGAGGTGAAGGTATCTGAAAATGCTCCCTGAAAGTGAAAAGCCAGGGCTTCAGCCTGCTTTGAACGCTCTGTTTGCTGTTTTGCCTCCACTTCCTCCTTGTGATGACATCAGCAATTTCTATATTGAGTAAAGGAAGAGAGAAATAAGTGATATTCTACTGCTATTGTTTTTTTACGAAGCCTACTGGAACCGGCAGGTTATGGAAGCTAACCAGTTAGAACAGAGTGAGCTCTTAAAGAGAGACAAGAACTAAAACGGCCTGTTTCAGACAGAGGCTGAACTGAGGGGCTGCATATAGGACGAGAATAAGCTAAATAAGGAGTTTTTAAAACTGTAAATCATGCAAAGATATTCCAATAGAGCCCCAAAATATAAATATAGATCTGGAAGTATGCATGATCCATTCTCTTTAAGGGATCACCAAAGTGATTCCAGTTCATCCTGAAGGGGACATGAATGTTTTTACCAAATTTAATGACAATCCATCCAATAGTTATTGACACATTTCATTTACAACCACAAATGCCAAACTGCTGGTGGCGCTAGAGGAAATGTCAAGGAATCATCAAAGTCAGCAAGATTCATCCTCTGGGGACCATGAATGTCTATACAAAATTTCACCTAAATACATTTAATATTTATCAAGATATTTCAGTCTGGACCAAAGTGGTGGACTGACCAATTGACAAACCCACATAACCATTCCTTGAGCTACACTGATAGCATAGTTCACAACAAAAATACATCCTCACTGCAAGCATAATGAATGTATTTTAAGCCTCAAACTGCAGCTATGAAAAACCATGTGACTCTGCTGCACTTTGACTGAGATCTCACATCCTGGTGACTAGCATGCCAGAATTTGAACAGCAGCATGAGACATTTATTAATGTGTCTATCAAGTTAAATTCCTATCTGCACAGGCCTTATCTTCAGCTGAAAACAACATTCTGTGTTACAGATTTAGGACTGAGCGTGCTTTAAAGACCAGAAACCAGTCTAATCTGGTTGAGGAGAACTGCCCTTATTCTGTCAACACTTTCACTTCAGTGTTAGACACTCATCTGAAGACGTACATTATATTTAGTTTGCACTGTGTCAGAGTTTGGGGAAAATGGCAGGATTAGCTGTGTTTTGATTCACTGTAATGGCGCAGTGCAGGCATCAATACCTTTGCATTAGCTGCAATTTTACCCATGATACCCCCAGAGGAATTCATCCAAACATTCGCTTTCATTTTGAAAAGCTTCACTCTGAGCTTTGATGCCAGAAAAAAACACCATCGCCTTCTGTTGCCCTTTGATTTTTTCAGCACAGTTACTTGCCTCCCTTCATCTCTCAGCTTGTCTAAAAATGACTACGACTAGCTGACAGGATGTAAGATGAATGATTCAGACAAAAGGCTTAATAAAAGTTAGGGGAAATAAATTATTCACACCACTGTCATTAGAGCATTTGACAGTGTCATAACACTTTATATTTATATTATATATATATATATATATATATATATATATATATATATATATATATATATATATATATATATATATATATATATATTAGATTACATAATGTCTGTCATGTTTATGGCTAATGTCATATTGTCATGTCAACTTTGCATCGAAAATCACATTATGTATGACAACAGACAAGAATTCATTCATGTTCATATCAGTCGTTATAGGATTTATTCTAATTTAATGATTATTGAAATGTGTATTTTTGTTGTATTTTTGTTTAATTGCATATTTTTTTTACATATTTTTTTTTATCACCCTGAATGTTTATTTTTGTAAAATAAAAATCCATCTAGAGTCATGCATTGCAAATTAGCTTAGACTATAAATGCTAAATGTAATAAGATCTCTAAAGAGAAGCATAAATGAATCAAAACAAAGATACTATTGAAGCCACTATGTGTGGAATTTAAAACCCTCTGACTTTGGCATCCCATAGTGGTAGCATCACAAACAGCAATTTGGCATAGTAATCATTTCCCTTTCTCACCACAAGGTCCATTGTGTAGCTGTTGTAGAGCTTTCAATCACATCAGATGATCTTCATCAGTGGAGGGAGTTTGTCCAGTTGTTCAAATTTAAAATGTTTTCTGAGCACTTTTACAGACTTCTCATCTATGTCGGCTTAAAAGCTGAGGTTCGCAATCGATTTGGCAAACGTTGGCAAACTCCATCTGCTGATGAGGATCATGTGATCTGATCAAAAGCTCCAGAAGACCTTGTAGTGAGATTGTTTTCTCAAGTGCTGTGTTCAAGGTCAAGAATGAATCCTCGCTTTTGTCTTGCAGGAGGGGACGTCAAAGTTTGCCAACCTTGACAACAGGCTCAACCACAGACTTCCTAATAGGGTAAGTAGTGCAAATAACAATTTTATGAAATACGGAGTGATGGAGCTTTAGCTTTCAAGGAGACAGGCTTCTTTGTGGAAGGTCACTGGGTTGAACTTGCAGTGAACATTTGTGTTTAGAAAGTGAACAACAACCAGCTGAAAAACTGAATACTGTAGCTGTTGTTGTACAGGTCAGCACTCAGGTATAAATGGTGGAAATGATAAGAATACGTCTATTGAAAGACTCTAATATGCTGAGTTCAGATCTTTAAAATTTTTAAATTATTCTGATTAAAGCATCAAATCATTTAGGGTTATATCACCAGGACATTTCAGATAGCGTTAGGCAAATTGTCAGTCACAGAAGAGTAACTCAAAATGACCTCAGTGTTCGTCTCTTAGGCAAAAACCACAGTCACCAAGTAGATAAAAAAAGACTTATTTTCACCAACTTTACAACCCACGTCTGGTGTGTGAATATCAATTATTTTAGCCTGAAGGATTGTACACCCCCACAGGCCTTTATGGGAGACCTTGGGAAATTTAGGAATGATGTAAGACCCTGCAAAAGTGTCCTTAGTATTGTAAAAGTTAGGGGACAAAGATGTAGTATAGTATCATTTGAAAAATTATTGCATTCAGGTATATTTTTAAGGCTCATAGAGAAGCAGTCATGACATTAATCTTGTTTTATTGTATATACAGTGTTTGCTCTTCGTGCAATATAAGTTCAGTATGTCACAAACATGTGAGTAGAATCAGGTTTTACAGTTAAAAGCACTCAGCTAGTAAAAAGGTCTATGGCTTTCCTGAGAGCTTAATAATGGATTGCACTATAAAAGTACTCAATAATAGTATTTTCATACAAAAAGACTACATCCAAACATTGATACTGATGTCACTTCTGCTAAGCGGGTGGTGTTCAGTGGTTTGATGGAGGGTTGTAAGGGGGATCGACCAGCATGCAGCAGTGAAGTGGAACAGAGAGCTGTCGTCTGTGTGTGTGTGTGTGTGTGTGTGTGTGTGTGTGTGATGTGCTGAATCCTGAGCCATCGTTTGAAAAGTAGCTGCAGGCGGCTCCTCTGAAATCCCTCACTGTGTGGGCTCTTTTACGATGTGAATAAAAATCTCTGGGGGACTGATGAAACACACTTTCTTTTGTGTTTTTTTACACAGTCCAACGCCCAGGGCACCGTGCCCTACCTTGGCATCTTCCTCACAGACCTCACCATGCTGGACACGGCGGTCAAAGACAGGCTGGATGTAAGTGAATCTCATCTCTATCAAGGGGAAATCCAGTCACAAACCCCTGCGAGTTGCTCGGTATTTTACAATTATCAAACTGAAATAACACATCCTGTTTCTCCCTTTGCAGAACGGCTACATCAACTTTGACAAAAGGAGAAGGGTAAGTGTTGCAATACATATCAGTTTGAGAGATCTTATCTCACAATTCACACTTTGTCAAGTCTGTCTTAATAGTCAAGTGCCCGAATGAACTTTGAAACAGGTTTTGCTAACTGTAATCATTCCTCCTGTTCATACTGACCATTAAGAGAAATACAATGCAAGTGATGGGGGACAAAATCCACAGTACTTGTTTTGTGATACATACAAAAATGTATTCAGAGGTTTATTTGACGCCAATATGAGGTTCCAGCCATCTGAGTTAGTCAAGTAAAGTGGTTCTGCCACATGTACAGTCTTTTTAGTAAAAAACATATCTTTTTGTCTCGATGGACAGTGTTCGTCTGTTCAGCTGCAGTGGAAGGATTGTCATGAAAAGAAGGAAGTTGGCCTTATATTAGTTTCAAGTAAACTTGAAGGAGGCTTGTGGATTTTGTCCCCCATTACTTAGACTGTAAGTGTATTATGAAGGGATCTCTAAGTCCAGTATGAACAGGAGGAATGATTACAGCAAGGAAAACATGTGTCAGTGCTCATTTGGGGACCTGACTATTGTTTTAGGACAGACTTGAAAACCTTGTGAACTTATCCTTTAATATAAGAAGCATTCTGCATTTAGCTGATGCTCTGATACTCGGTGAACCAAGCTTTGGCTACTGCAGCTCAAAAATAACACACAAGTATTACGGAGTGTGTATGAGTACAGTAAGAATTGTAGCACCCTGACAAAATTCCTGTGACCTTGGAAAGATCTTATTAGAGAGGAACAGAAGTGAATAAAGTAAGAAGAGAGATAGGAGGGATGGTTTAAGATAAGAGCATATTAGAGCAAGAGGAGGTAACACTGTCTGAGGGAGGAAATGATTAAGTGCAGTGATGCTTTGAGGTGCTTCTAACAGAGAGGAGAAAAAAAAGTAATTCTTGATCAGCCAACACGGTTGCCCTTTTCTGTTATGAAACATTGTGGTGATACAGTTTTTTGTTAACAGGAATTTGAGGTTTTAGCTCAAATCCGGCTCCTGCAGTCTTCCTGCAAAAACTGTGTTTTCACTGCTGATGAGAGCTTCACACAGTGGTATCACAGTGTACCTACACTAACAGAGGAGGAAAGGTAAATGTTCAAAAGTTTTCACTCAGTTATTGACTTAAAATAAAATGTTTAGTGTAAAGACATTCATTCTCTTGACAAGAGCAATGTTGATTTTCTGCTCTTGGAAGATGGAAGATTTTGAATTTTAAACTCCTATGATGTCTATTTCAGTTATAGATTGTCCAATGAAATAGAAGCACCTGGTGAACCAAGCCCCCGTGGCCTTGCCCCAACAGTCATCATTACACAGTGCGGAGAGTAAGTAATGCTGAGCTCACAAACATGCACATACTGTAGGAGCTGAGTGAGGGGGTGAGTTTGAAAGATGTGGAGGTTTACCAGACAGGAAGAGTCTAATGAACATCTAATGAATATCTTTGGGTTTTGGACTGATGGTCCCACAAAACAAGCAATTTGAAGATACCACTTTGTGCATTTTTCACTCTATTGGACTACATTTGTAGACTAAACAATTAATCGAACAATTTCATTAAATGTGATTGATCCATAATGAAAATAACCATAAGTTGCAGTCCTGAAATGAATATGTTTGTGTATTTTCATGTGTTGACAGCCTGAGTACCTCCCGGACCAGCCTGGCTGGTGACAGTGACAGCCTGTTTGACTTCCCCTCCCCTGTCAATAACCTGCTCTCAAAACTCACAAAGGTAACATCCTATTACAAATACCTTCGGGCCAACCCTGCAATTATATTATACAGTATTAGCTTGGTACTAGTATGATACTGTATGAAGGAGTGACTCTTTTTTTGCTGTAGTCTAAATCTATTAAATATTTTAGAAAAACAACCACATCTTTTGTTCTTGGTCCTTGGATCACCATCATAATTACTGTTATTTTCATTGCAGCATATGAGATCTCCGTCTGTGTCCTGTTTGGATGTTGACACATCTCCTCCACCCAACGACTCTACCCCTGCCACGTTGACTCCATCCACTCCAACAAAATCACATCGCCGATCGGCCTCCTGCGGCAACAACCCCCCCAGTAACACCAAGGGTTCGGGGCCGGACATGCGAATCATCAGGATACGGATGGACCTGCAAGATGGAAACCTGTACCGAAGCATACTGGTACTACCCTGAGCTGTATTATTCTAATTTACAGCGGCGAGATTGTAGAGAATGTTATGTCCCAAATTATCCGAGACATGCTGCACTTACATCCTTTCTTCTTATCCGCACGGATCCCGTAATGATAGTCATCAGGATCAGATCCTCGGGAAACGATGGGCCCAGTATATCATTAGTGCAAATCAAGCTGTCCTTGTGTCATTGTTATTCTTCTCTCTCCTCTCAGGTTACGAGCAATGATAAGACCCCCACTGTGATCAGCTCTGCCTTAGAAAAGCACAATCAGGACCCCAAACAGGCATCCAGATATGAGCTGATCCAACTTCTGCCTGAAGGAAAAGGTAAAGATGTTCTCGCAGTTGCAGCAAAAGAACATTTTTTAAAGAATAATCCGCTGTCCAAAAAAACTCTACTGGAAATGTATTTTTGGACTAGTTTTATCATTTGGTGGTGCATTTATCTCATCCAGATGGGGACAAAACTGACATCATCTTGAGATTGTGATATATAATTTGCAGCTATCTAAATCCAAAATTGTGGTTAACACCAGGTATTAGTGAAGCACAGGCTTTTTTTTTTTACACTCACCATTTTGCACTTGACTTTAAGCAGTCATACAGGGAGAAAATCATTACCTTTGCCAAGAGAGTAATCATTTTGGTCCAGTTCGTTTGTTTTATTCTATTGTATTTGTAATTATATTGTCTATGTGTGTAGCATGGAGGGGGCTACAACTGAATGTCATTGTACAATCCTGAATTGTATATTGACAATTAAAATGAACCTTGAACATTGGCCCTTGTTAGCAGAATATCTGAAATGCTTTTTTATGGATTTCATTGAAATTTGGTTGAAAGTAAAGCCAGTTTTAAAGGAGTAAGTGGTTACTTTTTGTTGCATATCCAAAGATTTTTCATCAGAATTTCTTAATATTATAAGATGGGGCATTTTTGAACATTTTCAGGATTTTTTCACAAACTACTGTACTTTTTTAATGAGAAGAACATTTTTTATTATTAAAATAACAAAAGTAACTCAGCAAAGGTATGTGCTCTCTTAGTGGTTTGTACTTGTAGAAAACACCAAAAACTATATTTCAACAGTTGATCACAACTCCTAAAAGACACAGAACACCACAGACTAATCACATCTTTTATACATTGTCAGCTTATTTATGAGCATTTTATATCTTTAGTAGATAGTAACAGTAGAGAAATTGCAGGAAACAACGAGAGAAAGAGCAATAAAGGCCCTGATCCAAATGCGAGTTGGGAATGTTTTAGTTCATTGTTGGCGCCTTAACCTCTTGGCCACCAGGGCACTCCATGTATTGTCAGCTTTAGAGAACTGATGGTATCAGTGCAGCAGCTTTTGTAAAGCTCTATTGAATTTTCATGTGTTTATTTGTCTTTCTTCTCCTCTTAATGCAGAACTGGTCATCCCTGCTACAGGAAACGTCTTCTACGCCATGACATCATCTAGTGTTGACTTCCTGTTGAGAAGGAAAGGTGGGAACCCTCCTCTTGGCTCACAGCCAATCAGCACAGAGACAAGCGCCACTTTCCCGCGAATCAAGGCGAAGGGGAGGAGACTGGTCAGGACTCTATTTTGACATCAGATTTTTCCTCGGCGCAGCTTTGTCCACAGTGATGGATATTTAGTCCTGACATTATTGCAGTGTGAGCTCTCACAAACTGTAAATGTGGCCTTCTCTGCGCAAAACAAAAAATATACACATGCCTTTCTCCCATTCTCCCACCAACCCTGTTCTACCAAAACACCAAGACCAAGTCTCTTTAATGTACAACTGCATATAGCAGAGTTTGTCGGACATTTCAGACCTCCTGCTGCCCTGCAGTGCACACCAGAGCCGCCTGCTGCTGAAGAACAGTATCAGTTTTCCTCTTTTTCCAAACAGTATGCATTACTAATTTACACCTGGAGGAAGAGCAAAGGAAGCCTTTAAGTGAGTGCTTTTGGTGCTGGCTCTTGAGTCCCAGTCAGGTAGCACTTGATGCATTTTTTTCATTCCAACTCAATGAATAAGATCTGTTTTAATTTCTAACAGCCGATGGGGAAATCCAATGTTGTTGTATGTCTCAGTCGTGAGTAACGTTTCCAAATGTAAAAAGATGTAAAAAGATGTTTAATTGGAAAGAACTTGCTTTTGTGATCACCCAAGATGAAGGATTTAGGGCTGTGTTTTTTGGGGAGAAGCTTAATGAAATCTAATCTAATCTGATCTGGTTCTTGTCAACAGCACACACCTGGAAGACACAAAGAAAGTGCATCATTGTAGCAAAACACTGGAACCTGTCAAATGAGACATATATATGTTTTGTATATATTTATATATTTTGTACGTCTGTATGATGTCAAGATTGTGTTTACACTGGTAAGGAGCTCTAGGATCCATGTGTCTGAATTGTCAAGTAACTAATTCATTAAGGAAAAATGCATCAAATACCTGCAAGATTTTCACTTTAAACAGGCCAGCACCTGCCTACAGTGGGAATGATTATTTCAGCTTCAACTCAAGCAGATACTCATTTCAGCATAAACTTAAAGTTGCATAAACTTAAGTTTTTATATTGCATTTAATTTAGTAACTCTTCATAATGTGAAAGGGGTTACTCGTAAGGACAAACCCTCTGAGAATTATCAACTCTGCAGCTCTACAGAGCTTTTAAGCTCATTGTTTTGGTTTTACAGCCCAAAAATATACTTTTGTTAGTTTTCAAGCTGTTGTCAACCCTGTTTCTAGCAGCAGCTGTTTTTTTCTGCAAAAAAGTTCTGATAAAACTGCTGTATACTTTTCCAGCAACAACCAGCAGACACACAGTTAGTGCACAGTTGGTGAGAGAGCCAGATATTTTCATTACGAGTTGCTAGATACCAAACTAGAACTTAAGGGAGAGTGACATGTACTTATTTTATCAGATGGACAGAAATTCAACTCTAGATAAATCCTCTTCCTGTTCACTAACAAGCCAAAACAAAGGCGATAAAAAATGTTGATTTCTTCTGCCCCCTAGTGGCCGAAAATTGATTTTTGCAGCTTTAAAAGCAACTTGGAGCACACTTAAAACTTGTGGCTTTGCATAGTTTTATTAGTACCAAAGCCCTGTAAAACAGTAAGGAAAATCCCCCAAAATATGCCATCATTATTGGTTTTAAGGTTTTCCAAGTCTCAAGTCAACTTTTCAACAGAGCATAAGCTAAACTTGATGTATGCAGATTTTCCAGCAGTTCAGCAGGATACATCTTCACTGCTGTTTACATACAATGCAAAGCCTCAGTTCCAACTTCATGTTTTCAATTAACATGATAACTTCGGTGTAACTTTAAAACACACAACCTCTTTGAAATAAGTCTCAACTTTGACAAAGTCTTGTGACCCCTGGTTGTACTGTACCTGCTCATCGCTGGTGAGGCCTCCTTACTGGCTGAGGCATGAGCACGACAGGACCAGGGAGAGGATTCTGGGTAATAATAGATGACGTGTGCTAGCATTATGCTATGCTACTGATTGTTTTAGTGCCTTTCTCTACAGGGTGCTTACCTTTTCCATGTTTGCATTAGAATGTATACATTATACAAACACGCATGGGTGTATGCGTGGAGAAAATGCAGTCACCCACAGCGCTGTGTAGTCTCACATCAAAGCTATTTATGCACTACATACAGGATGTCCTATTTTTGTGGTAATAAATTTACTTTTATATGAATTCCATTGTTTTTGACTGATGTGCTGTAACATATTCCACGTTCAATACAGACATATATTGTCCATACTGCTGAGTATCCTCTGAAAATAACTCAAGCAAACAAAGCAAGGGGAATATATGTCAATACAGTTTATTCAGATTCAAGATAGCCAGCATCTTTATCTTCAAGCAAAATCATAGCATAAAAGCTGCCAATATAAGAATGAATGTATGCATGTATGTGGAAATGTGACATTCTAACATCTGAGGCACATAACAAAAAAAAAAAAAAAAATCATTCTGGATTTGTCAGAAAAGCACATTTGAGTAGCAGACACTCAGTTAATAACACAAACACTCATGAAACACAAAGTATTAAAAGCATTCCTCATACCTGAATGTTGTCAGCGTCTGTAATTTAATATTGTCGGTGAAATGTGTGTTTGTCAGTGTGTTTGTGTGCATTGATTGTTACATAGTGCAATTATTCCCATTTTGTTCGTACATTTACAATTCCATAAAACTCATTGTCATACATTTTTCCTTGACACGCTCCCTCACACTGAGTGGTTAAGTTGCTAAAGCAGCACTCACAAGTTTGCACCAGTGTCTCTTCAGTTTCAGTTAAAACAGTACCAAGTCCCTTTGAAGATACTTGAACCGGTGCTTTCTCTTAAAAAAACAATGACACTTGTATCTCTAAAATTAACACTATATTTCCTGTAAACCCCGCCGCTTCCTGTCAGAATTCACTACTTGTCCTCTTTCAGCATTGTTCAGCATGCATTAAATTTCGAGAGGAGGATTTAACAGTGCTTGATAACAGCCAATAATCATTCTGAACAAGCAGTAAGATGAACACGAAGTTAGAAAATTCAAATTACTTTAAAATGGTAAACATGATTCATTTCAATTAGATTTCAGCAGACATTAATAGAAATATATACAGTGAGTGTACCAAATATCATAAAACAATAATCACATATCTGACATTATCTCATGATTATCAACTCATTATGGCATTTTGCCTCAATCCCAGTTGACCTACAGCAGGCTGTCAGCACTTGATTGTTCCTCCTCCACACGCCTCACACTCAAGCGCCGCTGTTCGGTAAGCATTCCACACCACCGGATCCCGCAGACACACCGTGCCGCCGCCTCGCTTCTCCTCCGCCTCGTTCCGGTTAATGTCTCCCACACACACCCAGCCTCCTCCTGCCCCCGACCCAGCCGCCTTGGTGCTGACTGCCCACTTGGAGTGGTCTTGGCTGGTCTTGAAAGTGAACGTCTGCCCCGGGGAGATGGACTGGATGTCCAGGACATGCCAGCCCCGCGAGCAGTCGGAGGGGAGGATGCCGGTGGAGCGAACCCAGAACTGGACCAGGAGGTTTGACTGGAGGGTGGGCGCTACCCAGGAGTGGTACAGGTCTGATGAAGCAAGAGAGGGAGGACGGATGAGAACATGTTTTTGTTATTTTTAAACTGTCTGCATGCTGTTATAATAATTTAGGTCACATAAAAACTACAAAAAGTGATATTTGCATAACACCTTTCAACAACAACAATTCTAAATGCTTTATATAAAACATAACAGGCATTAAGAAAAGAAACACAAGGCAATATGAAAATAAGTGCAAAATATAAATAAATAAATTAGACAATTAGGCATTAGACTGAAGGTGAAGCTTCAGAACCTGAAGGTGATGCTCAGACAAGGTGAACCGCTACCAGAGCAAACTTTAAATTGCTTTCATTTCTCCGAAGTCGTACCATTGTTAAACGAAGATCCTTTGGCAAAGCTGATGAAGTTGGTGCCATCCTTTGAGGTCAGGGTCACGCTGCGATTGGACACAGTTTTGACATGTGGAAAGATGAGACCGGACGGATGTTTTTTCTTACAAACAGCAGCCAGCGCAGGCACCAGGGACGCCAAGGACTCAGGGACATCGCAGTCGTACACATTAGGCTGATTGATCTGCAGCTGCTCTCCTGTGGTGCAAAACAAATTAGATTTAAGGCAAACACTGCTAACGGCAATCCAGAATCAGAGTCACTTTATTCATTAAGTACAGTAAATGAATAGAACTGTCATGGTGACATTGGTGCAGAGGCATACAGACATAGCAAAGGGACAATGGAAGGCACAGGCCTGCAACAACAAAAATCCACCTCTGGAAAAGGGTTAAATCATATCATGTTAAGTGTGATTTGAGTTATTTTCCATCTTTTCCTTCAACCTTCCCTTATTCATTTCTACTTCCGTACATACGTAGGGAAAAACCTTTTCTCTCTGCCCCCTTGGTACAAAATTTCAGCTCTAGAAAGAAGTCCTTGCTCTTTGATTCTGAGACCGACAACATAACCTGATGTTTTCTACTTGTGTTTTAGACTTATAACAGGACATTAATGTTTTCTACATTCGGTCAGTTATCAGGGGAAAGAAAAGCTGCAAAATATTCTCAGAAATGCTAATAAACAGTATAGATTACCTTTTTGAAGTATGCATTACCATATGCAAGTTGTTCCTTTATTGGCCTCATTCAAAAACCATTACAAAATTTGTTGCTGGTTGTAGAAAACTGTGGAAATGCTGAACTCAAACACATCACGAGCTTCATTAGTCTACATTACTTTTTTATTACAGATTAATATTTCCATTACTTGCATGATAAGTTGACTGTTGAATCTATAAATTGTTACTAAATAGTGAAAAATTACCCAAGGTGATCTTCAAATTGCTTGTTTTGTCCAACCGATGTCCAAAACTCAAAACATATTCCGTTTTTACTGATATAAAATAGAGATAACATTTAAGAACATTTAAGAAGCTGGAACCAGTGAATGTTTGTCATTTAGGCATGATAGCGGCGTGCTTCTAGTTCAATGTGACCTTGTCTGTCGGTCCACCACTTGGGTCCAGATTGAAATATCTCAAGTACTATTTGATGAACTGCCATAACCTTATGGACAGACATTCATGGTGCTAAGAGGGTGAATCCGACTGACTTTAGTGATCCTCGACTCTCCCTCTAGCGCCACCAGCAGGTTGACATTTTTAAGTTTTAGTCAAATTAGACAAGTTCATGTCCCCTTCAGGATGAATTGCAATCACTTTGGTGAGTTTTCATCTAGCAGCATTATCAAGTTAAAATTCTAATTTATCCAGTACTTTGGTTTATGAGTGAATATAAGCAAAATGTTTAATTAATCATTAAAATTGTATTGATTAAGCACTAACTCAATGCATTAAACACTTGTTACAACATAAACAAGAAGATTTTTCTGGCAATATACATAATGGATAGGAAGTATTTATGAACTATGAAATAAAAATTTTAGTTATAGTGATGTCCAATCTCGTTAACGTGCAGATTTATGCAGCAGGGTGCTCCAGAATGAAACATAATCAGAACTAAAAAAGGATCACCTTCTGCTATTTGACAAAACATTTATGCACAGTTTATCCACGTAACCCTGGACACTGTCACACTCTCAACATCCCACAGAAACCGACGGACCAAATGCTTGCCGCAGTGTGAGGGCCAATATCTCTATGGTTACATACCTCAGTCTAATTACATTACCCCAGGCACTGCCATAGCAACTGTGCCAACTGCTGGGTCTGCCAGGGAACTGCAGACGCAGCTCGGTGACATGGAGATGACACCTGTTTACTCTGATTATCTTGGATAGGGGTTGTTGTTGTTGTTGTGTCAAACCTGACTGGATTATTAAGTAACTGGGAGATGACAAGACGATAATGACAGAGGAGTTCCCTTTCAAAATGAAACAGCCCGTATAAAAGATCATTTAACAGCTACACAGACCACACAACATCTTAAAATGTAAAATGACAAATATGTAGTATTTCAGAAGAATTATAATATTTTTATCAGGATGGAAAAGCCTTAGAAACAACATTTACAACCTCAAGAGACTCTTTACTGAAACTCACTCACTCAGCGTCTTTTTTTTTTTACACTTTGCAGCTATTAAAGGCAAGGTGACCCACCAATCAATGACAGGGAAACACTTTAATACATTATACGTCTCGACAGGTTTTATATTTGTCTTCACTGAAGAACTTTCATTATATTGGCTGGGGATTACATCATTTGTCTGATATTACACATGAAACCCTAATAAAGAGGCCTAATATATCAGCAAACCCATATATGTTGTTTGTAATTTTATAATAGCAGCATTTTAGATAACTAGAATTTTAAATATATTGAGCAATGAATGACCTTTTTCACTTATATAGATGTGAGTTTGAAGAGGAATTCCTCAATTACTGGTCAATTAAAGCATATTTAGTCATAATGATATTATGGCAGACAGAAGGGGTATGAAAATCATCAATTGTCTGGTTCTTCTCCTCCCAACTCTAATAACTGTAATCGAATACCATAATCCATTTAAACATGCTCATAAAGTGTTAACTGCATTTTGATAACGACTCTGCCTGAGCTACACGGCCATATGGCAGAACTCCAGTCTTACCGATGGTCTGGAAGCGGTCAAGCGGGTACGTAACGCAGATGAAGTTTTGCCCGTTGTTCACGCCGCTGCCGGGGTAAGAATATTCCCCTGCTTGTTGCACGGGGGGAAAGTGAGGGGTGCTGTGGACCAACCAGAAGCCTTGATTTTTATCCAGTAGCACGACACCTGAGGAGCAGAAGTGGATATTCAAACCAAAACGAAATAAATTCAACTATGCTTGTTCATTTTGATCCATAATATGAGATTTAATGTCAAATTTGCTTAAATGTACAAGTGCTCCTCAGTCTATTCATACACTGTTGTGGGATGTATGAAGCATTTGCTCCTTAAATAGGGCTTGCAGGGCTTTGCGAGCATTATAGCTAGACTGTTCTGGCGTTCACCTTTCGTGTGCCCCCCTCTGCTTCCACTGTTGTCCACCCATCTGTCACCAACGTCCTTGAGTGGCGGCTGGTCATTGTACAGGATATAGGCTACCTCTTTGTTCTGTAAAAAAAGGGTAGAGATTTTGTGGATATAGAAAAAACACCATTACACATGGACACATACTACTCACTCAAAAAAAAGCACACATGCACTTAGGGTAAAAAATGAAACAGCAGAAGCATATACATGTTGAAATTACTCTGATATATTTACCACAACTGCTGGGGGACGGAAACACAAACTGCATTTAAACGAAAAAGTAAATTTCAGTTCTCATTCTCAGTTTCTTATGCTTATCTGTTAATGTCAGTTGTTATAACAGAAACACTTCTTTTGAAAGAAACAGTATTGTTGCATAAATAACTGAAGTGTTGTGACTGCAGCAAAAAAGCAGAAGGAGGCAAAAATAAAATGCATCTGCTTTGAGGAAACGTATTTAATACTGATGTTTCTTGGGCAACAGTATAGTTGTGTTTTCACTGTGGATATCGGAGGGAAACATATGCAAAGAAATCCTAACATTAACACCCCTAGGAAGATTTGCAACCACTTTATGGCTGAAGCTAATGAGGATCCAAATACATAAACAAATACTAGAAAGAGAAATGAAGAGAAATCTATATTAATAACAAGAAAATATAATTTTGTATATGTCCTATATAAATTATACAGTTTTTAAGTAAATATTAGTAATTTTAGAGGCAGAGCCAGTGTGATGTCTTTGATTTCCAACAGGAAAAATCATTAAAAGGATATTTACATTTTAGAGAGATGTCAAATAAAAAGTGAAGTTCTGGCTGTTAGGAAAAAAAAAAAGATGTTGGCTTTGGTGTGGCTTGCACATATTTCATACATGAATAAAAAGGAACTGAGGACTATGTGGTAATTTTAGGATGCAGCTCTGAATCACATATAGAAGAACTCTCCCCGTGACTTTAAAATTAACTCTAATTCTCAGAGGAACAAAACTGAGCTCACGTTACAGACAAAAAGACATGTGACCGAAGCGGACCTTTCCTTGTGAGTACAGTTGTCCGACCGTCCTGCCCAGGGCTCCTGCTGTGTCGTTCACTGTGTACTTCCCATCAGTCCATCCTTCACCCCCTTTGTTCATCAGTAAATACTTTTCACCCTTTATGGGAGCTTTTCCGCCATGTTCTTTAGGCAGCTTGTACACATAGAACCTGAGAAAGACAGAGAATGAAAAGTCAAATCAAGGGACAGCAGGAGGAGGACATCTGTGAAGGTGTGACTGAAACAACTTGAGAAACGGAGATATTAGAGGAGAGCCTCCAGTAGGTGATTTTACACTGTAAGCAGCAACAGAAGACGGACTGTTTTTGTGTCCAGCACTGCATGACTGGACTATTACTAAACTGATTTTTCAAGTTATTGTTTCAGATTTCTAGAACTTATAACAGATTAAAAATAAGCCATAAAGTGTATATGCTTGTTATTAGTGAATTACCAATCAACAGCATCTCCTTGGTCGTTGTAGCAGCTGATTGTTGAGGTGTCGCCCCCCAGTGGCACACAGATGATCAGCAGGGAAATGAATAGAAGCATCTAAGAGACAAAACATACAAAATTGTGTTATCCTTACAGATAATATAAAGTATATTTCTGTATAAAACAAGAAAGGGTTTTTCAGGACGTTGGTAGTTTAGTGTAAAATGTGCATAGGGAACTGAGGGTTATTGTAAATACTTAACTGTACGAAAAATAAGTGAAAAGTAACGAAGTACATTTACTAAACTATCTAGAAATATTGTATATCCAACATAATAATTTGCAGCAGGGTTTCTGCAGACTTGACCAAGTTAAATTTGAGACATTTTTAACACCACATAGAATGCAATTTAACACCTGTTTCACTGTCAAAGTCACATCACATAAAAAACATTTTATAACTTACATTACTGTCTATGGCAGGCTAGAAAAAATATTGAAGACTTTTAAATATCTCCTAAAGCCTTTTTATGGAGGAAATCTTAGATCAATAAGACTTGTCAAGACCTGCAGATACTCTGTTAAACCCTCTACAACTGGAGTATTTTATATTGCAGATAAAGGAGTTTTCCACCACTGATAAAAGAAACTCACACTCAACAAAAAAGTATATTTTAAAAAATTAGTTAAGTCATTTGAGCCTATCTCAACTGTGTACAAAGACTGATTAAAAACGATAATGGTTCCAGAGGTTATTTGTGACATTCAAGAGCAGACATGACATACGTGAAAAATGAATGAAACTAAACATACAGTACATACAGCTCCTGTCAACAAAGTTTAAAGGCAAGTAGTGAAAGGTAAGTACTTTCAAAACAGCGAATCCCATCTGAAAACTAACACAAAACCTAAGTAAAACTGCACTCCATGTAACAACATAAACAACAGACGTAATGACAAGCCGCGAAACTTAGCTTTTTGCTAACTCTTCACATTGATAGGAAAGTAAAATCACTCAAAGCACAACTTAAGTTTCCCTAACCTGTCATACTCACCTCTTACTGAGTCCTCGATATATTTATATCTGGCTCTCAACGTGAGAAATCACGACCCTTAAGTTTCGGCTTCGCCTGCATCCTTATTTTGTTCTGAGACTGAAACAGTAGGATGAGACAGTGTCGTCATCCATGTGTTCCTCGGAAGCTAACTCTTACAGGCAACGTGTTACAGAAAATAATAGGAGGACAATGATTAAAAAGACAAAACAAACATATGGCGAATTGTTTTTCTGTAGCAGTACACAATGTACGAAACAAAGACTGAGGGAAAAATATGGTTAAACACAGTTTCTAAATGCGCCGTAACTTCTTGTTGTCTTCTCCTTGTCTTACAGTCCTAGGTGTCGGTCAAGTGTTTTTGGCGTCATCCAATGGGCGTGGCTGCATAGAAAAAAATCATGGCTGAATAAAGTTTAAAATAAATAAATAGGGATATAATTGAGTAAAATATAATAAAACTAGAAGTCCTGACTGCGGGGTGATGTGTGCAGGCCTATTATGTTTACATTAATCATTTAGTTGCCTTTATATAAATGCATTTTCACGGTAAGGATCTTTGAACAGATATATTATTAATGCCGTAGTCTCCAAACTGATAAAATGTGATCTTAGTGTTATGTCAGTATTTTTAAAAAGTTGATACATTTGACCATTTTCATTCTCTTAGAAATGAGACATCACATATTTTGAGTTCCCCCCCCCACCCCCTATCAGTATAGGCGTGGCAGGGTGGGACAGTTTCTGAAACTGCAGAGTGAGTGAGTGTTACTGCAGGTATTACAGACTGACATTCCTGAAACTGTGCGTGTAAAATACCCCAACACCAGTCTTATTACATCGGAACAATTTTGCAAGTCACCACGTGAAATAAAAAAAAAATGCTGACCTGGCCAATATCTAGTCTTTGACAGAATTGGCTAATAAGCTATCTGATAAACTAGCAGACTGGTACAGTACAGTCCATGTGCCTTAAAAGTGGAACCTTAGTTTGCTGGCTTGCTGTTGTTTCTTCCTGTTTGAGTGTTTTCACTTCTTGAGTTCTTCTGGGTGAGGTTTCTTTTTTTGTAACATGTCTTTCTCCCTTAACTGTTCCTCTTCTTTGTTAGAAATGTTTGTTTGTCGTAATGCCATTTGATGTTTTGAGGCAGAGGTAGAAAGTAGTAGATCATATCATGTGGCAGAATAATAAAAAACCTGAAGATATATCATGACCTTTGCCTGTACATCTGAAATTTAAACGTTTCGATAAGTTCATTGATCTCCTTTATAAAAAAAATGTAACAATTCCAAAAATATAATAACCTTTAGAGGCAATATTTTATGTTCTACTATTTGACTTACAATATAGGTTCTCCTTTTAATGTGTGTCTCAACTAAGAGTGTTGGTCAAAGTGTTGCTATCACACATCACATAATTCTGCTTTGTTTGAGGAAGTGACAAAGCCTCCTAACGCCACCTCTAACCTCTCTTCTGCAGACAGACCAGCACTTCCTCAGAAAGCTGTCCTCTGAGCTGAGTGGACTAAACACACACCAAAGAAGGTCACAGGACACAATGGGGTCCTGTATATAGCATGTATACAGTATGAAAGCTTTAGAAACAAATGGTTGGATCACGTGTTTTAATGAGTAACAACCAGGTTCTGTTTACCAGCAAATACTGTAAAGCTGTGTTATTGACATTGAACTTAACAGTTACTACCATGTTTAGATGTCAAATCTAGTTTAAGTCCTCTTATCCATATACATTTTCATACATTTAATATTTTTACAGTAAAAATTGGGTTAGTTGTTGAATACGTATCTCCTGTTTGTCTTGTGACCTTTGATAAATAAATGACTATGTAAAGTAAACTCAAATTCAGGAACTCTGAGATAACACTCACACAGTCCATTCAATCTGTGAAATATTAACACCTTTATCTTTGCCTCTTTTGTTCCCTAAATGGAACATCATAAGCCCATCTCTTTTCTGTGCGAACATTTTTGATTTATTTGCAACGGTATGCTTTTAAAAGATAAGCCTCTATCACAAGTCTGTGGGAATGTGTCTTGCAGTAGCATAGGAATGATGATTAATGATGAAAATAACAGAGCGGGTTTCACATACCGCTGTTTGTGTCACCGCTTAACTGCTTACGTACTACTGTGTGTTTGATATGCAAAAATGAAATCAAAATGAAAGGATACTCTGATGATATTCTCGTCAGAGTGTGTGTTAAATCCTTTTTTCAACAACAACATTTGGGGAAAGTTAAATAAATAGATGAATGAAAAAAGGCTCAGATACACATTTTGTTTTATTTTCTGGAGGAGAATTATTCATATACAGTTAAGCAACATGTGGCCTTGGAGCTCATATCTCCTCACCACCAGCCTCTGGTGTATTTAATGTCTACTGTAAAAGTAAGGAGAAATATTAGAGATTAATAGACTCCCTCCTTCACATTAAGAATAGGAACACACACTAAAAACATTCAACCACTCATCGCAGACATTCAATGAAATGCAAAACTTTGTGAGATAAGAAAGCATATTTACTGACAGAGAGACAGACAGACAGACAGAAAAATACCTAAATAGCAGTAAACTTCACTATCTCATCAAGAGATTATCTCTATCAAGTCACTTTAAAGCTCTATTGCTCAAACATTAGCGTTTTTGCTACAGTCTCGACAGCTTTATCACCTACCAACATTATCAAGAGGGATAACATTCCCCTTAAACAAAGCATCACAAAGGTCAACAAAAAAAATGAACCTAATTTAACAGGAAATAAGATTAAGGCTACAATACTAGAATGGCTCCCACAGCAGCTCCACGCCTGTTTTTTTTTATTCCATCTCAGGTTTGCAGCAAGCACGGTAGTTCAGTCCTCTGCTCGTCCATGCGTCCCCCCTGGACCTTCAGGAGCAGGGAGAAGAAGTCCTCATCATCCATGGGACCAGGAGCCCTGCTGCGCTGGTCCTCCAGCCTGCCCTGGGCCTGTGGGTAAGAAGAAGGTGGGAAAATGAAAGCCTGAAATGATGTGCATAGTCAAATAAAACACCACTCAACTTACATTGACATGACACTGAGGTTTCGCAAGATGTTTTCTGCCATGACTGTGCACTTTTGAGAATCCTTTTTACTAAGAAACAAAGTTGCCACAGCCTTCATGTCCTAATAAAACATTTACACTAACAAGTTCTGATTTCTTACTTGTGTCGTGAGAATCATATTGTAAAGATCTTCTTTGGGTGCTGGTGCGGGAACTGGCGCAGGCTTTTCAGGCTTTTCGGGCTTTTTCACAAAAGAGAGTTGCTTTATGCTGCCTCTGAAACTTCTGGCTTTTGGTTTTGGTGGTGAAGATGTTTCGAGCTGCGCCCTCTGGTCATCCAGCCGGCGGGCTTGAGCGGTGGCCACAAATTCAAAAAACTCCTCTTTCTGCAGTGAAGTCATGGAGGAAAAGATGACTGTGGAGAAATGAGAGAAAAGAGCTTTGATGGTCAGATGGCAGGAGGGTATAAGTGGTCTGTGGTCAAGGAAAGAAGTGGAAATAAGTCACACAAAACATGCTTCAGTCATGGAAAACAATAGTTTTGTGTTGTTGCAGCTGGACCGACATAAGTCAGCATCGCAACATGGAAAGAAATCATTTCTATCAGTTTTTATCACACCTGTGAAATGAAGTATACCCTCTCAAAGCACTCTTACCTCTGTTGACTGGCTTGGTGGTGTTGGGCTCTGAGTGGCACCTTCTTCTTCTCATCCCACCCTCCAGCCTGAAGGAGCAGCGCTGGTCATTGAGCCGTCTACCCTCCTGAAGGGTGCAGAGCAGCTCGTACAGCACGTCCGGGAAGTCGGGGGTTAATCGGTGAGCCTGAGAGAACATGGGTAGGTGGCAGAAAAAAGAATGAGGGAGAGAGAGAAAAGGTTTTTCTAAGTGGTACAAACTGTTTGTTTGGCACATAAAAAGAATTCACTTGACTCCTACGTACTCCCACATGCTCTGTGACAAAATCTTAACCTGTAATTTTTCCACCACAAGATTGTTTTTCATGTAGAGTAACATGGTGGCTGGTGCGTAATGTCAAGAACAGTACTATTGTTGATCTAGGGAACAAGTGAAATAACAATCCACAAACCTTTTTTGCATCCTCTTTTTGGCTCTGTGTACCTTCGGCTTGTTGCTCAGGGAGCTTTAACGTCTTTATGTCCACTTTAGGGTCATTTTGTGTGACCTTTTTATCCTCTGTGTCACTGGATTTCTCAGGTGTTTCATGAATCTTCGTCACCTTGTGCGTCTGCCCTTCACTCCCGCTCCCATCTTTGTTCTGTCCATCTTTTACATTCTCAGTTTCTTCTGGTTTGCCCTTTACATCCACAAAAACATCTCCTGTCTGCTCTTCTGCTGTGTGGGTCTGTTGCTCTTCTGAACACATTTTACCCGCCGTATCTTTTTCATTCTTGTCCTCTCCACAGTGCTCCTCTTTGTCTCTGAGAGCTGACTCTCTGCTCAAGCTCTGAACGACGACAGCCTCAGCAACGTCCCCTTCTTCAGTGATGACGAGAGGTTCCAGCAGCCCTCCTTCAGCCATTTCAACTTTGATCTCTGTGCTGTCCATTAATCTTCCTGTCAACCCCAACGAGATACACAGAAACAGGATTTAGGTCAAAGATCTTAGGTCAAAGATTTCAAGGTCCCCATTGTTAGTTCTTCTGAGAAAAATACTCAGCTAACATCCCACCAGTCAAGCCTGTAGTTACTTGGAATAGACATGTAGGTTACTACAGAGCAGCTGTGCTTTTTGCTCTTGCAAGGAAATGTATGAGAAACCAGTTTGACAGGTTCTAGTATGCTGGCTACAGATGTTTGAGATGAAAATATTGTAAGTTATATATTCCTGTCAGCTTTATGACAACAAAGTTGTGCGACAACATGATCGGGGAAGACGTCAACGTCTTGTCGCTGACAGAGGATTTCTTTTGCATATTTTACCAAAAGTTTCACAGTAATCTTTGTTTACAGACATATTCCCTTGTCGTTTCACCCCAAAAGATTCCTTGTGTACCATACATTAAATGTAAATTTAGTCATTTCAATCTTACCTTTATGTTTTTAACTTTCCCTCTTTAAACCATCATCTCTTAAAGTTGAAGTTACCGAACTGAGCACAGCATTTTTCGGCTCAACACTTGTCTTGTCAAGATCTTTATGAAGAAAAAAAAAAACCTGCTATGAAGAGTTTCACATGCCGACGTGAGAAGCTCTCGCCTTTTCTGCTCTGCTCTTGATACCTTTCTCTCTCGTCTTCTCTTCCTGTTCCTCTTACCACACAGCCCACCCCTATTTACTTGGCCCACATCTGACAAGTCATGCCATCATGAAATATTACTGTCAAATGCAGAAGGACACCCAGCATGTATTTGGTTAGCCTCAGTATGGTCCCAAGCAAAGGTTTTATGAGTTAGGATAAACTTAAAGCCGTCAAAGCAACAGTAGGCAGCTGCCTGCTTTAACTGCTGCTCATTTGATTATGTCAGACTCGACTCCAACATGTTGAAACAGGCGCACAGTTTTTCTGACACTGCTGTGGTTTTGGCACACATCCTGTTGACTTGCAGCTAAAAAGAGAAGTAGACTGAGTGAGAGAGGCTGTCTATGTGAGATGATCAGCTTCACATACGAGAAATTAAAGATTTTTACCTTTTTTCAATCTGAAAATCTCTGAAAATTTGTGCTTTCAATCGGGCTTAGCACTGAAGGAGAGACTGCGACTGAGAGAGACTCTTTGTGTGTGTGCGTGTGTATATGTGTGTACTTTGTGAACATACATAACACATACACACAAAGTCTCTCTCTCTCTATCACTCTCCCACACTTACTCATCCACCACCAAACCCACACTCTCACCCCAGCCAGACAATATTTGTACTTCTATCAGAAGTATTCATCATCCATCACTTATGTGCTATACACTAATCACTTATGTACAATACCGCACCTCCACACCAGTGTGCAATATGATGTATACTTGTGTATATTTTAATTTCTCTCTTTCTTATCTGTCTCTTTTCTCTCTCCTCTTTCTTTCCTAATTATTGTAAATGTTTTATTATATATTCTAATTGGAAATAGAGCTACAGAAGCCAAATTTCACTGCCTTCAGGGTTGCCATCTGCTGTGTTGCTGAGTATGTGACATTTTTATCCATTTTATTATTTAGATAGATCTTATTCCGCCTTATTCTATGACACAAACACACGCACACGCGCGCGCGCGCACACACACACACACACTTCTGCTTTCTCAAACGCTGGTAGTGCAGATGTTTTGCTGTTGTGGTTACCTTTAACCCAGTTGTGTTACTCCTCTATTTCCATAGAAAAAGCAGGCTTGCGATCCATCACATGCTGCAATGTTTTAACATAGCTTGTACCTTTTCCTGTCAATCGCTAGGGGACCCTGCTTTGTACGATGCCTCGGATCTGGCTGTGTTGTTGTGTGTCTGTGAGCACAGTCGGGCAGCAGTCGTCGCCACTGTGCGTCGCTGAAGATGTTGCAGCAGCAGCCTCTGACGGGCAACGGGCCCTCCAACGGCCGGGGACTCGGCATGAGTGGCCACCCCGGGTTGCATGCGCTCAACTCGGCTCACCAACCCTCCCAGCACCGGTCCGACGGAGGAGACTCGGGCCCAGAAAACGGACACGAAACCCGCAGAGATATTGGTGACATACTGCAGCAAATAATGACCATCACCGACCAAAGTTTGGACGAGGCACAAGCAAAGTAAGTGACAACTTTTGGATTTTTTTTAATTTATAAAGTGTTTGACGCTTTTTGGTTTTGCCGCTTTGTCGACTCTGACCCTCGGTGGCAAAGTTTCCTGAACTTCAATCTATTGTTTAAATTATTTAGCAAGAAGCTAACTAATTAGCTAATGGTAGCTACAGAAAACAAAGTTGCATTTGTTCAAACTTGCTCATTTTCAGATGTATATGTTGATTGGTTAATGTTTTTTATTCTCATGTTTCCCATTTACAAACATGTATATCTTCAGCAGCGGTCGCCTAAACAACGTAGCCATTGTTAGCTGGCTAGGCTAACTAGCGAATGCTACAATAGGTAGCTAACAGCTAACGCTAATGTTTACATTAAAACATAATTTTGCAGCTGGACATATTTAGACCACTAAACAAATGAAAATACCACCAAGCTTTCTGGTTATTGCATCCAGGCAGCTCATCAGTCAACACTTGGCTGCCTCCTTAGCTCAGAGCTAGCTATTTGCCATGCGAGAGTCACTTCATTTGTGTTGTTGTTTTGGTCGATTTGCATGTTGTTGTTGTTGTCACTATCTCTCTTTTTTGCGGTGAGACTCTTATCGTCGCTACAAATCAAGCTCTTTTTTTTTCATGTACAGGAAACATGCACTCAACTGTCACCGGATGAAACCTGCTTTGTTCAGCGTTTTGTGCGAGATCAAGGAAAAGACTGGTAACATTATTTACAGTGTTGTTGTCATCATGCATTTAATTTTAGTTTTGATGTGCAGTGGGCTCTTGGCTTATTACAGCGTTATTAGATTGTGTCATCAATCTAATCATAAACGGTGTAATGACACATCACATGCACCGATTTTACTGTTGAACTTAACTGTGGACAGTTGCACATTCCCAGTAGATATACATGCACAATATATATTTTTTACACTCAACAGTTCTTTTCACTTGGAACACATTTTTTACTATGTTTACTATATTTTATTTTTTAATTGTAAAATTTTATTTATATATGTTTACCACCTGTCTTTTGTGGTAGTTGTCTTACCTTCTGTTTTTTGATTGTTATGCACCACAACACCAAGGCTAATTCCTTGTTTGTGCAAACACACTTGGCATTAAATCTGATTCTGACATACCTACTTGCAATGTCGAAAACACATACAGGGAGATATAAAAACATCAACAGACTTTATGTACAATGCAAAACTAGAGACAAACAGTTAGATAAAGAGATATAAAGTATTATAGCTACAGGGCAATATAATGGAGGTCTTATTGTTACAGGTTGCTGGTTGGTCCTCACATGGATTCAGTTCATTCATGCTATGAAAGTTTTATGAAATTTTATTTTTATCTTTAGTTACAAAGCAGCCCATTTTTCTCTGCATAAATCAAATAAGTGGTTGCATTGTTAAAAGGTATGTTTACATTAGTTCTCAGTCCAATGTTTGATTAATGACTTCTCCTAGCCCAAACACAGTTCGTCACTGTTTCTATTGGCTGACTAGTGAGAACCTGAATAACTCTAATCCATGAGTCACATCAAAACAGGAAACACACACCTAAATGAATCCATTCAGTTGTACAGGCTTTAAAATAAGTGAATGGCAAATAGTGGGAACATTTTCAGGATGGAAGTGAAATGGGACTAAACCATGATACATTTACATTTTTCTATTTATATTTCACCCACAAAACCAATCAACACTGACATTTGTCTTGTTGACAGGCCTGTCGATGAGGAACGCCCAGGAGGAGGAGCCTCAGGATCCTCAGCTGGTGCGACTGGACAACATGCTGCTGGCAGAGGGTGTGGCGGGGCCAGAGAAGGGCGGCGGGGCTGCTGCTGCTGTTTCTGCAGCCACCAGCTCGGGAGGGATGTCACCTGACAGCTCGCTTGAGCACTCCGACTACAAAAGCAAGTTGAGCCAGATTCGCAGTATCTACCACACTGAGCTGGAGAAGTATGAGCAGGTACCGTGTCGCAACAGGAGACGAGCGCTGACATTGCCTGTACACGCTTGCCTGTACTAATGCTGCTCGCCAGAAGCGTAATCCATTGGCATGTTAGGTCTAGAGTTAAACCACATGACTTTTCTCCACCTGGCTATACACTTCTCTACTTAATGTTCTTCTTATGCTTCATATCTCTGTATGAGAGGAGGCATCTGAAGATTATCAAAGTAACACATACTGTAGGCAACTGATGATTATTAATCTGGCCCTGATAAGCCATTTAGTCTATTAAATGTTAAAAAATAGTGAAAAATGATTTCTTAAAGGCCACTGTAATGTCTTCAGTTTGCTTGTTTTGTCTGACTAACAGTCCAAAACCTAAATATTCAATTCACTGTCATATATGACAAAGAAGAACAGCAAAATCCTTAATATGTTTGGCATTTTTACCTGAAAAACAACTGATTGATTATCAAAATAGTTGCTGTTAATTTTCAGTACCGATCAAATAAAAGATCACTCAACTAATTGTTGCTCTTAACATATTCCAGCCTACACAAGGCCCTAATGTGTGCTGCTATTCAAAACACCATTGTTGTGATACTCATCTTATTAACAACAGTACAATACAGTTTTCTTGCACAGACTTTTTCCAAAATTGTTAGAGTAGCCTGTCAACTGCACATAAATAACACTAAGAAACCTTTCTCTGATAAAGTTGTATAGAGGTAAATTGCTTTATAGATCATTCAAATGCAGAATTTATCAGCAGGACATACCAATTGTGCAGAGAGCTTGAGCAAGTACATGCTTACTGACAACTGCAGTGATTTTAAACAGCTAGTTTTCACAATATGTCTTCATGTGATTCCATTTAACTATTAACTATAACACAAGAGGCCTTGATAAATCCCAGCAATCCAACATGAAATAATTCACTTAGCTACAGT
Source organism: Thunnus thynnus (assembly GCF_963924715.1). NCBI lineage: Eukaryota > Metazoa > Chordata > Actinopteri > Scombriformes > Scombridae > Thunnus > Thunnus thynnus. The sequence continues at coordinate 7,613,912 of NC_089526.1, read as the reverse complement.
TGTTTGCACATGTCTGTCCTTCAATGTCCATCCTCTTATTCCTCCCACCCCCACCCCCTCCCCCCACTACCCAGGCGTGCACTGAGTTCACCACCCACGTGATGAACCTGTTGAGGGAGCAGTCGCGCACACGGCCCGTGACTCCGCGGGAGATCGAGCGCATGGTGGCCATCATCCACCGCAAGTTCAGCTCGATCCAGACTCAGCTGAAGCAGAGCACTTGTGAAGCGGTCATGATCCTGAGGTCCCGCTTCCTTGACGCCAGGTGAGCGTGTGATGTTGGATTTTTTTTGTTTTCATTTTGTTTCTTGCGTACTGGAATACCGTAATCAAAATCTATCTCAGTTAAAGTTTGTACCTGCTCATATTTTGGGTATGATAGGTGTAGTCGGCTTGGATTGTCCACAGTTATAATGGTTTTGAAAGGTGACTGGGAGTCACAGCAAAAAATACAAAAATAAATAAAATTGTCACTTTTCAAAATTCCCGTTAGGAAAATTCCCAGCCATGATACCTTTCCTAGTTTGATGGAAGCTGTTTATGTTAGCTAATAGCTAAAAAATGCTGCAATGTTGATCTCATTTGTTGAAAATTATTCAGGTTTCCAGCATGTCATGACAAATTTCACCCATTTTATTCACATTTCTTGAAAAAAGTATATTCTATTAACACAGTAGCCATTAAAAACTGTATTGTGTGTGTGTGTGTGTGTGTGTGTGTAGAAAGGGCATGGGACCCCTGTCCACATGTAGAGTAGATAGTATAATAACAAAGAAAAGGAGAGAAAACTTTTGTTTTCTTCCAGCACTCATCACCTGTTTCTGTCTCATCAGGCGCAAGAGGCGTAACTTCAGCAAACAGGCCACCGAGGTCCTGAATGAGTATTTCTATTCCCACCTGTCCAACCCTTACCCCAGTGAAGAAGCCAAAGAGGAACTCGCCAAATCTTGCGGAATCACCGTCTCTCAGGTAAATCACTGACTATTTGTAGAAACGAGCACTGATGGAACAGTTAAGAGTGTTGCAGGAGCTTATCTTGATGTATTGGGTTTTTTTGCTGCTCTGATAACATCCAAGAATGACATTCAATGTTTTTGAGGCTGCCTGAATTACTTAGACAAACTTTAAAGGGGACATGTCACTTTTTATTATATTCTGTTATTTATATACTGTTAAGATCTCAGATGTCTATGTTAAACATGGTCAAAGTTCCAAAACTTGAGGTGAACATATGTAAAAATGCTCCCTGCAAGTCAAAAGCCAGGGCTTCAGCCTTCTTTGAACACTCTGTTTGCAAAGTTACTTCTACTTCCCCATCAAACTGACGTCGGATTGTTCGTGCATGCCCATAAACGGCCGTCCGTTGGTAGCCTTTGTTGCTAAGGATGTTCCAAGGGCTGTTCATGTTGTTCACTTGCATATTTCGGATTGAATTTCAGCTCAAACATGTACAGATGTGTTTTGAGAAGTGCACATTTAGAATAAAGCTGAACAAGAAAAACAAAATCCTTCTACTACTGTTTATTTACGTAGTCTCTGGAGCTGGGATAGGGTATAGAAAGGAGCTAAAATGGCCTGTTTCAGACAGAGGCTGAACCGAGGCTCTGTATAAAGAGCCAATACAAGTTAAAATAAGGAGTTAAAACTGTAAATCATGCAAAGATATTCCATTAGAGCCTCAGAATATGAATATAGACCCGAAAATGTGCATGATATGTCCTCTTTAAGACATACTATTCATCATTTTTCCAATAACATGATGCTGAAACATTGATGTGCATTTAAATTTACTGATCAGGGTTAAACAATTACTCTCTAAAATGTGGTAATTTTAAATTAACCTATCAATGAAAGTGTGTACACTGAATGTTAATTTTTTTTTGCCAGGTTTCCAACTGGTTTGGCAACAAGAGAATCCGCTACAAGAAAAACATTGGCAAGTTCCAGGAGGAGGCCAACCTCTACGCCATGAAGACAGCCTTGGGGGGCAGACAGGGCAACGATTCCCCGCACACTCCCAACTCGACAGGTACCAGACAGGAGTTACAATATGCAACTACTCCACTTAAAGCAGTGAAATAATAATTAGTTCAACCATTCTCTGCCTCAGTTTGTTTCCACCCCAACACTTGTTGATCATCTTAATGAGCCGTCTACTCAAACACAATGTATACAGACCTTCTGTTGCTTCTAGGTGCGCTCGTTTTGTTGTCCGTGTGAACATTGTATCCTCGTATGAGACACTGAGAAAGCTGGAGCGACCAACAAACCACCGCCCACCCGTGCAACAGGGGTGTTTAAAACAAACTAAACCTCCGTGCTGAAGCTAGCAGGCAGACTGGAGCCGCTTTCATGGGACAGACGAGTAAATCAGAGTTCAGAGGATCATATAACATTAACTGACATGTGCGACATCAAATAATAATCTGTTAGACAAAATACAACTAAGTAATAGCGAGCAAAAACTGTTCAGTGGAGCAGACTTTCTTTAAATTGACTGTGACGTTTATCTGGTGCTGCTGCTTTACATTACAGTAATGTTAATTTAGCTTTATAGCTTCCTCGCCACTGTTGCCAAGTGCTTGCTCATGGGGGGAATGTTTGGTTTCTATAAATTGAAAGAGTACAGTCTAGACGTGCTCTATATGAAAAGTGCCCTGAGATGACTTCTGTTGTGATTTGGCGCTGTAGAAATAAAATTGACTGTCTGTTTGAGTACAGCAGGGCAGGTAGTAAAGGCACCTGGTAATTAGATCCTTTTAAACCGAGAGAAGAAACCCTTTTCATAATATAAAAATTATGGTCAGATGGGAACCTGGAAAATCTCCCTTATTTTCAAAGCCTAATGTTGACAGGTAGCTGTATAACCTGAGGCAGTGGTAATTTCCATTCATAAAGCCACTGCGGGCGTTGAGGAAGCACTTAATAAACAAAGTCAGTTGGCAGTTACAACAGTAATACCAATTATGTTTTGAGTCTTTGAACTTGTCGACAGCACAATTTTCTTTGCTTTAGTTTTTACAACTTAGAGATGTTTTTTTGCTGTAACTTGCCTGAGCTGTGGCTACTAGTCTCACTTTGAGAGCCACATCCCGGTTCACTACTGACCACACAACGTGAATGGACGCTCTAGAGGATAGATAAATCATCATGTGATGACTTGAAGTTTATTAAGGCTATAACTAAAGAAAAATGCCTATTATAATTTTCCATACCCCAAAATGACGTCTTCAGATCCCTTGTTTTTGTCTGACTAAAGCCGGGCTCAGACTACAGGACTTTTGGGTTGATTTATCCTTGATTCACCCCTCCCAACACATCTGGTCTGGGACCTTGGTCGGTACCGATGTTTGGCCCAGATTATCTTGTAATGTGAGGGGGTTTACAGATCCAATTTTATACCTCCAGAACTGCTTTCAGACTCATCGAGGCTGCCCCAGTAATTTCAAACATGTTTGATATTTAGGATTTAAAATCTGGATGATTACGTCACTACTTTATAGTCTACGAAGACGTGGAAGTAAATGAGAGGACTTTTGAAATGGTGACTGTGTAGAACAACAACTAGCTGTCTTATGGGTGTGTTGGACAGCTGAGACGGAGGAAGGGCTTGTCGATATGTAGCAAGAACATGACTGACTATATGACGTGTCTTCCAAGAAATGTAACCCTACAGACAAAGAAGAGCTTTACTAAAGAAAGTTGTTACATCATGTCAGTCTCCATTTTGTTTACATCTGCTTCCCCCTGAGATCACATGACTAAATGGCATGAAATTAATGAAAAATGATGCTTTATGGCAGAAAAACTGTTGTTTTACCATTGGTGAGACATTTTATGATTTACACCTACCCTAGGGGCATGTTTGTAACTATCTAGTTATTACTAAGACTCATGTTGTAACTTATCTCCGTGGTGCAACCGCTTCCTGATATGTGCAGCTATTTGTTAATTTACTGCTGGCTCAAATGTCTCTGTAGCATTTTGATATATTGACAACGCCATATCACAGATTCACTTTAAACAGTAAGCTTTACACTTAATTCACTGAGTGATAATGGTGGCGGGATGATGCGTTTTTTGGGGGGAGGGGGTTGAGGTGAAACGCTGCCCCCTGTTTGTTTGGATCAGGTGGCCAATTCTTACACTTTGAACCCAAAGACATTGAATTTACAATAATATAAAAACACAAGAAAAGTAACAAATCCTCATGTTGGAGAAGCTTGAAACAGGAAATGTTTGGTGTTTTTGCTTGAAAAATTACTGGAACAATCTGAGCTGCAACTAACGATTATTTTCATTGTCGATTAATCTTCTGATTATTGTCAGAAAATAGTGAAAATAGCCAGTTATAATTGTGTAGAGCTCATGGTGACGTCTTCCAATGTCTTGTTTTGTCTAGAATCCAAAGAAATTCAGTTTACAATCATGTTTGACAATCTGAGAAGCTGGAACCAGCAAATGTTTGGAATTTTTGCTTAAAAATGACCGTTCGATTTATGATTATTTGATTATCAAAATAGTCGCTGACCGGTTTTCTATTCATCGACTAACTGATGAATCGACTAATCGTTGCAGCTCTAGAAACAATTAATCAATTATCAAAATAGTTTCAGGCTATTTTCATTCATTCATTCATATATTTCATCTCTATAGTCTCTACAGTAGCGATGGCAGAACGAGGCTTTCCTGTATCGATGAAGCCTCGCAGTCAGTATCACTAAAAGATTTATTACTCAAAGCTACTGGTAAGAATAATCAGGAGCAGCCAAATTATAAATGATCATGTGCTGCTGCACTTTTTGCTACTATCCAATAAGGATTCTTACATCTCACTTTGTCATTACTTGTTATTACTGATTGATAGATAGATAGATAGATAGATAGATAGATACTTAATTAATCAATGGGAAATTGAAATGTTACAGCAGCCAACAATGAGGTAAAAAAGGTAAAAGAAACAAATGCAATTAAAGGCTAAATAATATACAATCACTAAATAATAATGTAAGAAAGATATAAAGTTATGTGTAGTTTGAGTGACTGGGTTTGGATGAAAACAGGAGATTTAAATATAGAATTAATTTGGGAAAGTGTTTATGTCAAACTCTCTGCACTTTCCACTACACCCCATGAAGTCTACACCATGGATGTATTATGAGATGTACACCCACGAAAGGTTCAGGTTTCGCGTTCCTTATATCAACAAATCGAATCTCAAACCGAAACCTCACATGCGTCTGGCAAAACCGAAGCCTTGTTTGTCATCGGGTGGGTAATTCTCTGAAAATGATACAAGCCTCGGTACGATCAGCAGAAAGTGCCAGACACAGTCGACACACACGCTTCAGAGCCTCGATATCAAACATAACATCACTAGTATACAGTTTAGTCATAGCATCCCAATCCAAACTGCTACAAAACACTTAAAAGTCACTGTTAATGTATCAGGAATGATTTAATGAGGTTGCTCTTCTGGTTTGTGTTTCTTTAGGGTCTGGGTCCTTCTCTCTGTCTGGGTCAGCTGACCTGTTCCTTGGGGTTCCACCGGTGAACGGCGAGCAGTCCACCTACCAAATGGGAGTGCAGGTGATTTATAACACTCATGAAATAGTTACACACACACACACACACACACATTCGAAGAACAAAGCTGTTGATATTCTGTATTTTTCTTTCGTCCAATATAGCTTTTTCCTCTGTGCCATCGAGCCTCATTGTTGTTCAAAAACTATTAAAAACACATCAATGAGTCACACTGTTGCACCGGAAAACATGTTCCTACAGTATGATGAGCATGGACGCTGTTCTTTATCTGGAATCAATCCCACATTCACCATCCTGCTGCCATAAATACTCATCAGAACATAAAATGTGTATTAATCTGCAGCTGAAAATAGTCCCCAACAAATGCACTATTTTCTCCTGTTTGAGTAAATTTTTGCTAAAAAAAAAACAAAAACACACAGTGCTCAGATGTTTAACTTTTTTAAAAGGCAAAACAATTATATAAACTATATTTGTATAGTTATATTATTGGTTTTGGTCTTTTCGTGGGATTTATTGACAATATGTAATATATAATTGTTTCATGTTCACAGGATTTAACTTTTCCTTTATCAATAACCTCCATGGTAGATATTTTACATCACTGCCAATCAGTTTCAAAAACATACCTCAAATGTTTATATGATTCTAGGCATCGATTTCCATTCATTTCATTTTCAGTGCTTGACATACGTAATCTTCACAGTCTGTTTGTCTCCTTTATGTTTTGTCAACATTATCATCACATGACAGTTGTGATCAGAAGACACTTCTTGTCGGTGTTGATGCCTTTAAGTGCTGTTGGGAAAGTCCGACATCCAAACCTCAGCAGCCGGCTGCTAAACAACAGACACGTCAATCCAAAAACAACCAATTCTCAGGAACTGATTCTCAGATTTTGGATGTTTTTGTTTCCAATAAGCACCTGAACGCATCAACAAGGAAGAGTCGCTGTCAGCTGCATTACCATGAAATTAGACATGTTGTTTATTGTGATGGATTTTCTACCTCAAATTATTTTCAAGCCTTTTGAAGTTGATTTTCACACATGAACTGTGACCTGTAGCTGCCCAGAGACATCCAAAACATCCTGCTGTTGTGGAGGTTGTATATAGGGCTGCAACTAACAATTATTTTCATTATCAGATAATCAGTCAATTATTTTTTTTCAATTAATCGGTTAGTTGTTTGGTCTATAAAATGTCAGAAATCAGTGAAAAATGTTGATAACTGTTTCTCAAAGCCCAAAGATATTCAGTTTATTGACATAGAAGACAAAAGAAACCAGAAAATATTCACATCTTTTTCTTTAAAAAGTTACTCAAAAAGCGATGAATGGATTATTAAAATAGTTGGCCAGTACTGTAATGTTGATCAGTTAATCATTGCAGCTCCAGTTATGTAGAATAGTTTGCGCCAGTTATGGTTAAGCTACTAAAACCACAGGTGATGTGTTGAAATATGACACAAACACCAGCAACAAGCAAGGTTGCAGTCACACTGTAAGTCACACGTTGCCTTCGAACGCCTCACCGTCTTTCTTCTCTCTTTCGATGTCTCAGGCTAACGGGAACTGGCAGGGTCGAAACTCGCCCCCGTCTGGCAACTCGCCCCACAGCGACCACTCGGAAAACTCTGACTGATTATCCAGCCCGTTGGCACAGAACGACAGCGACGGAAAGTTTGATGCCCGATAAGACAGAAAGAATGATATCACACTTCCCACTTGGCTGCAGTTGTTTTTGTATGTTGTTTGTTTGGTTTGATCATTTTAAATGTACATTGGGGTTTTTTTTTTGTTTTGTTTTGTTTTTGTTTTTTTTGTCTTTTCTTACCACTCAGCGTTGGTCATTATTATGTTTGTATGATTAGCTGAGTGCACGGATGGTAGAGTGAAAATGTGTGTGTGTGCGTGTGTGTGTGTGTGTGTATTGTGTGCATGCAGGTGTGGTTTAATTATCGGGGTCGTAGGGTTTGTTTTCCACTACTTTTGACATGTTACTGAGGTGTTTGTGTTTGGGAAGAGGGTGGGGAGGGGGGGGCTGACTGCATTATCATTGTTTTTAGCACACTATATCATTATTATTATTATTATTATTATTATTAATATTATTGCTGTTTTATTATTAGTACTACAACTATTTTCATTTTAACAGCTCAGAAAGAGAGAATTCTTTTAGTGAATGAGAGGGCAATAGAGAAAAATCCAAAGATTTTGTGTGTTTGTTTCTCTGTTTTTTTTTTTTGTTTGTTTTTTTTTTCTAACGGGCTTATGTGTCTGTAAAATGAATGAAGAGTGCCTGAGTCCATATTAATGGTTTGAATGAGTATATCAACAGTGCTGTCTTTTTTCTGTACAGTGAAACACCTGTATTCTCTCTACCTCTTTTACAATAAAGACTCTCTGTATTCACAACTGGCTGGTGATCTTTCCACATTTATGGAGTCAAGAGGCATAATTTAATAGTTTGAGGTACACATTTAAGGGTTGGTTTAGCCAAATTGCAAAACAAAAACAACGCATTTACTCAAACGCAAAGATTTCTGCTTTTATTTTCCAGTGTTTTCAGACATCTGCCTCTCGTCACCCCAATACAACGGAGTTTAATTTGTGGAGATGAAGTTTAAAAATATCAACAGTAACATGTCTTTCCTCTAACAATGGCCTGGTTTCTCTAGATAATCCACAGATTCACAGAGGAAATCCCACTGAAAAATGAACTGAAACTATCCAGAGCAATGGGGCAGTTAGGCTGAGCTATCAATTGGGCAAAGTAGGCCACAGCCAGGGTGCCTCCACAGACTCAAATTCACTGAAAACAGCAGTTTCTGGTAATTTAATTAATTGCACATTTGCACCAACCAAGGCAGGTCCTGCATTATTACCTAATCCTCTGATAGAGAAGTTCTGTGTCAAATTCTAGTTTTAATACTTCATCATTATAATTTATATTGTGCTCATGTGATGCATATTCCTTAATTCCTTAATAATGGTATTTGTTTTTTTTAAATGTATTAGTGTATTTGAAAGGGACGGTGATCTGCAGGAAAAAAAAAAAAAGGAATAAGGAATTATATATTGAAAGAGTTGGCCTAAAAGGCTAATTCCCATATGTTGTTTCAGGCCAGATGTTGAAAAGGCAAACTAAAAAATATCTCATACAAATTATATACACAACATAATATATGTGCACACAGGAACAGTAACATCCACTGGTAAATAATGTGCAGTATGAGACAAGGTAGTTAGTTACAATACAAATTTACGAAGATAACAAGTTGTGTTTAATAAAATGACGTGCAGGGGCCCAACAATAGCGGCCTGACAGGTTAATCCAGCGATGTAAGAAATCTTAGAGACAGATATGTACATGGCTAGATGAACTGATCCTTTAACAAACAACATCAACCCCTATTGCTGAATCAACCTCTGCACAGATACTGAACATTGTAAATGTCACTAAACAACTGCAGTTAATGGATTGTTTTATACAGATTCAACTGTGTGCACCCCCTGAAATTTAGACCACAGACCTCATAAATGATAAAAAAAAAAGCCCACACCTCATTCTGATACTGTGTGTAAAGGTGACTACTAATAGGTAGATCTGAGTCTGTTGTGGAGAATGCTATGGATTGCAAACATTAAAGCAAACATTTATTAATCACAGATCTAGAGATGTTGCTGGGTTTGCACCATTTCAGGATACATGGAATGCAAATAATAGGAAAACAGATGTGAAATAAATGTCTTTATGTATTTATTCTTTATTTATTCAGGTAGCCTCATTGAGATTGAGATATCTGTTTCAACCTGAGACCAAGAAACATTCATAATCAGACAAGCATACAATCAGAAAACAGAAACAACACAACTAAGGCCAGACAGTCACAATCAACAAATAATTGATAAAACACTTACAAGAGTCATAAAAACTTCAGATAATTAAGTTTTTAAATATCCAAGAGGTATGAAACACTAGTTTTAGGGCAGTTTATAGTCATTCCATAGTACCCAAAACCAGTTCAACCAAAAAGTAATATGAATATTACAAATACTGACAAAAGAAAACAATTCAACTTCAAAATTATGACGCTGCTGGGTTAGAAAAATAATTTATTTCTATGTTTATTTGCTTCAAATGTACTTTTCTTAAAATGCTGGATGGAGAGAACCCGGTTATCGACAGTAAAATGAACAGGCTTCTCCTTTGTCTATCGTGTGGCGTGTGGAGTTAAATACTGTTGGATTGTGACCGTACACACCAGCTACCACGCAGTTAAAGGTTGTTAATTAATCCTCATCAGCAAAGGACCCCTGAGGGGCCCCGGGCTCCGGGTTGGGAACCTCTGGATCAAATGTTAATTCAAAAAGTTGTCACGTGCGGGTCGTCGCTGTCTCTCGGCTTTCCCACGGTCGCCTGGCAACATCAAAGAGGTTTCACAAGCAAATGTCGAACAACTGCGGCGCTTAAAGGCGCGCCAGCACGAGACAGCGGCACAAATGGCACGCGTGGTCCATTGTGACACGGAGGTGTGAATGCAAAATGTTAAGCATTGTTACCTTCACCCTGCCGACTGGCTGACAAATGCAAAGGCGTCAGGTGTGAGCGGCGAAGTGTTGGCACTCGCCCACAGCTGATGATAATAGAAACGAAAAAACGAGCAGGGAAAAAAGAAAGACGTATTGAGCTGAAAGATGACCTTTTAAAAGTGATGTTTGAGCCACGTTTAGTAAATGATCTTGACAAATAATGAGTGGGCTATAATTTCTCAATCTGACACCAGAAGTTGCATCATGGAGGGTGGGTGTCACAGGTTTTGGTGTATTCATAAAGCAGCACAGCAGAAGGGCAGAAGTGCGAACTCAGTCAGTGGCTCGTAACTCAAATGGTGCACGTACACAAATGGTTTATGTGCTCCCTGTGGCGCAGCTGTACTGGTTAAAAACCTACTAATCATATACTGATATATAACATGGGATAAAAATATTTTTAAAAACACCATTATAAAGTCACAATTTATTGTTACAGGCAATATCTGTGGAAAATTGTGTTTTAAATTCGCCCTAATATCTGGTTTCAGGGGAAACAGTAAATGATGTTTCAAATGTTGCTAAAGCAGAGAAACTATATTTACCAACTGTTGTGCATTGACCATCGCTTATTTCATCTTAAATAAAGCAAATCTGAAGTTATGTGTTTAATATTTTAAAGGTAAAATCTCAAATTCCAGTCATTTTACGCATGGCTTTTACGCACGGGTTTGCGCGTAATATTTATCCAGGTTTATTGCATGATGGTCAGATCGAGGCTTGAGCTCAATAAACTGTTAGATAAATGGTAGCACAGTACACTTAATTTAATTTAAAGTTGTCTACATCACTGGGTATAAAAAAGTGTGTGAGCCAGAGACGGGGGGGATGGTGCGTGGCGTTGTCAGGTGACGTATTAGTGATTGGCTGGTAGGAGGAGTTTGAGGGACTGGCATGGAGGAGGTAAAAGAAGCAGCCTGGGACAAGAGCCTCATTATCTGATTAGTTGCAGACTGTGAAGGAAGTTGTTACCTCACCACTGGATAAGGACAGACAACATTGGAGAATGAAACTGATACAGGAAGCTGAGGATGGAGCAAACGACAGAAAGGTAAAAATACATCATAATAAATGTGGTATATGTTGTTTTTTCATATATACGACAGATAACAACTGCTAAGTTAACAGTTACCATTAGAAAGTATTTTGTTCAGCCTTATTTAAGTCTGATTAGCCAAATTGCATTTTTTAGAGTCACAACTAAATGACTGTTTTGTCCAACATAAAGTGAAATATCCTACATGACACAAATATCCCAGAAAAAAAAGATCTTAATATTGGGAGAAAAACTTTTACATCAGAGTAAATTTCATTAAATTGAAGAGCCATTTTCGTTACATTTACATTTTCTTTTTTCTCTCTCTATCTCTTCTAGTTCATAAAATCTCAAGTGGAGAAACGGCGAAGGGAGAGGATGAACCGCAGTCTGGAGTGTCTGAGGACCATGTTGCTTCAGCAGCCACAACAACCGGTAAGAGATGAATCCCTTTGAGTGCACTTGCAGATATTGTGAAAAGAGATCAAGTGGAACTTAACTATGATTACAAAACTGTATTTATTTATTTCATGTGTCTCGATCTCAAGCACCAAATATTAAATAATGTTGCTTTGCAAAACTGGCCTACTGTGAGCACACTATATCAAATTTAAGAAATCCAGCAGCTTTTGAACATTTGCATACAATTAAACATAGAAATAGAAAGACATGTTTAGCTAAAGAATATAAAGGAGGTATGTGAAAGCTGTATTTTTAGGCAATATAATCATAATGTACCATTCAGGCCTCTTACTGAAGCCAGCAGACTCCATTAACTCATACTGATGTTTTCATGCAGGGTGGGACTCAACCCAGAGTGGAGAAAACTGAGATACTGGAGCACACAGTGCTCTTCCTACAGAACACCGCCAAAAGAGACAACACGAGAGCTGGAGGTGAAGGCCAGAAACACTCCTTTCAAGACGGCTTCTCCACCTGCCTACAGAAAGCTGCTCAGTTTCTGGGACCTGAGGGGAAAGGCCTGTGGCTTGGAGCAGCTCTGGATGCATCTTTCACTGCTCGATTAACCCGCTCAGACTCTGATTCTGCAGGTGCCCAAAGGAGAAGTGAAGCCCAGTTCTCCAGCTCTCTGCCACACACAAAGTCCATCCTTCGGATGCTGAGGCAAAAGTCCAAGCACAGATTACATACACGTGCCTTTGGTGTGAACAGTTTTGCTCATCCCTACCAACTTCCAGTCCAGCAAGGGTGTCCTAGAGTTCCCCAACAGCCTCAGAGACACAGTCAGCTTGACATCAGGGTGGAGAGACGAGTGAGCAAGCAGAGCTCGTCTCAGAGCCTCCCGGTCAGCCAGACTTTGTGGAGGCCCTGGCCTTGATCACCACAAAGTGACTTCTCAAAATGAACTTTTAATGAGTGTAACAATCTATGGCCTCTAGTTCTCTGATAACTCATAGCAATGTTGGCATTCAACCGCAACGTCAAAGCCTGTAAATAATGTAAAAATGTCATTTATACATGTGCTGTATGTGTGATAGGGTTAACTCACTACTCTTGTTTAATACTTTTGAATGAGCTCAGTCAGTGGGGCAGCCATCTATTCTGCTGACAGGCACAGGGACGCTCCCAGACTGGGACGGATGTGACATGAGCTGGATCATCAAGCTGGCCAGCTGGGACTGCTGCTGTACTTTAAAAGCAAGTTTAGAGGTGAGTATCATGGAGCTGACGAGTCTTGTCTCCTCCTCCATATACTGATGCATCTGCTTGCCTAATCCAAGCTACTGAAGTGGATAATGATTGAGTGTCCATCCGTCACATTTGCAGGTGTGGGACTTCAGGGTTCGAGGCTGGGAGAACCCCATGCAGCCCCTCACATCCACCCGTGTGCCATTATGTCTGCTGGCATGAATGACATCTGTGGTTCTGTGTACGATATAACTTGTATTCACTTTATATATATATCTTGTATATTTTGCACACTAATTTATTCTGGATGTCTCCCTATGGAGAGCAATATACTTTTTTATCAAAAAACAAATAAAAAAAAAAACATTTCAAATGAAACATGGTGTCAAGTGATTTCTTAGAAATCAAATAAGGTGCAAGCGGCAGACAGTTTGTGACAGCTCTTTTTAGTTTGAGTTAGAGGTGTGAAGCATGGCTTCCTGCAGAGTGACATCTTGCACGTGTGAAGTCTGGCCTGGAGGTGAAAGAGTTGAGTAACAGATCCCACTTCAAAAAGATAGCCAGGCCTCTGCTCACAGTTTGAATGCCTTTTTGGATTCAACCAGATAAAACTATAATATAGCCTAAAGGCAGTCTGCAAAAAAAATCATCAAAAAAATGTTAAAAAATAAAACATTTCACAAACCATATTTCATTTCAGCATGTAGCCCTGTAACAATATGTTTCCATCAACCTATTCAGTTCTTAAAAAGGCTTGACCAAGACTTAAGTGTGCTGTAAATATTGTGTAATTCTTTTGAAAAAGTAATTAATTATATCAGTAGCCTAAATTCTGTAATTATATGTTACTTGGGAGCCCATATCAAACTTATTTAGAATCACATATAATTAATTTTCTCTGCTTTTCAATCAAGCAGCACTTCAACTATATTTTATCTAAATCTTTAGTTTCTAGATACAACTATTCCTTAAAATAGTTTGTTTTAATCAGGTCCTGGACCTGACAAGACCCCCCCAAATCATGTCCACGTTTGTTTTCATTATAATTAGTATTCATTCTCTCACCAACATGCGCCCCAGCTGCTCACATTTGTTTTCCACGCGTGTCTGGTGTCAGTTTACAGGAAACAAAACGTGTCTTAACACCTCCAGCAGCCCTTTGAAGTTCAGTCTGACGCATCAGTTTGTCTGCAGAGTCTGACTTTTGTCCATCACCTGTCAAAACTATTTTAATGGTTGATTTTTGTCTCTGAAAAAGCAATTAATGGACTGTTTGACATCACCATACAATGGCAATAAGCAATATGATGAATAAGGGATGTATGGATAAGAGTTTGTCTTCTTTGTTGAGCTCGAATTAAACACTGCACTGCAGTCTTTTGATGAAAGTGATGACATGGGAGACAGTTTTCCGTCTCTTCCTCGTGGGGAAAGAAGAAACAAGCTCCATTTGCACTTTTATTATCTGTCAGAACTAGTACATCATTAAAAGAAGTGTGTGGAGGCCCACGCGCTCTCAGGTTCCCACACACACGTGCACACTAGTCACTCAAATGCAAATTGAGCATCAGGTTGTTGCGAATAAGATTAAGATGTTTTGATCTTATTTTGACTGTATTTTCCTCGAATCTACGTGAAGAACTTAGATCCTGACACTTTACCTCATGTTTGTTCTACATTCTTCTTAAAACACGGACTTGTGACTGAAGACAACTCGCTATAATTTCTTGGGAACACAAATTACTGTTGTTCTCATTCCTCAACCGAATTTCAATGTTATTTGTCGCTCAGGTGATAAATAGTCGCTGATTAAATTATTAGAATGAACCTCAGCAGGACTGAGAACCACCTATATTTTATAACTGCAGGACTATCCTCTGATATTTTAAGGTTTGAGATGTTTGTAAGGTGTTTAAAAATAAACAAAGGCCTGGACACGTGCCAAAAATCATTATGTTTATTAAGCGGCCTCTGGTAGATATTTAGCTGAGCTAAACAATAATTTTTGTTCTGTTTCGGAACAGATGAGTAAAAGTTCCTCAAAAGTGTCTGTAAAGATCATATGTGCTTGAAGGTAAACTGTTATAAAGGTACGAGTGGCGCGAGACAAATTGTCTCACCTTTTTCAGTCTGAATGACAATAAATAAATGGAGTAAAATGGACATTTGCCGCCTGACACCGCAACATGCAGACAAATGTTGGATAAGTGTGACAGTGGGAGAATGTCCTCCAGCTTTTACTCATCACGGGGACGTGAAGCAGGTTTCATCTCACTTTATTACCTGTTAAAACCGATACGTCGTTTACAAAGCGTGTTTGGAGGTGAGGTGGCGTTCAGGTTCCCACACGCACGTGTAAGACAGTCAGAGTAATTATTGCTGGGTGTGACAGGAGTCAAAAAATGGGTTGCATTTTTGTTTTAATGCTGTAATTACACATTAATTTGAAGAACCATGCGTAAAAGCAAAGATTTTACGCACTCCACGGTTGAGAAATACAGATGTTTAATATCAATGGATTATGCTAAGAGAGTTCCTGGGGAATGATCTGACACAGAACGAGTTTATTCAGTTTTATTTACTAGGTGGTGGATGCGTATTTGCAGTCCAGACCAACAACCTTTCAGTGCTAATTTGGGGAAACTTGGGAGAAGCTTCCTCAACTGTCTCTCTCATGGGAAAACTGACCAGGGAGCTATCACACTTTATTACCTGTTAGAATCGATACTTCATAACAAAGACTGTTTGGAGGAGAAGTGGCGTTTGGGTTCCCACGCGTTTGGTTTTAATCTCATTATTTCACAGATATTCGCAAAGCTGAGGGTAAAAGGAACATTTACGCATGACACATATTTGCCATTTTTAGCAGACTTTTGCTGATTGCTTGTAAATTTACAACAAACATATCATGAATGAGTTCAAATATATCAATCAATTTTGCAGTTTTGACTTAGTTTTGTTTTACACCCACAATCAAGAGGACAACCATTTGCAGAGCTGCGCATCAAATAAAGGATTTTACGCACGCCTTAACCATTTCCCCAGTTGCAGACTTTACAGAATGTATGTGAGCCTCCATCATCAGTAAGTCACTGAAAGTGAGTTTATTCAAAGTGGTTTTGATTTCACCTGATTCTCTCTGCTCCACACTCCTTTTTCTCTGTCAGTATCAGCCTGAGGACACGTCTCCTTACACCATCCATAATAATGGCGTCAGAAGTTACCCACGGTCATTTGCCTGAGCTTCACGCTGTTTTGCGGATGTTTGTAGCTTCCCCTCACATATGTAAATAAGCACCGCACGAGTTGATGACACCTTTCACAGGCGCGTGGCGCTCACACCGGGCAGGGCAGTGGCACGTGCCTGTGGATAAGTGGAGGGTCCTATGTGCGCACCAATCCCTTAATCTCTACTTGTGAAAAATGTGTTAAACACAGATCATTAAGAAAACAATTTGAAGTTAAAAAGGACTCTTTTCAATGTAATTCTTAAGTTTAGTTTTTAACTTTATTTGAGTGATTTAACAAATTTGGACCCATATTTTTCCACTGATATGACCAACTCGTGAATTAGAAGATATTTAAACTACAGGGGAAAAAGGTTTTTCGTCAGAGTAGGCACTCAGTTTTAATATTGAATATTTTTACTGCCATAAACAACTTGTTGAAACTAAGGTTAGTGACTGGCTGAGGTAAAGTTAAGTCGGTGGTCAGGGGTGGTGGGAGGTGCCTAAGGTTACGCCCACCTACGGCTTTAAAGCCGCACTGAAACTTTAGTGGTCACATTCAGCCTTTACTGACCGACCGGCAGAGCTGCAGTTACTGCTGGACAGTTCTTGGATTACAAACATGAAATTACATCAGGACTCAGAGGACGCAAAGGCCCAAAGAAAGGTACTTGTTACATTTAATATTACAGATTATTGTATATGTAGGAGAAAGGAAATGTTTTTGAAAAGATTGAAAGATTTTCACCTCTCAGTCTAATTTCATTCATCATTTCATCGTCTCTTTCTCTCGCAGATCCTCAAACCTCAAGTTGAAAGACGTCGAAGAGAGAGAATGAACCGCAGCCTGGAGAACCTTAAGACTCTTCTGCTACAGCAACAGGTAAAGATCACATAGCTCAGCTGGTCTCTAGAAGGTTAAAGGGTTTTTACTGGGGGCTGTGAGTATTAAGTAAGTAAATAAGTTAAGTATGTGTATTAAGTCTTTGTTTCTGTCCCAGGAAGAGACTCAGCGCAGAGTAGAGAAAGCTGAGATACTGGAGCACACAGTCCTCTTCCTACAGAACACCACCAAAAGAGACAACACGAGAGCTGGAGGTGGAGGCCAGAAACACTCCTTCCAAGATGGCTTCTCCACCTGCCTACAGAGAGCCACTCAGTTCCTGGGACCTGAGGGGAAAGGCCTGTGGCTTGGAGCAGCTCTGGATGCATCTTTCGCTGCCCGCTCAGACTCTGATCCTGCAGGCGCCCACAGGACATCTGAATCCTCCAGCTCTGTGGTGCTCAGAAAGTCCTCCAGATCTTTCCTTCGCATGTTGATACACAGGTCCAAGCACAGGTTGTATTCTCCCCTCAGTGGGGCCAGTTGTGTTCAGAGCCACAGAGACTCACATTGCTCCTCCACAATTCCCCAACAGACCCACACAGTGACGAGTCGTGTGAGCAACCAGAACCGACCTGTCAGTCAGTCTCTGTGGAGACCCTGGCCCTGATCACCAGGCAGTGACTTCAGAAACTGAACTTTTAATGACTATAACATGCTCATTAATATTCATACAACAGCATGTATTGTTCATTTGACCAAGGACATTTCCAGTGCAATGTATGGAACACGGGTCTCCTGCTTTCTGTCATTTCTGATCTCTTTGTAGATATTGTAAATGTATTATGATCACACCACGTGCTGCTACAGCCTATTCGGACCAAGTCGTGGTAAAAGTTTCATGTATGGAGTATTTTTGCACCTTAATTTATTTTATTTGCCATTTGTAAATAAACAAAGGTAAAAAACCATTAAGACAATGCATACGTGTTCATTGATTGTTTCCTGGCACGTGTCTTAGGGAGCGTGCTGCCACACCTGGAAGGCGCCATGCAGTGACGTTTCACACAATTTCACAGAGGCTTAATCCTCCCTTTTTACTCCTAAAAACTATAACATACATGCAGGTGACAAACACTTTACGGAAAACTAAAGACATATTTGTAATTGTCATTTTATTACTACCAGTATTTTAGATTTTCAGCAGCCATGTTCATATTATAACTGTGTGTGTGAATGTTATGAATTGTAAGTTGACAAAGAGTTGAAGCCGTGCGTAAAAGGTGCCATTGCGTGCGTAATGTCATATCTCTATCCTGCTTTGCTTTAGACGTGCGCAAAACCCCTCTTACGCTTCAGTCTGTAAGATCATTTAACTGCATCAGTTTAAAGAGTTGGTCAGTTCGTTCAGGCTCTAAGTAATTTGCATTTCAATCGTCGGCAAATGCGTGTGGGAACTTGGGAAGTGTCTCCTCTCTGTGCCACCCTTTCCATTGATGTATGAGATTTAGCAGGTAGTAAAGTTGTAAATGTGGTGCCATTTCCCCTTTTCCCACGAGAAAGAGTTGGAAGACCCCACTCCTCATTATCTGAAAAAATGTGTGTGTTTAGAAAAAAACAGTTTATAGAAAAAAATGACAAAGCTGGAAATTAACATTATTCCCAAATGCGTTATTTTCTATTCAACTCAAATGAATTTTGAAGTAAAAGAGTGAAAAACATGATAATAAGATGGTGATGAGACTACTGTTGTGAAAAAGCTAAAAGCAGATCTCTCTTTCAACCAACTACGTTGTCATTCAGAGTAGAGCGCGTGCGTAGAAATGTTGGGTTGTTACAGGAAAAACATTTAATTTAAAGGCACTAAATCCAGCATGCCCTTTGATCTACATTGGCGCGTGCAGGTGTGTTTAAGGCACGCGCCAGCTCTTTGTATAATCCAAACAATTGAAGAAGAATAACTTAGATCCTGACACTTTACCTCGTGTTTGTTCTACATTCTTCTTAAAACACGGACTTGTGACTGAAGACAACTCGTTATAATTTCTTGGGACCACAGATTACTGTTGTTCTCATTCCTCAACCGAATTTCAATGTTATTTGTCGCCCAGGTGATAAATAGTCGCTGATTAAATTATTAGAATGAACCTCAGCAGGACTGAGAACCACTGTGAAGTTTCAGTGAAGTTAACAGCATCTATTGGTTTGTGACTTTGTGGTTACATCATAACTGCAGGACTATCGTCTGATATTTTAAGGTTTGGGGTGTTTGTAACGTGTTTAAAAAAGACCTGGACGCGTGTCAAAATCATTACAGTTGTAGGGCTCTCCAACAATAAACTAGCGAGATCTAAACGTTGATCTTAACTCTTCAGCCTCTGGTAGATATTTAGCTGAGCTAAACAATTATTTTTGTTGTGTTTCGGCGGAACTGATGAGTAAAAGTTCCTCAAAAGTGTCTGTAAAGATCATATGTGCTTGAAGGTAAACTGTTATAAAGGTACGAGTGGCATGAGGCAAATTGTCTCACCTTTTTCAGCCTGAATAACAATAAATAAATGGAGTAAAATGGATCCACATTTGCCGTCTGACACCGCAACATGCAGACAAATGTTGGATAAGTGTGACAGTGGGAGAATGTCCTCCAGCTTTTACTCATCACGGGGACGTGAAGCAGGTTTCATCTCACTTTATTACCTGTTAAAACCGATACGTCGTTTACAAAGCGTGTTTGGAGGTGAGGTGGCGTTCAGGTTCCCACACGCACGTGTAAGACAGTCGGAATAATTATTGCTGGGTGTGACAGGAGTCAAAAAATGCGTTGCATTTTTGTTCTAATTACGCATTAATTTGAAGAACCATGCGTAAAGGGAAAGATTTTACGCACTCCACGGTTGAGAAATACAGATATTTAATATCAATGGATTATGCTAAGAGAGTTCCTGGGGAATGATCTGACAGAGAACGAGTTTATTCAGTTTTATTTACTAGGTGGTGGATGCGTATTTGCAGTCCAGACCAACAACCTTTCAGTGCTAATTTTGGGAAGCGTGGGAGAAGCTTCCACAACTGTCTCTCTCATGGGAAAACTGGCCAGGGAGCTATCACACTTTATTACCTGTTAGAATCGATACTTCAGAACAAAGACTGTTTGGAGGAGAAGTGGCGTTTGGGTTCCCACGCGTTTGGTTTTAATCTCATTATTTCACAGATATTCGCAAAGCTGAGCGTAAAAGGAACATTTACGCATGACATATATTTGCCATTTTTGGCAGACTTTTGCTGATTGCTTGTACATTTACAACAAACATATCATGAATAAGTTCAAATATATCAATCAATTTTGCAGTTTTGACTTGGTTTTGTTTTACACTCACAATCAAGAGGACAACCATTTGCAGAGCTGCGCATCAAATAAAGGATTTTACGCACGCCTTAACCGTTTCCCCAGTTGCAGACTTTACAGAATGTATGTGAGCCTCCATCATCAGTAAGTCACTGAAAGTGAATTTATTCAAAGTGTTTTGGATTTCACCTGATTCCCTCTGCTCCACACTCCTTTTTCTCTGTCAGTATCAGCCTGAGGACACGTCTCCTTACACCATCCATAATAATGGCGTCAGAAGTTACCCACGGTCATTTGCCTGAGCTTCACGCTGTTTTGCGGGTCTTTGTAGTTTCCCCTCACATATGTAAATAAGCACCGCACGAGCTGATGACACCTTTCACAGGCGCGTGGCGCTCACACCGGGCAGGGCAGTGGCACGTGCCTGTGGATAAGTGAAGGGTCCTATGTGCGCACCAATCCCTTAATCTCTACTTGTGAAAAATGTGTTAAACACAGATCATTAAGAAAACAATTTGAAGTTAAAAAGGACTCTTTTCAATGTAATTCTTCAGTTTAGTTTTTAACTTTATTTGAGTGATTTAACAAATTTGGGCCCATGTTTTTCCACTGATATGACCAACTCGTGAATTAGAAGATATTTAAACTACAGGAAAAAAAAGTTTGTCATCAGAGTAGGCACTCAGTTGTAATGTTGAATATTTTACTGCCACAATTTGTTGAAACCAAGTTTAGTGACTGGCTGAGGTAAAGTTAAGTCGGTGGTCAGGGGTGGTGGGAGGTGCCTAAGGTTACGCCCACCTACGGCTTTAAAGCCGCACTGAAACTTTAGTGGTCACATTCAGCTTTCACTGACCGACCGGCAGAGCTGCAGTTACTGCTGGACAGTTCTTGGATTACAAACATGAAATTGCTTCAGGACTCAGAGGACGCAAAGGCCCAAAGAAAGGTACTTGTTACATTTAATATTACAGATTATTGTATATGTAGGAGAAAGGAAATGTTTTTGAAAAGATTTAAATTTTCACTTCCCAGTCTAATTTCATTCATTATTTCATCATCTCTTTCTCTCGCAGATCCTCAAACCTCAAGTTGAAAGACGTCGAAGAGAGAGAATGAACCGCAGCCTGGAGAACCTTAAGACTCTTCTGCTACAGCAACAGGTAAAGATCACATAGCTCAGCTGGTCTCTAGAAGGTTAAAGTCCTTTCATAGGGGGCTGTGAGTATTTAGTAACTAAATAAGTTAAGTATGTGTATTAAGTCTTTGTTTCTGTCCCAGGAACAGACTCAGCGCAGAGTAGAGAAAGCTGAGATACTGGAGCACACAGTCCTCTTCCTACAGAACACCACCAAAAGAGACAACACGAGAGCTGGCGGTGGAGGCCAGAAACACTCCTTCCAAGATGGCTTCTCCACCTGCCTACAGAGAGCCACTCAGTTCCTGGGACCTGAGGGGAAAGGCCTGTGGCTTGGAGCAGCTCTGGATGCATCTTTCGCTGCTCGCTCAGACTCTGATCCTGCAGGCGACCACAGGACATCTGAATCTTCCAGCTCTCTGGTTCTCAGAAAGTCCTCCAGATCTTTCCTTCGCATGTTGATACACAGGTCCAAGCACAGGTTGTATTCTCCCCTCAGTGGGGCCAGTTGTGTTCAGAGCCACAGAGACTCACGTTGCTCCTCCACAATTCCCCAACAGACCCACACAGTGACGAGTCGAGTGAGCAACCAGAACCGACCTGTCAGTCAGTCTCTGTGGAGACCCTGGCCCTGATCACTAGGCAGTGACTTCAGAAACTGAACTTTTAATGACTATAACATGCTCATTAATATTCATACAACAGCATGTATTGTTCATTTGACCAAGGACATTTCCAGTGCAATCTATGGAACACGGGTCTCCTGCTTTCTGTCATTTCTGATCTCTTTGTAGATATTGTAAATGTATTATGATCGCACCACGTGCTGCTACAGCCTATTCGGACCAAGTCGTGGTAAATGTTTCATGTATGGAGTATTTTTGCACCTTAATTTATTTTATTTGTCATTTGTAAATAAACAAAGGTAAAAACCATTAAGACAATGCATACGTGTTCATTGATTGTTTCCTGGCACGTGTCTTAGGGAGCGTGCTGCCACACCTGGAAGGCGCCATGCAGTGACGTTTCACACAATGTCACAGAGGCTTAATCCTCCCTTTTTCCTCCTAAAAACTATAACATACATGCAGGTGACAAACACTTTACGGAAAACTAATGAAATATTTGTAATTGTCATTTTATTACTACCAGTATTTTAGATTGTCATTATTACAGTTATTATATCTGCGTGTATGAATGTTATGAATTGAAGCCGTGCGTAAAAGGTGCCATTGCGTGCGTAATGCCATATCTCTATCCTGCTTTGCTTTAGGCGTGCGCAAAACCCCTCTTACGCTTCAGTCTGTAAGATCATTTAACTGCATCAGTTTAAAGAGTTGGTCAGTTCGTTCAGGCTCTAAGTAATTTGCATTTCAATCGTCGGGAAGTGTCTCCTCTCTGTGCCACCCTTTCCATTGATGTATGAGATTTAGCAGGTAGTAAAGTTGTAAATGTGGTGCCATTTCCCCTTTTCCCACGAGAAAGAGTTGGAACACTCCGCTCCTCATTATCTGAAAATATGTGTGCGAAATTTATAGAAAAAAATTATAAAGCTGGAAATTAACATCATTCATAACTACGTTATATTCTAATCAACTCAAATTGTTTTTGAGGTAAAAGAGTGAAAAACATGATAATAAGATGGTGATGAGACTACTGTTGTGAAAAAAGCTTAAAGCAGATCTCTCTTTCAACCAACTACGTTGTCATTCAGAGTGGAGCGCGTGCGTAGAAATGTTGGGTTGTTACAGGAAAAACATTTAATTTAAAGGCGCTAAATCCAGCATGTCCTTTGATGTACATTGGCGCGTGCAGGTGTGTTTCAGGCACGCGCCAGCTCTTTGTATAATCCAAACAATTCATGTGAATTACACCTTTAAGTAAGTCACGACTGCAAAATATGTTTAAGATATCTGTTTGCATTAAAAAGGTATAAAGATGATATCGTATGATATCACATGCTCATGGATGAGCTGTGTACTAAGTTTCATCTCATTAAAGACTACAGAATTGTAGAAATATCATCTTATATTGTTACTGTAGCGCCTCCGTGGTAAGCAGTTACAGATAAAAGGTGAGCGATATCAAAAAATGAACCCAGACCAAATTTGATGAAGATCGGATGAAATACTGTACCCTATGTGCCAATAGAGGCAAAAATGTGTTAGCGTGGTAGCGTTATTGAATACATGCTTTAAAATGTTGAGTACATTTCCATGGGGCACCTGTGTACCAAGTATGATTACTTTGGTACGTATATTATTTGAGATTTTGATGAATATATGCGCACCTCCATAGACGACGCATAAGAAACGGTCGCCTGGCAACATCAAAGAAGTTTCACAGGCAAATGTCGAACAACTGTGGCGCTTAAAGGCGCGCCAGCACGAGACAGCGGCACAAATGGCACGCGTGGTCCATTGAGACACGGAGGTGTGAATGCAAAATGTTAAGCATTGTTACCTTCACCCTGCCGACTGGCTGACAAATGCAAAGGCGTCAAGTGTGAATGGCAAAGTGTTGGCACTCGCCCACAGCTTAGGATAATGGAAAGGAAAAAACGAGCAGGAAAAAAGAATGAAAGACGTATTGAGCTGAAATATAACCTCTCAACAGTGATGTTTGAGCCAATAATGAGTGGGCCAAAATTTCTCAATTTGGCCCCAGATGTTTCATCATGGAGGGTGCTCCTATGGCGCAGCTGTACTGATTGTACCACAATCAAGTGTCTTCGATATCACAGAGAAAAAAATGCATATCATATACTGATATATAACATGAGATAAAAATTACTAAAAAGTGCAACAACAACAACGTTATAAAGTCATAATTTGTTGTTGCAGTGAATATCTAGAAAAGTGTGTGTTTCAAATTTGCTCTAATATCGTGCTTCGGAGGAAACAGTAAAGGATGTTTCAAATGTTGCTAAAGCAGAGAGATGAGACTCACCAACTTTTCTACATTGAGCATCGCTTATCTCATCTCAAATAAAGCAAATCTGAAGTTATATGTTTAATATTTTAAAGGTAAAATCTCAAATTCCAGTCATTTTACGCATGGCTTTTACGCACGGGTTTGCGCGTAATATTTATCCAGGTTTATTGCATGATGGTCAGATCAAGGCTTGAGCTCAATAAACTGTTAGATAAATGGTAGCACAGTACACTTAATTTAATTTAAAGTTGTCTACATCACTGGGTATAAAAAAACTGTGTGAACCAAGAGCCAGAGATGGGGGCGTGGTCAGGTGACGTGGTGTGATTAGTGATTGGCTGGTAGGAGGAGTTTGAGGGACTGGCATGGAGAAGGTAAAAGAAGCAGCCTGGGACAAGAGTCTCATTATCTGATCAGTTGCAGACTGTGAAGGAACCTGTTACCTCACCACTGGATAAGGACAGACAACATTGGAGAATGAAACTGATACAGGAAGCTGAGGATGGAGCAAACGACAGAAAGGTAAAAATACATCATAATAAATGTGGTATATGTTGTTTTTTCATATATACGACAGATAACAACTGCTAAGTTAACAGTTAGACTGAGTAAATTTCATTAAATTGAAGAGCCATTTTCTTAACATTTACATTATCTTTTTTCTCTCTCTATCTCTTCTAGTTCATAAAATCTCAAGTAGAGAAACGGCGAAGGGAGAGGATGAACCGTAGTCTGGAGTGTCTGAGGACCATGTTGCTTCAGCAGCCACAACAACCGGTAAGAGATGAATCCCTTTGAGTGCACTTGTAGATACTGTGAGAAGAGATCTACTGTTAGCACACTATATCAAATTTAAGAAATCCAGCAGCTTTTGAACATTTGCATACAATTAAACACAGAAATGTTATGACATGTTTATCTAAAGAATATAAGAAAGTATGTGAGAGCTGTATTTTAAGGAAATATAATCATAATGTACCATTCAGGCCTCTTACTGAAGCCAGCAGACTCCATTAACTCATACTGATGTTTTCATGCAGGGTGGGACTCAACCCAGAGTGGAGAAAACTGAGATACTGGAGCACACAGTGCTCTTCCTACAGAACACCGCCAAAAGAGACAACACGAGAGCTGGAGGTGAAGGCCAGAAACACTCCTTTCAAGACGGCTTCTCCACCTGCCTGCAGAAAGCCGCTCAGTTTCTGGGACCTGAGGGGAAAGGCCTGTGGCTTGGAGCAGCTCTGGATGCATCTTTCACTGCTTGTTTAACCCGCTCAGACTCTGATTCTGCAGGTGTCCAAAGGAGGAACGAAGCCCAGTTCTCCAGCTCTCTGCCACACACAAAGTCCATCCTTCGGATGCTGAGGCAAAAGTCCAAGCACAGATTACATACACGTGCCTTTAATGTGAACAGTTTTGCTCCCTACCAACTTCCAGTCCAGCAAGGGTGTCCTAGAGTTCCCCAACAGCCTCAGAGACACAGTCAGCTTGACATCAGGGTGGAGAGACGAGCGAGCAAGCAGAGCTCGTCTCAGAGCCTCCCGGTCAGCCAGACTTTGTGGAGGCCCTGGCCTTGATCACCACAAAGTGACTTCTCAAAATGAACTTTTAATGAGTGTAACAATCTAACCATCTATGTTGTTCCTGAAAGGAAAATGCATTGTAAGGTTGTAAACAATGGCCTCTAGTTCTCTGATAACTCATAGCAATGTTGGCATTCAACCGCAACGTCAAAGCCTGTAAATAATGTAAAAATGTCATTTATACATGTGCTGTATGTGTGATAGGGTTAACTCACTACTCTTGTTTAATACTTTTGAATGAGCTCAGTCAGTGGGGCAGCCATCTATTCTGCTGACAGGCACAGGGACGCTCCCAGACTGGGACGGATGTGACATGAGCTGGATCATCAAGCTGGCCAGCTGGGACTGCTGCTGTGCTTTAAAAGCAAGTTTAGAGGTGAGTATCATGGAGCTGAAGAGTCTTGTCTCCTCCTTCATATACTGACGCATCTGCTTACGTGATTCAAGCTACTGAAGTGGATAATGATTGAGTGTCCATCCGTCACATTTGCAGGTGTGGGACTTCAGGGTTCGAGGCTGGGAGAACCCATGCAGCCCCTCACATCCACCCGTGTGCCATTATGTCTGCTGGCATGAATGACATCTGTGGTTCTGTGTACGATATAACTTGTATTCACTTTATATATATATCTTGTATATTTTGCACACTAATTTATTCTGGATGTCTCCCTATGGAGAGCAATATACTTTTTTATCAAAAAACAAATAAAAAAAAACATTTCAAATGAAACATGGTGTCAAGTGATTTCTTAGAAATCAAATAAGATACAAGCAGCAGACAGTTTGTGACAGCTCTTTTTAGTTTGAGTTAGAGGTGTGAAGCATGGCTTCCTGCAGAGTGACATCTTGCACGTGTGAAGTCTGGCCTGGAGGTGAAAGAGTTCAGTTCCCACTTCAAAAAGATAGCCGGGCCTCTGCTGACACAGCCCGTTTGGATTTAAACATGAAAAACTATAATATAGCCTAAAGGCAGTCTGCAAAAAATTCACCACAAAAATGTTAAAAAATAAAACATTTCACAAACCATATTTCATTTCAGCATGTAGCCCTGAAACAATATGATTCCATCAACCTATTCAGTTCTTAAAAGGACTGACAAAAACTGTAGTATACTGTAAATATTGTGTAATTCTTTTGAAAAAGTAAATAATTATATCAGTAGCCTAAATTCTGTTATTATATGTTACTTGGGAGCCCATATCAAACTTATTTAGAATCACATATAACTAATTTTCTCTGCTTTTCAATCAAGCAGCACTTCAACTATACGTTACCACGTTTGTTTTCATTATAATTAGTATTCATTCTCTCACCAACAGCTGCTCACATTTGTTTTCCACGCGTGTCTGGTGTCAGTTTACAGGAAACAAAACGTGTCTTAACACCTCCAGCAGCCCTTTGAAGTTCAGTCTGACGCATCAGTTTGTCTGCAGAGTCTGACATTTGTCCATCACCTGTCAAAACTATTTTAAAGGTTGACTTTTGTCTCTGAAAAAGCAATTAATGGACTGTTTGACATCACCATACAATGGCAATGAGCAATATGATGAATAACGAATGCATGGATAAGAGTTTGTCTTCTTTGTTGCTAAAATTAAACTTCGACAAATATCCAAATTGTAGAGGAGACACTGTTAAGTTCGAATATATTTTGGCAAAACATCTTGCAACTAAAAAGCTATACTTTTATTGAAATGTGATTTTTATTGTTCATTTTGATTTTTTTTGGCCCCAAACTTCACTGCAATCAGACAGTTTTCTGTCTCTTCCTCGTGGGAAAAGAAGAAAGAAGCTCCATTTGCACTTTTATTATCTGTCAGAACTAGTACATCATTAAAAGAAGTGTGTGGAGTTCCACGCGCTCTCAGGTTCCCACACACACGTGCACACTAGTCACTCAAATGCAAATTGAGCATCAGGTTGTTGTGAATAAGATTAAGAATGCGCCGTCATTCTGATGTTTTGATCTTATTTTGACTGTATTTTCCTCGAATCTACGTGAAGAACTTAGATCCTGACAGTTTACCTCATGTTTGTTCTACATTCTTCTTAAAACGCGGACTTGTGACTGAAGACAACTCGCTATAATTTCTTGGGAACACAAATTACTGCTGTTCTCATTCCTCAACCGAAT
Source organism: Thunnus thynnus (assembly GCF_963924715.1). Lineage (NCBI taxonomy): Eukaryota > Metazoa > Chordata > Actinopteri > Scombriformes > Scombridae > Thunnus > Thunnus thynnus. Next base: position 7,585,900 of record NC_089526.1, on the reverse strand, counting down.
TTCAATGTTATTTGTCGCCCAGGTTATAAATAGTCGCTGATTAAATTATTAGAATGAACCTCAGCAGGGTTGAGAACCACCTATATTTTATAACTGCAGGACTATCTTCTGATATTTTAAGGTTTGGGATGTTTGTAAGGTGTTTAAAAATAAACAAAGGCCTGGACACGTGCCAAAAATCATTATAGTTGTAGGGCTCTCCAACAATAAACTAGCGAGATCCAAACGTTGATCTTAACTCTTCAGCCTCTGGTAGATATTTAGCTGAGCTAAACAATTATTTTTGTTGTGTTTCGGCGGAACTGATGAGTAAAAGTTCCTCAAAAGTGTCTGTAAAGATCATATGTGCTTGAAGGTAAACTGTTATAAAGGTACGGGTGGCATGAGGCAAACTGTCTCACCTTTTTCAGTCTGAATGACAATAAATAAATGGAGTTAAATGGATGCACATTTGCCGTCTGACACCGCAACATGCAGACAAATGTTGGATAAGTGTGACAGTGGGAGAATGTCCTCCAGCTTTTACTCATCACGGGGACGTGAAGCAGGTTTCATCTCACTTTATTACCTGTTAAAACCGATACGTCGTTTACAAAGCGTGTTTGGAGGTGAGGTGGCGTTCAGGTTCCCACACAGCACGTGTAAGACAGTCAGAATAATTATTGCTGGGTGTGACAGGAGTCATGCATTTTTGTTCTAATTACGCATTAATTTGAAGAGCCATGCGTAAAAGGAAAGATTTTATGCGCGCCACGGTTGAGAAAGTAAGTATTATTTGATATCAATGGACTATGCTGCTTGAAAATACATAGTATAAGAGGGATCCTGTTGAATGATCTTATAACAGAACGAGTTTATTCAGTTTTATTTACTAGGTGGTGGATGCGTATTTGCAGTCCAGACCAACAACCTTTCAGTGCTAATTTTGGGAAGCGTGGGAGAAGCTTCCACAACTGTCTCTCTCATGGGAAAACTGACCAGGGAGCTATCACACTTTATTACCTGTTAGAATCGATACTTCATAACAAAGACTGTTTGGAGGAGAAGTGGCGTTTGGGTTCCCACGCGTTTGGTTTTAATCTCATTATTTCACAGATATTCGCAAAGCTGAGCGTAAAAGGAACATTTACGCATGACACATATTTGCCATTTTTAGCAAACTTTTGCTGATTGCTTGTACATTTACAAGCCTAATTTGAATAAGTTCAAATATATCAATAAATTTTGCAGTTTTTGACTTGGTTTTGTTTTACATCCACAGTCAAGAGGACAACCATTTGCAGAGCTGCGCATCAAATAAAGGATTTTACGCACGCCTTAACCATTTCCCTTGTTGCAGACTTTACAGAATTTATGTGAGCCTCCATCATCAGTAAGTCACTGAAAGTGAATTTATTCAAAGTGTTGTTGATTTCACCTGATTCTCTCTGCTCCACACTCCTTTTTCTCTGTCAGTATCAGCCTGAGGACACGTCTCCTTACACCATCCATAATAATGGCGTCAGAAGTCACCCACGGTCATTTGCCTGAGCTTCACGCTGTTTTGGCGGGTGTTTGTAGCTTCTCCTCACATATGTAAATAAGCACGAGCTGATAGCACCTTTCACAGGCGCGTGGCGCTCACACCCGGCAGGGGAGCTGCACGTGCCTGTGGATAAGTGAAGGGTCCTATGTGCGCACCAATCCCTTAATCTCTACTTGTGAAAAATGTGTTAAACACAGAGAATTAAGAAAACAATTTGAAGGAGAAAATAAATATAAAAATGTAACTTGTAAGTTTAGTTTTTAACTTTATTTGAGTGATTTAACAAATTTGGGCCCATGTTTTTCCACTGATATGACCAACTCTTGAATTAGAAGATATTTAAACTACAGGGGGAAGAAAGTTTTTCATCAGAGTAGACACTCAGTTGTAATGTCGAATATTTTACTGCCACAATTTGTTGAAACTAAGTTTAGTGACTGGCTGAGGTAAAGTTAAGTCGGTGGTCAGGGGTGGTGGGAGGGGCCTAAGGTTACGCCCACCTACGGCTTTAAAGCCGCACTGAAACTTTAGTGGTCACATTCAGCCTTTACTGACCGACCGGCAGAGCTGCAGTTACTGCTGGACAGTTCTTGGATTACAAACATGAAATTGCTTCAGGACTCAGAGGACGCAAAGGCCCAAAGAAAGGTACTTATTACATGGAATATTACAGATTATTGTATATGTAGGATAAAGGAAATGTTTTTGAAAAGATCGAAAGATTTTCACTTCTCAGTCTAATTTCATTCATCATTTCATCGTCTCTTTCTCTCGCAGATCCTCAAACCTCAAGTTGAAAGACGTCGAAGAGAGAGAATGAACCGCAGCCTTGAGAACCTTAAGACTCTTCTGCTACAGCAACAGGTAAAGATCACATAGCTCAGCAGTCAGTTTGTCCATGTTAGAAAATTAAAGTCCTTTCATAGGGGACTGTGAGTATTAAGTAAGTAAATAAGTTAAGTGTGTGTATTAAGTCTTTGTTTCTGTCCCAGGAAGAGACTCAGCGCAGAGTAGAGAAAGCTGAGATACTGGAGCACACAGTCCTCTTCCTACAGAACACCACCAAAAGAGACAACACGAGAGCTGGAGGTGGAGGCCAGAAACACTCCTTCCAAGATGGCTTCTCCACCTGCCTACAGAGAGCCACTCAGTTCCTGGGACCTGAGGGGAAGGGCCTGTGGCTCGGAGCAGCGCTGGATGCATCTTTCGCTGCTCGCTTTGCCCACTCAGACTCTGATCCTGCAGGCGCCCACAGGACATCTGAATCTTCCAGCTCTCTGGTTCTCAGAAAGTCCTCCAGATCTTTCCTTCGCATGTTGATACACAGGTCCAAGCACAGGTTGTATTCTCCCCTCAGTGGGGCCAGTTGTGTTCAGAGCCACAGAGACTCACATTGCTCCGCAATTCCCCAACAAACCCACAAAGTGACGAGTCGAGTGAACAACCAGAATCGACCCGTCAGTCAGTCTCTGTGGAGACCCTGGCCCTGATCACCAGGCAGTGACTTCAGAAACTGAACTTTTAATGACTATAACATGCTCATTAATATTCATACAACAGCATGTATTGTTCATTTGACCAAGGACATTTCCAGTGCAATGTATGGAACACGAGTCTCCTGCTTTCTGTCATTTCTGATCTCTTTGTAGATATTGTAAATGTATCATGATCACACCACGTGCTGCTACAGCCTATTCGGACCAAGTCGTGGTAAATGTTTCATGTATGAAGTATTTTTGCACCTTAATTTATTTTATTTGTCGTTTGTAAATAAACAAAGGTAAAAACCATTAAGACAATGCATACGTGTTCATTGATTGTTTCCTGGCACGTGTCTTAGGGAGCGTGCTGCCACACCTGGAAGGCGCCATGCAGTGACGTTTCACACAATGTCACAGAGGCTTAATCCTCCCTTTTTACTCCTAAAAACTATAACATACATGCAGGTGGCAAACACTTTACGGAAAACTAAAGAAATAGTTGTAATTGTCCTTTTATTACTACCAGTATTTTAGATTGTCATTATTATAGTTATTATAACTGCGTGTATGAATGTTATGATTTCTAAGTGGACAAAGAGTTGAAGCCGTGCGTAAAAGGTGCCATTGCGTGCGTAATGTCATATTTCTATCCTGCTTCTCCATTTACAAAATATTTTGCCCGTTTAGAGATTTAACTCAGACTGTGAAATTATGATCAACGTCACTATTTACTGCTTAAATATTGTGGTATAGGCGTGCGCAAAACCCCTCTTACGCTTCAGTCTGTAAGATCATTTAACTGCATCAGTTTAAAGAGTTGGTCAGTTCGTTCAGTCTCTAAGTAATTTGCATTTCAATCGTCTGCAAATGCGTGTGGGAACGTGGGAAGTGTCTCCTCTCTGTGCCACCCTTTCCTTCGATGTATGAGATTTAGCAGGTAGTAAAGTTGTAAATGTGGTGCCATTTCCCCTTTTCCCACGAGAAAGAGTGAACACCCCGCTCCTCATTATCTGAAAATATGTGTGTGTTTAGAAGAAAAAGTTTCTAGAGAAAAATGACAAAGCTGGAGATTAATATTATTCCCAAATGCGTTATTTTCTATTCAACTCAAATGAATTTTGAAGTAAAAGAGTGAAAAACATGATAAGAAGATGGTAATGAGACTACTGTTGTGAAAAAGCTAAAAGCAGATCTCTCTTTCAACCAACTACGTTGTCATTCAGAGTGGAGCGCGTGCGTAGAAATGTTGGGTGGTTACAGGACAAGATTTAATTTAAAGACGCTAAATCCAGCATGTCCTTTGATCTACACTGGCGCGTGCAGGTGTGTTTCAGGCACGCGCCAGCTCTTTGTATAATCCAAACAATTCATGTGAATTACACCTTGAAATACACCTTTTAGATGTTGTCGTATCGTATGGCATACGTCGTCATGAGTTAGTTTCACCTGCACTGTAAAACACTTACTGTGAAATTCACAGTAATTAATTGGCAGCCATTGACAAGTAACTTACTGTAAAAAAAAAATCACAGTAATTAACTGGCAGCCATTGACAAGTAACTTACTGTAAAAAAAAATCACAGTAATAAACTGGCAGCCATTGACAAGTAACTTACTGTAAAAAAAAAAATCACAGTAATTAACTGGCAGCCATTGACAAGTAACTTACTGTAAAAAAAAAAAAAATCAAAGTAATTAACTGGCAGCCATTGACAAGTAACTTACTGTAAAAAAAATCACAGTAATTAACTGGCAGCCATTGACAAGTAACTTACTGTAAAAAAAAAAAAATCACAGTAATTAACTGGCAGCCATTGACAAGTAACTTATTGTAAAAAAAAAAAATCACAGTAATTAACTGGCAGCCATTGACAAATAACTTATTGTAAAAAAAAAAAAAATCGGTAATTTACTGTATTTTTTTTTATAGTAACAACACTTTAGTTGTAAAGTAAAACACAGTAATTTATATGTACTGTAATTTTGTTTACAGCAACTGTGTTTTAGCTGTAAAATAAAACAGCAATTTCTATGAACTGTAATTTTGTTTACAGTAACAGATTAGATTAGATACCATGATATCTACCAACTTTCTAAGAAGATGTTTATACAAAAGCTTTAATTTAAGTTCTTATGAAGATCCATCCAAACGTACCAAATCTACCAGTCTGAATTTGAGGAAATGTGTATAAAATGAGAAAAAAAAACATGATGATGTGACCGTGCAGACAGAAACTATGTTTAACTAGAATATCTGCATTCAATGTAGAAAATGCCTGTGATGCTGCAGCAGCTGCTCACTGGCCCAGCTTCTGAAAGAGTCACAGCAATTAGTGTTGGTGATTTAAATGTGAAGATAAAAACGGTGATAATTGAATCACGCCTTCAAGAGTTATGATGGTGTTTTATTAATGGTCACAAGTTGGAACTATTGGTGCCATGATTCTTTAAATCAGGTACATGCTCATGTTGAGGCTGTGTACGAAGTTTTATCTTATTAAAGACATCAGAATTGTAGAAATATCATGTTATAATGTTACAGTAGCATCCCTGTGTGTAGAATTGTATCAAATATTGCACACTTGTGCAGTGTGGCTGTTTGTACAACATTCCCACATTTGGTTGCAATTGAATTCTGCATTAAAGAATTATGGCTCGTAGTTTTGGTAAGCAGTTACAGATAAAAGGTGAGTGATATGAAAAAAAAGAACTCAAACCAAATTTGGTGAAGATCTGATGAAATACTGTATGTGAGGCAAAAGAAATGTGTTTACCAAAAAATCCAAAATTGCAGAAAGTTTTTATAGGTGCAAATGGGCATATCAGTTGAATCAGCTTCATCCAAGGAACACATGATGCAAATATATTTCTTCTACTCCTAACAGTTCATGAGTTAATAGCCATTATTAATATCTTTTTGAAGAATGCTGTTCTTCAGCCTTGGCATTGATTCTACAAGTCTCTGAACTCTTCTGGAGGGATGGACACCATTCTTCAAAAAGATATTCCTTCATTTGGTGTTTTGATGATGGTGGTGGAGAGCGCTGTCTAACACATCAGTCCAAAACCTCCCGTGGGTGTTCAACTGGGTTGAGATCTGGTGACTGCGAAGGCCATAGCATATGAGTCACATCATTTTCATACTCATCAAACCATTCAGTGACCCCTCATTCCCTGTGAATTAAGGCATTGTCATCCTGGAAGAGACCACTCCCATCAGGATAGAAATGTTTCATCATAGGATAAAGGTGATCACTCAGAACAACTTTGTATTGATTTGCAGTGACCCTTCCCTCTAAGGGGTCAAGTCGACCCAAACAGCATAACAGAGCCACCAGATCCCCTCACTGTAGGGGTCAAGCATTCAGACCTGTACTGGTTTTTCCTTTAATTTGTCACCCGTCTGTATCTGTACATGCCAGAGAGAGACCATAAAATAAAACAAAGACACAAAATTTAATTTCAAATCATATAATGTATTATTATAGTCAGTGGAGAGCATTTTGAAATAAACTCTGAAACTTTCCTACACTGCATTATTTTTCAGATATACTGTACTTTGTCAACAATAAAGCCACCACCATGATTGCAAAATGTCCATACTCCTTATTATAACGGTTCACCGCTGGCAGGATAAACCGGGCAGTGACATCCTAATAAAAAGACAAATCAATTTTCTTGCCATATCACATGATTTGTATGTGTACCATGTTACCATCTCTCAGCCCTAATCATTGACTTTCTCCAAATCAGTGAAACAGTGCCCCTCTGCATCACAATGGCAGGCAAATGTGAGTCAGCCTGTGTGGTGAAATGTGATATTGCACTGCTGCACTACCCATCAAATCTACCAAAGGAAGGCCAAGTTTAGTTGGTATATACAGTATATACAATACTAATTGTGTGATTGTGATTGCTAAAAGCAATCACACATTGTTCTTCTCACTCTTTATTCTTATTCCGTCTTCCGTATGTCTTTTGCTGCGTTTCAACTGCTGCATACTTTGTGCTATAAAAACCATTCAACTGTCAATCTGTGCAACTCATTCAGCAGATGTGTGCTTGTATTTTTCTGAAATGTAACATGTTTCAGCAATTTTATATAATATTTTAAAACATTAAAATTTATAATGGCAGTCTATGGGACGAACTGTCCAACTGAGTTGGAACCTTAGTCACCCTGACACTCAACTGCTCGGAAGGCCCTATCGCACAGACGCCATTCAAACTGTAAAATTTTCACAAAACTTTGAACTTTCAAAGTTATCAGATTGTTTAGTGATATCTTTTGTAGTTTTTCAGCAATTTAAGCCCAAAGTCAGGGGTTTTTCAGACTTTTTCAGGTCTCACCAGTGTGTCATGTGATCAGGCACAGTGGAGAGCACAGATATTTTTAGGCCAGAAATGTTTTTCTAAACTGCTGTCACTCCCACAATTTTAACTCCTCACGCACATATCTTGCCTCGGTATGTTGCCACAAGCCTCCTCTCTCTCACAATGTAAATACATTTCACATAGGACTTTTTTGTATCAAATTGTTGCAGAAAAAGGTACCAGAGCAACAAACTCTCTCTTGTAAATAAAGAGGGAGTCAGAGGTCCAAGCAGCAAAGTGTTCTTTTATTGCCGGCAAATAAAAGGGGAGCAAGTAGCACTTTTACAAAGAACCAAATCGCTCCAAAGATTTTTCTTTGGGGCATTGTTTTTATGTCCTTGGGTCGGCTTAGGTCACACCATATCATCCACCCTCCCTAATTTTTGACCAATTATTATGTATCTTTTATCTCCGTCACTCGTTGTTGGTCAAAACTCTTCAAAACAGGTTTTGAGGTGTTTGAGGATATGTACTGGCATATTCAATTTTTTATATAAGTATTGGGAATCATTTTACACCATTATTGCCAAGTTGTCTTCTGGCCTTTTATTTTTTGTAAGTTATTCTAGTCATTTTACACCCTTATTTCTTGATCTCCTCCAGAGAGTATGTTTGAAAGGTGAAGACTTTAGCAGACCCAAGCAAAGTGACATGTAATACAAACACACTCAAATTTCTCCAGTGTATGATTATAATTCTTCTATCGTGCCTCTATACGTACAGTGTGATTAAATATGGTTCATGAGATTATAACTACACCAATACAAATTGTATCACACTAGCCCTTATTACTTATAAACTTATAAAATCAATCTGCATAGCTTAATATTGTCTTTAAGCACACCAATGACTTTTAATGAAAATACACCACAACTTATAGTTTTTGAGATCTGAACCTTAATTGATAGAGAGTCGCTGTCATGTTCTCATTGACTGCAATACAGTCTGCAGGATGTGTGTCTCCTCTCACTCCAGTTTCTTCAACTTATGGATTCTCTCTTCCTTCAAACACATTTTACACGTATCATTCATCCTCATGTTAAACTAGTCTTGCTTTCACTAATGATGTACAAATCTCTGGGCTTCAAGCTCTAGTTTGAGACAGATACATTTTCCTCATCAAAATGGAGATTTTTTCCTCTTATTTTTGTGAATGTCTGTTGGCTCAGTGGTTTAGAACACTGTTCTCTGATCAGCTTCACCTTAGATGACAAGGCTGTGTGTTCGATACCTGCTCACTGCAGTGCTACTCATAATGTTGCTTTCCATCTCTATCATGTGCCATAAGTCAATTCCTCTCTAGCTTACTTTAACATTATTACCTTAAGTGTGGATTGCTATTCTTGTTAAATACATCTTTTCCAATGCTAGATCTAGTCTAAGTAGTCCAGTGGTTTAAGTTCATATCCCCTCTCAACTCCTTTTAGATCCAAAGGTTGTGAGTTCGAGTCCCACTTAGGGCAGAACTCAGTAGAGTCAAAGGATGCAGGAGTGCACAGCTGATGTTAATCTGCTTAATTAGCTGAGCTGAGCTGAGCTGAGCTGAGCTGAACTGAACTGCTTTTTTGTCAAATTCATGCAATTGACAGACTAAATACCAAAATCTGGCCTGGCATTGCTGTGTGACATGTTAGCTTAATGCATAGCATGTCAGTCTTACAAACATGAGGGTGTAGATTCAATTCCACCCTTTGCTAATTTTAATCTTGGTAGATTTTTCAATACTCTTCAGCTTCCCGTTATGCAATCTGAATCTGCTTTCAGCAATCACATGCAATTTCTACAGAAATTGCATTTTCTAGTTTAACTATATTGTTTGGCAGATTTTGCATATATAGATAAATGATTCAAAGTCTCCCCCAAATTTCTGCACTTGAATGATCTCATTACAAAGATTCTTAGAGAGCATTAAACTGTAAAAAACAATGTCTGAACCATGAAAATTGCCCTGCCAAACATCACAGGTAGCCTCTCTAGCATTTCATTTTTTCTATTTATTGTTATTTATTCATATATTATTCTTTGCACTTATACTGTTTATATTATTTATTTATTTCTAATGTTTGTGAGGTATTTTGGTAGTATTTATTTGATGTATTTTTACAAATTATTCTGATTTGCAATTCCCTTTCCTTTTGTTCAAGGTGCCTGATCACTGTACATTTTTATTAATGAAGATGAAAAAAAGAAGTGAGTAAATGAAGTGTTTATTGATACAGATGAAAGAGCTGATCAGCTTCTGTTAATATCTACAGGTATAATGTAAATACTTGTGGTATGATGTGAGTGAAGAGAATTTGAAAATAAATTTAAAAATACATTAAATTCATTATTTGCATGAAAAGTCACTTTATTGCATGAATCGGCAAGGATTCTGACTCTTATTTATTTATTTTTTAATCCTTTCTACTTGATAATTTGTGCAATAATCAGAATACAACCCGTTATATATCAAGACAACGTGAATATTCTGGAGTTCATTTTCAGAGTGACTTTGACATTCATCACGTTTCACTGGCATTCATCTCAGACATGTTCTATTACATACTTGACTGTACATTGTAAGAGAAAATTTACAAGTAATATAATCAGCCCTCCCAACAAAAACAAAAACAAAACAAAACATAATAATTTAGGCAAGGCTGAGCGAGAACTGGTAAGATGATTCAGGAAAGAACATCTCCAATTGACTCTGTGTATTAATTTGACAGGAATATAAAAAATAATACCAAACAGATGCACATTAGATAATAATTAAGGTCCCAAAATGTAAATGATGATTGGACCCTCTTCAGCTTTGTGCCTCCTTGTAAGCCTTCTGCTTTGTATTGGGCTTTAGAAGAAATTGTGCCTTATGCCAATTTTATACTCAGTGGCTCTCATAAAATAATATAAGTCATTATTTTATTCACATGTTCATCAAAACTATTTTTATTGGCTGAATGGAAAAGCAGCTGAAATTGTATTGCTTTTTCCCCTCTACAAGGCTGTCTGTGTGGAGTCAGTCGTGTTGTTTGACCTCTCACCTCTGGATTTCTGCTCTGAATTTGAGGAACTCACCGCTGCTTGTTCTGCTCTACTGGGATTGTCGCCATTTAAAACTGGCTGGTGATCTGATTGGACAGCAGCATCTGTGGGAGGTGAAACAATCATTCTTTCTATGTGCTCATTGGCTGTTCTTTCTGTCACAATACCATAATTGGGCTCTGGCTGATGGGCACTGGAGCGACGTTGCAAAGCATGCTGGGTGCAGGAAAAGGAACGCTGCCGAGGAGCAGGCTGGGGTGACAGGAAGTGTGGCGTCGCAGCTCTTGGAACTTCATGATGCCTTTCCCGATCCTCATCTTCTGAGGTAACCTCCTGTAAGGTGCTGATTGGGCGTGGAGAGCGGCCCATGATTCTTGGTGGGACCAGCGCTGTTGCTGATTGGTTGAGCTGTGGTCGCCAGATCTGAGGGGAGGGGTATTGCACTCTGCCCATCGACCAATCACTGGCAAGACAGAAAGTTATCACAATATCAGATTGCAACACATTAACAGAGATGATGACAAAAATAGTGATGGTTTTTGGTTCTCATATATCATATCATATCATATCATGTATCATACTTCTGCATCATTACCTTTGTGGTGGTGGGGTTACATCTCGATGGGCTATGATCCCAGAGAAGGAGGCGCTTCTTCCAGGCAGGCCTTGTGCTCCGACCCATGGCGAGTACATCAGAGTACGCTCCTCCCACATCATGTCATTAGCCGAGTCCACGGGAACAGGCCCTCTCTGGATTTGGTGGGCTAAAAGGAGTTCCAGTACCTGGTGACGCATGCCCTCTCTGGCCACGTCGATCGGACGACGTCCTCTGCGGTCATGCAGCTCAAGGTTGGCACCGTGAAGGAGGAGAAGTCTGGAGGTATCATAACAGCCATGGAGGGCGGAGAGGAAAAGCGCTGTCTCACCCTATCAGAGAAATCATGAATATAATATACTTCTGTGATGTTTGGAGGATATTTAATCCAATTCATCTTATAGTACAAGTGTTGCCGTGGTCTGCCCAACATGCCCAATCATTCAGAGTATTTAACTATTATATAAGAATACATAAGACATTTTAAAACACCAATAAGACCTACTTAAATTAAACAGGCAGGCTGTGAAGCTTTAAAAATAGTAACAATGGCAACTGTCAACTGTCAGAGCTTACCTTGTTGTCTTGCAGGTCCACAGCGGCCCCATAGCGTATGAGAGTCCTTGTAAGGGAGAGGTGGTTAACTGAGCATGCCCAGTGGAGGGCTGATCTCCCTGAGAGAGACAGTGTGTGTTCAGAGTAAAGGGGAGGTGAGGGGGAAGAGGGGAGGGAGTAAGTCAGCCAATGAACAACCATTACACAACAGAGTCAAGCCCAGATGGTGAAGAGAGGAGGAATGAAGGGATGTGGAGATGAACTGCTTCAGCCAGAAGTGAGAAAGAGATAAACAGAGACAGGACACAAAAACAGAAAAAAGAAGAGATGCAGAGGGATGAAGATAGAGAGACCAGAGACAGCACTTGCAAAGGAAAAGGATGAGCAACAAAGTTAATGCCTATCGACATGTGTTTGTGCACTGGAGCACATTAACTTTGTTCTGAGTCGGAGGAGGGCAGCAGGGGAGCTGGAGAAGCAGAGAGGAAGAGACGGAAGCCATGGACAGAAGAAGACAGGACGGGAGAGGAGGGACACAAAAAGAGGACGTGAGAGAAAAGGGGTAAGTTACACCAGTTACTCAACCCCTCAGTGTACAGATCACAGAATGAATGGCTTGCTCATCACCTCTACATATTATTCTTCTCCAAGATGAACTTTAACCTATTCATGCATGGCATCCAAATATGGCATGAAGACATTTATAAATTCAAGACTTGCTTGCGTGGTTCTAGGAATAGGAATTTTTTCCGCAGGTTGGTCTTTGGTTCAGACTAAAATATATCAACTGTTGGATGGATTTCAATGAAATTTTGTACACATGTTCATGTTCCCCAGAATATGAATCCTACTGGCTTTGGTGATCCCTTAACTTTTGACTCTTACCAGCAAGTTGACATTTTAGCATTTAGTAGAATTTCTCAAAAACTATTGGATGGATCGACATGAAATATGGTACTTATATCCATATCCTCCTCAGCATCAATCACTTTGGTCCTTTCATCCCCTCATTTTCACTCCAATGCCATCATCGGGTAAAAATTTTAATTTGTCACTTTTACCACAAAACTAGTTGCATTCTTAAGAGCCTCAGCTGTGAGAGAGTATGGCTGTAGACTCTTAGTGAACAAAATATTATTACCTTCCCAGTCATTAGCCAAAGACATTTTGCATGAATCTACTAAATTATTAAATATGACAACTACGCTGAAAATGTGGAAGTTTATGAAATTTCCCCGAAATACCATTCACAAAACCAGCCAATACCAAAACCAATTGAAACCAATGAAAGGGGTTAAAGCAGAATTACTCCATCTCCCCTCCTGACCTCAATGATGACATAACATTTACAGGGAAATTGTTGCATCTTCCAGTGAATTGCGCAGGCACTGGTGAAACTGCATTTGCACATAATTCTTCATTAATGTTTTATCCTTCTTGTCTTATAAGATGGATGGAGTTTATTTGATCCTGAACTGTAATTTAAATGAAATTTGTTAGAAAACCTGGCATTCATATCATTCATACTACAAGTATGTTAAAACAGGTACCAAGAATTACATGCAAATACTATCTGACTGAGGTTTGGGGTTGAGCTAGGCTTTCAGGTATCAAACTAATATCAGTATCTGTGACAGGGAAGCATTACCAGTATGATCAGTGTTGTTAACTGGCACTCCTGCTCTCAGCAGCTCCAAGACCACTCTGTCCAGCCCGCTACGGACCGCTCGGATCAGAACTACAGACCCATCCGGGCCACACCACTCTGCCGACTGCCAACATAACCAAGCCATGATGAAAACATACATACACATTATGCATATTCCACATATATCTATGGTGGTCAATAGTTAAGTCTAGACAAAAAATAAAAACAAAAAAAACACTAATATCAAAAACTACACAAATGCATCATTATAACAAAACAAAATTAAAAACTCAGGATAACAAGCAAAGAAATTCAGATAAAGTCAAATAAATGAATCTAAATAATAGCACAATGTCATAGCAGTAGTATAACAATGAATAACAATGACTCTGCACAACCTGGATCAAATAAAATGAACACTGTCAAAAACAAAACACAAGACAGACCTGTTGAGGAGGACTGAGCAATGGAGGAGGCATGGCGTTTCTCTCCCATCCTCTAGGTGGAGCTGATGGAGAGAAAGAATCATGTAAGGTGGATATCTAACTGACACATGCAAGGATTTTGATATTGAAAGTGATAATCAATTACAAATGCTATTTATATTAACTAAATAAAGAATAAAGTGGCACTAGATGTTGCACCATGTAATGTGTGTATTAAGTAATGTGTGTAAGTATTTTTGTAGACATGATATAGTAAAGATGGACATAGTAAAAAAAATGTGTTGGATTCCCAAGTGAATAAAAATGTTAGGCGTTAGGAATGAGTGAATGAGTAAATGAATGAAAGAAACAAACAACACAGAAGTTTCTTTACGTTGTATAGGCCTGCGGGGCTGTGAAGTTCCAACCCGGAAGTGTTTTTGCTCCTGGTTCCTGTGGTCACAGATGGAGGCATCCTCCTGTCGCCTGGAGCACCTTGCATTTATATCTTCCATTGAACTCTGGGTAAAGTCTGTGTCACTTCCTATGTCCTGGTCCCTTTTGAGAGGTCTGAAAACCAAAGCAAAGTTTTGATATTAAGAAGACTGTGGCAGTCTGCCTGTAGTCACATTGTGTTCTTTTCTTTTCTTTTTAATTTATTAGTCACCAAAGAACTCTGCAACACACCCAAACACAAAAATGCAGCTTTGCCATTTAGGGTATTTTTCCTAAAACTTCAACTTTTATGGGTGGTAGTCTTGGTGAGGAAGTGGACCAGGGCCCTGGAACGTGCCAGGGATTAGAGATATTTATCATCACGCCCAGACTTTCAATCTCCATACTGATTAATTTGGATTGCAACTATTTTTATTTTTGTTAGTGATTAACCTGTTTATTATTTTTAGATTAATCAAGTACAAATTAAGTCTAAAGTATAAGATGTCACAAGATAGTAAAAATTGCCAATGCCAAGTTCCCAGAGCACAAGTGATCGTCTAATGTCCCCTTATTTAGCATCTATAAGCAGTATACAAATATTTATATTATTAAAAAAACATTTTATAAAACATTTTATATTATTAAAACTGTGTATTTTATATTATTAAAACTGTGTTTTCCTATATTGTTCCTCATAATGTTATAAATGTAATAAAACTAGTAGGAAAACTTAATGAGCAATTGGTTTTCTTTCTTCTGCAACTACGGTTCACCTGCTATAGTGAAGCTGTGAATACCATGTGAACATATAAATGTGAAGCAGAGATTTTTTTACAGACTATAGTTCCAGGGCAAAATACACCAGATTGACAATAAAAAGTGACATTCAAACTTATGAACTCTCACTGTATTTGTCTACATGACATCATTCCTCCAGCAGACAAAACATCCTGTCACATCTTTCAAAGCAGCTCCCCTCACCGCATTCTAATTGCGTCCTCCCCAAGTGGTTCCCTCCTCCTCTTCTTCTCTGCTTCCTTTGCTTTCTTCTTTTTCCTCAAGCTGATTTTCTCTTTCTCCCTGCTGGATCTGACCCTCTGTTCTTGTTGGGCTATGTGCGGTGGCCAGGCCTTGGATTTGCTGTCGTTGTCAGGGACTGTGAACCTGTGTCTCACCCTATTACTGCTCTCTCTCTCCGTCCGCTGCTGCCTCACCCTCCTCACCACTAGGAGCACCACCAGGGTCAGCACCAGCAGCAGGCCTATTGCTACGGCAACCACAGCCCACAGCCACACAGGGGTCGGCTCTATAAAAGACAGAATGGAAAATTAATTTTATTATTAACAGGTAGAATGTTTTTTGTTAGGGCTGCATGAGATGGATAATATTATGATAATATTGATATGTGATCCTATTTACTAAATTACTCAAATTAATCTGATAAAAGGTTATGTTTCTCACATCTTATGTTTTGGTAAACATAGATCCTAAACTTTCAAAAAATACACAAATAAATAACTACTGACGAATTTAGGGTGTCATTTTGTGACAGATTTCGCTGAGATTCAATATATTATCATTCAATTAAACCTGAAAATATAATTAGACTTTGCAGGTGACTGGAACAAGATTTAACTACTGTTAAACACAATATTAAAGCAGAAGAAGATTTTTTGGACTCTTGGGAGCAGTGGAACAAACTGTAAACACAATGTTGACATATTATTACTTTAAAAAGTTGTTATTTACACAACAATCAGACACAAAGCAATGTTAGCATTCATTTAGAGTAGTGTTTCTGGTCACCTGGTGAAAATAAGTCCTATATTCACTCTCCTTTTAGCTCTACTTTGGTCTCCACTAACTCATGGCTCTATAGCTGCTAAATGCTTGACTGTGTCCGTTGGCTAGTCGCTAATTTTGCCTGTCTGCCATTTGGAGCTGGGCAGGTAGCATACAGCAGTAAGAGTGAAGCAAAACAGTGAAGTTTCAGGCCGTAAAACCAAAACGATGAGCTTTAACACTAAAATGCTCCATGGAGCTAAGAGCAAATGCACAGTCAGGTCATAATTCTCTGTGGTTTCGTCACTACAAGCAACCCCTTTCACGTTTCAAATAATATTGTCAATATAAAAATATTTATTTGTGCAGTGTTAAGAAAAAAATACACTCCCATTTCAAATGAACCTTATCTAATCCAACTCATCTTTAATTTTAATATTTTAAAAAAAAAAGACCTTTTATATGTTTTACATAGAGCTAACCTTCCTATTTTCACATGGGGAGGCCACTTAGCTGGCCTATTGACCTACCAGCATCATGAATATTATTATAAATAAATGTAATGTCATTTTCATTTATAGTAATTATTAATATTTATTATTATTATATTACTAGTCATATCTCTATTATTACTATCATTGTTATTGTTATTATTGTTGTTATTATGCTTCTCTTTGTCTCTCTCCCCCCTCTTCCCCTCCCTCCTTCTTTCTCTCTTAACCCAACCGGTCAAGGCAGATGGCCGCCCACGTAGAGCCTGGTTCTGCTCAAGGTTTCTTCCCATTAAATGGGAGTTATTCTTTGCTGCTGTCACCAAGTGCTTGCTCGTGGGGGAATTGTCAGTTCTCAGTAAATTAAAGAGTACAGTCTTGATATGCTCTATGTGAAAAGTGCCCGGAGATAACTTTTGTTATGATTTGGCGTTACATAAATAAAATTGAATTGAATTGAATAATATTTTGACAAGAAATCCTTTTTTGTAATTTCAGCTTGTGAGTACCTCTGCCTCTGAGAGACTTATGTTTGAACAACTGAAACTTAACCCTGCAACAGTGACCAACACATGTACACACTGGAAACGGAAAGGTGTTATAAACTGTTTTGTTTGGATGAAATTCAAAGTTGGATGTGTGCCTATGCAGGAGACAGGACGTCAGCCTACCTTTGACTTCCTTTTTCACCGTTTCCTCCTCTCTGCTTCCTATTTCCTCTCGGACACCTCTTATATTGATGACGGCCTTCAGCTCTGAGGGGTTGGGGAACGAGTCAGGCTTCAGTAACATTACGGCACGAAGGAAATTGGCAGCCTCGGTGGCATAGGGGAAACAGGTAGAGGGAAGACGGGAGCATGGCCTGTTGTCCACTTGGAGGAAAAGGAGGGAGCTAGGAAAGAAAGAGAGAGGGAAGGAAACAGTAGGAAACAGCAGGTATGTCATCTCTGAGGCCGTTTCTAAGGAATAGATTTGCCTAGATACATTTGCTGAATAAAATCTGACACACTGACTGACATAAAAGACCTATTGTGACATTCACCATTTACAAAAAATTACATACTCTTACCAAACAAGCATAAAATCAACAATACAAAGTCCTGAAATATTTACTTCTAATTTGGACTGGCTTGCTGAACTAAAAGGAGTGCCTCAGGGTTCTGTGCTCAGCCCACTTTTATTTGCTCTTTACATAAATAATTTAGGTGTAAATACACATGAAACTAATACCCATTGTCATGCAGATGATGCAGTTTTGTATAGCTATGGATCTTTAATATTTAATAGTCTCAACTCAAGCTTATATTGAATGCAGACAAATAATAGAAAACTATATTTTCTAATGCTAGGAGGAAGCCCATAGACTATATTGTTACAACTCAGGGGAATACTATAGAAGCATGTTGAGATTTGTTACCAAATTAAAACATCATTCATAATTTTTACTTTTGTTATTATTATTCCCCATCTCTTTTCTTTAGGCTCTTAATTGTCATCATGAAGACACGACTGGTCACACTCTGTTTTTATTTATTTATTTTCTATTGTTTATTTGTTCTCTGTGCAATGCTGTTGTGTTTTTAGGATTTAGCCACATTTTATTTATTTTACTCTATGCTTTTATTAATTTCACCTTTTATTCTCATAATTATGTCTGTGTTTTTATTCGTCTCTATAAAAAAATAAATTGACTTGACTTTGTATTCCAGAGTTGGCTGGCCATCTCTGTCCATAAGAGCTCATCTTATAATCATTATCTCAAATCACAAGACATGAAAAATTCATGTTTTCTGCACAAGCTACTTTCAAGACTATAAATTTAATGACAAATGAGTCCATTGTTAAATGTCTCTGTATTAGCCTACTTGTTGTCTTATTTTAGTATTATTATCTCTCTTTAATATTGTTTTATCTGCTGTGTTGTTTTGTCAGGAGTCTTGGCCAGGTCCCCCTTGCAAAAAGGACTCACCTGATTAAATAAAGGTTAAGTAAAGTACAACTACACTCACAATTCTGGACATTCCTAATCATAATGCCAGTAACATGTAACTGTGTACCTACCCATTTGAGGCAGCTGGTGATGCTTGAGCCAGCAGGTCGGTGAGCTGCTGAGGGTCAAAATCAAACAAGTCCTTGTTAGTATTAAGGGGGGCTGAGCCTCTCAGTTTGAGTGGTGTCTGGAGGAGCACACTAAGCGCCCAGAGCAGGGAGCTATTGGAGAAAGTGCCACGATGTAGTGGGATTTTGGTGTGCAGCACTATCGTGCCTTTAGCCCATATAGAGCTCTGATGTGTGAAGCAGTCGCTGCCATCCCATCCACAGGCGGCATTGTCACATCCCTGTTCGCAGTGGGAGTTGGCGTAGTGATCGCGACAGTACTGGATGTGGCCCGGACTGAGAGCCATGATGGGGAGGGATGGAAGGAATGAAAAGGAGAGGAAGAGTAAGAGATATGAAAAAAATCATCTTAAACTTTCATACTCAGAATAAAATACAGAATGAAAATACAAGGAGCAAGTGACTATGAAGGATTCTAAATTATTATTCATTTCTTTAACTATGTGAATTTATGTGATTTAAATTATTTGATTTAATATCGTGACTTTGATATTGTGGTGTTTTTTTTATTGTTTTAATTTTATTTAAAGTATAAATATCATGTTGGCTGCACCTTCTACCAAACTTAACTATTTCTATTTCATTTTTATTTGAAAAAATGAAAATGAACAATACAGAATTATTGCAATTTGATAATAATATTCATGATGAAGCCAGTTACTCTTAAATTGCCTGTTATTTAGATATCTTGACCCAGTCTGAGTGATTTATGTGTAAAAAGTTTCAAATAGGCTATTAATACAAATAAGATAAGAAATGAAAATGATGCATAAATCGACATAAGACAATTCAAAAGAACAAAGTAACTTGCACAATTAAGCCAACTAAAACACAAAAGTCAATATTAATCTTGAAATTGTTTTCATGGTTTCTGACAATGAAAATGACAACAAAAGAGTTTTACTTGCACAGGCCCCTGTCCTTCCCGCAGTCGAAGCCGTCTCGGAGACATTCAGGCTCCGTACATTCTTTTTCACATAATCCGTTCCCAAACTTTTCCTTACACTGTCGGTTGACAGGACATTGGCCCCACGGATCAACAGGTGCAGCTGTTGAGACAAACACAGATTGGTACAAAAATTGGTAAAAGTGAGCCAAGACACACATATACTTTTGTCTAAGTTGTTGTGGTTAAAATGTAATAATGGTGTATTTGCAGAGTGATCTAGACAGTCTCTATTAGGTATATGTGTGCTATTTAAATTACGGGTGAATTTTGTCAGCAGTGAGATGTGTCAAAGGCAAATAGTCTTTGCAACACTTTCAAACAAATAAATTGAATGTATAAATTCAAAATGAGTATTATTTCAGTAAAACCTGCAGTTATTTTTAATGCTTCTTGAACCTGACACTATACACAGCTGCAGTAATTAAACTGACCACGCAAACTGTTTTCACAGTTTTATCACAGGACCAACTTAACCACATATCAAAACCAACTCATTGTTTCAGAGCATTAGCAACAATTCATAACAATGCAGGTCAAGTCATGAAAGGTGGGTCCTGATACGGACCGTTAAAGGGAACAGGAAATGGGACCGACATAAACAGGAAGTTTCCAGGAGAAGTGAATAGCAACAGGAAATGGAGTGGGCTGGGACTTGATAAAGGTCGAAGGTCATCACCTTGGCAATGAGGAATGTGATGGAGTTGGACAATGGGCTTGGCAGGTGTGTGTGGGGGCCATAAAACCATAACAGAAAAAAGGCCTGGACAATAGAGCTGAAATTAGACGTGTTAAGTTTTTTTACACTTTTGTTTTATTTGAGCAGCAAAGAGAGTTTTCCTTGTGGAGGAAAACAATGACGATGTTACATAAAATAGACTTTTCACTTTGTCTTTAACAGAATATTATCAAGGATAAGATCCATTTTTTCCAACCGAAATATTTCAAAATAATACATTTAGGAAAAAGTTCACTTAAGTTCATTATTTATTGTCTTAAAACTATAGGGTTTTAATCTGAATAAGTCTTAAGTTGTCAAAGAGACCTTAAAAATAGTAATTATTAATTTAACACACTTTAACATTAATTATTGGATAAGAGTAGACGCCATATTTTTTTTCAAACTGGTCATCAGAATCAACTTTTCTTTCTACAATCTACAGTCACAGGGTGAAGTTTAGGCACATTTTGAACCGGTAACGTGTTTCATGTATGCTCAAAAGAAAGATAAATCTGAGGATGATAGGGTGGCTGACTCACCTTGACACGTCCAGCTCAGTCCAAGCAGAACAAACGTCCTCAGAGCCAACATCTTCAGGTCATAAGCTGTGGGCCTTTCCTTCTCTCCGCTCACACAGATCAGCAGTCCAGTCTAGCTGTATTGTACCACTAAACCATAAACTGCCTCTGACACTGCAGTAGCTCACAACGTTTTTTTGGACGGTTGTAAATCTGTAGCTCTGTGGTGTAGCTACAGTCCGCCTGCTCACAGTGAACAGTTAACTCTGAGTGAAGTCAACCAATTCCATCACCACCGCCACCACCAACACCTTCCAATTCCACCACCCAGCCCACTTTGTTCACTCGCTCTTTTTTTCAGAGGCCCTGCGGATATCTGGACAACTTCCTGCCACTGTGTGGAGAAGAATAGGAGGGCGATTACCGAATGTGCATGTGTTTCTGTGTGTGTGTGTGTGCTCTTAGTGTGTCTCAACTTGAAAAAAAACACAGTATGAGGTTATTTGAGCTGTTGGAAGAACCGTTATATGTAAAAAGCTACGGGGTGCGAGCAGACGGCGTGGTTTGAATCTGACCTTTTCAAAGAAACAAAACTGTGCTGTAACTGTGTGCTCTGACTCTAAAAAGGACTCGAACACAGTAAACTGTTTCTGTTGTTTGTGCTTATTTCATTAAAAAAAAAGAAAATAGGACATCTAGAGACTGAAATTTGCCAAGTACAGACAGATACAGATGAGAAAAAATGACTTAAATAGTTTAGTCTTGAGAGTCTTTTCAGACACTTCGAACTCTCACACAACTCTAACTGAAATTCAAAACAACAGATTAACAGATTATTATGTTTAAATATATATATTTTTACAGATGTTTAACACTGACAAAGAATGTAAAAAGAGCTTATATTTTAAGGAACAACATAGTGTTAACCTTTCCTGCTTCAGCGTCCAGACCGTGGTCGGGAAGCACAGGGGAGACTTGTTTACTACTCCAGGGCCGAAGTCACCGCTAACTTCGGAGTTAACTCCCTCCACTTTATCAACAGGTAGCAAGCAAGAAACGGGAACTCAGCTTCAATCTTGAGGAGTTGCAGCATTTATTCTCTGTCAGAACAGCTCAAACTGTACATACACTGTACTCTTACTGTTACAGCTAACCGCTATCTCGCTCGACCATACACATGCGTCATGCGCACTTCCTATGTACTGGGATATTTCTTAAAGACACTACGCCACTCGTATAACACTACCCCCACTCTGGATGGCATATCCCCATAATTCCACTCCAGCACAATGATACACATCAACATTTTCATTTCCTCTTTTTTTTTTTGTGTAACCAGTGTATTTACAGTCCATTGTAGGAGGGAAATAGCGAAAGGTGCAGTTTCTCAGTGCAAATATGAACATGTAGCAATCTTTCTTATAGGGTGCACACATCACAGCCTAGCATTATAAACCCTGGAAAAGGCATTAATAACACTTACTATACAGGCATAAAGGTGTTCCTTCAACAGAAAAATACAGTTGTATCACAGTGGATAATTATTATCAAACAAATAGGCCTACTCCTCAAGTTTCTTTTTTTTTATAAATGTAGTTAACATATAAAATGACCATTAGCTCCAACAGTAGCAAACAGTACAAGACATTTCCCCTCATTCTTTTTCTTTTAACACTGGGAATTGTCCTTTAACCCTTGGAACTGTGCATCAATTGTCCTTAATGAGCCACCCACTCACCATACCTGGCTGGGGGCCTACGTCGGCAGCTTGGTCTTCGAGGACGACGACCCACCTCTCCACCCCCACTATCCTGAAAGTCCCTGGGGGAAGGAAAGTCCAGGTGAGGAAGGTTTGGGGGGGGGGGGGGGGGGGGGGTTAGCAGTTGCAGGGGTATGCCCTGCTGGATCTGGTGGAGTGTTGCCGGAGTCTGCGTTGGAGAAGAGGCCAGAGAGCTCCAGGTCTGGGTCTGCAGAATCCTTGTCCAAGGCTGGAGGTGACACCTCCAACGGTGCCCAGCCCTGAGCCTGCTCCATGGCCCAGGTGTTGTCCATCAGCTCACGGCTGCGATAGGGCTTCAGCTGATCATGGTGAACCACTTTCACTTTGGTTCTTGGGCCTTTCTGGATGCGATACACTAGGTAATCCAGCTGCCCTACGATGAAGAGGGGACCTTCATATGACGGGAGGAACTTCCTGACCCTGTTCTTGGTCTTCTTTGTGCCCTTGATGAGATACCACACAGCATCTCTGACTTGATACTGTGTGTGGCAGCAGTTCTTGTCATACTGTCTCTTTGCACGTTTCACAGATTCACCGAGTGCATCCCTGGCAATTTGATGCGCCAGCTCCAGCCGCTCACAGAGGCGTTGGACATACTCAGGAGCAGAGGGAGCGGTTTCAGAGTCAGGGGGCAAACCGGTTACCAGGTCTACCGGCTCACTCACTTCCCGGCCAAACATCATGAAGTTGGAGGTGAATCCAGTGGAACTGTGCCTTGTCGCTCTGTAGGCCATGACAGCATAGGATTTAAACAGGACTTAATGAAATGTGAGATTGTTAAATTCAGTCATTTTGGCAAAGTTTTAGAATCAAAGTGTCCATCAGAAATGGAGTAATGGAGTATTACACAGCTGATGTTAACAGAATGATCCACTGTAGATCATTTATGTCCTCAGTCCCTCTTTACTGGTTACCTGATTTCTCTAGTTGTGGCCCTGAAGCTCCCCTCTCCATGCAGTATTCCTCCCAAAGATCTTTGAACAAGTTTCCTGTCGCACCAAAAGAACAACCTTGATCCTTTTTGGGGTCGCACAATCCCAAATCCATCTTTTTAAATACAGCACAGAAAACCTGCCGGGACAGAGGCGTCGTCTTCTTCTCTAAGCAGTGGTTGTAGTAGTGCCTATACACCTCAGACATGTTTGAGAAGACTGGCTCCAGATACAGCTTAGAGATTGATGTCCCGCAAGAGAGCACTTTGGGTAAACTGTCGAGGAACTCCTTCAGGAATATGTGCTCTGAAGCTTTACGGGACTTTCTCTGCATTCGCTTCTTAGTATTTTCTTCTGAATTGTCCTGCTGGGATGCATTTTGTGCCCAGTTAAGCACTGACCACTCTCCAATCCCCAAAGTAGAGAGGAACATCTTTTTACAAACCTGTTTTCTGTCGCCGTCGCCTATCAAATGATAACGCATCGAGACAGATCTTCTCGATTGAGTCCATGGTGCTCTGGTTCTTTCCACCGGGTCGCAATCAACTAGTCCGGCCACATAGACCTTTCTCTGAGGCCAGTTCATGCACTGCCAAAAGCTAGTAAACAGCTTGTTCCTTGAGTCTTCACTGAAGTCAGCACAGAAGCGGTTGGATGCCTTTTTGCAAGCACTGGATGTGCATCTCGGTCCCATCGCCCTCTGAGCTTTAGTTATGGTGGCACCATCTTTTTTTCTTTTGCTGATGTACGGTTTGCCCTCCATCCTAAGTTGCTTCTGTCGATTTTGCTTCCATGTTAAAGGTTTGGCAACTCTGGATTTCTTTCTGGCTGGTCCTTCTAGTTCTGAAGGCTTGTTTCTGTCTTTGTCAGTGGCATTCTCTTGTTCTGCAAAAACAGGGAAATGTCATTGGCATGCATGAGACAGGTATGAAAATTATTTTCTTGATTAGTTGTTTGGTCTATAAAATGTCAGAAAAATGTTGATCAGTGTTTCCCAAAACCCAAGATACAACCTAAAATGTCTTGTTTTGTCCCCAACAAATAGTCCACTACCCAAATATATTCAGTTCACTATAATAGAGGAAACCAAAAAGAGAAACCAGAAAATAATCACATACAAGAAGCTATAACCAAATAATTTTGGCATTTTTCTTTAAAAAAATGACTCAAATGATTAATCAGTTATAAAAAATAGTTGTTGATTAATTTTCTGTCAATTGACTTGTTGTTGCAGCTCTACAGTGATGCACTTCTGTGTTAAAGCAAAAACAGCGGTCTTTTGCCAATATCTGAATTTAGCAGAAAAATGTCAAAATGACAGTAGATGTTCTAACATTGCAGTGACATCATCACATTAGTGCACTTCTAAGTTTGGCTGAAACTAACAGTTATTATCATTATAAATTATCTCTTGATTATTATTCCTATTAAATTATTAATTTGTCTATAAAATATATGAAAATAGTGAAACATGCCCATCACAATTGCCCAGAGCCCGAGGTGACATCTTGAAATAGTTTGTTTTGTCCAACCAGCAGTTATAAACCTAAAAGCAGGAGCTGGAACTACTCAACACAACAAGTTATCGGAATTGTTGTGTTGTTTGATTAATTGATGAATCAGATAATTGTTTCAAGTTTAGAGAGTAGCTGAAAAGTGTAAAGATGAAATAAAAATCACTCACCCTGAGTTACCGCCACAGTTTTATTGAATGTAGAAGGAGCAGAGTTCAGTTGTGGACACTGAGGGACAACCTGCCTCTTTTCTAATCTGTTTTCATTTGATTCAGTCTTTCTTGTTTTTCCTGTGTGTGCCCAGTTGAGCACAGACCACTCTCCAATCCCCAACGTGGACAGGAACATGTTTTTACACACTTGTTTCCTTTTGCCATCCACCATCAAGTGATAACGTAGTGAAACCAATCGTCTCGACTGCGATCCCACTGCTCGAGATCTTTCCACCGCATTGCGATCGACTTGTCCTGCCACGTACATCTTTCTCTGAGCCCAGTTCATGTGCTGCCAGAATTCATCAAACACTTTTTTTCGGGTGTCTTCGTTGATTTCATTGCAAAGCCGGTTTGATGCCTTTTTGCATGCATTCGAGGTGCATCTTGGTCCCATTGCTCTTGGCTGTTTTGTCACAACCTCGCCGTCTTTTTTTCGTTTGCTTACGTATGCTTTTCCCTCCATTCTCAGCTGTTTCTGCTTGTTTTGCTTCCACTTTGATGGATCTGCAACTTTGGTTTTGTTTTTTTTTCTGGCAGCCTTATCCAGATGAGTGTTTCCATTTTTGGCAGCTGTATTGAGGAATGCTGTTAAAAAAAAAAAGTGTTCGTTATTGGAGGCAGTGGCCTGAAGTACATAGGCTCTGACACAAATAACATTTTTGGTTTATCAAATACAATAAAGCAATTTTACTCCTAGTTTAGGTGAACAATTTCAACAAGTTATAGAAATAAATATACTTTGACAAACTTGAATCTGTGGATATACAGACTAAAAATGGTGGGACTATTTTTTAATGATCCTTTTTACCCTAAATTATCTCGGGTATTTTCAATAATAAACACCACTTTGTTGGACAAAGGACATGAATCTACACATCCCATCAAAAGGGACAGACATTGTCAGATGTCAATAGCACCTTTTACAAAACCCGTTCAAGGAGGGAATACTGTGCCTTTAATCTGCCTCGCTGTTCTGTATAAAAGGTATGAACACAGAGTGTGGGGGGGCAGAGTTTCTCTGCCAATAAGCCGGCTACGGAGGTAGTCACAGAGCCGGATGGACTGTGTGTGTAAAAGGGACAGCTGGCACAGCGGGACAGGGAGCTGACACTGTTGTGTTATAAGTCATGCCTTTGAATCTGGAGCGCTGGCATGCTGTGTAAAAGCACACATGGAGGCGGCTTTATGCCGGCGTTGTGTGGCTCAGTGTGAAAAAGCAAAGGCAGCTCAAAGGTGGAACCTCTTTATGGCTATAAAGCAGGTTCTCTGTATAAAAGAGGCTGTAGTCACTGCAAGAAAGCTGTATTTTCTGGCCCTGTGTTGCAATTACACTTATAGTGACAACTAATGAAAATCAAGCTTTTTTTGAATGAAAAAAACATTCTGATATTGATCTGGAGCTGGACACTAAAGGATGACAATTTTGGAATTGAAAAAAAGTTAAAAAATCCATATTATTTTGAACATGTACTCATGTGAAAATAACTGGTGTACTGATACATTTACACACTTAGTTCCACTTATTGCGAGTTTCTGTTTCCTGTGTAACTTGTTTCTACACACATGTATTAGAAGAATACTACTGTATATAAAGTATAATACTAAAAGCCCAACTTATTTATCATGGTCATTCTGTTTAATAAGTCTGAAACATATTTTAACTTTTTTACATACTAGCTTGTATGGTGTTCAAAAGTTTATCATAATCTGGGTGGATCATGTTTTATTTTAGTCAACTTTAAACAGGCATCCTTGTGTCATGAGATCCACATTAATATCAGATATTTGCATGTATTTATATTTACTTATTGGACTCATATGAATGAATGTGTGAAAAAGAAAGAAATGTGTTATAGGCTTTAACAGGATGTATGTGCTGGCATTCATAAAATTTTGCATCCACCTGCACTGTGACAGTTTTGAATCCCAACAATTTCAGTTAAATGCCAGCTGACAATTAAAATGGGCTCAAATCATTATTCTTTTAAATCTGCAGACAAGAGAAACTTTCTAAAAATGTGGGTATGTAGTTAAATACACTGTATGCTAAGGCTACAACTAACAATTATTTTCATTATCGAATTATCTGTCAATTATTGTCACGATAGTCGTTTCTCGATTACAGTAGTTGTTTGGTCTATCAAATGTCAGAAAATGGTTAAAAATTGTATTGTAAAACTGTATCCCAAAACCCAAGATGCAACTGAAAATGTTTTGTCATAGTCTACAACCCAAAGATATTCAGATATACTATCAAAGAGGACTAAAGAAACCAGAAAATATTCATATTTAATAAACTGGAACCACATATTTTTTTCTTTTAGAAAATGACTCATATTACCAAAATAGTTGGTGACTAACTGTATAAAGAACAATACGCTATTACTTACTTGTGTCAGTACCCAGAGGAAGTGTATTCTGCATCGGACAGTGGGGAATCATCTGCGGCTCTGTTATTATTGCTGAGTGGGACCTTTTTTTGGACGGTCCATCTTTTTCCATGTCAGATTTCCTGCTTGCATCAGTGACGTGCAGATGGTCTGGGTAGAACAGCACACACACACAGACACACACACAATAATTGACATCATGTCTTATTAAGACACTGCTGGTGACAGTGACACTGCTGGATCTCATACCCACCTGGTGGCATGTGGTGCAGCCCAAAAGTCTCAGAGACTGTGGGTCTGTGAAGTGGGGGGTCATTCGTGGGTTTGGGAAGGAGACCAATATCCTCCATTGCTGCAATGGCTAAAAATATTTTTTAAAAAGTTATTGTAGCTTTTGCATCAAGCTACACAACATGCTTTTGATGGATGGGTTCACAATTTTTCAAGTCTGTCTTAAAACAATAGCCTGGTGCTTTCTTGCCATTTTCATTCCTACTGTTCATACAAGCAAAAAATCCATAAGCCTCCTTCTGTGAAAAAATGTATTTAAAAGTTTATCTGAAGCTAATATGAAGGTTCAAATAAGTCTTTCAACGTTTAAGTCTTTTTAGTGCCAAAGTCCCTCTTTTTGTTACTTTGCTTCCAGCGCAGCTCAACAGGGAAACACTTCCCGAAGAAACACAAAGAGGGAATTTGATGCTAAAAAGACTGTAAATGTGGCAGATATCCACTTGATATGACTACTATATGACTGCTGAAACTTAATATTAGCTTCAGATAAACTTTTAAATGCATTTTTACACAAAATGAAATTGAAAACACACTGAAGGAGATGTTTTAATGTCCAGTATGAACAGGAGGAATGATTGCAGCGAGGAAAACCTCTTTCAGCGTCCATAACTGACTGTTTTTTTAAGACAGACTTGAAAAACTGGGAACCTATCCTTTAAGGCGCAGTCGCATTCACTGTCCATTCAGACGTAATCTAAAAGCACAGTTCATCCATATTTAACTGTGGACAAGAACAATAACAACGCCATGTGTCCTAATCCAGATGTTTTTGTACGTTACGTAGAAGTAGGCGTTGCAGGCCTGTCTGACATAGAAAAGGTAAGTTTAAAAGGCTGAAATGGTGCTCATGATAGATATTTCGCTAATGTTATATATAGCGAATACCAAGCAACTCTTCGTGCAGGCTAAACTACGACAAACCCCTTTTAAAATGATATACTTCAGGCTTCCGTGTTTGCTTACATAGTGTTATACATTTGAAAACGTCTCGTAGACCCGTCGGTTCCATCCAGACCAGATCACAAGTTCCCACCGCTGTCGGCTGTTTACTCCATTACGGTTCTGACAGTGAAACCCAACATCTGTCAGCTCAGTTTGCTCAGGTTTTATTTAGCTAAATATCACTGATGGATCGGAGGAGCCTCTCACTGGCAGCTGCCATGTCTGAGCATGCGCACTGGCTTACAAGGTCTCTGTCCTGCAATAGCTAATTAGATTTTTTTTAAAAGTCAAAACTACTTAAATAATGATATCTAATCTAGCTATAATATCTATTACATCAAATCTATCTATCTATCTATCTATCTATCTATCTATCTATCCTTCAGCACTGTGCAAAAGTTTGAGGCACTTTAGATGTTTAGATTCTTATCTATTATGCAATATCATCAGGCAGGCGTCTGATCCATCCCAGATGTAACAAGAAGTCCTGCAACAGATGGTTTGGCCCCCACAGAGCCTTGATCTCAACATCATGGAGTCAGTCTGGGATTACATGAAGACACAGATGCAACTGAGATGCCTAAATCAACAGAAGAACTGTGGTAACTTCTCCAGGATGCAGGAACAAACTATCTGCCATGTACCTTGAAAAACAGTGTGCAGGTGTACTGAGGAGAACTGCTGCTGTTTTAAAGGCAAAGCGTGCTCACACCAAATAATGATTTCATTTAGGTTTCTTCTGTTTACCGGACTTTGTATTAAGTTAATTGATAAATGAAAACTATTCATGACATTGTTTTTTAAATTTTACTTTTAGTGCCTAAAACTTTTGCACAGCATTGTATCTGAGCGATGAAAAGAGGCTACACTGTAAATCTATCAAATTTAAATTTTATTGTATTTTCTGAATATACGTAAAAGGAAACATATTCTAAGTATTGTAAGTGATTTATAGGTGCGTGTGAAGATAGTACTTAAAATAGTGAGGATATTTATAGCTTTGCTCATCCTATTTTTCTTACATGAAAAGGAAGGGAAAGGAAGGAAGCTATTAGGAAGTTCAAAGTTTCAGTCCCTCAGTTGTCTTCATCGGCTGCAGCACAAGGCCAGATTACCAACCAGGAAAAGTGGGCAATGTGCCCCGGTGCATCAGGAGCCCCAAAAGTCTTAGGTTCACAGCCTGTCAATTGTTTTTTGGTAATTTACTGTAATAAATTGCACATTTTTAAAGAATTTTGACCACCAAAATACAACACTAACTAAAGCAGGCAGAATTAGCTATTTTTTTGTGTCAAAATCTGGTTTCAACACAAGTTTTATCATTTTAGTATATAGGGCTCACATTGTACATTTGCCTAAATAAAGATTGGTTGAATCAAATTACTAGGGCTACAACTTTCTCTAATCAATTGTTTTGTTAATGAAATGTCAGAAAATAGAGAAACATACCTTTTATAGTTTATTAAAAGCTCAAAGCTTTTGTCAGATCAACAGTTTAAAACCCAAAGATATTCAGTTTACTATCATGTATGACATGCAGAAAAACTGATTTGGAATTTTTGTTTAAAAATTGTATAAATAATTATAAAAAAAACTGTGATTTATCTTCTGTCAATTGCTTAATCGATTTATCGACTAATCATTGCAGCTCTACAAATTACAACAAACTAATTGACACACTGAAAACCTGGGGCTGCATCAGTAGGATCTAGGGGTAAATAATGAAGCTGCCATGTACAGTATATAGTCTGCACCATTTTCCTTAATATACACTTGGAGGCAATAGCTTACACACACAATGCACAGCAGGGGAAAGATGGTGATGGTGGGGTCAATAGGTCTTTTTCACAGAAGACGTTTTGACATGTCACAGTAGGAAAAGCACAGGTGTAAATAATAAATAAGTCCTTTTAGCTGCTTCAGTTTCAGGGTCCTGGTATTGTTGGCTCAGTGTCACACTGTCTTTCTGGGACACTTGAAAGCTGACGTTAATATTATTAGTAACACCTGTATTTTTCCTACTGTGACAAGTTAAAATGTCTGTTGTGAAAAAGCAGCAAACTGTATGTTTTTGTTATTGCTGCAATGTCTTTTTGTAATATCTGATTTGGGCACAGAAAGGCAAAAATATAATACTATACTAATATACTTAAAACTTATTACTGATGTTACACTGGTTTGATGAGTAATGGTTTGGCCCATAAACCTTGAAAATGTTCATATGACAGACAGAGAGACAGACAGACAGATATAAATAGATAGATAATACATAAATATAACTTTATTTAACATGATCAAAACCAAGACCCAAGGAAAACAAGCAAGGCTATGACAACAAATAACAGGGGAAAATTTAAATTAAACTACATTACATACTGTACATAGGCTTACATTCAAGGGGTTAATTAACAGTTTCCATTTTAAAATTAGTAAGGACA
Source organism: Thunnus thynnus (assembly GCF_963924715.1). Lineage (NCBI taxonomy): Eukaryota > Metazoa > Chordata > Actinopteri > Scombriformes > Scombridae > Thunnus > Thunnus thynnus. Next base: position 7,554,754 of record NC_089526.1, on the reverse strand, counting down.
TAAAATCGATCATGATGATGTAAAACATATAGGCCAAACATAAATAATTTATTTGGAAAGACACATACAGCTTATTAAGTAAAAAAAAAAAAGAGAGAGAGAAAAGCCAAATAGCTAAAAGGTCCAAGAAAGAAGAGGAAAATATTCTTAAACTAGCCTAATTAATGACATAAACTAAGGAGATTATTGATCTGTGGCAGTTTCAGCGTTTCGTTACATGATGTCGCTGTTGGACTGTTAGGAGATAGATCCGAGGTTACACCAGACATTACCCTCGTACAGTACATGCAACATACATTATGTTTTTAAAAATGTTTCTTAAACATCTTATATCTATAAATACGGTACTACTTAAAGCAAAATGTGTTTTATAACCCTCGCCAGTGTTTATTCGCCATCTCTGACCGACATGAACGGTACTTTCCGTTGTAAAAAAAAAAGAAAAAAAAAAGAAGAGGTATAAATAGTTAGTTTCGGTTTCAGTCTGATAGTTGCAGCTCGGCTAAAGTCAGGACAGGCTGCTGTCTGACATTCACTAATTTAATTGTTACAGTTTTAGCTTGCTGACCAAAATATCGGAGTCGGAGAGTTTTCAGTTTCATACTAAACGTCCACAGCAAACTCGGCTCGCCGAAAGAAAGTGTAAGTTGGATTTTAAGAGCTGTAATAATGCTAGCTAAACCCGGCTAGCAACTGTAAGTTATTTACTGTATGTTAACTGTAATACAGCTAACGTTACAGTTTGACCTGATAATACTTATAATATTGAGTGTTTTGCTAAGTCGTTCGTGTTTCCGAGTGCCATGTGGGGTTGGGTCAGACTTACTGTCCTCAAACGGTTTCAAAGAAATCAGCAGTGTAGATGAAAATGAAAGTATATTAACATTGAATACCACCTGCAGCAAAAAAGAAAGTAACGTTAAACTCTTAACGTATCAATGTCGGTAAAAGGCATATAAGTGCAAACTGTAGTCCTAGCTAAGGTACCTACAGAGGTGTAGGTAAATATTTTAGGGCTGCAACTAATGATTAACGTTATTTGCATTATCTATTAATCGATTCATTGTTTTGTCTATGAAAAAAATAATGAAAATAATGAAATATGCTTGTTATATATATCAAACATACATGTATCAAACATATATGTTTGATACATGTATGTTTGATGTCTTAAAATGTTTTGTCTGATCAACAGTCTAAAATCCAAATATATTTTGTTTACTATCATGTGACACACACACAAAAACTTATGAGAAGCTCCAACCAGCAATTTTTTTTGGCAATTTTCCTTTAAAAAATGACGTAAATGAATATTTGATTAGCAAAATGGTTGCCGATTAATTTTGTGTCAATCAACTCATGGACTAAATGTTGCAGCTCTAAAATATTCTACAAGGTTCAGCCTACAGGTAATATAAACAATATAATATAAATAAACATATCCATTTTCTGTTTTGGAGGTTTCTGTTTAACCTTACTTTGTGTGTCAACTTAAATACTCAGCCACTGACCCTCACTCTCTCTTCTTGTATTTTACAGAACTTGTGTATCATGCAAAAAATGAGCCTCTCTCTTCCTCTGCTCTTCGTGTGCCTGGATATGTGTGTGGTGCACACTATCCGCTTGGCACAGTTCTCACCTCTCCTCTTCTCCCATCCGTTCATCGCCCTGTGGGGAGGAGGGCTGATCAGGGCTAGCCTCCTTCTCCTGCTCACCTTCACCTACCCTGGAAGCCTGCCATGGATGAGCAGCTTCAAGGGGCTCCAGAGCTTAGGGGTCCTTTGCTTTCACTTCCCAGTGTACACAACTCTTCTCTGGGTGCTGGGGCAGTCCACCATGGAGGAACTGTGGGGATGGCACTCCTGGGAAAGGGTGAGCTGCTGTGTTTTTATTCATGATTAGTTCCAGGATGGATACCATCCAAGTAAAGGCAGAAGTAGGCACTTTTCCAAACACTTTTTTCAGGTATCTTTGTCCTACATCGCTCATACATAGCTCAAGCTACTGAGTCTAGAGCAGGAACAAGAGTGAAACCAAAACCAAACCAGTCTGAAGAGAACGAGAAATCCTCAATTTGAGAAATGTGGACATACAAACACATTTTTGATTAAAAAAAAGAATGCTATTAGGTATTTAAATACATTTTCTTTTATCCAAACACAGACTCATTTGCATTGTTGAAGCAACAGGTGATGCATTTCATGTGAGTTATTTTTTTCTGGATATGGTATTGTGTGTGTTTAACCTGCTGTTTGTTTTGCAGGTGTTGCAGGGTTATGTTGTGACAGTGGTGGCGTGGCTCTACTGGAGTAGATATGTGTCATCTCTTTTGCACTCCTGGGGTCAATACATCTCATCTCTGTTGACGAGAAAGCCCTCTGAGAAGCCCAAAGAGGACACCGGTGCCTCTCTGAAGAGACTGATGGGATACATGATGCCCTATTTCTGGCGCTTTGTTGCTGTGCTGGTTCTTGTGGTTCTCTCTTCCTATGGTAAGTGAGCCAGCACCTTAATTTAAGGTTATGTAGTTGATATTATAATAGCTTTATAATGTCCTCATGCCATTACAAAGTTTGAATAGATATGTTTTTGCTTGTTGATAGCAGCTTCAAGCACAAAGTTGGTAGTATTAATCAAAAGTTTACATTTAAGAATCAAATGCATCTATTTGCACCAATTAGGGCATGAACTATTTTTCAGGCAGAGCTACGAAAACATTTGCATAGTTTTTCATGTTAAAGTAGAGAACTTGGAAGTTTTGAATGACTATAATCGATCAAAATCTAAATGGTTGGTAATCTCTGTGCTTGCAGTAGCCAAAAGGTCAAAGAAAGTGTTATGATAAAAGTGATAATAGTGTGATCTTCTGACCGTAGGTGAGATGGCTGTTCCTCAATACACTGGTCGTGTGGCTGACTGGATCATAAACGAAGAAGCACCTGATGCATTCACAGAGGCCATCACAATCATGACACTAATGACTATTGCCAGGTAATACAAGCTTTGTCACATAGTAGTTAAACATTACTGTTTCAATGTTTTTAAAATACCTGAAATCTCAAATCTCAAATATTTATCTCTTCTCTTTTTTTTATTAGCAAAGAACAATGTCTTAGGTTATCATGTAGCTAAATTGCAAATATGTGATTGGCAAAACCTCACTTCTAGTTTTTGGGTTAGGATTTCAATAAGTATTTTTATACTGGATTCAGATTCAATTTAGCTTCATTAAACATTATCAGTCTTCAACCTTAGTGGTATAGTTTGTAGTCCTAAAACATGGATGTATTTGATCCATGGTTTCATTTGCATCTTTCTTGTAGAATTTTGATTTATGCTGAAATTAACGTTGTAGTTCACATAAAAATCAACCAATTCTGGGTTTAAAGAAGATATTTAGGTAATGATTTCTTTTGAAGTTTTGTACACAAATCAAATCAATCATAACTGTATCTTTCTTAAAATGTTTTTCCATTACAATATTTAAAACAGTAGTTGTAGTAGTAATATCGTTGTAGTGGCATTTTGTGTACTTTACACTAAAATGTGCGCTCTGCTGTCTGTTTAGTGCTGTGCTTGAGTTCGTATGTGACCTCATGTACAACATCACCATGAGCTGCATACACACGTCAGTGCAGGGAGTCGTCTTCCAGGCTGTGCTGAAACAGGAGATTGCTTTCTTTGAGTCCACTTCAACCGGTAAGTCATGTACAGACTGTACGTAGGACTGACGGAGAGTCATCTTTAAATGAAAATGCACTGTACACAGTAGGCCATCATGAATAAATCTTAAACCATTTTTACATGCACTTAAAGTGTACGCTTTTCCTGATTGTTATGAATTTGCCAGTAGATATATTTGACAGTATAAGTTTGGGCTGGCAAAAAAATAAGGCTAACTTTCAACTCTTATCTCAGGTGAACTGGTGTCCCGTATTACCACGGATACCAACGATATGAGCGAGGCGCTGAGTGAGAAGCTAAGTCTTGTGATGTGGTACACAGCACGTTTTGCCTTCCTCTTATTCTTCATGGTGAGCCAGTCATGGAAAATGACCCTGCTTACTTGCATGGGACTGCCCATCATCTGGGTCATACCGGAGCTCACTGGACACTTCCACCAGGTAAACAGGAGTTCCCTAAATATCCCATATTCTTCAAGGAAAATTTTACCCACAAGCAATTGATCCTGAAAACAAAAAAAAACAAATGAGAGTGTAACATCTTGTGAAGGTATTTCCTGTGCAGCTACATAATTATCATTACAAAAAAATGCCTTAAGCATCAAATTGATTAGTTTCCATCAGTAAACAAAGGGTGATTTTTATTTTCTTAAAATACTGTATCGAATTGTCACATAAACAATCTATTTTATATTTCTATCCATCTTTTAGACTATTTCGGTAAAGGTTCAGGAGTCGTTGGCTAAGGCCAACCAGGTGGCCACAGAGACCTTCTCCAGCATGAAGACAGTGAGGAGTTTTGCCAACGAGGATGGCGAGACAGAGAGGTACAGAAAGCGGCTGGAGGATACTTATGCCCTTAATAAAAAGGAAGCAGCGGCCTATGCAGCCTCTACCTGGGCCAGCAGCGTGAGTTGAATACTGACCTGGATTATGTGTTTCTTAGCATATCTTTGTCTGTGAGTATGAGATAGTGGGAGTTAACCTAGAGAATACAGCAAAATATAATGTCAGGTATTGGTTGTTGGCTGGTGATTTTAAAGCTAGAAGATGTGTGTGTGTGTGTATATATATGTACACTTTCCACTATTTCAGTTGTCAGTTGTTTACAGCCAGAAATACACCAGTAACCTTAATTATTTTGAAAGGCTACTAATCTGCATGTTCATCGAAGTGCTTGGAATAATTTTGGAATATTTTTTGACCAACTTCCTGTAAGGTAGATGAATAGTTTATTTTGTCATGTAAACCATTGTTTTATGTCCCTCCAGATGACCACCTTAGCCTTGAAAGTGTTTATTCTTTACTATGGAGGGACGCTTGTTACCAGAGGGGCTGTTAGCAGTGGAGACCTGGTGTCATTCGTCCTGTACGAGCTGCAGTTTGCCTCTGCTGTTGAGGTGAGCCACAGGCCAAGATAAAGGGATATCATTTTGAATAAAATATTATATCCTTGCACTTGTTTCCCCTACTGCAGAATGATGAATGAGCAGTAGATTGTTTTGTTTTAAACCAAAATGTGTCAAACTAAAAAGCGCCTCATTCTACTACCTCTCTCCCAGGCTGTCATGCGTTATTACCCAGAAGTGAAAAAGGCAATTGGTGCCTCTGAGAAGATCTTTGAATATTTGGATCGGAAACCTCAAGTACCTCCTGAGGGCACTTTGGCCCCTGAAAACCTTAATGGACACATTCAATTCAAAAAAGTTACATTTTCCTATCCCAGTGGGACAGAAAAAAGCAATCCTTTGCTCAAGGTATGTATGTCTTTATGTATGTTTATTATATTTACAATATTTGTCATCACATATGACTCTGTACGAATCCACACTATTCCTTTCTTCTACCAGGATGTGTCTCTGGAGATGAAACCAGGCCAGATCACTGCCCTCGTGGGGCTAAACAGATCAGGGAAGTCCACCTGTGTCAAGCTGCTGGAGAGGTTTTACCAGCCCCAAGCAGGAGAGATCCTACTGGATGGGAAACCGCTGCTAAGCTACAAAGACCAGTACCTTCATGACAAGGTGGGTGGATAACAGTAGGAATATGCAACCAATATTTTTACCATAAAAACAAACGAGGGAGTGCTTCCTGTAATTGAGAGCGATATGACACAAAAGTCTCTCCTAGTGCATGGGTAGACTATCAGTTTTTTCAATTTAGTATTTGAAATTTTGAGCATTTAGCTGACATTGTGCAAGAATGGGAAGCTTGAAGGTACCCTGAGTAGTTTTTCATCGCTAGTAGTGCAATGATGCAATGTTTTTATGAGTAAGGTGTGGACATGATGATTTGGAGCATGTGGGCAATGTAATACATATTTCTACCACTAGTTTTACTCTATTCCACTGAACCACAGTTGGTGACGAAAATGAGACAAGAAGTGTAGCAATGCACCTACAATGGCAAACATGAATGCAAACATTGTACAATTTAAAATATTTTTTTAAATTAGCTAAGGAAATGCATTTAATAGATTTATTAGAGCTAAAGTACACACACAGTACATTTTGGTGAGAAACTCTGAATGTAAATATACATGTTTTTTTGTTTACCAGAAAAATCTGCAGGGTACCTTTAAAGCTGCAGTAAGTGATTTTGTCCACTAGGGGGAAGAATTGTGTACAATCAGAGAAACACCACCCTGACACACTGTTAGGTCCACTTAACAAGCTGTTGTCCTAAAGCATTTTTTCATTTAATCTTTATTTAATCAGGCAGTCCCATTGAGATTAAGATCTCTTTTTCAAGAGAGACCTTAGAGCAAGAAACATTCATAAGACAAAAACACAATCAGCAAACAGAATAACACAACTACACAATCAACAAAGAATGAAGAGAAATGGTTACAGGAGTAACTGTTCTGTAACTGCAATCAAGTGTATTGCAAGGTCTATGCTCCTTGACCTCTGTTGATTGAGTTAATGTCCCAACATTTGCAATTTTCCACTATAAAAACAAAATATTTTAGCTTTAAATTCCTATATCATCATGAAAAAAGCCAACAGTAAAGACACTATGGATTAATCTGCTTTATTTGGTGATACAGATGAAAAAAGACATAATAAACTACAAATTGTATTGGTGAGGTACTGACACCCTAAGGGGTTCATCAAGTCATTGTACCACAAAAATTGACTAAAATTCAAGATGAAAAATATGACGGTGTATTGTGCAGCTGAGGCCATAAAACAGAAATGAATTAAAGTAGCCCTGAGCTGTACAGCAATAATGACATAGGGGAGGTGAAGCACAGTTCATTGAAAGTTTCTACTCTGAATCCTCAAAATTTCTCTTTAATTTCACTAATTTTCTGCTTTTTATCTTTCAACTTAATATTTATATTTTTGTATTATCACACACTGGTTACAGGAATATTGTAAGGACACTTTTGCCTAGCTTTATTCTGCTGTTGCCTTCATTGTAAACCCTGCTGTGTCAGCTCTGACAGTTAAGCAGCCACTGACTTTTCCTCCTCATCCTGTTTGTTTTTAGATCGCTGTGGTGAGCCAGGATTGTGTGCTGTTTGCTCGCTCAGTGCGGGAGAACATCAAGTATGGCTACGAGCATGCCTCTGATGAGGAAATGTACAGAGCTGCCAGGCTGGCTAGTGCCGACGTTTTCATCAAGGACCTGTCAAAAGGATATGACACAGGTTCGACCCAGAATTTTGCGTAGTGGATCATAAATTTGGGTCTAACATGGGGGTTTTGGGAACTCAATAGAAAATGTTTTATTTATTTTTCGTTTTCATTTTCATTCTTAGATGTTTGCACACTTACAGAATGAATGCCTGCTATGGTGCATCTCTTAGAAGGGGGATGGATTTTTTTTAGGCAACTCATTCTGTCAGGCTGTGTGACAGTAGTGAAAGGATGATGAATGCAACAATGCAATAAAAACTATTCCCTGAGGATGTACATAAACAATAACAGTATGTCCCTCTTTTGGATAGATGCCGGGGAGAAGGGAGGACAGGTATCTGGAGGCCAGAAGCAGCGCATTGCCATTGCTAGAGCCTTAATCAGACGTCCTAAGATCTTGATACTGGACAACGCTACCAGTGACTTGGACACAGAGAATGAATATCAGGTAGGAAATTCTTGAGTCTAAACTTTTTCTCATTATTTGCCTTTGTTTTTCTTCATGTAACACCAAGTCATGATTGTACTTAACAGGTCCACCAAGCTTTGTTAAACCAAACCAACAACTGCTCTGTGCTGTTGATATCCAACAAGATGAGTGTTGTGGAGAAGGCCGATCACATATTTGTCCTGGACAAGGGGTCGATACAGGAGGAGGGCAGTCATGAAGAGCTGCTGAGGAAAAACGGCCTCTATGCTGAACTGGTGACAAAGCAAAATAGGGGCTTCCAACGCAAAGAAGAGGAGAATGATATACACTAAGATGTGCGGGCGGGAGTTTGCCCTCAAGCCAGAGAAGCAGTCGAGTGACAAGGATGTTGCCAACTATGATTCCAGACTTGAGGGGTCAAAACTCCAGCAACACTTGTAGTATAAAAAAACATCTTCATTGTGAGGCCATACTTAATACTGCAAGTGTTGAGAGTTTTGGCCCATTAAGACCGTTTCCCTTTTCCATGAACCTTGAAAGTAGGGGAAGTTGTGCCAGAAATCCCAGAAGAGTTCCAGAGTTAAGGTTCCCTTCAATCAACAGCACTTGAGCTGAACATCTAACCCCCAACTGCTCCAGGAAGATCTTACAGTCCTATTTGCAATATGGATCAAATCCTGTATCAAAGGACATTTGAATTTATATTGCAATATTGATGGACAGAACACAATACAGTACATTATCTGGAAAATAAAAAAAAATCAAAAATCAAGTCCTGCTCATTGATTTGCAGAATTGTCCACAATCATCTAATCCAACCAGTTACCAGCCCAACCCTATGTCCTACGCAGCAGCTCAGTTATGTCAATGTAATCATCTTGAGGAGAGTTAATGATGATCACACACTTTATTGCTTTGTAGACTCTGCACGTTGCTTTTAGATTCTGCACGTTTTTAGATTGAGTGTTTCTAAATAAAGATAAAGGTATATATTTTTCATGTTGAACTTTTTTTTTTTTTTTCCTATTGCTGATTTTTTTTTACCTTCTTAAATGTATTTTAAAGCTAGTGTGTGTGCACCTAAAATTAAGAGAATAAACATTTTCCATGAATCTTTTCTTGCCTTCCATGTTTTTTTGATTTTCAGCTTTACCATATCTGTGAAAGTGTTTCATTTCATGGAAAAAATATTTTTGCACAGAAATTGTTGTTGGGATTTTGTCAGGTGAAGTGACAAAGTGACTACACTGTTATACTTTGTAAAGGGGCATTGGTAGCAACCTTTACTGACTTAAGAGTTGTTTTTTTAAGTTTTTCTATGGTTCCAACATTTTATGGTATGGTTAACAGGGTGGGTGTGTAGTTTGATGCTGGCAGCTTGTTGAAAGGGTGTTCATCATTAGATTATTAATACTAATGCATCAATGTATAAGCAGCATGTTACTGTTGTAGCTGCTGGACGTGGAGCTAGTTTGAACTACAGTACTGGTCAAAAGTTTGGTCACTTTTTAATTCAAAGGAAGGGAAAGGTGTGTCCAAACTTTTGACTGGTACTGTACTTCATATAGAATTACACAGTTTCAAAGGGTCACCAGATGAATATGAGGAATTGTGAAACAATAAGTGGGAGTGAAGAAAAAAATAAAGTTCTGATCTGTATTTTCAGTTTTTTTGATTTTTGGTGAAATATTGGCTCACTTGAACAGCTAGGAAATTAAACCATGTGAGAAGTTTAGAGGGGTTTCATCTTTAATAATGTGTTGTATTTAAAACGTTTGTTATATTATCCATTGTGTCAAATCATCATCTGAAAAGTAACTACAGCTGTTAACTAAATGTAGTGGAGTAGAAAGTATAATATCCTCCTCTGAAATGTTGTGGAGTAAAATGGAAAGTAACGTTTAAGTACAAGTACTTAAAAATTGTACTTCAGTAAATGTACCTAGTTACTTCCCACCACTGGTAAATACAGACTCACAATTCAAGAACCTGTTACCAGATTAATGTCTGTCAGTATCTCGAACAAGAGGCTAAGTACTGCCCACACAAATACTCCAGGCCATAATAACTGTCAGTCGTTTTAGATGTCCATGAAAATACTACTACCTCAATAAACCGAAGGAGTATTATAGACAGAGGAAACATCCGGCACTGCAGACAACACAAACACATAGTTACACCGTTTCCTGTAGACAGCAGTACATCCATCTTTCAAAGGGGCACCCTAATGGTGAATAATTCGAAGCCATAAGCTCAAATATGAATAGGTTTAATGCAGTACGACGCCTGCTGCCACCATTGTGTGCAAACATGACAGAGAACAAGATGTACCGTTGGCAGTGTTGGGCGTGTGCTTTGTATTGTGACAGACGTGTCGTTGCAGCCAATCAGTGTCCAGAATCACCCATAACGTCACAGGAAATACGCGGCACTGCCACGTGTGGGTTTATATAGAGTCAAGCGGAAGCGTTTAGGCGCCATTTCATTGCGGCGTCGCCCGGTATTGTATCGGTGGAAGAAATAGCATCAACAGCGGTGGAATAATTGGATTGTAATAACACTCCGCCTTCAGCCCGATGGAAGCGGCCGCCAACCCGCCTCACGACAGGTAATGTCAGCAGAGTTTTTGGGGAGAAGATTTGATCGGTTTCGTGCAAATGAAGCGTTTTAACGTTTAATGTCAGCGTACTGTAACAGTTATTCGTTAGTGTTACCGTTAGCTGCCCGTTAAAAGCGCTAGCTTGTCTGCAAACGGTTGTTTTAAGACATCGACTGATTCAGCCAGCTAGTTTATGGCAGACTATTTAAGCACGGCTTACTCAACGTCAGTTAAATTGTAGCTTTTCTTGTGGCATTTTGCTTTACAGGGGAGCTGGCACAAAAAGTCCAAATGACAGCTGCAGCCCCACCGGCAGGTTCAGCCGGCTGCTCCCCGCCGGCTCTCTGTCAGTCGGGTCATTCATCGCTCAGGCGCCCTGCTAACGCTAATCTGGCAGCTCATGTGACCGTCACACACGATAGCTGGTAATAAATATCGTGCCTCTGTGTTTGTGCTTTTACACGCAGTAGATTTCAAGGAAGAAAGTAGCAGCTTTCAATGAACCGTTAGATTTGGCAGGCATTATTGCAGTACCTCTGTTAGCTTAACCTAGCTTTCAGCTCGCAGCTTCTGTGTCGGTGAGCTAACGTGTATTATGCTGCGGCAGAATGACGGGAATCGACTGACAGGTTAATGGTTTGACATTTTCCAAAGCAACACCGTTAACTAAACGTTGTGTGTTCTGGGTTTTTTTGGAGGGGGGGCGGGGGGGGGGCACAGAAAATCGCAATCCATTATTCGTGACTGTCATTGTGAGTCAGTGTTTACAAACACGGAGGGCGGGGCGTCCCAACCACGCGATCACCAGCTGTTGGATTGTAAACCCGAGAGTCTCATTTATCTTTCACCTCTTTGATTTAAAATGGAAGCTGATGTATAGGTTTTATTGTGAGTGCTACTGCTGTTCAGTAGAAGCAGAAGTTGATTAATGGCAAGTTGAAACAGTCACATTAGTCACAGGCACGGAGCTGTCCTAATAATAAACAATTAGATCATAGAAAAATAAACTCAACCGGATTATTTTAGCCCCCAAGTATCAGTGCTATGCTCATACCTTATATAATAATCCTGCATTTTCCACCAAAAACCTTAACTTTGTATTTTGGTTATAATAACAGATCTCAGGCTGCAACTAACAATTATTTTCATTATCGGATTAATATCTTGATTATTTTATAGATTAATCGAATAGTCATTTGGTCTTTAAAATGTCAGAAATTGGTTTAAAAAGAAAAAAAGATGACCAATGTCTCCCACAGCCCAAGATGCAACCTAAAATTTCAAGATTTCCCCCTGATTAAGCAGCCTAACGCGCCAGATGGTTTCAGAACCATCCGAGAAGTCATCCTTGAAAAGTGCAAGTAGTTTCAAAGAAAATACTTGGCAGGGGATCAGATGGACCATCTCCCTATCACAGGCTAACTTCTCGCTGATTGGTCTGAACCACTTTTGGTTCAACCACAAGCGCATAACTTGAAGCCTGACTGGATGGATTCTCGCGCAAGGGAACCGACTAACAGTTCATAATCCAAAGATATTCAGTTTATTATTACAGAGGACTAAAGAAACTGAATATATTCACGTTTAAGAAGCTGGAACAAGAGAATTTAAGCATTTTAAAAGAAAGACTCAAAATAGTAGGTGATTAATTTTCTGTTGATCGACTAATCCTTGCAGCTCTAAACAGATCCTAAATTAGCCATTTATTGGACACCAGAGCAGAATTGAAAATTCCAATTATTTAGACCCATATAAAAACAAACTGCGAGACAAATAGTGTGTCAGCATAATTACACTGATCAATATCCAAGAAAAATATCCAGAGAATCACCCTCCCATCTCAAGTCACTTCAACTCATTATTTCAGTTTATTTACAATTACATTACTTATGTAACTCAAAGCTCAAATATGTTTAACTCTCCATGTATATTGTGAAGAATGGCTCATGTTTTTGTTTTGTTTTTTTCATGGCTAATGTGGTTCAGCTGTTCCTTGTGTTGCTGGGATTTTGACAGATGTAGGAAATAAGCTCACAAGCTTTGCCACAGTTTGTGTGTCAGTGGGGCAGATAAGTGTCCTGAACTCTGGGGTGAGATTTAACTTCTTCTAAATCTGGTTCATGTGCTCTTCTCACAGGGAAGTGAAGATGAATGATGGGGGTTTAGGGTGAGATGGTGGCTTCCTGTGACTGCATAAACTGAGAGACCCCAGTCTTTATCTCTCGGTGTCCTGAATTGGTTTAGCTATATAGAACATGATCTATTTAGTCTAGTTGGACTAAAGCCAAGACTGAAGATCCCTGTGAGTTGTAGAGCATTCTGAGATGTTTCTTTTGTCTGTTTCTTTTACTTAACACTATTAACTCCTGCTGGGATAAGTTGTCCTTTGCATTTGAACCATTCTTCATATTGACTGTAGAGTAGTGGGCAGCTGTACTGCCAAGAGACCAACATTAAATCTGGGACCAGTGCATCAGTGGAGGGCATTGGGGAGTATTCCTAATTCCTTTGCATGTGGGAGGAAACCAGAGCACACAAATTTAACACAGAAAGTGCAGGGTTGGATGTATCTGTGATTATTAGGCCCTGTTTTTTTTTTTTAGCACATTTTCAGAATCAGAATCAGCTTTTAACATACAAGGAATTTGACTCCAGTTTCTATTGGCTCTCAATGTTCAGGAAGATGCACATAGACATACAGCCAAAACAAAGACAACGAAGCTGATCAAAGATAATGATACATAAACATATTACTGTTATGTTCAAGCAAACATGTGAAAAAATACACACTTATAGAAATAATAAATGGACAACAAAATTTTATGTCTATGTACGGATAAAACAATTTTTGTAAATTGTAAACAGGATACAAGCAGTCATTTGAAAGGTATTGAAGGTTATATCTTTACGCCTCGGTGACCGTGGTGAACTACTGAATTTGAAAGCACACACACAAATTTCAGACATTTTCTTGTGGTAACGCAACAGCCTTACTTAGCCTTGCAATTTTTCAACATTATTGCAATTCATTGCAATTTCAAAAGGATATTTTTTTCAGAAAAATGTCTCCAAATTCACTCACTGAGCACGGCGAGTGTCAAAGACAAACATAGAGCCTGCTAGTCAGTGCTTCAGTTTTAATACCACAATGTAAGACATTCAGTTGAACTTCCATTTACATACATGCAATTGGTGATAAATCTGAGTATTTTCTCATGATTTATAATAAAGTTATACACCACAGTTTTAAATGTTTACGTTGATGTAAATGTAACGATATATCACTCAGCCTTACTATAAGTGAATGTTTATTTTCTTTAGCTGGGGAGGATCCATGTAGTGGTGGTTCCCAGGACTGTGCTAAAAGTAGCATCCTATTGATAGAATCCCAGTTTCCTAGATGATGGTAAGCGGCGGACAGGGAGGGCACTGCCATAGTTGCACTGGTCATGTGGGTAATGTGAATGAATCATGTATAGGCTGCAGCTTTTGACATCAGTAGATTTTCCAAGAGCGTATGTGCTCGTGAGAGGGAGCAGCAGATCAGTGAATCAATAGTTGCATCAATTAGGGGCAATTAATCGAAGTTAATTTTCAATTTTTGGCTTCCAATGATTACGATTGGAAAACAAGAGATCGAGATAAAGCGATTATTGTGCCGCTTTTCGTTTCGCAGTGATGCTCTCGTTTTGTCTTGTGTTATAAATCCAGCGCGCCCCTTTCCTTTACAGCGGTGTACTTTCCTCCCTAAAAACCTCTGACCTGCGCTCAGCGTCTCTGTCTACTTAAGCTTCACTTGGCTGACTGACTGAACCAAAATACTTTTCATGTCATCTCCACGGGAAGAAATCAACAGTGTTTGTATTTATTGATTCATTGATTTTTATTTCCCTGCTCACCGTAGCGAGTGAGGAGAATCTGCCTGTGGTGAAACCAGCAAGCTCACAGACAGACTGGTAGCTGATCAGTCAATATAGATACAGTTAGTAAGTTGAAAACACACATACAGCAGGATATTTCTGCGATTTAAACAGCGGTCTGTGCAGATTACACTAAATACACTCCTGTGCTTGGAGTCAGTGTGGATTTGTACATTTAATAAAACTGAAGCATTTCAGTTCTGTGAGTCAAAGAGTAATTGTGTTAAATAATCGTGATCTTTTCCATAATCAAGCAGCCTTAGCATCAATAAAGGTGGCAATGATCATCATAGTCAACTTAAAAGAACCATTTCCTTCACTATTATACTATTGTATTCCCACACAAAAATGGGTTCACTCTTCCCCTTTTTATTAATCATTTATTACGCCACTTTTATCATATATAAAGGAGTCTTGTTTGTACATTTCTTCCCACTCCATTTATCTAAAGTAGAATTTCTCTTCCTGCAGTCTGAATCCAGAGTTATTTTATCGTCCCATCAGTACATGTTTTTTTCTCTTCCTGTTGTCTTTATCCCATCCTCTGTTCTTCCCTTTTTGTTTCACTTCAGCTCTCTGGTCGGGTTGTCCGGTGGCGGGATGGACCAACACTCCAGCTCGGGCAAACGCATCCGCAAGCCTTCCCTGCTGTACGAGGACTTTGAGAGCCCCTCTCTGCCACACAGCATGCCCCAGGGTCCCCCTGCCCCACCACAGCCCCCAGTAAAGGATCCCTCTCGGCCAAGCCGCATGACCAACCAGCTGCAGTACCTCCAGAAGACCCTGATGAAGTCTTTGTGGAGGCATCACTTTGCCTGGCCTTTTCGTGAGCCTGTGGACGCCTACAGGCTTAACTTACCGGTGGGTTACAGTAAACGCTTGAGCAAAGAGATTTTCACTTTCATTTTGTTAAGTTGATGTTTGTGCAACTCATGGCAGCGCTTAGGCTCAGATGATAAAGGAAAAAAAAATGCTGCTATTGTTAGACATTAATTTATTGTTCACTTGTAATGTTCATCCTGCTCCACAAGTCTGTTTTGGCTGATTTTCATTTTCATAAAATCTCCATATGTCTCACTCTTCTACTGTCCCTTTCCCTTCTGTCTCTCATTCTCCCCTCTGCAGGATTACCATAAAATTATCAAACAACCCATGGACATGGGCACTATCAAGAAGCGCCTGGAAAACAACTTCTACCGTAGTGCAAGTGAGTGCATACAGGACTTCAACACAATGTTCACCAACTGCTACATCTACAACAAGGTAGGTTAAAAGGTAAAAATCAGATCTTTGTCCATCATGGTTTTGTTCTTTTAAGTTTCTCTCTCTCTTACTCATTACATTACTCTCATGATTATGTTTATTATCAGGTGGACTTCACTCACAGCAGGGATAATGCACTGTTATTATATTAAGCACAAGGCAATAAGAGCAGCACAGGAAAGGGCTTAAATTGAAAATATGTATTCGAGGTTTGAGGTTCATCCAAACTACAATAAGTGTCTGAAGCTTTTCACTGTACCAGTGCAAAGCTGTGAAACTAACATGCTTACTAAGAAGTGTTGCAAAATGACCAAATGTAGATTTGTATAAATTTAATGTAATCTAGTTTGTTGTTTTAACTTACCCAATAAAACCAATCCAGGCTCCAGGTGCAGACCCAGGAATTTTCAGAACATTGTGAGAAAGTGCAATTTTAAACCTTTTCTCTATTTCCCGTGGAGAAATGTTCATCTAACACTTTGCAAATAGAAACTTGTCTGGAATACTCTCCTATCTTATATAATAAAAGAACATGTGCTGACCTGCAAACACTGTACAGTAGAACTTGGCAAGAGGGAAAATGAAAATATCAAGTTATCAAGAGACCAAATTCCAGTTTCATTAGGTATAAACAATGTGCCTATATCAAGTGTTCTGTCCAAGTTGTAGCTGTTGAGAATCTCTAAAGCAACTAAAGATTATTTTCATCATCACTTTCATCGTTTGATCACTATTTTTGTTTTGTTATTTCATGTATAAGAAGTAATGTCAGATCATCTTGTGAATTTGTGTCTAACAAATCATAACAAAATCATATTGCATTGATATTTTTTATCACAAATTAATCAGTTAATCATTACAGAAGTAGTGAAACAGGTACTCTGAGCTGCCATAATTGACCATGGTGGCTTCTTTGTAGTATGCAGGGTGTTCATAAATTGTTTTCTTGGTTAGCCGACAGACGACATCGTGCTGATGGCCCAGCCTTTAGAGAAGATTTTTCTCCAGAAGGTGGCCCAGATGCCCCAGGAGGAAATCGAGCTACCTCCTCCAGCTCCTCGAAACAAAAACAGCAGGGGAAGAGGTTCCAAATCTAGCTGTGAGTATAAGTGACAGCACACGTCTTGCAGAATTTGAATGAATGAATCTTCTGAGGCGTTCTGAAGTTCTTGTCATGAATACGCAAGTTGTACACATTTTCAGTCCCATTTATCAGCCTCTGTATGTCTCCAGTGACAAGAGGCTTCCTTCAGACTGTTTCGTGTTCACTTTTGTCACCAGTCATTCTGAGTCATATTTCTAAAATGATACCTTTTTCAGCATCGAGGGCTCAGCAGGTGCCAGCTGTGTCGCAGTCAGCTTACTCCCCCTCTTCCTCAGACACTGGGGAGTCTATGCTGGCCAACTCTCCCCAGACTGTGCTGACCAAAAGCCTGCCTCCAGCAAACATCATGGGCATACCCCCCACGCAGCCCACAACCAAGGTACATGCAAAAAACACAGATAATCAGCATGATTTGTGCAGACATTTCTAAAGTGGTTGTCTATTGCTGCACACACAATAGATTTAATAGACATTTTCTGCAAAAACAGGAACGTTGACACAATTAAGTGTCTTAAAAGGCAGAAGTTATACAGATTTTAATGTTTATCCTTATTGCAAAATAATGATGAACTTGTCTTGTAGCCTATCATAGTGACTTCCAACCTTTTTATTTCTCATTGTAGAAGAAAGGTGTGAAACGTAAGGCAGACACCACCACACCCTCCACCATGGGCTTGACCGTTGGCATGTCGGGAGCAACACACATGGTGGGCTTAGGGAAGGGAGGTCACGGGGGCCAAGTCCACGACACCTCCATGCACAGCATCTCCTCCATGGGAGGCATGAGTTTAGAGACTCCACCTGGGATGGGCCTGGTCAGAAGCCCCGGAGGTCCTGTCCTGCTCCAGCCTATGATGTCTGGCACTGGACGCAGAGTGGGCAGCGGACGCCCCATCAAACCCCCCAAGAAGGACTTACCGGATTCTGTCCAACCTCAGCCCTCGAGGAAGGGCAAACTAAGCCCGCAGCTGAGGTACTGCAGTGGGCTGCTGAAGGACATGTTGTCAAAGAAACATGCTGCCTACGCCTGGCCTTTCTATACACCTGTGGACGCAGCTGCTCTGGGACTTCATGACTATCATGATATCATCAAGTGTCCCATGGATCTCAGCACTATCAAGGTGACATCTCATTCTTTTAACTCAGGGAAAGACTAATAGACAATCAAATTGCTCCTACTTATTACATAGTCAAGGGATGAGTGAAGTTTCAAATTTCTGAATGTCTTTCTTTTAAATATATCACACTGTGAAGATAGCATACTGTGATAAAGAACACTTGGGGCTGAAAATCGGTATTGTAAATGCAAATTGTCACATAAGAAATGTTGAAACACTGATTAAACTGGGGGAAGCTTCCAAAAAATCCAAATGTATGTGTATAGTAGGTCAAAGAACTAATGTTTTCCTTTCCTAACTCTTCATCAGAGGAAGATGGACTGTCGTGAATACAGGGATGCTCAGCAATTTGCCAGTGACGTCAGGCTTATGTTCTCCAACTGCTACAAGTACAACCCACCTGACCATGATGTCGTCGGCATGGCACGGAAGCTGCAGGTAAGCTTTAGCAGTCTAATTCTACTTTCTGAACTTAAGCTGAAATGATAATATATCTGCAGAATGTGAAAATAATAGTCAATTGTTGCTCTTTGATCTTTGTCCCAGGATGTGTTTGAGTTCCGTTTTGCCAAGATGCCAGATGAACCGCATATGGATCACACCGCCATGTCAGTGAGTGGCCACCCAACTTCCTCGTCCTCCTCGTCTTCCTCCTCCTCGTCCTCATCTTCCTCCACCTCTGAGAGTGAGCCCAGCAGTGAGAGCGAAGAGAGCGAGAGCAGCCCCAGCTCAGACAGCGAGGAGGAGCGAGCACATCGCTTGGCTGAGTTACAGGACCAGGTGTGCACACAAGTAAGACCTCCACTACTATTTATTTATTAACCAGGTCTCTTTTATTATAACAAATTTCATGTGGAAATAAAAAAATGTTTTTTACAGTAATCATCTTAAAAAAAATGTTCCTCACAGCTTCGGGCCATGCACGAACAGCTGGCTGCCCTCTCCCAAGGCCCCATCATCAAACCCAAGAAGAAGAAAGAGAAGAAGGATAAAAAGGAGAAGAAGAAAAAGAAGAAAGTGGAGAAGCGAAGTCGAGGTGGCAGAAGCAGAGCTGGCTCTGAGGAATGGAAGATGCCTGGCAAGATACTGAAGAGCAAGTCTGCCAGAGCAGGAGCATCCCAGCCCAAGAAGAGCCAGGGGAAGAAGAGTAACAAGAACAGCAAGTTAGTTGTTTTGCTACCTCTTCACACTATTTTGAAGGTTTTAATGCTTCACAATAATGAGTAATATAAAGATTACCTAGTGTCTCCATTTACTCATTTAAACTATCAAGCTGCTGATATAATGATAACTTTTTTCCTGCCTCTATTTTCCTTTTCATTCTTTAGAACCGCAAAGAAGCCGTTCTACCCACCAGTGGCCCCTTCCATGCTGCCGCACTACGACTCGGAGGAAGAGGAGGAGATTGTACCCATGTCGTATGATGAGAAGCGCCAACTGAGCCTCGACATCAACAAGCTGCCGGGCGAGAAGCTGGGTCGTGTGGTCCACATCATCCAGTCCAGGGAGCCCTCACTGAGGGACACCAATCCCGAGGAGATCGAGATTGACTTTGAAACACTGAAGCCATCGACACTGAAAGAGCTGGAACGCTACGTCATGACCTGTTTGAGGAAGAAGCCCCGTAAGCCCTACACTGAGCAAGGTAAGTTAAACGTCCACCAAGCATTTACCAGTGTATTTTGGTTCAATAATGTCTAGTATGTAGCTTTGTACTCATTGAAAAGTTTAGAGCTGCAACGATTAGTCAATTAACAGGAAATTAATCGCCAACTATTTTGATAATTGCTCTTTTTTTTTTTTTTTAAGAAAAATACTAAAATTCTCTCATTCCAGCTTCTTAAATGGAATATTTTCTGGTTTCTTCAGTCTGTTATGATAGTAAACTGAACATCTTTGAGTTATGGACTGTTGATGGAGACAAAACAAGACATTTAAGGTTGTATCTTAGGCTTTGGAAAGCAGTGATCGACATCTTTCACATTTTGTTTCTGAAACGACCAATCAGTTAATCGGGAAAATAACACACAGATTAATCAATAATGAAAATAACTGTTGGTTGCAGCCCCAGACAAGTTATTTTTATTATTGATATTTATATGGTCACAGTTTATCAATACGCTTTCAGGCTAGTTTTGGGGAGAGAGCTTACTATAGGTGCAGACTAGGTGCAAACAAAGTGCTAAACCATTACTGAATTTCAAATACTGCAATTATTGTTTTATTTCAACACAGGCTGTGATTAATGAGCTGCGTCGTTGCAAAAAAGGGCACTTCTGTTTTGAACCCTAGCAACAATGTAACTCAAGGCTGTGGTGCTTTGTAAGGCTTTGTTTGTTTTATTTCAAACTAGATTTTATAACAGCTGACAGTCGTGATGTGATTCACCTGCATGTAGGGTAACACACAGCTCATACTTGCTATCCTTTTAAGCAATATAACAGCTCTGTACTTTGATATCAAAGTAATATTTTCCCTGTATGAATTACTAAAGAAATAAAATTGTAACCAAAGTACTACACCAAACCGACAGGCATGTGATGTTGTCTTCTCAGCCAGTTAATGCACTTGACTTTGGTACAGTCCTGCACCCACATCTTTTATTCAGCTCTGCCCTTAGTGTGTCTCAGTGAGTGAAGGGCTAGTTTTCCTCCTGAGTAAACACTGCTGGATAAGCTCCTGAAGGAATAAATTTGCTGAGTTAGCGTTTACACTATAGCATAAAGCATTTAATCAATGATATGTCATGCAAGGTTGTGTTGTTCGTCATGTCACGAAACCGAGTTTACCAGATACTGTACTGCACTGCTTTAATGTCTCTGAGACTAATGTTCTGCAAGGTTTAATTCAATCTCACTACCTACTGGCTGTAATAAGATGGTACTTTTGATGAGCAGTCATATCGATTCATCGACTAATTGTTGCAGCTCTAGATGTCTTTTTCCATTTGAGGAGAATCATTTGTTGAACAAGCAGTGTGGAGAAGACCACAACTGCAGTTTTGGTTTGTGGTGATCTTAAAGTGTTGCAGGACCACACTGAATATGGCCGTCAAAGGATTGGGATCAATTATTGTTCCACATACATTTGAAAGGGTATTAAAGCCCCCTGTCCATTAATTCTCTGGCCACAGAAAGGACCAAAACATATGGCTAAGGGTGCCCACATCCTAAACAATACTTGTTTACTCCTGAAAACAGTTTTGCCCAGGAATGAACCAGATCAACTGGTAACTGTCAAAGATATTTCTGACATTGACACTGTTCACTCAAAACACTAATTGCAGCTCATTTACACCGATATACTGTCCTAATACACAGGTCACTGTAGTATAGTGTGGATGGCAAGTTTATAACTGCCTTGTTGTCATTTTCCACTTGTAGCTGCAAAGAAAGGCGGTATTGCCAAGTCTAAAGAGGAGCTGACTCTGGAGAAGAGGAGGGAGCTGGAGAGGAGGCTGCAAGATGTCAGCGGACAACTCAATTCTGTCAAGAAACCTGCGAAACCTAAAGGTTAGTCACATGTGACACTTTAGATGTTGGTTGCTGTTTTGTCTCTACCTGGTGGGTCTGTAATACTTCTATTTATTTACTCTTACTTATTCTTCCCTCTTCAGTGGAGAAGCCCAGCGCTGTAGAGACTCAAGCCCAGCCCTCTCGCCTCAGCGGTAGCAGCTCCAGCTCCGACTCTTCCTCATCCTCATCCTCCTCCTCGTCCTCAGACACCAGTGATTCGGACTCTGGTTGAGATCCTTAGTGCTGGATAAGAGAGAAAACACTAATAACTCAGGGACTTGGGCTGGCCCAGGACAAAACACACCCTGAAAACAGTAGTGGGCTGAGATATTAGATATTACAGTGAAAAACACTCCAAGCGGACTACTAAAATGTTTTGAATGTGGGACTGAGGGATGTGAAAAAACGTCTCCGTGGATAAACGTAGAATCCAAACACTAAATGCCTTGGTTTCTCCATCCTCCCCTTTGTAAATACATGTACAAATGTATGTTTCTTTTATAAAGAAGAATTTTATGGTGATCCCCCAAAGAGGGAAGTGGAGTAATAAAAAAAGGATGTGGAAAGACGGGGCCCTTACTCCAAATCTACTTTGGCTGGCCTTACGCTGTGTCCTCTGTGGCGAGGGAATGGAGAGTGTTATTTATTTGTTTTCTTCATCCATATTTCCTCAGATGTTACTGGAATTTGAACCAGCAAGCTTTTTGGTCACAAGCCTTGTTTTTCTAACATCTGGCCTTCCGCCTCGCTTAATTTAGATCTACCCCTAGACTCAGCCTTAATGATCCAGATTGTTGTTAATAGCTGTTAGATTATTATTGTTAGGAAGCTCCAAGATTCCTTCTCATGGTCACAGGTCCAAGAGCTATTGAGCAGTGAATAAAGTCAAACCGACTGTATGGTTATCTGCCTTGTTCAGGTCAAATTTGAAGTTGATTACAGTTTGAGTTGTAGATCATCTCTTGTTATGTTTACACAAATGTTAAATCTCAGTTTGACAGTGAGCTTTATGCTGCTGTCTGTTTTACAGCCTGTCATTCTTGGTTGTTGTTTTTTTTTAAAAAGGTGGGTTTATAGTACAGTATTGAAATGGCTTAACATACTGTAATTACAAAGTTTGCAATTAAGTAACATATTCAAAAAGTTGGTTTTTGATTTTATGGATGCACTTTACTCCTAAAAAGCCCACCAGCCATTTTAAGACTGTCTAGTCTTATTAATATGACACTAAACAAAATACTGTCTTCAGTATTTTGCCATCTGTTCATACAGCTCAGCTTTGATATTCTTCAAATTTCTCCTCATGACAGTAAGTGTGTATCTTTTTCTTAAGAGCTGAACACAGGCTGCTGAAAACGATCAGATTATAGTGCCGGTCAAACTCTCAAATTTCCACAATTCTGTCCTGAACTTGTAAAGTATTGTATTACTGTATCTTGAAGACATATGTAGCACTTGAAAACACAGTGAAGGTTTCTTAAAAAGAAATCTTTCGGCACTTACTGGAACAAAAAGTGAGCTGAATAACGCTACAAGATTCCCATACAGAGACGATAGAGTCCTCATAGTCCACGTGTAGTTGAAGCTGTTAAATGTTCAATGAAAGAAGATACGCTTGTATATACTTAAACTGTATTTGCTGTTGCACAAATTATTGTATTTCTGCTGTTCAGTCTCTTTTGTTTCAGTTAGCTTGTATCCTTTTTTACATGCTATTATTTCTCATTCCAGTTAACTGTCTTAGTTGTTTCCTGAAGAATGTTCTCCTGAGCGTCGCTGCCTCTCAGAGACATACCTTTCATTTGACAGCTTTGTTTATTAAAATAGTATGTTCTGTAAAAACACTGATTTTTGTCTGACTGTGTGATATCTTTCATGTTGATATTTTAAAACTTTATGTCGAGCTCGACTCAAGTGATTAGCGAACAACAGAGAATTAATCAACACGGTTTAGATAACTGATTACTCATTTAGGTCATTTATCAAGCAAATTTGCTAAACATCTTCTGGTTCCAGCTCCTCAAATGTTATTTTGTCTGTTTTATATCTTTCTTTTTTTAAAACTTTATATATTTTTGACTGTTGGTCACACAAAACAACTTATTTTAATAATTTAAAGACATCACTTGGATGCTCTGGGAAATTATGAAAGACTTCTCCAGTATTTCCTGAAATTATATTAACTAAATTATTAATCATTCAGTAGTAATTGCTAATGAAAATAATGGTTGCTATAACGATGACACTATAGAGCACAATTTATTCATTTTTTTGTCTTTGTTGCTTTTAGAATTAAATTATTAACTGAAATATTAAAATAAACTGCAATATGGCGTGATTAATAGGGCATGCCAGAGCTTTAAAAACAAACATAAATGCTGCACACTTGGTACAATTATGGTCTGTCCAACTGAAAGATTTCCAGACATTTTTGCTCAACTAGTAATTTGTTGTTGTTTTTTCCCACAAATTAAATTAATTACTTCTTTAAAATCCTTGACATTGACATCTACTCCTACGTCATTAAAAATCTGGACTCTATGAATATGTAAATATTTTTTCATTTAAAAGTTTAACTGCTGGACACATAATGTCTCTTACTTCACTGTAAAGTTTATTCTCAGTGTATATGCAATGGAGACTTCAAGTTTCCATATAACACATGTGGGTTGCACACTGGGGCACGATTTGCTCAGAAGTTGTTGTGATGTCAAAAATCGTGTTTGTAGGTACAAGGGGTGTGCCCGAATACAAATACATTATTCAGCAAAGCACAAATAGTGGGTTTTATATGAATATTTGTTTCATACAAATATTTTTAAAATGATTAGTTGGGGGTGTTCCCCAGAGATAAAGCTCAGCTACTGACACAAGCAAAGTGCTCCCAAGGGACTCTCCATAACTGTTGTTCCCCTTCTCATTTCCACAAAGTTAGGTTGTAAAAAATAGATGATGAAAAGTGCATAGCAATAATTAACTTTGAACTTTCCTACCTACACATTACACAATGTGCTGTCTCTGTGTTATGAGTGTATAAATAGGTAGAGGTCTGTCTGCATGAGGCAATGAATAAAGTTTTAGTTCAGTAATCAGCTGAGTTGTCTATGATCTGGGAGACTCCACTTCAAGTCCCGATGTGGGGACCTCCTTCGTAAGGTAGTTTATTCATGGACACTCATTGTAACACTTTCATTTTCTAAAATTAAAAGTGTCAGAAAAAAAAAAACATTTTTAAGCCTCTTTCCATTTTTATTGGAATACAAATACAGATGCAGATAATTTTGCTGCCTCAACAAATACAGATACAAATACAAATACTGGGATCTCTGCACATCCCTAGAAGGTACACGCCTCAAACTCAAATGAAGCTTAAACATCCAAGTGAAGAAAACACAAAGAAAAACACATTTTTTACTGGAGAGGGACTTTAAATTTTTTCCACAGGTTATGATGATCACTTTCCTCCAGTAGGGGGCAGCAGTTAATCATTTTAAAATCTGACTCACCTGTGCCTTCCATGCTTTCAGGGTGGAAACATTGTCATCGAATTACACACATTGAATGGTTTGTGGTGTCAGGAAGTCATTTCAGAAAATGAATCCAATAGTTTCATGTATCAGAGGGAAGAACTACAGGCGGTGAAAACTGCTCATTTTGGTGTTTGGAGGACCTGTAATGCATCATGTGGATGATCCTGTTCCCTGTGCTGCTTATTTGTCTTCCACAATGCAGTCAAAGTAGGTCTTTGTAAAAGTGTATTGTTCATGATTGATGAGTTTTTGTTTTCAGATTTGTAAAGATAGTAAATTAATTACTACACTGAGGATGCAGTAGGTTATGAAAGTGGGCAAATGTTGTCAATAGTCAAGATATATTACATTTTAATCAGATATATATTATAACCAGTGTATAAAAGAGACTTATCCTTTCTGCTTTTGTCTTCTAAAACGTCAATAATTTTGTCCATTTTACTGCCAGTCAATTATGTTTTTTACAATAAAAATCATCATGGTTGGTTGCCTGCCAGTGTGGCTGATGGAGCCAAAATTTTTAGCAATTTTCACTTGGGTGATGTCCAGTGTTAATTCCCCACATTGTTCAAGACCTCAGTCCATATTTAGCTCAAGCATAGACACCAACTTTGCTCACAAAGACTATTTGGAACTACTTGACTGCGCAGTGCAAACACCAGTATATACCAGTCATATATGTCTTTCTTACTTTTAAATAAACTGCAGGTGGACACTTGCTTCGCTTTTTGACCTTCTGTCAAAGGGACGTGCCCAGAGACGGCCAGTACGATATTGAATTCGATGGGGATCAGCTCCTCTTCGTTGACCCCGTCACCTATAAGACAGTTCAGCGTCTGCCCGAGTTTGCAGAGCAGTGGACCCCTGATCCTGGACTGGGCGAAGACACATACGTGTCCGTCGGTACCTGCAAGTACAACATCCCACGTGCCATAAAGGGAGAAAAGAATCCTCCAGAGGTCATAGGTGAAGTGGGATTGAACTGTAGCTGAAACACTGAATTTCTCTTTCTTGGACTTTTCCCCTATTGTCATTCACCATACTTCACATTACTCAGCACCATTTTCACCGCAATCTTCTATAAGAATCTAAACCTTTCCATACTTCCATATTTATATTTTTTATACTTCATACCAGATCTCTGCCTGAGGATCCGAGGCTGCAAATAAAAGCTGTCAAATGACAAGAACACAGCTAACATCAGTAAACAACTAGACTCACACTAATGGCTCCATCACAACAAAACTACACAAATTAGATTATAGCCAATTCCCAACACTAAATGTTAGTGAATCTACCTCAGTGTAATGGGAGTAAGCTGTGTTATTAAACACAAGTTAATGAGAGGAGTGTTCTGGTGTGTGTGTGTGTTTGTGAGAGAAGAACAGGTACCAGCAGAGAAAATCCCTTTGAGCTTCAATTAACCTCTCTGGGTGTATAATCATGCTTGTATTATCAGTGAGGGTTAAGGTGTCTGTCATTGTACATTGCGTATCTCCACGTTTGGGAGTTCCCTCTAATTAGCATACATTCAGTGATATTGGTATATGTTTATTTATGGCTGTTTAAATTTAGACTAAAACTATCTTTGTTATAAAATGAGAAAACAGGGACAAAATCAACAGCCCTTTATCTGTGCAAAAATGTATTTAAAAGCTAATATGAGATCAAGTCATCCAAATTAGTCAAATCAAGTTCATATATCTTTCAAAGTTACCGTCTTTTTAGTGTCAAATTCCCTCTTTTTGTTACAATCCTTCCACTGTGGCTGAACAGGAAAAAAACTCTTTGTCGAGACACAAAGAGGGATTGTTTTTTATATTAAAAAGACTGTAACTCTGGAAGATATCCACTTTATTTGACTAACCCTAACCCTAACCCTATGGCTGAAGCCTCATATTATCTCCTTTTTTTAAAATGAATACATTTTTAAATATAATATAATTTTGCTCAAACAAGGGCTGTGAATTTTGTTCCCCATTGCTTACATTGTAAGCATGTTTAGAGGGATCTTCTAATAGTCAGTATGAACAGGAGGAATGTTTACAGTAAACAAAACCTATTTCAACGTTCATGTGGGCACCTGACCTAGTTGTTTTAAGACAGACTTGAAAAATTGTAAACCTATTTTTTGCAGTATTGTTTGTCCACTCCCTGGGATGAATTATGGCTCTGGGCCACTTGTACAACCGTGCAAAAGTTTTACTTTTAAAGGTTACTGTGAAAGGTGTAGATTTTGTAGACATTGTGTTCATTTTTAGTTACACTACATGGCCAAAAATATGTGGATACGTTTGGTCATGTCCCTTTAGTCCCAATTAATTTTAATCCACCCAAAAAATAATGATACCTAGATAATATTGTGCTTCCAACCTTGATGCAACAGTCTGTGCCCCTGTGCACATAAAGAAATGTTTTCCGGAGTTTGGTGTAGAAGAACAATACCTTCGGGATGTATTTGAGGCCTTGTCTCATGGAAAGCCCTCTGAGAGGTTTGGAGGCTGTTGTTGCAGCATATAAATGACCATTTTGGAATGAGATGTAGAGCTAGTATAACTTTATATGTCTGTGTCTGTCAAACATCACAGTTAGTCCTACCTCCCTGATCTACCCAAGGCAGGAGATGGAGCCTGGAGTCCCCAACATCCTCATCTGCTTTGTCAATGAATTCCATCCTCCTACAGTTGAGATCACCTGGACCAGGAACGGGCTGCCGGTGGACCAGAGTGACATCAGTCAGACCCAATACTATTCCAACAAGGATTTCAGCTTTCGCATCTCGTCCTACTTGAGCTTCACTCCTGAGGAGGGCGACATCTACTCCTGCAGTGTGGATCACGTCAGCCTGCAGGAGCCTCTCATCAGGTTCTGGGGTGAGCGAGTCATGTTAAGATGAGTCCCAGTTATGAGATGCTCAGTGGTTAAAGCAACAGAGGGAATATTTTGAGTTTGAGACAGGAGAAGAAAAGGAGTGAATATGGTGCACTTGAAAAATATACCCAAAATATTTAGAAAAGGGAAGATGCATGATATTGAAATTTTCACAGCTATAACCATTCATTTCCTTCAAACACTGTATATATTTGATATGGTATATAGATGATTGATGTGTATAGATACACATAGATGAGCACAAATTAAGGCCAGCCAGTGGCGTGGCTGTAGGGATGGTCATGCCGGTCCGTCAGCCAGTCCTCCACTTTGGTCCTGAAATATCTCAACAACTATTGGATAGATTGCTATATTTTTCAGATACCCACAGTTCCTAAAGGATGCATTCAAATGAATTTAGTGATCCCCTGACTTTTCCTCTAGCGCCACCATGAGGTTCACATTGTGGTTTTGACAAGTGAACTTGCCATGAAATTTGGTTCAGACATGTACCCCTCAGGAGGATTTGTTATAACTTTGTGATCTCCTGACAGTTCATATAGGGCCACCGTTAGGTCAAAATTTTAATTTGTCCAATACTTTGGTTTATGACCAAATACCTGCAAAACTAATGATATAGGAGCACACTGGTAGACAAATGGTCCGGCTGGGGACCTTTGTTGTATGTCATGCCTCTATCTCTGCCTCTTCACTATCAGCTGTTCAATAAAGGCAAAAATACCCAAAAACATATCTTTAAAAACTAACTAATGACATCATCCTCAGCTGTACTTTGTATTTAGCACTAATTAGCAAATATTAGAATGCTAAGATGGTGAATATGGTAAATGTTATAGCTGCTAAAATCAGTGTGTTAACATTGTACATAAAGAGCATGTTAGCACACTGACAACTGTTTATATAGTATATATATCAAGTACCACAAGTGCACAGATAGTTAAGTTCGATCCATTCAAAATCGGATATTAGCTCACAGCAGAAATAGATTGTTATGGCTTAAAACAAAATAAAGCTAGAGTGTTGAAAACAAATCAATCATCCATGTCAAATATTTATGATTCATCAAATATTATAAACATTTATTTAACAATTACTGTCCACTTCTGATATGTTATAAGTTTGTAGAAAATAGGGCTTGAGACATTCAGGTGATAGATGGTAATTCAGGAGCTTTGTTGTATATTAAATATCAGAAAGTGATATTAGGCAGCATGTTATTAGTGCAAAATGTTGGCTACAAAAATAATACTGGTATCATCAGTAAAACTCTTGTGCTATCTTTTTTCCACAGAGGTTGAAGAACACACAGACCAGCAGGCTGTAGAGACAGCGGTGTGTGTTTGTGGTGTGATCCTGGGGCTGATTGGAGTTGTCACAGGGCTCTGGTTCATCCTGAAAGCCAACAAGTTCTGCCAGGCGTAACAATCATCAAGACAAACACCTAAATTTCGATGTCAGATGTGTCATCATCTTCCAGATGGATTTGTCATTTAAAAAAGAAAAAAGAAATACCTGTAATGTTTTTTATGTCTTCTATGTCTGCAACAACATTGTCCTTTAAAAGACTATCAACAGATGATACAAATAGTTTAACACATTTGCCTTCATTTTGCAATAGAATGTATTAATATATAAGAAAATGTAATGCTTCAGGCATTGTATCTCATTGTGTATGTCATGTATAAATAAAACACATGAAGGGAAGTTGAAAATGTCTGTCCCGGTATTTTATACTGTATGTCAAAGTACATGCAAAACACATTAAAATGAAAGAAAACAATCCCATTACGTTCTTCCTTGTGTTTTATTAACCCTTCATCACAGCAGCCTGTGTGATCACTGGCACGTTTCACAGAGTCACCATCAATTATCACCGCTTTTGGGCAGATTGCTGCTCCTGCAGCGAATGCCTGACACAAAGGATCAGTAAATGATGTTTGTCATGTCTGCCTGCTTGTGTTTTAATACCGG
The DNA here is from genome assembly GCF_963924715.1 of Thunnus thynnus. Classification (NCBI taxonomy): domain Eukaryota; kingdom Metazoa; phylum Chordata; class Actinopteri; order Scombriformes; family Scombridae; genus Thunnus; species Thunnus thynnus. The sequence continues at coordinate 7,525,084 of NC_089526.1, read as the reverse complement.
CACAGAATGGCAATGCTCCAGCCTGCCTCTTTTCTCTGCCGAATTTATTTGGCGCGGGCCTGAATCTAATTATTTTCGCAGTGATGGATGAGATAGCTGCCACATTTTAATATGGAAGTGTGTGGAGCTTCTGAGGGATGAATTTAAAATCTCAAAAACTGAAAATACTGCAGCTTTGAGATTGCAGTAACAGTATATATTGAATGATGAAAAAATAATTCATACCTTGGACTCTGTTAAGTAAGATTAAAACTGCAATTGGGCACAAATTATTAGAGTATAGAGAACAAATGTTGAGTGACAAATTAATTTACAGGCAGTGTTGAGAAGCACAATAATAGGCATGGCTTTAAGGGAAGAGTCAAACTAGTCAAACGACTGACCTCATTTCTGTTTTGTTCATTTACTTTACGAAGGTGCAGGAGATTAGATCATTTTAGCATGACAACAAAACCACAGCTATGATAAACCTGAAAAACCTGTTCACTTCAGCTCTGCACTTGCATTAATGTGTGTGACATTTAATCATGAGAAAGTACAGTAGGGATGCCACCTAGTTTTTGAGCTTAAGCAGATTTAGGAGCATTACTGAGTCTTTAGGCTTCTGCATGCAGCAGGAAATGAACTTTATGTTGTAGTTTTCAGTTTGATGAAGATGATGGGACTTTATTTTCTGTGCACACTTGCAGTCTCTACTGTTTTACTCTGCACTCCACCAGCAGGTACTGCATTTCTTTATGTATTCGCATCTTGTGTTTCAGCTTTTATTTATGCATACTATTATGTTATTTTGAATTGTTTAATGAGTGGCACAAAACAGACATTCTGTTCTGTATATGTCATCATGATTTTTTTCACATAACTTTGCTCTGTTTGAGACCGGCAAAAAACAAATCATCTGTAACATTTAAATAGTATATGTGTTTTTCATATTTTGTGTGTAGATCAGGCAATAAATGTCACATATTGTTATAAAAGTATTTCTGTTTGCTTACAGTTCATTTTGAGAAGTTTCTGCTTCCCTTTTTAAGGGAATTTATTTACATTTAACTGGATATTTGCGTATAATATTACATATTCTCCTACTCATCTGAATTGAATTACCACCTCTGACTGTCTCAAACACAACAGAACTATAATGTTATTGGAGGGTGTTTATTTTATTGTGCCTGTATGTGACATGTGTCATTGGTTAGTCACAGAAAGTGTAAGTTTGTGTTGTCTCTCAACCAAGTAGTTGAAGACATGACGTCTATAGCCACACTAGCGATGGAAGAAGTACTCACATCCTTTACTCAAGTAAAAGTATCAATACCAAAATGTAAAAATACTTCATTACAAGTAAAAATCCTGTATTTAAAATCCTACTTAAGTAAAAGTATAGAAGTATTGCCAGCTAAATTTTCTTAAAGTACTTAAGTAAAAGCACATGTTTTACAGAAAATCAGTGACTAAATTAATTTAACAAAGAAAATGGACTGCTAAATGGACTGCATTCATATTGCACCTTTCCAGTCTTCCAACCACCCAAAGTGCTTTACACTACATGTCAACATTCACCCATTTGCACACACATTCATACACTGATGGCAGTCGCTGCCATACAAGATGCCAACCTGCTCATTCACACACACACACACAGTCACACACCGATGGCAGAGCCTTCGGGAGCAATTTGGGGTTCAGTATGTTGCCCAAGGACACTTCGACATGCTGGAGAGCCGATCTTCCCATTAGTGGACGACCTGCACTACCTCTGAGCCACAGCCACCCCAAAGTACATTATTAATACTGATGAGTCAATGCATAAGCAGCATTTTATTGCTGCAGCTGCTCAAGATGGAGCTAGTTTGAACAACTTTGTCAGGGTCACAAGAAAAATCACAGGGGTCTTGAGATGATAGATTGGGTGAGAAAGACATAGTTCTGCTACATAAATTTGGATACATTTTTAAAAACTTTTCTTTAATCTTTGTGTTTTTTGTGAAACATTGGAGAGTTTTACCTCTTTGGGCCTCAATCATTTATTTATTCAAAACCATGTGAGGGGAAATGTCACTTTGGTGTAACCGCAAACAACTTAAAGACATCTGAAACACAAAAAAATGACACAAACACACACTAATTTTTTGTAAGGGGCCACAGACCAAAAAGTTTTGGAACCACTGGTTTAATCTTTAACAATGCAGTGTAATTTATAAGTAATTTTAAAGCTGTCAAATAAATGTAGAGGAGGAGGAATGTAGTGGTAGTATCAAGTGGTATAAAATGAAAATACTCAAGTAAAGTATGTACTTAAGTACAGTACTTGAGCAAATGTACTTAGTTTTCCACCACTGACTTAGGCACAGTAGTGCTGAGCTAAAAGCTAACATTAAAATGCTCACAATGCTCACATGCTGGTGTTAAACCATATAATGTCTGTCGTGTTTAATCTTTTTGGTTTAGACTGTTAATCAGCATGCGCACACTTGCTAATTAGCACTAAACACAAAGTACAGCTCAGGCTGAATGTCGTTAGAGCTGCATGTAAACCAAAGTATTGAAATTTTTCACTACAATTCATCCAGAAGGAGACATGAATGAGCACACCAAATGTTATTGCAATCCATCCAATAGTTGTTCAGACAAAAATCACAAATGTGAACCTAATATGGAGAAGTCAGGGTATCACAAAGTCAGTGGGCTTCATCCTCTGGGGAACATGAAAGTCTGTACCAAATTGTATGCCAGTCTTATAAATGTTGAGATATTTCACAAAACAACTGCTTTTGTGCTATAAACGTGCAGTAAAAAAAAGACTGAACATGTTTCCTTACTGTTGCAGGTTGCTATGTATATCAGATGATAACTGACTGTGAGTATGGCAACAACACCACAGACATGGTCTTCTTTGTGAAAAATATATTTAACCAGAAGCTTGTCACCATGTATGACTCCAGAGTTGGAAAGTATGTCGGCTTTGGAGAATATGGCATGATAAATGCTGACCATTATAACAGCCAGGCTTGGAAAATGGCTTTAAGAAAACGTCAAGTGGAGACTCTTTGCAGATACAACGCAAGATTGTTTAGAAAGAGCACACTGGATAGAAAAGGTATGTTTCTGTGATTTTTGCTCCTAAAAAAGTTGGAGATTTTGAAGGAAGCTATAATACTCCTACACATCACTTCATTGGCTTAATTTGCTTCACTGGTATAAAAGGAAACAATCTTTCTGTCCCCATTCTTTAATTAAATGGCTTGAAGAAAACTGTTTAGCCCATGAATTTTTCTTCTGCACTCTATGTTCAGCGGGTCAATTAGCTAATTTTTTTTGCTCTAATCATTTCTACGCTCCAGTGCCTCCAATTGTCAAGGTCCATCAGACCAAGCCAGCTGACTACGGGGAGCGGTCCATGCTTGAGTGCAGAGTTCTGGGTTTTTTCCCTCAGGAAGTGAGAGTGAGCTGGCTGAGAGACGGGGTGGAAGTCACCACAGATGTGTGGTCTACAGATGTCATGGCCAATGGGGACTGGAGCTTCCAGCTTCACTCATACCTGGAGCTGACACTCAGGAGAGGGGAGAGGGTGAGCTGCAAGGTGGACCACAGCAGCCTGAGGGTGAGCCTGGAGGTGGACTGGGGTAAGGGGGCTTTGTCTTGAAGAGAAAGGCTCAAACACTATCTTACTTCCAAATTTGAAGCCACAAATGTCACAACTGAAGAATGTTGCGTCTTCTTTTCTCAACAACATATTGTAAGTGCAAGTTAAATTGGGAATTAATAATATTTATGGAATTTATTTAAGTTTTGACCATTAGACTCCAGTAAAATACTATCCAACAACCAACAACCTGTTGGTCTGTAGAATGCAGGAAGTTAAATTATTATGGCATTATTAGGCATTTTAACTATTTCTAAAGCATTTTTTGTCCCCAAGGCCTGCTTTCAGATCTTCAGGTCACCTTACAACATAAATGTTCTCCTTGCCTAGAACTGTATTGAACTACGTATGCTACTATACTACAGGATCTATGAGCAGATTAAGATTTCACTGCTATTATTTCTCCCACTCAGACACCTCTCCACTGGATACCAAGTACCTGAAGAAGACAGTTGGGATCATCTTCTTCTTTATCGGCGTCACTGCAGCTGCTGCTGGAGCTGCTTATTATAGGTGGAAACAGAGGTGAGTTGACGTCAGTGCTGGTTCTATGAAACCATTAACGTTTCTTTTGTGCATTATATTGTTTTGTCGAAGAATGAGACAGAGACTAAACTGTGAAAAATCAGTTTTTATAACATTTTCTTTTCATGTTTCAGGTTTGACTTCACTCCATTAGTCGGACAAGGACAAACACCTCAACGTCGTCTTTCAGAGTTGTAATTTGGAGTGCTTTAAGTGCTTTAACAAAAGGCTGTTTTTATGCTGAAATGAATGATTTTTTATGAACCACTGAGCTCTTATGAACATGATGCACACTAAAAATCACTGGGTTAAAATTTTACCCAGTTTGGATCAATATATCACCAGTAGCGACAACACTGGGTTAACTTTACTCAGCAGCAATCTGTTATTCTGACTCTGTGTTACAAACAATAAACTGTCACAAATTTATTGTTTCTTGTCCAACAATGTGCATAAATATTCACAAGATACACAAGTTTTTAACAATCAATAACAAACTGTGACATGTAAGTTTAAAAAGAGTAGAGTAGATTATAAAAAGCTTTGGTTTGGGTAATTAACCCAAAAGTAAAATAAAGAATAACACTAAAACTGGATCAAAACAACCCTTGTCTTGAGTGTCTTTCTGGGTAACATTAACCCAGTATTGCGTTGATGTTATATTGACCCAAACTGGGTAAAATTTTAACTCAGTGATTTTTAGTGTGTGGTAACCCATCAGCTTTCTTAAACACAACAACTCTCCATCTTCAAAAACCCTTCAGCCTTCAAAACAAGAAAATAGTCCTTCTCAATATGCCGTCAGCTCTGCTTGAACTACAGTGAGAGGAGATAAACAGCAACGTGGGAAGGTGACATGCTGTTGTTTCATCATGGTATTGCCCCCCCTGACATGGCAGAGCTCCCCCTTTATCATTTTTGTAAACCAAGGACTCAACTGACATTTTATCCCTCAAAAATGTACCTTTTTTTTTTTTTGCCAAAGTTTGTATTATGATCATTTTATAGAATTAAGATGTCAGAATTGTCCTTTATAATAGAAACTATGTCAGGTTTTGGATCATCTCCATCATCTTTACATGTCACATCTGTATGTTGCGAAGTGTTTTAAACCACTATGAAGTGGTTTTAAACACAATATTAGGTAGATAAATCTAGATAAATCAATTAATCCCAATGAGAAAATGCAGCAGCCGAGTCAAAATAATCCAAAGCAAACAGCATGACTCAATTTAACTTGACCTTACTTTAACTCTTGACTCTTTACTATGATAGTGTTTGCAGTATGCTGTATATTGGTAGTACAAGTTACTTTCACTGGAATCGTTACATTGATGTATTAAGAATAACTATACAATGTGATTATATAGACACAGGTAGACTATTTACATGAACCCCTTCAACATGCTGATGTTAACCTGTATCACTCTTAACAGTGCAAGCATACTGATACAGATATAATGTTTACCATGTTCACTATCTCAGTGTAGAGTTTAACATCTACAGCCATGCTAACGGCTCTGAGAAAAGGCATAGTGGTGATTTGAGTTAATGCTTGATGAAATGCTAAATGTTTTGCCTGTTAGCATGCAAACATCTGCTAACCAGCAATAAACACTAATTTCATTAGTTTTGCAGTTTCGTATTTGATCGTAAACTAAAGTATTGGACAAATAAAAATTTTAATCTGATGACGGTGCTGAATGAAAAGTGACGGGATCACTAAAGTTATTACAGTTCATCCTGTGATGAAAATGGGTTTACAGTTTTTCAAGTATCCATATGAACAGTGAGAGAGGTTTTCCTCGCTGTAATCATTCCTCCTGTTCATACTGGCTATTAAAAGATCCCCTTCAAATGTGCAGTTGTGCAGAAATGCATTTAAAAGTTAATCTTAAGTTTATATGAAGCTTCAGCAGTCTGAGTTAGTCATATAAAGTGGATATCTGCCACATTTAGTCTTTTTAGCATCAAATTCCCTCTTTGTGTTTCCTCGAACAGTATTTCCCTGTTGAGCTGTGGTGGAAGTATAGTAACAAAAAGAGGAACTTTGGCACTAAAAAGACTTTAATGTTGAAAGACATCTACTTGATTTGACTATTTTGAAGATACATATTGGCTTCAGATAAACTTTTAAATACATTCTTGCGCAGAAGGAGGACTGTGGATTTTGGCCCCCGTCACTTACATTGTAAGCTCACTATGAAGGGATCTTCTAATGGTCAGTATGAACAGGAGGAATGATTACAGCAAGAAAAACCTATTTCAATGTTCATTTGGGCTCCTGACTGTTGTTTTAAGACACACTTGAAAAATTCTGAATCCCTCCTTTAATGTCTGTATCACTGACTTCCTTTAAATCACTGTTAAAAACTAATTTTTATGAACTTGCTTTTTTGCATTAAATTTACCAACCATTTTTGCTATATTACTGTTATTGTTTTTTATTGTTTGATTGTTTTTAATTTTGCGAATACTGGTTATTAGTATTATTATTACTACCAAAGTTCAGGATAATCCATGCAACACTTGTGGGGACTTTTCCTTAAAAATAAAAAACATCAATCTCGTGGTAGCTGCTCTCCTTAATTCAGATAAAAACTGACTTTCTCAGTTTTTATCTGACAACAGTGATAAGGTCTGATATCAGAGTCTATCCAGGCAATACAAAATAAAATGCTTTCCACCTTTTCTATTAATCTCTTACCCACTCGCCCAGCACGTCTCAGTCTAGACATCATTAGACTTGGACAACAGCCATCTTTGCAACATGAATTACAAGACTTCTTAACTGTAAAGTTTGTGTTCCTTGTGGATCACATTTGTAAAGTGAACTATGTATTTTCTGCACTCTACAGTTGACAATGTGAATGTAAAAGCTGAATTAATTCATAGACGCATAGCAGAGGCCTAGTGTCTCTAACCTGAAGTGAGAAAAACCTTTTCTTTTTCTAACACCAGCTGTTCATTCCCACGCCAGTCTGCGACTCTGTAAATGATTCATCCTGATACGAGTATTTTGGGATCGACAGGGAAGCTATAAGCGCTGTTAGTCTGAACCCCGCTTACTTGTTAGTTGGCATTTCTGAGTGAAACACTGATTGACTCACTGCTGTCAATATGGCAAGTCTGCTCACTGCTCTGGCCATGCTGGCCGTGTTGTCCTGTGGGTTGTGTGAGGAGAAGACCGTTTTGCAGCGAGCTGGTGTGGCCTTCAACAACAGAGAGTACGCATCTCTGCTTAATGTGAGCAACGGAGAACAATTTGGAGATTGGACCTGGCCTGAGATGTGTCCAGACAAGTTCTTCGCTGTTGGATTCAGTGTCAGGGTAAAGACACTTACTCTTTCACACATTTTAAATATTCTAATTACTCTAAACAAACTTGTGGCAAAGAAAAAGAATCTTACAATTCAATTAATTCAGTTGTTCAATTATATATTAATTTACAATATATATTCATGATGGAGTATGGTGGCTAAAGATGTGAATCATGTTCTCAGTTTGATTTTACAAAAAGTTTAGTTAAAAGAGTTCTTTTAGTCTGAAATTTTATGACCCAGAATATACAAAAATGGAAATATTTCAACTTTACATACACATTTTTGTACATAGAGTGTGTTCTGGGTTAACAAAATCAAAAATCACCATTCAAAAATGTTGTTGCATTCTTCACATTCAATAGATTTCTTTGAAATCATGATTGCTGTCATGTTCTCCTGTTTTATGTAACATAGGACTATGATATAGTGTGATTGTGAAAACCTCAAGAACTCTCTCTGCTCTCTGAAAGCTTTAAAACATTAAGGATTAATCACCCATGTATTAATGACTGATAAGGTATTTATGAATAAATTAAAAACAAAATTGTGATCCAGAAATTTGGTAGAGAGACTAATTATGAGGGGATACTATAAAGGGTCAGAATATGAACAGTATGCAAGGGTTAAGACTATGAAATTTCCTCTCTTTGTTACTGTAATCGTCCACTGCAGCTCAGCAAGGAGACACTGTTGAGGGAAGACAAGAGCTTTCAAGGGAAACACGAGGGATTTTCTGTTAAAATACACACTAACTTTATTAACCCATTTCATTCATCATCATTAATTATCATTCATAAATTAGAAGAAGCCTCATATCTGCTTCAGCTGAATTTAGAAATGAATTTTTGCAGATTTAGTCCCCCATCTCTTATATTGGAGTCACGTTAAAAAGGGATCATTTCACAGCCAGTATGTAGAGGAGGAACAATTATGGTGACAAAAATTGCTTTGATGACCAAATGGGCATGCGAGTGTTGCTTTAAGATAGATTGGAAGAAATTTGAATTGTATTTTGTTTAATGCAAAAAAAAAAAAGAAAAAATAATCCTTTCTATGTGTTAAGCTGCATGCAGAACAATTCTCAGTCATTCTTTAGATACTAACTGACTAAACCAAACCCTCAAAACAATCAGCTTTAACCTGATCTGAACTCACTCCAAATTTGGCAGCTGCATCATCAGGACGAGATAAAAATCTGGTTAGAGCAGAGCTTCTGGGAACGCTATTCTGTTTCCTCAGGTGGAGCCCAACCAGTACGGAGCGGATGACACTGCCCTGAACGGGATCCGCCTGATCTGCGCCAAAGACGGGGACAGAAGCTTCCTGTACTCTGTCGAGTCCCACGCTGGCTAGTAAGTTGCCCGCAACTTAACCACTCTCTAATAATGCTCCTTTATAAAGGGCTTAAGTAGCTTCAGAGTAAGATTGTAACTAATGGCTTTATTAATGGACAAGAAATCATTTACTAATGCTTTATAGACCATTTATAAACCCTTCATAGGAACAAAACAAATTTGGGGTGTCAGGTTGTGAACAATTTATCAGTCTCCAGTGGTGGAAAGTAATTAGTTTGTGGTACCTGCACTTTACTTCACTATTTCCATTTTATGCTACTTTATACTTCCATTCCATTCCATTTCAGAGGGAAATATTGTACTTTCTACTCCATTACATTTGTTTGACAGCTTTAGTTACTTTTCAGATGATTTGACACAATGGATAATATAACAAGCTTTTAAAATACAACACATTGTTAAAGATGAAACCAGTGGTTTCCAACCTTTTAGGCTTGTGTCGTCTTATAAAAAGCAGTGTGTAGTCGGGGTCACATTCAGACGTCTGTGAGTTGTTAACAGCTCCACCAAATAGTGATTTTTCCCTCTAAACTTCTCACATGGTTTCATTTCAATAAATGTTCAAATGATCCAATATTTCACCAAAAATCAATTAGAGAAAACGTCAGAAAAACAGATTTGTGTATCAGAACTTTGTTTTTTCTTCTTTCCTCTCCCATTAATCATCTCACGACCCATCAGATTTATTTGGTGACTTTTTGGAGGGCCCCGACCCCTAGGTTGGGAACCACTGGACTAAACTAGCTAACTGGATATAAAGTAGTTCAAACTAGCTCCACCTCCAGCAGCTACAACAGTAACATGCTGCTCAGTCACAGGGACAAAATGGGTACTTTTACTTTATTACTTTAAGTACATTTTGCTGATAATACTTATGTACTTTTACTTAAGTAGGATTTTTCATGCAGGACTTTTACTTGTGATGGAGTATTTTTACATTGCTGTATTGGTAGTTTTCTTAAATAAAAGATCTGAATACTTCTTCCACCACTGTCAGTCTCAGTCAAACCTGGCAACACAAACCTCATTGTTATTAATGCCTCATAACTGAGCTATAAAGCATTTCAGCAATTCTGATGTATTTATTATTATTATTACCCAGAATTAGCCTGCGGGGCTAATTTTCATCAGTGCCAGATGTTAAAGAGGCAACCTAAAATTAGAATAAAATAACATCTAGTAAAAGTCATAGTAAATGACTTAATTAAAACACACAGACTAAATATGGTACACATCCACCAAACAATGTCACAACACAATATAATTAACAATAGATACTAAGTTTAGTAAAATAAATAAATAAATAAAAATAAAGAAAGAAACAAAACAAACAGGAAGGCAGCAGAAAGGCAGCTAATGTTCTAATACTTACATGCTTCACTGTTAATGAGCCACAGCTTCAACTTACCGGTGAAAGAATGGCAAGTATTAATTTCTCTAATTTGCACTGGTAAATTTAAATACACTTGGTTTTGCTTGCTTTTCATTTGTAGCAGTGAATGAATATTAGGTAAACAGTCCTGCCACACACATTTGGTTTGTGTGGTGAAAGTTTTCTTTAGGAAGCCAGTATTCAGCAGAAGGAAATCTAAAGTTGGACAATAATAAACATTAATAGAAACACTTTCCTTCACACATCTCTGCCACTCATGCTAAAACGTTTTTACTGATGTCTTTAAATATGCAGCTGTTTGTTGCTGTGGTCAGATCTATTTGATCTCAGTGGGACTAACCTGGCTCTACTATACAGGTTAAACAAGAATAAAGTAGGTACTTTGAAAGCAGCAGGAAGCTGGAGACTGGCAGCTTCCCATCATGTTCAGAGGGGAAATGAAAGTTCTGCTTCTGCCAAGACTGCAAATTAGGCACTCAGATTTTGAAATGGCTTGACTTTCATCCAGTGTTTCCAGCCCACATCTTGGATCCTTTGCTGATTTTTTTTTCTCCCCTCTCATGTATTCCTGCTCTCCCGTCCAGCTTCGGTGACTGGTCCCAGCCCCAGTACTGCCCCACTGGTGTGCTCACCTCTTTCCAGCTTCGTGTGGAGCCCCATCTGGGTCTGTTTGGTGACGACACAGCCGCTAACAACATCAAGTTCCGCTGCAGCAGCAACCCAGTGCTGGAGGGGCGAGGCATGGACTGGGGAGAGTACGGCCACTGGAGCGAGGAATGTCGTGATGGAGGAATCTGTGGCATCGAGACCAAGATGGAGGAATACCAGTATGGCCTGGATGACTCCACCCTCAATGATGTGCACTTCCATTGCTGTCCAAGGCCTCAGTAGGTAAGATGGAGGGTTAAATAATGAGCTAAAGCCCAGAAACAGTTCAGTGGTTAATGACCTAACCCTAACCCCTAACCCTAACCCCCTAACCCTAACCCCCTAACCCTAATCCCCTAACCCTAACCCCTAACCCTAACCCCTAACCCTAACCCTGATCCCAACCCCAACCTACAGCATGATGCTTGATATCCAGTCATTTGTCCTCTTTCAAGAAGAGAAAGAACAAACTACACCAGATAATCTTAGAAAATTAAGCACAAAATTTGCAAAAAAAATGCAAAAATGCAAAGTGGGATGTCATTACATGTCAACCCAAAACATTAGGCAATTGAGAACTTGTTTTTTTTTCCCCAAAAACTAACCAGAGGAGCAAATCTCAAACGGGGAGTTTCCATACTCACAGCCAGTCAAGTGGCTGCCTTAGGATTCCTCATTATCTCAAGAGTTTTTGATGATGAGATGAGATTTTCTCCAGGTGTTCTCAGGTGACGAAGATGGAGATATGGCTACTTGAGGAGCTTCACCGCCAGCTGTTCTTCATGTTTGGAAATGACTCTATTTTACATCAGAAATCAGTGTCAGGAATCAGAGACACAGATTATGCTACATCCTGATGATTAGGATGTAAAATACTTGACTCGAATATATGAGAAGTTTAAAGAAATATGATTCAGTCATTCTGGCAGTCATGATTGCTAATAACTACATTTCAGAAGATATTTCAAAACGCTTTGTAAGATGGATCGAACTTGGCTTTTTAACGCTGCTCTGGGAGATACCAATCTGGTCTTGACTTTTCATTTTCAGCCGTTTCTTCGTGCTTAACTGATAAACACCATAGAGATGAATTATGTCAGAGAGCACAGACATGTCCGTCATTTTTAATCACAGTTACATAAACTGGAATCATAGTTATTTGGAGTTTCATCGCCCCCCAAAACCTCTCACCTCTAGGGATGAGAGATGAATCAATCACTGACCAATAATCTACTTTCTGACTTTTGTTTCCAAGCTGTGATTTGTTTATTATTGGGCTGTTTGAACCTAACTGAACCACATCCAAAAATACAACAAAGAAAATATTTATATTGTTATTCTGGTCGAGATTAAAAAAGACGGCAGTTTACAGTATAAGTTTGCATTCCTCATGAACACGGAAATCGAATCCCATCAGAGCTTTTCTCTAGTGTCTTTTTTAGTTATTTTCTCTCCTTCTGAATATAGAATGAATATATAAAAGTGAGTGTGCTAGCTTTATTGTATTGTAAAATGTATATTATTGCACTGTATTATTTATTTTAATTCATATAAATATAAGAAATAAAATGCCCAAGATGAGTTCAATGTTCACTTCCTCTCCAAAAAGAAAAAAAAAAACTGCAGATTGGGTCTATTTTTAACATTTAGAGGATTGAAAGGTTTGCTGGATGACTGCATGAAATGATCTGAATGTCAAATGTAATATATTCTCTGTGACAACCATTCATTGCTGTTTATGACTCTGTGTTTGATGTTTTTATCCACAGTGATCGGTGAACACTGAGCGCTCCTGAGAAGTTTGATCCAACCTTAAACTCACAGATGACAAATAATAAAATGCTCATTTGAATTGCTGCTGTCTCTTTAATAATTTTCCTGAACCTGACAGGGTTGTGTACAGTTTCAGTTCCTGCCTCTTTAAAAACATAAATATTTGTTGAGCTCATAGTTTGCAGCAGTCTACAATAAACTGACAGTTATTTGTCAAAACATCCAGCTCTCCAAACAAAGCTGAGTGTCACCTTCAGCAGCAAAAATAAAAAGATTAATAAACAGCGCCGCTTCAAATCAAGCACCGGTCTGAAAAGCCTTTTTTTTTTTTTTTTTTAGATCATGTCATCCCCTCCTCACCTCTCATCAGCATGAGAGCACCATGTTTTCATATCCTGTCTAATGAACCAGTGAGCTCACAGCAAAGTCATAATAAGCGTGAGCACAAAACAGAGCCGCTGACACAGGCATTTCTCAGAATTCCTGCTGGAACTGAGGTAATTAAGAAATGACAAGAGAGGGGGTATTAATTAATTTACAGTTTAAGGCCTGACAAAGGTTGATAAGACACCGATTGGCACACACAGAGGTAATTGTGTTAATTAATTGGTGAGTAGTTAATCTGCTAACACAGAGTGTGTGCGGAGGGAACTTGAGGATGTTATCAAACACTGCAGTAATGGTTTTCAGAAGATTGTGCAAGTCAAGGCAAAGTGATTACAGTTTTCAACGCACAGCTACAGAGTTCCTCTCTGTTATGGTAATGAATATACTGGTGTTGACCTCATATCTAAGTTCAAAGTGTACTTATTAGATGTTCAAGTGCGCTTGTTGGTCTGCTTGTATATCACCAGGAGTGTTGACAAAGAAAGCAGTTGTGTGAGGAGGGAGCTCATTTCAAGTTAACAATGTAAAAAAAACAACTTTGTCCATAATTTCCTTCAAGAAAATATGGTTCAGAGAGCCCAAAGTGTTATCTTCAAATTGCTTATTTTGTCTGAACAACACCTAATAAACCACACTGACTCACACTGACAGTCATTAGAAATTCACGCTGTGCAGCCAAACACTGTTCAAGCCCACTGAACTTTACTTTGAATTGGAGATTTGACAGTTTCCAGAGAATGTCAGGCAAAATTTTGAGGAAATGTGTATGAAATTATACACAACAGAGCTAGAATATTTCTATTTGATGGAATAGTGCAGCCATAAACACATGGAGTCTGGTTTTAAATATTTCACTCACTCTTCAATGAACAGCTAGAACAAGCTGATACAGAACATACTGTCAGACGGTATGGAAATAAGATGTTTTTTCTAACTCTGAAGCTACTTAAGGGGGTATTGCAGCAGTTAATATTGCACATTGTCATAAAGTCAGGACAGATTAAAAAAGAATATTCAATTCTGAAACAACACAGGCTGATTTTCAGTTCCTCTGTAAACCCCCCTGGAACCTACATTTCCCATAATTAAAACTCATTGTTGTCTTTCATTAAACCTTCCCTGCCTGCTAAATGTCTACATCTTTCAAACTTCCACATTTGTAAAGGACGTTTTCTGTCAAATCTCAGTCTTAAATCTAATTTAATAACTGATGACATCACTATGGCATCATCAGGGATATTTTCTCATCTTCACAACCACAGATATTATACGACTGTTTTCACAGGCTGAGTATTATTTGGCGTGATGAGTAAACAGAACTTTATATGTCAGATTGGTGGAATGCCCCCTAAAAGGGGAAATAAGAGGGGGATTTTATTTCATAATTATTTCATAATGATAAAAGATAGAGAAAAGCTTTTTTATGTGATCATTTACTTCAGATTTGACAGTTATTACAACTGTAGTCAATCAGTCTTCTGTTGACTGAACACTTGATTAATAGATGTTGTCATTTCATCACTAAAACAATCAGGAACTACATGAGTCCTGGGTCCAGTATTGTGATCTCACTGCACATGACAGCCACTAGATGGCAGTACTGCCTCAAGCAGGACTTTAACCCACATCTCACCAGAATCCATGACTTTAATGGCACGACAAAGCCAACATAAACCTCTTTGACTGATTTTATGAGTGCAATGAATTTTAGATCAATTCAACAATGTCCAACACCTGGCACAGCGAAGCAGCTCCATCCCAGAAGCTTGTGGCACCTCAGAAGCCATCTGGGCACAAAGACCCAAAATCTGTGTTGAATCAACCTCAACCCCTACTTAAAAACTGCTATGGTATCTTGTGCTGCAATGATAAATTCAACATTTCCTTGAGTCACAAAGAAACACCATTATTTAAAACATGCTGCCTTCAGCGAGTTGTTGTGCTGTATAGCATTACCTCTGCGTCCGAGAGTGGAACCTCAGGGATATAACGCCCCGGGTCATAGGTTTAATATCCAAACCACAGGATGAATGTGTTTCTGACCAGTTTAGCGGCTCGCCAGGGGTTCCCAAACTGCTTCAAAAGCCATTAACGCCTCCTACAGTGAACAGAATGGATATGGTGTTTGTGGTTTTGTTTGAAGGCAAAGCCCTCCTCTTAATGACCTTACTCTCCCCTGGGCTCTGAGCTCATGACTTATAGATTGCACCGGCTGTGTTGACTCAACTGTAAATATAGTTCTCTTCATAAACACCATAGGGTTATTATCATGGGTGCCAGCCTGGGTTTTTATGTGATATATTGACGCATGAGTAACAGTTTTGAGGCTGAATGGCATTGTTTTGATGTTTGGACGGAATGAATGGTATTGTTTTGGTGTTGGGTGTGAAATACCCATAAAGTTGATCTATTCTAAGGTTTCGTCATAATGAAGGTAATAACCAGATGGAGCAGATTTTAAAAATTAGATCCTTTCTCCTAGAGAAAAAAACAAATTTGGGTTCATAAGTCTTCTTTCCCTCCTCTGCTTTTCTTTTTTTTTTTCCGTATCTGTTTGTCATTGATGGCAACATGAACTGTCCCTGTACAGTTAGAAGACAACGTCTCCAAGAAATTGTTTCTGCAAGTTAATGACACACAGACAGCTGGAGCACATGATGATGTGTCTGCTGATTCAAACAGATACTCAAGGTTACAGGCAGGGCTGTACTGTAGTATTTGGGCCTGCTCACAGTCTTGAGATGTTTTTTCTATTATTTCAGAGCCTGCTCTACTGTCACTCAGCTGTCATTGTTAATGTACAAATGTGTGGAAAGATATCATACACCCATAGTTATTATTATTTGTAACATTGTGCAAGAATATTTAGTTTCTAGTAATTGCATATATATAATTACATTACATATTGTTTGTAAATGAGCACTTTTTGCCCTATTTTGTACTTCTGGTTAAATGCCTTACATCATTTGTTGTCTCAGTGCTTCTACTTTGTGCAACAACAATAAAGTTAAATCTAATCCAATCTGCTCTAATTTGCTGTGTTATTATCATAATTTGTTTTTTAAATGCCAGATTTAAGCAGATTTATGTCGTTTCCTGTTTGTTTTCTAAATCCAAATGATTGCACAACTGAGTGACAGAGTTATATCACAGATGACTCACCATGAACAGCATTGTGAAGAATATTGAATGGAAATCGTTTTGTTTTATTAGACTTGGTTTTGACTCAATCCTGAAATTGCTCAGACTCAACCTCAGTGGTCTTTACAACAGGTCTGGTTGCAGGAGGCATCTGTGTATATTTTTCTCCGCCAACTGTAAAAATGAAACAGCATTACGAGTTCATGAGTCAAGTCGAGACTTAAAGGATAATTCCTGAAAAAGCTTTGTGACTG
Source organism: Thunnus thynnus (assembly GCF_963924715.1). Classification (NCBI taxonomy): domain Eukaryota; kingdom Metazoa; phylum Chordata; class Actinopteri; order Scombriformes; family Scombridae; genus Thunnus; species Thunnus thynnus. The sequence goes on along the minus strand of NC_089526.1, from coordinate 7,508,642 downwards.
AGGATCAAAGTATCTTTTAATAGCTGCTGTCTCAACAAAAGAGAAGCAACTGTATATTTCCTTTGACACCAAATAAGCAAAGACACATGTACACATTAAATATAAATCATTTTATAATATACAAATTGTACAGATGTCATGAACAATAGGAATGTGGACATACTCAGGATAGCAAAGATAAAGAATACTTTTTCTTCCTCGATAGCAAACACTGCTATGCAAGTGACGACAGCACATGATCAAAGATACTCAACATTCATGATGGCAGCCGAGGTGATAAAAAACTAACATCAGAGACAAAAACCTAAGAATACATTTTCCAGAGGCTGTGAGCAAGCTAAAGTGACAACACAGAAAAAAAATGACGGCATCCTATTGTATCATGTTCTGTCATTTCTACTCTGCCCATTTCACATCATAGTAGCACACAGGAAATGAACCATTACGTGTTTTTTTTTTTTTTTACAGCATTACCAAGAACGATTGCACCAGCGCCACTATTGAGGCTCAGAAACAATTATGCTGATATAAGACAGGAAACTGTATATTACCTTTTTTTTTATACACAAATGGGCAGAGAGCTGCAAATGTATATTTAAGTGTAACATTAGTCAAAGGTCTCCTTCTTTTCACGGACGGCTAAGTTAACATGGTTCAGCATCATTTAACTGATGAAGTGTCAGATCCTGCCTCGCTTTTCTCTCCCTGTCTGTGTTTTTCTTCTTTTTTTTTTTCATAATACCAGACAAAAAAAAAAAAATCATAATTACCCACAGTCCCTGGAGTGTACTCATGTCAGAGGTTAGACTGCACCGCAACCAATCAGCCCTTATCAGGGAAAAATGGAGCCCTGAAGGCCACGGCCTCAGGTAGGACAGACGGATACAGGACCGGTTGTAACTTTTGTCAAGGTTACAGTCATCCATGTCTGTGGATGTCTAACTGGAATGTAGTGGGAGTCGAAAAAAACAGTCATGTCGGATGAGATCACTGTGCTGCTTTACTGATTTTCCAAACTCTGCTGCCCTTGATAAAGTGGAATATGATCTATCTGTTTTCACAGGATGCCAAAAGGGAATAAATGTCACAGTTTTTAGATTAAAAAAAAAAAAAGGAGAAAGACAGGAATACTGAAATAAATCCATATTCATAAAACAGATGACAGTAAAAACATTTATCTGTGCATGGGGGAGATTGAAGAAACCGATTAAATCTGACAAAATAAGTTGACCGGGATTCAGCTGGGAAATTTCTCAAATATTCATAATGATCTCCACAGCTATCAGAGGCTGTCTTTTGGTATTGCCTTTCATAATTCATATTTGTCATATTCTAACAAAAGCGTAGAAGTGACAGCTGGGTGTTATTTGCTCCCCAGCAGTTGTGATGCAAGAGGCAGCATAAAATATTTCTTGAATACAATAAGTGCTTATTAAAGCTCAAACAGCCGAAAGCTAAAAGCAGCTGAGAGAATGAAGGTAAAAATAGAAAAGAAAATACCACAGAGAATATTATGATATGACTTCATATCTTAATTCAATATCGGAGTGGTTATTTTTCATGTGCTCGTGCAAACTCCTGTTGTACAGCTGTGGAAAATCCATCCTGGCTCAAATATGACCCTTGACCTTGTCTGCCATTAGCGATGACCTCACGCTCACAGGTCTGGGCTCCGTCATAGTGGAGGGCGAGAGGACAAGGAGCATATGTTTTAGGAGGTCACACACGCGGTGACCCCTTGGTTTAAAACCAACAACAGCCCTCGGGAGGTAGCTCGAAGCGTCAGTCAGAAATACATTTAGCAAGCTTTAGCGGAACAGCAGAGGCAACACAAAATCCACAGTAAAATCATACGTCTCTTAAAAAAACAGAACACTCACAATAAAAAAAACAAAACAAAAACGAAACATGTTTAAAACATGTTACATCTTAAAAATAAATCCAGAACATATTACCTTCATATAGACAAACACTTCAAATCGTTTATCCCCTCTCTCTGAATTCCAGTAATTAAAACAGGGAACAATAAACTCACCTTCAAAATACCAACACTGACTGTAGCAAAACTTTCCTGTTTGACTATAACAAACATATAACACTTAAATCACCATTGTGCCTCTAAAAGACATTTCTAATAGCAGATTGTGGGCCATTTACAGTATAGTAATAAGGCTAAACTGGTCACAGTTTTATATTCTACTCTACACACAAGCATTTGCCATTTTACATTGAAAAAAATCTCAGCGGCGGGTGGATTAATCCCCCAAAAAGAGAGCACTTCAGCGTAATCGATCTTACTTGTGTGTAATTGAGGAGTCTCATTCCCAAAATGGAGACATTTTTCTTGACCAAGCTATCATCTATTCTCATAAAATAAAAGATCCAAATTATGACAAATTACAGTCTACCTAAAGCGGGACAGCAGGTAGTTTAAGTCATTGATTGACCAAATGTTAACATTTTAATAAATAGGCATATTTTATGATGGAGTGTGTGTAATTTCTTTGCAAAAATTTAGCATTTTTTTAACGAGAACTCTTCCTCCTCAGTGCAAATGATTCCCCATGACATCACCGTTAAATCTGAAGGCTATTTGCTTGACATACTGAGGTGTTTTGCTGTCAATACCTCCCCCAATAAGTGACCACCATTATAAATGCATGATTCCTGACAGATACCCCACTGACAAAATCCATTAGTGAGCTAATGAGAGCTCTATGCTGTTAACGTTGTCACCCCCCCCCCCTCCCCACCCCCCTTTTTAAAACAGAAAGCTACACGATGCCATGAAACAGCACATTATGAATTGGTTATTGTCAGAAATGATGTCTGGTAAGAGCTGGAGGTAAAGTAATGAAGGAAATCTCAACGGGGAATGTGGGACGCAAGCGGCCGTTACTTTAAATGAGCCTATTCATTTCTTTTATTTGACTCCCCTATGCTCTGTGGTCTTTCTCCTTCGCTCTCAATCTCCTTCTTTGTCTCAATGTTTCCCTCTTAATCTTCAGTTTTGGTCTCAGTGAACAACAAGCCTTGGTTGTGGCCACACAGATTAACTTTGTTTCCATTCTAACAAGTGCTTTTGTTTGTGGCTGCTGACTGGAAATATCATTAAAAATGTAACTTTGAGCAGAAATAGATCCTCACTCGGCTACATAAAACCTAACTAGGTGTGTCTAAATATGAGTTCTGTCCCCGAGCTGCAAACATTCAGCTGAATTTCACATCCTTATCTAACTTGGCTTTGAATATGGAACATTCTGTATGCAAGGTGAGCTTAGCACACCACACCAAAGAGTGATTATCGGCTCTCTTTGAAGCACTTGACGGCTTAGAGCTCAGCGTAAACAATTATCTCTTCACCCTACTTTGGATTGCCTGTCGCAACAAATGCCTTTCCCATCACCTCTACCAGTGTTCTCCTCCAAGTTCCCTCCACATCACAACTTACTATGGTGCACAGAATGAAGGAACAGGAAATGGTGATACAATCTGTGATCACATATGACGCTTTTCTGCCATTTGTGTGGATGAGGCAGGCCAGTGTCTTGTCAAAATTCTGGATTTTGGAGCTGACTTTTTCCTCAGCTTCAAAAAATGAAAAGAGCGGCTCAAACTGCTCAACTGCAAGGTGAAAGTACCTCTTGTAACAGGTGCTATCTGGGTCTCTAGGACAAGACAAGAAAAGCTAACCATGCTCTGTTCTCCCTCTTACTGCAGGACTTACTTTTGGGGGGTTTCTCATACTTTTCTTCAAAAGCAAGCAGGGAACTTTCTGCGATCCACATTTATTTTCAGAAACAATGTCACTGCTGTTATTTCAGGTTATCTAATTAACCCTAATTGAACAGGAGGATGATGTAACGCTCCTCGTCCCCTTAAAGGCTTGGTCACACCAGAGAGTGGCACAGTGAAAACACTGTATGTGGTTCTGAGTACTTTCAAGGCTAATTTTGTGAATTAATGGCGATGAACTGCTAACACGCTAGCGATAGTCAGTCACAAGGGCTGTCTGAGCTTTCCTGGAAATTGTTCCCAGAATTCAATAAAGAGTTATTGGTTACTGTACCATTGACTCCTGTCTCAAAACTATCTGCAAACCATACCGCTTTTGTGGAGCCGTTCATACTCCGATGGAGGAGGTTAAATAAAGGTAGATATAGCAACACAGCTAATAAGCTATGAGAGCTTTCTCTATTTTGGACTCTCTGTTCCTCGAAAGGTCTGCAGTCAAGACAGCTTGCTATTGGTTAGTGGTGTGAATTTGTGTGTCAACTCGACACAAAAAATTCTTGTAGATTTATTTCGCTGGCATGACCAAGCCTTTAAACTGTTGCTCATTTTTCTTAAGTAAAAGAAAAATGTGCCCTACATAATCACAACATCATTCTAGGCATTCACCTCTCTGTTGATTTTCATCCAGTTATTCCAGTGACTCCATGTTGACTATCCTGCACCAGCATCTCCTGTCTTGGATATATACATTCAGTATGTGTGGTTATACAGTAGGACTGATGTCTGCGGTTACATGAAATTGTTCCGTAGCTACACAAGTCACAGGGGAATAGTCTATGAAAGATGGTAGGCTTGGAGAATGCTGCAGCAATGGAGATCGAAGCCCCATTAATGTGGATCAGGGATAACACTGTGAACCAGTTCTTAAGATGGGGAATTTCAGAGGTAGGGTGGGAAAAAAACCTTGACTTGGACTATTCTGGGCTACTCTTCTGGGCTTTGATTAGTTGGTGTGGCCTGTGAATCTGACATGATATCCTTGGCGATGACCTCCACGCCTGCTGGTTCTTCTGCCTGGCATTTGATCACGTTCTCTTTGCCCTCTTCTTTCTCTTCGTCCGTATCTACTCCATTCTCGATCACAGCTTCAGCTTCTGCTACGCCCTCTTCCTCCTTGTCTTTGGTCTCGCTCTCTGTTTCGACAATCGCGACGGTTTCTGTCACCTCCCGGACCTCTCCGTTTTCTAAAGGCTCTCCGTTCTCTTCTGATCCCTCTTGGTCCAGTGCTATCTTTACTTCTTCTCCCTCTTCTTCTGTGCCGTTTTCTGCTCCTTTGTCTTTTGTCTCTGCTTCTCCATCTTTCTTTTCGACAGTCTCTATGCTGATCTCAATCCCATCATCAATCTTTCTATCTTCCTCACAACTTGCCTCCCTTTCTCTCGATGTCTCACTTCCTCTCGCTGCCTCTACCTCTGTTGTGTTCACCCTTTCATCGCTGCTCTTGTCTTCCTCCTTCTCAACCTTTTTTCTTTCATCAACAATCTTGGGTTCTTCTGCATCCTTCTCGATTTTTGTTTTTTTCTTCTTCTTGTTCTTTGCTGTGTCTTTGATGCAGTTCTTGTTGGACTTGCTTCGGGGTTTGAAGATCAATTTCTGAAACATTTGAAGTTTACATTAGCATTTTTCTGAGATGCATTGTAACTCTTTAAATATACGCCTGAAGCAGTACACACAGACTTAATTAAGAATGGATCACAGTGGATCTAATATTGCACTGGGATAACTAGTTAATTCAAATGAGTCTCATTGATGCAGGGAAGGAAATTGAGGCCATTTTGAGGGTAGTTATTAGTGGCCTCAAGGCCTGCAGTCTGACCAAATAAACATGCAGAAATTTAATGCAATATATCCTCAATTACTTGTACAACTTCTGCAGGGTTCTACACACTGCGAGGATATAGAGAACTAAGATAAACTGCAAAGAAACTAGCAAGAAAATCTTGTTAACACTAGCAATTCCCTAAGTCTTCAGGCCTATTAAATGTGTTGTTGTGATGGCAGTTTAAATTCGGGTCACAGAAAGTGTCAACATGGATTCATTCCACTGCGGACAAAGGTTAGCTTTAGAGGTTATCTCCACTATTCAGGGTTGCTAAGATAGCATTACCAACCCTGCTTCCCCAAACAACAAATTTGGCCATTTCTGAAGAATTCCTGGTATCTCAAACAGAGAGGGGTTTATTCACATTTTGGCAGCGCTGTGTGTGTTTGTCTGCTTAAAACAAAAACAGCTGTGGAATTGGAGGTGGCAAAAGGTGATGTTGGCCTTGGATATATGGTGAACAGGTGACAGAATGACTAGTGGGAGACTCCACATTATAGCCAAGAACAACATGTCCTCATACTGAAATGACAGAATAGGTCTATTTCCAATGACTCCTTAAGTGACATATATGAGTGTTTTCAGTGCCCTCTATAGGACAGATGGGGACCAGACCAGCACTCCATAACGACCCAATATGCCACCTTCTAAAATAGGACCATAAAATGCTGCTTGCCAAAATCATTACAAATCACTGTTAATTGTTTTATGGTGTGAAAACACTGTGGTTAAGGTCTGGTAAGGTTTAGGCACAAAAGCCACTTGGTTAAGGTTAGGGAATGATCATGGTTTGGGTCAAAATGATCAATTAAAATGTGGTTTGTACTTCCTTTAGGCAAATAATCGACATAAAGTCACCTCAGATTGACATCTCTTTATCATCTGAACTGCGTCACTTCCTGTCGCATCCCCTTCCACTTGCGTCATAATTACTAAGGCCACTAGATAGCATAAACATAACTATAAGTCGTTTTTGTAGGCCTGAATTTTAGACCTACACTGTCGCTTTTCTTGTGTTGACTAGCTGGCCAAGAAACAAAGAGAGGACTGTGAAGTCATGTACCTTGGATTCCCTCCTCTTTCGGCCCAAGACTGGTCTCTGCAGGAAAACAATCTGTTTGGTGGACAGACTTCCATCACTGAAGGATGAGGAGACAGAGACAGACAGGGAAAAAGAAGAGAATATGAGCTGAACATGTTTATAATTTAACAGGATTGTGAGATTATTTTATTTCTTTAATCTTTTAGTTCTAATTTATTTAGAACTATAAAAAAATTAAAACGAGAAATGGAGAGTGAAATACGCTTTTCCCATCTGTTTCACATTTAAAAACTGACAGATTTTTCATTATTTATTGTTTTTATTTTTATTCTTGAAAAATACTGTCAAATTCCAAGATAAATTTGTAAAATGCATTAAGAGTTAAATCCTGGGATAACAGTGATCCACCCGGTTTGACCTTCTATCAAGATAGTCAAATGATTGTTGGCCACTGTTCATGCTTCACACTCTTATCTGACAGCTTTAAGGATATTGGCTCACATTTGTGACCTAACCTCTTTACTGCGGTCATCTGTCAGCATCATTTCCCCCTGTACATTTGAGTCTCGCACAGAACCGGTTCACACGCAAAGAGGCGGATTTTTAAGTTTGCCTGAATGCCTGTGCTTAACTTGTGAACATCTTCTCCTTCTCAGAACATGGATTTCTTCTCTATTCCTCAATTCCCCAAACAAAATCCTCCATCCCATGCACATGTCACACTCCCGTGTTCTGAGAAGGATAATCTGCACAAGTACTCGCGCTGACAGATTAATCATGGCAGGAAATGCAGATTCATCTCTGAGTGGGCTTCCTGTCTCTCATGCTCACTCCCACTCTTTCGTCTGCTCATCTTTGCCATGCACAGCCCTTTTCTTAGCCGAGTGTACACTCATTATTTAGCTGCCTACTCTGTTTTACCTCACTGCTTTTATCACCTTGTGACAGCCTGATTTGTGACAGTTTTATTGTTTGTTTCTGCTTTATTCCTTCTTATTTCTCTCTTGCTATTATTGGACATGGCTTAAAAGGAGATATGTTGTCCTGTGCTATCTGACACAAGTTCAATAACACATGCACACATATGCGCACACATACACACAAAGGTTAGATGCTGTCTAAAGTTAAGCTGCCCGCTCAGCCTTGCACATGAGGAAAGATGGCAGGTTTATGATCACTGCAGAACCCTAAAAGCCTGCTACAAATCTTCCCATTCTCAACATCAAATGGACTTGAGACTCTTCCAGCAGAAGGCTTACTATCTAAACCATCCAAAGCCCACCACAACTTCTTTTTTCCATTACCTCCTTCCTTCCACCATTTATCCATAAGCTATTTTCTGGGCTGTCAAGAATGCTGGACGGCTTCCTGGTGAATCAAAGCTGAAAACTAACCCGAGTTCCCAGCAAAAGCCCCAGCCCATTAAACTAGAAAGGAGTGGATGGCTTAGAAAATTACAGGCCTTTACTGAACCTACTCTTGGCTGTCAGTGTCAGCCGCACTATTATAACTTGAAGCCATAAAGAACAGCAATAGCCTGTGTCTATTTATGGGTGAATGTACCTGTTGGTGGCTTCATCTTTAGGAGAAAAGCCTGCTAAACTACTCCGGTGCAAAGTGCCATTTGAAATAAAAAATTACAGACAAATCAATACTGCACCTATAATGCAAATATAGATAAAATTAAGACTCTATAATGTATTTGTTGATCAATATTTAGTCTCCAATAAAGTTAGATACCTGCACTAATTACTTGATTTGTCTGAACCTACCTGTTTCTTGTTCCAGAGTTAATATAGAGAAATTCACATTTACTGTAGTTAATGGCTCTAAAAATGTAATTACCATCTACATTAATTGAATGCGGCGAACATGAATGCATGCTCTGAGACAACTACATGAATTAATGTTGTGTGGAGAAGCTGCTGAGCACCAGTTAGCATTAATTTCAGACGCTGCTGAGATCACTGACACTTATCCGATGCCTCCAGATGAGTGCAGGCTGCAAACCATCAGACTACAAAAAGCGTGCCTTTGCAAATTCGCTATTTAAAAATGGAGGAGTCAACACCACAAAAACAAGTGTAATGAGTATTACTAATCTGAAATAGATCATCAACCATTACTTCTGCACGCAAAATGTTTTCGAGGCAGGGAGAGAAATGAGCTCCGTCTTGTACTGTATCTAGGCCGACTCTGATTAATTAGCCATGTTGCGCTGTTGTATTGTGGCATTTTGAAAGCGAGGAGAGAGGGAGGGTAGGTAAAAAAAAAACAAAAAAACAACTAAGGATGAAAATAGAGAGGTAATTAATCAGCTTTGCTGTGAAAGAGCAGTAAACATGAGGTGGGGGCAAAGCAAACACTCGGTCAGTGTGCTGATGGAAACATCCACACTTCATCATATGACACAACACATCATAATATGATTAATGAAAAATACAGTGTTAGCATCTCACTAGTTAAAGAGCTACTGACTGACTATACCTTATTATCACTATATGTTAGTATAATAAGTAAGTTATACTTATTAACATCTAGTTATGTTTGTGCTTGTAATATCTCTCTTGCTTTTGATATTACTATTTTGCCACACTGGCAGTTGGTTTCAGTTTAACACTCAGTTGCTAGTAGCAACCACTGTTGGTACAGTTTAACTGACACTGTTACATCCACCATTTTGTGAGCTTAGTGACTAAGCAAATACTGAAAGACTGACAGACAAATTTCCAATGTCGGAATAAAATCATGAGAGTTTTGCATGCTCCTGTCATCTCAATCGTTCGGTGTAGAGTGGTCATAAAACTCAGTCCGAGCTGTCTTAATTCAGCCTTTTTCACGTCTTGACGTTCTGATAAAATCAAACATGCTTAACATTATTGATTTTTTGTCTTGGCTCATGCAAATAGTGAAGTTCAATGATGTGAACATTGTCAACAACCAACAGGTGTACTCTCTCCAGCAGTAAACTGAGTAGCTAGAAAACATAGCGGGGACTCCAGGGAGACGCATCCTTGCTGTCCCTGTTCTCTCCACCAGTGTTGTGTCCACACTCTTTGGTGTACTCTTCTTTTGCTGTTTTTTTTTTTTTTTTTTTTCAGAACAAACCACAAGGACATCTGTGGCCAAAATCTGCTTCTGTTTCTGCTCCATTGTTCAACAGTTTTTCTTGTAAATTTCCACCAGGAGCAAAAAGGAATCTAGTTGTAGTCTTGCAAATAGCAACCCTACAAGATCCCCAGTCTCATAATGATGACACACCGTCTTTAGATGTGAGAGGGTGTCAGACTTTAGTCTTTTCAAAGACTTTTCAAAGTCTTCTGGTGTATGGTAGGGTTAGACTGAAACTAGACTGTACCAGAGTGATATATTTAACCTATGCAGTACATAATCAGCATATTGAAGAGCAAATTTTGGTCTCAAGTGAAGCCCTACAGTGTGCCTGAGAACATGCACGGCCTTTGACCATAAGCGGATGTACACTCATATAACAGCCATGAGTGATGAGTCAGCACAGGCTTAGCTGAAGAACCGTTACATTTCTGTGAAGAGATTTTCCACCAACAGTCACAGCTGCTGCTTTTAAACCTTCACTGCTGCTGCTGCCGCTGCTGCTGCTGCCACTGCTGCTGCTCAGCTACAGCTATGAGCTCAGTCTGAATTGCCGCAGATTTAGGTCAGTCTCTTCTAAAAAGCTGTCATATTTCTTTGAACAACAACCTGAACTGACAATGTTAAAATTTATAACATGTTCCAGTTTTCACAGGCAGGACACATAATGCTTTAAATTGCTATGACTGCACAAGAGCCAGGCATACGGTAGTATACACCACAGTAGGTGCTCCTACTATCCGTAAGTTTGGATTTTAAGTTTTCTAGTTTTCAGTAATTTTTTTTTCAGAAACACATCATGTTACATGAAGATCTGCTTCCCCACAACAAAACTAGAAGATGTCAATGGTGATATTTTTAATTTTTCATATTTATTGAAAGACAAGAAAAAAAAAAAAGAAAAAAAAAAATACATATATATATATATATATATATATATATATATGTGTGTGTGTGTGTATTCTTTGTAAACACTGCAGAGACAGAGCTGTTAGTTCAGGTAATAGTTGAATATAAATCTTGCAAAAAACATATGGTTATCCTCTGAAAACCACATAACACTCTAAATGGGGCCATTCGGCATACTTTAATACTTAGGTATACCTTCATACTTGTGATACTTAGATTTTGAATGCAGGACTTTTACCTGTAACTACATTGAGGTATTACTGATTTTACTTAAGTAGGAAGCTAAGAAGCAGGTTCCTTATGGGTCCTGAACCCTAAAAGAACCATGTAATCCTTCAAATGTCTGAACACTTAAAAATGACTGTATATGAATTACAAGGTTTTTGCAGGACAGAGGTGCAACTCTTGTAAATTACGCAATTATTAGGCACTGATGTTAGAGATTTAGCACCATGGCAGCAAAAAATAAGGTAAAATATTATTTACTGTATTTAAATTGTATGTAAATGGCTAAACAGTTGCACAAAATGTGCAAGAGGCTTTTAGTTACTGTAGTTGCAATTCCTACTGGTTGCCAACAGAGGTCATTAGAGGTCAGAGATTACTTAATGCCCCTTTAATAGTCAGATGAGGGTCATTACCTGTTAGTCTTGATTACAGGAGTTGGCAGCACACAGGTGAGCCTCCAACCATATGTGGCTAGGGACTGCAGTAGAGGAACATAATCAGCCTTCACCTGCAAACCCTGAGGAGAAAACACAATGTCCATTACAACCTACAATCAACCCAAACAACCCTAAACCAGGATATAATCCCAGCCCTCTCCCTTTCAATGCCACAAATACACAGCACATTGAATAGCATCAAAATTATGTAGCAGAGTGCATTCGCTACTGTGATTACAGCTGTGATGCATCAAGATATGAGATGCAATCAGGCGCTGTCAGCATCACTTAAAACTCAAATCTCAGTTAAAAAAAACAAACACCTCTCAGATACGACAGCTTTTATATGATGTATATGGTTGCTGTCTGAGAGGTTGTTTTTGAAAGCAATGTATATGGGAAAGAATAAGTGCTGATATAAAAATCAACTGCTACAGAAATTCCCTGGTTGTCATGAGTCAACATTCATGACAAGACATTGTCAGCACAGTAAGTCCTTGAGCAAATAGATTGCTTATGTGAAACTGCTCACTTTGTGGTGAACGTTTTGATGCTGTTTGTGCCACCATCACATGAGCCATCGTCGCATTATCTCAAGGACAGGTTTAAATCGAGAAATGGTCAAAGCATAAAAATGTAAATTCGTATTATTGTATGTAAATCAAACTGAATTACACACAGATTACTTAATCAGAGACGTGACACACCCATAAATGCAGCTCTGTACAGAGTGGAAGTGTGTGCGGTTTGCCATTCTTGCCTTGATAGGCACCTGCCGAAAGTGAAAAACCACAACGCGTGTCAGTCAGATTGATCATACCTAAAACAACATATACATTCCCACGCACACACACACACACACACACTCACACACACACAGCTGCCAGTTAGTAAGAGACCTCAAAGAATGGCTATATTGGTAAAGGTGTGGATTATGCAAATAAAATATTTGAAAGAAAAGAGTAAAACCATAATCTCACCATATAGACCATTACCTTTTTTACATAAATTCCAGACCGTTACACACGGTGGTGAAGTGTGAGCACTGATATGAGTCAGGAAGGCACTGCACATTAACGAAGTACACCACACCACAGAACTTCACAGAGTCTATTCATAGTGCGCCGATCAGCTATACAAGAACAGAGACTTGAGAACCTACACACGCTATTTTAGCCTTCACTGTACTGCGAAGTGTGAAAATGTTTTTTAATTAAAGCCACATCAACAAGGTTTTCATGTGAATATACTGTGCACCTGCCTTCATCAGCCTCTATAACATCAAGGCTACATTAGATGAGTGTCCCTTTGTCCCTGAAGGAGCCAATGTGCAGTAAAAAAAAAAAAAAAAAGGTGACAAATCAAAACTTACAGGTTAGAGATAGAGAGAGAGAAAATCTGAGCTTAGAACTAAGCATCTAAACATCACCTTTGATTTCCTTTTTTTCTTTTGATATCCTACTGTATAAAGTATGACAAACCAGCAGTTTGTGTGGAGTTTAATCAAGACACCTTAGTGTTAAATTTAGGGTATTGAAGTTCAGAAACGTTGAAACCGATACCTCTCACTCCTGTTTTGGAACCGCAAAGGCTAGCTGTTCACAGCAGCTCTCCTAGTTACGGTGTAAACTATTGTAAATAACACAGCTTCTCGTGGTAACCAGGATGCTAGTTTGCAATCTTGCAGCAGTATTTTCTGCTATTAACAGTTTTCTAAGGATGTTTTTTTAGCAGTATCTCTGTCGCACCCAATCAGAGTAACAACATACTTGTATAAGAGTATTAATGCTTTTTTAAGGACAATTTAAAAAGGGTCACTTTGCACAAATCACATGCTCAGGTGAAATAATGAAATATTTTGGGGGAAGCAGATAAAGTATAAAATGCTACTACTTCTGTAATTCCATCAAGTAATACAGTTATTTGCTGAGATACTACAGTATAAATCCTCACAGCAACTATTGCACTCACAACTACCACTATTAGTACAATCACTATTCATATAATAACTCACACCACCACAACTGCTAAAACGAAACTACTATTACATTAATATCTGCTACAATAATGACAGCTACACTAACTGACTAACTAACTAGACAGCCCTACTACCATCATTGAGACATTACTGCAAATGTTAATACTTCTACTACTATGTCATACTACTGCTGAGCAGTTATGCCTTTATTTAAACTCAAAGAAAATCATTGAGGGCTGGCCCTCATTTACAATGATGTTGAATAAATTGTGAGAGGTACACGGTGGGAAAAGGATATACATTTGCATATAAGCTTGTAGCTTTTTGTTAAAATACTAGGTTTACTGCTTGGTGCACCCACTGTAATCACCTTCAACATGCTTTTTTTGTTTTCTGGATAAAGAGTTTAGTCAGGTGAAGCTTTGTTGAATTTCATTTTTATGGCACAACCACTTTCTCTTGTTCCCTCTACATTTAGAAAACCCTTTTTATCTATGTAAATATTGTAAATAGCATGTAAATATAAGACACACACTTCTGTTGATCATCCATTAATTAATCATTTTGTTGTAGTTGTCATGTTCCTGTCTCGGGTTCACCTATAGTCCACCTCTGGGACATAACACTCAACTACAACGATCTCAGATTATATACAGTCATAACTGAATTACAATAATCACTGGTACAACTGCTACTTCCTCAAATACTATTATAATTACTATCACAACTACAACAGTACAGCTACTGCTTTTAGTATATCTACTGATATGCCTCACACTGTTACACCTACCTCTAACACTGCTACTGCTACTTCTACAATAATACAATAATAACACACTATTTTCCTACTACTGTTACCTCTGCATCTAATTCTGCAACTATACTGGTGGGTAGTCACACAGAGAGAATGAAAGAGTGAAAGCACTTCCAAGAAAGATAGAGACTGATCAGCATGCAGTGCTCGCTGTCTGCCATGAGACAGACTTCAAATCAGAACACTTAAACCCACTTCAACACACAACGCCTCATTTTTCTTCCCCAGATTCTTATTGACCAGGGTGACAGAGCATGCACAAACAGACCTAAAGCAGTCGCATATCAAGTTGTAGGTTGCAAAGAGCTAATCGTTAGGATACAAGACAATGCTCCAGACATTGTTTAAACAGGCATTATTTTTTAAGTTCCTACAGGGAGAGGTGCATCTACATTTTTCTGGGGTTTATGTTGGAACCACTCCCAGAAACAGGCTCTCTTTCAAAGCTTGCCCGTAAAGTAAATTGAGAAATAATTTTTCTATAATGGCTTGCTGTTCATTGGAGTAGGTGAGAGTTAATCACAGTCCCCAGTGTCTGGCTCCCCTCTCTCCCTGACTTATTACGTGGGGCTACCTCGCTGCATCAGCACTCCAGCACCAACCTGTGAGCCTTAAAAAACAAAGTAATCACAATGGCATCTTTTTCTTCGATGTTATCTGAGTGACTATAAAGAATGAGCGCAAGCTGTAGTTCAACCATCTCGGCCAAAACTCCTTTAAATTAAATTAAGTAAAAAAGAAACTGTAGTCATTCAGGTTCTTCTTGAGTTCACTCCTTCAGACACGTAAAACACATTTCTACCTTGGAGCTGAGCGGACCAACCACCTTGCCAAAGGGCATCTCAGCAAGAAGAGGAGAATCTCTCATTCACTGTCACTGTCATAGTTTTCCCATCTAAAGATGAAAGCTAAAATAGCTGCTTTGGCAATAACGCACATCTAATCTTACAGTCTTTGCTGCTCAACCTCCACACCATCACTATCAGAAAATGTATGGAGATATAGTATCTAGCACAGGCTTAAGGCAAAGTTTGTTTTCAGCCCTTTAGCAGAGAGGGTGCAGCTGCAGGTCAACTTGAAGTTCAAAGTGCAGTCTGGGAGTCAGCTCAACAAAAACACAGGTCTATTGTTTTTCTTTAAATCCCCTCGGTGGACCCGGCAAGGTAGACATAACAAACCGTAATTCTGTTTTTCACCGGCTCTGAATATAGCTGTATTTTTTGCAGACTATTGGGGTCAACAGGTTTGCAGACACAGACCAGTAATGATGAAGCATATACTTTTAAAAAGGGCATTCAGATATTGTTCCCGATTGGCTAGTTTGACCTAGAGCGTTGTCACAGCAACAGAAAATTCAGCATTCACTTGTATGTTTTAAAGCTTTGCAACAACCTTTTCATGGCCATATCAAAAAAAGGTTTAAAATAGATATAAATGAATGATAAATATTACATATTTTAAAACATATTTTTATCACTTTTACATCCGATCAGTTTTGCGTTTACAGCAAGAAGTTATGCAGAGGTTATCTACGTCTCTAGTGTCAACACATATGATTTGTGCACTAGCTAATGGATCTAATAGTACTTGTAGTTGAGGGCTGACAAACTAGCATAGATGTTCCAAAAACATCTCTTTAACTTCTGGAGCTTTCAGTCTTATCACACGATCAGCAGATAAAGTTTCTCCAGCTGACATTGTAATTGTAGATGTTAATATTTCAAATCTTCTGAGCACTTTAAGGACTTCTTGTTCATGTTTTAACTCAAAATGGACAAGAAAGTCAAATCACCTTGGAAACAAAATGACAAAACAATTTCACCACAAGGTTTATTAACTGTTCTGGAGCTTTTGATCATCATCATCTAAAAATATCCCTAGCTGCAAAGGGTATATAGTAGAGTATTTTCTTATTATTTAGTCATCTACTTATTTTCTATTCTATTTTAATAGATTTTATTTATTATTGTTTCCTTGATTTATTCAATGTTTTTTTTGTCTTCCCACAACGCATCAAAAGACCATTTTCCCCGCTTAAAACCTCATCAGTGCTGAAATAATACAGCTTAGACACATCCAAATGATTCAAATTACATCCAAAACCACAACTTTTTTGAGGCATCAGCCTACTTTTAAGTCAAGATGAAACTATGTAGACTGATAACACATGGTGAGGTAGTTAGAAAAACAAAGGATCAGCCAGAGCACATACTGTAGCTGTTAGTGTTCATCATGAGTTGTCAGTGAAAGCTTTTATCATGTACTTTTGCAGGGAGAATAAAAAATATGAGCATTTGATGATTGAAACTGATGATTCAGATGGGGGTTCGCAGACAGATCAGACAAGTCATCGACTTTAAAGCACCAGCTGTAATTATTTTATTTTAAAAACAGATAAGGCCCAGAGCAAAATTCTGACATGGGGGCCCAGAGTCCCCCCCCCCCCTCCAGTGTCTCTGTTTACTGCTTTGTAAAATTGGCCTGCTGGCTAGTTAACTAAAAGCCAGATGTTTAACAGAACTGACTCTTTAACCACAACCTACTTTGGAGAAAAATATAAAGATAAATCAGATTCTGTGTCATGTTAACCTCAATTTGTACTCAAATCTGCCTGATTCGACTATTCTGTTTTACTCACATAAACTCAAATCACACTGGTCTTTTGTCAGATGTTCCTCAGTTAGTCTGGTTCCTTTTATATATTAAGCAATTTTCGTCGCTCTCCTTGTAGTATGGCTGCTAGGTAGTGCTATAAGAAGTATGTGGATCATTTACGTCAGTACCAATACAATAGAACAAGTCTGAGATGAAGTTGGGAGATGAGTTTGAAACTCATTTGATGATTTAAATAAGTTTACCAAATTGTGCATTTTAGTACTGTGTTTAAGGGTTACATTTTATAGAACCATCATGGATGTGTGCAGTGTGTTCATGTGTAGCGTGTTGCATTAAAATTAAGGGAAATAGTTCAACATTTTTGGAGATACACTTATTTGCACTTCTACTTATTACCAATACCACAGTACCAATACCACAATCTAAAAATACCAATACCAGTACCACAATCTAAAAATCCTCCATTACACGTAAATGTCCTGAATTCAAATCCTTTAAGTAACAGTATCAAAGTTTTATCAGCAAATGTAATCAAATCGAATCATGTTTTGTATCTTTGTGTAAAATATTGGATAATTTCATATTTTTGGGCCTTGATAGTTTATTTGAAAGAAACCATCTGACAAGTTTAGATCCCTCTTAAGACATTTGAAACGTGACAAGGGGCCCCAACTACACTGCTTCATCGCAAGGTGCCAAACGTCTGGGACCCACTAGCTTAATCTTTAACATTGCATTGTATATTATAAGCTTATTGTACTCCCTTTAATGTAAAATATGAATCTGACAATGTAGTAGTAAGCTTACAAAAAGTGGGGTAAAAGTTAAGTATTTCCCTCTGAAATGTACAAATACAAGTAAACTGTGCTTCAGTTCAGTACTTAAGTAAATGTACTTAGTTTCTTTCCACCACTTACTGTCACAGTCATTTCAGATTTCACATTTCTGTTCCGTTAGATACATGTTGCTACTTGTTTCTATCTTACTACACCTCTGTGTTTCCATCCCGGAGCTCTCAGCATCATCGTCACGTTGTCTGACAGAGCAGGGCGTGATCTCTCACTTTTAGGGACAGTGCAAATTACTCTCCTTCTATCTAGGTCGCCTCTCCTCTCACCTCAGTCAGAGAGATATAGAGATATCATGGGCGAGCGATACACGTTAACGATCCGCTCTCTTCACCACATGCACACCCTCAGGCCACAGCATGCACACACAGAAATAAAAAAAAATCATATACTGTACATTGTGTAATAAAACTACATGTCTCCATCCTTGCGTTTGTGGTGATTCTACTGCACCAGGTAGCTTTTGCGTGAACTTGATCTCACACACAATATGTTCATATTTGTGTGTGAATCTGAGGTGTCCTTTCCTATGTCTTAAAACTGTGTCTTCAAAGATTTCCTCTCTGCCATACTGATGCTGTGATGTGGGGACCTAATCCCATTTTAGACATAATTTAGTTTCCGGAGACTGTGAAGTGCTGCTCTTCAAAGCCGGGGATGCAAGTGAATTCTGGGGATGAGTGACAACAATGTCGGTGCTGTTAAGCTCCTTTCACTTGCTTTGACTTTGGACTGCCATTCTTTAAATTTCAACTCCACTGATATTTCAATTTCTGCAGGAGTAGACGGCTTCTCTCTCTTAACTCCCCCTGCAGTTTCTGTGGTTTGTGTTTTTTGGTTACGAGTTGTCAAGATCAAGCAGAGAGTGAGCCTACGACATCATCAAACTGCAGCGCTTGAAGTTGTTGAGAGATTTTACTCACTGACAACTAGGCTATGATATCCATAGTCTTCATCAAGAAACTTAAAGCCTACAGGTACGGTATATTAATAAAAAAAAAAAGCATTATGAGCTGTAAATTGTGACCAAAAAAAGCATAAACAGCTCCTTATTCAATCTGCTTTATGATCATCTACTATGTGTCTGAAGTCAGAGAGAGAAAACAGTTCTTTTAACGTTAAATCATCCCGCAAAAAACACCACACTCATAAAACAACAGTTATTGTTTGTGTTCTAGCAGCACTAATAATATCCAGAAACAAAGCTATTCTTGTGGTAACCATGGAGCTGGTTTGCAATCTGTCTTGTTTTCTGCTCTGACTATTTTTCTATGTTATGTATTTGTTTTAACACAAATATCTAAATGATACAAATGCACCAGTAACCACAACACAGAAATAATCACTTTTTTGGGATTCTTACACCCGATACAGTATTATTGTCCCACTAAGGAATATAGCAAAAAATAACAAAAAGACAGAATTTCTCGCTTACCTACTGTGACATGTGGCCATGAAGGATAGTTTTGGTTTTATGTGCTGAGGTTTGGACATATAAATCATTGAGATTTGTGAAGTGTCACAATTCACCTCCATTATATTGGGGTGGTGGCACATACACATACACACACAGCACATAAAACCAACCTATGGATACTGCTGAGGCTAAGTGGGAGAATACACTCTTTTGGGACTTTGGTTGAACTGAACCTTTAAGGATGATCACAGAATTACAGAACAGTGGTCAAATACTGTACGGTAACTGTACATTGATTTTTGACCAACAGAACATTGATTTTCCTTTTAAAGGAACATCCATTGATTTTTTTTTTTATAACAAAGTCAATGTACTGGCCACAAGAAGAACTACACAGCCTGTGAAAATAGTCTTCTGTGGCTCTGGAGGAGCTTTGTCAAGTCAGAATATTACTCATGTGGCATCACATTAGTAAGCCGGCCAGCCTGCTCTGACCATATTGTTTGCAAAGTTACCTTTACTTTCTCTTTGTGATGACATCAGATCGTTTGTTCAGGCTCGAACACATTTGAGAAGTTTCCATTTCGAGTAAATAACAAGAAAAAGAAGTGAAATCCTAGGACTACTGTTTACATAGACCCCTGAGCCAAGGGGCAGCTTCCTGACGCTGGCCAATCAGAACAGAGTGGACTCATTGAGAAGGGGGTCTTAAAGAGACAGGACCTAAAACGGCCTTTTTCAGACAGAGGCTGAACTAAGGGGCTGCATAAAGGACCAGTTTAAGACAAATAAGGATTGCTGTGAACTGCAAATCATGCAAAGATATTCCAGTAGAGCCCCAGAATAAAAATATAGACCTGGAAATGTACATGATACTTCACCTTTGACAGAAAACCTTAAAAAACTTCAAAGATTCAAAGATATGGGCGTTTACAAGGCAGGAAGGATCTAAGGAAAGATGTAGTTGCATCACATGAAATATAGTATTCAGTGTTTTTGGAGCTTGACCCTTGTAGGAACTAAAAGTCAGGATATCTGACTATAATCTGTCAGGTCAATTTTTATCTATATAACCCAATATCATAAATCACAAATATGCCTCAGGGGGCTTTACCATCTACACAGCATCCTCTATCTGTTGACCCTTGATTCAAATCAGGACCCCCCCCCCCCCACACACACACACACACACCTCAGGAAGAGCAACACGGGAGGACAAATCTGTCACTCCAGTGTATGGAAGTGCAGTACTTAAATTTAAGCAAATCATTTCTCCCCTCACATGTACAACTTGCATCTGCATGTCCCTTCACTGGAGGTCTTTGAAGCTTATGTAGATAATGTTTACATTGAACTAAATATTCAAGCCAGAGATGTTTTTAAGGCTGCACCGTGAGATCAGATGGAATATTCTCAGCATGTTTTCCAAATTAAAAACGACAAAATACATCATTGGTCCATGCACTCCAGAACGGCACATGTCTAATGAATATTTGCCGTTCAGAATGACATATTAGATATCTTTATAAAATGTTTCCATGATCTTTAGAATTTAAATTACAGCTCTTAGCATGCATTTATAATAATGGACCTACTGCTGGATCTGGCAGACTTGAAGTGGATAATAATAAGAAGAATAATATATTTATTTATATGTTACATTTCAAAACAAATATTACAAAGCGCTTCACAAGGCAATTCAAACAGAAAAGATTAAATAAAAGTAGAGACAGTAAAAATAACTATTAAGAAAGAACAGCGTTAAAGTGGATGAAGAACAAATAGAATAATAGAATATTACAGAGAAGAAACAAGGTGATAAAACCAAATAAAAACAATACAATATAATCCAGTAAAAACTGATAAAAACAAATGAAACAGATTTAAAAAATGGTGGTATAAACAACATTTTAAGAAGACATGAAAGAGAAGATGAGACGCTTCTTAGAACCATCATAGACATCAGCTGTACTAAGGTGAACATCAGTTCATCTTTTAGTAAATCACACACACACACATGTTATTGTGTGCTCTTTCGCTGTTTTAGTTGGAAACATAAAGACTGAAATACAACACCTTCCTGCTAATGCACTTTGTCCCTCTTGATAAATAAATCCTCCCGCAGTGGCTCATGGTGAGCAAACATATTAAGAGCAACACTGGCGGAGGTCTGAAGGAGAGCATGTTTTGTTTTGTTATTGCCCCAGTGAAGCTCAGCAGTAGGAAAGAGGGCTTTCAGTGCATTAGTTCCAAGGCAGCTCCTGTATTGATTTTCCCACAGGACACATGAGATGAGAAGCTGGTCCTAATTGGAGTTTCATAGCAGAGACCCTTGATGAGTTACTCATTTTGAGCACTTCATCATCATCCATATGGTTCCTATTCAGGTTATTTTGCTCAGGAAAAAAAAAAAATGGTGAAGTTCAGGTAACTGCTGCATCTGCAAATGTGTTTAAGACATCTATCTACTAAAGGAGGGAATCTCTGTCTGTATGTCTGTCCTTCGTGTATCTCTTGAACCGTTCACCCAATCCACTCCACACTTGGTGGGTGCATTGCTGAGGAACAAAGGGAGTGCAGTGTCCAATTTGGTGCAATTTGGACAAGCGATGCGTTTAATATTAATAAACTTTGAATAAACCAGCGATCAGTGAGCTACTCGGGTCTGTGCAGTGTCAGGGCGGAGCTTCAGGACTCTGCCGACTGACAGGGAGAGAACGGAGACGAAGAGAAAAGTAGACAGCGAAAACAGAGCTCTTACTTTGTGTCTAGATAGATAGTGTAGTGTTAGCAGCATGTTTAGCAAATCAGCAATAGCAGCGAGTGACTACACAGGAGGCGTTCAGGTACATTGTTGAGTGTAGGTCACCTGTGTTTCGGAAGCTCTCAGAGCCCAATACACAATGACTGTAATTATGTGCGTAAAACGAAGGAAATACTTCCACAGGCAGTTCAAAACCAGTTTATCTCATACGCTCCGAGACCGTGGAGATTGTGTAGTGCCACTACGGACAAAGCACAAATCTTTTGAGCAAACACAGCATGAGCAGCACATTTAACAGGTCAGCAGCAGCAGCAGCAGCAGCAGCAGCAGCAGCAGCGAATGAAACGTTGTGTCTACACAGGAGGCGTTCAGGTACATGGTTGAGCATAGGTCACCCACAAACATACCAAATCTGAACTGAAGGCACAGAAAATAACAACGATCTAAGAGCCCAATATGATAAATATATTTTATTTTAGGATGCACTTTATTTTATTTTTAAATTAATCCCTTATTTAAGTCTACTTGAAGTGAAAAAAGCACATTTATGTACTATTAGAGCGTACAAGAGAATGTTAGTTTCTTTCATGTTGTTGGTGTATATACTCATTCACACCTACTGTATTCATTTTTCTATGCATTGAAGTAGCGGCCGGAGGCCAAACAATCTGCCCGTTCTGAACAGGCATGTTTTTCAACAGTCACTGCACAAGTGAGCTCTTTAGCACTGATGGCATTTTAATGCAGAATATATTCAGCCTTCTACTTGCTTCTACAAATGCTTTTAATTTATTTCCCTTGCTTGTCATTTCATGTATTCTGTTGTTTTTGTGCTGTTTTCCTCCAGGCTGTGTTCTGCTGTCATTTAGAAGAAACAGTTTCCATAGCGCTTGAATCTTACTTCATCAGTTTGACATTTATTTTTGTAGCTTGTTTTCCTCTTTAATTTATTTCTATTATTTGATTTGAAGTCAGAATTTTGTGACCCGTGAGTTTTTGTTTGTCTCACATGCAACAATGTCTGGTTTTTGTCGTATTTATTGGCTTTTTTGTCATCGTGCCTTCATCATTTCTGTTTCTTATAACAGTACAACTAAACTAAATTAAACAAAACATATTCAGTTTATTATTTGGTGATAAAATGAATAAATTACCTAATAAGATGAAGGTATTCTGTAATTTTATATGGTGCTGTCGTAAAGGTTAGTTTTGGATTATATATATATCGTCAATCGAAATGATTTCAATCAGAACGCGCAGCTAGTATTACACCTGTGACTTGTCTCTTAATTTAGAGGATATATCAGCATTATAAACAGCGTAATGCATCTGTATTCAGTATTAATCTGATATAACTGCAGCTCATTACATCTCTGCTGCTTTGTGAACACCTGTAGATCTGATGCCGTTAGAAGCTCTGTATTTTTCACATTCAAATCCTCTGATTAGTTGTAACTTTTGTATAAATGGAACAATTATTTTTTACACTTATTTTTTTTCACCTTCACTGATGAACTGACACCGTCCTTGAGAAGATACACTCACGCTTGATGACAATATAAATGATTGCATGCCTTCAATGAAACAGCTTGTTTTCCTCGTCTTCTCTGAGCTTCATAAATCCAACCACCTGTCAGACTTTTGTATAAAATAAATTAAATTGTATAAAAATTTCTAAGAGTAAAACACTTTGAGAGAGAAGATGACGTACTGTATATGAAGATGAAAAAGAACACCCGCAATCAATATTCTGCCTTTTCATTGTAATTATCCCAGCACTGAAACAATAATGAGCTGTGAGGATACTTTGCATATCAATTTTAGGCAGTTATCACAATGAATGGGGATGATGTGAGGCCCTGATCGGCCTTTGTGAAAGAGCGTGTTGTCAATCTGATTCGGCATGGTGAAGATCGCTCAGGTGAAACCGTTTTTTGATAAAGTCCCAGTGGAAGAGTTGATTGGATCTCCTGGAACACTGGGTGTCGGTTCGGCATCGTTTACTGTTGACATTTCTGAAGAAGCCTCAAAATCCATTAAGCTGTAACAGTATTACCATTCCTCTCAGAGGAGGAGAAGCTCTACTGTTGCTGCCAGACAACTGCAGGAGTCTTTTTATTGGCGGATGAGACCATCAGTGCTGGACTGGACTATCAGAGAGACACATTTGCGAGGACAAAAGTCTCCTTTCACACTTGGACAGCCACAAGGCCACAAAAAGTCTGAATTCAATTATAGAGATAGCATCTGCAAACACATACAGACACACACAAAAAAAAACCAACTAATTCACACACACGTAATGGACACAGACACATGCGCATACAGACACATGCACAAACATGTATACACACCAACAAACTCACACGTACGTACAGATGAAAGGCAGCGAAATGGCCACAAACCTTTCAACTCTAGACAGAAATCAATTTCCAACTTCGAACTTGTGCCGAGGAGAGACGCTAATCGGCGGGAAGATAAGGGCTTGTTTGCTCCTGATAAGACAAGCGACCGCGACACATGTCCCATAAATTGAGATTTGCTAGATTTGCTTTTGGGGTTGTTGGGGGGAAAGGTTGGCTGAAGAGCGAGGAAGGGGTGGAAGGGCGTGTATCTGAGTGATTTTAATACTAAAGGACCAGACTATTTAAGAGGATTGGTGTTCAAAATAGGGCAGGGCAATGTAGATGAAATATATTGAATGTTTTTCCAATGTTTAAACACAGATGGGTGACAAATTACAGATAAAAACAAGTGTCTAAGTAAGGTGTCGGGCCTCTAGAACAGCTTCCATGTAACTCAGCATCCACATGGGTAGAGATCTGGTGAATGCAAAGGTCATAGTGTATGATTGGATCATTCTGTGGCCCTTCATGCCTGGTATGGAAGCATCTCCAATCATTTATTCAGGTTTAAGCTTTAATTTGCAACCTGTCTGTGTATCTCAATATTTGAAAAATCACATGTAAAATACATCAGACATCAAACTGTGTTCTGCCTTACATGAGACTTTTTGCATGATTTACAGTTAAAAACTCCTTGTTTATCTTATATTTATCCATTTATGCAGCTCTTCAGGTCTGGTATTTGCCCCTTGGTAGACTTCCAGCTGCACTGGAGGCTGCATAAACAAAACACTAGAAGTAGGATTTCACTTCTTTTTCTCGTTCTTTACTTGGAATGTAAAGTTCTCAAATACATCCATACTTGTTCAAGCCCGAATCCGATCCGAAACATATGAGTGGACAACATGAACAGCCCATGGAACAACGTTAGCAACAAAGGCTACACACGGGACATCTGTTTGTTGGCATGCATGAACGAACTGATGTCAGTTTGATGGGGATGTAGGTAACTTTGCGAATGAAGCATTCAGAGCAGGCTAAAGTTTGGGATTTTGTCCTGCAGGAAGTATATTTACATACGTTCATCTCATGTTTTAGAACTTTGACAATGTTTATATGAACAACAGAATTTTGAAAAATGATAACACAGTATGATCATATTATCACAAACCGATTTTATTCAGAAGCCATAAATGATAATGTTGAATTATTGCCCACCACCTACTTTAAGTATGTTTTTTTTTAAATACAAGTTGCCACGTGTATCATGATGAACCATCCCCCCAAAATCCCAAAGCTTCACAACTTTTCCTCTCTACTAGTAGCAGAGAGTACAAAGCCTGTGGAACTGTGACAAAAAGAAAAATCTCTCTACTCACATCAATAACGGTCCACTGCTCCACCACGATGGCGTCATATATCGGGGTGGCCACGTTCGGCTCGCTTTCGCTCGCCTCCTGGAAGATGAAGACACTTTCCACCGACTTAGGCAGCAAATCTGCAAGGAAGAAGGAAAAAAAAACCCAGCCATGAAAAGAGTATTTACAAGATGGAGCGTGTCTGTCTTGTCTCTTCTGCTCCTCCAGACCCTCCAGGCCAGAGGAAATGGAATGATATCACTCAGCCACATTCTCACACAAGCCTTTATTACATAGCCAGTGGTGTGGGCCATTTGTATGAGCAATGTGCACTTATACATTATGCAGGGAGACAGTGTAAAAGAAAGGAGCAGGTATTCCCCTTCTGGGATCTTAAAAAAGAAGAGGAGACATTATGTGCTACATCAGTGGTTTTCAGGAGCCAGAGCCCTGCTGGTTTTCATGCTGGAAAGCTAAACAGAGGCTAATTACAGCTGGGAAGAAAGGTGTATGCAGTAGCTGATAGGATTTAAAATCAGCAGTGCTCTGTGTCTTGAGGATCAGCACCGAAGAACCACTGCTTTAAAAAAGATGGACAGATTTTTGGTGATGGCGAAATGTAGCCGTTCATTTAATGAAGTCAGTCCGTGAGGCATTAAAGCATAAATCCTTTTGCTAAGCCCGCATAATTCACCTTAAAAAGACTTGAATTAAGTGAGCCACATAAAGACATTGACGTTGATGCTTTAGGCCACTAGTGAGATTGTGTGTTGCTGACCAAATAGATTTTCTAAGCTTCTCTTCTTTTGGAGGTTAACAATTGCAGGATTGGCATCTCAGACAGAAACACCAGCCCCACGAGCCAGGACCCCTCTCCACCCAACGTCTCTTGTTATTCATTTGATGCACATGCACATTACACACAGGCACACACACACACACACACGCACGGACACAATACACGCCCCATGGTCCAGTCTTCCCGACTGGCCTGAGTGCTTTCTCATTACTTCCACACCATTTACACACTAATACAGTTTGCTGGGGCCCAGGCACCAATACAAGACACTCCACATTTCATTACTGGGCCCTAATAATAGGGGGAGGAGAGGTGGCTCGAGAGACCATGGAGAGAAGGAGGGAGAGGAAGATAGAAAGAGAAAGAGTGAGTGAGCAAGACAGAGGGAGAGATAGAGTGGAGGGATGACAGGCTCTTTTATTTCCCCCTCCCTGAAAACCCATTTAGGACCACAGCACGCTCAATTGAAGACATCTCTCAGACATCTACTGGCTCTCTCAAATACAGACGTTGTCGTTGTTCACCCCATCTTTTCTCTTCTTCCTCTTCTTTGCCTTTTCTCTTCCTCCACTCCCTCCATCACCCCCCCCCCCTCCCCCTCCGCTAATCCAAAAGCTACTCCGACTCATTCGTCAGCCCTCCCCGCTTGGCGTATAATTGGAAAGAAGCCTTTTTGGAAGAGGTGAGTCGCCGAGGCCCACCATCGGTTACCTGCTAGCGCGACAGGGATCACTCAGGTGAGATTGACACGGGGTTTCTGACTCGTTCCTCTACAGGGAGCAGCCTGTCTCTGGTGATAATGCAGACAGACGCTCAGCAGAGGGGAGAAGGAGAGAGAGAGAGAGAACGAGGGAGGTGGAGGAGAAGGAGTCGGTTGCTGGAGGCGTCGAGTCTGCCAAGGGAATGCACCGGTTGCGTGCACGAATAAACATTATCTTGCGCCTATTGACTGAGTGCTGAGCAGAGCAGCCAGCAGGCCGACTGAGAATAAGTTGTTTACACTTGCAAAAACCACTGTGCGCGCTCGGTAAAATTGTTCTCCATCCCCTGGTGACTCACAAACTCAAGGTCGCAGGGTGAGGCATGCAAATACAGTCGTACTAAAAACAGGGAGTGACAGCGCTGAGACTGAAAGACACCGAAGCAAATGGAGGGGGGGGAAGTCAGAAAGCTGGAGAGGCAGGGTGACAGCAAGTGACACCCGGTGACACGCAGCAGCTGAAATCAGCACCAATATGACAGAGAAGAGGATCAACAACAGACTCCCGGTGGGTGTAGACAGCGCTGACATACAGAGACTGAAACTTAGGGTGGAGTTTGTAGTAGTGCTTGATGCTTGGGGGGTTTTTGAGTGTAGATGTGAGGTCTTTGGCTCCACATACTCAGTCAGTTTGGAAGCTGTTTGTTCCTAATATTCATGGACATGCTCGCAAACCCGCTGTTGTACATCGATTTCTAGCTCACAAGCAAACACCAGAGAGAGAGAGTACACAAGAAGTGGTTCCAATGAAGCCGTGTGCATCTGTGCGTCAACTACCCCTGCAAAGTCAGTCTGGCTCCAGCAACATTTTACACGTTTACACCACGTTTACAACACTGGTACCTTCTTCATTCTTTTATTTCCTCAATCTACAATTAATTCACTGATTAAAGGATCATATTTGTGATTTGCATGGTAGATTTTTGACTGTATTTTCTCTTGTTCCATGCAGCCATTGGTTTCCATTCATATGAAAATGACTTTAAAGACTCTTGAAACTTGTTGTGTAATCCATCATATCAATAAATCAATCAAAACTTTATTTATATAGCACCTTTCATACAAATCAAATGCAATTCTAAGTGCTTTACAAGTGATTAACAAATGCACAGGATATGGATTGGGAGACTAATGCAATTTTAACTGAATTACCATGCGATGATAATATAATTTGGGCAACTTGATGTTCATTGTAATGGATTACATCATTTAAAGAAGTTTCAAATGTCTGCTAACTTCATATCACGCAGAATTTAAGGGAATCCATCTTGTCAGGCTTCAAGTTATGTGCTCGTGTCTGAACCACCGGCGGTTTGGACCAGTCAGCGTCCTGTGAGGACGTGATCTTGTGATCTCGCGAATCCAGCTGCCTCTCCAGGTAAGACGGTGATGGACAGATAGTTCATCCAATCATCTGCCAAGTATTTTTGGAAATTGTAGTTTACAAGGACGACTTCTCAAATGGTTCTGTGTAACATCAGGTTAATACTGTATAGCAAACATCTGAAAACGGTCAAGAAAACAATAACAAAGTGGAACAAACTATGAAGTCCATTTTGTGTCTCACCAACATGAAATCGATCACACTGAAGACACTCTCTGAAGCAATATCATCAGGTATTTGCATGTGTCCAGTGTAAATTATCTCTATATTACAAAATAAACATTTTAATTGTATTTTCTTTCATATATTTCTTTGTTTTGAAAGGATTATTGTCTTCTGATTGTTGAACGCTTCTCTTCATTTTGTATGTTTCTTATTGTTATTTAATTTATTTGTATTTTGCCAAATCATGTTGCATTTATTAGTTCAGTATTTTATGCTGTTGTATATGTGCAAGAATAAAAGTCAATATACTCAGTCTGCAGACTCGGTCGTCTAACAGAGCGCCGGGGCGAGAAGCAGAGGTGATTCTCTCTGTGTCCTTAAATGCCCTCAACTCCTCTGAGCCTCTGTCATGTTATGATAAAGTGGCATTATTTATAGTCTTAATTTTTTGGCAATGTCTCTGGTGGTAAATTGTGGTGTTCTTTTAATAATAATAATAATAATAATAATTAGAATAATGGACTGCATTTACAATAATGGATTATATTTATACAGCACTTTATCTTGATACCCAAAGCAATTCACAGCGAAGGGGGGAAACTCAAACTTCTGCTCCTGAGGACTGACCTGACATGAGAAAATTTCTCTTTTGAGTATCAAAAAATTTTAAAAAAGTAAACATATTTAGCAGTTTATTGGCAAAATAACAATTGCTTAAAGAATTTTGAACATATGGATTAGAAGTGGATTATGCTGCAGGAGCGGTATGAGAAGTTTCTGTGGACATTTTTATGTTTTTTGATGTGACTCCTGTCCTTTGCAAAGGAGTAAAGTACAAACTTTTCAAAGGTATCTTTCAAGGCTACAGTCTGAGAGTATTGATTACTCAAAAGATACATTTTTGGTGGAATATGAGCTCTTCTCCCTGGTTGAATCATTAAGAAAGTCCAGTAAAGTAGACATTTATTAATATCACAATATTGTAGATTGTCACCTTAAAGTTACACTACAATTTAATTTAGTGGATTGAAATAAAAAACAAACAAACATATGCATTTTTGTGTTCACAAGTCCATTTGTTTCCACAGATCAGTGTATGTGTGTTCAAGTCCAGCTAACCGCTGCCGAGCGGGAAAGTGACCCTGCCCCGAGTCATGTCTGCTGACATGATTTAAACATGTGTGCCAGGCGCTGCCCCAGAGAGCTGGAGACAGGCCGCTGACAGCTTATCTATATTTCAAACAGGACAAGTGGACATCCAGATAGAGGGACAGTGAGAAGGAGAGAAAGAGGCGAGGGTGTATAATGTGTGTGGATTGGCTGTGGCTCTTCCCGGCGGAGCCAAAGGTTTGGCAGCTGGCAGGCTGGTACCTGTGGGTTACCGGGCAGACTACAGCTGGCGATGAAGGAACAGAGGATGGACAGCATGGTGATTGGATGCCAGGGGGTGTTTTTGCAAATGTATAGTCCATTTGCTTTGGTGTGAATACAGAGGACACGGGGGGTAAAATCTCCAGGTGGGCAAGCATGTAATTGAAGGTACAACTCGGAATTGTTAATCTATATTATTATTCATTGACATCTATTTAAATTACAACTGATATGCACTTTAGAGCTGCAGCTAATGCTTATTTTGATTATCGATCAATCTGTCAGTTATTTTCTCGATTAATCAATTAGTTCTTTGGCCCATAAAATGTCAGAAAATGGTGAACAATCACTCTTTCCCAGAGCACAAATCTCTTCTTTTGTCGCGACCGACAGTCCATCACCTGAAGATATTCAGTTTATTATCATAGAAGACTAAAGAAACTGGAAAATATTCACATTTGAGAAGCTGGAATCAGAGAATTTTGTCTTTTTTTCTTAAAAAATGACTCAAAACAATGAATTGATTATCAAAATAGTTGGCGATTCATTTAAAAGTTGGCAAATAATCAATTAACAGACTAATCGTTGTAGCTCTAATGCACTTTTATGAGCACAGACATAATGCTCAGCTGGTGTGTTTACTGTTGTTTGCTGACATGAAGGCCAGCGGTGTTCACTCATACATTAAATACACTTTGGAGTCGGGTAACACATTTGCTTTCTTTCAGCTGTGGAAGGGATTTGTCCTGTTGTATCCAAGTCAAATACACACGTAAGGCTTTTTTCACATGTTAAATATAATTTTGTGACTAAAGCTTCAGTGGGAGCAGTCATTTCCTAGACAGTCCTTTCCACTAGACACAGAGGACTGTCTTTCAGGGTAAAAACATGGAACTTCAGCATCTGTAACATCTGTGGTGTCAAATCCTTACATACACTTGCTCTGGTACTGGTGTATAATAAAGGAATGATCCCAGTAATCATGAGAGACTTTTCTCTTACAGTTCACTGAGAAGTTCCTGATTAGCTCTCACTTGAGCCCTCCAACTGTGAATTTTTCTATTTTAATAAGTTTGTGTTCGTCACTAACACACAGGGATTCCTGTTGTTCGTTGGCTCATATTTTCACAACAAACAAAACGCTCCGAGCTGTTGAAAGCTTTCATTTTGACCACATGAGTGCATTTTTTTAGAACTGATTTTAAGATGTTACTGATTATTTTTATGGCTCTTTGTAGCCTCTGTCCCTGCTATATTTCTGACATTGTAGTACTACACGAGTCTGTATGTATAGTAGTCTGACATCCTCGGGCGGACTTTTACCTGATCCAGAGATCTGGCTGACAACTAGGGGGGACAGAGTATTTGCAGTCAGGGCCCCGAGGCTCTGGAACGACCTGCCAGAGGAAATCAGGTTGGCTGAACCAGTAACATCTTTAAAATCTCTTCTTAAAACACATTTTTATCTCAGAGCTTTTCCTGATTTTAGTTGACTGTCTATTAGATGTATTTTTAATTTTCTTTTCTTCCATCTTACATTACTGGAATTTGTTTTATCTGTTTTATTATAAAATCTCATAATTTGTCTATTTTAATTTGCTCTAACAATCTGTAACATGCATTTTGAAAAGTGCATTATAAATAAAAATTATCATTTTTATATTATTATTATTTTCCATTTGCTCATATGCCCCCAAAACACTGAATTGCATGCAACTACCAGTGCTAAGTGAACACACTGGCAGAACCTGTCTTGTCACCGGTGGAGGAGACACATGCTGTGCTGTCAAAACGTATATACGTATTACTGCAGCCGCATAGAAATGCATCCTCTCAATATGCACACAAATACACACACAGATGCACAAACATCACAGGGCTCCGTGTTCTAATTCCACCCCTCGACAACTTTTGTCTCAGAGAAACGCTTGCACATCTTTTCCCTTGCTAGAATTTATTTTCACAGAAGAAGAAAAAAAAAAAACACCTTATGTGATTTTCATATTCTCAGTATCTCTCTCTCTCTCTATTTCTATCTCACCCTCTTTTCCTCCCTCTGTTTCCCAAATTTAGAAACCAGTGAGGGCTGACTGTCATGCATATGAATAGCTCAATGTCTCACAACCAGGCTAAAAAATCCTCATCGTGGCTCTGGAGATAGCTATACAATATCGACGGCAAACCCCCTTCCAACAACACTACGGTCAATTCTTCGGGAAACACTCCTCTCCAGGGAGGTAGTGTGAACATATGTGTATTTGTGTGTGTGTAGGTGTGTGTCAATGATTGTATTTGTAG
This sequence comes from Thunnus thynnus, assembly GCF_963924715.1. NCBI lineage: Eukaryota > Metazoa > Chordata > Actinopteri > Scombriformes > Scombridae > Thunnus > Thunnus thynnus. Next base: position 7,476,381 of record NC_089526.1, on the reverse strand, counting down.
GTATATGTGGATGCATGTAGACCTACAGTTTGTGTGTTCCAGTTTGCAGGCAGTGCCACAGTGTGTATGAATCTTTAATGCATGTCTTATGACACTGGGGCCTGCGTGCAGCTTAGGATCTGTAAATTCAATATCGCTCTAATATCCGACCTGTGGCTCAGGCGAAGTCTCTCCACTCACTGCAAACACTGACTGCCACACCAGACAGGACTCACACACCGTCTGAGCGATCGGTCACACACACACACATACACACATATA